>NC_090302.1:99958474-101208474 GCF_039906515.1 Pseudorca crassidens | reverse complement strand
TGGCATAGGGTTGCTTGTAGCAGTCTCTTAGGATGCTTTGTATTTCTGCGGTGTCTGTTGTAACTTCTCCTTTTTCATTGATTTGAGTCTTCTCCCTCTTTTTCTTGATGAGTCTGGCTAATGGTTTATTTATTTTGTTTACCTTCTCAAAGAACCAGCTTTTAGTTTTATTGATCTTTGTTATTGTTTTCTTTGTTTCTATTTCATTTATTTCTGCTCTGATCTTCATGATTACTTTCCTTCTACTAACTTTGGATTTTGTTTGTTCTTCTTTCTCTAGTCCCTTTAAGTGTAAGGTTAGATTGTTTATTTGAGATTTTTCTTGTTTCTTGAGGTAGGCTTGTATAGCTCTAAACTTCCCTCTTAGAACTGCTTTTGCTGCATCCCATAGGTTTTGGATGGTCGTGTTTTCATTGTCATTTGTCTCTAGGTATTTTTTGGTTTCCTCTTTGATTTCTTCAGTGATCTCTTGGTTATTTAGTAACGTATTGTTTAGCCTCCATGTGTTTGTGTATTTTACCTTTTTTTTCCCCTGTAATTGATTTCTAATCTCAAAGCGTTGTGGTCAGAAAAGATGCTTGATATGATTTCAGTTTTCTTAAATTTACTGAGGCTTGATTTGTGACCCAAGATGTGATCTATCCTGGAGAATGTTCTGTGCACACTTTTGAAGAAAGTGTAATCTGCTGTTTTTGGATGGAATGTCCTATAAATATCAATTAAATCTGTCTGGTTTATTGTGTCATTTAAAGCTTGTGTTTCCTTATTAATTTTCTGTTTGGATGATCTGTCCATTGGTGTAAGTGAGGTGTTAAAGTCCCCACTATTATTGTGTTACTGTTGATTTCCTCTTTTCGAGCTGTTAGCAGTTGCCTTATGTATTGAGGTGACCCTATGTTGGGCGCATATATATTTATAATTGTTATATCTTCTTCTTGGCTTGATCCCTTGATCTGTGTAGTGTCCTTCCTTGTCTCTTGTAACATTCTTTATTTTAAAGTCTATTTTAACTGATATGAATATTGCTTTCTTTTGATTTCCATTTGCAAAGAATATCTTCTTCCATCCCCTCACTTTCAGACTCTATGTGTCCCTAGATCTGAAGTGGGTCTCTTCAGTAGACAGCACATAGATGGGTCTTGTTCTTGTATCCATTGAGCGAGCCTGTGTCTTTTGGTTGGAGCATTGAATCCTTTCATGTTTAAGGTAATTATCGATATGTATGTTCCTATTACCATTTTCTTAATTGTTATGGGTTTGCTTTTTTTTTTTAAATTTTATTTATTTTTGGCTATGTTGGGTCTTCATTTCCGTGCGAGGGCTTTCTCCAGTTGTGGCAAGTGGGGGCCACTCTTCATCGCGGTGCGCGGGCCTCTCACTACTGCGGCCTCCCCCGTTGCAGAGCACAGGCTCCAGACGCGCAGGCTCAGTGGGTTTGTTTTTGTAGGTCCTTTTCTTCTCTTGTGTTTCCCACTTAGTGAAGTTCCTTTTGATTTGTTGAAGAGCTCGTTTGGGCGGTGCTTAATTCTCTTAGCTTTTGCTTGTCTGTAAAGCTTTTGATTTCTCCGTCAAATCTAAATGAGATCCTTGTGGGGTAGAGTAATCTTGGTTGTAGGTTCTTCCCTTTCATCACTTTAAATATATCATGCCACTCCCTTATGGCTTGTAGAGTTTCTGCTGAGAAATTAGCTGTTAACCTTAAGGAAGTTCCCTTGTATGTTATTTGTTGTTTTTCCCTTGTTGCTTTCAATAATTTTTCTTTGTCTTTAATTTCTGTCAATTTGATTACTATGTGTCTCGCGTGTTTCTCCTTGGGTTTATCCTGCCTGGGACTCTCTGTGCTTCCTGGAGTTGGGTGGCTATTTCCTTTCCCAATGTAGGGAAGTTTTCGACTATAATCTCTTCAAATATTTTCTCGGGTCCTTTCTCTCTCTCTTCTCCTTCTGGGACCCCTATAATGTGAATGTTGTTGTGTTTAATGTTGTCCCAGAGGTCTCTTAGGCTGTCTTCATTTCTTTTTTTCTTTTTTATTCTGTTCCGCGGCAGTGAATTCCACCATTCTGTCTCCAGGTCACTTATCCGTTCTTCTGCCTCAGTTATTCTACTGTTGATTCCTTCTAGTGTATTTCTCATTTGTTATTGTATTGTTCATCTCTGTTTGTTTGTTTTTTAATTCTTCTAGGTCTTTGTTAAACATTTCTTGCATCTTCTCGATCTTTGCCTCCATTCTTTTTCCAAGGTCCTGGATCATCTTCACTACCATTATTCTGAATTCTTTTTCTGTAAGGTTTCCTGTCTCCGCTTCATTTAGTTGTTTTTCTGGGGTTTTATCTTGTTCCTTCATCTGGTACATAGCCCTCTGCCCTTTCATCTTTTCTATCTTTCTGTGAATGTGGTTTTTGTTCCACAGGCTGCAGGATTGTAGTTCTTCCTGCTTCTGCTGTCTGTCATCTGGTGGATGAGGCTGTCTAAGAGGCTTGTGCAAGTTTCCTGATGGAAGGGACTGGTGGTGGGTAGAGCTGGCTGTTGCTGTGGTGGACAGAGCTCAGTAAAACTTTAATCCACTTGTCTGCTAATGGGTGGGGCTGGGTTCCCTCCCTGTTGGTTGTTTGGCCTGAGGTGACCCAACACGGGAGCCTACACAGCTCTTTGGTGGGGCTAATGGTGGACTCTGACAGGACTCACGCCAGTAGTACTTCCCAAATCTGCTGGCAGTGTCCTTGTCCTCAGAGTGAGACACAGCCACCCCCCCACACCGCCTCTGTAGGAGACCCTCCAACACTAGCAGGTAGGTCTGGTTCAGTCTCCTATGGGGTCACTGCTCCTTCCCCTGGGTCCCGATGCACACACTACTTTGTGTGTGCCCTCCAAGAGTGAAGTCTCTGTTTCCCCCAGTCCTGTCAAAGTCCTGCAATCAAGTCCCACTAGACTTTGAAGTCTGAATCCCTAGGAATTCCTCCTCCCATTGCCGGACCTCCGGGTTGGGAAGCCTGACGTGGGGCTCAGAACCTTCACTCCAGTGGGTGGACTTCTGTGGAATTGTTCTCCAGTTTGTGAGTCACCCAGCCAGCAGTTATGGGATTTGATTTTATTGTGATTGCGCCCCTCCTACCATCTCATTGTGGCTTCTCCTTTGTCTTTGGATGTGGGGTATCTTTTTTGGTGAGTTCCAGTGTCTTCCTGTCGATGATTGTTCAGCAGTTAGTTGTGATTCCGGTGCTCTCGCGAGAGGGAGTGAACGCACGTCCTTCTACTCCGACATCTTGAACCGATCGTCATTCTGCTTTTAATCATCACTGCCCACTGGCGTTCCGAACTTCAGTGCCAACCTGGCCCACGGGAGGGGTCCTCACTCACGGCCTCCACCTCCCCAGGGTGCATCCTTGTGCCAGCCTGCAGCTTCACCAGGCTCGGTGATGAGATTCTAGAAAGCACACCGAGGGAAAGGGGAAAGGACTTGGACCTCCCAAAGAGAAGGGAGGCTCAAGGCTCCTCAATCAGGACACAAGCTGTTAGAGGGCTCAGCCTGAGGCCGAGAGGAGAGGCCTGCGGTCGCCATCACAGTCCCCACTGTCTGTCTATCCAGGACACAGAGTGTCCTCGGGCCAGGAGGCCGGAGACTCAGGGGGCCAGGCAGGTGGGGAGAGGGGACATGCGTGGGGGGCTGGCAGACCGCTCCTTGCCAAGGCTGTAGCCACTCAGAGGCGACCGGAGATGGTTTGCACAAGGCACAAAATTGGGTGAGTATCCTAAACCTCAGGGCTCAGTCTGACCCCAGTGGACAGGAAAAGCCTCAGAACATAAGCCCAGGCTTCAGAGCCCCAACCTCCCAGCAGCAGTGCTCCATTCTCCATCCTGACTGTGAGTCGGTCCCCAGTTCTGGCTTGGTGGTCCCTGCTTTGGGACAAAGGCATCCCTGGAGAAGGGGGCTTACGTGCATGGTTTGGAGGTGGTCTAGCATGATGGTTAAGAGACACTTACTGTATCTGAGACTCTACTTTCTCATCTGTGAAATTTGGATGACATGGTACTGCTGCCTCCTAGGGGTGCTGTGAGGACCGAATGTCCATAAAGGGCTTGCACAGGGCCTCTAGAGACACGATAAGCGCTCTGAAAGTCTGCCTGTGAATTTCCCAGCACTAAGCACTGGGCCTGTCATATAGTAAACGCTCAATAAATACCGGATGAATGAATGGATCCTGTGAACTACGCACAATTCATTTCATCTCTCAGAAGGTGCCAGCATTACTGGCAGAGTTCAGTTAGCACATAAAGGAAGTATATGGTAAAATACAGGCCTGTATTAGGACTCAAATAAGCAGAGGGGATGGCTTGAAGTTACCTCTAGAGATATCCCGGATGGGTTGAAGGCGCACCCTGCCCAAGGGCTGCTGGCCTTCCCCTGCATGTTGGAGCTGGGTGACTTGCCCCCTGCTGAACTTCAGGCCCTTCTAGGACTTCCTTTTTTTTTTTTTTTTTAATGCGGGCCTCTCACTGTTGTGGCCTCTCCCGTTGCGGAGCACAGGCTCCGGACGCGCAGGCTCAGCGGCCATGGCTCACGGGCCCAGCCGCTCCGCGGCATGTGGGATCTTCCCGGACCGGGGCACGAACCCGTGTCCCCTGCATCGGCAGGCGGACCCTCAACCACTGCGCCACCAGGGAAGCCCTTCTTCTAGGACTTTCTTGATGGCTCTTCCCATCTTACCTGTTTGTGTTTTTACATAGATCCAAAGATATGTTAGTCATGGCTGATGTACAGTGCATATCCAGTGTCCAGTGTCCAGCTTCATCGGGGTTTCCTTCAGCCCAGAGCCACCCAGGAAGACAAATGTCTGCCTCCCGAAGGCCAGCCCCCTTCCTGCCTGCTCTGACCTCTTCTAGCTCCCCTGAAGAGAGGCTTGCTTTCTGCTGGGACTCCCACCCTAACGATGATCATTGCTGTGAGGATGTCTGATAGTTCTTGGCACTCACTTGGTGCCAGGCCCTGTCTGAGCACTTTACATGAACTACCTCATTTATGCATCCGCTCAACAACCGTGGCAGGTAGATCGAGTATCATGTCTGCCCTCGGCTTGTCTGTTTGTCGGCTGACCTCGGTGACCCTCCCAGCCCCCAAGTCCGTAAGAATTACGACCTGTGACTGAGGTGTTGTGCTGTTGCTAAGGACGGGCAAACAAACAGCTGAGGATTCCTGGAAGTGTTATACCTTATCTCAAAGGAATGAACTGTTAGAAGCATAAAGGAAAGCAGGGTAAGGTATCTGGATGAAAGGCTGCAGTTTCAGAACCCTTCCCCAAATTCCAGATCTCCCTGCTTGGGCTCACTTAAGTTGGTCCACGCTTTCACTCCATAAGACTGATCGTGTATTCATCCATTCCAAAAATAGTCTTGGCATATACCTAACATGTGGGAGGTGCTGTCTTAGTTATTGATCGTCCAGTAAACCAGACAAATACAGCTCTGCTCTTTGGCACTTAAAATCTAGCAGAGGAGACAGACGTTAAATTGTGAATTAGCTTGACTGTAATTGTCAAGAATGCTAGGAAGGAGATGTAGAGGGAGTGATAGACTGTGTAAGTGGGCACTGACCCCCACCGGAGGGAAGCGCCGTTGGGTCTAGGATTGGAAAGATGAGTGGGACCAGCCAGGCCAAAGGGCCTCCGTATATAATAGGCTTCAGTGTGAAATGAGATTTACGGTGTGACATGGTCAAGAAAGTTAGGTAGCCATGGAAACTGAAAGAAGGCCGTGCCCTTGGAGGTCGGAGAACAGGGAGGAGAGAGACACGTGATTAGGATGCAGAGGGGAGTAGTGGAGCAATGGGAAACCATGGACGTGTCTAGGGGATGAACGCGCTTGGGTGTTTTTCAAACGTCACTCTGGACTCTGCGTGGAGAATGGGTCAGTGAAGGCAAGAGGAGAGGCAACAGGAGGTGGGGAGGGCTGGTTCAGGTGAGAGGTGATGGTGCCTGGGACGAGAGGGTAAGGATGGATGGAGCTGGAGGGAGGAGGGCATGTCGGAGAGAGACCTGGGAGATAAAATCTACGGAGGAAGATTCTGACGGGATGTGGGGGGATGAGAGAGAAGGCGATGCTGAGGATTGCACCCAGGTTTCTGGCTTGTCTAACGGAATAGGTTCGGGATCGGCAAACTACAGTCTGCAGTCCAAACCCATCCCTCTGCCTATTTTTGTATATAGGGTTTTATGGGCACACAGCTGTGTCCTATCATTTACCTATTGTGATGCCTGCTTTCACGCTACACGGCGTGCTGCCCCTGGGACAGACGGTAGTGGCTTTAGCTGAAATAGGGAACGAGGGGGAGGTAGAGCACAGCTTTAGGTGGAGAGAGAAAAGAGGACAAGTTAGATCTGGGGTCTCCGAGGTGCCCGGTGGGACAGGCAGCTGGCTGTATGGGTCTCAGAAGAGAGTTCTGCGGGGGAGGGACAGCGGGGGACGCTGTGGGAGGAGATGGCCTCAGGATCTGGAACCCGGGGGCAGGAGGTGTGGCGAGGAGAAAAGGGTCCAGGAAAGAGTCAGGGGATTCTACCGTTTTAAGGCCTCTGGCGGCAACCTTCCAAGTGTCTGATCTAAGAGCAGCCCCCCTGGTGGGCACATGGGCAGCAGAAGCAGATTCTGCTGTGCTGTTCAGAGGGATCAGTGGGCCTCCCCAGCTGCACAGGCTTCTAGGACCCCAGGATGCCTGCGGTGCGGTGGGGGAGGGGGGCCGAATACAGAAGACCATGCTGGGCACGATGCCTGCGGCACACGGTAGGCTCTCAGCGATGCTGCGGGATCTGTGTCGCAGGCAGGACCCCCTGCCTTGGGGAAATGGGGACTGAGGGCAGTACGGAGGGGCATCAGCCTGCCTTCCCCTCGTGGCGATCTTGCCTTCCTTTCTCTCCACAGCTGCGCCTGAACGGGGGCCGAAACCCCTATGAGGGCCGAGTGGAGGTGCTGGTGGAGAGGAACGGGTCCCTCGTGTGGGGGACAGTGTGCGGCGAGAACTGGGGCATCGTGGAGGCCATGGTGGTCTGCCGGCAGCTGGGCCTGGGGTTTGCCAGCAACGCCTTCCAGGTGAGAAATCCTTGAGGGCCTTGAACCCTCCATCCAGTCTGATCCTGCCCATCTCTCGTCAGTCCCCATCTTCCATGAGCCCCAGGAGACAGAGAGCCATGGACTCAGAGGAAGAGCCTTATCCCGGCTCCCACGCTGCTCTCCACAGCCCTGAGTCCTTGGGTGGGTCATGTGCTCTCTGGACTCTGGTTTCACGGTCTCAGCTCTGCGTGCCGGGATTCACACTATGCCAAGGGCTCCTCCCGGGCCATCCCGATGTGCCTTTTGCAGACAGAAGCCACTCAGTCCTGTGGGGCAGTGAAGACCGCCCAGCCCAACCCCCCAGACGCCTTAGCTCACCCGGAACATGCTTCCCCACGGTGTCCACGTCCAGGCATCCTCTCCTTGGTTGGCTGGTAAATCCCCAAGCCTTGTCCAGGGCCCTTTCACAGCCACTGCACCCTCCTCCCCACCGGCCCTTCCTTAAAGAGAGGGACTCAGCTGAGGGCAGTTAAGCTCCTGCCCCCTATCAGAAGAAAGACAAAATCATTGCTTTCTGGACCCTATCCTATGGGAGAACATTGTCAGAAAGAAGCTGGGGGCCGGAGAAGCAGGAGCCAGGAGGCTCCGGGTCTGTTCCCAACCGGGGCCCTACCAGCCGGCTGCGCAGTGATCTGGGGCAAAGCGGCCACCCTTCTATGCCTCCCCGTGACATGGAATGAAGAGTCCCAGGTCCTCAATATCCTGGCTCTAAACACTCTCCTTCAGCTTCTCCCAGAACAAGAAAATGTCTGAAGCTCCCCCATCCTGCTTTGCTAACCCTGATTTCAGCCTCTGTGCCCAGGTGGCCTGCTCGGGAAAGGGGTTTCTTAGGAAGGGACGTGGGAGAACTCGGGCAGCCTTGCTGAGCCTGACTGCCTGCTGGGGGCTGCCCAGGGCCCAGGGCAGGTGCTGGGCATCCAGAAGGGGCAGGCCTCTGGTACCCGGGGCCCTCTGGGAGCCTGGCTTCGCAGGGCCATGGAATGTTTCTGCTAATACTGCTTATGACAAGCTAGGGTGCTCTCCGGTTCTTCAAGGAGAGTCGAAAAACAGTGCCCATTACAACAGAGTGGCTGTCCAACTGTTTCTGTTCCCCGTCGGCTCGTTCCTAAGACACCTGGGCCTCACAGCTGAGGCTGTGAACGGGCCTGCCCCTGATATCAGTCCCAAATCTGCCCCTGATTGCAAGCCCTATCCCTTCCCGAGGCCCCAGTTTTCTCTCTAGAAGATAAGGGTGTGTAGTCAGGTTCTTTAGAGAAACAGAACCAATGAGATTTATGAACGTGGAACTAACTATTGACGTATGTGAATAGATTTCTTCTCTCCTGCCAATTCTGATCAATTGGTAGTGTATTCCTGGAGCTGTGTTGAGAAGGATTCTGAGAGCACAGTCAGGCTTAGAGGAGAGTGCTGTGATTGATTAGTAATGTCTGCCCCGGGCTCAGGGAGAGGGAGTGGGCAGCATGAGCTGCCATTCCTGATACACAGCATTGAACAGACCCTTAGCCGTGCTTTCCAGAAGGGGGGAGGGGCAGAATCCAGTGTGAGGGTCTCACTCGCACCGCCACCAACAGCCTGCATGACTTGGGTAAGTGACTCTTTGTGCCTTGGCTGTCTCCACTGAATAATGGGATCGTAAAGGCTTGGGACTTTTGTGAGGCTGAAATTTGATAGAATATGGGAAAATGACAATTCTAGGTGACGTACCGCCCATTTTGTTGTTGTTGTTGATTCATCCAGGAGACCTGGTATTGGCACGGAAATATCAACGCCAACAAGGTGGTCATGAGCGGAGTGAAGTGCTCAGGAACGGAGCTGTCGCTGGCGCACTGCCGCCACGATGGAGAGGACGTGGCCTGCCCCGAGGGCGGGGTACAGCACGGGGCTGGAGTTGCCTGCTCAGAAAGTGAGAGCTCCTGGGTGTCATAGCCCACCCTCCCTGCCAGGCTCCAGTAGGGGATCAGAGTCTCACTGATGATTCCTTGCAAGGCTCTGAGGCATCTGTTATGAGCCGAGCAAAAGAGGAAAGCAGAGATGGATTCGTGTTAAAGTGGAAGAGTCGGGGTCAAGAGGAACTACCCGCACCCGCACCCTGGAATCTTGCCCGATGACAGTGGAGAGGAAGGCAGGAGGGAGGACTTGGGAGTCTGGGAGCCTTGGGTTCAAAGGCCGGGTCACTGTAGATTATTTAAGTGGCCTTAGGCGAATTTAGTGACTAAGAACTTGTTCTTCTGGGGAACATGCTTCTGGGTTAACAGGTGAAGCACACGCTAAGTGCTCGATGAGTGTCAGCTTCCTTCCTTCTGCCCTGCTCCATACATAATTTCCTGGGACTTCCCTGGCGGTTCAGTGGTTAAGACTCCATGCTCCCAATGCAAGGGGCACGGGTTCGATCCCTGGTCAGGGAACTAAGATCCCGCATGCTGTGTGCGGTGTGGCCAAAAGAAAAAGAAAGATCATTTCCTGCCTGTTTTCACACCCTGGGGGTGATTCAGCCTCCTGGTGACTCCCTGGGAATCCTAGAGAACTTGACAATATAGAAGGGAAGCCCATCCCACTCCTCCCCCACCCCTCCCCCACCCCAGCCAGGATTCAGAATGACCATCTCAGTATGTTCCCTTCCATGCTGCGAGGACCCATTGACAGCACTGCAGGCATGTTATTCTCTGGATCCCCCCCGTCCTTGCCTTATCATATGATTCCCTTGTGAATCTGGGAGGTAGGAGAGGCCTGGAGTCTGGCCAGAGAACTCCAGACCAGACCCTGCCTGCCACTATTAGCTGATCTTGGCAAAGTTAGTTAACGGCTGTCATCCACAGTCTTTGTTGTTTTTCCTAGAAACTGGAAATTAGATTGTTGTTGTGACAACAAATGCGAGCACTTAAGGAACAGTGATGCACTGTTGTTAACCATCACGGAGAACTAGGGAGAAGATTCAACTTGAACTCAGTCACTTCTCCCATCAACCCCTTTTAGACCCACTCAACATCTCCTAACCCTTGTAAGGCAGGACTCTCAACTCCAGTGCGAGCTTCTCTGGGCAGACGTCATAAGCTGTCGCATCCTGTCTGAGAGGAGAGAGTGAAGTGACCACCCTTACCAGCCCTCCAAGGGGAGAGCATCCAAGCAAAGGGGTCTTACCCTCATCAGGAGACTTTTCTTAGCTTAATGATTTATTTATGTTTATAATATATCATTTTTTCCAAAAGGAAATTAAGATAATGTAAACCTAAATAAAATTCAAGGTGGCATAAGATTAAAGCAGATTTTTAAAAAAGTAGGTATTGGCAAAAAGGCAGTGGCTCAAAATGGTGCCGAGAGAGGTTAATAAAAAATAATGTACTATACAGTCCTATACATTTACTGCTATAGACTCATATACATTTACTATTGTAATTATACAGTGAGCTTCCTAGCAGCCAAAGGGAAGAGGGAAACCTGGTCATTAATATAATGCACAGTATGCAATAGAAACAAACCCATGAGTCAAAGAGAAGTCCACTATTCTAGATACTGAGATCAAAAGGAACTTCTCATTATGAGACTGAGAGTTATGAGATCAACAATGCCCGCATATCCTCACGGCAGGCAAAAATTGACTTTCATGGGGCTATTGCTCAGAGAACCCCTCAGCTTGGACTGAAGGTATCAGTCAGAGTCTGCAGAGGGGCAAAAGTTATTGGGGCCAGGAACACTGATCTGGCATAATACTTTATTCAGAAAGAGAAAGTATATTCTTCAGGCAACCCTTTGTAATTACTTTTTCTCATCCAAGCAACTACATCCTAAACCTGGAAGTTCTCCCTGATATCACTCTGTCTTCCTCATCATACCCCCCAGAGTCGAGCCATCTGGATTTTTACCTTTCCAGAGTTTCTCAACTCCCTTTACCTTCTTGCATCCCACTGTCCATCCTGTACACTGTGTTACCACAGAGGCTCCTCCCTGGGACCTCCCATTGCTTCCCTTCCCTGAAGCCAGGGTCAGTGCTTGTCCTCCGCTTGTGCTGCCTCATGTTCCAGCCCCGTGCAGGCTTTCCCACCGACTTAAGTGAACACAGGGTCTTGCACAGGCACGTGTTGTCCAGCCTCATATCAAGCCGCCTTCCCTGCCCACCCCTCCTCAGTACACGCAGGCCTTGGTCCTCCTTCATGCCTCAGGGGCCTGGCATGTGCTACTGAGATTAGCATCTCAGAGCAGTTCCCTCTAACCTCTGCTCATCCTCCATGGAACAACTAAAATGCAACTGCCTGCAAGGAAGTCTTTCCTGACCCCCTCCCCAGACTGGGTCGCCTGCTATAATTCCCAAAACGCCGCGTATTTCTCCTTCGAGCTCTGGTCACAATTATAATGAAGTAATTAATATGTGCTCTGTCTGTCTCTGCTGCCATAATCTAAGATCTTCCTTGTTAGCACTGTCCAGAGAGGCGAGCGCAGTGCTCGCTGTAATACTTGATAGACGGGTGGATGAGCGCACGCCTCGGGTGAGCTTCTGGAGGATGTTTTGGGTGTTAGGGAGGTCAAGGCCCCATTCCATGGCAGGTGCTGAAAGCCAGCTACCGGCTAAGTTAGGCCATGTTACCTTAAGACTCCTGAGCTGGAGGGAGGGCTGGCCTCCTCTCGGAAAGAGGAGGGGCCGGTGGAGACCCCTCTGCCCAGCTCAGAGGGAAGCTGAGGGGCTGTCCAGTGAGTACTGACTAGTGTGCAGACAATGAATAAGAGACCACAACACCCTCAGAAAAGGTGCCGGGCTTCCCTGGTGGCGCAGTGGTTGAGAGTCCGCCTGCCGATGCAGGGGATGCAGGTTCGTGCCCCGGTCCGGAAAGATCCCACATGCCGCAGAGCGGCTGGGCCCGTGAGCCATGGCTGCTGAGCCTGCGCGTCCGGAGCCTGTGCTCCGCAACGGGAGAGGCCACAGCAGTGAGACACCCGCATACCGCAAAAAAAAAAAAAAAAAAAGTGTGCCCAGGACACAGTGCCAGCTGCATCCCGGTCTGCGCCCTCCAAGAGGAAATCGTTCTCAGCAGATGGGAGCCTCCCTACCCCTCATCCCATTTGAGTGCCTTTTCACTCCCTTGCGGTTCCACACCCAGTCCCTGCAGGTAGGTTTGCTCTCTAGAGGCGGCGGGGCCCCATCACTGAGAATCTGCTGGGCTCCACGTGCAGCCTGGGGACCATGGGAAGGAGATGCAGACGAGCGAGGAGTGGTCCGGGCATTGGTGAACTTGAGCGCAGCCAAGCTCACAGATGACACCCACTTCAGAAATTTACAAGCAACCTGTCAGGAAATAAGAGATGGATGGGTCTTGTAAATGGTTCACATACAACATTTTTGTGAATTGAAGTACATGGAAATGTTCAATGCAATCTCACTTTTAAAGGGAAACTTACAGTTAATCCTTTGGTCAATACAGTCTCACTTTTAAAGGAAAAATTTAGTTAATCCTTTGGTAAAGAAGCTAATCCTTCTAATACAATTGTTTAGCAAACATAGATTATAGCCATTGGTGATGTTTTTTTGTAACACCTGCTATGTGCAACGCACTAGTTGAGTAAGTCAGGCTTGTTTTGTTTTGTTTTTTAATTAATTAATTTATTTTTGGCTGCCTTGGGTCTTCGTTGCTGCACGCGGGCTTTCTCTAGTTGCGGCGAGCGGCAGCTACTGTTCGTTGCGGTGCGTGGGCTTCTCATTGCAGTGGCTTCTCTTGTTGCGGAGCACAGGCTCTAGGCGCGCAGGCTTCAGTAGTTGTGGCGCACCGTCTCAGTAGTTGTGGCTCGCAGGCTCTAGAGCTCAGGCTCAGTAGTTGTGGCACACGGGCTTAGTTGCTCTGCGGTGTGTGGGATCCTCCCAGACCAGGGATCAAACCCGTGTCCCCTGCATTGGCAGGTGGATTCTTAACCATTGCGCCACCAGGGAAGTCCCCAAGCTTGTTTTAAAAGAGGTACCTGGGGGAGAACGCTCATGTAGAGCAACGAGTGCGAGTGGAAACTGGTAGAACCTGATATACATCAGAGCCTGGAAAGTATGCAACCCTGCCCCCCAGCAGGTTCATTTATAGAAATATATTCTAAAGAAATAAAGTTACATACACAGATTTGCTACAGGATGTTTATCACAGCTTCATCTTTAACTGGAAGGTTTCAGGCAACCCTTGTGTCTAAAAGTACGGGATAGGGTTATGAATAAATATTATGGAGCCGTGAAATGGATGTGGTAATGGATATTTACTAACAAAGGAATATGTCAAGTTATGTTTTAAGGGAAACAGTATTAGCAGACTGTAAATCTACATACAGTATTACACATGGTGGAAAATACATTTGTATCATTCCCAGAAGAATCAGACCAAGAGTGTTCTCTCTCTGCATAGCACAATTTCATTGTTTTTGTAATGCTTTTTATTATGGAAAATCTCAAGCCACTCAGAAGGAGAGAAAATAATATAACGAAGCCTCGTGCACCCATTACCCACGTTGAACAACTGTCCATATTTTGCGTACATGCACTGGGATCTGCAGAGGCGTCCAGGAGGACTCTCAGAGAAGGGGGAGGAATTGGGGGCAGCGATCCACAAGGAAGGTGACCTGGAGGGGGGACACCAGGAGCCAGTTCTAGACAGTGAGGCTCGAGCAGGGATGGAGGCTAGTGCCAGCTCAGGAATCAGACGGAACCTACTCAGGAAGGGGTGAGGGGTCTCTGGCCTTGTCTGAATCCTGTGTCTGCCTTCCCAGCTGCCCCCGACCTGGTCCTCAACGCAGAGATCGTGCAGCAGAGCACCTACCTGGAGGACCGGCCCATGTTCATGCTTCAGTGCGCCATGGAGGAGAACTGCCTCGCGGCCTCGGCCGCCAACACCAACCCCACCACGGGCTACCGGCGGCTCTTGCGCTTCTCCTCCCAGATCCACAACAATGGCCAGTCTGACTTCCGACCCAAGAACGGCCGCCACGCGTGGATCTGGCATGACTGCCACAGGTGAACCCTCCCTGCCAGCGCCATAGGCTGCGCCAGCCCGAGGCACCCAGATGGGGTTCAGAATCACAGGGTCACTTAGGGAGAGCCGAGAGGCCCCACGGTCCCGGGGGTGGGGTTCTCCCCAGCTGGAGGGATGGCTCACTGGCCTCCCACATTTGCAGATGCCATTCTCTCTTCCCAGGGGGCCCTGGCCCACCTCCTCTTCCCCGAGTCCGCTCTCTCTCTTGGCTCCAAAGTCTCTACCGTTTTGGAGACAAATTTTGTTTTGAGAACCCCGTGCCCCTCCATTGACCCTCAGTCGACAGTTTTCAAGTGTGTCCACAGCAAGTTCGCGCTCTGCAGGGTGCTTGGGGTTTTGCAGTTGTTGGATTCTGAATTCGTTTAGGAGTGTACTTTAAGTACCAGTATAAGTTTTAAACATCTCTACGAAGGCGGTGGGTGTGGAGACAGGAGTTCTAGGCCAGGAGTCATGAGGCCTGGTCTCTCGACCCAGCTGTTGCATGATGTCAGGCCAGCTGGGCCACGTCAGCCGGGACTGCTAATACCCCTTCCAGCCCTCAGTCTGTGGCTCTGTTCCCAGTGCTCTATAAATCGTGGACAAGAACAGAGTGCAATCCCAGAGCCAGCCCTAGCTGGAGCCAACAGAAGCCTCCCTGTTCATCTCCCTGCCTTCCCCCTTCCTTCTGTCCCTTTGCCTTGATTCCTACCCTCATCCTGAACCGGTTGCCAGTAATGGTTCTCATTTTCCTGCTCAGACCTGAGCTGGGCAGGTAGAGGGAGCAGAGTGAGTACAGTTTTGAAAATGAAGGGAGGGAGACCCCTGCCATTCAACCCGGCAGCCACGCCCCGCCCCCCACCGTGAGGGGCCACAGACTTGGGCACGGGGAGTGTGGTCTCTGTGCTCAGAATCAGGAGCTTGTGCACCAGGTCCCTGCTTCTCAGAGCGGGGCCGGCGGGCTGGCAGCCTCTGCAGTCAGTGCTGAATCCAGTGTCCTTGGCTGACTCACAGCAGAATCTGCGTGTTAACAGGTCACCAGGGGACTGTGTGCACAGCAGTCTGAGAGGCCCCGGTCTGGCTGACCACCAGGCATCCTTCCAGCTCTAAGATGTGATGATCACAGTTAGGGACATATGAACTAACATCTACTGAGCCCCTTCTAAGTGCCAGAGCAGGGAACCCTCGTTTTCCTGAGTCTGGAAACGGCGGCTCTGCGTTCATGGGACTAGCCCCAGGTGAAGTCGTGGAGCAGGGACCCCGACTCGGGGCCTCTCTGACTCCCAAGCCTGCGTTCTGCCTGGTACCTCCGCCCAATCTTCATCAGAAATCTGTGTTGTGCGGCTTTTTCATGTCATAACTTATGGCCTAGTCACATTCGAATCTGTTTGGGGATAGAGTTGTTTAACCCATTTCAAAAGAAAGGACTGTGGAGGGCTTCCCTGGTGGTCCAGTAGCCAAGACTCTGTGCTCCCAATGCTGGGGGCCCGGGTTCAATCCCTGGTCGGGGAAGATCCCACATGCATGTCACAACTAAAGATCCCGGACGCCGCAACTAACACCAGGCACAGCCAAATAAATAAATAAATAAAAGGAGTATGGTAGAACTCAGGGGAGCTGATATTCCTTTATAGTTGACCCTTGAACAACACGGGTTTGAACTGCACGGGTCCACTTACACGTGGATTGTTTTCGATACATATTGTATCTCACTATATGCATTTTCATTATACAGCTTTTTTAAAATAATTTATTTAATTTATTTATTTTGGGCTGCGTTGGGTCTTCGTTGCTGCACATGGGCTTTCTCTAGTTGCGGCGAGCAGGGGCTACTCTTCGTTGCGGTGTGCAGGCAAGCCACTGCGGTGGCTTCTCTTATTGCAGAGCACGGGCTCTAGGCGCGTGGGCTTCAGTAGTTGTGGCACGCGGGCTCGGTAGTTGTGGCTCACGGGCTCTAGAGCACAGGCTCAGTAGTTGTGGCGCATGGGCTTAGTTGCTCCACGACATGTGGGATCTTCCCGAACCGGGCTCGAACCCGTGTCCCCTGAGTTGGCAAGCAGTTTCTTAACCACTGCGCCACCAGGGAAGCCCTATACAGCTTTTAAATTAACTCAGTGTGGGGAAAAGTTTATGTCTGATTAGAGATTACAATACGTGGAATCAAAAGAATTAGAGCTTGAGTCCCGAATCTATCCAAACCGGTTTCAGCTTCCTACCCTCGGGTGAGTCATTTATCAACTCCTTTGTTTCTGAGGCAGTGATAGCAGTACTTGGATTTTCAACTTCACGGGGGTCCCGTGCCCCTAACCTCGGCATTGTTCAAAGGTCAACTGTAATTACTATCCGTATGTCCTAAAAGTCCTAATTAGCCAAAAAAGTTTAGGTCTTTATATAGAAGCATGGAGGTCTTCTGCAGGGAGAAAGTCAGAGAGTAAAATTAAAGTCATGACATATGGGTGCCTGATTTCCTTCAGAGAATACATGGCGGAAGTGCTGTCCTGTGGGCCTACAAGTAGAGGGTAATTGCATCTCTGCCCTGCATGGGCACTCCACCCAGACATCACATGGTAGGAGTCTCCCTGTGACCTAGGCTTGCCCTCCAAGGAATGGTCTTTTCCCTAAGAATACACATGGCAACGTCATGGAAGTGTTTCTTCTCATCTGGTGCTCCAGGAACCCTGACCCCGTCCTCCCCACCCCTACCCCAGCTTTTCCTGTGTTCTGTTTTCTTTCTTTGTTTATAGATGTTGCAATCAATGGTTTGGGAGGGACGGGTGGGAAAGAACATACTGGCTAAGCATATGTTCCTTCAGGCCTGGACCTCCTGGACCATGGCTGAGAACCTCTGACCATAAGGACCCCAGAGGGTTTAAGAAACTCTCCACCCCTGGCCTCCAGAGCTCCAGGGAGGACCTTTCAACAGGAATCCTGGCCCGAATCTCCGTTGGGTCTCTTTGGGAGTGTGATGAAAGCTGGCCCGTCCTCCACTCAAAAAAATTATTTCTCGATTTAATGTCCTATTTCAGCAGATTTACAGATGCTGAAGCCCATCTGTGGAGCCAGAATTAAGAACCCTGGCTCAGGGCTTCCCTGGTGGCGCAGTGGTTGAGAGTCCGCCTGCCGATGCAGGGGACACACGTTCGTGCCCCGGTCTGGGAAGATCCCACATGTGGCGGAGCGGCTGGGCCCATGAGCCATGGCCGCTGAGCCTGCGCGTCCAGAGGCTGTGCTCCGCAACGGGAGAGGCCACAACAGTGAGAGGCCCGCGTACCGCAAAAGGAAAAAAAAAAAAAAAAAGAACCCTGGCTCAGAGTAGTGTGTATGGGGAAAACGATAGCTCCCAGTTTACTTGATACGATGATGAGGAACAGAGCTATGTTCTTTGACAGCCCTAAGATGAAACAAAGAACGGCCCCCTTAGGAGTCTCCTCCCCAGCCAGACCTAGAGGGAAACGCCCTGCACCATTCTCTCTCATATACCTGGCCCTTGGTTGATGATTTTTTTTTAGCACAAGCCCTCTAGTGTCAGGTATTCTCTCCCTTCTGGGCCCGGGATGGGGGTCCCCGTCCTGCTTCTTGTGTCTCAGGGAGTGGGACCACACCTGCTCCCCTGGCACACGATGTTACAGCTTTGACAGCTGGGCACAGAGCAACCCGGCGTCTCCTGGCTCTCAGCCCCTGCTCTGTCCCAGGGCTCAGTCTCCCTGCTCCTCACATCTTGGGGAAGCCCGGGAGAGGAGCTGGGAGCTGGAGTGGCAGGGAGGTGACAGCCAGCACAGGTGCCAGCCCTCCGGTCAGGGATGGCCCGGGTACAAAGGGGGGACTTTCCTTCATTCCGCCCCACCCCCTACCGTGTGCGGAGCAGCCCCCGTATCAGGTCAGAGCCCCACAGATTCAGTGCGGCCTCTGTGAGCCAATTTTAGGCCCTTATCCTACCCGTGGGGCTTTGTTCCAGCCAGGGGCTGCCTAGCACATGAGGAAGGCGGGGCAGAGCAAGCAGAAGGGACCCTGCCCTTTGTGGCCACACCTCCTGAGGCTGGAACACACCCCCAGATTTCTCTGAAATGGGGATGGGAGCCTTTTCCCAACCATGACTGAGTGCCGGCCACGACTCTCCATCCTGGAGGCACCGGAAGACTTGTGGCTCGTGTGGGAAACGAAAAAGAGTGAAACATCTCTACAACGCACACTGATGCTCAGATCGAAAGTTTTATTTGGGCCCGAGATGACCTAGGGTAACAGAACATACCCACACCTCCCTTCTTGCTCTGGACTAGCTGTGTCATCCACGTGTTCACCCAGCACCTCCTGCCTCGGCTAGTACCGTGTCCTAGAATACTGTGATGTGGAGTCTCATGGTAGAAAGCTGTCCTTCCTCTCATCCAGATTACAATGACCTCCCTCTAGTGTCAGGTATTCTCTCCCTCCTTAGACTTCTGGAATTTCTTTGCAAATCGGAGTTTCCCTATCTTTATCCCATGGATCAGGCCCCCTCTTAGACTTCCCAAGTTCAGGACACTCAGCCTGAAAAGAGGAAATTTCCCCTGATCACCTCCCCAGCAGCCACGATCCATACCCCCTGGGATGTGTGTGTGGGTGGTGGAAGGTGGGTGCCCCTGGGCTCCACAGCCAACCAGCTGGGAGGGAAACGTGGCCCCGGGGCTGATATCCACGGTTGCCCCAGCGGTAAAGCACAGAGGCTCCCGGACCTCAGCTAGCTAGCATGGGGAGGCTCCAAACCAGCTGCTTCCCTCCCGATATCCACAGGGGAAAAACTGAGGAGCTGAGGAAGACGACTCTTAAATCGAGTCTGCAGGAAGCCAGGGGAGCGGGAGAAGGTCAGCCTTACAAGAGTCCATCTGTGGACTCTGTCTGAATTTTGTTTAGACAACGGAACATAAACCTATTCCTCTTCAGTCTTTCCAGCCGGTAAACATGACAACATAAACCCATCTCTGAAAGAGGCAGACATGTTTTAGGCGATGAGTCAGACCTCATGTCTCACCTTGCTCCTTCAAGAAGCCAAAATAGACTCTTTCAGAGTCATCCCTTCAACTGCCACAAAATGCATCCTTGTGACCGTTCCCTGTGGGCCCCTGGCTCAGCATTCTTTTACCCAGAAACATGAGTGACCTGGGAAAAGCCCAACTTAGGAACTTCTGACATTTTTTTTTAGCACAAGCCCAACACAGGAAGAAGGGAAAAGAGCCTCTGATTTCCTCTCTGAAAACCTGTCCTTTTTTTTTTTTTTTCTGCGGCCACTGTTGTGGCCTTTCCCGTTGCGGAGCACAGGCTCCGGACACGCAGGCTCAGCGGCCATGGCTCACGGGCCCAGCCGCTCCGCGGCATGTGGGATCCTCCCGGACCAGGGCACGAACCCGTGTCCCCTGCATCGGCAGGCAGACTCTCAACCACTGCGCCACCAGGGAAGCCCCTGAAAACCTATCCTTTCAATTCCCCTCTTCCCTCTGTCCTCTTCTGCTCCCGATCCAGCGGGGGGACCTGAAGCCAACCACCTGAGGCCCGGGAGGCGGGGAAGCTGCTCTCCGGGCCTGGGGATAATCGTAGCCATGGTAATGGTGGTGGCAGTAATTAAACACGACTCCATCACTCCTGGGAGTAGTGGTAGTAAGCAGAGGGTTGACAGGTACTAAGTGCTGCTCTGTTCCAAGCCCCGTGTTAGGTATTTCTGTGATTTCTCCTACTGCATCCTCACAGAACCCCTGATGGGGGATCGTGCTGTCATTCCCTCTTTCCTGCGGAGGGAACTCAGCTCGCATGGAAATGAAACATGTGATTCTGTTCCCCAAGCCTTGGTACCTTGTTCCTCAGTTTTTCCCCATTTTCCAAATGTCCCTGTAATGACAGAGATAAGTGCGTTGCAGCCGCTTGTGATACATGTGTAGCAGCTTAGGACGGGCCTGGCCACCGAGAGCTTTAGGAAGGCCCCAGGGCAACATGCGGCAGCTGTTTCCCTTGTTTATTCTGCACCAAACACAGGCCTTTCCAAGAATCCGCATCTGTTCTCAATTCCTGCCAAGTGACCGATTGGCACACCATTAGGTAAACACTCAGCCGCGGGAAGAGCCACGGGGGTGTACAGACTCTCTCCCCCTCTACTCCTTCCCAGGGCCCGCAGGGTGTGCCTGCCATCCTCTCCCTCCCACAGGGCCTAAGAGCCCTCTTTTCGCCTCTTTTTTTATTTACTCGATGCCAGGAGCACAGACTTCGGCCTCCGTCGCCTGGTTCAGGACGCGCGTGGGTCCCACTCATCAGCCCCTGCCCCTCCCACCCCTCCTCCCCCTCTGCAGTCTCCCTCCCTCCCTCCCGACCACACTCCCACCTTAAAGGTTCTCAAAAGACAGGGAAGAGGGACTTGCATTTGTCTGCAGAAAATGTCTCAAGTAGGCATGGGCTGTGATAGCCGCTTTAGCACCCCGGAAGATGTTACACACACTTACTGAAAATGTCCTAATTTATTGGGCTTATTATTGATGCCGGGCCCTCTGCTCATCAGTTCATCTTACTATTCTCCCCAACATCCTGTGCAGTACCTGCGTCATTATTCCCACTTAGGTGATGACAGAACTGAGGCCTGGGGAGGTGGGCGGGCTGTGTCCCTCCAGAGCCCACGTAAGCACCATGGTTATTATTAGCTCCACCCCCCCTTTCCTAATGCCCTGTTGCTGCCCACTCCTCTCCCGCTGGCCGCCACTTTGGACCACACTGCTCTGCCCATGGTGTCCCCAGTGGGAAATCGCCAGCTGGGCCATTGCGTGCAGGCGGCCGTCACTCCAGAGACTGACATCCAGGCCCCCTCTCTCGCCCCCAGGCACTACCACAGCATGGAGGTGTTCACCCACTACGACCTGCTAAACCTCAATGGTACCAAGGTGGCAGAGGGCCACAAGGCCAGCTTCTGCTTGGAGGACACAGAATGTGAAGGAGGTATCTCTGGCGGGGCAAGGTGGTGCTGGGAAGTTTCGGAGGGACTCACGTGCACTCACCCGGCTGGAAGCCGAGGCCGGGCGCAGGTCTCTGTGTCACCCTGGCCACTGCTGACTCTCCCCGCGACCTTCCTCACTGGGGATCCCATGACTATAGCCTGGGGCTGGGGGTTAGGCAAAGCCTGGCTGTAAAGGCACCTGGGTCCCCAGAGTTATGCTGACGGACACTGGTGGGTCCACGTGGCCGCCCGGGTAGGGCCCAAACCCTTGAACCTGACACGCAGTCCCCTCCCACTCTGGCTGCTACAGCCTTTTCTCCCTGGGTCCCAACACAAGTGCCCCGCCACACTGGTTCTTACCTCCAGGTTCAAGTTAAACCCTCACTCTGAGGTTCCCAGACCCTCTCGACTGCCCCAGGCAGAGGCAGCACCGCGCTCACACCCCTAGTCAGCTGCCACGCCTGCACCGTGACCACCTGTGCGCGCACCTGCCATCCTGGCCTGACCAGGCTCTCCCAGGGGAGACTCGATGACCCTTGTCAGAATGGCCGGAGCTTAGAGTAGCGCCCAGATGAGGCAGCCTCTCGATAAATGGGTGCGAATTGTCAGTGGTTGACGTGGCCCCTGACATACCAGGAAATCACACAGCAGATGGGTTTTGAGCTCCTACCGTATGCCAGACAATGGACTGACCCAGGAAGGGTCAGAGAAACAAGCCAGACCTGAGTCCACATTCAAGTGCAGATTCCCCAGAGGGAGACAAGATGACCCCAGCATCAAGCTCAACAATAAACACCAAAAACCCAGATAAGCACACGCTTCATGCCTAGGCTGATATTCCTTGGAGAGGCCAAGGTGGGCCAGAGTGGCCAGGGAAGGCTTCGTGGAGGAGGGAGCAGTGGGTTGTGGGTAGGGAAAGAGGGAGGGATTCCATCAAAAGGAGAGCACGGAAGGGATGGGCTGCTGAGCCCAGGTGAAGCCAAGGTTGTCGGCCTGGGAGAACAGAGAGATGCTGAGGGTGGGGTCTGGGGATGTCACCCACTCAGCAGGGCTGCTCGGGGCCCTTTGTGGGCAGGGTGGCACAGATGGCAGAGGAAGCCTCTTCCGGCAGAGGGGTCATGGGTGCGTGGTGACTGGGCTTCCCTCTGCCCCTGCCTTCAGACATCCAGAAGAGTTATGAGTGTGCCAACTTCGGCGAGCAGGGCATCACCATGGGCTGCTGGGACATGTACCGCCATGATATCGACTGCCAGTGGGTCGACATCACCGACGTGCCCCCTGGAGACTACCTGTTCCAGGTGAGGGGCATGAGAAGGGGCTCCGGGCCCCCGCTGATGGGAGGAGGTGTCTCTGCCTTAGCAAGTGGGTGGGTAGCCGCCTTCTGATGGTGCCCAGGCAGAAAACGCATGGAGGCCAGGCCATCTAAAGTGCACGGAGTCCTACGCCCGGAGGCTGTCGCTGTCACCCAGGTAACCTAGGTATGTGAGATATGCAGGCCGGTGGGGAACTGCAGACCTCCTGAGACATCAATTCAGTTGACACCTGGTGCTTGCAAATCAGGATGCATCTGAAGGCCAGATTTGGTCCTCAGGCCGGGAATTTGTGCACAGACTCTAAGGCGACCTACACCTCTTGGTGTCCTTTGGAGCTGTACTTTCACCTCCACCCCATCTCTCCCAGTGCCCTCACCCTGCCTTGCTCTGTGCTGTTAAGGCTAAAAGCAGTCACACAAAGAGCCATTCACTCCCAAGTGTTTGTGACTTGCCTCTCCCAGAAACGTTTGCCCCATAGAAGGGGATCTGCAGAGGGGGCAATTTTCAATGCAAAGAAATGAATCTATAATGGTAGGCTGTTAGGGACTAGAGATAGCCTTTCCAGTGACTGTTTGAGTGGAGACTTCCCAGGACTTCCACATGCGCTGTCCAGGGGGAAGGCCCGCCCTGAGGAGGAACTAAGAGGGCTTGGCCTCCCCCCTTCCCGCATATAGCTGCAGGCTCCAGCCAGGGCCCTGACTGGTGGAGGGGCCAAGGGGCACTGTATCCCCACCATCTCCCCTTCTGGGGCACAGATTGGAGGCTTCGTTTCGCCTTCTCATTTTTCCCACATCCCCACCCGTCTTGCTTTCAAGCTTGATGGTTGGGTGGCAAGTGGGCGACCAGAAAGCTGTGTTGAAAGCTTTCCTAAGGGGGCATTCAACCAGCGCAGGGCCCAGTCACGGTCCCCACCCTATAGACAGTCCTGGGAGGAACCAACACCTGCAGGGAAGTGACCACAGAGGGGTTTTGAAAGTTTCCCTGGTCAATTTCAGAGACTGAAAATCAGACAGCCAAGCGTTTTTCCACCCACAAGCCCAGAACCGCAGACTTGGAGAGGACCGACCGAAGAGCAGAGTGCTTTCTATTTAAAAAACTGAATATCTGTGTCTGTGCACGTACTCCATGCGTGGTGGTGTATGCTTGAGGTCTGCTGTCCCTTTGCCTGGGGGACGTGTAGCATCGTGTATTCTGACAATGTCTATTTAATAACTGCGGCTCCTTGAAGATCGGTGATGGGCCAGAACCTGCCTACACCCTGTGAACCCATGGTCTCATGTAATCCCCCAGGGATGAGTGTTACCATTACTCACATTTCACAGCCAGGCCAACCCAGGTCACATGACTCTGTATGCTGTGTTCTCGACTCCTAAACTAGACAAGTAGCAAATTAACTCATTAGGGGCTTGTTCATGGAAAAGACTGTCCCTTGTGATAGATGTGGAGCTTTAGCCGTGTGAGAGCCCCGGCCTGAGTCACCGGTTCTCTCCGTTCCCACGTGGACCCAAGTGCAGGCACCAGTACTCTCCCGGCAGGAGAAAGCCAGGCCGGGGAGGAGGTGGCATTCCATCCGGAGGGGCCTGTGCGCAGAGGCTCAGAGGCAGGGCTCAGTGCGTTACTAGGTTACTAGGTTCCTGGATCCACAGCAGATCTTTTTTTTTCAATATAAGGTTGCCACGGCCACTGCCAATTTATTTATTTTTCATTTGTTTGTGGGTTTTTTTTTCAAGTTTTTAAAAATTGAGGTATAGTTGATTTACCGTATTACCTTAGTTTCAGGTGTCCAACATAGTGATTCAATATTTTTCTAGCTTATACTCCATTTATAGTTATTAGAAAATATTGGCTCGATTCCCCGTGCTGTACAATGTATCCTTCCTTGTAGCTTATTTATTTCATATACAGTAGTTTGTACCCCCGCCTTGCCCCTTCCCTCTCCCCACTGGTAACCATTAGCTTCCTCTCTGTATCTGTGGGTCTTTCTTTTTTGTTATGTTCACTAGTTTGTTTTATTTTTTTAGATTCTACATAGAAGTGATAACACGCAGTATTTTTCTTTCTCTGACTTATGTCACTAAGCATAATACCCACCAAGTCCATCCATGTTGTGGAAAGTTGCAAAATGTCATTCTTTTTTCCGGCAGAGTAGTAGTCCATTGTGTATATATGTACCACGTCTCTATCCAGTCACCTGTTGATGAACACTTAGGTTGCTTCCACATCTTTGCTGTTGTAAACCACAGCAGGTCCTTTGTCTAAGGAACTAAAGCCAGTGATCCCCACGAGATTGGAAACCATATATCTGAGAGTCTGATGGGACTGTGCACCCAAGTGGGTCAAGCAGGCCCTGATAGCCCCTACTACCCACACGGTCACCCCGCAGGGACACCTGGGTGGGCTCCCTCAGGGCATGGCTGTCCATGGGCAAGGGGCTGCCTGGGCCTTGGTGCAGGGGGTTTGTCCATCCTGGACATGGGCTGGGGCAGGGGACAGCTAAGGTTGTCCGGTAGAAAAGAGATCAAAGAAAAGTAAGGTCACCCCAGAGCGGGACATTGACCAGCCTTACCTAGAGACACAGAGTCACGGTGGTAGCCTGGGGCCCCCAGCATGGCCTGCACTGGCCAGGATGCAGGGCTGGGGGCTCCCACTGGCCCGTTTCCCACAGCAGCTCTGGCAGGGCCCAACCAGCCTACTAAAGGGTCACACCCAGGCCCTTCTGGAGGGAAAGGTCCTGAGGGCCCCAAACCTACAGAATGTGCCTTAACTAGCACGCTACCCCTCCCCCATCACACTGACCTAGGGCAGCACTGCCCCCCTTGTCTCCCTGGGCTCTCAGCCCTTCCACATGTGGCAGGGCCCTCGGGAAAAGCCTCCATTGTGTCCTCCATACCTTCGCCCACAGCCCCAGGCCCAGCTTCTGTCCCTCCCCCTCCCCCTCCCTCCCCTTTCTCCTCTGGGTTCCTCACCCCAAATCCCCCTTTTCTGTCCGCTCTCAGAAGCCCCCTCAAAATGACGGTCTTCCTGCCCCTGCTCCTTTGGGCTGTGCCCTCTTTCCTAGGATGATGCAGAGGAAGGGGGACAAGCAGGCCCAGTCTCCTCGAGAGCCCAGGCCCTGCACTGGTGAGCGGGAAGGGCTTGGGGGTCCCCTAGAGCAAACCGAGGCCTGGAGAGCAGAAGGGACATGTCCAATGTCACACCGCCGGGAGCAGTGTCGTCTCCAGCACCCAGGGCAGCCCCCCTCCAACTCCCCACAGCGCCCGGGCCTTGCCCCCACCCCTCCCAGCACATCCTACTCCCCGGCTCCCTTCTGGCGCCTTCAACAGCCGTTCCGTGGCTTCCCCAGGCCCCAGCTCCTGCCTCTGTACCAGATCTCCCAGCGCACCCAGGACGGGGTATGACTGTGTGTGTGTGTGAATTACACTGAGACAGACAGAGGTGCGCGGAGGTCTCACTCCTCCAGGCCTCACCCTCCTCTGCGCGCCCCCCCCCCCGACCTCATCTCCGACCAGCTCTGCGCCCACCGGGCTGCTTCTGGAACACAGCACCGGCCATGCTTGCTCCCTTCCATGAGGTCAGCCCGGCTCTGGGGGCAGGCCTGGTCTCAGCATCTCAGCTGGGCCTGGGACGGAGGGTGGCCGGGGCGGGACCCCCTCCAACCAGACTCTCCCCCAGGTCGTCATCAACCCCAACTACGAGGTGGCGGAGTCCGACTACACCAATAACATCATGAAGTGCAGGACCCGCTATGACGGCCACCGCATCTGGATGTACAACTGCCACATAGGTAAGGCCCCCGGGCCCTCCTGGGGAGCACAGCGCCTCAGGCCTGCCAGGTCCCCCCACGCCGCAGCCCAACTCCAGGAGACAGGCAAGAGCTGCCCCACTTTCTCCAGGAGCCAGAGCAGCTTCCTAACTTGGGTGAAGACTTCAGGGAATGGGGCCAGCCTCGCGTTTCCACACGCAGGAAGGACACTGTAGACACCACAGGCCTGGATGGAGACCGGGTTTTCATAGCCAGCTCTGGCTAAGGAGAAAGGACGGGGCAGAAACCGGGCCGGCCCAGCATAGACCCCAAAGCTATTTCAGGGCTGGAGCTGAGGCTACCACCTCATTACGCATGAGACCTCAAAAATGGGGGCGCCAGCAATTTGCAGGCTCTGTATCGTTTTCCTGTTGAGAGCTAGAAGCTAGTCAACCACTGTGGCTTCTAGTTGCCAGTAAAGAAGCTTTTCCTCGCGTTATACAACCTGGGTTCCGAAAGGGGAGGCTGAGCGGGAAAAGTGATGGCCTCGCTCTCGGTGGAGGAGAAAACGAAAAGCACTAGATTTAGTCGCTCCTTCACTCGACTTTGACAGAGCAGCTGACATGGGCCTGGCCCTAGAGATGGCCAGCACCTGTCGCTGCCCTGGGGGTGTCACATAGAGGTGGCCGCCCGAGGAGGGTGGTGGCCCAGGGACTCTGTGACCTGTGCATCCGGTTTGCCAAACTCTTGTCTCCCTGATGCCCACCCTTCAGGTGGTTCCTTCAGTGAAGAGACAGAAAAAAAGTTTGAACACTTCAGTGGACTCATAAATAACCAGCTCTCCACGCGGTAAAGCAGTGACATGGTCACCTCCTGCCTTTGGGCCACAGTGCATCTTCCCCAACGACCGACAGCCTCGCCCTGCTCCCCTTCATCCAGCCCGGCCCGCCTGTCTCGACCCCCTGCAGCCCCGGCCAGGCTCAGGAGGAAGGCCAGGCTCAGGAGGAAGGCGAGGAAGGCGTGTTCCTGACACCTGCAGGCTGGGAAGGCCTCTGGGGCTGGGGCTTGTCCACGGGGCTGTGGGAGCAGTGCCAACGGAGAGCCATCCTGTCCAGGACCCCAGCGCACAGGTTGTCACCAGCTTGTCCCATCCTAAGCACAGTCCACTCCGAGTCTCACCACCTGCCTGGCTCACCACAGATAACATGGGGCCATTTTCTTCTCAAGTTACATGCTGGCAACGTGAGTGATCAACCCGAGGAGGTCTGGATGAATCCCATTTCTCCTCCTCTTAGGTCGTTTCCAGCCAACTGGAGTAGCTAGACTTCTCTTCCAATTAAACAAACTGCCTCTATTCTATCCACACATATAAATAATGCTGCCACACGTCTTCTGATTCAGTGAGCTCAGAGCTGGTACTTCTCTCCCCCACACACCCCCGTGTCCTCTTATTTTTCAAGATACTATTATTATATTCTATTTTCACAGACTTTGAAACACAAATTTAGTGGCATTTCATATTGGGCATCTGGGCCTTTGAAAGTATAGCTCAGAAGAAAAGCAGCCCGCCTGTGTAAGTGACTTCTCTTTCTGTCCTTCCAGTTCTGTAACTGATTCAACGGTGCTATAACCAGGGTCCTGGGTGATGAGGACACTTACCGATCGCCATGTGTCACCACAGACACTTACACATACTTGAAACTTGGAATAAAAGATTTATGACCTGCATGTGTGTTTCATTTGGGCCTCTGCACGCAGCCCCTGAGCAGCAGAGCTCCTTTCCCTAGTCGGCAGTCAGGGAGCTTGGCACCCTGACATGTGCTCTCCTGCAGGGACGTTGAGTTCCTGGGCCCCTCCCGTCCGGCGTGGCCTCAGGGGCCTCGTTCAACGCACACCACAGAGGAAGGGCAACTCCTGCCGAGAGCCGCGGTCTAAGGAGGTCAGGAAAATCCACAGAAACAGAGGCCTCAGCCTTTCTTCAGCTCTTGTGTTTTAGTGAAATGTGTCAGGGCCACGGTGGTTGTGTGAGGACCAGATGGGACACCTAGACTTAAGTCTCAGGCTCTGGGGGAGGGGGAGTCAAGTAGATCATGGGTCCCCGGGGTGCAGTGAGGGTGGACCCCGAGCCAGCCACTCTCCCCCCAGGCGCAGAGCTCCCCCTTGTGTCATAGCACGCTGTGGCCCAGCAAATCGAGGGGTCCACGATGACCTCAGCGCGCCAGGCAGGACCGCTCGGCACCAACTCTGCCCAAACCGGAAAGATGAGTGTGCTGGGGCCTTGTCCGCACAAAGCTGCCCTCCCCGCCGTTCCAGGGAGGAGAGAGACCTCGGCGGGCATTTCAGATTTCGCCTCTTGGCTTGTTCGTGTTTATTTCCGCAAGGACCCCCCCCCACCCCCACCCGTGTAACCCACACCACTGGTAACACTGGGACCAGTCCAAAGGGGGGATGCCCGCAGCACTGCCAATAGCCCACAGCTGCTCTGGGGGAGACTGGGCATGTGTCACACAACAGGTGTAACCTGCACCCCCAAGCTGGGCAGGCTCTGCGCAAAAATGCCTTCGAGGCCCAGCTGGATCCTCGAGCCCAGTCAACTAGAGGAGAGCAGGTCTCAAATGGGAAGCGAACAGCGCCCCCTAGTGTCCAGCGGCAGACCATCCCATTTTGAAGCAATCACGTTAACAATTCTTACATTTTTATTTTTTTCTCAACTTCTGGAACTAGATCAAGGTAAAGCCCCCCATGCCCCACAGTGACACCCCAAGGATGGCTCAGGGCTGCTCTGGTGCGTGTAAAGGCTTGCGGTGTTGGGGCCCCAGCTGACGAGGGGGTCGGGGGGCGCCAATCCAAGCCGCCTGGGCCTCTCAGGGCCTCAGAGTCGGGGAAGGCTCCACGGCGGGCCGCTCTTTCTTTCTGTGTTGGAGCCCCAGGGCCCGGGCCACCAGCCTCCGGGCCACGGCTGTGTTTGTCTGTGGTCTCTCCTTTGCCAGACGCAGAAGCTCTAAAAGGAAAGCCCCATGGGGTGCGGACTTGAATTCAAGGCTATGGCCTCTCCTCCCAGCAACACAGCGGCCTCAGAGGCCATTAGAGCATGACCAGATGCTGGTGAGAGGGGGCCGCCTAGGGCTCCAGGCCCCCTGTGGGGTCCTGACTAATCCTATCACCTCTCTGCGCCCTTCCTGTTTCTCTGTGGCGGCAGTGTTAATCCTGTCTACCCCTAGGGAAAGCAAATCAGGATGGGACACCTGGAGCTCTTGGGTCAACAGACAGGATGTTTATTGTCCCCAAGGAGTCTGGGACAAAGCCCACGTAACCCACAAGAATGTGGACGGCCTCGGCAGGCTTCTCCCAGGCCAGTTTTGCAGCCACTGCTTTGCAGCCATGGAAAACCGGCCTCTAAGGCGCCCCTCGCGCTTCTGGAAGGAGGAGAGGAAAGGGGAGGAGATGTCACTTATACGGCATCTCCTGTGTGCCCCTCACCGCTGCGGGCACGTGTGCCAGGCTTTCTTATTCACCCCAGTGCTTATGTCACAGACGTTAGGTGACTTGCTCAAGGCCAGCTTACAGAAGTGCCAGAGCCAGGATCACACGGAAGCCCAAGCTTTTTACCCTACAGCAAAACACGGCTCCACGTCCGCACAGAAAGACCAAGCTTCCCCCTGAGCCACAGCACGAGAGGTGTGAGCGGAGGGCAAGCCCGGGACAGAGCAGCTGGCAGACAGCACTGCTGAGGGGCCCCCCTGGGGTGGGGAGGAGCACCCCACTGGCCACTGCAGCCCAGGAGCCCTAAAGCAGAGAACTGAAGAGGGGAGGGAATCGGAGGGAAGGGCCCGCCCCGCCCAACCGAACACGCGCACAGCCCTCCCACCCAGACCACAGGCTCCCTTACTTGGCCTCTGCAGGGCCTTCAGCTTGGACTGCTTGGTTCCCTGCGTCAGGGGCCGGATCTTGAGCGTGGAGAAATCCCTGGTCAGGGCCTCAGCAGCTGTGGAAAGACAACAGATCTGGAGCCGTGCCCTCTTCCTCCTGCTGAGGCCTCCGCAGGACCCAGGAGCACGCGTGTCACCCCGAGGCCCACGCAGCTGCTCTGTACACCCATTCAGAGCTCAGGGACAGGGCTGCCCCATGAGCTTGCCTCGCCCCCCGAGCCCGCAGACCTGCACGGGGCCACCCACGCTCTCAGGTGCACAGCCCGCTCGGAGCCCAGCTTCCACGTTCCTGCCCCGGCTGGTCGGGAGCTGCGGGAGCCTACAGTTCTGACGTCAGGAGGCGCAGGCCCCCGCCTTCCAAAGCCCGGGAGCTTAAAACAAACGCCACCCTTCCCCGACTCGAGACCCTCCCAGGGCACGTGCCCTCACTGCCCCAAGCTGTGCCAGGTCTTGGAGCACTCAGGCCACTTAACAGACACGGCAGGTCAGAACTGGGAGGGGCTTCGGGTCCAAGCCGCTGTAGGGATGAGGAAACTGGGGCCAGGACGTGGCCGGCCTGTGCCACACAGCTTGGTGGAGCCCGGAAGGCAGCCGTGGCCACGCCTAGCCCACTGTTCCTCCTTTCCGCGGACCAGAAAGCCTCTGGGCCTCCCCCTGCCCCCGCCTCTCTTTCAGTGGTTCCCTCCCTGGGGTTGACGCCCCTACTTCGCCCCAGTCCTCTTGCTCCCTAGACACTGCCCCCTTCCCTGAAACCCCAGGCTCTCCTGAGAACTGGGCCCACCCCGGCCATGGTCACTCCCAGCTCTGTGTTCAGAAGCTGTTGTTGTGAGAACCCAGCCAAGGGCGGCGGGGTACCAACTCTTTACAAATACACCCAAACTGAGCAGTGGCGTGGCAGGGGCAGCTCCGGAAAGTGGCCAAGACGGAGGACGGGCACCGTCCAGGGCTACAGCCAGGAGGCTGGCTGGCCTCCCCAGCTCTGACGCCAAGAGTCTTCGTAACCCTGACCACACACTGACATCAAGGGAACTCAGTCTCCCCATCTGTGAAATAGGGGTCACCTGACCTACTTCTTGGCGCTGTAATGAAAACGGAATGAGACGCATCTGCTCAAACCGTATGAAATTGCCGTATTTGAATGCTTTTGACCTATAAAAATGGCACCTTCGGGACTTCCCTGGTGGCACAGTGGTTAAGAATCCGCCTGCCAATGCAGTGGACACGGGTTTGAGCCCTGGTCCGTGAAGATCCCACATGCCGCGGAGCAACTAAGCCCGTGTGCCACAACTACTGAGCCTGCGCTCTAGAGCCTGCGAGCCACAGCTACTGAGCCTGCTCGCCACAACTACTGAAGCCCACGCACCTAGAGCCCACGCACGGCAACGAAGAGCAGCCCCCGCTCACCGCAACTAGAGAAAGCCCGCACACAGCAATGAAGACCCAACACAGCCTAAAATAAAATAAATAAATTTATAAAAATAAAAAATGGCGCCTTCATATGCTTTCATTTAGTATGTGTTAGTCCGTAGGGCTTGGCCCTACATGCTCAGTAAAGGTCACCCGAATCTGAAACCTCCGAACTGAAGGCACGAAGATGAACAGGCGAGGCCGTGAGCTTCCTGGCCTGGCTCCTGCTCTGCCCCCCAGGACTTCTGGAGGGTCTGGGAGACACCCTGCCAGTCCGCCGGCTCAGGGGGGATCCCCACCTAGGGAAACCTAGGCTCCCGCCCTCCCCAACGGCAATCAGAGGAGGGCCCGCCTCACCTGAAACCAGGCAGGGAAAGACCCCGAGCGCGTGTGTGTCGTCCACCCACTGGATCTTGAACCCCTTGTCTCTGCCGGGGAAGAGACAGAGTGATGAGGCGAGCAAATGGGCAAAACCCCTCCTGCTACAGGAAGTGCCCTCCCACCTCCAACCCTCAAACACTCTGAGCCCAAGACTAGTTCCGTCTCCTCTGGGAAGGAGATGGCCGTCGGGCGCAGACTTCCTCTGAAGACCAGACAGTCCGCCTCAGAAAGAGACACCAGCCCCGTGGTCGGATGGGCCCCCACTCCTAGAACTGAGGAAGCCAGGATGCAAAGCTCGTAGAACACAATGCCAAGGGCGAAGGGGGCTCCTCATGGGTGCCGTCACGTCAGGCCAAGGGCATGGGGTCCGAGGCTGGAGGCAAAGGGTTTGTGTGGTGGGCACAGGACCTAATACAAGTGTGTCAATGCAACTGCCCCTGTTCAACTTTCTTTCTGCTGCTCAGGAAAGCACCCCTGAGTCTGGGGCCCGTGGGAAGCCAGAGCAGTCCCAGGGCCCACAGCTTCTCCGTGGCACCGCCACGCCGGCCAAGGAAACCACCAGTGGCCCCGGTCTGGCTCCGCCCTCAGGGGTGGAGAGCTGATGAGCCCCTCGAGCTGTCCACCAGCTCAGGCTTGGGGAGGGAAGGGGAGGCTGTGCGGGACGCAGTCAGAAAGGGGGCCCTGAAGAAAGGGATGTTTTTAAAGCCTAAGCAGGAAAAGAGAAGGGGGACTGGAGAAAAGAAAATGAGCATTTGGAGAAAGAAAAAGAAAAAAGGAGAAGAGATTGGATTTGGATCCAAGGAATTCGGGGAAACAAGAGAAATCTTTCTCTCACTATATCCCCATCTCCCATCTCCACCAGACCCTGCCCCAGGGCCGCTCAAGCCCAGTTCACCCCAGGAATAGTTCCTGCCTGGAAATGGCCCCATCCTGCTGACTGACCGACGGGTGGCTGCGCGTGGAGCAGGGGAGGCAGGGGCCCCGCCGGGTCCTGGCCACCACGTGGGTGTGGGGGGACCGGGACGGAGATCTGCTGCCCGGTGCCAGCAGGACCAGGTCTCGGGCCTCTGGAGAGTGTCTGCAACCGAAACCTCAGCTCTCCTCCTCCACAAAGTCACGGCCAGCAAGCCAACTGCCCAGGAGGATGGAGCCCAGAGCAACCACATCTACCTTCTGCGTTTCTTTCTAGATCGCTGGGCACCGGGGGAGGGGCAGGCAACTGTCCCCCACAACAAAGGGCTGTCCTGGCTCCTCTCCAGAAGTTGGGCACCCCCTCCTCCCCACCTCCCCGAAGCCTCTCACTGGAACTCGGAAAAGGCTGCCAGCAGGTCCTCGGTCTTGAGCGCCGGCTCAAAGTCATAGATCTCCACCACGTGGGCAAAATCCTTCTCTCCAGGCAGCTCCTCTGCGAAGGAGGACGTGTCCATGTGGATCTTCTCTACCTGAATCTCCTTCTCGGTCAGGTTGTCCGTTATCTGGGAGAGATCAGACCCTTTAGCGAGGGGCGCTCTGACACACATGACTCCAAATGACTGCTCTCAAAATCACACGCTGAGAGTCCTGCAGGCTTCTGGGTAGATAGGGAGGTGAGCACCCCGGGTAGGGGTCTGGGAAAGACAGCAGGATGGCAGACTGGGCCAGAAGATGGAGAAGCATGAGTTTTAGGGGAGTCCCCACTGGGTGACTGGCACGGACACACATCATGTTTCACAGAATCCCGAAAACCCTATTCTATAGGCCCACTTTACAGAAGGGTAAGCTGAGTCAACGAATTAAGTAATTTTGCCCCACGTTGCCATCAGTGAGTCACAGAGCTGGGCAGGCCCAGGATCTTTCCTTCTCTCATTAATGATGTGATAATAAGCAAGGCTTTCTGGCGTCCATCCTTCATCTGTAAAATAGCGATACAGGATGCCCGCCCTCCCAACTGACACCGCGGCCAGGCTCAGGGGCGGACACATGACACACAGTTCCAAGGGTACAAGATCTGTAAGACAAAGCTTCAGGCAGAAGAGTGATTTTCATGACCAACATCTGCAGTACATTCTGTAGCATGAGCACATCTATGTTACCTTGGGCCGTGTGTATCATTACCTGCTATTTTTTCAGATGAGGAAACTGAGACTAAGAAAAGCCAAATGACTTGCCCACAGTCGAAGAGCACCTACATGATTGAGCTGGGACCGAATTCCACACCCCTGATCCCAGACCCTGAGCCTCCTGCCCTCTGCATGTCAGTCCTGACTCCTGTGGGCAAGGCCCCTGGGTCCCTCCCCACACATCTCCTAAGGGACCCCTATCACCCAACACCCAGGCCTGCTCAGCCAGCACCCGCCCCCCCCCACCCCTCCACACCATGACCCTCGGCCCCCATCCACCCTCGACTACACCCACCTCACTTCCGCCCTCCCTTTTCCGGGCTTAAGAGCCTCATCACCTCCTGCAGCAGCTCACTGTAATCGTCCTCCTCGGAGCAGCTGCCCGGCCCCTCCTCTTCCACCTCGTCCTCTTCCTTCTCTGCCGCCAGGCTCCTCTCCAGCTCACTCCCACTCCCGTCTTCCAAGTCTGGCTGCAGACCGGGCCCAGGCTGTGTGTCCGACTCCGACCTGTCTCCCGTCCCTGAGTGATCCTCTGGCCCTGGGGACTCAATGGCCACTGGGTCTGGCAGTGACTCATTCTCACTTTTGCTACGGCCTTTTCGGACCTCTGCTGCCTGAGTCGCCAACACAGGAAGTTCCTGATCGGAGGTGGGGTCCCCGGCACGGATATCATCGGGCTCTTCTGGGAGCCCGCCAGCTGGAGCATCTCCCTGAAGCCTTGGGGCCGGGAGGGGCGCCCATTCTTCTCGCCTGCGCAGCGCCCGGGGCACATACAAAGCCTGGTCTGGCTTGCGTCCACGATGCCACCGGCCGGCCCGCGCTCCTCGGGGACCAGCAGCCGCTCCCTGGCTTGAGGTGGACCTCGGACCTCGGTACTTGCTAGGGTGGGAAGCAGGAGGGCGGCAGGGGCCAGAGAGCCCATCTGAACCGGGTAACCTGCAGCAGGAGCAGGCGGTGATCAGGGCGGTGTTTGGGCCCCAAGGAAAATGGTTTACTGGAGCGACCTGCCATTCAGGCACGAGGCTCTCAAGTCAGCCTTGGGCAAAAACCAAAGCCAAAATGACCCTCAAGAACACCTTAACAAGGCATCATAGTGGAGGCTGGATGCCCTGAACAAGCCCGAAGCAGTCAGCTCTCCCTCCAGTGTTATAAACCGAATATGAGACCACCGAGCCTTCGCTTACTCACAGGGTAAGGTGCGTACTAGCATTTAGGAACTGCGTTATTAAAAAAATATGTAACTTTCAAAGCTAGGATCACAGTCATCATGATAAGATCCTGCAAGAGGCACGTGGAAACAGGTGAGTGAAAGCCCAGATGTACTTGCACGTTCCGTGGCCTCTGCGGGGCACAAGCTCACTGAGAGCAACGCTGGGCAGACACCTCCGCTGTTTAAACCACTCTCTCTTTCTCTCTTCTGGCCCAGCGTGCATAAGCTGAATTTGCTAAAGGAATTCCACAAACAATGCACATCTACGCCGCTGCTGGAGCAGAAAGCAGCACTGACTCTAAGCCCCTGAGGCTGGGGACAGAGGTGGCGGCCTGGGGGCTCCCGGCCCTGGTTCCCTCTCAGACACTGACCAGCTCAACCGACCAGCCCCCAACCCCCGCACCCCGCTCAAACAGCTGCTGAGGGGCCTCCAAGGAGGCAGGATACACACCTGATGTCCACGTGACAGATGACCGTCCTCCTCCTCCAGCCCTCCCCAACAGAGAAGCTGCTCAAAAGATCAAAATTCTCTGCTGTCCTGTGGATCAAGTACCGGAGGCGACTGGAGAGTGGGGGGAAGAGAAGGACCCTGGGGATAAACGGGAAGGGGTGCTGAGCAGGGGCTCCAGGTGCAGCCCCCAGGCCTGAGCCCCACCGAGTCCACTCCCAGTTTAACGGTGGCTTAAACACTAGGCTCCCTCTGCCCCCTCGGGTCCCAGGCTGACTGCAAAGGACCTGCCGATAGAGGTTACGACAGGGAGCTACTGGCCCCACTCCCCTTCCAGTGCTGGGCCCCTTCGGTCTCGGGTGATGCTCAGGGTTACAAGTGAACGGTGCAGCTGGCTTCAGACTATACTACAAAGCTACAGTAATCAAGACAATATATTAGTGTCTTGGCACAAAAACAGAAATATAAATCAATGGAACAGGATAGAAAGCCCAGAGATAAACCCACACACCTATGGTCAACTAATCTATGACAAAGGAGGCAAGGATATACAATGGAGAAAAGGCAGTCTCTTCAATAAGTGGTGCTGGGAAAACTGGGCAGCTACACGTAAAAGAATGAAATTAGAACACTCCCTAACACCATACACAAAAATAAACTCAAAATTGATTAAAGACCTAAATGTAAGACCAGACACTATAAAACACTTAGAAGAAAACATAGGAAGAACTCTTTGACATAAATCACAGCAAGATCTTTTCTGACCCATCTCCTAGAGTAATGGAAATAAAAACAATAATAAACATATGGGATCTAATGAAACTTAAAAGCTTTTGCAAAGCAAAGGAAGCCGTAAACAAGGCGAAAAGACAACCCTCAGAATGGGAGAAAATATTTGCAAATGAATCAACGGACAAAGGATTAATCTCCAAAATATATAAACAGCTCATGCAGCTCAATATTAAAAAAACAAACAACCCAATCCAAAAATGGGCAGAAGACCTAAACAGGCATTTCTCCGAGACATACAGATGGCCAAGAGGCACATGAAAAGCTGCTCAACATCACTAATTATTAGAGAAATGCAAATCAAAACTACAATGAGGTATCCCCTCACACCAGTTAGAATGGGTATCATCAGAAAATCTACAAACAATAAATGCTGGAGAGGGTGTGGAGAAAAGGGAACCCTCTTGCACTGTTGGTGGGAATGTAAATTGATACAGTCACTATGGAGAACGGTATGGAGGGTCCTTAAAAAACTAAAAATAGAATTACCATATGACCCAGCAATCCCACTACTGGGCATATACCCTGAGAAAACCATAATTCAAAAAGACACATACACCCCAATGTTCATTGCAGCACCATTTACCAGGTCATGGAAGCAACCTAAATGCCCATCAACAGACGAATGGATAAAGAAGATGTGGTACATATATACAATGGAATATTACTCAGCCATAAAAGGAATGAAATTGGGTCATTTGTAGAGGCGTGGATGAATCTAGAGACTGTCATACAGAGTGAAGTAAGTCAGAAAGAGAAAAACAAATATCGTATATTAACGTATATATGTGTAATCTAGAAAAATGGTACAGATGAACCAGTTTGCAAGGCAGAAATAAAGACACACATGTAGAGAACAAACGTATGGACACCGGGGGGGGGGGGGGAAGCCAGCTGCGAGCCCGTTACTTTGGATGCACCACTGGGCAAAGGGGCACAGGAGGCTCTGGGCGAACCCTGACCTTTTCAGCAGCCCAGGGCCCGACGCCACCATCACACCAGCTTACTTTGACAGCTGCTTCTGCAGCAGGAAGCGGTCCAGCTCCTCCTGGATGCGGTGCACGAAGTCATTCTCGGCTGAGGAGAGGAAGACGCCGTCCAAGCAGAGAAGGGCCAGGGTGACAGGTGGGAGAACCTGCGGGGCAACGGACACGGTCGCGATCAGAGCGCCTCCCGGGCCCACCCTAGACCAAGGCCAAGGTCTCTCCTCCTATCGGAGAGGAGCCGGGCTCCGAGGCGGGGAAGGGACGTGGCGAGGGTCGCCAGGCAGGGCAGTAGTGGGGCAGCCAGGGGTCTCCCGGCCCCAGCTGCGCTCGCTTTCGCTGTCCCCGGGCTCGCGCGCCGCCGCCTCGGGCCTGCTCAGAGGACGCGATCGACACTCCCCGGCCCGTAAGCGAGAGGCCCGGGGGTAGCGCTAGGCCTGCTGCGAGCCAGCAAGCGGGGCGACCCGCCCCCAGGCCCGCCCGCCGCACTCACCGCAGGCGCCCCGCGCGTCGCCGCCGCAGCTCTGAGGGTCCCCAGAAGCCTGCGCGCCCTGGAGTCCGCGCCGCGGACCTCGGCAGAGGCGCAGCGCCACCATGCGGCCCGGAGGAGGCATGGCAGCAACGACAGAGGCGTGTTCTTGATTGGTTTGCCCCGGAGGGCACACTGTCTCCTAGGATCAATTAAGTTTGGCAAATACTTTGAGGTGGCTCCTATATGCTAGGTCGTGGGGATACCAGATTTTCCGGTTCATTGTTCCCCTCCCTAGGAACGTAAAAGAGGAATAAATAGGAAGTTTCTGGACACCAAGAATTTCATCACCCTTTGACCACCGCTGCCCTTCCTTGACCCTTATTTATGGAACCTGCAAAGAGGTCCAACTCACACCAAAGGGTCACTGACAAGGTGTACTAGCCTTTGGGTAACAGGGCGGGGTAGACACTAGAATGGTGATTTGCAGGCCATCAAATTATACTACCTTGCTACATCTAAAAATGACTCCAGCACCCACCACTTAAATAGGATTTGAAATACTTCCCATCAGACAGTGTAGGATGGGCTGTTATAATCTAGGAGACCAGGGTTGAAATCCTCCTCTACCCTGAAAGCTGCTGAAATGTAAGCCTTTTATCATCCTGAATCAAGCGGGCCCCTGAGTTAACAGCATTGAAGACCCAGGTTTTAGTACAGGGGTGGACAGTCTGAGTGGGCCCTGAAGTAGGCTATGGGCAAGGCCACAGGGAGAGTGTCCCTCAAAAGGCCAGGTCGGAAAAGCTGGGAACAGAAAAATGAAGAAAAATTAAGATGCATTTTGCTCTCTTACAGTTTTTTCCAGAGTATTTCTTTAAAAAGATGGTGGTATTATATCACATTTACAAAAACTATCTTTCTGGATAGTTTTTCAAGAATAAAAAGGATCTTGGGCTTCCCTGGTGGCGCAGTGGTTGAGAGTCCGCCTGCCGATGCAGGGGATGCGGGTTCGTGCCCCGGTCCGGGAAGATCCCACATGCCGCGGAGCGGCTGGGCCCGTGAGCCATGGCCGCTGGGCCTGTGCGTCCGGAGCCTGTGCTCCGCAACGGGAGAGGCCACAGCAGTGAGAGGCCTGCGTACTGCAAAAAACAAAACAAAACAAAAAAGAATAAAAAGGATCTAGAATAAAGACAACACCAAGTGCAAAGAGAACTCAGGGAGGTGAGTCATGAGTCTCCTTTTCAGCCCTGGTTGTAAGAAGAGATTCTGAAGGCCTAACAGGTCCCCTGCCCCAGCCTCTGGCCTGGAGGGGCATCCGGCCCCTGGGGGTGTAGAGGGCAAAAGGCAGCAGGAAGAATAGGGACACCCATTTGGATTCTGACTCCACCAGCCCCACCCACACTCCACACTGGCATAACTGAAGTGGAATTAGGCCTGAGAGAACGCTGAGGGGGCACACAATGGTACCATTTATCTGACCAGGCTTCCATGATGGGCGGTTAGGGTTAGGGTGAGGCTGAGAGGCAAGACCACCGAGCAGCTATGGACCACACATGACCTGGAAGGATATGCTTCTACTTAGAAAACAAAGGCCCAACTTTCTCAGCAGAGTGGCCATCTCTCCCCAAAATGAAGGAACCAACCAAAAACCCAGGACAAAAGCCTTGAGAGCTGGGCCGTGAGAGAGGACTTCAGCACATTCAGAGAGACTCGGAAACAAAGCTGTCAGAGGAAAGCTGCCCATGAACCCAGTTTCCACCATACCCTCTTCAGATAACTTGGAGGCTGAACAGAAAAAAAAGTATCAGCACGAAGGCCTCCACTTGTGGGTGGAGGTTACCAAGAGATGCCAAGATAAATGGGGAAGGAAATCAAGGCACATCCACCCACACGCTTTGGGGACAAATACCAGGTGAGTGTTGAATGGGTCCCAGTCAGAGATAAACAAACAGAACAAAAAGCAGCAGGATATGCAGAATTTCTACAGCAAAAACAAACAACAACAAAGAAAGCATAATAGGAAAAAGAGGATAAGGGTATATTGGAAAGTTCTCTTGAGAAAAGAGAAGAAATTTCAGTTAATAACTACTTCACATTCCCAGGGAAATCAAAGAAAGCCTGATTTCCATGTCACAATGGATAAACCAACAATGACATAAAAGTGAACTGTCAGAGGGATAGAAAGACATAAAAGAGGCAATCATGTTCATCACAGAAGCAGCAAACACTGGAGTCAACAAAGTTGAAAACGAATCAGTGACAAAGAGTAAAGCCTTATGAAAATGAAGATAACTACTCTTTACACAAAGTTTGCCATAAAAACGGCATGAATTTAATTTTTGCAGCAGCCCCTTCAGATGGAGATTGTTACCCTTATTGCAGGGGAATAACCTGAGGTTTAGCCAAGGAACCAGCTACTACGTGCAGAGTTGGAACTCACTCTAATCCAGATGTAGCCTGACTGTCACGTCCATGCTCCTGAACACCCCCTGACTAAGATCTTCCATCTTTAGAATGTCATGAAAATTGATGCTGTGGCCAACAGCCAGACACAGAAGTCAGGCATTAAACAAACTAGACGAATCCAATCAGTTAGAAACGCATGCTATGTGTGTGCTGTAGTTTTACCTGAAACAGGAGGAATGATTGAGTGATGATGAAAGGACTGCACGCAGGGGACAGGGGGTTGCAAACAGTCCCATCTGAAGGGAAGGACCTAGAGTCCCCTGCTACCATAATGACCCTAAATTACCATCCAGTGCGCCTTTCCTTGCTATGGGTAGGATCACCGGGGTCACCCACAGCTCTGGAGTCTAGGTCCCAATCTCACATCTCCTCACTCTAAGCAACCTGAGATGGTATTACAGGTATTAAACTGTCTACCAGTAACCTCAGCTTGCATGAGCTAGCCAACTGTTCTCTCCATGTTTAAGGTTAAGTTTAAGAATATTCAATTTACGGCTTCCCTGGTGGCACAGTGGTTGAGAGTCCGCCTGCCGATGCAGGGGACACGGGTTCGTGCTCTGGTATGGGAAGATCCCACGTGCCGCGGAGCGGCTGGGCCCGTGAGCCATGGCCGCTGAGCCTGCGCATCCGGAGCCTGTGCTCCTCAACGGGAGAGGCCACAACAGTGAGAGGCCCGCGTACCGCAAAAAAAAAAAAAAGAAAAATAAATCCAATCCTAAAATGTTACTTAGTCTATTTCATTTATATAAACTTTTTGAAATGACACAATTTTAGAAACAGAGAACAAATTAGCAGTTGAAGTGGGGAACAAAAGGTGAAGAGGGGAGAGGAGGTGGGAGGGAGATGAGTGTAACTAAAAAGAACTGTAAGAGGAATCCTTGTGTTCTACATCTTGACTGTGGTGTTGGACATGAGAACCTACACATATAATACCGTTATATATAACTAAATACACACACACCAGTATAAGTAAAATTGAGAAAATATGAATAAGATAGGTAGATTTTATCAATGTCAGTACTCTGGTTGTGATATTGTACAATAATTGTTGCCATTGAATGAAACTAGATAAAGGGTACATGGGATCTCCCTGTATTATTTCTTATAATTGCAGGTGACTCTACAACCTGCTCAATAAGCATTTGTAATTAGGGAATTCCCTGGCAGTCCAGTGGTTAGGACTCGGTCCTTTCACTGCCGTGGCCTGGGTTCAATCCCTGGTCAGGGAATTAAGATCCCGCAAGCCACGTGGCGTGGCCAAAAAAATAAAAATTTAAAGAGATATTTGCAACTAATGAAAATGGAAAATCAAATATATCAGATTTATAAAATGCAAATTAAATGTTTAATAACTTCATAAATATGAGTAAAACTGGAACCAGATGTATAAGAGAAATAAATTTGTTCTGTCATTTTGAGTTAATCAAAGTTGTTTTCATTTTCTATAAAGTATATTAGATACATTAATAACATTACAATATTTATACATTAAATTTTAAAACTTAATGAAAACTAGATATTTCAATGTTACTTTCATAAACTAATATAACTTAAAATCTAAATAACTGTAAGAAGTCTTTTGTGACTTAAAAGCCAGTCTCAGACATAGAAAACGCTACACAAAACTACATGGAGTTCCAAGAAAAACCAGAGAGATTAAAACAGTTACAGAAAATATAAATACAGAAATCTGCATTGGAGATCCAACACATGGTTAATTAATACACCTGAGGAAGGAAACAAAGCTATTGGAACAGAAAAAAAAAATGCAACAAAATTTTTTTGAAACAAAGAAAAATGTGAATCTACAGATTAGTTTACTGAATTCCAGAAATAGATAGCTAGATAGCTAGATGCCTGATACAGATGGTGGTAAAATTATTTTCTCTGGGCATTGAAAAAAAAAAACTCTATATAGGTAGAATACAAAGAAAAAATTCAAGTGGCTTGCAGATGCAAGCACCAAAGCAACTTGGTGAAAGAATGAAAGAAAAACTGGAAAGTTTGGAAATTTGATGAGACCAAAGTATCACTGTTTGCAGAATATTTGATTTTCTTTTTTCACCTAAAAATTCAAGAGAATCAACTAAGAAACTCCTGTAAGCAAGAATGTGTGGAGAAGAGCCAGGGCTGGAAGAGGTGATGGCAGGCCGGAGGAAGAAAGAAATGAGAAATCCACCCCCAGTCCTGCTCTACCAGATTGGCATCTGTCCTTATCCCCCAAATCTCTGATGCCTTTGTTGTCCTTTGGTTCCCAGGAGACCATAGCCTCAGGCTAGCCTGAGTTCTAGCTCCTTTCTTAAAGGGCCAGAGTAACAGGAACTCAGATGGGGTTTGGGATTGCGGGGGAGTCTGGCCCGTGAGCTGCGGGGCTCAGGCCTGTCCTCATCTCAGCCCCCAAGCTCCTGCCAGGGATCCTTACCTGACGTGACTTTTTAGATGTTTACACACCCACCTCCAAAGCCAGATCTCTCTTCCCCAGGCCCAAGCACCACCACACATCAGAGCCTGTTGCCACAATGGGGTCTGAGGGACAGGAGGAAAAATGAATATTAAGACTTGGTAATGACAGGGCCATGGTCCTCAGTCCCCTTTTGTGGGATTGTCTTGAAGCTCTCCCATAACAAGTTACCAGAGTGATCTGTCAAAAGGTGAACCTAATCACATCATTCTCTCCACCGCATAAAATCCTTTAATGGCTCCCCAATGTATTAAAATAACTTATTACCAGGCTCTAAGTGATCTGGCCTTCTCCAGGCCTGGACTAGGCTGAGGCAGGGAGCCGTGAACCTGAGAGCAAGTGCCGCCTTAAGGTGAGGCATTTCATCACTACCGGGTACCCTTCTCCTTGTCCATTACATCCCAGCCATGCTGGCCTCCTTTCTGTTCCTCCATTACAAGTTCTTTCCTGACTCAAGAGCTTGGCAATGGCTGTTCCCTCTGCCTACGATGCTCTTCCTCTGGCTCTTTTCTTTTCTTTTTTTTTTTTTTTTTGCGGTACTCGGGCCTCTCACTGTTGTGGCCTCTCCCGTTGAGGAGCACAGGCTCTGGACGCGCAGGCCCAGTGGCCATGGCTCACGGGCCCAGCCGCTCCGTGGCATGTGGGATCTTCCCAGACTGGGGCACGAACCCGTGTCCCCTGCATCGGCAGGCAGACTCTCAACCACTGCGCCACCAGGGAAGCCCCCTCTGGCTCTTTTCTGGCTGCTCTGTCTTGTCTGTGTTTAAGAACTATAACCAGTTGAGATTTTTTCACTCTGGTTACTTTCACATGGAACCTACTGGAAGTGGTTGCCTCTAAGACCCTCACTGTCTAAGCCCATAGTGGTCCCGTGGATTCTGGGTGGCTCTCTGCTTCTGTGTCATGGACGGGGCATAGGAATCTATGCTGAGACTGGAAACCTGGGGCCTGCATCCAGCCTCCCCCGGTGAAACACACAACCCATTTCCTTTGAAGTCTTGCCAATGACTTGGGGGATGGGTCCTCACTGATGCTAGGATCCACAGACCCCATCTCTTTTCTGTTTCCCCAAATTTCCTCTACTCTTTCTCCTGCAAATACGATCCCCTCTCCTCTCCGGGACTCCTAGTAGAATCTCCTAAAGGCGCTCAAACTCTAGGAGAACAGAATTCAGGAAGGTCAGTGACTGCAGGCAGTATCTGCCCAGGCTTTGAAAGACCAACCTCCCTGAGGCCAAGGAGCACAGAAGCGCTTGCAGCTTCGTGGAGAGGCAGAAGCCAGGAGGAGTTACAGGAAGAGAAGCACAATGCTTGGCACCTGGTGGGCATTCAATAATCATTTGTTGAATGAATGAATGAATGAGTAAAAAAGATCTCCCAGTACCTGATGTTCCCTAAGGTGGAACATCACGTGAGCGGACTTCCAAGCAACTTGGTATTGTTTTATAAAAGCATGTAGATGGGAAAGACATAGCTGTGCTCAAAACATGGTCACTGTGCCTGGGGAACACCGTGCAGGGAATGCTCGTGCTCGTGGCTGAGGCTACGAGCCAGCTGGGCTCTGGTCTGGAAACCAGCAGAGGCCTCTGGGGTTTCAGTCCACGTGGATTAAAAAGGAATAAAAGTGCCCCATGCGAGGAGGTGATCAAAGCCACCCAACCACGTAAAGCTAGGGATAGAGGGGGAGTGTCCCCATTTACGCAGTTACACAGAATAAAGCTACATTTGACCACCCCAAGGAGCTATCTATGGCTTTTTCCGGAAGGTAAAAGACCAAAGATGTTGCCTTGTGAAGAATTCCTTGGGCAAGCCACCTGCTAGCCAACTGGGTCAATGGTATCCCCAGGAACGACATGGCTCTTAGCTGCCAAGGAAAAACCTGGTTCTTAACTGGGTGTCCTGGGGCAGGCAAGCACAGAAACACCAGGCAAGGATGAGTGAGCTCAAAGAAAGAGGAAAAACCACCCACAAAAGAACTTTACAAACCAAAATTCTAATACATGAAAAAAAAAAAAAAACAAGAAAACAGAAGAACTACTAATGCTAAGAAAAGACTTGTCAATCAAATGCAAGAGATGGGCCTTTGTAGAGCCAGATTTGGACAAACCAATTTACTATTGGACATGTTTGATAAAGTCAGGGAAATCTGAATACAGCCTGGGTACTACACGATATGAAGGACTGCTCTTACTTTTCCGGTGTGTCTATTGTTACTGTAGTTACGTTTTTCATCTGTTTTTTCATACTAAAGTGTGTATGGATGAAATGGCTCGATGTCTTAGATTTGCTCTAAAATGTGTTGGGGAGGGGAGAAGTGAGGAATTACAGGTGAAACAAGATTGGCAAAATGCAGATCATTATTGAAACTGGGTGATAGGTACACTATTCTCCTCATTATTGTGTATGGTTGAAATCTGCCATAATAAAACGTTTATTTTTCTCAAGCCAAACTGAAGCCAACAATAAAAAGATGGGCAGGGGGTGGTATTCAATGCATAGCTAGAACATCTTCAAATTCTTGAAAGGGAAAAGAGAGAGATAAGGAAGAATTTTAGAATTTGTTAGAAAAATGTATAGTTAAATCCATATGCTAAAAATTTGAAGGTAACCACTGAAAGACTAGAAATATAATCTGTAGCTTTCAAATCATTACAGGAAAATAATAATCATATAAAAACTCTATCTAACATAAAGTGCAAAGAAAAAGAGGTAAAGGATAGCAAAAGAAAAATTGTGTCTCTTTGCCTTAATAAAGATATAAAGCAAAAAAAGAAAAGGAAAAGAAGACAGGAAGAATGTATAATACTTTTTTTTTTTTTTTTTTTTTTTGTGCGGTACGCGGGCCTCTCACCGTTGTGGCCTCTCCCGCCGCAGAGCACAGGCTCCGGACGCGCAGGCTCAGCGGCCATGGCTCATGGGCCCAGCCGCTCCGCGGCATGTGGGAGCTTCCCGGACCAGGGCACGAACCCGAGTCCCCTGCATCGGCAGGCGGACTCTCAACCACTGCGCCACCAGGGAAGCCCATAATATTTTTTTAAAGGACAATCCCATGATCCAGCCCAGTGCACCCTTACAAGTGAATTTGCAATAGATTGCAGATGATCTGTCCTAAGAGAACTGGGTGAAAATTAATAATTTCTAATGAAAATCTAGACTCTTATTTGCTTAATTCTTTAAAATGTCTTTACATAATTTATTAGTCAATATTTGACTATGAGGATCTTGGTGTTTATTTTTAATCTAATGTGTATCAGCAGAACACTGCAGTGGGGCACAGACACAGAGAGGTATAGAGAAGCATGTGACGGGCTATCCAGATACAAGCATTACGTGAAACAAAACAAAATACAAACTCTGCTTTACACATCTCTTAGGACATCCCACACAGTCGCCCACCGGCAAGAGAGGAGAGTTCCACAATGAACTCAGAAGGGCCCTGGATAAACCTGTCTGGAGGACTACAAGGCCTATATAAGGGTCTGAGAGCTAACACGTGTTGAATTGGCTTACTCTGTACCAGGCACCATCTATGCCCTTTGCATAATTTAACTCATTGCTCACAACAGTGCTATGTGGTGGTATAATTGTCATCCTCATTTTATAGATGAAGACATTAGAGAGGTTAAGTGACTTGCCCAAGCTCAAACAGCTAATAAATGGCAAAGCCAGTTCAACCTTTCCTCCCCTTCCAGAGCCCAGCTCAAAGACCCAAGTAGGGAGGGGGTCAGGCCACAGCAGGGCAGATGCCTGATTTGTGTTTGAGACTGAGGTTTCATAAGACAATGGCTCAGCCACCTGGGGGAAGTGGCCCTGATTCCAGAGGAGGCAGTCTGGAGAACCCCACCTTCATGATGCCCTTCATTTAGGTAGCACTTGATACTTTCAGAAAGCATTTACAAAGTGCCCATTTCTTTGCAACACCTCCCTTTGAGGCAGGCTACACAGAAATAATTATTCCATTGGATCTTTCCTTACGTCACACCTGCCTGCAGTGATGGAGCCAGAACTCAGATCTCTCGTCTCCTGCCTGCCCTGGGTCACGCTGGCCCATCCCTGCACACACAGAAAGCCAGCCCACAGTTGTCCCCAGTGAGAATGAGGGCGGCTCCAAACACCCACCCACCGCAGTGACAGCAAACAAGCATCTCTGCCCGTGGAACAAGAGAAAAGCCAGACTGAGGACACATACGACTGTATTTTGTACAGAATGAGTAAATGCCTCCATAAACACATAAGAAGGAAGCAAGTCCTAAGTAATTTATTAAAATAGCCAAAAAAAGATAGGCATTCCATCCCAAACTCTCCCTCCTCCCATTAACCTAGCATAGCATGGTGGTCATCAGGGCAAGTTTTGGGGTCAGACTATCCGTTCGAATACTGGTTTGATTACTTGTTAGCTGTGTGACTCTAAGCAAATTGGTTAACCATCTCTCTGTTTTAGTTTCTTCATCTGTGAAATGGGGATAAGAGCTCTGGTCTCACTGAGGCCTCAGAGATGAATTAATCCATAATGAGGTTAACCCACGTAAAGCACCTAGCACGGTAGAAGGCTGGTGGAGATGGGACCCCCTGCATACAGGTGAGGCATCCTAGGAACTCCAGCTCCAAAAGAACCAGATCAAAGGCTCTCCTGATCTCCTCTAGCCATGGGCCCCAGGGTCCAAGGCCACAAAGTCACAGGTCCTGCTGCCGGCCTTAGGTGGTGACCTTCCTCTACCACCCAACACAATTTCTAGACAAAATCAGAAAGGGCCACTCCATCCTGTTTGCCCAACCCCTACCCTATGAGGGGAAGGGAGGATGTCACAATGTCCATCAAGTGACTGCGGGTCCTGGCTGAGCATGGGCCCCCGCTGCCCTCAGCCTGCTACCACCATGACCATCATTGAGCAGGCTACTGCACAGGTGAAGCTGAGGCTCGGGGTGCATCTTTGAACCCAGATAGGGAGCTCTGTACTGTTAGGCTGGGCTCTGCCCTATGCCAGCTGCTCCATTTGCCAGGGATGAAGGATAGGAAAACTGAAGTGTCACCTTCAGTCACCACAATGGCCACCAAAGCAGCCCTGCGGGTCACATGCTGCTGGTAGTTGAAGGGGCTGCTGAGGCACAAGTGCAGGATAAAGGCGGTGGAGCACATGACGCCAAAGGCCAGTCAGATGTCACACACGTCCCCAAAGGGCTAGTAGCCAGCTGCCTGGGTTGGCACTTTCCAAGGCATCACCAGCAGAGCCACCAGGAGGTCCAAGATGACCTTTTGTGCACGCTGGTGGCAAAAGTGCAAGACGCCAGCACACACCAGGACGTTTCTCAGCAGCGTACAGGTGAGAAATCAGAGGAGCCCCGCACTGACGCCAACGCGTAGTGGGCCTGCCTCACCCCTGCTCTGCCCTCTGCTGGACTAGGGCCTTGGTCACCTCTGGTGCCGCCGTGAAGGCTTCCTGGCTGGGAGTTCTGGAGGCTTCCGAGCAGGGCCGAGATTTGGAACAAAGGCCAGGTCGTGAGGCCAGGACGGAGGCACCAGCCTTCTCCCTTAAAATCAACCAAATGCACCCCCGGCTTCCTGCGGGGTCCTTCTCCCTGCGCTGAGGAGGTGCCCCTGGCAGGATCCCGCTGTTGGAGGAGGTCCTTGCACAGCGCAAAGAATAGGACGTCCTGGATTTTTACCCGGTGAAGGGAGCAGGGAGGTCTTGGTCCGTGGTTCCCGGACTCCTCCCAACGTCGAGGAAGACGCCAGTACGGGCCCAGTAAGGGCCCAGAGTCTGCGCCAGGGACCGACGTGGGGACATGAAAGGCCTGGGCGCAAGAACGGCTGGAGAGGGAAGCGTTATGTGGGACAGGCAGGGCCCGACCGGGGGCGCAAGGATCCTATAAGAGCGGACTTTCCATCTTGCTCGGTCGCCTTCCCCCGAGGACCCGACTCCGGAGACCCGACTCCGGAGACTTTTCTGACCGATGGTTCCCCGCGCCTGGCATCCAGCGTTCGCAGCAAAACGAGACACACGCCCCACTCCAGAGCCCCGCGGCCGGGTACCCACACGCCCACTTCCTCTGGAGCGCAGGATTCGCTCGCACCTCCTTCCCCGGGGGTCCGGTGACCCAGAGCTGAGCTCCGCTCCTGCGCCGAGCCTGCGTCGCAGAGTAAGCGCCAGTACGGACGGGATCGGCTCTCCCAGAGGGCTAACGGCGCGCGCTCCAGGCCCCTTCGCGACCCCTCCCCGAGTCCCCGCCCCTTTCCCGCCTCCCCAAGTGCCTGCCCTCTACCAGCCTCACGGGCACCCCACCGAGTAGAGACTGGACAAGAGCGACTCTGAACATAACCCCGACTTTGGAGGCTTTTTTTCTAGAAGGATCACCTCTTCCCACCATGGCTCCTCGCTGGACTCTGGAGGACCAGAAGCAATGTTCTCTTGCTATAGCGGTGTTTTGAGACGAGGGAGGGGCCTGCGGGAGCCTGACGCCAGAGAACCCCGTATGCAGTATCAGTGACAGAGAATCAGAACAGGGCGCTAAGGAATCTCACCTCTTCCCCCGTCATCCTCTCATTAATGCCGAGGACGATGCCCGCAGCTCGCTTCTAATCCTGGAAACTGGTAAAGACAGCTGAGATTTGGGTCCATTCTATAAAGGGCCCCACCCCCAGAAGCTCTAGTTGGTGCTCCTGGTAAACAAAAACAAAAACAAATTCGGTTCTGGTTTCTGGAAGTTTCTCTTCCAGTCCTCTCCTACAATCAAAGGGAATTATTCATATGAAACTTGCGGAAAAGCTGCAGTTTTCAGGAAACAACATGGTATGTGTGTGCGCTTCATAAATCTGGTAGGATGATCAGAATCACAGCCAACTCTTGCCCTAATTGGGACTAGAGCAGAAAAAGAGGAAAGGAGAAGAATGCAAAAATTAGATTCGCCCAGCTAAAGCCTCTCTCCATCATTAAAAGGGGTTCTTTACCCAGCTGCACCGTGTAGGGATGTGGAGAGTTTTCCCCACACCATCAAGCAATTCTTGGACACCTGCTGGGTGTCCTACAATTCAACTCCGTGCTAATAGTATCTACTGGGAGATAGCATCAGATCCCGGAGGTTAAGGGCTCAGTCCCACAAGAATGACCTCCCCTACCCAGCTTCAGATGCCAATCACAAGTCCAGGTTGTTACCTATACTTCTGACGGACTGGCTATAAATCAGAGATTCCCACACCCCCTCTTTGGGTTCAATTAATTTGCTAGGGCAGCTCACAGGACTCAGGAAACCTGCTCTGGTTTATTACAAAAGGCTATTAAAGAATATGAATCAACAGCCAGATGGAGAGATACATAGGGTGAGGTCTCAAACAAAGGCGCTTCTATCCTTGTGGAATTTGGGGCCCCATGTGGTGGCATGTGAAAGCATTTTGGTTACCCAGCCTGGAAGCTCTCTGAATCTTTTTGGGATTTTATGGAGGCTTCATTACCTAGGCAGTATTGATTAGATCATTGGCCATTGCTGATTGAACTCAACCTCTATCCCCTCTCCCTTCTCTGGGGGTTGGGGCGGGGGTGGGGGAGAATGAATGTTCTTATCATGTGGTTGGCCACCTCATTAACATAAACTCAGGTATGGCTGAAAGAAGTTTTTATAAACATCAAGACATCTTTTTTGTTCTCATTGCTTACGAAATTCCAAGGGTTTTAGGAGCTCTGTGCCAGAAACAGGGACAAAGACCACGTATATATTTCTTATTATAAATCACAACCACAATCATCCACTGGTAACCCTGGACAAATTATTTACCATTTCTTTTTAAAATTTATTTATTTATTTTATTTTATTTTAAAGGGCTTCAAATACTTGGCTTTTTATTTATTTATGGCTGTGTTGGGTCTTCATTTCTGTGCGAGGGCTTTCCCTAGTTGTGGCAAGCGGGGGCCACTCTTCATCGCGGTGCTGGGGCCTCTCACTATCGCAGCCTCTCTTGTTGCGGAGCACAGGCTCCAGACGCACAGGCTCAGTAGTTGTGGCTCACGGGCCTAGTTGCTCCGCAGCATGTGGGATCTTCCCAGACCAGGGCTCGAACCCGTGTCCCCTGCATTGGCAGGCAGATTCTCAACCACTGCACCACCAGGGAAGCCCTATTTACCATTTCTAAGCCTCTGTTAACTCATTTGTGAAGTAACAGTACCTGTCTCATTGGGAAGATTAAATACGTTCAAAGATCTTAGCACAGCCAGAGAGTCATGGAGATGCACTGTCCAGGGCGCCCTTCGAGGATTTGCTGCCCAGCTGCAGGGAGTGCAGTCAACAGCCTCCCAGCCAGCTGTCAGCTCCTTCTAGGCTGCCCCAGCTGCAGAGAGCCACCCAGCTGAGGTCAGGCCCTTGCCAGGAGTACCTGATGACTGAGGGAGAAGGGTAGGGATGGATAAAGGCCTAGCTGTTTCTGCTTGATACGGGACATTCATGGACAATACTTGCTCTAGAATTTTCCACCAGTGTGACCAAGAGTTTAGGGGGCCTGCATTGTAGATTGAGCTCTTCTCCCTAATCGTGCTTCTTCCTCTTTTCCTTCACAGGTGGTGACCCTGATACCCCAAACTCTGTCTCCAGGCCTGCTTCTGAAGAGCCCAACCTGTAGTGTCCAGCAGACAGTAAGCACCCAATAAATGTTAGCCACTGTTCATTTTTTTTATTATTGCATTAAAATAGGAACCAGAGTCCAAGATTGGGCATTCTCCTCCCCACCCATCCAACCGCCGCTCTACAAATTCCTAGTGCTATACTAATCCTTCATTGTGCTGATACCTTGGAATTACCCTTTGCTATAGACTGAACGTTTGTGTCTTCCCCAAATTCATATGTTGAAATCCTAACCCCCAATGTAATGGTATTAGGAGGTAAGGCCTTTGGGGGGCAGTAATCAGGCCGTTAGGGTAGAGCCCTCATGAATGGGATTAGTGCCCTTATAAAGGAGATGCCAGACAGCTCCCTTGCCCTCTTTTCATCATGTGAGGATATGAGAAGGGGGCCATTTCCAACCCAGAAGAGGGCTGGCCCTCACCAGAACCAGACCATGCTGGCACTCTGATATCCGACTTCCAGCCTCCAGAACTATAAGAAATAAATTGTTGTTGCTTGTAAGTCATTCAGTCTATGGCATTTTGTTATAGCAGCCTGCACTGACTAAGACACCCTTCCTCTGACTTTAAGTTCCTGAAAGGCAGGGCCCCAAACTAAAGCTTCCTTCTTTCCTCCTCTGATCTGTTAGCTCACATGTAATAGGCACATCACTTGAGTTTGTGTTTTGTTTTAAAATTTTATTTATTTATTTATTTGGTTGCGCCGGTCTTAGTTGCAGCAGGCGGGCTCCTTAGTTGCGGCTCACCGGCTCCTTAGTTGTGGCATGTGAACTCTCAGTTGCAGCATGCATGTGGGATCTAGTTCCCTGACCAGGGATCGAACCCAGGCCCCCTGCATTGGGAGCTAGGAGTCTTAACCACTGCACCACCAGGCAAGTCCCTTGAGTTTGTTAATTTTTAACTTTCCTGGGTCGAGAACTGCAGCATGGTACTTCTGTGTGGCTGAATTCTCTTCCAACATGTATAATCTAAATACATTTCTGTTATCCTAGGCTAGCCCATTATTATCCTAGACTAGCCCAGTAAGCAGGCCTACACTCATTACACTGTGCAGAGGGATGGGAATCCACTAGCTGAGGTTTGATCCGCCCTGCAGTTCACAACATGCTTTGGGGGTATCATGTCACCAAATCACAGCACTGGTCATCTCACAAGGGCCCTAAGTCTGGCTCCTTCAGGAAATATAAGGCAGCCCAGAGCTGCGAATTTTTTCTGCACAGTTGATGTGCCTGCTATGAAACACCAGTCAAGAAAGATTACCGTTATGGCGCATATCAGCAAAGGAACAGTGTGAAGGCTGTCCTGGTTCCCCTAAAAACTGGAAACCGGCCAGCCAGTTAGGAGGTGGCTTTCTACACACAGAAGTCTGTGTAATCACAGCACTGACAGCCAGAGGAAGCTGAGCTGCCAGCTCAAAGCACTGACACACCCGACTACCACCCACCCACCACCGACCACGGGAAGTGGCGTACTTTGGAGTTACATGGTTTTTGAGAGCCTGCCTTAAGAGGAGCCTGGTGTACTGAGAGACTACCAACGCGGAAGACAGCAGTCCTAAGTTCCCCTGTGAACTCTGTGCCTTGGGCAAGTCACCAAAGCTTCCGTGTCTTCATCTGTGAAACGGAGGCTTTGCCACCAGTTGCTGAGACTCCTTCCAGCTCTCACGCTCGGGTGTCTATTGTTTCTGTGCAGGAGGAGGGAAGGAACCACACTTTCCCCAAAGAGTAGCTGCAGCTTGAGTAAAATGAGACGTTGGCGGAGAAAACAGTGAAATACTTCAAAAGAAAAGAGAGTTGCCAAACTCCCCCGTCAACCGCAAAGCCAGGTTGCTTTTGGATTCCTGTGCGTGAGCAGCTCCGTCAGTGGCCTCATCCTTCTGAACAGCTTTGGTAGCTCTCTCTCATTTCCGATGGCCTTGATGACAGTGCCAGCAGACTGAACCAGAATATCCTGACTTCTTCCCAGGGTCTGCTCAACCTCGGACACTCTCTCTGCCCTTTGGGCAGGCAGTGATAATCACAGCAGTTTCACCCTTCCTGGGCCCTCTCACAACAGGGTGCCCGACCTCGGAGCCCACACAGCCGCAGGGCTCTGGCTAAGAGCCGCTTTCTGGGAGGCCCAGCAGACTCCGAGGCTGAGCCCGTCCCCTTCCTCCCACCCCCACCTGCCCTCCGCACACCACATTCATGTCCCCAGCGGGCAGGGACTGGGGACTCTCCAGCCACCTTTCCAGGCTTGGCTTTGCTGTGGCACTGCCCTGACTCCCGTCACGAGGCAGCGAGGGTTCAAGAGAAGCGAGAAGCAGACCGCTCAGAAGGGCCCTAAGACCATCAGAATTTCCAGATCACCTTGCCTGTCTGCGTCTCTTTATGAATGAGAAACGAGAGGCCCCGTGTTTCCAAAGCCACCAGTTAGTGGCGGAGTTGAGAATTGGAACCAAGTTTCCTGACCCACATCAGGACCAGTCCCTATCTGATTAGCTACATTTTCTCTCCCTACTTGATCTCAGTGGAATGAAGGATAGATGATATTCTAAAACTTGTAGATTGCTTGACACGATTTAAAAAACCCAAGGAAGTATTCAAGGGAAATGAGAGCTTGGCTGTCGTCTCTTCAATGAACTTGAAATAGCTGTTCCCCGAATGTCCTTGCTGTGTATCTGGACCCCATAGGGAACTTCACTCCCAATAGGACAGCATCTGAACCTGATTCATCTGGGCCTGATCTCTCTCCACATAGAAGAAAACTCACCAGCTCCCTTATGAAACCGAGTCAACTCCTTCAAGAGGAGAGAATCCTGAGGCCAGACCCAGGCCCCGCACGGGAATCCAATGCCGAAAGTGCAGCCACCACCAGACGGCGGCTCGTCCTACTCTGACCCAAGCCCAGGCTCAACCTCTTTATTTCCTGTTGCACAGCAAAGAACCAGGATGAACCATTGAAGCAAGGACTCCTTATCAGCTCAGCTCAGCGAGAGAAAGAGTAACAGGAGAGCAGACAAGAGGCTCCAAGTCCAGGCACTTACACTTCTGGGGGTGGAGAGGGTTCCCTACTACATCCACCCCCCCCCCCCCCCCCCCCCCCCGCCTATCTCCACTCTGTTCTGTTCAAACCGTCTCTGCCCCTGGCTCCTCCAGACGCCTTTTGCTGGTTGGTTCACCTGCTAACGTACCGAGTGCCGCGGCAGATCTTCTAGCCTGTTCTAGCTCTGCTCGCAGGCTCAAAACCTGTCTCCCGCCATGGACGGCAAACCCCATGCGTGTAACAGGCACTGAGTAAATACTGGTGCCAGACTAAAATATGGTACGATCACACGGGCCGAGGAAAGTGGGTCATCTAGAGGGAAGAGGGAAAGGAAAAGAGTAAGGAAAATGATGACACATTCTTAAACAAAAGAGGCCATTTAATAACAGCATCGGCGTGAGAGCCATCAGGTAGGCTGACCACTTTCCCAGCAGCTAGGGACTCCCGCTAGGAAGCCGGTCAGCCTTCTCCTGGTGGCGTCAGTGAAAGAACCCGTGTGTGTATGCTGGAGGTGAGGGTGGGGATGCAGGAAGGAACAAGGCACTTTATACAACCTAAAAAAGAGACGAGGACGAGGCGCTCAGGGTTTTTCTTTTAATCATTTACCAGATAAAAAAAGAAAAAATAGTGATTGTTTCTCTTCACCCCCAACATTTCAGTTTCCCAAGGCCGAGTGGGAGAGAAACTTGTTCAACAGTGATTTGTGCTCCTGGCCTGGAGCAAATTCCTCCCCTCTGTTCTCCATCACCCTAAGCAGGAGGGGCAGGGCTGAGGGCCAGGCAGGCGTCTGGGACTGCGCAGCAGAGCGGCAGTGTGGCTGCTGTCTTTCTTCTCCCTGCTGCCAGTGCACTCAGGCCCTCTCCTGCCTGTCCCCCTCCGCCATCCTCCCCCACTCGTCAAAGGAAGTAGAGGACGGGCCTTCAGGAGGTGGGGCCGGGCGCAGCGCAGGACCGGGGAAGCACACAGCAGACGTTGCCGAGGCCACTGTCTTCTGCTTCTATTGCACATCCTGGCTCAGATCCCCTGCCCCGAGTGGTGGGCTACAACGTAACATGCTTCTGAAATTCAAATAACCTGCTGTTGTCTGCCAGGCTCAAGAAGGGGGGGGGTGTGCTGTTGTGCGGCTTCTTCTGATTTATGTATTTAAGTTAATATTTAATTCATTCACCACGGGGGCAAGGCAAAGATGATACCTTTTTAAGAAAGCATATGGGGTTTGGACACCCGGGGCTCTGTAGTCACCTGGGCTTCTCCTCGTCAAGTTCAAAAGACCAAGAGTAACCATTTCTCCAGTCAGCAGATCTTCTTTTGCATAAGATGGAAGAGGCGGCAGTGGCCACCAACCCCACAAGGCCCCTCTCCAACTGTCATGACCCTTGAGCCACTCAGGGGTTACCTCTCTTTCTGAACACCTGGAGAATCTGAACCCCAGGGGAGAACCTTTCACATTGTGTGTTTCTCCATAACGTGGCAGCTGTTTGATTCTCCTTCCTCTCGCGACCAATGGAAACAGAGAGGGGCTGGGAAGAGCTGTGTAACGGACCTACTGACAGAATAAACTCCTCTAAACACAGTGAGGGTGGGGGACGAGGACAGATTTTGATTTGGCAAAGCTGCACGAATCTTTCGCCTTCGCTGGCTGGAACAAAGCTGGTGGGGGAAGACAAACCTAACTGAGCCCGTGGCAGGAGCCGCAGGCTATGAAAGATGACAGGGCAAACACAGAACTGTATAAACTGTGGCACTAGAAAGATGAGAATGCAGGGCCATGAGCCCAGCTGGCAGCACGCCTCGCGAGCACGCTTCCAGAAATTCTATCTGTCCCGTAGGAAGTGGTAGCATCCAGATACATCAGAGTGGTTGTCCTTCCTCCTCTTTCCAACACATTCTGAGAGTTTCTCGTTTAAATAACTATGTACACACACACAAGCCTGGTCTCTCTTTGACACGAGGGTCCTTCACTTGAGGGTCCTACAATGGCTTTATAGAGTCGGTTCCAATTGTCTTTTTGGAGATTTACTGCTTGGGACCAAACCTGCAAGGAGAAGAAATGACTGAACTCTATACCAGGTAGGTCTTTGAGACGAAAGCATCCCAGTGTTTAAGGGACCAAGTCTGAATAATGAGCCCACAGCTCCCTCACCCGACTTCGGTACCCTGGCAGATTGGGCAATGGGGCTGGGACACGTTAACCTCGAGCCTCGCTACTGCCAGCCAGAGGACCACAAGCCCACCAGCAGCCCTGGGAATACAGCTCCGTACCTCCCTCTGATAAGGACAGTTTCTCAAGTTCAGCTTCAAGTTCAGCGTCCGAGATCCTAGGGTTAGGCACACTGTTGGTATAAAACGTCTCCTGGGGGTTGTCGGGCAGATCCGAAGGTTCTTTGGTGGTGTCCTGAAGGAGGATGTCCAATTCCTTCTCCAGTTCCTCACTGTCAAAGTCTGGAAAGAAAAGACGACAAAAGGACACATAAAGCCCAGGGAGGAAACGCATTACTGAGTCAAGGATTGAGGACTGCAAACCCAGCTCGGCTTTACAAAAGATGCCCAGGCCTCCTTGAAGGTTTATTAAAAAAATCGTGTGAGTTGGGAGGCAGAGGACACCTTCAAGCAGATATGCTTTTTCCATACACAGAGCTAAGTCATCAAGGAGGTGTATTTTGCTAACACCATGGAATGGACCCTGCTTCTCCTTGCCCTCGAAGAGGCCTAGGGAGTAAGGGATGCCAGAGCACCAAGGGGTCGTTAGCACAGCCTATCAAGGAGGAAATGCCAATTCCTTCTCCTTACTCCTGTGGAGAAGCCCCAGAGAGAGGGGAGGGTGGGCCAGCCCTGCCTGCACCAAAAAGAGCAGACCCACGGCCAAACCTATCACAGCACAAGGAGCTGAAGTCATCTTAGAGAGGAAAGAAGACGGAAGCACCGTGTCAACTCACCTAAGCCATTGGTTACCCCACCAGCCAGAGTCTGAGAAACTTCGTCCTGGGTGTCACACAGCTGTAAGAGAAAAGCACAACGCCTTGAACCCTGAATGGTCTTTGGGTCTCAGTGTTCAGGGTTACAAAGTAATGCTGCCCCATTGGAGAATCAAGGAAAGCGTCGTCAAGTTCGCAGGGTAAACAGTCTGGGAAAGAAGGAAGTACGGCGAAGTCACTCCTGTCCTCAGGAACTGCCTTGTGTAGGGGTGTCCTCCCACCCCCTCCTGTACCTCTTGGATCTGATCCACAAGGCTCTCTGCCTTCTCCACCGTGACATCCTTCATGGAGAGTTTCAGTGCTCCTACCCCGGCCTGATACGCATTGAAAACCTGAAGAGAAGGCAAAGTTATCAGGGCGGATAAAGCACACTGGGCAAAATACAGACAATATTGTTTCATCTCCAAAAGAAAGCTTTGTGGTCTTTTCCCCCAGCCATGCATGATTCACTCCATGTCCACTGAGGCCAAAACTGCCCAATAGGAGAGGCAAAGGCAGTCCCAAGCATATCCTGAAAGAACCCAGGCCTCCTCCAAACAGCAAAGCCACAGCGGAGGGGGTGAGCGGCGGACACCGCAGAGACCAGCCAAGCACTGGGGCAGAGGGGCAGTGGCTACCATCTGATCTGTCTGCGAGGCATAGATCCGGTCCAGGATGCCTTGAACAGTGTCCAGCTTGGCATGCAGGGCTTCGATGCGCTTCTCCGTCCGCTGCTTGGCCTTGAGAGACCTCAGGGCCTGGGGGGAGCGGGGTGTGGAGACATGTTCATGGTCAGGGTCAGACCGGGCAGGCGAAAGGGCTAGAGGAAGAGAGCCCTTCCCAGATGATAAGACCACCCCAGGTTTGTAAAACAAGCTGTGGTGTCTGGGCCACCCGCAGACTGTTCCCCTCGAGAAGGTCACTCCCTGAACTGGGGCTCCTCTCGCTGTGGGCACAGAGCTGTGGGGGGAAGAGAGAGAACTCACCAGCTGCTTCTTTCCTGCTCGGCATGCCCGGCGGGCTTCTTCTTTATACCTACGAACAAAGGGACAGCTCAAGATGACGAGGCCCGAGGACGCGGGTGGCAGGGTCCTCAAATGTCCCCAAGAGCAGCACTTTTAGTGAAGGTACTTTCAAATCTGAAGATCAAATTCATTCCACCCAATGGCCAGAAAAACGATGCCCAACAGCCCACTGCCAAACCCCTGCAGCAAGCTGAGATGCGGGCTGGGCGGGTCTGCCCCTGGGAAAGGCAAAGGACCAAGAAGAAGCTGTTTCACCCACAGCGGGGGCAGGGCGGGCAGGGGGTGTGGTGTGCAAACATGCTGACGAGGCACCCTGAAGACAAATTCCCATCCTGGGAGCCAGGAGGTAGGGAATGACTTCCTAACACCACCAATGATGCTGGCCTTCTCACAACATGGGGTTTCTCCCACTGTAAGAGGGCGTGAACAAGCCCATTCTAATTCCATGTCTACATACCCTACTTTTTGGAGAAGTGGTAATGTGCCTTTAGCAGGGACGCCTTGCATAGTCATTGGAGGGGAAGAGCAGAGGTCCCTCAGCAAGACCCCTGGAAGGCAGAGACCTGTCTCCTTCACTACTCTATCCCCAAGTCCCCAAGACAAGGCCTACCTCAATAAACACTGGCTAAATGGATACTGGCACGGAAGAGCATAAACACAGTGTTAAAAGCTGTACTCTTTGGGGGAGGAATTCATTTTTCTCTCCTTTGTGATAGTCTGTGCTTTCCATGATGGCTCCACTGAACAGTCAGTACTTTCACAATTAGTAAAATAAATAAATAAATAAATAACCTTTTTTTTTTTAAGCGCCCACAGACACCAGCTCTAAGGGCCAGGGTGGAGGTCAGGGGTGCTCAGCTCAGGGGGAGTTACCTCTCTGCTTCCTGGGATAAGGATTCCACCTTGCATGACAGCAGCTGTTCGCTCTGCATCAGCTGGTAAACCCCGACATCTACGTCGTTGACAGGAGAAACCTTGGCATGTGGGCCCCGGGCAAACTTCACAATCTGAGGGACAGGGACAAATTACTGCTGCCCCGACCCCAAATGCTGAGAAATCAACAGGCAGGGATGCTGGCGGGCACGTCAGTACACACTGAACAAGTGCTCGGCGAGGCAGGGAAGGAACAGCGAGTTTCCATACCTTCTCCCCATTCTGCTCAAGGACGGTGACTCGCTTCTCTTTCTGCAGCTGCAGCAACACCAAGTAGAAGGTCCTCTCATCCAGACAGGAGCCCGCACAGAGGGTGCTCAGCTCCGACAGGGCCACCACGGGGTGCGAGGAGAGAGGGGAGTTCTGATACAGACGATACACCTCCTCAGCCTTCTCCTGCAGGGAAAGAGAAAGGTGCTTGCGGGCCCTGATCGCTGCCCACGGAACCCAGAGAGCCCTGACCCCGTGCTTCAGATCCACAATCACACAAGGCAAGAGCAGGGGAGCTCTGACCCTGTCTTCAGTTTTGGAAAAGGAAAAAGGACTTGTGTTTTTTTAAACCTTGGAGGAAAGTCTGGGGAACACGGATAAAATGAGGTACGTAATATATTGGGAGCCAGATGCGTGCTTGCCCTTCCAGCTAGGACTTCATGTCTCTGCAGCTCCCTGGCCCGTGGTCCCCCACGGGGAGAATGAGGTGGTGTGGTGGGGTGCAATGGCCAGGAATGAGAGCCAAGGCCTGGTGGTTGGCCTAGCCTGTGTGACCCTGGACCAGTCAGTCTCACTGGTCCTCAGCATCCCACTCACCAACTGGAGAAGGTGGATGAGATGATACTTAAATTCCCTGCCAATCCTGGTCTCTCCATTTTTTTTTTTTTTTTTTGCGATACGCGCGCCTCTCACTGCTGTGGCCTCTCCCGTCGCGGAGCACAGGCTCTGGACGTGCAGGCCCAGCGGCCATGGCTCACAGGCCCATCCACTCCGCGGCACGCGGGATCCTCCCGGACCGGGGCACGAACCCGCGTCCCCTGCATCGGCAGGCGGACTCCCAACCACTGCGCCACCAGGGAAGCCCCTGGTCTCTCCATTTTTATGCCAAATGGCAATCCTGCAAACCGGAAATTATTGAGTCTATAAAGAGTCTCATGTGACAAATGGGTGGGATAGGATTTTTGTGAGAAGTCTAAGAAATACGAGTTCCAAAAAACAATGCCACTGTCTTCCTCTTTCATGGAAATTACTCGCTCGGTCTTCTGTAAACAAGAAATATTTACTGAAGTATGCACAGAATGCTATGAAAATACAGGGAAGGAATACCCAAGGAGTTCAGCAATTGCTCAGAAAAAAAAAAAGATTGTTGAGCAGAATCCTGTAGGGTGAATAAGTCATTAGGTGAAGTCGGTGGGAAAGGCATCGTGGGAAGAGTGATGGTCACGAGTCCCTCAACGGCAGGGAGTCTGAGTCCAGTGTGGTGTTTATGCGGGTGGGATGCGGGTGGGAAGGGCTGAGACAGCAGAAGCCCTTCTGCCTCATACAAAGTGTAACGTATCTTCTATGCTGTCCTTCACTCTGCAGATGGTGGGTAGTCCCTGAAGGGAAGGCCACGGCTAGATTAACAGAGATGTAGCTGACAAAGGGGAAAGGATGGATGGTAGGAGTTAGGCTCAGAGGCAGGGAGACCACTGATACAAGAGAATACGAGGGACTGAACAGGGCAATGGGAATAGGGACAAAGAGGGAGGGATTCAAGCAAAAGTTAAAAGATAAAACTGGCAGTCCATGGTAACTGGGTCTGGGGGGAAGGGCAAAAGAGGAATCTGGGATGACTCCTGGGTTCCGGCTTGAGTGACTGGGTGGATTAACAGCAAGAATTCAGGAGGAAAAGCATACTTTTAAAGGCAAGACAAAACATTCCGTTTTGGACATGTTGGTTTGGGATGCTTGAGATTGTACAGGAGATAACTGGATATAAAATTCTGAAGCTCTGGGCTTCCCTGGTGGCGCAGTGGTTGAGAGTCCGCCTGCCGATGCAGGGGACGCGGGTTCGTGCCCTGGTCCGGGAAGATCCCACCTGCCATGGAGCGGCTGGGCCCGTGAGCCATGGCCGCTGAGCCTGTGCGTCAGGAGCCTGTACTCCGCCATGGGAGAGGCCACAGCAGTGAGAGGCCCGCGTACCGAAAATAAATAAATAAATAAATAAAAAATCGAAGGAGATGCCAGGACAGGAGATATATTAATCTGAAAGTCCTCAGCATATAGAAGGTAATTAAAATCGCAAGTATAAGTGAGTTGCCCAAGAAAAGGCAGATAGCAAAGTAATAAGCTGAAGGAAGACCAACATTCAAAATGTTCGGGAGATGAAGGAACTCACAAAAGCAATCCAGAAACTGCTTGGGGAGAACCAAGGAGAGCCTGCACTGTAGTGAAAACAAGGTCAAGGTAACGGAAAATTTTAAGGAGTGAGTGGTCAACAGTATCCAAGGCAGCAGAGGAGTCTGATAAGACAGAAACTAGAGCTTTCATTAGATCTGACTGTGCTGTCAGATAAAAACATTTACTACAAATCTACTGTAATAAGAACGGTGTGCCGTCCACACACACACACATTAATGGTACACAACAGTAACAAATGATGTTAAGACAACTGGCTACTCATTTAGAAGAAAACAGCTTTTCTCTACCACATATACAAAACTACATACCGAATTATTAAAACTTAAATTGAGAAAATGAAAGTATAAAATACTTCGAAGAAAATATTTTAAAAATCTTATAGGGCTTCCCTGGTGGCGCAGTGGTTGAGAGTCCGCCTGCCGATGCAGGGCACACGGGTTCGTGCCCCGGTCTGGGAGGATCCCGCATGCCGCGGAGCGGCTGGGCCCGTGAGCCATGGCCGCTGGGCCTGCGCGTCCGGAGCCTGTGCTCCGCGGCGGGAGAGGCCACGGCAGTGAGAGGCCCGCGTACCGCAAAAGACAAACAAACAAACAAACAGAAATCTGATAACCTTGAAGTAGAGGATGCCTTCCTAAGCATGAGCAGAAATTCAAGAGCCATAAAGGAAAATTTGAGAACTCTGTAGAAATATAAAAACGTTTATATAGTAAAAGACATCATGGGCTTCCCTGGTGGCGCAGTGGTTGAGAGTCCGCCTGCCGATGCAGGGGACACGGGTTCGTGCCCTGGTCCGGGAAGATCCCACATGCCGCCAAGCGGCTGGGCCCGTGAGCCATGGCCGCTGAGCCTGCGTGTCCAGAGCCTGTGCTCCACAACGGGAGAGGCCACAACAGTGAGAGGCCCGTGTACCGCAAAAGAAACAACAACAAAAAAGACATCATAAATAAAAATGAAAAGCAAACAAGAGACTGGGAAACAATATTAACATCCCTAATACTAAATATATTATGTATCTATCTATCCCTAATAAAGAACTCCTACAAATGAATATAAAAGACAAAGAATCCAAAATAAAAAACAGGCAAAGGATATAAAGAGGCAATTCACAGAAAGGAATATGTAAATGGCCACTAGATAGGTGAAAAGATACTCAAATCACCAATAGGAAGTATCATTTTTGTTCATCAAATTGGCAAAATTTGAAAGATTGCTGTTATCCAGGGCTGGCAAGGATGTGAAGAGACTGGACACTTCAATGCAATCTTCGTGAAAGTGTAAATTTACACAAGCTTTTGAAAAGCAATTTGGCAATTTCTGTTAAAATTTAAAATGTACACATGCACTTCTAGAAATCAATTCCATAAAAATAAAAGTAGAAGTACATACGTGTAGGCACGAGGCTGTCAGAGAAGTGTCTTTGTGCAGTAGGGAGAAATTGGAATGACTCAAATATCCATTTGGTAACTATTGCATAAATTGTGGCGTGTTTATAGATTATTCCGCAGCCATCCAAAAGAATGAAGTAGAGCCATATTGGGTAGGGACCTGGAAGGATGCTCATGATATACTAAGGTGAAAAAAAAAAAGGAGGGTGCAGACCAACAGGTGAAAGCAGATTCCATTTCTGGAAAAAAAATGGAGTGTGTGTATATCCATATGTATGTATGTGTATATTCATTTATTTACTTAACTAATATTTACTGACTCTCTACTAGGTACCAGGCACTGTTCCCAGAGCCCATGGAACTTCTCCTTCTGGTAGGGGAGACAGCTTATATAGTAGATAAGTAAACAAGTAAATAAGATTTCCAAGAAGTATTAAATGCAAACAAGAAGATACCATGGAAAGTAATATAATAGGCTCAATAAGAAAAGATGTGTGTGTTCTTACAGACACAAGCAGGAAGGGAATGGACCCAAAGAGATGGAAATGGGATGAATAGAAAGGAAACTTTAATTTCTTTCTTTAAATTTTTAAATAGCAAAATCTATGGGCAATTTTTACTTTTTGGTATTTTTTTCAAATAAAATTAAAAGTTGCTGGCTGCTTTCTGTGTTTAGACTTGGGAAAATCAATTTACCGCAGAAACAGGCTTTTTTGTTTTATAAAAATATCCAGATAAGACCCTTTATTTTCACACATGAAAACAAGCCTCTAACCCAGGAGAAAACCATATCTTTGAAGTCACCATATATTTGATAGCAGATGTCACCGAAAGGGAATAAGTGTTAAGTGTTCTATTCAGTGATGTAAGCTGGGTACAGATTCAACAGTCCATGCCCCTGAAGAGCTAAATTTATTTTTCTACCTAAACAGGATTAGACTACTCTGCTGTCAGAAATTATTGTTGGTCCTTAGAAGGTCTATGTAATTCCACTCCCACCCCCATCTCTGCGTTTGCTCTCTAAAGACTGAGTCCAAAATCCCATCTGTGGGGATAAATGGATCTACCTCTCTTTGCTCCAGACTGGAGAACACCGGAGGTAAACGACCGCAAGGAGGGATGGAGGTGGCCCAGAAGCACCTGAAACGCCCCACGGTTTCTGTGGGGTCTTGGCTGAGCCCCGGAGGTCCTGGAGGTCAGGGCCCTGGGAGGGGAGGGGGTGCAGCGCAAAGGGGGAGAGGTGTTCCCCTGAAGAAAGTGCATGCTGTTCAGTCAAAACTCCCGGGGGACAGAGAGAGCTGGTAGATTTTGGAGACCTGCTCCCCAGGCCAAAGGGTGGTGCTGGGGGGTGTCTGTGGAGGTGAGGAGAAACTGGAGCTTCTCATGGGGCGGGGGCGGGGGATTCCGACCTGCGTCCAGCAGTGTGGAAGCCTCCAGGGCTATGCAAGGGCCCTGAGGTTGGGCTTGGTCTGTGAGTTTCAAAAATAACCACTGTCTCCGAGTCTACTTCTGCCACCTGGTGTTTAGTCAACTTTATAAACACACACACGCACACACAAGGTTACTATAACCTCACCCACAGCAATCGGGTGGAACGATGGCGGTGAAGCAGGTCTGCCCTGGGTTAAAGGGTGTGTGGGGGTGAGGACGTGGGGACAACAAAGCTTGGCCGAGAAGGAGAGACAGAGCAGTGATTAGGAGGGGCCCCAGGTCCCACAAGGAGTCATCCTGAGATGGGAAAACCAGAGTGGATTTAGAGGCTGAAGAAGGAGAGCACCGACAGACAGGGCAAAGGAATATACAGATCTGGAGGGTCACAGATGCCACAAAGGGTAGGGACAGACTCGCGAGCACACGTGGAACACAGGAAGGACACTTCATCCTCTGAGCCTGGGGAGAAAGCAGGGCTCAGAGGAAGTCACACTGGAGGTGGGAGGACAGACAGCTGAAGGCACGACTAAGGGGATTCTACCTTCTCAGTGCAGTGACTGCAGACAATGCAAGGCGTGTGGGAGGGCCGGGGAGGGGACAAGAACACTGGGCTGCCAAGTGGCTCCCAGGGCCCTCCTAAAGCTGGGGACCGTGAAAGGGGCCCCAGGCTTGGCGATACAGCGATTTTCTCTGGCAGGGATGGTGGACCGTGGGGCTTATCTAAGGTGGCTGATTTGCTGGTGTCTCTGGTGTGGCCCGGACGCTGCAGAGGCGCCCGAGGGTGTTGCTAAGGGAAGCAGTCAAGCATCAGCTGCATGCTCTGGGCTGCGGACGGAAGGCAGGCCAGGAGCAAGCGGAGTGACCAGGAGAGTAGGAAGGGATCAAGGGCCTGGTGGCTTCTTTCATGGAGGTAAGTAAGTACAAAGGGAGGACATCTGAGCCCAGTTCGCTGATTTAGGGGAGGGCAAAGCTGAAAGTCTAAGGTCCTCAGAAAGAAATTTTTGTACATAAACCACAGAAGGCAAAGCATTTTCTAAACTTTAGTTTATCATTAACCCCTACAAGTACGGAAAAGAATCAACTGTGTGTTAACTGACAATTCCTAGACAGAGGCTCACCCTTGAAATGTACAGGTCCAACTAACAACTAAAGACTACAAAGTACAGCGAAAGGGAGGTTAGATAAACTCAGTTATCAACTCTGTCACCATGTAAAAAAGATCCGTTCTTTTTCTAACTATTCACCCAAGCAACCCAAGGAACGTGGAGGGTCCTGCCACCACTCCAGATGACACCCAGACCTCCTGCTTCTGAGTACCCACCTTCAGAAGCTCCAAGGCCACGAGCACCTCCTCGGCAGGAACCTTATTATCCCCTAGCATATTGGAAAGAGTCCACTTGAGGGGCTTCAGCAGGAAGACTCCGACCCCCCAGGAGATCCAGCTGCTGTCTACACTGGCCATGAAGTCTGACTCCCGCTGCAGCTCCCCTCGACTGCAGGCAAAGAAAGAAAAAGACACGTAGTAAGGCTTACTGCAATGTCCCCACCGCCCTCCTTACCCCCAGAGAGGAATTTGGTCATCATCATAAACACCATTTACCGGGCACCTACTCCGTGCCGGCTACTGTGAGCGGTACTGTTTACGCTCCAGCTCTAAGCCTCACAATTTTCTGCAAGAAAAAACTGAGGGACTGAGAAGATGACAGAGGCCAAAGCTAAACTATGATTTGGTTCCAAAATGCAAGCTCTCCACTAAGACTACAGAGAGGCACAGGAGGCCACACAGCCTATGTTGAGACTTCCCGTTACAAACGGAGCTCAAAACGATAAAATGAAAACAACAATAATGGATTAATGTCAAGAGCAAGACATGAGGAAGAATACAAAGACGTTCAGAGAAAGGGTTTTCTGCTATTCCTAGGCTTGGGTGGGTGGAGATAAGACATAAGCATTTCATGGTTCTAGTGTTAAGTAGCTAAATTTACTGAATGCTTCCCCTGGGCCAGTCACTATGCTAAGGGCTACATAAGGAGTATCTCTTCAAATACAATAAATCTAAGTACAATTATCATCACATTTTATAACTGGTCAGACTGAGGCTTAGGGAGGGGCATATAATTTTTCCTCTGTCACATAATTTTGCACGTGGCAGAGCAAAGATTTGCACCCAGGCCATCTGGCCCTCATGCAAAGCTGTTAACTACTCTGCTATGCTGCTTCTATGGAAAAATATCTCCTGAGAAATTCTTCAGGTCCCAGACCCCATCAAGCCCCAAGGGGCATCAGTGGAGTGCCAGCAGTCAGGAGAGGAGAAATCGAGGTACTAAAGGTCTCTGGGTGGGAAGTGGCAGAGGATGGTCCTGTTGTAATAAGGAAGCCCAGACTCTTCCTGCCCCTCACTGACTTTTTCAGCTACTGTCTCCCCACGTTGGGCATGAACTCAAACTGTCCACAGCACACTTTCCTAGAAAGGTGAAGTTCCAGAAATGGCTTGCCCTATCAATGTCAGCCAAGGGAAGGGGGCTGGGGAGAAGGGAGATCTCTTAACCAGGAAGAGCAGAGAGCTGAAAGCAACATATCAAAGTTGACTTTCGTCTTCCGTCACGGAGGGAGTCACTGTGCTGGCGAGGCTGCTCTGGGTATGACATATACAACGTGAAGTGCAAATGCTTTAGAATCAGAAGACCCGGGGTCCAGCCCCGGCATGGCCTCTATCCAGCTGTGTGACCCCCAGCAAGTCGCTCGACCTCTCTGTGGCTCAGCTTCCTCTTCTGTCTGCTGAGGATAATTCTGCCACCTCACCCACAGGACTGCTGAGGGAGCCAGACGGTGTATGCATAATGCCTGCACGCTGCGAAGTGCAGTACGTCTGTTTCATGTGCATGCTACCGCCTCAGGAACCTCCAAAACCCTGCACCTGTCGCACAGGTAGCACCTACAGGACCTTCTTGGGTCACCAAGAGAGGCCAGACACATGACCTGTGGCGGGGATGGGGTGGAGGCTGCTGGCAAGACCCGTACAGGCCTCTTCCCCACCACTACCTTCTTCTCAGCTCTGCCCTTCCTTAGTTCAATAAATCCTGTCTCACAGACCTTCTGTTCCGGGGTTATTCAAATGTGGAAGCCCCTACGAAATAACTACATAACGGGATTCCAGTCCAGACAAATCACTGGCACCTCCGCCAGGCTGGCCTCTTCTCTTACCGTCTGGATCTCATCTAATCTCTCCCTCTAACTGAGGGGCTATACTGGCCCCTCAATCTCCCCCCATACCCCGCCTCCCTCTCCCTCCAAACACCCCTAACCCGGCCTCCTTCTTCGCCCAGTGAGCAAACACAGACGGCTCCTGGAGGCCAGACCCCGGGCTGGTCGCGGTGCGCTCCGGAGAACGACCTGGGTCCCTGCCCGCGCGGAGCCGCCCCGCCCCCGGAACGGGCCCGCCCTCACCGCAGCAGGTCCTGCAGCACGGTGGCCAGCCCCAGCGGGACGCTGCCCTTGCGCTGAAAGGCCTCCTGCAAGTCCCGCAGACGCAGGCGCACCACCCCCTGGCGGCGGCTGTGGCTCAGCACCAACGGCGCCCAGAAGCCCATCTTGCTGTCCCAGTCGGTGCTGTTCACTTCGCGACTCCTTTTGAAAGCGGAGAACAGGAAGGACATGCGCTCCTCATCCTCCTCCCACTCGGGGGGCAGTAGGCCCGCCGGGTCTCCCCCGGCCGGGGCCTCGGCCTCCCGCTCCGGGGACCACATTGGAACCCCAGGCCAGCCGAGGCTCCACACACAGCCCTGGCCCTGGTCCCCTTCCGCCCTGGTTCCTTCCCGGCTTCCGTTCCTGGGCCGCCTCCTCCTCTGTCATTACGTCACCGCCGCGTGAAATAAGTCCCTGCCTCCTCACAGCGCATGCGTTTCTCTACCGGCTTGCGCCAGGAGGCGGGATGATGACCCTATTTTCCGAGAAACTCAGAGCGCTTGCGCCGACCCCTCCTCCCGCAGCCTTTGTGCGGAAAGGAGAACGTAGCGCTTGCGCGGCGGGAAAGTGCGTGTCGTGACCCCTCGGTAATCGTGGAGTTTGGCGTGGTGTTGTATAGAGGCAAACGATTACGCTCAGACTTGCGGTGGTTTCAGGTAGTAGGACTGGAGAGTCCCGCTAAGGGGCGCCAAAGGCACCAGGATCGCCCGCGTGGATCACCGTTTAGTGCTCCTCGACCAGGCGTTCTTACTTCGGACATATAATTTAAACTTCCAAGTTAGCTTCCGTTTATGGTCATATCAGCGGATAACCGAAACTGTTGGTCACGCAAGCTCTGTGACAGTATATACGCCGAATTACAGGGATATATAAGGTTCTACTTGCTCCCCACCTTCTGGAGTGTCCCTCTGTTTCCTTCTCAGAATCAATATCCTATGGATCGCTTAAGATCCAGCTCAATTCTGATCGTCCTTGAGGGACTTCCCTGGCGGTCCAGTGGTTAAGACTCCGCGATTCCACTGCAGGGGGCATGGGTTCCATCCCTGGTGAGGGAACTAAGATCCCACATACCACGCGGCGCCCCCCCCCCCCCAATCTTCCTTGGAACCGTTTCCGACTGTCCTGATGATCTCTTTCCTGGACTGAACAATTTAGCATTTACTAATCTGTGTCCTGATATTTAAGCAATGGCTTAAATATCTACCACGCATAGTGGTTCTGTAGAAATATTTCATAAACTGAAAGGTGAGTAACTTCACTCTTGCCCTTCTAATATCTTAGGATCTTGTTCGAGTCTCACAAAAAAAATCTCATGAGCAAGAAACACGTCCAGTGTGTTAAGAATAAATTGGTTTTCTTTTTAACTGAACCACTTAAAAGGCGAAAGGAGACTTCCGCACGCATACTGGCTCTCGGGACTGCGGGCGGCGAGGCTGCGCGCTCTTCTCGGAGCCGCTCGCTGCAGGAGCGAGTCCGGTGCCCCGGCCCGAGCCTGCGAAGCCGCCGCCGCCCCGCGACGACCACCGCCGCCCCTGCCCTGCCGCCGCCGCCTCGGGACCAGCTGTATGATTAGGCCACAGTCTTCAATGAGTGGACATATTCCTCAGTTCTGTGGTGTTCTTGGTCACACGTTTATGGAGTTTCTGAAGGGCAGTGGAGATTACTGCCGGGCACAGCATGACCTCTATGCACACAAGTGAACTGTAGAAATTCATTATACTCCACAAAGATGCCCCCATAAGAGTGGTTAGAAACAGTGATTATTTAATGTCTGTCTATAAATCTCATTTTGTGCTGTTATGGAACACCTCCATTTTGAAAATCTGCATTGTACAGAAGCACATGTTTTTTAAGGTCTCCAGACAAAAAAGCCTTATAGTTAATTTTAATGTTTGCACTTTGGGGGTAGAAATACTCTGTTATTGTAGCTAAAACAATTCTTAATCATAAAATTTCTGAAATTCTTGTAAGTTTTTTTCATACTTACCTGAAGTTGTTTACCAACTTATTTTTGTTTGAAGTGTGATTCCCAACCTCTCTTGCAAAAAAAAAAAAAAAAAACAGGAAGTGGGTCTCTGCTAATGAATTGAGCAGACGTTTAATATTTGATACGCCTTTTGAGCTCTGTAACTTAATATTTGGATACTTGACAATTTGTTTTATTATGTAATGGATAAAATGGTGATGTGTATTAACGTTAGCTCAACCATATATTTATACTGTCTGGGAACATGTGGTTATAGTTCTGTGGGAGAAATACTTTGTCATTGTTCACCAGCTTGTAAAAATCTAGTGTGAGAGCTTAAACATTAAATAAGTGATGAAATGCAAAAAAAAAAAAAAAAAAAAAAAAAAAAGTGAAAGGAGTTTCTTGTTTAATGAAACCAGGTAACAATCGTCAGAGTTGAATGTAAATTTGACTTCTGCCTCTTACTGGCTGTGTGACCTTGATCAAGTACCTAAACTTTCTGAGCCTCTTTTGTAAAATAACATTTCCTAATAGGGTTGTTTGAAGGAAATGTTATGATGTATGTAAAATACCTAGCACATAATGTAATAGGTGCTATCACTGAGTGGCAGGATGTTTAGTAGTTGGGACTCAGTGTAAGGAAGAATTTTAATAAGCATTTTGAAGGAGGGGAAGGGATATGATTGGTTACATGAATGAATGTGTCCATTGATGCTAATGTGTTGTGTTATAGTATTACAGGTACTTTCACAGTCAGTATCTCATTTAATACTCGTAACAAGTGACAAAAATTTTCCTCGATCCCGCTCTGGACAGGCTCCTCTGAAGCCTCTTCTTAACTATACCTGTCCACCTTGGTCCATAAAGACATGAACAAACATAGTTTCTGGAAGCTCGAGGCATATTCATTGGATGACCCTAGCCCCCCCTTAACACGCCTACCTAAGAAAACTCAAGGTTGTCAAAAAATTTACTGTATGTTCCAGCCAACACCCGAAGACAGGGCTCCTGTCTCCTGGCCTCTGTGGGAGGGGAGGAGTCTTACTTTGATAAGCCCTAGTTAGCAAACCCAAATGAGTTTTACAGGGATCAACCCTCCCTTCCTGTAGTTTGTAATTTTTCACTGCCCTGTCCCTACTGAGACACCCTCACCCTCTTCCCTCGTTCTCCCTTTAAAGAGCCCAGTCACCTCTGTACAAATGGAAGTTGAGTACAGTTCATCCTGGGCTCTTTTCTCTATTGCAGTAGTATATTACTGATTAAAATCTATCCTGAGCACTTTAACTGGTGTCTGGCTTTGTAAACAAAGACCAGACTTTGACACAACCCTGTGAGATGTTTTGGCACTTTTTCCATTTTTCAGAAGAGAAACTTGAACCACGACTAGTTTGAGTCTGGTGGAGAACATTCCAGAAAAGAAGAGTAGTATGTAATGTGAGCAAATGAGTTGTACCCTGAGAGCCATATTTTGGCCGTGCTCTCATGTCCTATAAAATGGCCGGTTGGTTCGTGTCATGAGAGAGACCAGGTTGTTTTGTCCCCTAGGTCTCTGTGTCTGACAAAATAGTCCTGGTCCTAAGCGTTTTCCGGAGAGCAAAGTTGTGCACCTGTGACCACCTGTATCTCAAAGTGCCACTGGGTTCCTGACACCTCTGGGCACAGAGTTCTCTGCTTCCACCTGTTGGAGATTGGAAGAGCTACTGGGAGTGGTGGAGAATGGAAAGAAAGCTCTGCTGATCTTGAGAGGGGCGATTGGGTATATGGCAAGCTCTTTCATACTGCCGGGCTTGCAACTGCTACACTCTTCCTCTGCCCTGCAGGACTGGCTCTTTTTCATCCTTAGGTCACAGCTTAAAGGTCACTTCATCAGAAAGGCCTTGTCTGAACACCCCATCTAACATAGCACCCTTGGCATTTTAGAATGGATGGGTCAGTTTGACAACACCTGCTGGGTTAATCGTAACATCACAAAAGGAAAGACAACCCAACATTACTTGCCTCCCGAAGTAATGTGATGGGAAGTACACAGAACCACCTGTGAAGTATTTTTGTCAAAAAATTGAACCTTAATCTCATCAAGGTATTAGATCTAAGTACTAGTTGATGGAGGTTAAAAAAAAAATCAGAAGGTAGAGGAACTTGTTAGTGAAAACTGAGGTTGCAATTAGCAAAATCCAGACTGGGGTATTCTACTAGATAATGACCTTGTTTCTTCAAAAAAATAATGGCAACAAACAGACGTTTAATGGGCAATGTTATTAGATCTGATTTGGGTCCAATTTACACAAACAACCATAAAAACCCATCTATGATCATTAGATACTTTCAATTTTAAACTGGGTATTTGATGATATTAGCAAATTGAGTGCAATGACATGGTGATTATGTTTTATTAAAAGTATATCTTATAGATACATCTAAAGTATTTATGAGTGAGACTGTATGATACTTGTGGCAGGAGGTTGAATGGAGGACAGTAGAGAAGTATCAGTGAGTATAAATTTCATATTTTGTACTCAGCACATAGCTCGACACTCAGATATTATTCAATTTTTAAAAAAATAAAGAAAGAAATCACCTGGACCCGCATTCTTGTTTCATCTCTATTAGTAAAGAGCTGCATGGCCTCAGACAAGCAGGTTTCCTCTCAGATTCCTCCTCTGTGAATTAAAGGTTTCTATGTTAGGATCTTGAGTTTTTTTCAAGCGCCCACCTTCTGCTTCTGAATGTAGTATCTACTGTAGATGTGTGATTGCAGAAGTTCTTTAGTTCTGCGGAGTCTGAAGAAAAAATGCCACCTAACATCAGCATATCATGGCAGCGATATTTATTTACTGATGCTCCAATATGTTTTTGGCCGGACACCGAAGCAGCCTCACTTCAGCCATAAAGCACAAACTCTCCAGATGCTACTACAATGCCTCCATGCTGCACGATGCTCCGTGTCGTCTCACCTGCTTATGGGGGACGCTTCATCATTTTTGTAGATATATGCATGCCCTGTTGCATTATCCAGTTATTTCTAGTTCTTATCTCTACGATTTACAGCCATTAGGACTTGGCTAAAAGAGGACTGAGAAGGAAAATACATTATTCTTAGCCTACAAGGTTTATAGGGGAAGAAGCCAGGCACCGCTGTGTTATGGGAGACTTCCCGATCTTTCTTTCCTCTTCCTTCCTTCCTGCTCCAGGCTGGATTGGGTGTCCCTCCTTATTTTTCTATAACCTGTGTACCTCTCTATTTTTTAATGTGCCACATTGTTTTCTAAGTTTTTATTTGTGTGCCTGTCTCTCTGACTAGCTTAAGTGCCTTCCTGGTAGGGACTGTGTTCTTAATTATGTTTGTGTCTAGCACAGTGCCTGGCACATCCTAAGGACTCAGTTTGTTGAATGAATAAATGAATGAATTTAATTGATCAAACTATGAGTAAAGAAACAATTTCATCAAGGCCTATCCTTTACAGCATAAGAATATTTATCCAAATATAATATACTAATACAGTAATTGAATCTTTTATTTATTTGAATGACTATTTGTTTCTTAGCTCTTTTGGGATGAAATGCCTCTAAATTTAATTGCCTGCATGTTCAGACAGAGGGGTTAGAGCAATCACAGATGTGGGAAATCCCCTTTCTTCTTTCTTCAAAGCTTGCAAACCATACGAGACAGTTGCTATCTACTCATTAACAACCATGATCTTCTAGAATGCCTCAGTGACCATTTGTGAAACTATTCAGTTTTACTCCGAAGAATTTATCCCTTTTTAATCTCACTGTCTTCTCTTCCACTCTTTCCTTCTAAATTGTTCTATATTTCCAGTCCAGCATGTAAGTGGAAGTCATCACTTTGTCCTAACAAGAAAAGAGCTGAAAAAACAATAAATGAACAACTCTTAGATCCATCAGAGAATTGAGATCAAAGGGCAAACTTCTACTACAAAAATTGGAGAGACAGACAGGCAGATACAGAGAATCACAACTTACTAGAGCAGAAACCTACAGGCAAAATCCTCCTTGGGAACCAGTATCAAAGTAGGAAAACCAGAACTGTATGTGTGGATAAATCTGAAAATTAAAGACACCAAGGAAGGCCAGTCTTAGAGGGAATCCCCAAACTATTGTGAGTTTTACTTCCAGGAGCTCTACCAGGTTCTCACAGTGAAGATTAAAAACAAAAACAAAAACAAAAACCTCTTGCTTTCTGCAGGGAAAGGGGGAAAGTATCATTTTGAAGTAGTGTTAGATTTTTTTAAAGGCCTGCCTTCAAGAGAAACTTTTTTTTTTTCACCAGCACTACGCAGTTTTATTAACCATTCAAGTACAGTAGCATCTGGTAAGATCTGGACAAAATTGGGATTTAAAAGTTTCGGCATCTAACAGTTTGACAGAAGTCACTACTTCCTCTTCTCGCAAATGTGTTTTCACAGAGCCAAAACAGTACTAGCCATTAACTCAGTACACCAAGTGTACTGAAGTCGAAAAGGTGCGACAAGAAAAATAGATACATTAGAAAAACGCCAACACTGTAGAAAAAAGAGTAGAACACTTTCAGTTTCTCCCCTTTAGCCCCTAAAACAATATCATACAGTAAGGGTCTACCTATACAGTCCTACCTCAGCCTCTAGAATATTTGTCAAGAGGGCAAAAATAAAATGACACTGGCCAGTACAGTCTTTGGATAAATGAGAACTGGAGGGGGAGGGGGAGTCTCATCAGCAGGATCTTTTCATGTCTTGACAGCTCATTTCTTCCTATTTCTGAATAACATTCTCTTATCTGAATGTACCACAGTTTATTTACCCGTTCACCTACTGAAGGACATCTCGGTTGCTTCCAGGTTTTGGCAATTATGAATAAACCTTCTGTAAACATCCATGTGCAGGTTTTTGTGTGGACATACATTTTTAACTCATTTGGGGTAAATACCAAGATATAAACCTTAGAATCAGTTAATTGATATCCACAAAATAAGATTTTGACTGGGATTATGTTGAATCTGTAGATCAATTTGGGAAGAATTGACATCTTGACAATATTGAGTCTTCCTATCCATGAAAATAGAACATCTCTCCATTTATTTAGCTCTTCTTTCATCAGTGCTTTGTAGTCTTCCTCATACAGATTTGAATATATTTTGTTAGATTTATGCCTAAGAATTTCAATTTTGGGGGTGCTAATGTAAATTGTATTGTGTTTTCCATTTTAAAATCCACTTGTTCATTACTGGCATGTAAGAAGGCAATTAACTTTTATATGTTAATGTTGTATCCTGCAACCTTGCTATAAATGCTCATTAGTTCCATTCAGGATTTTTTTTTTTTGAGTCTTCTGGATTTCCTACATAAGCAATCATGTCATCTGCAAACAAATACAGTTTTATTTCTTCCATCCCAATCTGTATACCTTTTATTTCTTAATGCATTAGCTATGACTTCCAGCATGGTGTTGAAAAAGAGTGGTGAGAGGGGACATGCTTGTTTTGTTCCCGATCTTAGGGGGAAAGTTTCTAGTTTCTCACCATTTAGTATGATGTTAGCTGTATGTTTTCGGTTGATGTTCTTTATCAAGTTGATGAATCCCCGCTATTCCTAGTTTGCTGAGAGTTTTTATCATGAGTGGGTGCTGGATCTTATCAAATGCTTTTCTGCATCTTTTGATATGAACATACAGTTTTTTTCTTTAGCTTGTTGATGTGGTGGATTACATTGAATGATTTTCAAATATTGAACCAGCCTTGCATACCTGGGAAAATCCCACTTGGTCATGGTATATAATTCTTACACTTGGCTAGATTTTGTTGGGGCTTTTTACATCTATATTGGTCTGTAGTTGTCTTTTCTTGTAATGTCTTTGTCTGGTTTTGATATTAGGGTAATGCTGGCCTCATAGAATGAGTTAGGAAGTATTCCCTCTGCTTCTATCTTCTGGAAGAGATTATGGAGAATTGGGAATAATTTCTTCTTTAAATGGTTGGTAGAACTCAGCTGTGAACCCATCTGGGCTTGGTGCTTCCTGTTTGGGTAGTTTATTAATTACTGATTTGATTTCTTTAATAGATACAGGCCAATTCAGATTGTCTATTTCTTCTTGTGTAAGTTTTGGTAGATTGTTTCTTTCAAGGAATTTGTCCATTTTATCTGGGTTATCAAATTTATAGGCATAGACTTGTTCATAATATTCCTTTACTATTCTGTCAGCATCCCTGGGATCAATAGTTATGGTCTCTGTTTCTCTCTCTCTCCCCCCACCCTGTCCCCTCAAACTTGCGAAAGATTTCTCAATTTTTCTGATCTTTTCAAAGAGCCAGCTTGGTCTGGTTGATATTCTTTACTAATTTCCTGTTTTCAGTTGTATTGCTTTTTGCTCTAATTTTTATTTGTTCTTTTCTTCCTCTTACTTTGAATTTAACTTGCTCTTTTTTTCCCTAGTTTTCTAAGGTGGAATCTTAGATTATTGATTTAAGATCTTCCTTCTTTTCTGACATGTGCATTCATTGCTATAAATTTCCCTCCATGCACTGCTTGTGCTGCAGCCCACAAAGTTTAATAAATTTTATTTTTATTAATTAATTTTATTTTAATTAAATTAAATTTTTTATTTTAATTAATTAATTTTATTTTATTAATTAAATTTATTTAATTTCTCTAAATCCTTTCTCATTCGACCATGTGTGGTTTAGCAATTATTGTTTAATTTCCAAGTATCTGGGGATTTTCTAGATGTTTCTGTTATGGATTTCTATAGTTTTATTCCATTGTGGTTTGAGAGCAGACATTGTAGGAGTTTTATTCCTTAAAACTTGGTAAAGGGTGTTTTATGGCCCAGAATGTGATCTATCTTGGTGAATGTTCCATGTCAGCTTGATAAGAATGTGTATTCTCCTACTGTTGGATGAAGTAGACTATAGATGTCAATTAGATGCAGTTGATGAATGGTGGTGTTGAGCTCAGCTAGGTCCTTACTGATTCTCTGCCTGATGGATCTGTCCGTTACTGATAGAGGCTGCTGAAGTCTTCAGCTATAATAGTAGATTCATTTATTTCTCCTTGCATTTCTGTCAATTTTTGCCTCACGTATATTTTGACACTCTGTTGTTAGGTGCATTCACATTAAGGATTGCTAAGTTTTCTTGGAGAATTGACATTTTTTTTTCGTTGCATGTTGCGCCTCTTTATCCCTGATGATTTTCCTTACTCCGAAGTCTGCTTTGTCTGAAATTAATATAGGCATTCCACCGTTCTAGTTTTAATGTTAGTATATTTTTCTCTACAGCTTTACTTTTTGTCTATCTGTGTCTATATCACTTTTTTTCTTTTCTTTTCTTTTTTTGCAGACATCATACAGTTGAGTGTTGTTTGTTTTTATCCACTCTGTCAGTCTCTGTCTTTTAGTTGGGGTATTTAGACCACTGATGTTTTTAATTATTATTTATATAGTTGAATTATATATCTATGATATTTGTTACTATTCTCTATTCTTTGCCTTGTTCTTTGTTTCTCGTATTGACTTCCACTTTTTCTGGCTTCTATGGGTTTAACTGAACATTTTATATGATTTCATTTTTAACCTCTGTTAGCATCTGTTTTACATTTTTTAAAAAACTTTCTGAGTAGTTGTCCTTTGGTTTACAATATGCACTTAAAACTAATCCAGCTGGACTTCCCTGGTGGCACAGTGGTTAATAATCCGCCTGCCGATGCTTGGGACACGGGTTCAAGCCCTGGTCCGGGAAGATCCCACATGCCGCGGAGCAACTAAGTCCGTGTGCCACAACTACTGAACCTGCGCTCTAGAGCCCACAAGCCACAGCTACTGAGCCTGAGCCCTGCAACTACTGAAGCCCGTGGGCCTAGTACCCATGCTCTGCAACAAGAGAAGCCACCCGCTCTGCAATGAGAAGCCCACGCACTGCAACGAAGAGTAGCCCCCGCTCGCTGTAACTAGAGAAAGCCCGAGCGCAGCAACGAAGACCCAATGCAGCCAAAAATAAAATTAAAAAAAACAAATCCAAGTCCTTTTTCTAACAACACTATATCACTTCACAGGTAGTGCAAGTACCCTATGGCAGTGTCATCCCAATTCCTTCCTCCCAACCCTTATAACACTGCTTTCATTCATTTCACTTATCAAGAAGTTACAATCACTAGATACATTTTTGCTAGAATTATTTTGAACAAACTGTTATCTGTTAGATCAGATAAGAATAAGTAACCTTAGAATATAGTTTGTCTCTAATCTGAATGAGATAGTTAAATTTTATAGCAATATAACTAAAAAATAGTTGTCACTGCAGAATCAGAAAGTGTATTATAATTATATTTACTAGTGGATAAGCTGCATGATGACAGTCTTTTGTTGTTGTTGTTGTTCGCCCTGGGTGTCCAGAGTCTAAATATTTACTGGTCCATAGTCAGTGTTCAATAAAGAACAGTTGAATGTAAAACTTTCTTTCAAAAAAAAAAAAAAAGAAGTAGGGACTTCCCTGGTGGCACGGTGGTTAAGACTCCATGCTCCCAATGGAGGGGGCCTGAGTTCGATCCCTGGTCACAGAACTAGATCCCACATGCATGCCGCAACTAAGAGTTCGCATGCCACAACTAAGGAGCCTGTGAGCCACAACTAAGACCCGGAGCAACCAAATAAATAAATAAATATTAAAACAATAACAAAGATCTAAATAAATTAAAAGATATTTATACAAAAAAAGAAGTAAAAGAAAAGATTTTAATTTGCCTTGTTTTATTCCTTCTCTAAAGCTCTTCCTTTATGCAAATCTGAGTTTCTGACCTATATCATTTTCCTTCTTTCTGAAAAAAAAACTTTTTAAAAATGTATATTGCAAGGCAGGTCTACTAGCAACAAGCTTCCTCAATTTTTTTTTGTCTGAGAAAGTTGTTATTTCTCTTTTACTTTTTTTTTTTTTTGGTACGTGGGCCTCTTACTGTGTGGCCTGTCCCGTTGTGGAGCACAGGCTCCAGACGCACAGGCTCAGCAGCCATGGCTCACGGGCCCAGCCTCTCTGTGGCATGTGGGATCCTCCCGGACCGGGGCACAAACCCGTGTCCCCTGCATTGGCAGGCGGACTCTCAACCACTGCGCCACCAGGGAAGCTCTCTCTTTTACTTTTGAAGGATAATTTTGCTCGATACAGAAATCTAGGTTGGTGGGAATTTTTTCTTTCACACTTTAAATATTTTACCCCACTTCCTTCTTGCTTACTGAAGAAAAGCTCAATATAATTCTTATTCTTCCTCCTCTATAGGTAAGGTATTTTTCCCTCAGGCCTCTTTTAAGATTTTCTATTTTTCTTTGGTATTCTGCAGCTTGAGAATGATATGCCTATGTATAGAATTTTGGAGGTATTTATCCTGCTCAGTGTTCTGCTAGTTTGGTGTCTGTCATTAATTTTGGGAAATTTGAAGTCATTATTGCTTCAAATATTTCTTCTCCTTTTCCTTCCAGTATTCCCCTTATGTATATGTTACTCCTTTTTAATTGTCCCACTTCTTGAATATTCTGTTCTGCCCTTTTCATTCTTTTTTTTCCTCTTTGCACTTTGGTTTTCTAACTTTCTGTTGACATTGATTCAAGCTCACTGATTCTTTCCTTGGTCATGCCCAGTCTATTCATGAGCACATGAAAAGCATTCTTCATTTCTGTTACGGTGGGTTTTTTTTTTGTTTGTTTGTTTCTAGCATTTCTTTTTAATTTTTTCTTGAAGTTTCCATCTCCTTGCTTACATTTCCTATCTGTTCTTGAATGTTGTCCACTTTTCTATTAGAATCATTAGTATATTATTCATAGTTGTTTTAAATTCCTGGTGTGATAATTCCAACATCTCCACCACATCCATGTCTTATTCTGGTGCTGGCTCTATCTCTTAAAACCCTATGGGTTTTTTTTTTTTTTCTTTTAGTATGCCATGTAATTTTTTGTTGAAAGCTGGACATGATGTACCTGTTAAAAGAAGAGCTAAGTAGGCATTTAGTGTGAGGTTGTATTTTTGTCTGGCTAGGAGTTAGAATGTGTTTACTATTTGCTGTAGCTGTTGCTGTCAGAGGCTAAAATTTTGTCTGTTGTGCTTGTTTATCTATTCTCTGTCATCTTTGGGTTTCCCTTAATCCTTCCTTGTAAATAAGGTGTGATACCTTCTCTATTCATTTTTCTTCCTTTCTCTTCTCCTCCTCTACCTTCTTTCTCCTGATTATCCCAAGGTTTTTTCCCTCCAAAGTAAAAATACAAGTCCTTGGTGATGTGAACATTTTTAATATGTCCTGTCAATACCACACTTTATTACAATTGTTTTACTGTCTCCTTACTAGATTGCAAGTCTCTTGGAGGAGGTACTGCATATTTTAATCTTTGTATGCATTATGTCTGGTACATAATCAATTCTCAATAAATAGTTATAAAATTAAGTATGCAGGGTCTAAAAAATATTTTCACATTCTCTGCTACTGATACTTCCCATTACATGTCTCTTCCTTCCAGGTAAAATTTATGTCTTTCCAGTGGTTCTTAACTCTAATTCATAATAGAGTCTCTTTTAGGGAGATTTAAAATATATGTTTGGTTTATAGAAAATATTAAAATGAATGGAAGGTAGGATATCTCAGCATACAAGTGATGACTATAAAACAAGAACCAAAAGGAAATTCTAGAACTGAAAATTCCATTAGCTGAAATAAATTCACTTGAATGTTATTAACAGAGTTTGAATATTGCAGAAGAAAGAATGAGTGAACTTGAAGAGAGATTTGATAGAAACCATTCAATCTGAAAAGCAGAGGTTAAAAAAAATTGAAAGGAAACAAGGAACAGAGTCTTGGTGACCTTTGGGACAATACCATGGAATATATTTGGAATTGGAGACTGAAAACAAATGGCTGAACAAATGAGAAAAAAAATGGCTGTAATTTTCTCACGTGTAGTGCAAAACACCAAGTTACAAATTCAAAAAGCTCAGAAAATGCCAAAGAAAGATAAATATAAAGAAGACACCACCTGGGCACAGCATAGTCAGTGGCTTTGTGCATGAAAAACCTTTTTTTTTTTTTTGCATTTGTAAGACCACCGAATGACAACTGACTTAAACAGTGGAGCTCAGAATCTTTGAAGCCATGAAAGGAACCTGCTGAGTCATGATTCATTTATATCCAGTGAAAATATTTTTTAAAAACAAGGGCAAAATGAAGAAATTGTGGCAGATCGTATATTCCAGATAAGGCTACAACAATAAGTGTAACTAGAATAAACATTCCAGTTATAAGACTGAGATCCTCCAACTGGAAAAAAAGCCAGCTGAAATTATAAGCTGTCTAAAGCATATGGACTTTATTTTTTTTTAACAAATATACATACATATTCTTTTTTTACATTCTATTCCATTATAGGTTATTATAAGATATTGAGTATAGTTCCTTATGCTGTACATTAGGTCCTTGTTAGTTATCTACTTTATATATAGTAGTGTGTATATTTTAATCCCAAATTCCTGATTCCAGATAGAATGAAAGTAAAAGATGGGAAAAGACATACAATGCAACCAGTAAGTATAAGAAAGCTGGTGTGCCTCTCATTGTTTCAAACAAAGTAGATTCAATATTAGGCATATTAGCAAAGATAAAGAAGGATGCATAATGATAAAAGAGTCAGTTCATCAGAATGACATAATGCTCAAAAATATGTGTATACCTAATAACAGAGCTTTAAAGATTTGAAGCAGAAATGGACATGATTAGTGGGAGAAACAGACAAATCTACAGTCATAGAAATTTTTAACACCCTTTGCTCAACAACTCATAGAACAACTAGTGAGAAAAAAAAATCAGTAAAGTCATAGAAGTTCTGAAAAATTCCTCAACTACTTTGACCTAATTAACATTTATAGAGCACTGTACCCAACAACTGTAGAATACTCATTCCTTTTAAATGCACATGGTATATTCACTAAGGTAGATCATATTCTGGGCCATAAAACAAGATTTGATAAATTTAAAAGGTTTGAAATTGTACCAGAGTATGTTTTCTGGTTGCAAAGGAATTGAATTAGAAACCAAAAACAATAAGATATTTTTTAAAAAACTTCCATATCTGGAATTTAAAGAGCATACTTCTAAATAATCCATGAATCAAAGGAGAAACTACTAGAAAATATTTCAAGCTGAATGATAATGATACTGCAACATATCGAAATTTATGGGAAGCAGCTAGAGTAAGGGTTAGAGAGTGTAAATGTTTATATTTGTAAATAAGAGAAGGTTAAAATCAATGATTTTATTTGCTATTTGAGAAGATAGAAAAAGTCAAAATAAACCCAAAATAAGTAGAAGAAAGGTAAAAACAAAGAGAAGAAATCTATGAAATAGAAACAGAAAATGAACCTGAAAAAGAAAGAAAATTAATGTAGATCACATAGTTATTTGAAAAGATTAATAACATTTATAAATCCCTAGCAAAATTCATCAAGAAAAAGAGAGAAAACTCAAATTACCAAAGTCAGAATAATAGGATATCACTATGATCATTAAAGATAATATGAGAATAGTGTGAACAACTTTATGCCAGTATATTTGACAGCTTAGATAAAAGAGACAAATTCCTTGAAAAACGTCACTTGCCAAAACAAATACACGAACAAATAGAAAATCTGAATAGCACCATATCTATTAAAAGATTTGAATTTATTATCAAAAACCACACGCACACTCAAACAAAAACATAAACAAATAGCCTTCGGGTCCAGGTGGTGTTATTGGTGAATGCTATCAAACCTTTACAAAAGAAATAATACCAATCTTATAAAAGTCTCAAGAAAATTGATCTTATTTTATAAGGCCAGCTTGATACTGATACCAAAACCTTACAAAGACATCATAGAAGGAGAAAATTATAGACTATTATCTCTCGTGAATACAGACACAAAAAATCCTTAAGAAAAGTGTTAGCAAATCAAATCTAGCAAATATGTGAAAAGGACAATACATCATGACAAGTGAAATTTAGCCCAGATATTCAAGGTAGGTTTAACATATTAAAGTCCATCAATTTGATTCATCATTTTAATAAAGGAGAAAAGCCATAAGATCATCTCAATAGATGTAGAAAAATATCATTTGACAAAATTCAAAACTCATTCATGATAAAAATTTATACCAAACTTGGAACGGAAGTTAATTAATCTGATAGATGGTATCTATGAAAACGCTACAACTAACCTCATATGTAACAGTGATATACTGGATGCTTTCCCTCTAAAATTAAGAATAAAACAAGCAATTCTGTTTTCACCATTTCTATTTAACATTGTACTGGAAGTCCTAGCCAGGGCAATTAAGCAAGAAAGACAAAAGGAATAAAGACTGGAAAAGGAGAAGTAAGACTGCGTTTAGTTGCAGACAATATGATTGCTTATGTAGAAAATCCTAAACAATCTACAAAACAACTAGAAATACATAAATTTAGCAATATCATAGGATACACGATCAATGCAGAAAAATCAGTTGTGTTTCTAAACATCAGCACAAAAACAATTTGAAAATAAAATAATCTAAAGCAATTCCACTGAAAATAGCATCAAAAACATTTGGGAATACATTTACAAAAGATGTGTACAATTTGTACACAGAAAGCTTACAAAATATTGTCAAGATAAAGTAAGAAAGATCTAAAACAAAACCATCTCATTGATTGGAAAACAATATTGTTAAAATGTCAATTCTTCTCATCAATCACCACATTTAATGCAATGCCACTTAAAATCATAGCAGGATTTTATTTTTTTAACATCTTTATTGGAGTATAATTGCTTTACAACGGTGTGTTAGTTTCTGATCTATAACAAAGTGAATCAGCTATACATATTCATGTATCACCATATCTCTTCTTTCTTGTGTCTCCCTCCCTCCCACCCTCCCTAGCCCACCCCTCTAGGTGGTCACAAAGCACAGAGCTGATCTCCCTGTGCTATGCGGCTGCTTCCCACTAGCTATCTGTTTTACGTTTGGTAGTGTATATATGTCCATGCCACTGTCTCACTTTGCCCCAGCTTACCTTTCCCCCTCCCCATATCCTCAAGTCCATTCTCTAGTAGGTCTCACAACAGGATTTTTTAATTGAATATTTTAATTTATATAAAACTTACATGGAAATGCAAACAATTCCAGGAAAAAAAAACAGTTGGAGGACTTAAACTACCTGATTTCAACACTGTATAAAGCTACAGTAATCAAGGCAACATGGTATTGGCATAAGGATAGAAAATTAATAGATCCATGGAACAGAATATAGAGTCCAGAAATGGAACATATATATAATCAATTGAATTTCAACAAAGGCAGTAATATAATTCAATGGGAAAAGAAAGTCTTTTCAATAAATGATGTTGCAACAATTGGATAAACATGTGGAGAAGAATGAATTTTAATTCCTACTACCCTGGCCTCACAAAACTGATACAAGGGGTGGAGCTGGAGGCTCCCAGGTTCCCTTCTCTCCTACTCAGTCCCCAGCCCTTCAGTCACCCTGTGAGCAGGACCTAGCCTTGTGCCTCTCTCTGAATACTGGACTCCACAGAACTTGGGCCCAGCAGAGTGCCCAGTGTGTAGGGACAGCTGGAAGGGCCTGACCCACGTAGAGACCCCCCTCTTGGCCCATTTGGTTTCACGTGCCAATTAGTCTCCAGCAGTTTTGTTTCCCAAGGGCTTTAAAGAATCTACAGAGAAGGAAAACTCCGAAGAAAGTCTTAATAAAGTGGATTCCTCCAGCTTGCCTGACTGCAGGAGCAGCAGGGTTAAGAAGAGATGGCATGAAGTCCTGAGTGCGAAAGTCAGATGACAGACCTGGAATTACGGGAACGTGCAAGGTGGTGACGGGGGAGTTCGGGAGCCTAATGGTGACCTGAATTCAGATCCACCGCTTGCTGCCTCTGCGACCTTCATTCTGTCCACCCACGTGTTCATTGAGTGTCTGCTCCAGCCAAGCACCTGGTTACTGAGACGCTAAGATCAAGCCTCTGGCTCAGAAGCTTAGCACCGGGACAGAGCTGCAAAGTGACTCTGAAGGCAGTGATATTCATGCACCCACCCTGCCAATAAGGGTGGAAGGAGCAGAAGCTGAGAGTGGGCAGAAGGCTGTAGTGAGAAGCCCAGAGCGGTATCTCGGGAGCGTCGTTGGCCCTGGTAAGGGACCCGCTTCAGGAAGGGTTTTTAACGCCAACTCCGTCTTTTGTCCAGTTCAGAGGAAGAAGGAGCTTCTTATTCGCCCGGCACTGATTGCGCAATACCCGCGTAAGACTAGGCGGGGCCACCAGCTCTCCTCATTCACCCCAAACCCGCGAGAGCTGTGCTTCGGAACCGCGGTATCCCGCAGACTTCCAGCAACTAGCAATCAGAAGCGGACTTTCTCGCGTTCAGCAAAAGACACTCTCGATCCCTGATGGCGCTGCCGGCTGTCCCCTCGAGGCGACCTGAACAGCGAGCGCTCCCCGACCGCACGAGGCAGCGGGGACGTACCGCGCCGGCCGCCTCGGGCTCCCGGGCCTCGGTTCCTAGTCCCAGGCCTCCGTTCCGGGGCCCCAGGGCTCTCATCTTCGTCCTTTTGGGTGTCCTGCAGTCGGTGAGTCCCTATCGCGGATCCTGGCTCCGGAAGGCGCGCTTGGCGGCCGGGAACGGGGGTGGGCGGGACGTGGGGACACGGTGGGGTGCCTGCCCGAGTCACCTGCGGCCCGGGTTGTCTGAGCGGGACCAGCAGTGGGCAGAGTCGGGAGAAGGAGCAGAGTCATGACCCGGCAGGACCGACCGGGCCCAGAGGGAGAAAAGCCCGCATTCCTAGGCTTGTCTGGCTGCCCCCGAAGTAAATTCCAGAGAGAAGAGTTGAAAACTCCTTAGCAAGCCTTGATATGGCCCAGCCCTTCCCCCTCATTACCTTACTCCGCTTCGCACCCCCTCTCTCCTCCCTCTCCTTTCCTTTCCTTCCCAGCTTCCTCCCTCCCCTCCCCCTTCCCCCTCCCCTCCCGTCCCCCTCCCTCCCCTCCCCTCCCCCTCCCCCCTTTTATGCCTCTGTTTAAATTCTAAAACATGCTCATTGCATCTATTCTTCCCATTGATCTTTACAGATAAGTAGCTTTCCCATCCTCCGTTGCATTCAGCACCCGTTCTTGGCTGCTGTGAGCAATTTGCCAAATTCCTTCCGGGCACTTTCTTCCACAGCAACATACAGGGCTTACAGGGTAAACCACCAGTAATCATACAGCTAACCCCAGGGGCTCTGTCTTTAGTTTAGGAGGAAAGGGTGTGAAGCTTTTATTTTTATTTCCATTTTGAGATCGAAACAGGTAAGGTGTGCATCCTGGAAAAACTATTTAATGGCTGCCCTGAGCTAGGAGGCGGAAGGCTTTAGCGTTATCGTAGCTTGTCTTTTTACCTATACAACAACCATCCAAACCCACAAAAATCTCAGAAGAAACAGACCTCAGACCACAAGAAGACTTTGAGAACAAGTCTGACGCACTATGTCACAGCTGCTCAGGTTAAGAGTAAAGGACAAACACTGAATGATATTACCTATATGTGGAATCTGAAAAATACAACAAACTAGTGAATAAAACAAAAAAGAACCAGACTCACGCATATAGAGAACAACCTGGTGGTTACCAGTAGGGAGAGGGAATCAGGGAGGGGCAATATAGGGATAAGGGGAAAAGAAGTGTTGTTATGGGATTATATGAAATCACACGTGTGTGAAACGTTTGAAAATTGTAAAGCACTAGAGAATTTAAAGAATCTTTAAAAAAAAAAAGAGTAACGGTGTAGCTTTAGGGTGTGTTTGTCTCGTCAAGCAAAGAGTAGTGTTTGTTTGGTTGACTCTTATCAGGAAAAAGAGAGAGTGAAGATCAAACTAGACTGTTTTGCAGTCTAAGGGGGGGGCGGGGGGGGGGGAGGGCAGGAAGCGACGGGGGCGGGAAGCAGGAGAGGGAAATCCCTGCTCATGATTCATCTCTGGGCAGAGCAGGGTCAGTAGAGTCTACACAGGGCTCAACTTAACACACTTCCACATCTCCTCCTTCCTTCTCATTTCCTCCCTCTTTTTTTTTTTTTTTTTTTTGCCATGCTGGCAGCATGTGGGATCTTAGTTTCCTAACCAGGGATCGAACCCTTGACTCCTGCAGTGGAAGCGGGGAGTCATAACCACTGGCCTGCCAAGGAAGTCCCCTCCTTACCTTCTCTCTTTTGTCCCACGCTGCTGCTCCAGTGCAGCCCTCCTGTCTCCCTCCTCTGTCTCTGTCTCTGTCTCTCTCTCACACACACACACCCCCCGCCCCCACAGACACACAGGTCTGTGGGTCGGCAAAGCCTCAGATCTCCACCACACCCGGGTCCCTCAAACAGGGTGCAGTGGGGATTACACACTAGGAAGCCTCCTCCTCGCCCACCCCCTCCCCCTTTTACTTTGACTTCGTTCTTGTCTGTGATCCTGTCCGTGTGGACTTTTCACCCCATGTCCACCAGTGTCCCTGCCACCAGTAGCATTGTCACCTCTGTCTTGCAGCCCCTCCAGGCTCTTTTCACCTTGGTGACCTTGGTGGTGTTTATGGGGGTGCGGGGGGGTCTTTGTGTCTCTGCCTCAGCTCCCTGTGGCCGGAACTGTCCCTGCACAGGGCTGCTCAGCAAGCTCCAGACGTGCCTCCCCTGAACGCACATGGGTTCTAAGATGCCTGCACTAATGCTGGTATGATGTCCTTGTCCTGTTCTGGGGGTATTTATGGTGGGAAATATGACTGGCAGGTTGGGAACAGAACAGAGGTAACTGAATGTCCTGTTGAGGGATTGCCCAGGTCCAAAGGCACCATGGAGTCAATTTCAAGTTTTCACTTGATGTTACCAAAGATTTTTAAAAAGGCACCATTTGTAGTGTTAAAAGTGTCAATTCATCAGGAAGACATCTTAATCATAAATATTATGTGCCTAATAGTAGAGCTTTAAAATATCAATACATAAGGCAAAAACTGATGAAATTAAAGGACTATCATATCACCCTTTAATGAAAATGAGAAAGGGTAGTAACACTATCAACCACCATGGGAATTGCCCCGCAGTCCGGTGGTTAGGACTCTGCTTTCACCGCAGAGGGCACCTGTTCACTCCCTGGTTGGGGAACTAAGATGCCGGAAGCCCTGCGGCACGACCAAATTAAAAACAAACTTAAAAAAAAAGAACAAAAAAAAACCTATCAACCACCTTGACTTAATTGACATTCAGAGAGCACACTGCAACATCTAATGAAGTCTCATTCTTTTTTGACGAACGTGGTACTTTCATCAACATAGACCACATTCTGGACAATTTTAAAAAGTCTAAATAAGTTTAAAAGCAATGAAATCGTATAGACTCTGTTCTCTGACTTCAGTGAAATTACATTACTAGTCAAGAATGATCTCTAGAAAAAAAAACTCCAAAATTTGAGTTTAAAGCAACATACCTCCAAAGCATTCATGGTTCTTAGATGAAATCAAAAGAGAATTTTTTTTAATTTCAAAATAAATAATACTGAATACATACCACATGGAAATTTGTGGAAGACTGCTAAAGCAGTGCTTAGAGTAAACTGTGTAGTTTGCAATTAAAGACCTTCCTTCTGTTAAAAGAAGAGGGGGTTGGGAGAAATAGGGAGTAAAATTTTAAAAAATAAAATAAAATCAGTGACTGGAAGATCCGCATTAATCACCATAAAATAAGTGCAAATTAAACTCAAAAGAATAAGAAGGAAATAATAATATGAGTAGAAATCAATGAGATAGAATACAAATAGTTAAAGGAATTGACAAACCAAGCATTGATTCTTTGAAATAATCAACAAAATGAATAAAATAAAATCAATAAACCAAATTTTAAAAGAAAAAAAGCAAAAAAAAAAAACCCAATATAAAGAAGTAACGATGGGATATTATTACAAACTCTGCAGCCATGAAAAGGATAAGGGGATCTTATGAATAATAATTTTATGCTGATAAATTTGACAACTTGAATAAAATGGACAAATTCCTTGAAAAATACTACTTAGCAAAACAGATACAAGATGATTCTACTCAGGTTCTGGACATTGCTCTAAGTCAGAGGAGAAAGGCATAAAGATCGGAAAGGAAGAAATAACCAACTGTATTCATTTGCAGAGAACACCTGCTAGAACTAAGTGAATCTAGCAGGTCATAGCATGCAAGTCCGGGAGCATAGGAGGCAATAGGATTGTGTGAGCAGAAAAAGAGGACGCAGCCATTACCTAAACTCAGAGGAGGCCCAGCCTGGAAAAGGGAGGACTAGAGGGACACACATTAGCACAGCTGTCTCTAAGTTCTTCAAAGAATTTTAGGTGTCAGAGGGCTGCATTTTGTCTTATTTGGATCCAGCCAGTCAAACTGGGCTCCACATAACTTGTTTTTGGTTCAATCTTCTTCTTTTTAAAATTTAACATCCTGACTTAAAACACTCTCAAATTACAGAAAATTGCAAAAACCGTACTAAACATATTTCCTTGAACCATCTGAGAACAAGTCAATGACAGAATGCATATCACCCCTTAATGCTTCGGTGGGGGTTTCCAACAAACCAGAACATTCTACCCCCATAGTTAAATGCAGCCTTCAGAATCAGAAAATTAACATCCAAAGGGTACTATCAGCTAATCCTCAGACCCCATTCATATTTCTCCAGTTGTCTCTATGATATCATTTATTGCACAGAGATCCTATCCTGAATTGCTGTTTCATCTTTTTCTGTGACTCCTTGATATTTAGTGGGAAATTGACAGACTATTTTTGAGGACAGGTTGTCAACTTCCTTTTTATTTTATTTACTTATTTACATGTATGTTAGATGATTTTGTATTTTTCCTACGTGCCTGTTATGGGCTGAATTGTGCTCCTCCACCACCAAATTCATATGTTTAAATCCTAACCGACAGTAGCTCAGAATAAGACTATGTTTGTAGATAGGGTCTTTAATTTATTTAATTTTTTAAATAAAAAATATTATTCAATTTATTTAAACTGAAAACCAAAACCATACAAAACAGTTCATCCATTTCACCCATCCTGCACTCCTACCCCACCTGTTGCAACCATCAATCTGTTCTCTGTATCTATGAGCTTTTTTTTTAATTTTTTTTTTTAGATTCTGCATATAAGAGAGATCATATGGTATTTTTCTTTGTCTGACTTTTTCACCAAGCATAATGCCCTCAAGGTCCACCCACGTTGTCATGCATGGAGAGATTTAAATTTTTGTGGCGGAATAATATTCCACTGTGTTTATATATATATATATATATATATATATATATATATATATATATATATACCACAATTTCTTTATACATTCACCCATCAATGGACACTTCAGTTGTGTCCATTTCTTGAGTATTGTAAATAATACTGCAGTGAACATGGGGTGCTTATATCTTTTTTAGTTAGCGTTTTCATTTTCTTTGGATAAATACACAGAGGTGAAATTGCAGAATCATATAGTAGTTATATTTTTAACTCTTTGAGAAATCTGCATACTGTTTTCTATGGTGGTTGCACAAATTTGCATTCCCACCAACAGTACACAAGGGTCCCCTTTTCTTCACATCCTCCCCAACGCTTATTCTTTTTTTGTCTTTTTGATAATAGCCATTCTAACAGGTGTGAGGCAATATCTCATTGTGGTTTTGATTTGCATTTCCCTGATGATTAATGATGTTGACCATATTTTTATGTACCTATTGGCTATCTGTATGTCTTTGGAAAAATGTCTATTCAGAACTTCTGCTAATTTTTAAATGGGATTGTTTGGGGGATTTTTGCTATTGAGTTGTATGAGCTCCTTATATATTTTGAATATTACCTGTTTATAAGATACATGATTTACAAATGTTTTCTCGCATTCAATATGTTGCCTTTTCATTTTGTTAACAGTTCCCTTTGCTGTGCAGAAGCTTTGTAGTCCCACTTTTTTATGTTTGCTTTTGTTGCTTTTGCTTTTGGTGTCAGATTCAAAAAATCATTGCCAGGATCAGTGTCAAGTTGCTTACTGTCTATGTTTTTTTCTAGGAGTTTTATGGTTTCAGTTCTTATGTTCAACTCTTTAATCCATTTTGGGTTGATTGTGTGTATGGTATAAGATAGTGGTCCAGTTCCATTCTTGTGCATGTTGCTGTCCAGTTTTCCCAACACCATTTACTGAAGAGAATGTCCTTTCCCATTGTATATTCTTGGCTCTCGTGGCATAAGTTAATTGACCATATGTGCATGGGTTTATTTTGGGGCTCTCTATTCTATTCCACTGATTTATGTGTCTGTTTTTATGCCAATACCATACTGTTTAATTGAAATAGCTTTATAATATAGTTTGAAATCAGGAAGCAAGATGCCTCCAGCTTTGCTTTCCTTTCTTAAGATTACTTTGGCTATTCAGGGTCTTTTGTGGTTCAGTACAAATTTTAATTCTTTGCTCTATTTCTGTGAAAAATGTCATTGAAATTTTGATAGAGATTGCATTGAATCTATAGATTGTTTTAGGTGTATGAACATTTTAACAGTATTGATTCTTTAAATCCATGGGCATGGACTATCTTTCCATTTATTTGTGTCTTCTTCAATGTAGTTTTCAATATACAGGCCTTTGACCTCCTTGGTTAAATGTATTCATAGGAATTTTCTTTTTTAGATGCAATTGTAAATTAGATTGTTTTCTTAATTTCTCTTTCTGCTGGTTTTTTATTAGTGTAAAGAAATGCAACCAGATGTTTTCATGTTGATTTTGTATCCTGTAACTTTACTGAATTCATTGATTAGTTCTAAGAGTTTTTTTGATGGCATTTTTAGGATTTTCTATACATAATATCATGTCATCTGTGACATGTGACAATTTTACTTACTCCTTTCCATTTTGGATGTCTTTTATTCCTTTTTCTTACCTAATCATTCTGGCTGGGACTTCCAATACTATGTTAAATAAAAGTGACAAGAGTGAGTGTCCTTATCTTGTTCCTGATCTTAGAAGAGGTAATTTTAGCTTTCCACCATTGAATATGATGTTTGCTGTGGCCTTGTCAGATATGGCCTTTATTATGTTGAGGTCTATTCCCTCTATATCTGCTTTGTTGAGAGTTTTATCATAAATCAATGTTGAATTTTGTCAGATGCTTTTTCTGCATCTATTGAGATGATCATATCATTTTTATTCTTCATCTTGTTAATGTGGTGTGTCACATTGACTGATTTGTGGATTTTGAACCATAGTTTGCATCCTTACAATAAATCCCACTTGATCATGTTGCATGGTCCTTTTAAGGTATTGTTGAATTCAGTTTTCTAATATTTTGTTGAAGATTTTGGCATCTATGTTCATCAAGGATATTAGCCCGTAATTTTCTTTGTGCATGTGTGGCTGGCTTCCAGTCATCCTGAATCTAGGCATTGAGATCTTCTCCTTTGGGATAGGACACGTCTTGGCACATGCTCAACTACTGGGAACACTTAAAAAATATAATAGGCTGCTTCAGCAATCCCAAAAGTTTGAGAGATGACTAAGAGCTGGGGGAGGACTGAACAAAAAATTCATTGCCTACACAAGGCTACTTCTTCAAGACTGGGAGAGAGATGGTTGTTTCATCTACTGTATAGAAACAAACACAGAGAGTCAAGCGAAATGGAGAAACAAAGAAATCTGTTCCAAATGACAAAATAAGATAAAACCTTAGGAAAAACGCTTAATGAAATGGAGATAAGTAAGTTCCTTGATAAAGAGTTCAAAGTAATGGTCACAAAGAAGCTTGCCGAACTGGGGAGAATGAATGAACACAGTGAGAACTTCAACAAAGAGATGGAAAATATAAGAAATCTAAAACATTGGGATCCTTTTTTTTTTTTTTAAAAGACTGTCTTTGAAATTCAGAGTGTATTTTTCACTTGCAACACACCTTGATTCAGAGAAGCTATTTGAAGTGCTCCATCCCCACATGGGCCTAATGATTACTGTATTGGACAACACCACCTGGGTCTCTAGAACTGAGAGAAGAAAGTCCTAATCCCTGTCCTCAACGAGCTGCCAGTCAATGGAAGACACAAAGAGGCACAGAAGTAATACAATAAGGAGGGAAAAGCCTTCAGATAAAGCTCATGCCATCTGCCCCGGCAAAAAAACAATAGGAAAAAATTTACGCTGTGAAGAGTCAAATGGTGACCCAAAGAAAGGGGGTTCTGTGCTCTGGAATGCAAAGGTATTCTCCAGGAACTGAGCTGAAGACTTGCAGGAGCTGTCACGACCTGGGAGCCCATGTCCCAAGGCTTGACTTTCACCTCCAGGCTCTCCTCCTTCAGGTGACCTCACTCTTCCCTGCAGGATCTATCTGTCATTCTCATCTAATTCATACTTATCAGTAATGAAAGATACTCTAAAAAAACCAACTTTCAAAACCTTTCCTTAATAATGTGTTATGATGATGACACTTCCTATCAATGATAAAAAAGTGACTATTCAATAATGGTGATGGAGCAACTAGGATGACTTCTGAAAAATAATAGTGTCTTCCTTATGCTCTTCTTATATTAGAAAATTAAGACTAGATGGATCAATGAATTAATTGTAATATATGAAACAAAAAAGTACTGCAAAAATATGAGAAAAAAATTCTTACAAGTTCGGAGAGGGGAAAGGCTTCTTCAGTATGACAAGAAACTATAAAACTTGCCTAAAGTCAACTATATAAAAATTAAGAAGAAAGCTGCATGGAAGAAATCATGACAAAGTTAAAAACAAATTAGAAAAAAATACTCAGAATACAAAGCACACTTAGAAGTGCAATTTCCTTAATCTATAAGAATTCATAATGGGGACTTCCCTGGTGGTCCAGTGGTTAAAACTCCGAGCTTCTACTGCGAGGGGCACAGGTTCGATCCCTTGTCGGGGAACTAAGATCCCACACACTGCATGGTGTGGCAAAAAAAAAAAAAAAAAAAAAAGATCAACAAGGAAATAGTAGACTTGCACAATACTATAAACCAACTAGACCTAGCAGACATCTATAGAGTACTTTAGTCAACCACAACAAAATACACATTCTTTTCAAGTGCACATGGAACATTCTCCAGATTAGACCATATGTGAGCTCATAGAACAAATATCAATAAATTTAAAAGGAGAGAGATAATAGAAAGTATACCCTCCCACCACAATGGAATGAAGTTAGAAATCAATAACAGGAAGAAATTGGGGAAGTTCACAGCTATGTAAAAATTAAACCACACTCCCAAATAACCAGCTAGTCAAAGAAGACATCAAAAAGGAAATTGGAAGATATTTTGAGATGAATGAGATTGAAGATACAGCATACCAAAACTTACGGGATATAGCTAAAGTAGCTGAAAACTTAGAAAGAAATTTATAGCTGTAAATGACTACTTTAAAGGAAGAAGAAAGATCTCAAATCAATAACCTAATATTGTACTGTAAGACACTGAAAAATGAAGAGCAAACTAAAGGTAAAGTAAGCAGAGGAAGGAAATAATACAGATTAGAGCAGAAAGTAATGAAATTGAAAGTAGAAAAACAACAGAGTGTGTGCTGATGAGTGTGTGCTGGGCCTTGTGGTGCCCTAGCCCTTCTGCTTGCCCATGACCATGGTAGAAACAGGGAAAAGCCGATGCTGGTCAGGTCTCCTGTGCCATGGGGAAGGGGTGAAGGAGGGAGATCAGGGTCACGGAGGGGAAAGGAACCTGCTCCCGGCTATGGTAGACCAGCAGCTCTGTGAGATGTTATGCTACTTATTATCTGTCTTCTTTTCACTAGCTATATTCCTAAAACCTAAAACAGGCAGGCACAGAGTGGGTACTCCCATGTTTGTTGAACGATTAAATAAAGGCTGCATAGTATTCCACTGTGTGGCTGTTACATAATTTAGTAATAATCTGCATAACACTAAGAATTTTTGATTTTTTTCAAAATTATTATTACGTTGAATATATGTGAAAATAAATCCATATATATTTTTCTGATCATGTAAATAGGGTGGCTTTCTAGAAGAATAGAATCTGGGTCAACCTGCAAAAGTATATTTTTACCGTAGACCTGCATACACACACTCACGTGGTCACGTGTACATCCGGTTGTGGTTCATATAGTTCAGTAGTTTTGATCTTATGTTGTGGGCCTTTTTTCATTTTTGCTAACTACAAAAAAATCGGTTTAAACTTGCATTTCTTTATTTTCATTATTTTTGTTTATGATTTTGGTCTTTTCTGCTTAGAGTCTTTCTAAGAAGACAAGCTATCATGCCTGCGCATTTTCTCACATACAGACAATAAGTTCCTAATTTTTTGTTATCATTTTATTTAGTCTAATATTTTAGTGTACAGAAATTTTCATTTTTAACTAGTGAAATTTGTAGATACAACACTTTTTAATTGCTTATAAGCTTAGGGAGACCCCATATAAGATGAAGTTCTCTAATCTTGTAGAGAATTTTTATTTTTTTTAGCGTGTAGCTATAACCTAAATGGAATTTATTTTGTGATTGATATGATGTATTCCCTGAATTGTTCTGAGTCACTTTCTGGTTCTTCCAACCCCATTTAGCAATGGATTCTCCTATTTCTCTCTGCTTTTGGTCTGTCCTTGATCACAGTTCAAATGTTTATACAGACATTGGTCTCTTTCTGCCTAGACAGTTCCTTTTTGCTCATTTCTTGCTCAGTACACATTTTAACTTAATAACGTGAATGTAAAAAAAAAAAAGAAAGAAACATTTAAAAGGTCAGTTATCCCTCCATCCTGATTAACTACTTTGATATTTTTAAAAAGAGGTCAATACACGTTCAAAGTGAGAAAATTTAAATAGTACAGAAAGGTTCTCAGACAATAGTGAGACCTCTTTCACTCTTTTCCCAGCCCCCTGGCTCTTTTTATTTCAAGTAACTAGGAGAGGGAATTTCTTGTGATTGTTTGCCAGAATCTTTATGTATATGCCATGTATATATGCATATGCATATGTACAGCTGTATATTTTTACATGCAAGACATTATACTATGTAATATGCTCTTCCCAATGAAATTTTCTAATATATTTTAGTATGTAACAGAGCAAATACCTTTTCCTTACTTTTTTAAAACTTATAATTTTACCCAGGCAGAATTTAGAATTGTTTCACAAGATTTCCTCCACTCCCCCCCAAAAAATCATTGAAGTTTTTATTAAATTTATCTTAAAATTAAAAAATAATCTAGTAAGAATTTAGATATTGTCAATATTCAACATATTTCTTATGAAGATAGAATGTCAAGTCAAGTACAGTCGTCCCTCGGTTCCTGCAGGAAATTGGTTCCAGGAGTTCCCACATATGCCTAAGTCTGCAGATGCCCAAGTCCCTGATATAAAATGGCATGGTAAAGGCAGCCGTCCATACCCATGGGTTTTACATCTGTGGATTCAACCAACTACAGATAGAAATTTCAAAATGTGCAAATATGGAGAGCTGACTGTATATGTTTTGAAAATCCACATATAGGTGGATTCACAAAGTTGAAATCTGTGTTGTTCAAGGTTCAACTGTATTATAACTCAATTAAGATTTATGCTTTTCTTCACATAAATTATTACATTTTCTGGTCAAGGCTGTTCTCTTTGTATTTTAAGCATTTTGTAAGTTGGACCCTCTTGTCATAAATTTTCTGATTCAGTTTTAAACTCTACAATCATATCTAAAATAACGACTGTTTTACCTGCTCCATCCAAGAATCTGCCTCATTTTTTTTTTCACAACATGCTTCATAGGCTAGAGTTTTCAGAATAATGTTCAACTATCCTTAGAAAAAGCAGGTGTTTTCATATTGAATGGACTCTCTTGGAGAGGCCCTTAGTATTTAACCATTAAGAACAAGGTTGGGGATAAAAGGTCATACTGTATAGCACAGAGAACTATGTTCAATATCCTATGATAAACCATAATGGAAAAGAATATTAAAAAATATATATATGAATAACTGAATCACTTTGCTGTACAGCAGAAATTAACACAACATTGTAAATCAACTGTACTTCAGTAAAAATTAAATTAAATTTTTTTTAAAAGAATGAGGTTGGGACTTCCCTGGTGGCACAGTGGTTGGGAGTCCACCTGCCGATGTGGGGGGCGCGGGTTTGTGCCCCGGTCTGGGAGGATCCCGCATGCCGCGGAGCAGCTGGGCCCGTGAGCCATGGCCGCTGAGCCTGCGCTTCCGGAGCCTGTGCTCCATGATGGGAGGGGCTGCGGCGGTGGGAGCCCTGCGTACCGCAAAAAAAAAAAAAAAAAAAAAGAATGAGGTTGGGTCTTGGGTTCATGTAGAAATTCTTATCATTGTGGATGCAGCCTCCGATTTTGAGATGGTTTCAAAAAATCAAAATTGGTGCTTAATTTTACCAAATATCTTTCCACCTTCCATAGAGACTATCAGATGCTTTCATTCCCTTATTTAGACTATTGATATGGTACATTATTACTGATCAAAGCACCTTTGCATTTGTGGAATAACCTTTACTTCTATTTTCCAAAGTGCCCTCATGTATATTCTTCACTTGAGTCACATATAGCCTGGGATGGAGTGCCTGTCTCCTGACGGGGTGGGTGAGAAAGGACTGGAAGGGGCAGAAGGGAGCTGTGTGGAGTGCTGGGAATGTTCTGTGTCTTGATTGGGTGATAACTACTCAGCTGCATACAGCTGTCAAAGCTGGAGCGGACACTTAAGAAGTGAGGATTACTGTAGGGAATGTGTCCATTAAAAAAATATCAAAAGGAACCAAAACGAAATTGTAGGGCTGAAAAGTCAAATAGCTGAAGTGAGAAATCCGCACTAGAGGTGTTTAACCACACATTTGACAGGTAGAAGAAAGGATCAATGAACTTGAAGACAGGACAAAAGAACACAGGGCAGATAGCCCCTGCACGTGCATGGGAGTGGAAGAATTGATTTAGGAAATCACAGTGTCCCTGGTTTATCTCTTGTCCTTGAAAGGGAAGCAGTTGATAATCCCTTTGAAGAGTTTGTCAATAATATCAAACAATACAAGAAAGGCCATCAGCTACAAAATATTTACATATTTATGAATCCATGACCAAAATATGTAATTTTAAATAAAAATAAGTGTGTGTATTTTTCTCCCCCATCCTCCTGCTCTCCTCTGGAGCAGTGCTGAGTGACCCAGGTGCAGGGGTGTGTTTTCTTGCTGTGTGACCGGCTCCTTCCTTCTACCCTTTATGCCTCAGTCTCACCTTACATGAGTGTGTCTCCTGCTCTGACTCTGGATTTCCAGGCGCCAGGTTCCTGGGGAACTAGAGTCCAGCCCCTCCTCCCTCCTTCTCCTCCCTGCCCTTCCCCTGGGAGAGGGACCCCAGCCTGGCCTGGCTTCCCCACAGCCTCCCCAGGTGATGTCTCTGGGCCACACCTGGGCCTGCTGGACTCCCTTGAGGTGCAGACCGGCTCTGACAGAGCTGCTGGGAAGGGGGGGTGGGGCCCTGCTTGCTGGGGTCATTCTGTGACCCCTCACCCTCCTGCAGCTCCTGGGCCACCTTCCCTTTCTGTCCCCACTGGCCTTTCTGCATCCTCATCAGTGGGCCCAGTGGCTCAGCCCTGCAACCTCACAGAGACCCAATTCTTCTCCCCTGGACTTTAGGCCCTAGCTCTCCTTCTCACTTAGAGTTTCTGGAAGGCTTCATGGTCCCACCTCTGTCCCCTTCCCAGAACCAAGGTGCTGAGTACACAGCTGCATCCCCCACACCCAGAGGCTGCCCTTCTGCCCCTGCCCATTGGTACCTCAGCCTCACCCTGAAGACACGGAAACCACAACCTGCTGTTTTACTCTTCCATAGTCCTCGAGTACCATCTCTCCCCTCCTCCACAATCTGCTCCTGCTCAGTTATCCCCCTTTCTCCTTCCCTTTTGCTCCAAACCAGTACTACGTGTCCTCTTACTATAGGGCATTCCCATTCTCCAGCCTTGTACCTTTTCTCTTGCATTTCACCTTTGCCCCAACTTCCCCACCCCAACGCAGACAATAAACCTTCTGTCACCTCTGAAGGTGAGGAAGATACCCTGCATTCCCAAGATGGCAAGTGTCCATTGCTATGTTGGAGCCCTGCAACCATCCCCTCCCCCAATGCTCAATCAATCACCAGCATCCTGATAGCCAAGAACTTGTGAATATATTTGAAAATATATCTTCAGTTAGATTCTTGATCATGTTCTTAAGGTAACTTCCTAGAAGAAGTGGAATATTGAGTTAAGATATAGAGGTATTTTTTTCCTCTACACACACACACACACACACACACACATACGTGCACACATGCACATATGCATGCACACACACACACACACGTGCACTATTTTGGTTCCTACCAACAGCTTGTTCATTTTGGTCTGGAGATTTTGGGGGAGCTATGGTCAGGGTTCCTCACAATTGATTCCGTGCACTCGTTTATCCCCATGCTGGAGAAAGGTCAGGCGCAGGACTGGGGTTGAGGAGGCAGAGGGTCATGCTGGGGCTGGGAAGCGGCAGGTCTGCACAGAGCTCTCCAGGGCCCTGCAGGTGGATGAGGACAGACCCTGGCAAAGTATTCACACCTTGAGAGGGATCAGGGCATCCTTAGGGAGGGAATGTCCTCACCACAGGGTGGGAAGTTCCCTGGAAGGGAAATGGCCCAGACAAAGCTCACCTCCATCCCTGGTTTGCAGCAGCAAGCAGGGACCTACATCTCCTGGCTCCTGAGGTTTCCCTGGGAAAATCCCTTCCTGCACCCACTGCTGTCTTGTGAGTTGTTCAGTCATTACTACCATTATGGTTATTCTAACTTCCCTTATTCAAAGAAAAGAAGTGTACTGAAATTAGTGTATCAATTTAGAGGAAAAAAATATTCACTTATATACCTGATCATTAACTTTACGCTTAACATCTTCCATCTATATCTGCTTACTTTTCTCTGTCATATGGGCCCAAGTCCTAATCTACCTTACTGCCATTTAGAATGTAGAATATTGCAGTACTGCCAACAGGTGGGATCTTTAACAATATCCAAAGGTATGTTTAAGGGAGAACATGCAGGATTCTTATTTCATTTTGAAAGTCAGGCACAATATATATCCAGTATTTCAGTGTACATTAGGAAAACAACCAGCTCATCAAACTTGTGCTTTAGGGTTTGGAACCCTTTCTATTCTTGTACCTTGTCTTGTACATGTTTTAATGATCCATTACTAGGTTACTTTTACGTTAAATTTTCTTCTGATTTTAAAATAATCCATGAGGCAGACACACCCTGAGATGACCACCAATGAGTCCAGCCCTGTGTAATCCCACCTGAGGGTATGGACAGAATCTGACTTCCTTCTCACCAAGAAAATGCCAAGGTGATAGGATGTCACCCCCTGACTGGGTTACATTATGTGGACAAAGGGATAGGATGCCACTCTTTGTTTCTATTAGTTGCATCCTCCGTCCACTAAATCTCCAACCAGACTCCTTCTCTCTCCACATACTCCCTGTGTCACGCAGTCACTAGGGGGCCTAGTGATGGTGACACTCAGCATACGCAGGAACGTCATGAGATTTCCTCTGAGGCCAGAGCACTCAGAAGTGCTCCTACAGCACCCACAAAGGCTGTTCAGACCCTGACCACCAGGCAGGCCCAAAAGGGCCAGAGGTAGGGGGCGGTGGGTGAACTCATGCCCACTGGCTCCAGTGAGGTGGCCTCTACACTTGCGTGGTTCTGATTCTTCTAGCTGGCCAATAATCCAGGCAGAAGAAGTTCTGGAGGATCCTAGGTCACCTTCCTCATGGAGAACCTAAAACCCCTTCAACACTCACCATGCATTTAATTTTCTCCTTCTCTCTTTTGGGAATATAAGATGAACAGGAATGTTGTTAGCAACAGTTCTCAAATAAGTCTCATCAAAATTTGTGTGTACATATTGTAGAAAATAAATGTCCCATTATTGCAACAATCAGATAATACATAAATGTTCCTATAAGAAATCTCTCTCCAGCATTGTCCTGGTTGGCTCTTGACTTAAGCTAAGGACAGGGAGGAATCTGTCCATGAAAAGATGCCCAAAAGAGGTGATGGGGTGACACATGAGGTCACCCATCCGAGTCAAGTCTGTCCTGGGAGAAAGAGTAATGAGTGTCACAACTACTGCCCTCCTGAAAAGCAGATTCACTCTTGTGGCTTCCTCTCTGTGTCCTTCCCCAAAAGGGGAGGGCTGCACATATGACTGGGCTTTTGAAAGCATAGTTCACTCACAAGAGAGGTCTGAGAGCAGCCGAGTGGTATTTGAATGTTGTGTAATGTTTTTTGATTGTAACTAAAGGGCAGTAGTTACCCTTTGCTGATCTAGATGTGTCTTCCTTATCTGGAAGTTCTCTGCGTGGTATAATTCACAAGAATCTGAAAACTCTTCCTCTAAGATCAGGAATAAGACAAGGATACCCACTCTCACAGCTTTTATCCACATAGTACTAGCCAGAGGACTTAGGCAAGAAAAAGAGATAAAAGGCATCCAAATAGGAAATAAAGGGAGATGCAAGAGGGAGGAGATATGGGGATATAAGTATATGTATAGCTGATTCACTTTGTTTTAAAGCAGAAAATAACACACCATTGTAAAGCAATTATACTCCAATAAAGATGTTAAAAAAATAGGAAAGTAAGAAGTAAAACTGTCACTATTCTCAGAGAACATGATATTATATATAGAAAACCCTCAAGACTCCATCAAAAACTCTTAGAACTAATAAATGAATTCAATGAAGTTATCTTTATTGATATAAATATCTATTGTATTTCTTTACACTAATAATAAACCCTCAGAAAGTGAAATTAAGGAAATAATGTCATTTACAATTGCATCAAAAAGAATAATATTCCTAGGAATAAATTTAACAAAGGAAGTGAAAGATCTGTATATTGAAAACTACAAGACATTGAAGAAGATACAAATAAACAGAAAAATAGTAAATGTTCATGGAATTGATGAATCAATATTGTTAAAATGTTCATATACCCAAAACAATCTACAGATTCAATGCAATCCCTATCAAAATTTCAATCGCATTTTTCACAGAAATAGAAAAAAATGATCTTGACACTTGAGGTAAGGAAGATGGCAGAGTAGAAGGACATGCTCTCACTCCCTCTTTCGAGAACACCAGAATCACAACTAACTGCTGAACAGTCATCGCCAGGAAGACACTGTATCTCACCAGAAAAGATACCCCACATGCAAAGGCAAAGGAAAAGCCACAATGAGATGGTAGGAGGGGCACTATCAGAATAAAATCAAATCCCATAACTGCTGGGTGGGTGACTCACAAACTGGAGAACACTTATACCACAGAAGTCCACCCACTGGAGTGAAGGTTCTGAGCCACACATCAGGCTTCCCAACCTGGGGGTCTGGCAACAGGAGGAGAAATTCCTAGAGAATCAGGCTTTGAAGGCTAGTGGGATTTGATTGCAGGACTTCGGCAGGACTGAGGGAAACAGAGACTCCACTCTTGGAGGGAACACACAAAGTAGAGTGCATATCAGGGCCCAGGGGAAGGAGCGGTGACCCCATAGGACTGAACCAGACCTACCTGCTAGTGTTGGAGGGTCTCCTGCAGAGGTGGGGGGCAGCTGTGGCTCACCAAGGGACAAGGACACTGGCAGCAGAAGTTCTGGGAAATACTCCTTGGTGTGAGCCCTCCCAGAGTCTGCCATTGGCCCCACCAAAGAGCCCAGGTAGGCTCCAGTGTTGGGTCACCTCAGGCCAAACAACCAACAGGGAGGGAACCCAGCCCCACCCATCAGCAGACAAGTGGATAAAAGTTTTACTGAGCTCTGCCCACCACAGCAACAGCCAGCTCTACCCACCACCAGTTCTTCCCATCAGGAAACTTGCACAAGCCTCTTAGACAGCCTCATCCACCAGAGGGCAGACAGCAGAAACAAGAAGAACTACAATCCTGCAGCCTGTGGAACAAAAACCACACTCACAGAAAGATAGACAAGATGAAAAGGCAGAGGGCTGTGTACCAGATGAAGGAACAAGATAAAACCCCAGAAAAACAACTAAAGGTAATGGAGATAGGGGACCTTACAGAAAAATAATTCAGATTAATGATAGTGAAGATGATCCAGGACCTTGGAAAAAGAATGGAGGCAAAGATCGAGAAGATGCAAGAAATGTTCAAAAAGACCTAGAAGAATTAAAGAACAAACAAACAGAGATGAACAATACAATAACTGAAATGAAAAATACACTAGAAGGAATCAATAGCAGAATAACGGAGGCAGAAGAACGGATAAGTGACCTGGAAGACAGAAGGGTGGAATTCAATACTGCAGAACAGAATAAAGAAAAAAGAATGAAAAGGAATGAAGGCAGCCTAAGAGACCTCTGGGACAACATTAAACGCAACAACATTCACATTATAGGGGTCCCAGAAGGAGAGAGAGAGAAAGGGCTCGAGGAAATATTTGAAGAGATTATAGTCGAAAACTCCCCTAACATGGGAAAGGAAAGAGCCGCCCAAGTCCAGGAAGCACAGCGACTCCCATACAGGATAAACCCAAGGAGAAACACGCCGAGACACATAGTAAGCAAATTGGCAAAAATTAAAGACAAAGAAAAATTAAGGACAAATTTTATACACTGAAGTGTATAAAATGGATGAGTAATAAGAAAAAAAATAAAAATAAACATTAAATAAATAAAATAATCTTAAATTTGTATGGAACCACCAAAGACCCTAAATAGCGTAAACAGTCTTAAGAAAGAAGAACATAGCTAGAGGCATCCTGCTTCCTGATTTCAAACTATATTTCCAAGTTATTGTAATTAAACAGTATGGTATTGGCATAAAAACAGACACATGGATCAATGGAATAGAATAGAGAGCCCAGAAATAAACCCATGCATATATGGTCAATTAATTTATGCCAAGGGGGTCAAGAATATACAATGGGGAAAGGATGTCTCTTCAATAAATGGTGTTGGGAAAACTGGAAAGCCACATGCAAAAGAACGAAACTGGACCGCTATCTTACCCCATACACAAAAATTAACTCAAAATGGATTAAAGATTTGAACGTAAGAACTGAAACCATAAGACTCCTAGAAAGAAAACGTAGGCAGTAAGTTCCTTGACATTGGTCCTGGCAATGATTTTTTGAATCTGACACCAAAAGGAAAAGCAACAAAAGCAAACATAAACAAGTCAGACTACATCAAACTAAAAAGCTTCTGCACAGCAAAGGAAGCCATCAACTAAACAAAAGGGCAACATCCTGAATGGGAGAAAATGTTTGCAAATCGTATATCTGATAAAAGGCTGATATCCAAAATATATAAGCAACTCATACAACTCAATAAGATAAACCAAACGATCCAATTAAAAAATTGGCAGAAGATCTGAACAGATATTTTTCCAGAGAAGACATACAGATGGCCAGCAGGTGCATGAAAAGATGTTTAATATCACTAATCATCAGGGAAATGCAAATCAAAACCACAATGAGATATCACCTCACACCTGTTAGAATGGCTATTATCAAAAAAACCCAGGAAATAACAAGTATTGGTGAGGCAGCGGAGAAAAGGGAACCCCTGTGCACTCTTGGTAGGATGGTAAATTGGTGCAGCCACTATGAAAAATTATGGAGGTTCCTCAGAACATTAAAAATGAAACTACCATATGATCCAGCAATTCTACTTCTGGGTATTTATCTGAAAAAAATGAAGACACTAACTGGAACACACCCATGTTCATAGCAGCATTATTTACAATAGCCAAGATCTGGAAACAACCTAAGTGTCCATCAATAGATGAATGGATAAAGAAATTGTGGCATATATATATGTATACACACACACACACAGACATACACACAATGTGCTATTATTCAACCATAAAAAGAATGAAATCCTGCCATTTGTGAAAACATGGATGGGCCTTGAGGGCATTATCCTAAGTGAAATAAACCAGACAGAGAAAGAGAATACAATATAATCTTTCTTACATATAAAATCTTAAAAAAAAAAAAAACCCAAAAAACCCCCAAATCAAGTTCACAGATACAGAGAACAGATTGATGGTTGCCAGAGGTGGGGAGGGCGGGTTGGCGGGGGTGGAGAAATGGGTGAAGAGGGTCAAAAGGCAAAAAGAAAAGAAAAAAGGACTGTATGCAAACGGAGAGTTAAGAGACTCAGAGACAGCTCCATGACTGTGGGCTTTTGCACAGGGGCTGGGGAGGATTTCCTCTGGCTGGTTGGAATGTCTCTTGCTTCCTCTTCGTTCTCAGTGCCATGGTAGGTGACGAGGCTGGGGGGTACCCAAGACCTCCACCAGCCTGAGTCATCAGTTCCATCCAGTCTGCCTTGGATTCTCTCTGGCAGCTCCCCTCCCCAGGAGCAGCTTAGACTCCCCTTCCTCTAGTTGGACTGTTACTAGAAGACCTGCCTCAGGCCACCGGCGTCAAGGGGCAGTGTGTAAAATATTTTAAAAATGTTTTTAATTAAAAAAACTTTCCTCAAGTCACACAGGGATTTATTGACTCAGGGATGATTAGAACCCAGAGGTCTCCAGTGGACATGTTGGTATTCTGGTCTGCAATTAAAAAAAAAAAAAAAAATCAAATATAGGGTCTGGTTGGGGGCATTGCTGTGACAAACAGCTAATACAGAAGCACTTCCCTACGAGGCTTCTGGGCCCTCACCAGGCTTCTGAGGGGGCAGCTTCCAGAACACCTCCCAGTTGTGGTCCCCCCCCACTTCACCCCACCACTACCACCATGCAGCAAAGGACAGGGACCCTTGTTCCCAATCTGCAACATCCTAATAGGAAGTAGGCCTGTGGAGCAAAATGATGAAGGAAAGAAAGGAAGGGCATAGAGGGAAGAGGAGGATGACTTACTCTGCTTTGAACCAGGCTCACCGGGAATAGATTATTCCTTTCAGTGGAAGAGGTTTTCATAATAAAGGTTCCTTTCTCTTTATTTTGCATCATTATATCTGAAAGGTGCCGTAACAGACTTTGATGGAACTTTAAAATTTTTTTTAACAAAGTATTTGTACCTGCATTGTGTTGTAAATGCTCACACCCCCCCTAGGATAGAGGGCCCAGCACCAGTGAAGAATGGGGGACAGACTCAGGCTTGGGAACAGCACCATGGAGTCCATGGCAAGAGCCCGCAGATATCAGAGGCCCAGACACGAGGGTGAGGGAGAGGGTAGAGGAAGATGCTGGGAACCCTGAGGGGGTATTCACCAGGGTCCAAATGTTCTATCAGGTACAACTTCAGGTTTATAAAACAAACGTGATGAAAGTAAATTTATACAGCCATGCTAATGATAATTAAGGTCCTTAAAAAGTAGAGTTCACAACAGGAAAATATAGTGTGTATCCTTTGCCTTTAAATAAATACTTATTTGTAATTCGATAGTAAATTGATCATTAACATTAATTACGTGAATAGGCCCAGGGCAAAAAATCCCACCAGGTCTCTCTCATTCTCTAAGCACTTAAATCTCAGAAAGTGCAAGTGAGTCTGGCAGTCTACTCATTTTTCTAACAATTCAAGGTTTCTTAGTTCACACCCCTACAATACGTGCAGGGCATCCACTCTGTGCCAAGCGGGGCTGGAGGCGCTCCGCAGACTCTCGGGGTGGGGGTGGGGTCTCCTTCTTGGGAGTCCCTGTTCTCTGGCCTCCTTGGGGCCCTGGTCAATGGAAGGGGGGCGGGGAGGAGCAGAAGCTGAGAGTGGGCAGAAGGCGGTAGTCAGAAGACAGGTGGTTCAGGGTTTATGAACGGGTGGGGCATTTGCCCTGCAAAGGGGCAGGGTCAGGACCCGCCTTGAACGCAGATTCTGAATCTCACAGCCCGGATCACAACAGAGCATGTGGGAGGTGCCCTGTCCCCACCTCCAAAGGCACATCCCCGGGCATCAGCCGCCAAAGCAGGCAGTTTCCTCTTTGAAACAGAGGTGCCGTCAAGGTCGCTGGGCTCCTCTCCTGAGCCACACGCGATTGGCTAGAAGTGGTGAATGTTTACGTCAACTCGACGGAAGGCGTAGCTCATTCGCCCCCGCGGGTGACGCAACCCGAGGATATAAAGCTAGCGTCAGGCTGAATCATTAGACCATAGAGCCCTGCCCCGCGCATCCCACAGGCGGCAGGGACGATCCCGCGCCCCACGAAGCACACTTTCATTCCTGATGGCTACTTCGCGGCGACCTGGACAGCGAGCGCCCCGCGACCGCACGTGGCAGCGGGCACAGAGCACACAGGCCGCCTCGAGCACCCGGGCAGGGCGCACCCCCGGTCCCAGGCCTCGGCTGCGGGGCCCCTTGGTTCTCATCTTCTTCGTCCTGGGTGTCCTGCTGTTGGTGAGCTCCCGCCGCGAGTCCCGGCTCCAGATGGCGCGCTCCGTGGCCGGGAAGGGGCGGGGGCGAGGGGGGCGGGACACGGCTGGGCATGTCCCGGCAGCACCCACCCGGGCGAAGCCCAAGTACAGGGGGTGAGGGGGTGGCGGAGTGCGGATCCGGGGCTGGCAACATCTACCTGCGGCCCCGAAGGAGAAGAGCCCGCTCTCCGCCTCCGGGTCCTTGGAGGGTCTGGCCTCCAGATTGGTCCCAGGAGAGCATCAGCGAGTGACAGACAGATCGCCTTTTCTTTCTCTTCCCCTTTCCTTCCTCCGATCCTCCTCACTCTTTTTCTCTCTCTCTTTTTATTTTGCACTACGTTTAACTTTTAAAACGTGTCCTTTGTAAATCGATTAACCGTGTAGGCCCCTGCCTTCCCCCACCACTGCCTTAAGCTCCTTTGAATTTCCTTTTCCCTGAAAGGGGAGCAACCCTTAACGTTGCTTGCTGTTTGTTGCAATTTATGGGTGCTGTGTAGAAACCATCAATCAACCCACAGTTGGGACCAGATTCTCACCACTTCTTTAGGAGGCGAGCTGGAGGCTCTGGGGGCGATTTACCACTATCAGTGTGCATCCTAAAGAAACTCACTATGGAAAAAAATGTGCCTCCTTCCACTGCTTTCTCCGGTGGTTTGAGGCTCTTTTCGAAGTTTCTTATATGTTCACAGGAAAAAAAAAAAAAAATTAAGGGCCTAACAAGGTTACAGGAATCATGAAAATGTGTACTTTTCATTGTACAAATTAGTACTAAAAATCAGAAAAGAAATAGCGTTTTGTATTCACAAAAAAATATAGACTTAGTTTTTAAAATTATCAGTTTATCATAGGTAGGATTCATGTTGAACACGGCTTGATGAATGGCTCTGGGTGCCTGTACGCACTGTCAAGTATCCGTGTAGCCATGTGCAGTGTCCGTTAGGTAGCTCCTTAGAAGTGGAACTGCTGTGAGCAGGTTAGATAATTTTACACTTTTGTTTAGATAAGGATAAACTGGCCTCCAAAAGAAGGCTTTACGATTTTACCTCACACCGAGAGTCCACAAGTGTGCCTGTTTCCCTACCCCTTTGCCACATTAAACTTTAATTCTTTGCTAGTCTAAGAAGTAAAAATGGGGCACCACAGTGCTGTGGTTTTGATTCCTCAGTGCCAGTAGAGATTTTCAAAGATCCGTGAGATTTCTGAGACTGGATGACCAGGAGACCCCAGATTAGGCAGCAGGGGAGGGGGCAAAAATACAAACAGTAAAAGAACTGACAAAAATCTTACACAAATTCTTTCAGACAACATAAGAGTTCTTCAGTAGATTCTAAGCCCAGCATAACCCTAATAGTGAAACCTGACAAAAACATTTGAAAAGAAGAAAAATATTAATACGTTTCAATATCCTTCCTAAAAACAGAGGCAGAATTCCTTAACAAAACAAATAGTAAACTAAATTCAGGAATATTTAAAGAAGAAAACATGCCATGACCAAGTGGGTTTAGTCACAGGAATGACATCTGAAAATAAGTCAGTGTTTTTCACTATGCTAACACCATGAAGGAGAAAAACTATATGAACAGCTTAACAGATGCAGAAAAAGCATTCGACAACTCTTAACCTCCCTGTCATGCTAAAACCTCTCATATCAGGGCAGAAGAGACCTTCCTCCATCTGATGAAGGCCGCTTCCTCTTGGAGTCACATAGGAGATTAGGATAACCTAGAAAGGGGTGTGAAGGAATGTTCTGTAGTCATGCTAATTTCCAGGATCTAGATAGAGGGTTTGGGTTTCCCAAGTGTATGTGTTTTTAAAAACTGTTTGAATGGTACCCTTAAGAATTGTGCATTTCTTTCTTTGTAAATCTTAACACTGAAAAAAACTGTAAAGAAATATGGAGCTCAAGTTACTGACAATGCTGAAGTATTGAGTTGCAGACGTGAATTTCATCATAAAAATAAGACACATAGGAGAATGGACAGAGGGATAGATAAAGAAAGAAATTTGGGGCTTCCCTGGTGGCGCAGTGGTTAAGAATCCGCCTGCCAGTGCAGGGGACACGGGTTCAAGCCCTGGTCCGGGAAGATCCCACATGCCGTGGAGCAGCTAAGCCCGTGCGCCACAACTACTGAGCCTGCGTTCTAGAGCCCGCGAGCCACAACTAGAGAAAGCCCGCGTGCAGCAACGAAGACCCAACGCGGCCAAAAATAAATAAAAATTAAATAAATTAATTTAAAAAAGAAAGAAATATGTGATAAAGCAAATATAGCAAAATGTTAGTTACAGAATCTAGGTGGTGAGTATATGAGAGTTTACCGTACAGATCTTTAAACTTTGTTGGATGCATGAAAATGTTCATAATAAAACATTGAGGGAGAGCGCCTGTGAGAGGAGAACCAGGAAAGAGAGGAGGGAATAGGACTGTGAAGGCAGGGAAAGGAGATTCCACCAACTTGTGGGGAGTCAGAGGAGGCCCAGCCTGGGGAAGGGACGACTTAGAGGACGTATGTGGGCTTAGCTGTCCCCAAATACTTGACAGACTTTTCTGTGGAAGAGAGCTGCATTTTATGTTTTTTAGATCCAGGCAGTTGAACTGGGCTCAACGTAAGCTGTTTCCATCTTAACTGTGTTTTTCTTTCTTTCTTTTTTTCCCCTTAATTTCACTTTCTATTTTGTCACTCCCAGGTTAAAGCAAAGTTGCAAAGACTATACAACCCCCACCCCTTTTTCCTGTACCATGTGAAAAATAGCTGCTGATATGATAGATCCCATGACTGAAGAATGTATATTTCCTACAAATGAGGACATTCTCCCCCAAAACTACAACACAGCCTTCAACATCAGAACACTAACATCAACACGTTAATCCTCATCAAATCCTCAGACTCCATTCAGATTTTTTCGACTGGCCCCATTGTGTCATTGTTAGCGTGGAGACTCATCTCAAAACTCTGTATTGCTATTTCTTCTTCCTCTATGTGACTCATTATGTGGAACGCTAGCAGCTTCCTTTCCAGGACAGCTTGTCCGGTTAAAGCCAAAAGTTCATTACTCAACTGTGATCCTGTATCCTGATTTTGAAAAAGTGTGTGCATAGTATGACTCATTTGTGAAAATGTGTGTGTGCGCGCACGGACGCGCATGTGAGAAAGAAAGAGAGCGAGCCTGAGAGTATTACACGTATGGTCAAATAGAAGAAGTAAAGACACAAAATAATGGATGTTTTCTCTAACTGGGGGGATCCCTGTGGTTTCTGTGTTCTTATAAAAAATTTTTCCTTGCCCATGCTTTCTGGAATAAACATATTTTATTTTATTATAAGAGAAAGGAATACCAGGAAAAAAATTTATGTGTAAGTTACTTGGTAGCACAAAAGGCCAGGGGACAAACATGAAAAGAATGAGAGTTTATAGCTGGAAGAAAGGCCCCAGTTCTGTTTCATTTTGCAGGCTGTGGTCAAGGGACTGTGGGATACATCCTGGGAGGGATGAGAGTCTGAAAGCCACTCATGCCTGTCCCTGCTTTGTCTCCACAGATTGCAGCTGCTTCAGCCATGCCCATAAGGCAGGAAAAATTTCACCAGCAATTAGCTTCCCCGCAGGGAGGGAAACACAGCCTCTCAGAGAAGTCGTGTCTACCAGGTACATTCTAAGACTGATCTCCAACCCTTACCGCACCCTTATCTTCATGTCCTTCTGGTCCTCTGATTCCTGCAGTTCCCGGCTCTTATTCCACAGGCATTTACTGGAAGTCTTCCGTGTGCCAGGCGCTGTGCTAGTGGAGGGCACGAGGCCCCCGCCCTCCTGGAACACTCCTCCTAGGATGGTACCCAGACAGATGGACAGATATGACAGTCAGAGAGATGAGATAGAAACCGTGAGGATAATTGAGTGATGGGTGGGACAGAGTCGGGGTTGGTGAGGCCTCCTGGAGATGGTGACTTTAGTGCAGAGAGGCAGGTAGAGTGCTCCTGAGGGGGCCCCGGGAACTGTCACCCCAGGGGGCAGGGCTGGGCTTGTTTGAGCAAAGCTAAGGGGCAGCTGGGGTGAGTGGAGGGTGGAGAGGTCACCCGGACAGGTGGGAGGAGGCCATAGACCCTGAACACTGTGAAGGGAGCATGAGTTTTATTTTTTTAGTGAGGTATTAAAGTAAGTAAAAATCTCACTGTTTTATATTGATACATGTTGAAATGATACTGTGTTGGATATTGCCTCTTTCTTTTTACTCTTTAATGTGCCAACTGTGAACGTGACTTTTATGCGTGGCTTGTAATATATTCCTGTTGGCAGTACTGGTCTAAGGTACGTGGTAGATGCAGAATCAAAAGATTAAAGCCAGGTCAAGGAGAGTTCTCTGTGTGGATTCCACGGATGGCCGAAAGAGGCAGCCCTGTCCACACTGCCAGCCTCTGGGAATCCTGTGGGGATTTACTCACCAGCTTTTCCCTTCCTTCCCAGGGTTCCACATGGAGGAAGCCAGTGGAGATTGTGCGCCGTGCACGGATAAGGTGGATTACACCAATTATTCAAACACCCTGCCTTCTTGCTTTCTCTGTAAGACTTGCAAATCAGGTACAGAACCTGTCCCCATGCCTACAGTTGGGTGATGAGATGGGATTTGAATGGAACGGGAAGTCAGCAACCTGATTTCCAGCCCAGCTAGGTCTTCGTCCTACCCTGTCTTAGGTCAGCAAAATAAATGAAAACAGAAATTATTTGTATAACGTATGCCACCTGGTAGGGAAGTCTTCCAGAGCATCAGTTGGAAGGGGGGGAGTAATGTGTCCCGTGACGGAGGGGCTGGTTAGTGACAGCACGGGAGGCCTGGGTGAGTGGGACAGGGCTGGGTTTGAGCTGTGTGGCGAGTCTGGCTCTGGGCCGGTCCCCTGTGAGCCCTGTGACTTCTGCTCCGGGATCTCAGCCTCTCTCATGACCAGCTGGGCCAGGTGTTGGGAAGTCACCAAAGCGGTCCTCTGCATCCAGAGTGTCTCGTATTACACCCTGCCCCACCCCCACCCCAGCACTTGCTCCTGATTTGTGACCTAAAACCTTTTTCTTCCCAATCCTGATGTGATCTGTAATGACGCATGGTCCCTTTCATATGCCTCCATTGGTGACACGTGAACAGTGGCTGTCCTTTGGATGGTCTGTGTGTGTTGCTGCAGAAAATGGCCCCCAAATTACTTCCTGAACTGAGTAGAACTGAGTGGGTGGGGATCTGGGTGGTGAAGAATGGCTGAGAGACACGTGAGGGAAACACACCCCCAAAACCTTATCTTTGGTCTCCAGAGGAAGAAGAGAAAAGTCCGTGCACCTCAACCAAGGACACTGAGTGTCAGTGCAAACCTGGCACTTTCCGTAGAGAAGATGCACCTGAATTCTGCTACAAGTGCAGAACCCGGTGAGACATGGGAGCCTGGGGGCTCCCAACCCACAGAGACCCCCAGTTTCCTTGTACCCCTTTCTCCGGTTTGCATGCAGCCCCTCCTACCTCCTCAGGGCTCCCTTGTGCCTGTGGGGTCTCCTGAGCCTGCAGCAGCCCCTCCTCATTCCTCTGTGTGTCCTTCCCCAGGGCCCCCTTCCCACACCTCCTCAGAAGGAGCCTAGAAAGACAAGTGTCTACCACAGACAGAAGTCATAATGAGGTCATATGTGTGCTCCTTCAAGGTTCCCATAAAACCCGAGCCAACTCAGCTGGCCTCACATCCAGCCCTTGTTCCCCAATAAGATCTGAATCTTTCCTATTTGGGGATGTAGGGACCAATAGTAATTTGCTCTCCTCTGACGCTCCAGTGCTGGCTGTGATTGGTAGGAAGAGTCAACAGGTGGAGGACAAGAGGATCCTTGTATTAAAGCTTGACTGGAGGATGAGGCTTGGCTTGTGCCCAAACCCTTCTGACCCTTGACTTGGATGAGATGCCCCCTCACATAGGCTTCCCCTGCAGCCCAGGGAGGCCAGTGCAGGCCTTGCAGAGAAGGCCCAGCTCCTTAAGGGGCAGCTCTGAACACTCAGCAGGAGCCCTGGGGGCTGGAGTGCACAAGCCCAGATCCTTCTCCCACCCAGCAAGGGGCAGTGAGGGGACCCAGCCCTGCAGACAGGAGAAGCCCGTCCCTCCTGCACTGTCTTGTCAGGGTACCCCAGGTGGGAGTTTTCTCCCTCTTTCTCCTCATCTGGCCAGCTTTCCCTGACGGGTCCCCTCCATGTCCTCCCTGTGTCTGTACCCAGGTGCCCTGATGGGATGGTCGTGGCCACGCCCTGTAGCCCTTTCAGCGACCTCACATGTGTGGACCGAAAATCAGGTACCCAGGCCAGTGGGGAGGCCCCGGTTCCTGGTGAGACAGTGACCATGCCCCCAAGACTGCCCACCACTCCCTCTTCCTCCTCAGACACTTCACAGCCGGTGATCACAGTTGTAGCTGTAATTACACCTGTCTGTTTCCTGCCGGTGATCGCATATCTCTTCTGGCGGTTCTGCATTCAAGGTGAGGTTCTGGGAGGGAAGGGGGAGGTGCTGGCCCCCTCCTCCATCTCCCCAGTCCTCCTGGCTTGGCTCTGATCTTGTTCCCCGGGATCCCCCTCCACCTCCCACCTCACCTGCTCCTACGAAGCCGGGATCGCATGAGTCCCCCATCTCAGCTGACGGTCCCCTCTTCCCCCTGGCCAAGTATGGTGGGCGGGGAGCAGGGTCAGTTCTTAATGTCTTTAGGACCCCCAGCCAGGGCAGAGAGGTGGTCAGCACCTTGACTGGGTGACAAGAGTCAGGGGGAGGGTCGTTCAGCAGAACCCCACAGAGATTTTACATGGGTTTCATTTTCCCCCTTCTCTTCTCCCTCCCCGAGGGTTCTCCAGATTTGGAATGGCCCGCTCCCTGTCACCAGGCCCGGGGCTCCTTGTTCAGTGTCTGAGCCCCCAGCCCACACCCTGTCCCTGGCACTGTCCCTGGGGAGGGAGGTGCTGCAAGAGGGCGTTCCCGACGGCTCAGGCGGATGCCTCTTCTCTTCTAGGTCGTGGTGTGGACCCTAAGTGCATGGACAAAGTGAGTTGGTTTCTCCAGGACCTGGTGGCATCAGGCCCTCAGTAACTGTTTGGCCCTGGGTGGACACGGTCCCCAGTTTGTCCTATGCTGTTGTCCCTGGCTCTCTCAAGTGGCCTGAGGGCTCTGGGCTGACAGTAGGAGAGCAACTGCCTGTTGAGAGCAGCTCTAAGGCTGGTTGGCAGTGCTAGCCCTGTCCCTCTTCCTGCTTGTGAGACGCCCTCACCCCATAACCCTGGATGCACCCTGGGGCATGGAGGGTGTCAGGAAGGGGTGCTGAACCCCCCTTAGCACAGCACTAGGGTCCAGGTGCCATCAGCAGAGCCCTGGATGTGTTGAGTCTGTGCCCACCTGGGGGGACACAGCATGGGAGTAGGTGGGGAGGCAAAACCCACAATGTCCCCCGCAGACACTACATGGATCTGTGGGTATGGATTCCTGAGTCAGCTCTTTGCCTTCCCAAGGTCCTCTTCTGGCGCTCACATCCCTTAAGAGGTTCTGGGGCTCTGGACAATGCCCACAACAATATGCTGATCAACAGAGATTCGCTGATTGAGCTGGTCCCTGAGCAGGAGGCAGAAGAGCAGGTGAAGCCGACAGATGCCACTGCCCAGTCCCAGGGGGAAGCAAAGCGTCTTCTGGTGACTGTGGTGCCCTGGCCCTTCTGCTTGCCCAGGACTGCGGTAGAAACAGGGAAGGGCCGATGCTGGTCAGGTCTCCTGTCCCATGGGGAAGTGGTGATGGAGGGAGATCATGGTCATGGAGGGGAAGGGAGCCCACCCCCTGCTATGGTCGACTGGCAGCTCTTATGCTACTTATCTGTCTTGTTCTCACCACGTTCCTGGTGTCTAGAACAGCCAGAGTGGTCCCTCCCATGATTGTTCAGTGAGGGAATTAAAGCTACGTGATATTTTTCTGTGTGATTGTTACATGCTTTTAAGCCATTCCTCATCACGTTAGGAATTTCACATTTATTTCAAAATTATTATTAAGTTGAATCTATTTGAAAATTAGTATTTGTCTCAATGAATAGACATATTCGTGGGGTGGCTTCCTAGTAGAAGTAGAATCTCTTTGTCAACGTATAGAAGTATTTTTCACTTTACACACACACACACACAGACGTTTGGGGTCATATCATTTCAATAGTTTTGATATGACATTAATATATTTCTTTTTTGGTAACAAGCAAAAAACTGACTTAAACTTGTATTTTTTTTGTTTTGATTATTTTGAGATGATTGTTGTCTTGTCTGTTAAGAGTCTTTCTGAGCACACATGCTCTTGTGCCCATGAGTACATGCATGTGTGTTTTTTCATTTGGTTTAGTATTTTAATGTGCAGAATTTTATATATTAACTAATTAAATCTGTCGATACATTTATTTTTTCATTGCTCAGAGCTTTTAAAGTCCTTCATCGGGACTTCCCTGGTGGCGCAGTGGTTGAGAGTCCGCCTGCCGATGCAGGGGACACAGGTTCGTGCCCCAGTCTGGGAAGATCCCACATGCCGCGGAGCGGCTGGGCCCGTGAGCCATGGCCGCTGAGCCTGCGCGTCCGGAGCCTGTGCTCCGCAATGGGAGAGGCCACAACAGTGAGAGGCCTGTGTACAGAAAAAAAAAAAAAAAAAAAAAAAAGTCCTTCATCAAACAGAAGATAAAATTCTCTAATTTCCTAGGTAGGCTTTTAATTTATTTTATTTAATTTATTTTTTTGGCTGTGTTGGGTCTTCGTTTTTGTGCAAGGGCTTTCTCTAGTTGTGGCAAATGGGGGCCACTCTTCATCGTGGTGCGTGGGCCTACCAGGGAAGCCCAGGTAGGCTTTTTTAAAATGATGTGATTGGTAGCATAGAGCTTATAAGCTAAATGGAGGGACTTCCCTGGTGGCATAGTGGTTAAGAATCCGCCTGCCAATGCAGGGGACACGGGTTCGAGCCCTGGTCCGGGAAGATCCCACATGCCATGGAGCAACTAAGCCTGTGCGCCACTACTGAGCCTGCGCTCTAGAGCCCACGAGCCACAACTACTGAGCCCACGTGCCACAACTACTGAAGCCTGCACACCTAGAGCCTGTGCTCTGCAGCAAGAGAAGCCACCGCAATGAGAAGCTCGCACACCACCACGAAGAGTAGCCCCGGCTCGCAGCAACTGGAGAAAGCCCGCATGCAGCAGTGAAGACCCAACACAGCCAAAAATAAATAAATAAATAAAATTAAAAAAAAAAAAAGTTAAATGGAATTTATTTTGTGATAAATAAGATATGAGGAGCTCCCTGAATTGTTCTGAGTTACCATCTCATTCCTTATACTCGATTTAGCTGCTAATTTTTTGAGTATTACCTTAATTTATAAATTAATCTAGGAAGAATTGAGGTCTTTTAGATATTCTGTATTTTTCTTAAGAAGAGAGGTAGCATTTTCAAGTCAAGGGTTTTATAATACCTCAAATAGATGTGTGTTTTTCTTTGGTAAATTTCTCATTTCTTGTTGAGGCTGTGTCTTTGTACTACAAGTGTTCTGTAACCTTATAAGTTTATCTGACTATTGTAATTCTTTATATAATTTATTATCTGCTACAATTTTTAACATTCATCCATCCATACATTCACATTTAAGTATTGTTGCTAAACCATTAGAGTTTTGTAAGAATACAATCATATATCAAATAATGACTATTCTGTCTTCTCCCTTCAAATATCCTACATTGTGTTTTTGTTTCACTTATGGCTGCATATGCCAGAATTTCAGAACAATGTTTGCTAGGCTCAGTTCTGGAACCCAGGACCCCTGATTAAGACCAAGGCTGTTCTCCACTGTGTTTTACAGGAACGAGGAGAAGCTGAAGCGTCTCACATGAGAAGGCTGCTGGTTCCAGCAAACGGTGCAGACCCCACTAAAAGTGAGTGCTTTCCCCGGGCACTGGGGCAGGAGTGGAGGGAGGAGGGACAGTGTCCTAACTGCCGTCCCCATAGCTGTTAGGGCAACTCAGAGCAGGGATGGCTTGTCACTGGACCTTTGGGACTCTAATTCCCTCTCTGCCCCCTCTTCTTCTCCCCACCCTGCACCCCTCTGTCCCCTAACAGTGTCCCCTAACACCTCCCTGTCCTTCCCTGCCCCCCATCCTCCCTCCTCCCCTGTTGCTCAGGGCCAGGTTGGCCCACCCTGAGGCATCTAAGGGGCTGTGCCGTCCAGCAGGGCACCCAGGGGCCGCAGGAGGCTGTGGAGCATCTGACCTGTGGCCAAATCTGATGAGCTGTAGTGTAACTCGATACTGTATTGCAAAGAACTGGTAGGAAAAAGGACTGTAATATGTCTCATTAACAGTTTGTTGTATACTGATTACATGCTGAAATGAAAATTTTTAGAATATATTGAGTTAGTACCCTATTTTATGAAAATTAGCTATTACTTGTTACTTTTTACGTTTTTCAGTGCAGCCGTTAGAAAATATAAATTTGTATCGGGGCCCACCTTATGTACCTATGCACGGTGGTGTGCACTGCATTTCACACACGCCTCATTGAATCCCCAGTACAGTCCCGTGAGGTGGGTGGTGCTTGCTCCATTTGATGGGTTAAATTCTTGCTCCGAGTCTGTCCCCATCTAGCTCTGCCACAGTGTCAGTCAGCGAGGCCGAGCTGGGTGTGAGGCCAGAGACCTTCCTCCCTCCAGGCCCTTGCTCTGTCCCCACTGCAGAGGTGGCAGCCAGGGGACCTCACTCTCGTGAGAACGGCAGGTGTCCTCCTCTGAGGTCTGTTGCACCACTGTGTCCCGCCCTCTGTCTCCTACCACAGACTGCCTTCTCCCTCCATGACGCCCATCTCCCCTCCCTGGTGGGCCCTCATCCCCCCTTAGGGCAGGACTCTCTGGAGACCTGGACTCCCTGCAGTGCCTTGGGCACAGGTGAGGCCCATGGAGTGTGGCCTGATTCTCTGCTGATGGGAAGCATGTCAGGGATGCAGAGCAGCAGGTTCACCAGCAGGGGTCACTCCTCAGCTCGCACCCTGGGGTCTAGGCCTGACTGAGGGTCCTCTGCCCTTTCTGAAGCCTGTCCCAACTCTGTCTCTGTGACTTTCCCCGAACTTAGGCCTGAAGCTGTTCTTTGATTACTTTGCAACCATCGTGCCGTGTGACTCCTGGGATTTGCTCATGAGGCAGTTGGGCCTCACGCAAAATGAGATCCTTCTGGTCAGAGAAGGGGTCCGGGTCCCTCGGGATGCCTTGTATGAAATGCTAGAGGCCTGGGTCAGCAACAAGGGACGGGAGGCCTCAGTCAACACCCTGCTGGACGCCTTGGAAAAGCTGGGGCAAAGATTGGCAAAGGAGACAATTCAGGACCACCTGCTGGACTCGGGAGAGTATGTCTATGAAGATGGTGAAGCAGGCTCTGCTGTGTCCTGAGTGTTTGAGGACCTCAGCCTTTCAGTTGAAGACACTTTTTTATCATAATAGACTTGCACTTTTCATTTGTATTTGTCATTCATGTTGATATGTATGCATTTAATGATGTGTAACATAATACACATCATTAAAGTGCAAACATATTGTGAATCTTCATACTTTAATGTTTATATATATATATTTATATAAGTGTAAAAAAAATTTTGCAAATATACTTTCTAGGTTGTTTATGTGGGTTACCTGGATGAGAGCTGGGAATCAAAAACAATTAGAAATACAAAAGGAGGAAATTCCCTGGCAGTTCAGTGGTTAGGACTCTGCGTTTTCACTGCTGAGGTCCCAGGTTCAATCCCTGGTCGGGGAATTAAGATACCAAAAGCTGCGAGGCAAAAAAAACAAAGCAACAACAACAAAAAGCACAAAAGAACAAACACAAAACAACAACAACAACAAAAAAAGCAAAAAAAAAAAAAAAAAAGGAAAGGAGAAAAAGCCCACTGTGGGGAGAGCACTGATAGCATCTTCTCCCTCAAAGGAAGTTTGGTCACTTTTGGATGCCTGGTGACTTCTCCAGGGCCCACTTTAAACATGTCAATTTTATACCTGTGTGAATAGTTACATTTTTTATAGGTAGGAGTTTACATCTGAGCAGAGGGTGAGGAGAAGTGGCATCCACGTGCAGCCCTGCATCTGGGGTCCGTGAACTGGGCTGTGGTGCCTGGGCCTCCTCCTGTTCACCTGAATTGGCTATATAAAGGATCTCATGGCCTTCTGCAGAAGAGACTCACACAAAACTACCAGCTCTTAAATACTGTGAGAATTGACCTAAAATGGCTGCTATATTAAGGTTTGGTCCTTTTATTGCTTTTTAAAAATATCTTTCTGCCATTAAACCCTTCTCCATAGTGTTCCAACTGCTGCAGGATAATTTAATGGTGGAAACAATTCTCAGGGGTTTTTGGTCTATTCCATCTCAAAGCTTTGTGTGTTGTCTTCCCTAAGGTTGATGTGGCTAATGTGGCCAAACCTGGAACTGCCTGAATTTAGGCACATCAGGATATAGCATGCGGAGTTCACTTGAGTTTCTAGAAGGGCCGACCCTGTGGTCTTGGTGCTATATGCCCCTGGCCCTGATGTCCCTCCCTTTTCTGGAAGTCAGGTGTTTCCTGCCTTTGCTGTTCCTTCTGTGCAGGACACTTTGCCTTCATCTTCAGTGGGAAATATAAATGGATTCTTGTCAGTCAGGTGTTGGGTCACTTGTCCCTTTCTCAGAAGACTTCCTTGAGTGCCAATCTAAAGTATTAGCCTTGCCAGTGTCTGTCAGCTATATTCACTTGTTCGCATGTTTATTGTGTGTTTTACCAATGAGAATCTTTAAGAAATGTGAACTTGCATCCTGTATTGCTTTATGCCAGTGCAAATATGATACTTTTGAAGTTTTACTTGAAAATTGGATGTCTGTTCAAGTCTCTTCTCAATGAGAGGACCCCTTCTTGAAGATTTTGTTAGAAATATCAAGGAATACAAGAAATATCATTAGGTATAAAATACTCATGTGTTTATGAATTTGTGACCAAATTATGCAATATTATATTTAAAATTTTATAATTTTATATAAATATGCATTTTTATGAATTCGTGACCAAATTAAATATGCAATTTTATATAATTTTATGTGTGCTTTTCTCCTCCATCCTCCTGTCCTCCTGTAGAACAGTGCTGAGTGACACAGGTACAGGGGTGTGTGTTCTTGCTGTGTGACCCGCTCCATCCTTCTCCCTTTTATGCCTCGGGCTCAAGCTCGCCCTGCATGGGCGTCTCCTGCTCTGACTCTGGATTTCTGGGCGCCAGGTTCCTGGGGGACTGCAATCCAGCTCCTCCTCCCTGCCCTTCCCCTGGGGGAGGACCCCAGCCTGGCGCGGCTTCCCCACAGGCTCCGCAGGTGATGTCTCTGGGCCACACCTGGGCCTGTTGGGCTCCCTAGAGGTGCAGACTGGCTCTGACAGAGCTGCTGGGAAGTGGGGTGGGGCCCTGCTTGCTGGGGTCATTCTGTGATCCCTCACCTGGGGGCCTCCTGCAACTCCTGGGCCATCTTCCCTTTCTCTCCCCGCTGGCCTTTCTGCATCCTCATCAGTGGGCCCAGTGGCTCAGCCCTGCAACCTCATGGAGCCCCAGTTCCCTTCCCCTGGACCTTAGGGTCTGGCTCTCCCACCCACCAGAGTTCCTGGGAGGCCCCATGGTCCCACCCCTGTCCCCTTCCCCAGAGTGAGGGTGCTGGGTGCAGAGCTGCACACTCCCTTGGGCCCCCCTCCTGCCACTGCCCCTGCCTGTGAGTTACTACATATTACATCAGGATTGGGAAGAAAAATATTTTAGATCACAAATCAGGAGTAAGAGGTGAATTTATAATTACTTTAAAATAAATTCTTGAAAAGAAATTTTGCCTGTATGAGGCCCTTGTATCGAATCATCTGAATTGTCCTTGAACTGGGCAGTCTGATTGGGCCTCCATCTGTTTCTGTGTCTGTCAAAGTTTTACTGGAGCCTGCGGGGTGAGAAGGTGAAGGTGTTAGGGGCGATATTCCATGGTCAATAGGCTTTATTTCACAGTCCACTTGGGATGAACCTGAGCAGTTTTGCAGGATACGTAAAAGCCCGTATTACTAGAAATTACTCTAAAACTTAGTGTTTTAAAAACCACAGCCTTTATTACATCACCATTTCTATGGATCAGGAATCCAGGCCCAGCATAGTTGGGTTCTCTATTCTGGGTCTCACAAGACTGGGGCTGCGGTCACTGCAAGAGCTGAGTGGGGAAGGACAAGCTTCCAAGCTCACACACAAGGTGGTGGCAGGATTCAGTTCTTGGGGGGCAGTTGGCAGGAGGCTACCCTGGGTCTTTGTGCTGTGAGCCTCTCCATAGGGCTGCACACCACATAGCAGCTTCTTTCATCAGAGCGAGAGAGCAGGGAGAGACTGGGGGGAGTGTCAGGGTGACTGAAGTCACCGTCCTTCTACCCTGATCTTGAAAGAGACGTCCCACTACTTCTGCTGTTCCATTTCTCAATATTTTGTTTGAAACCCTGACAGGTCTGAGATCCTACTAGTGAGTTAACAAGTTACCTTGCCACAGTTATATACGGGAGTCCTTGTGTGTCTGTGTAGACCTGGGTAGCATGTATGTATTTGTATCCATGTATACGTGTGTATATGTATGTATACAAACATACATGCTAGCAGACTATACACACACCATCACGTCGTGCAATTTCTGGATCAAGGATCAGACTATTTAGTTGCCAAGCAAACTTAGCCCCGGTTACCCAAGCCCCAGGTCCCCATGGAGTGAGGGGGTAGAGACAGACGTACCTGAGCATGCAGTGGGGTTTATGCCACTGGAGAGGAATCCCATATCATGAAACTCAGCGCTTATATAGATGGTTGACACACCTGCGCCTGCTCTCCTCCTCAGTAAAAAAGATCATATATTTTACTCTGCAATAGAAACAGTCTCTTGGAGGAGAGAAGCCTAGAATGTGAGCACATGCCCCTGACAGGGACGGAACAGCCTCTAAATCCCTCCAGGGAGGTAGCCAATCTCTACCTTCTAAGGCATGTTTACCACTCAAAGAGCCTTTAAACCAAGTAGCCCACAATCTTTGCTCAGAAAGCTTAAACTTTAAGCAAATCTGAAAAATGTCATCATGTCCATTTTATAAAGGCAAAACAATAGTATGAAAGGCCAGAAATTCATCCCAAGTAGTAAAGAAGATAACCAGCGTGCACACAGCCTCATGGCCTGGATGTTAAACATTCACTCTGGAATTCCATGAAATACAGATAAACTTCTGAACCCACACTATCTTGAGATTGGACAAATAGAAAACTCATTTTTAAAAACAGATTTCCACAAAAGCGTTAAGTGACTTTTCACCCACCCCTTTCCTGTGTCCTGAGTCATCTTTGCCATTTTTGGATTCCTCATACCCAGGTTTTACCATCTTTCATCACTTGTCTGCTGGTCTTCAGGTTTCCTCTTCTCTGTCCTTGTGGGCGCACCTCATGTTCTCCCTGCTGAATCACTGCAAAAGGTCTTTCATTTTGACAGCTGTCTCTCTCCTCCACTTACTCTTATAATCCTGTAGGAGCTCTGGAATCTTGCTGATCCAAACCACTTCCCAGGATTTCCACCCCTCCCCATGCCTCCCCCTGGAGAGTGTCCAAACAATGTCTTATTAAGTGGCTTTTGCTCCATTCTCTGAGTCGCTGAAACCATTTCCACACGAACGACCATTTTAATCTACCTATTAGCCTAGTTAAATAATCATGGATTATAGAAACATATGCACACCAAAATGTTTCTTGTAGTGTTATTCAAATGTCAAAAACTTCAAAATAATTAAAATGTTCCCAATGGGATTCTGGTTAAATTACTGGTGTTAACACTCATGCAGTATGTTAGGGAGTTATTAAAAGTAATACTGTAGCAAAATAATTAATGAAATGAAAAAATGTTCAAAATATGTTAAGTGGAAAAAATAAGATTATTAATAGTATTTACATGTGGTGGTTTTAAGACAGGTGCACAAATTCTTTGATATTTTTCTTTCAGAAGAAAAAAATACCTGTCTGGATGACAGATCATCCAGACAGAAAATTAATAAGGAAACACAAGCTTTAAATGACAGAAAAGACCAGATAGATTTAATTAATATTTATAGGACATTCCATCCAAAAACATCAGATTACATTTTCTTCTCAAGTGCACACGGTACATTCTCCAGGATAGATCACATCTTGGGTCACAAATCAAGCCTCGATAAATTTAAGAAAATTCAAATCGTATCAAGCATCTTTTCCGACCACAACACTATGAGATTAGAAATCAATTACAGGGGGAAAAAACGTAAAAAACACAAACACATGGAGGCTAAACAATACATTAGTAAATAACCAAGAGATCACAGAAGACATCAAAGAGGAAATAAAAAAATACCTAGAGATAAATTACAGCAAAAGCACGTTGATCCAAAACCTATGGGATGCAGCAAAAGCAGTTCTAACAGGGAAGTTTATAGCAATAAAAGCCTACCTCAAGAAATAAGAAAAATCTCCAATAAACAATCTAACCTTACACCTAAAGCAACTGGCGAAAGAAGAACAAAAAACCTTCAAAGTTAGCAGAAGGAAAGAAATCATAAAGATCAGAGCAGAAGTAAATGAAATAGAAACAAAGAAAACAATAGCAAAGATCAATAAAATTAAAAGCAGGTTCTTTGAGAAGATAAACAAAATTGATAAACCTTTAGCCAGACTCATCAAGAAAAAGAGGGAGAGGACTCAAATCAATAAAATTAGAAATGAAAAAGAAGAAGTTACAACAGACACCACAGATATACAAAGCATCCTAAGAGCAACTCTATGTCAATAAAATAGACAACCTGGAAGAAATGGACAAATTCTTAGAAAGGTATAACCTTCCAAGACTGAATCAGGAAGAAATAGGAACAGACCAATCACAAGTAATGAAGTTGAAACTGTGATTAAAAGTCTTCCAACAAACAAAAGTCCAGGCCCAGATGGCTTCACAGGTGAATTCTATCAAACATTTAGAGAAGAGCTAACACCCATGCTTCTCAAACTCTTCCCAAAAATTGTAGAGGAAGGAACACTCCCAAACTCATTCTATGAGGCCACCATCACCCTGATACCAAAACCAGACAAAGATGCTACAAAAAACATAAATTACAGACCTATATCACTGATGAATATAGATGCAAAACTCCTCAACAAAATACTAGCAAACACAATCCAACAACACATTAAAAGGATCATACACCATGATCAAGTGGGATTCATCCCAGGGATGCAAGGATTCTTCAATATATGCGAATCAATCAATGTGATACACCATATTAACAAATGGAAGAAAAAAACCCATATGATCATCTCAATAGATGAAGAAAAAACTTTTGACAAAATTCAACACCCATTTATGATAAAAACTCTCCAGAAAGTGGGCATAGAGGGAACCTACTTCAACATAATAAAGGCCATATGTGACAAACCCACAGCAAACATCATTCTCAGTGGTGAAAAACTGGAAGCATTTCCTCTAAGATCAGGAACAAGACAAGGATGTCCATTCTAGCCACTATTATTCAACATAGTTTTGGAAGTCCTAGCCATGGAAATCAGAGAAGAAAAAGTAATAAAGGAATACAAATTGGAAAAGAAGAAGTAAAACTGTCACTGTTTGCAGATGACATGATACTATACATAGAGAATCTTAAAGATGCCACCAGAAAATAACTAGACTAATCTATGAATTTGGTAAAGTTGCAGGATACAAAATTAATGCACAGAAATGTCTTGCATTCCTATACACTAACAACGAAAGATTAGAAAGAGAAATTAGGAAACAATCGCATTCACCACTGCAACAGAAAGAATAAAATACCTAGGAATAAACCTACCTAAGGAAGTAAAAGACCTGTATGCAGAAAACTATAAGACACTGATGAAAGAAATCAAAGATGACACAGAGAGATGGAGAGATATACCATGTTCTTGGGTGGAAGAATCAATATTGTGAAAATGTCTATACTACACAAAGCAATCTACAGATTCAATGCAATCCGTATCAAATAACCAGTGGCATTTTTTACAGAACTTGAACAAAAAATCTTAAAATTTGTATGGAGACACAGAAGACCCTGAATAGCCAAAGCAGTCTTGAGGGAAAAAAACGGAGCTGGAGGAATGACACTCCCTGACTTCAGACTATACTACAAAGCTACAGTAATCAAGACAATATGGTATTGGCACAAAAAGAGAAATATAGATCAATAGAACTGGATAGAAAGCCCAGAGGTAAACCCACACACCTATGGTCAACTAACCTATGACAAAGGAGGCAAGGATATACAATGGAGAAAAGACAGTCTCTTCAATAAGTGGTGCTGGGAAAACTGGACAGCTACATGTAAAAGGATGAAATTAGAACACTCCCTAACACCATACACAAAAATAAACTCAAAATGGATTAGAGACCTAAATGTAAGACCAGACACTATAAAACTCTTAGAGGAAAACATAGGAAGAACACTCTTTGACATAAATCACAGCAAGATCTTTTTTGATCCACCTCCTAGAGTAATGGAAATAAAAACAAAAATAAACAAAAGGGACCTAATGAAACTTCAAAGGTTTTGCACAGCAAAGGAAACCATAAACAAGACGAGAAGACAACCCTCAGAATGGGAGAAAATATTTGCAAACGAATCAACAGACAAAGGATTAATCTCCAAAATATATAAACAGCTCATGCAGCTCAATATTAAAAAAAAACACACAACCCAATCCAAAAATGGGCAGAAGACCTAAAGAGACATTTCCCCAAAGAGGACATACAGATGGCCAGGAAGCACATGAAAAGCTGCTCAACATCACTAGTTATTAGAGAAATGCAAATCAAAACTACAGTGAGGTATCACCTCACACCAGTTAGAATGGGCATCATCCGAAAATCTACAAACAACAAATGCTGGAGAGGGTGTGGAGAAAAGGGAACCCTCTTGCACTGTTGGTGGGAATGTGAATTGATACAGCCACTATGGAGAACAGTATGGAGGTTCCTTAAAAATCTATAAATAGAATTATCATATGACCCAGCAATCCCACTACTGGGCATATTCCCAGAGAAAACCATAATTCAAAAAGACACATGCATCCCAATGTTCATTGTAGCACTATTTACAATAGCCAGGTCATGGAAGCAACCTAAATGCCCATTGACAGATGAATGGATAAAGAAGATGTGGAATATTACTCAGCCTTAAAAAGGAATGAAATTGGGTCATTTGTAGAGATGTGGATGGATCTAGAGACTGTCATACAGAGTGAAGTAAGTCAGAAAGAGAAAAACAAATACTGTATATTAATGCATATATGTGGAACCTAGAAAAATGGTACAGATGAACTGGTTTGCAGAGCAGAAATAGAGACACAGATGTAGAGAATAAATGTATGGACACCAAGGGGGAAAGTGGCGGGGGGGGGGGTGTGGGGGTGGTGTGATGAATTGGGAGATTGGGATTGACATATATACACTAATATGTATAAAATGGATAACTAATAAGAACCTGCTGTATATAAATATAAATAAAATAAAATTCAAAAAAAAGGAAAAGAAAATACTGTTCTCTTCAAACCATAATTTATACCTTCAGTATATTGCGTGTTACTAAGTAAAGTAACCTTACTCATCTTTGCATTGTGAAAGAATACAGATATCTACTCAGTGAATGGATGAGGAAAATCTCTACCTCCATGGCCTTAAAAACTTATATTTTGTCTATATCCACAACTGATATTTTATGTATAACTTAGGACTTCTTAATGTCGTTGAATAAAGTTTTACAGATTACTTAAAAAAATAAAAATAAAAAAAGGAACAAAATTGGGTCATTTGTAGAGACGTGGATGGATCTAGAGACTGTCACACAGAGTGAAGTAAGTCAGAATGAGAAAAACAAACATCATATATTAACACGTATATGTGGAACCTAGAAAATGGTACAGATGAACCATGAGAGACAGAGATGAACCAAATAGAGACACAGATGTAGAGAACAAACATATGGACACCAAGAGGGGAAAGTGGCTGTGGGGGTGGGGGTGGTGGGATGAATTGGGAGATTGGGATTGACATATATACATTGATATGTATAAAATGGATGACTAATAAGAATCTGCTGTATAAAAAATAAATAAAATAAAATTCATAAATTAAAAAAAAAAGGTACACAGTGCAAAAGAACAGATGGTCAGTGTAAACCAAGAGATGGAAATTCTAAGAAGGACCCCAAAAGAAATGCCAGAGACAAAAAACACTTTAACAAAAATGAAGAATGCCTTCGGTGGACTTATTAGTAGACTGGACATGGCTGAGGAAATAATCTCTGAGCTTCAGGTTACCTCAGTAGAAACCCCCAAACTAAAAAGCAAAGAGAAAAGGACTGAAAAAAACAAAACAAAACAAAACCCAGGAGAGACTATCCAAGAACAGTGGGATAACTAAAAACTATAACATAAACATAGTGGTAATACCAGGAAGAGAAGAAAGAGAGCAAGGAACAGAAGAAATATTTGAGACTATAATGAATGATGATTTTCCCAAATTATTGTCAGACACCAAGCCACAGATGCAGAAGCTCGGAGTCTACCAAACAGGATAAATGACAAAAACTATACCTAGATATATCATATTTAAACTACAGAAAATCAAAGTTAAAGAAAAAATCCTGGAAAAAACCAGAGGAGAAAAAAAAAAACCTTACCTGTAGGGGAGAGAAGATAAGAATTACAGCTGACATCTAAGAACCCATGCAAGCAAAAAGAGAGTGGAGTGAAATGATTAATGTGCTCAGAAAAAAACCCCACCAAACTAGAATTCTGTACCCCATAAAATTATCCTTCAAAAGTGAAAGAGAACTAGAGACATTCTGGGACAAACAAAAATTGAGGGAATTTTTTGCCAATAGAATTGTATTGCAAGAAATATTAAGATCTTCAGAGAGAAGGAAAATGATAAACTGACTCCAAACACATGCATACACCTAAATCTTAAAGTCCTTTACTCCCTACTCTCTGATTTTGATAATGACTCAGCCAGCTCTCAGGTTAGGAAATCCTTCTCTCTCTTATGAAACGTATCTTATCACCTCCAGTGTTATAGTGACCATCTCTCTCAGATCCATGTCTGCCTCCACTTTCCTCTTTCTCACTGGTGCAACCTAACCATGAGGACACAGGCCAAATACTGCTCGGGCCAAGTCTGAGTTCACACATCTAGTCCACCATCCACTGAGAAAACAATTTTGTCTTTATCAACAATTATCTTAGTGCTGGTTTGATCAGGGCCCACACAGTGAAAACTGGCTCTGGGAGCCTATAACCGGGGCAGTCCCTCAGCATGACATTCACTTGCCTCTGTTCTGTTGCCAAATTGTTGCAGGAGACAGAATGTGGGGCGCGAGAGGATGGTCACATCCCAGGTCTCAGGCGAGTCCCTGGGACGGCCGCCAAGTGTGGGTTCTTGGCTTCAAGCAGGGAAGAATTCAAGAGTGAGCCGTGGGCTTCCCTGGTGGCGCAGTGGTTGAGAGTCCGCCTGTCGATGCAGGGAACAGGGGTTCGTGCCCCGGTCCGGGAAGATCCCACATGCCGCGGAGCGGCTGGGTCCGTGAGCCATGGCCGCTGGGCCTGCGCGTCCGGAGCCTGTGCTCCGCAACGGGAGAGGCCACAACAGTGAGAGGCCCGCGTACCGCAAAAAAAAAAAAAAAAAAAGAGTGAGCCGTAGTAATGAGAAAGAAGGTTTATTCCACAGACAGAGTATGGGCCATCTCGGAAGGCAAGAGCGGCACCAGGGTATGGGGTTGTCCGTTTTTACAGGGGTGGGTAATTTCATAGGCTGATACGTGTGAGGAATATTCCAGCTATTTGGGGGAAGGGGTGCGGATTTCTCGGAATTGGGCCACTGCCCACTTTTTGACCTTTATGGTCGGCCTTGGAACTGTCATGGCGCCTGTGGGTGTGTCATTGAGCGTGCTGATGTCTTACAATGAGAGTATATTGAGGCTCAAGGCCTACTGGACTCGTCCGCCATCTTGGACCTATTTGGTTCTAATCAGTTTATGTTGTGCCCTCGGGCTATGTCATTCTTTTAAAGGCTGTGCCCTGCCCCCTTCCTGTCTCGAAACCATCGGTCATATTTCCCACCACCCACGTAAATACCCTCTAGAACAGGACAAGAACATCGTACTAGCGTTAGTGCAGGCATCTAAGAACCCATGTACGTTCGGGGGAGGCACGTCTGGAGCCTGCTGTGCAGCCCTGTGCAGGGCCTGTGGGGCATCGGGGACAAGGCATGGCCTTTCCTTTCCTCAGGACAGTTCCAGCCACAGGGAGCTGAGGCAGAGACACAGAGACACCCCCCCCCCCTGCCCCCGCCACCTCCAAGGTCGCCAAGGTGAAAAGAGCCTGGAGGGGCTGCAAAGCAGAGGTGACAATGCCACGGGTGGCAGGGACACAGGTGGACATGGAGGGGAAAGTCCACACAGACAGGATCACAGATAAGAACAAGGTCAGAGAGATGGGAGGGAGGGGTGAAGTGAGGGAAGAGGAGGCTTCCTAGTTTGAGGTCAGCCGTCTCTGCTTGAGGGATGCAGGATGTATCCAAGGTTGGATATGTGTGTGTGTGTGTGTGTGTGTGAGAGAGAGAGAGAGAGAGAGAGAGAGAGAGAGAGAGAGAGAACCAAATGTGAGAAGAGAGGAGGCCCTGTGTTCCAGTTCTTGGGCGGCATAAGACTCCATGGACCCTAGCTCTTCCCAGAGATGAGGGTCAGCTGGGAATTTCCTTGTCTTTTTTTTTTTTTTTTTTGCCTCAAAGCAATGCATGCTTTAGACTCTTCTAGAACCAAATTTGATCCTCACTCTAGCTCGGTTTGTTGGATCAAGAGTCAACTCAAGCAATCTCCTTTATCCCCTCTAGAGCATACAACCCTTAAAACTGCCTTGCTTATCTTAAATTAAGCTGTAATTTGGTAAACTGACATCAGCTTCAGATCTGTCCTCAGGGTCTTCCTGTGGCTTGAGATCTGACTCTGAGGTTTATGACTTCTTTTTAACTGTGTAAAAAGACCACAGGGTGAGAATCCAGGCGTCAGGCTTCTCATCCAGGGCCAGACACTAAACAGCTGCACGATCCTGGGAAGTCACTTCCTTTCCTCTCCAACCTCACATTTACCCTTATTCAGGTAAATAAGGGTAAATGTGAATAAGGGTAAATATGAGGTTGGAGAGGAAAGGAAGGGACTAAATGACCTCTCAGGGATCCTCCAGTGGTGGCCCTGTGCTGCCTGACTGCACGCCTCAGAGACCAAATGTTCACCTGGAGAGTGGTCAGCAGGGAACCCAGTTCCCAGCCTTGGGGTTGCTCACCTACCTGCCCCTCCACCAAAGAGCTGGGGGACCTCCAGCAGGCCACGTCTACCTATCTTCATCTCACATTGCTCATCGGACAAGGATAATCAGAGATCTTACCCAGCAGGGCTTTTGTGAGAATTCAACGAGTGTCTATGTGTATAAAGACCGTGGCCCGTGGTAAAAGCTGTATTTCAGTACAAGCTCTCTTTAGTGTAATCATTACTCAGAAAGCTGATTTTAATTTAAAAAAAAAACAAAAAAACCACATCCTCCAATAGTAATATCACAACCCAGGGCCTCACCTCTGTCAGAGGAAATCTATAGAGGAATCACATCACAGGCTCTCTGGAGGTGGGGCGAGGCGAGGGTGATGGGATCTCAGGCCATTTTCTTTTGGTTATTTAGGTCCCTGGTCTCACTTCCTCCACAGACGGTGAGCTCCCAGGAGCAGGGAAACATGGAGTCGTTTGTTTGCTTCCCCCAGGGCCCAGACTTTCCGAGAATGAAGAGCTCTTCAAGTATTGGGTTGACCAAAAAGTTCGTTCAGTTTTAAGTAAAAATGAGACACATTGTTTCATTTTCACCGAGAACTTTATTGAACAACATGTTCATTAACCAAATGAACTTTTTGGCCAACCCAATACTTGGTGGGTGAATAACAGCACCCTCCCCAGGACACAAAGGAGGTGAGCCTAGGGTTGGCCTCAGCATCCTGCCTAAGGACAGTTTCCAGGCTGAAGCTCAGGAAGGGACCCGACAGAGACCCCATGGCCTCTTAAGGGAGTGAGAGGAGTTCCAGGAGGCTGAATGCAGGGCGAGAACTGGAGAAGAAAAGCTGCCCAGAGAGAGCTCTGGAGACGTGCAGAGGGGCCCATCCAGTGTGTGGGTGAGTGCTCATCTGTGCACGCGCGGGAGGGACCCACCCCCGGCTGAGAAGAGACCGCTGGAAACCAGCAGGCTGACAAGGATCGAGGCTTGCCCGGGGCTGGCACTGTTCATGCTGCCATTAACCAGAGTGGACAGACTGCATAATAGGGGTGCTGCCTAGATATCAGTGGTTAACTACTGACTAACCCTTAATACTTAACTGAACTCCAATGACTTGGTAATGAAGTTCTTCTAGCTTAACACTGAAATTGTCTTTATATTTTACTTTTAAAAATAAACATCCCTATTTTCCCCCTCTCCCTCTCAGTTCCTCTCTAGAGACTTCAGACCCAGTACACTTTTCCTCTCTGAGCTATAGTTTCTCATCTGTAAACTGGAATTAGCTCACCTCCCCTAAATGTCCAACATGGTTGTCTAAAGTGTTAGCACACTGGGGTGTTAAGTACAACGTTGACCCTTTCTTCCTTTCCCCCCTTCTCACATATACCTGAAGAGGAACTGGCAGGAGATGCTATTCCCAGGGCAAAATATACCTGCTATTATAAAGATGGTCATGGGCTTCCCTGGTGGCGCAGTGGTTGAGAGTCCGCCTGCCGATGCAGGGGACACGGGTTCGTGCCCCGGTCCGGGAGGATCCCACATGTCACGGAGCGGCTGGGCCCGTGCCATGGCCGCTGAGCCTGTGCGTCCGGAGCCTGTGCTCCGCAACGGGAGAGGCCACAGCAGTGAGAGGCCCGCGTACCGCAAAAAACAGAAACAAAAACAAAAACAAACAAACAAACAAAAAGATGGTCAGGCCAGACATGTATTCCTTCTGAATCTCATTTTCTCTATATTAAACACAGGTTAAAAACCATCCCTATCTCCCTGAGTTGTTAGGAAAATTACACTGAATAACGGATGCCCAATCCCTGGTTGAGTGCAGGATACAGCTGCCCAACGGCACATGCTCCGTGCATGTCACTGGCCCTACTCCTCCAGCCCTGACACAGAAGGTTGGAGCCATGCTTCTCTCCATCCCTGGCTGAGGGGAAGTGGTCCAAGGACAGGGACTGAGGCCTTCTTAGCAGGGGCCGTGGTGACCAGCCACGTGCAGCCTCATGGATGGATACCTTTACCCTTCAGACTGCACCTGTGCAAGGCGCTCACCAGAGGGACAGCTGAGAGCACTTGGGCTCACCAGGCCTGAGGCCCTGCACTGCCATCCCCGACACCATCTGACGCTGGGCTCCTCTGAGTTCCTCCAGGATGCCCCCAGCGCAGCACTCCACCCTGTGATTCAGAAGCTCCTGCCCCACCCCAGGGAGCCCACAGCACAGTGCCAATACATGCAGGTGGCAGCCACTGCGGGGCTGGGGGGTGGGAGACCACGTACCCTGTGGCCCTCCCAGCACCAGCGTGACCGACACCAGCCCTGAGGATGGGATTCGTCCTCCCACACAGCCTCACATAGCGCCCACACAGCTCTCAGCAGCTTCAGAGGGCCCTGCAGACGTTCACTTCCTCCCGTTTTACAGCAGGAAGCAGGGGTACACAGGGTCCCAGAGCTGGAAGGAGCAGAGCAGGCCTGCAGTCTCCAGCTGCAGTCCCAAGACTCCTGTGGCCTGACTGAGCCTCTGAACCTCACAGTTCCCACTTTGAAAGAGAGAGAAACCTGGGGTAGAAGACCTACAACAGAAATGGGGCCCCATCACATGTGCAGAACAGGGGCCTGGGTGAGGACCAAGCTCAGCTCTGCAGCTCATCTCATGTCATCCTTCCAAGAGCCCAAAGACATGGGCCTCATCTCATGCCAGGCAGGGCTGGGGGCAGTAACTGGCCCTGGGTGACAGCATTCAAGTGCAGAGCTGGGACCGCTGTCCCCCTGTCCCCTCCCCTGCTGCCTAACCTGCGGTCTCCTGGCCACCCACTCCCAGTCTCAGAAATCTCCTGGATCCTTGAAAATCTCTACTGGCACCAAGGAATCAAAACCACAGCACTGTGGTGCCCCATATTTACTTTAGATAAGCAGAGAAGTAAAGTTCAGTGTGGCAAGGGTGCGGGGAAACAGGCACACTTGTGGACTCTTGATGTGAGTTAAAATGGTCCAGCCTTCTTTTGGAGAACAGTTTGTTGTTATCTAAAAAATTTTAAAATCATTTATGCCACTGATGAAACAATTCCACTTCTAAGGAGTTATGTAATAGACTGATACACAAGTCTATATGGATGTGTGATATGTACAAGTGTATTTACTACCATGCTGTTGGAATTAGCAAAAACATAAATAGGATATAGTTGAAACAACTATCCAGAACAGGGGAGAGTAAAAGTGTGGTTCATTCAAACAATAAAATACTCTGCCATTATTTAAAAGAATAAGAAACGGCTTCCCTGATGGCGCAGTGGTTGAGAGTCCGCCTGCCGATGCGGGGGACGTGGGTTCGTGCCCCGGTCCGGGAAGATCCCACATGCCGCGGAGCGGCTGGGCCCGTGAGCCACGGCCGCTGAGCCTGCGCGTCCGGAGCCTGTGCTCCGCAACGGGAGAGGCCACAACAGTGAGAGGCCCGCGTACCGCAAAAAAAAAAAAAAAAAAAAGAATAAATCAATGTACTTATAAAAACATCTAATATAATTTGTTATTGGCTTCAGATTTTCCAGAATGATGGCACATATAAATGCATAGAAATGGCAGGACTTATTGGGGGCCCAAGTGGAACTTTTTTCCATAGACATTTAAAATTATTTGTTAAGTAATGACCAATTTACCATTGAATTGCTAAGACGATTTTATGTATAAGCAAAGGACTGTATTTTACTATTGTGAATTAACTTTGGCCTCTATAATTTTATAAATTTAAAGCTCTACATTATAGAATATTTTGGACATGTTAGACAGTTATTTTTCTTTCTTTTTTTTGAATTGAAGTAACACTGGTTTATAATATTACATAGGTTTCACGTGTACTCCATTATACTTCTACTTCTATATACACTACAGCATGCAAGTGAGATACACAAGAAAGAATGTGGCCTGGATGTGATTACAGAGCTCAAACACTATTTTATAGATAAATAAACTGTGTATTATTTATTTTCATGACTCTCTGAATGTCTCTCCATGGCAACAGGGCCCTGATTTCACAATTCCATGTCACTATCCACATTGGGGCAAGGCTGTGCTTCCTGCCACCAGGCTCAGACATATGTCCAGGTCACCCTAGACTGCCCCATCTCTCTAGTTTATCAGGACTAAGCTGTTTCCAAGCCCCCATCCCACTCCTCACAGTTCCCAGCATCTTCCTCTATTCTCCATCTCATCCACCAAGATCTGGGTTGGGCCTCTGATATCTGTAGGCTGTTGCCATGGACTCCACAGTGCTGTTCCCAAGCTCATGTCCCTCTCCTCTTCCTCGAGCCGCACAGAATCATGGGAGGCATTTTGTTCACTGAAAGGAACTTGGCACTGGCCTTGAGTAAAGTGCAGAATCGGTGCCTGGGCTCTGTGAGAGGATTTGAAGACAATGGCGTGAGGGAAAAAAAACTCTGTTGCTATGTCAGGGATGATATTATCAACATAGTTCAGAATTAACAATGCCAAAAAATTTTTAAACAAAAAAATCTTTATTATACAATCTTTCTCCTTTGAAAGAAAATGCACTCAGGAGTGAGCATGAAATCAGAAGCACGACTGGTGTTTGTTGGGCTGTGAGCCTCAGCTACTTTTGCCAAAACATGCTAACTGGATGGGTCTGGTGCCCTGTGCGCTGGACTGCTGGCCCGATTCCATAATACAGGGCAGCTCGCATGGGCCAACCGTGCCTGTGCTCGGCGGGCAAGGCTGACCCACCCTCCTGTCCTCGTGGGGCAGTGGGAGGGACAGATTAAAGACATATTTCCATGGATTACACTTCAGAGGGGCGCTAGGCAGGAGAATGGTGCTGATTTTCTTGATTGCAGTCCAACCCCACCTCCTCTTCCATCTTCCTGGCCTCCTCCAATCCTCCTGGATTTAACACCAATTAATCCTCTACTCCAGCCCCTTACCTAGTTCTTCCAAGAATTTGTTTTGTTCTTGGCTAGAAATGGGAGGGGAAAAAAAACCCAAAAAACTTTCTGGTTTGTTCAAATACTCTGCATGATCAGGGATTTCCTGCTTAAAAATACAGGATGTAGCAGCAGAACACTACATTTTATTCTCTTTTACTTCCTTTTAATAGTTAAAAATATCACAAGGTGCTTTGGCCGAAAGCCAAACTTGTTCAAACTCTGTGACCCTACCCTATAAAGCGATAATCACAGAGGCTCTGCAGAGCTCCACCCTCTCACCCCACCTCACACAAGCCCCAGACCCTAGCTGGGACCTAGGCCAGCTGCATTTCTTGGTCAGTCTGCTCAAGATGGACACTTACGTAATTTTTATCTTCTTATAAGCAAAAGCAGAAAATCTGGAAATTATTTTTCTAAAGCAAAGCAAGGCACATTCAGGGGATGGTTAAAACGGCAATAGTTTCATACTAATTACTTTTCTAGGTCATTATTTTTCTAAAATCATGATACTGGATGCTTAATACATGGTACCATTCAGTAAGTTCATTCTGTTACTGCTGAATCACAGTGATTACTGTAAATGTTGGTAAGCAGTTGACTCTTCAGGAAACTGGCTGGAATTTCCCTTTCAAAAATGTTGTCTCGGGTCTAAAAAATTTTAGTATTTTTCACGGTAGTGCTTGCTTACAAGCATTTGGTTTGTTGGGAGAAATAATTACATGAAAGTAGATTCTATCATACTAAAAAGGCTTCTCTTATAAACAGGGTAGAGCATTGTACATTTAAAAACAATATTTATATTTTAAGTTAGACATATTTGCTGTGGAAGATTAAAATGATACATATATACAGAAATCTCACTGTTTTTCCATTATCTAGATATATCACCCTCAGCATATTAGTGCATTTCATTAGACATAGATGAATAAACAGAAGGGAGGGACAGAGGTGGGAAGGGAAGAGTGAGGTTGAGTGATTCATTGGTATCCGGTCCTCATTGCATCATGTACACTGTAATTGTTATCTATTGCTGCCTGCATATCTCCTGAAAATGTTGAAGCTTAAAACTACAAGCATTTATCCGACTGGGGCTGGAGGGTCTACTGCCCAGATGGCTCATCACATGGCTACTGAAGAAGCCTCCATTGCTTGCTGGCTCTTGGCAGAAGGACTCAGTCACTTGCTGCAGGGATTGCTCCATAGGACTGCTTGAATATCCTCATGTCAGGGCAGTTGGCCGCCCCAGAGAGAGTGATCTACCAGAGAGAGGAAGGAGGAAACCACAATGCCTTTAATGATCTAGTCTTAGGAGTCACACACTGCCACTTCTGTTGTACCCTATTCATTACAGGCAAGTTACTGATTTTAGCTTATGCTCAGCTGAACCATTTGAAGAGAATGATAAAAAAAATTTTGAACTTCTCCTAAAACCGCAAAATATATACTCTATTTAATCCTCTCATGTTTTCCTCCTGCCATATTTTGATCATGCTGTGTATCATTAATTATCTTGCTACATTATTTTAATAACTCTCTAATATTACACTATCATTTACTCAACCAGAATCCTATAGGGATTCTTGCAATGTGCTTGATATTTTATATAATGCTTCAAGAAACATTTTTGTACATAAATGTTCTTATAATCTATGATTATTTCCTTAGGTTAATTCTTTAGACTACTAGGGTAGAGCAAAATGGTCATTAGTGTGAGAAAGGTTTTGGTGACCCAGAGAAATGAAGCAAAAGCCACCTGACAAGACATTGCCTGAACACTCTCTAGGAGGCTTGGAGAGGGTTAGAAATCCTGGGACGTGATTTGTTATTTATTTATTTTGATTTTTATTTTATTTATTTATTTTTTATACAGCAGGTTATTAGTTATCTAGTTTATATATATTAGTGTATATATGTCAATTCCAATCTCCCAATTCATCCCACCACCACCACCACCCGCCCCCCACTTTCCCCCCTTGGTGTCCATACGTTTGTTCTCTACACCTGTGTCTCTATTTCTGCCTTGCAAACCAGTTCATCTGTACCATTTTTCTAGGTTCCACATATATGCGTTAATACATGATTTGTGGAAGTCATGTAGAAATAGTAGAAATTAATAAATTGGGTCTACAAATGACCCAATTTCATTCCTTTTTATGGCTGAGTAATATTCCATTGTATATATGTACCACATCTTCTTTATCCATTCATCTGTTAATGGGCATTTAGGTTACTTCCATGTCCTAGCTATTGTAAATAGTCTGCAATGAATATTGGGGTGCATGTGTCTTTTTGAATTATAGTTTTCTCTGGGTATATGCCCAGTAGTGGGATTGCTGGGTCATACGGTAATTCTATTTTTAGATTTTTAAGGAACCTCCATACTGTTCTCCATAGTGGCTGCACCAACTTACATTCCCACCAACAGTGTAGAGGAGGGTTCCCTTTTCTCCACACCCTCTCCAGCATTTATGATTTGTAGACTTTTTGATGATTGTCATTCGGACTGGTGTGAAGTGATATCTCTTTGTAGTTTTGATTTGCGTTTCTCTAATAATCAGCAATGTGGAGCATCTTTTCATATGCCTGTTGGTCACCTGTATGTCTTCTTTGGAGAAATGTCTATTTAGGTCTTCTACCCATTTTTTGATTGGGTTGTTCCTTTATTTTGATATTGAGTTGTATGAGCTGTTTGTCTATTTTGGAAAGTAACCCCTTGTCGGTCACATTGTTGCAAATTTTTTCTTACAGTCTGTAGGTTGTCTTTTCATTTTGTTATGGTTTCTTTTGCTGTGTAAAAGCTTTTAAGTTTGATTAGGTCCAATTTATTTTTGCTTTTATTTCTTTTGCCTTGGGAGACTAATCTAAGAAAATATTGCTATGATTTATGTCAGAGAATGTTTTGCCTATGTTCTCTTCTAGGAGTTTTATGGTGTCATGTCTTATATTTATGTCTTTAAACAATTTTGAGTTTACTTTTGTGTATGGTGTGAGGGAGTGTTCTAATTCCATTGATTTACATAAGGCTTTCCAGCTTTCCCAGCACCACTTGCTGAAGAGACTCTCCTTTCTCCACTGTATGATTCTTGCCTCATTTATCAAAGATTAATTGATTGTAGGTGTGTGGGTTTACTTCTGAGCTCTCTATTCAGTTCCATTGATCTATATGTCTGTTTTTGTGCCAATACCACACTTTTGCTTACTGTAGCGTTGTAGTGTTGTCTGAAATCTGGGTGAGTTATGCCTCCACCTTTGTTCTTTTTCCTCAGGATTGCTTTGGCAATTCTGGGTCTTTTGTGGTTCCATATAAATGTTAGGATTATTTGTTCTAGTTCTGTGAAAAATGTCACGGCTAATTTGATAGGGATCACATTAAATTAAAGTCTGTAGACTGCTTTGGGTAGTATGGCCATTTTACCAGTATTAATTCTTCCAATCCAGGAGCGTGGGATATCTTTCCATTTCTTTGGATCATCTTCAATTTCCTTTACCAATGTTTTACAGTGCTCAGTCACCTCCTTGGTTAGGTTTTGCATATATTAAATATAAATGGCCTAAAAGAGGAACCAGAGGAAGGAAGTGGATGAGAGAAAAGACACTGAGAGGGAGTTGATGATTCTGCCTTGTTCTTGAATGAGCTAGCCCCTGCCTCCCATTTGCCCCACCCACCACTCTGGCCACCTTCATCGAGGACCTTAATAATTAGAAATAACAGCCATGGGGACTTCCCTGATGGTCCAGTGGTAAAGAATCCACCTTCCAATGCAGGGGAACAGCATTCGATCCCTGGTCAGGGAACTAAGATCCCACATGCCATGGGGCAACTAAGCCCATGCTCCACAACTACTGAGCTCACGTGCCTCAACTGCAGAGCCTGCGTGCTGCAAACTACAGAACCCACGTGCTCTGGAGCCGGTGCACCACAACTAGAGAAGAGAAAATCCTCACGCCGCCACAACTAGAGAGAAAATGTGTGCGCTGCAACAAAGAGCCCGCGTGCCACAACAATCAGCCGGAGCACCGCAACAAAAGATCCCGCGTGCCTCAGTGAAGATCCCGCATGCCGCAACTAAGACCTGACACAGTCAAAAAATAAATAAATAGTAAGTGAATAAAAAAATAAATATTAAAAAAAGAAATCACAGCCATATGGGAAGCTTAAATAGTCCCAGTGAAGAAAAAATGTATTGGGCCAAGCTTACGTCTCCATAAGATCAAGATCTATGATCAGTGAGCAAACTGTGTTAGACAACATATGTAAGACACAATGTGGAAATAAAAGAGATATCTGAAGTAAGAAATAGGGAGGTGGAATAAGAAAGATTTTATAGTAACAGAGTTGTCTGGTCAGAATACATGCAGTCTGCAAACAGAAAATAAAATAGAAGGTAATACATGTTTGTGTCAAGTGAGTAGGAGAGATAATAGCTACTATATTTCCAAGAAAGAAGAAATCTTTTGAATGAGATGGAATAAAGAATGAACCTTAAGGTAAATGCCATCATGATGGAGAAGATAAAATAGGACACTCCCTTTAAGAACGAGGTATAAAGTTCCAGTTATAAAGTAAATAAGTCCTAGAGATGTCATGTACAGCATGGAGACTATAATTAATAATACTGTATTGTATATTTGAAAGTTGCTAAGAGATATGTTATGGAATGGCCATCAAGGATCCCTCTGAAAATGTGGGCACAGGATCCAGAGAAGTCTGCTAGAACTCTTGATAGCCTGATGTTCCATTATGCCAGGAGCAACTTCTGCTCTAACTCTGAAACAGAAAGCAAGTGTGAAAGATACGACCATGTTCATTTAAAGAAGAAAACTGAGGATCGGAGAGGCCAAAACTTAGTCCCAGGGAGTAAAGAAGATAGAGCAGGTGCACACCACTTCACTGCCTGGATGTAACATGCCCACTACATGAAATTTCATTAAATAGTTTATATATATGTGTATATATATATATATATATATATTTAGTTTTATTGAAAACCCATAGTATATTGAGATTGGACAAGTCGTGGTATTTCTAGCACGTGTTCTGAATCCATTACTACAATAGTGTATTTTCATCCACCCCTTTCCTGAATCCCAAGTCATCTTTGCCCTTTTTCCTAGGCTGTACATATTCAGGTTTTATGGTCTTCCATTACTCGTCTGTGGTTTCTCGGGTTTCCTCTTTCTCCTCTACTCCTGAGGGCGCACTTCGTCCTTTCCCTGCTGAATCACTGTAAAGGGTCTGCTCTTTGACAACTGTTCCTCTCCTCTACACATTGAACCCAGGACACCGGATCCATGCATTTAGCGTGTTTTGGTCCCACCAGCTGAGGACCATAGCCAGACAGCCACCAACCCCGCTCTGAACCAGTCTCCTTCGTATAGATTTTCCCTTTTAATAGAGAAGCGTTTCATAATAAGGGTTCTTTTCTCTTTCTTTTTATTTTGTGTCATCAAGTCTGAAATGTACTGTAACAAACCTTCCATGGAGCTTTTTAACGAAGTATTTGTACCTGCATCGTATTATCAAATGTTCACACCTCCTATAGGATAGAGAGCCCAGGACCACCAAATCACACAGTGTCAGAGCCAGCCTTTTCCTCCCAGTGCCAACTGACAAATTATTTTCACTGGAGCCGCCGGTGTCCCACTTCCTCCTTGGCATGAGTAGGAGAGGAGGGACGTGGACTTGAGAACAGCACAATGGAGTCCTTGGCAACAGCCTACAGATAGCAGAGGCCAAACCCAGACATTCCAGGATGAGATGGAGAGCAGAAGAAGATGATGGGAACTTGAGGAGAGGGATGAAGGTTTGGTACCTACTTGGTCCTGACAAACTAGAGAGATGGGACAGTCTGGAGTGACCTGGACATATGCCTCTGAGCCTGATGGCCCAAAGTGCAGCGTTGCCCAATGTGGATGGTGTCCTTGGATTGCAAAATCAGGGCCCTGTTATCATCAAAGGACATTCAGAAAGTCATGAAGATAAAATAGGCCAGGCACAGAGATGGAGGTATAGGGACAGCTGAAAGGGCCTGACCCACGTGGGGACCCCCCTCTTGGCCCATTTGGTTTAATGTGCCAATTAGTCTCCAGCAGTTCTGTTTCCCAAGGGCTTTATGGAACCTACAGGGAAGGAAAATCCTGAAGAAAGGCTGAAATGGGTTCCTCCAGCTTGCCTGACTGCAGGAGCAGTAGGGCTGAGACAAGATAACATGAAGTCCTGAGTGTGAAAGTCAGATGATGGACCTGAAACTACCAGAACATGCAAGGTGGTGATGGGGGAGGTCGGAAGCCTAATGGTGACCTGAATTCAGACCCAGCGATCAATGCCTCTGTGAACTTCATTCGGTCGACTCACCTGTTCATTGAGTGTCTGCTCCAGCCAGACACCTGGCTACAGAGATGCTAAGATCAAGGCCCTGACCAAGAAGCTTCGCACTGGGACAGAGCTGCAAAGTGACCCTGGGTGCAGTGAAACATATCAACTCAGTCAATGAGACTCTTGCGGTGGCGGTGGGGGGGGGGGCGGGTGAGGGAGTAGCCGTGTGAGGAAAACGCCAAAGTCAGGGCAGGTTAGTTCAGAGTTTATAAACACGGGAGGCTTTGGCTCTGGAAAGGGGACGGGATCAGGACAGGTCCTGGGTTCGGACTCAACCTCACTACCCTGGTCACAGCTGAGGGCACAGTTTCTGGGAGTGGTCAGCTCCCACTTCGTCCCCCCAAACTCCTCACCACCACCTTCTGTGCCTGTCCTGGGAAGGACAGGATCCAGAAACAAACCACGTGCCCAGGGTAGCCAGAGGGTTAGTTCTATGTCCAGCCCCCCACCTTCCAGAGGTGTACCTAGAAGACGACGGCCTTTTATTCAGAGCCTCTCTGCCAACACATCACGTGTTTCAACAACGGTGTGCCTATTCGCTAGCTGGCTTCCGTTCTTTGCCCCGCCCAGGTGACTCAACGCCGCCGAGTACAAAAGTCAGGACGGTCCACCCTCCCAAGAGAGTAAAGAGAGAGACAAGAGTGAGCTCCCGCACACCCCACGGGCGGCAGGGACGATCCAGAGCCCCACGAAAGACACTGTTGCTTCCTGATGGCTCTGCAGGCTGTCACGCCGCGGCGGCTGGGACAGCGAGCGCCCCGCGACAGCACGGGGCAGCGGGGACAGAGCCCACCGGCCGCCTCGGGCTCCGGAGCAGGGCGCCCCCCCGGTCCCAGGCCTCGGCTCCGGGGGCCCTTGGCTCTCATCTTTGTCGTCCTGCAATCGGTGAGTCCCCGCCGCGGGTCCTGGCTGGGGGGAAGGATCGCCTGGTGGCTGGGAGGGGGCGGCAGAAGCGGGGGAGGGAGCGGGGTGGGGGGAGTGGGCAGGCGGACATGGCTGGGTGCCTGCCCGGGTCACCCGCGCAGGACCAACAGTGGGCAGAATCGGGGGAAGGAACAGGGTCACGGCCCGGCAGGACCGACCCGGGCCCAGAGGGAGAAGAGCTCGCGCTCCCCTTCCCGGTCCGCGGCCCGGCTGGCCTTCTGAGCGGCCCCAGCAGTGTATTCCAGGCATTGGAGCGGGCAGTGTCAAGCTGGAAACTCCCTGGCAAGCTGCCTGGAGCGACAGAGAGATTGGCTGTCTTTTCTTTCTTTCTTTTTACTATTTTACACTTATGGTTAAATTCTAAAACATACTCATGGCAAATTGATTAAACAGCAGCCCAAGAAGAAGGCTGCCTTCCACACGTTTTGTTCTGACCCTTGAGTTTCAGCAGGAAGGAGGTTCCCAGTTCCTTCTAGTCACATTGCCTGCGAGGCTGCCCTTAAATGACCATCAGGCAGCCAGGAACTGGAGCCGCCCCTCCTTCCTTAGAGGTGGGTGATGCAAACAGGAAAACCCATGGTGATGCACATCCTAAAGACACTTCAAGTGGAAAGGCTCCACCCCTGCATGTTCCAGGTTCCTTATATGTTTAAAAAAAAAAAAAAATTAAATGTGAAACCAACATTACAGGTGTCATGAAGTTTTAAGTACTTTCATTTAACAAATTAATTCAAAATTCAGAGACGCAATAACATATAATCACAAAATGATTACAGAATTAATTTTTTAAAAAATTAGTCTATACTAGACGAGACCCATGTTTAAGGCTGCTGCATGAATGAATCACTTTAGTACAACAGGTGTTTTTCCAGGTGAATGTGAGAATACCTGTGTAGACAAGGTCAAAATATGATCTTGATGGTTTGGGGAATGTGAGACCTAGGCCTCTGACATCCCAAACTCCCGTTCTCATCCCTTCTCATGGCTTTTTTAAAAATGCATTTACAGTCATGATCACTTTTGTTATATTCTGAGTTAATAACCAATTCCGTTAGATGTCTTAGGTCAGTACATGCGGATTTATCCTATTCTTTCTAACAGCATAACATTTTATTGTATAGGTAAAGCAGATGTGGGTGAACCAGTTTATTTCATTCTTGTCTTTCATGAATATCTTTCTAGATTATATCCTTGTTTGGTTTTTTTGTTTTTTGTTTTTTTGCTAATTCCAACTGTACTGTAGTATATACCTTTGTATGTGTCATACATGCATGTGTACCGTCTACTGGGTAACTCCTTGGAAGTGAAATTGTTGTGTCAATGGGTTAGGTAATATTATACTTTCGTTATATATAATGGCAAACTGTCCTCAAAAAAAAGGCCAGACCATTTTAACTCACATCAAGAGTCCACAAGTATGCCTGTTTCCCTGCACCCTTGGCACACTGAACTTTACTTCTCTGCTTGTCTAAAGTAAATATGGGGCACCACAGTGCTGTGGTTTTGATTCCTCGGTGCCAGTAGAGATTTTCAAGGATCCAGGAGATTTCTGAGACTGGGAGTGGGTGGCCAGGAGACCGCAGGTTAGGCAGCAGGGGAGGGGACAGGGGGACAGCGGTCCCAGCTCTGCACTTGAATGCTGTCACCCAGGGCCAGTTACTGCCCCCAGCCCTGCCTGGCATGAGATGAGGCCCATGTCTTTGGGCTCTTGGAAGGATGACATGAGATGAGCTGCAGAGCTGAGCTTGGTCCTCACCCAGGTCCCTGTTCTGCACATGTGATGGGGCCCCATTTCTGTTGTAGGTCTTCTACCCCAGGTTTCTCTCTCTTTCAAAGTGGGAACTGTGAGGTTCAGAGGCTCAGTCAGGCCACAGGAGTCTTGGGACTGCAGCTGGAGACTGCAGGCCTGCTCTGCTCCTTCCAGCTCTGGGACCCTGTGTACCCCTGCTTCCTGCTGTAAAACGGGAGGAAGTGAACGTCTGCAGGGCCCTCTGAAGCTGCTGAGAGCTGTGTGGGCGCTATGTGAGGCTGTGTGGGAGGACGAATCCCATCCTCAGGGCTGGTGTCGGTCACGCTGGTGCTGGGAGGGCCACAGGGTACGTGGTCTCCCACCCCCCAGCCCCGCAGTGGCTGCCACCTGCATGTATTGGCACTGTGCTGTGGGCTCCCTGGGGTGGGGCAGGAGCTTCTGAAGCACAGGGTGGAGTGCTGTGCTGGGGGGGTCATGGAGGAACTTAGAGGAGCCCAACGTCAGGTGGTGTCGGGATGGCAGTGCAGGGTCTTGGGCCTGGTGAGCCCAAATGCTCTCAACTTCGGATCTGTTTTATTTCTCTCTCATTTTGAATAGTTTCTATTGCTTTCTCTCCAAGTTCACTGATTTTCTACACATCCTAATCTGCTGTTAACCCCATCCAGTACATTTTTTTCCTTTGTGTGTGTGTGTGTGTATTATCATGCTGTTTGTTTGTTTTGTTTTTAAGACTTTATTCTTTTAGAGCAGTTTTAGAGTCAAAATAAAATTGAAGGAAGGTACATAGATTCCCCGTATACCCCCTGTCCCGACACATACATGGTCTCCTCCATTATCAACATACCCACCAGAGTGGTACATGTGTTATAACCGGTGAACCGACACTGACACATTCTAATCACCCAAAGTTCATAATTTATATTATATTATGGTTTATATTTATATAAACCATAAATTTATAAATATAAATTTATAATTTATATTATGGTTCACTCTTGGCGCTGTAAGTTCTATGAACTTGGACAAATGTATACTATTGTTACGGTATCATACAGAGTATTTTCACTGCCCTAAAAATCCTCTGTGCTTTGCCTATTCATTCCTCCCTGGCCCCCAACTGCTGGAAACCATTGATCTTTTTACTGTCTCCATAGTTTTGCCTTTTCCAGAATGTCATGTCATTGGATTCATACAGTATGTAGCTTTTTCAGATTGGCTTCTTTCACTTAGTGATATGCATTTGAGGTTCCTCCATGTCTTTTCATGGCTTGATAGCTTATTTCTTTTCTGGCCTGAATAACATTCCATTGTCTGGATGTACCACAGTTTATTTATCGATTCACCTACTGAAGGAAATCTTGGTTGTTTCCAAGTTTGGGCAATTGTGAAAAAAGCTGCTATAAACATCTGTGTTCACGTTTTTGTGTGGCCATACATTTTCAAGTCATTTGGGTAAATACAAAGGAGCACAATTGCTGGATTATATGGTAAGAGTATGTTTGGTTTTGCAAGAAACCACAAAACTATCTTCAAAGTGGCTCTTCCATTTGCATTTTTACCAGCAGTAATTGAGAGTTCCTGTTGCTCCACCTCTTCATCAGCATTTGGTGTTGTCAGTGTCCAGGTTTTGGCCATTCTTATAGGTGTGTACAGCATCTCATTAGTGTTTTACTTTGTATTTCCGTGATGACATATGATGTGGATCAACTTTTTGTATGCTTATTGGCCATCTGTATATTCTTTGGTGAGGTATCTGTTAAGGTCTTTTGTCCATTTTTTAACAGAGTTGTTTGTTTTCTTATTGTTGAGTTTTTTTTAAGTTCTTTGTATATTTTGGGAAACAGTCCTTTTTATTTTTTTATTTATTTATTTTTAATTTTAATTTTTTTTTTTGTGCAGTATGTGGGCCTCTCACTGTTGTGGTCTCTCCCATTGCGGAGCACAGGCTCCGGGCGCGCAGGCTCAGCAGCCATGGCTCACGGGCCTAGTCGCTCTGCGGCATGTGGGATCTTCCCGGACCGGGACACGAACCTGTGTCCCCTGCATCGGCAGGTGGACTCTCAACCACTGCGCCACCAGGGAAGCCCCTGGAAAACAGTCCTTTTTAGATGTATCTTTTGCAAATACTTTCTCCCAGTCTGTTACTTGACTTCTCATTCTTTTGATATTGTTTTTTTCAAAGCAGAATTTAACTTTAATGAAATCCAGCTTATCGGTTATTTCTTTCATGGATCATGCCTTTGGTAGTTGTATCTAGAAAGTCATCACCAGGGACTTCCCTGGTGGTCCAGTGGTTAAAAATCTGCCTTCCAGGGGCTTCCCTGGTGGCACAGTGGTTGAGAGTCTGCCTGCCGATGCAGGGGACACGGGTTCGTGCCCCGGTCTGGGAGGATCCCACATGCCGCGGAGCGGCTGGGCCCGTGAGCCATGGCTGCTAAGCCTGCGTGTCCGGAGACTGTGCTCCGCAACGGGAGAGGCCATAACAGTGAGAGGCCCACGTACGAAAAAGAAAAAAAAAATCACAACCTGAAAGTTGAGAGTTATGTTTTATTCAGCGGGAATTTTTATTTAATTTATTTATTTGGTTTTGGCCATGCCGCATGGCATGTGGGATCTTAGTTCCCTGACCAGGTATCAAACCCACGCCCCCTGCATTGGAAGCATGGAGTCTTAACCACTGGACCGCCAGGGAAGTCCCTCGGTGGGAATTTTTAGGACTTCAAGCCCAGGAGGCAGCATCTCAAGTAACCCTGAGAGAACTGCTCGGAGGAGGCGAAGGGGAAGCTAGGATATATAGGAGTTTGCAACAAAGGGCAGGTAGTTGGGAACATCAAAAGATTATTGTTAATGAAAGAAAACCCAGATATCCCAAGTTAAGGAATTTAGCACCTTTCTATGTATGGGAAGATGCAAGAGTCAGGTCTCACGGAAATCATTCCTTTAGTATGCACCTAACCTATCTGGGGCCAGAATCCTGTGTTTTCAAATCCTGAGTTTCCTCAGGGTTTTCACATCCTGAGCTTCCTCAGGCCACAGGTGGCCGCAGGTGAAGGCTGCTAGATGGCAGGTATTCTTTCCTTCCTGAGGTCTGTATCTAGATTTGTTTTTTGCATGTGGACATCTAGTTGTTCCAATCCCGATCACTATATCTGTCATTACAGATATGGTTACTTTTTAAATTTCTAGAAGTTCCATTTGGTTCTTGTTTGTTTGTTTGTCTTTTATATGTCATCCATCTCTCTCCTGATTGTGTTCATTTTATTCTTTTATGTCCCTGAGTATAAGATTCAAATAGCTGTTTTATAGTCTTTGTGGATTAATTCAATGGTCTGTGTCACTTTCTACAATTTCTATTGATTGAATTTTTCCTACTTATTCTGATGTTTTCCTGCTTCCTGCTCTGTCACTTTTTATTAAGTGATACAGATTGTGAATTTTGTTTTCTTAGGTATTCATTTTTGTTGTTCTTTTAAAGAGGGCTGGATATTGTTCCAGTCATAGTAAAGAAAATTGAATATCAGTTCGATCTTCCAATATTTGCTTTTAAGTTCGATGCCTGGGCTACACTTGCCTTATTTGGGCATTAAATTCATTAACTACAAAGGACATAGTAGTTAACCACTGATATCTAGGCAGCACCCCTATTATGCAGTCTGTCCACTCTGGTTAATGGCAGCATCAACAGTGCCAGCCCCGGGCGAGCCTCGATCCTTGTCAGCCGGCTGGTTTCTAGCGGTCTCTTCTCAGCCGGGGGTGGGTCCCTCCCGTGCGTGCACAGATGAGCACTCACCCACACACTGGATGGGCCCCTCTGCACGTCTCCAGAGCTCACTCTGGGCAGCTTTTCTTCTCCAGTTCTCGCCCTGCATTCAGCCTCCTGGAACTCCTCTCACTCCCTTAAGAGGCCACGGGGTCTCTGTCGGGTCCCTTCCTGAGCTTCAGCCTGGAAACTGTCCTTAGGCAGGATGCTGAGGCCAACCCTAGGCTCACCTCCTTTGTGTCCTGGGGAGGGTGCTGTATTTTTATTCTGACATATTTTCTTAATTTATTAAAACACTCAAAATTACAGAAAATTTGCATATATTGTACAAAACCCTTTATCCTGACCATCTGAAAACTAGATGCTAACATGATGAATATCATTCCTGAACACTTTGGTGTGTACTCCCTACAAACAGGAACATTCTCCCCCATAGCCACAATACAACCTTCAAATCAGAACATTAACATCGACACATTACCATCTAATTCGCGGACCTCATTCAAATTTCTCCAATTGCTCTTATGTCATTTATAGCTCAGAGATTGTGACACAAATTGTCACTTTTCTGTGACTCTCTGGTATTTAATAGATCCTGGACAGGTTCCATTAGGGACAGCTTGTCAGGCACTTTAAATTTTTTTTAAAAATTGTGGTAAAATATACATCGCATAAAATTCACCATCTTAACCATTTTTCAGTGTATAGTTCACTAGCATTAACTATATTCTCATTGTTGTGCAACCAATCTCTAGAGCTATTTTCATTTTGCAAAACTGAAACTCTCTACTCGTTAAACAACAACATCCAAATTCTCCCCTCTACCCAGACCCCGGCAATGGCCATTCTACTTTCTCCATGAATTTGACTACTCTAGGGACCTCATGTAAACGGAATCATACGGTATTTTTGTGATTGGCTTATTTCACTTAGGATAGTGTCCTCAGGTTCATCCGTGTTGTAGCATGTGCCAGAATTTCCTTCTTTTTTAAGGTGAATAATATTCCATTTTATGTATATACCACATTGTTTATCCATTCATCCACTGATGGACATTTGGGTTACTTCCATCTTTTGGCTATTGTGAATAATGGTGTTATGAACATGGGTGTACAAATAACCCTTTGAGACCTTGCTTTCAATTCTTTTGGATATATACCCAGAGATGACATTGCTAGATCATATAGTAATTTTATTTTTAGTTTTTTGAGAAACCCCCAAATTTTATGGAAACTGTTTTCCATAGGGGCTGCATCATTTTACATTCCCACCAACAGTGCACAAGACTTCCAATTTCTCCACATCTTTGCCAACACTTGTAGTTTATGGGTTTCTTTTTTCCTTTCTTTTTTTAATAGTGGCCATCCTAATGGATGTGCAGTGGTACCTCATTGTGGTTTTGATTTGCATTTCCCTAATGATGCGTGATGCTGAGCATCTTTTCATGTGCTTATTGGCCATTTGTACATCTTCTCTGGAAAAACATCTATTCAAATCTTTTACTTATTTTAAAATGGTTGTTTATTATTATTATTGTTGTTGTGTTGTAGGAGTTCTTTATATATTCTGGATATTAACCCCTTATCAGATATATGATTTGCAAACATTTCTCCCATTCTGTGAGTTGCCCTTTCACTCTGTTAATTGTGTTTTTTTGATGCACAGAAGTTTAAAATTTTGATGTTAGCACAATTTATCTATTTTTTTCATGTTGCCTGTGCTTTTGGTGTCATATCCAAGAAGTCATTTCCAAATTCCAGTTCATGAAGAACTGCCCCTATGTTTTCTCCTAAGTGTTTTATAGCTTTAACTCTTATGTTTCTATCTGTGATCCATTTTGAGTTAATTTTTGTATACGGTGTTAAGTAAGGGTCCAAGTTCATATTTTTGCATATGGATATCCAGTTTTCCCAAGATTGTCCTTTCTCCATTAAATGATTTTGGTACTCCTTGTCAAGTCATTCGACCATATATGCAACAGTCTATTTCTGGGCTATCTGTTCTATTCTATTGGTCTAGATGTCTGAGGCACCTTTTTAAACCAGAAATTCATCATTTAATCAATATTTGGTGAACAAAAAATTATTTAATGTTTGACTCTGTATCCTGATATTTTTAAGTTTGCATATTATATAACCCTCATTCGTAAATGTGTGTGTGTATGTAAAAGAAAGAGAATATTCACACATATGGTGAAATAGTGGAACTAAATGAGACAAAACATTAATGGATGCTATTTCTAAGATGAGGGGATCATATATAGTTTTTGTATCCTTATAAAAATTTTACCTCCTCCTATTTTCTAGAATAAACATGTTTTCTTCTATAAGAGAAAAGGATAAAGGAGAGTTTTTCAAGGGTATGTTACTTGGCTAGCCCCAAATCATGGAAGTTCAAACATAAATACTGAAGAATATTTAAGACTTTGGAGCTGGGAGAAAGGCGTAAGTTCTGCTTAGTTTTGGAGGTGAGGTGAAAGGATTGTGGAATGGATTCTGGGAGGGGTGAGAGTCTGGAAGCCACTCATGCCTGTCCCTGTTTTGTCCCTATAGGTCACAGCTGCCTCAATCATGCCCACAGGGAAGGATGGAGTTCACCAACAATTAGCTGCCCCACAGGGATGGAGGCGCAGCATCTGGGAGTTGTGTCCCCCAGGTAAATTCTACGACTGATCTCCAACCCTTACCTGACCCTTGTCTGCCTTATCTTCATGTCCTTCTGGTCTTCTGATTCCTGCAGTTCCTGGTTCTTATTCCACAGGCATTTACTGGAAGTCTTCCGTGTGCCAGGCGCTGTGCTAGTGGAGGACGTGAGGCCCCCGCCCTCCTGGAACACTCCTCCTAGGATGACACCCAGACAGATGGACAAACGTGACAGTCAGAGAGATGAGCTAGGAACCGTGAGGATAACTGAGTGATGGGTGGGACAGAGATGGTGTTGGTAAGGCCTCCTGGGGTTGGTGACTTTGGTGCAGAGAGCCAGGTAGAGTGCTCCTGAGGGGGCCCCCGGGAACTGTCACCCCAAGGGGCAGGGCTGGGCTTGTTTTAGCAAAGCTAGGGGGCAGCTGGGGTGAGTGGAGGGTGGAGAGGTCAACAGGACAGGTGGGAGGAGATCACACGGGGTCCTGGACACCGTGGAGGGAGCATGGGTTTTATTTTGTTAGTGAGGGACAACTCCAAAAAGTTTTAAGCGAAAGACTGAAGGAATCAGGTTTGTTTTAGGCAGAGGACCAATGCGATAAGAGCACACTCTTGGATTGAAAGGGGGCAAGACCAGAAACAGGTGGAGAGCCTTCCAGGGCATGTCTGTGAAGTGCACCCCTGGTTCTTCTACCTGGTGTGATGTCTGTTCCATGTGGTTCTATGAGCCACAGGAAAACAGCAGAAACCATGCCTGGCAGGGTGGTTGACTGGGGTTTTTGCTTTGCACGTGTTTCCTTTACCCCAGGAAGGAAAGTGAGTTAGAAGTTGATTTTCTGCACAAGGGCTTCCAGAGCTGGCAAGAGTAGTACTGAGGGGTGCTTAAAAACCCTTTAAGACTGTGCATTTCCATGAGCATCATAAGAAAGACTCTTGTGCCTTTCCATCTGATGCTCAGTGTGGGCTTGTCAAAGTGTCAGGATGTGGACAGGGAAGAGCTTAGCCCCAAACAAACACAAAAACGAAACTGTAAATGCACAAGGGCTTCCAGCACCTGTTGCTGTGGTCCGGGGTCAAGACGGGTGGGCTTTAATATGGTGGTGAACAGAGCAGATTAGGAAGGATGAGGGATATACTGAGATAATTCTTTCTCTTTATAAAATTGTAAGAGAAATTTCTCATATATATTTGCAGTAGTTTTGTTATTTTCTATTTTATAATTAAGTCATTGATTCACCCAGATTTTATTTTCTTATAAGAAGAGAGTAAGAAAGACATTTCATTGTTTTCCAGTAGTCTTCTTAGTTGCCCCAGCACCATTATTAAATAATCACATTTTTATCATTGATATAAATTGTTATCATGATAATACATTATTAAGTTTTCTGTAAGGTAGGGTTTTTAGAGTATATTCTTTTTTTTTTTTTTTGTGGTACGCGGGCCTCCCACTGCTGTGGCCTCTCCCGTTGCGGAGCACAGGCTCCGGACACGCAGGCTCAGTGGCCATGGCTCACAGGCCCAGCCGCTCCGCGGCATGTGGGATCTTCCCGGACCAGGGCACGAAACCGTGTCCCCTGCATCGGTAGGCGGACTCTCAACCACTGTGCCACCAGGGAAGCCCTAGAGTATATTCAATATTGATAAAAATAAATCAGGGAACTCACAGACAACATGTAGAAGAATTATGGTTTTGGTTTTTCTTTCCCCAGTCTGACCATCTCTACCTTTTAATTGGAGAGTTTAAATTATTTACATTTAACACTATTACTGATAAGGTAAAACTTACTTCTGGTCTTAGGTATTTAATTTCTTTATGTCTTATGTATTTTGTTCCTTAATTTCTCCATTACTGCCTTTTTAAAAATTTGATTGATTTTTTTTAGTACTATTTCAATTCCCTTTTTTCCTTTTCTGTGTATTTTTTAGTCATTTTCTTAGTGGTTACCATGGAGATTACAATTACCATCTTAAACTGATAAAATTCTAGTTTTTATAATTCTGACAACATTTCAATGGAATCCAAACACTGTGTTCCTATACATCTCCATCTCTCCCCTTATATATTGTCGTCAGAGATCACATCTTTGTACATTGTGCGCCCATTAACAGGGATCTTCTGGAGATGTGTATGGGTGTCAAGTTGACAAGGGGTGGCCTTGTGATGGTTAATTTGATGTGTCAACTTATTTAGGTCACGGTACCCAGATAATGTTCTAATGTTTCTGTGAAGGTAATTTTTTTTTTTTACGTCTTTATTGGAGTATAATTGGTTTACAATGGTGTGTCAGTTTCTGCTTTATAACAAAGTGAATCAGTTATACATATACATATGTTCCCATATCTCTTCCCTCTAGATATGATACCATTTAAATCAGTAGACTTTGAGTGAAGCATATTACCCTCCTTAATGTGCGTGAGCTTCATCCAACCTGTTGAAAGTCTTAATAGAAAAAGATTCACCTTTCTGGAGAAAGAGGGAATTCTGCCAGTAGACTGCCTTCAGAATCAAACTGCAACTCTTCCCTGTCTGCCTACTCTGTGTGAACCAGTTCCTTAAAATATCTTTTTCTTTCTATACACACACGAGCACACACACATACACACTCCATTTCTCTCTATTGGTTCTATTTCTCTGGAAAACAAATAGAAAAATTTTTAAGATTTAAAATCTTTTTGACCATACTCAATCTTCAAATAAAGACAATAACAAGGTCATAGTTCTAACATGATCCAACACTGCTGCATACATCTGAAAACACACCTATATTTTCTTTAGAAGAGGATGCAATGTCCTTGGGTGACTTATACTCTTCTCCATGTTATCTCATAACTTAAATACTATGATGTAAGTTAACAATACTTAAATACTATGATATAAAGTCAATATATCTTACATGATAAGGGGATAAGAGAGGGAAGAAAGCAAAGATATTTGCTTAACATATATAAATACAAAAGCACAAGCATAACATAGTAAAGAAGACATTTATAACAATTACAACCCTTGTTTCCGTAACTGGTCATGCAGTCGTAGCTGGTATTTAAACCATCTTCTACTACCCATTCCATTTTCCCTGCCCTCAGCAAGCATCTTAGCTGATCATATGCATATATGCTGTGCATATTAGAGTGAGACAAGCCTTCATTCCTGAGGGGTCTAAGCCATTAGTCCTGCCTGAATCCAATTGTTATAGATTTCCATTGACTTTAATCACAATGCACGGTAATTCTAAGAAACACCCTAAGGGATCTTTTGGATTCTAGACACGATCTTCCTTACCTTCATTGTGTAGCAGTAGTTCAATTTCCCCTTGGCAGTCAGGGTCAGTACAGTAACTTCTTTGCCTGCTAATTCAGAGACATGAAGAGCCCTACGTGGCTGGGTGGCATTCTTAACTGCCAGTTCAATTGAATCATCGTTGTGTCTTCTGGTGGAAGCATTCCTCCCTTTAGAACTAAACCTCTAGGCCAGTAGAGCATAAAGTCATGGGAACAAGAAGCAAAATTTTGGCTACTGTATAGTTAGCGGTAATAGTGAGTAGTAACACTCCCATTTCCACTCCTTGGTTCCTGGATCCATGAATGCTGGCCATGGAAGAAAATATTACACATTGGATGCTGATTCAGAGCATATATGGCCTTATGGAAAACCTTGTCCCAATCTTACAAGGTATTGCCATCTAGATGGCATTGTAACTGAGTCTTTGAAAGGTCATTCCACCATTCTATCAAGCCAGATGATTCAAGATGGTGGAGAGCATAAGACCAGGGAATTCCTTGAGCATGGGCTCATTGCTGCACTTCACTTACTGTCACGTGAGTTCCTTGGTCAGATCGATGGTGTGAGGCATACCACAGTGGTGGATAGGTATTCTGTAAGTCCATGGATGGTACTTTTGAAAGAAGCATTGCATGTAGGAAAGGTAGATTCGTCTTCAGAGTGTCTATTCCAGTAAGAACAAAATGATGCCCCTTTTCATGATGGAAGTGGTCCAGTGTAATCAACCTGCACAGCATTCTCTTGTTCTGGGCACCGCTCAAAATTAGCAGCTTTTTGGGTCACTCAGTAATAGGCTGGAATAACACATCAAAATGAGGAATATGTTGTCTCTAAAACTGAAAGAGGCCCATTAAATGTTGTACCTCTTTCTCGGTTGTAGGGGGAGCCAGAGGGAACAGCCTATCCTTTACCTTGGAAAGGATATCTCAACATGCCCCACACCACTGGACCCCTAGACATTTCAATGAGGCAGAAGGCCCCTGAATTTTTGTTGGATTTCTTTCCCACTCTTTAATATACAAACATCTTACCAGAGTACTTACTACTCCTTGCTCACTAGATCCAATCAGCATAACATTATCAATGTAATGAACCAGTGTGATGTTGTGTATAAGGGAAAGGACATCAAGACCTTGTGAATTATGTTATGACACAGGACTGGAGGGCTGATGTACCTCTGAGGCAGGACAGTGTAGGTATATTGCTCGACTTGCTGGTTGGTGGTCTTTACTAACAAATATGAAGAAAAAAGCATTTGTCAGATCAATGGCTGCATACCAGGTACCAGAGGATGTGTTAATTTGCTTCTGCAGTGAAACCACATCTGGTGCTGCAGTTGCAATGGTTAAACTTACAATAATCCACTGTCATTCTCCAAGATCCATCTGTCTTCTGCACGGGCCAGATAGACAAAATGCATGGGGATGCACCCTTCAAGTCCTGGATGGTGGCACTGATTTCTGCAGTCTCTCCAGAAATGCAGTATTGCTTTTGGTTTACTATTTTTCTAGGTAGAGGCAGTTCTAGTGGCTTGCGCTTGGTCTTTCCCACCTAATAGCCCTCATTCTACATCTCAGGAAACATTAATATGGGGATTCTGCCAGTTGCTGAGTATGTCTCTTCCAATTATGCATTTCAGAACTGGAGAAATCATGGCAGGATGTATTTGGGGGCCCACTGGACCCACTGTGAGATGGACCTGAACTAAAACTCCATTGTTCACCAGACCTTCATAAGCCCCTATTCTGAGATGTGGACCATAGTGATGTTTTGGGTCTTCTGGAATTGGTGTCAGTTCAGAGCCAATGTCCAGTGATCTCTGAAAGGTCTGATTATTTCCTTTTCCCCAAAGCACAGTCAGTCTGGTAAAAGGCTGTAGGTCCCTTTGGGGAAAGCTCAGAGAAAGATTAACAATATAAACTTTTGGCAGTATACCAGGGTTTTTCCTCAAGGGTACCCAGATTCTCCTTCATTTGAAGAGTTCTAGGTCTGTAAACAGGATGGGAATTGATTGAGGGGACATGACTCTGTTTTTATGATTCAAGTTAGACTTTTGATCACTTGACCTAGAATTTTTCTACTTATACATATCTTGTACAAATTTAGTAGACTTTTCTATGTATTTCAGTTCTAGGAATGCCATGATCAACCCACCAATGTCATAGGTTTCTGCAAGTAAGACTATTCTGAGCACTACTTTGACTGCTGTCCATTTAATAACCACACCCAGCTTACGTTTGGCCACTGAGTGCCACCACTTGGCCCCTGCCACCCTGGGATCCAATTACCCTCATTACATTTAGATTTCCCAGTTCAGTAGCCGCAGTTCCCACAGTACTTTCTGGTCTACAGAGAAGAGCAATCACAGAGCTCTTCAAGGATGCTAGGGACCCTTCACAAATTTATTTCCCAGAGTACTAGTGAAAGATGTGTCCTCTGGAACATCCCAGAGTGTGTGAGCAGGTCTTAAATGTCAAACCCACTCTAACATTCCAATCTCTTTGAGTCTTTCCCTTCCTCTGTAGTATACCAAGGCAGGTCTGGCATTTCAACTTCATTTACCGTGAGCTACTTTTTAGTCAATGTTTCAGCCAGCCAACAAACTGAAGAAACAAACAATTAGAGCCCTTTGTAACTCCCAAATTGCAACATTAGTTGACCCATATCAATAAATGTGGCCTAATCCAACTTTATGTTCTTTCTACCATTATTTCACAACCTTAATATCCATCCCACACATATTCCCGAGATTCTATTTAAATTGGAAAAATCAAGCAGCTCTTTTGGCGTGTACTGAACAATTTGTATTGTGATTCAGCCACTAGATACTGGGTTTGGTTTTCAGCACACTCACCTCTGCAGCTACAGGAAATAAGTGTCTCTTTCAGGGCAGACACAGAAGCTCTCATGTCATTTATGCAGTGCTTAAGCTGGGAATTAAAATCCTTGAGCTTATTGTTTTCTACCCCCATTGTGTCCAGCAAAATTAAAAGCAGGCAGCCAATCTCACTTTGTTCATTAGTTTTATAACAATGTTCAAAGGAATCAGCAACAAAAACAAAAAAAAGACAAATGGAACTACATAAAACTCTGAAACTGTGCATCATAGGAAACAATCAAGAGTGAAAAGACAGCCTACTGAATGGGAGAAAATATTTGCAAGTTGTATATCTGATAAGGGGTTAATATCCAGGGTATATAAGGAACTTTTACCACTCAACAACACAACAAAGATAACCTAATTTAAAAATGGGCAAAGTTCTTGGATAGACAATTCTCCAAAGAAGGCAAAAAAAATGGTTAATGAACATATGAAAAGATGCTCAACTTCACTAATCATAAGAGAAATGCAAATCAAAACCACAATGAGATATCACTTTACATGCATTAGGATGGCCACTATCAAAAGAACAGAAAATGACAAGTGTTGGTGAGGATGTGGAAGGACTGGAGTCCTTGTGCACTATTGGTAGGAATATAAAATGATGCAGTCATTATGGAAAACAGTATGAAGACTCCTAAAGAAAGATTAAAATAGAATCACCATATGATCCACCAATTCCACTTCTGGGAATATAACCGAAAGAATTGAAAGCAGGATCTCAAACAGATATTTGCATACTCCTTCATATATGAGCTGCATTATTCACAATAGCCAAGAGGTGAGAACAACCCAAATGTTCACCAACAGTTGAATGGATAAAGAAAATGTGTTATATACACACAATCGAATATTATGCAGCCTTGGAAAGGAGGGAAATCCTGTCACATGCTACAACAAGTAGCCAGTCACAAAAGGACAAATACTGTACGGTTACACTCATAGAAAGTATTTAAAGTACTCAAAATCATAGAAACAGAAAGTAGGAAGATGATTGCCAAGGGCTGGGGAGAGTGGGGCAGGGAATTAGTCCTAACAGATACAGAGTTTCTATTTTGTAAGATGAAAGTTCTAGAGATCTGTTGTACAACATACACTGTGAATATACTTAACACTACTGAAATGTACACTTAAAAATGGTGAAGATGGGGCTTCCCTGGTGGTGCAGTGGTTGGGAGTCCGCCTGCTGATGCAGGGGACACGGGTTCGTACCCCGGTCCGGGAAGATCCCACATGCCGCGGAGTGGCTAGGCCTGTGAGCCATGGCTGCTGAGCCTGTGCGTCCAGAGCCTGTGCTCTGCAACGGGAGAGGCCACAACAGTGAGAGGCCCGTGTACAGCAAAAAACAAAACAAAACAAAAAAAACCGGTGAAGATGGTAAATTGAAAGCTGTATATTTTTACCACAATTTTTCAAAGAAATTCCAAAAGTTATTAAAATAGTAAAATAAAATATACCTTTAAAATATAAAGATATAAAAGGTATTATAAATATAAATGGTCAACTAGACCTTGTCTCTTTTATTTTTCACTTTTAACATTTTATTAGAGTTTATAATAAAAAAATTTTCCAAGTTACCATCTTCATAGCTGGATCACAGAAGCAAAGTGTGAAACTAAACTATGAAAATGCAAGTGTAGTAAAGCTATTCCATGTCTATTGATATTTTTAATACCTTTTTTTAGTTATAAAGGTAGTACACATAAGAGAAGGTCTAAAGGGGCTTCCCTGGTGGCACAGTGGTTGAGAGTCCGCCTGACGATGCAGGGGACATGGGTTTGCGCCCTGGTCCGGGAAGATCCCACATACGGCGGAGTGGCTGGGCGCGTGAGCCATGGCCGCTGAACCTGTGCGTCCGGAGCCTGTGCTCTGCAACCGGAGAGACCACGACAGTGAGAGGCCCGCGTACCACAAAAAAAAAAAAAAGAGAAGGTCTAAAAAGGATATTCATCAAAAACTCTTTATAGTGTTAACCTCTAAGACTTTGTAAAGGGGAGAAATTGCACTTTTACTTCTGAATTTAAATTTTTTTTTTACAGTAGGTTCTTGTTGGTTATCTATTTTAAATATAGCAGTGTGTACATGTCAATCCCAAATTCCCAGTCTATCCCTCCCCGCTGCACCCTTCCCCCCAGTAATCATTAAGTTCATTTTCTAAGTCTGTGAGTCTGTTTCTGTTTTGTAAATAAGTTCATTTGTATCACTTTTTTTAAAGATTCTGCATATAATCAATATAATATGATATTTGTCTTTCTCTGTCTGACTTACTTCACTTAGTAAGATAATCTCCAGGTCCATCCACGTTGCTGCAGATGTCACTATTTTGTTCTTTTTCATGGCTGGGTAATACTCCATTGTATATATGTACCACATCTTCTTTACCCATTCATGTGTTGATGGACATTTAGGTTGCTTTTGTGTCTTGGCTATTGTAAACAGTGCTGCAATGAACATTAGAGTGAATGTACCCTTTCGAACAATGTTTTTCTCCAGATATGTGCCCAGGAGTGGGATTGCTGGATCATACAGTAACTCTATTTTTATTTTTTTTAAACCTCCATACTGTTCTCCATAGTGTCTGTACCAATTTACATTCCCACGAACAGTACAGAAGGATTCCTTTTTCTCCACACCCTCTCCAGCATTTATTGTTTGTAGATTTTTAAATGATAGCCATTCTTACTGGTGTGAGGTGATATCTCATTGTTTTGATTTGCATGTCTCTAATTATTAGCAATGTTGAGCATCTTTTCATGTGCCTATAAGAGACCTTGTCTCTTATTTGATTAGAAGATCCAGTGGTGATATTTTGCATATCCTCTATTGTAACATCAATCCATGGACTATCTGTGCACTCTTTTTTCTTAATTTATTTTTTATTGAAGTACAGTTGAATTATAATGTGTTAATTACAGCTGTATGGCAAGTGACTCAGTTATACATATACTTTCTTTTTCATATTGTTTTCCATTATGGTTTATCACCGGATATTGAATATACCTCCCTGTGCCACACAATAGGACCTTATTGTTTATCCATTCTATATATACCAGTTTGTATCTGCTATTCCCAAACTCCCAATCCAACCCTCTCCCACTCCCCTCCCCCTTGGCCATGCACTCTTTATTATAGGAAATAAAGGCATCAGTGTGTTTAAGTCTAATCAGATTAGAGAACCAATTCTAACCCATCATCCTTAAGATTCTGTTCTGCTAGAATCTCTCAAAGTACCAAAAATTTGTTTTAGTAAGAATTATCCAGAGAAAAAGATCCAATAGGGATTGTATGTATAGACAGAGATTTATTTTCAAGAATTGCTCATGCAGTTGTGGAAGCTGGCAAGTCCAAAATCCAGAAATCGGCTAGCAGTCTGCTGGATATAGAACTTCATGGTTGACAAGTTGTTTCTTGTTTTTGTTTTTTTTCCTTTAGCACTTTGTATTTTTCCCTCCACTGCCTTCTGGCCTCCATTATTTCTAATGAGAAATCAGCTAATAACCTTATTGAGAATCCCTTATATGTGATGAATCATGTCTTACGTGTTGGGTTTGTGTTTTTTTTTACTTTTTTCGATACTACTTCCCCAGGTTGGGAGTGGGTAATTTGCATGCCTGCTGCTTTCCTTGGCTCCCTCTCTGGATTCAAACCCTGATTCCCCATCACCCATGGTCACCACTGTCCAGGCAGCTACTACCATCAAAAGTTGATAGGGCAGACATTTGAATGGGTCATGGCCCCCATGGGGCCTGCAATGGGCCGAGGTTACCTAGAGTCACCGAAGCCGGCAGCACTGCCCTCACTGAGGCTAGTGGGGAGGCTGACCTGGTTGCTTTTGAGCTGATAAATGCATGCACCACCCCCAAGGGGGTAAGCACTCATTGGTATGTATCAGTTTTTGAATTACCACAGTTATCCAAGTAGGAGAGGAGTGAGGGACCAAAGGAAAAATATATATATTTATATATATTATATCAAAAAATATATCCTAGTTTGATATAGTCCCATTTGTTTATGCTTTTGTTTCCCTTGCCTGAGGAGATGTATCCAAAAAAATATTGCTAAGACTGATGTCAAAGAGTGAACCCCTGAAGTTTTCTTCTGAAGGTTTTATGGTTTCAGGTGTTACATTAGTGTCTTTAAACCATTTTGAATTTAAATTTTTATATGGTGTGAGAAGGTAGTCCAGTTTATATGTAGCCTTACAGTTTTCCCAACACCATTTATTGAAGAGGCATGTTTGTTCCCACTGTATATTCTTGCCTCTTTTGTCATAGATTAATTGTCTATATAAGTGTGGGTTTATTTCTGGACTCTCTATTCTATTTCATTGATCTATGTGTCTGTTTTTGTGCCAGTACCATACTGTTTTGATGGCTGTAGCTTTGTAGTATATTTTGAAATCAAGGAGTGTGATACCTCCAGCTTTGTTCTTTATCAAAATTGTTTTTGGTTATTTGGGGACTTTTGTGTTTCATTAAAAATTTTAGAATTATGTTTTCTATTTCTGTGAAAAATGTCACTGGTGTTTTGATAGGAATTGCATTGAATCTGTAGATTTCCTCAGGTAGTGTTGTCATTTTAACAATATTAATTCTTCCAACATATGACCATAGTATATCTTTGCATCTTTTTGTGTTGTCTTCAGTTTCTTTCATCAATGTCTTATAGTTTTCCAAGTACATTTCATTTACCTCCTTACTGAGATTTATTCCTAGTTATTTTATTCTTTTTGATGCAATAGTAAATGGGATTGTTTTCTTAATTTCTATTTCTGATAGTTCATTGGTAGTGCATAAAAACAGAACAGATTTCTCTACAGTAATTGTGTATCCTGCAACTTTACAGAATTCATTGATGAGCTCTAGCAGTTTTTTGGTGATGTCTTCAGAATTTTCTATGTATAATATCATGTCATCGGCAAACAGTGACAGTTTTGCTTCTTCTCTTCCAATTTGGATGCCTTTTATTTCTTTTTCTTGTCTGATTGCTATGGCTAGAACTTCCAGTAGTACGTTGAATAAAAGGGACAAGAGTGGGCATCCTTTTCTTGTTCCTGATCTTAGAGGAAATGCTTTCAGCTTTTCACCATGGAGTATGATGGTAGTTGTGGGCTTGTCATATATGGCCTTTATAATATTGAGGTGTGTACCCTCTATATCCACTTTGTTGAGAGTTTTTATCATATATGGAGGTTGAATTTTGTCAAAAGCTTTTTCTGAATCTATTGAGATGGTTTTTATTCTTCAGTTTGTTAATGTGGTGTATTACATCGTGTATTGAGCCATCTTTGCAACCTTGGGATAAATCTCAATTGATCATGGTGTATGATCCTTTGAATGTATTGTTGGATTCAGTTTACTTATATTTTACCAAGGATTTTTGCATCTATGTTCATCAGTGATATTGGACTGTAATTTTTCCCATATATTTGTCTGTTTTTTGTATCAGGGTAATGCTGGCCTCATAGTACGAGTTCAGAAGTATTTCTTCCTCTGCAATTTTTTGGAATAGTTTGAGAAGGATGAGTGTTAACTCTTCTCTAGATGTTTGGTAGAATTCCCCTGTGAAGCTATCTGGTCCTGGACTTTTGTTTGTTGGAATTTTTAAATTATTGATTTAATTTCATTATGGGTAATTGGTCTCTTCAAAATTTCTATTTCTGCCTGATTCAGTCTTGAGAGATTGGACATTTCTAGGATTTTTTCTTTTTTCTTTTTTTTTAGGTTTTTCTATTTTATTGCTCTATAACTATTTGTTGTAATCTCTTGTGATCTTTTGTATTTCTGTGGTGTCAGTTGTACCTTTTCCTTTTTCATTCCTGATTTTATAGATTTGGGCCCTTTCTCTTTTTTTCTTAATGCGTTTGGCTAAAGGTTTATCAATTTTGTTTATCTTTTCAAAGAACCAGCTCTTAGTTTCATTGATTTTTTTCTATTGTTTTTAAAATCTCTATTACATTTATTTCTGATCTGATCTTCATGATTTCTTTCCTTCTACTAACTTTGGGTTTTGTTTGTTCTTTTTCTAGCCCCTTTAGGTGTAAGGTTAGGTTGTTTATTTGAGATTTTTCTTGTTTCCTGAGGTGAGGTTGAATTGCTATAAACTTCCCTCTTAGACTGCTTTTGCTGCATCCCATACATTTTGGGTCATTGTGTTTTCATTTTCATTTGTCTCCAGGTATTTTTAAATTTCCTCTTTGATTTCTTCAGTGATCCATTGCTTGCTTTGTATTGTATTATTTATCCTCAACTTGTTTATGTTTTTTGCAGTTTTTTTTCTTGTAGTTGATTTCTGGTCTCATAGCGTTGTGATAGGAAAGGGTGATTGATAAAATGTCAATTTTTGTAAATTTACCAAGAATTCTTTTGTGGCCTAGCATGTGACCTATCCTGGAGAATGTTCCATGTGCATTTGAAAAGAATGTGTATTCTGTTGCTTTTGGATGGAATGTTCTCTCTCTATATCTATTAGATGGGATCTAATGTATCATTTAAGGTCAGTGTTTCCTTATTGATTTTCTGTCTGGATGATCTGTCCATTGATGTAAGTGGGGTGTTAAAATCCCTTACTAAATTTGTTACTGCCATTTTCTCCTTTTGTGTCTGTTAATATTTGCCTTATATATTTAGATGCTCCTATGTTGAGTGCATATATATTTATAATTGTTATATCATCCTCTTGGATTGATCCTTTCATCATTATATAATGTCCTTCTTTGTCTCTTATAACAGTCTGTGTTTTAAAGCCTATTTTGTCTGATATTAATATTGCTACCCTGGCTTTCTTTTCTTTTCCATTTGCATGGAATACCTTTTCTCAGCCCCTCACTTTCAGTGTGAATGTCTTTAGTGCTGCAGTGAGTCTCTTGTAAGCAGCAGATTGGAGCATTTAGTCCATTTACATTTAAAGTAATTATCAATAGATATGTATGCATTGACATTTTGTTGTTTTGGGGTTGTTTTGTAGTTTTTTGTTCCTTTGTTCTTCTTTTCCTCTCTTCCCTGTGATTTGATGACTATCTTCAGTGTTTTGTTTGGATTACTTTCCCTTCGTGTGTGTATCTAATACAAATTTTTGAAATATGGTTACCATGAGGCTTATATACAGCAATCTATGTGTGTGTGTGTGTGTGTGTGTGTGTGTATGATTAAGTTGATGCTCTCTTAAATTTGAACACAGTTTAACAACAGTGCAACTGTATTTTTACTCTCCAACCCCCAATCTTTACTTTTTTTGACATCATATTTTACATCTTTTTGTTTTGTGTATCTCTTAATTACTTATGGTGGATATAGATGATTTTACTTCTTTTGTCTTTTAGCCTTCCTACTGGTTTTATAAGTGGATTTACAACCTTTACTGTATATTTGCCTTTATCAATTAGCTTTTTACTTTCAAAATATTCCTGTTTCTAGTTGTGGTCTTTTCTATTATGCTGAGAGAAGTCCATTAACATTTCTTGTAAAACTGGTTTGGAGGTGCTGAAGTCATTTAGATTTTGCTTGTCTGTAAAACTTTTGATATCTCCTTCAAATCTGAATGATAGCCTTGCCAAGTAGAGTTTTCTTCATTGTAGTTTTTTCCCTTTTATCACTTTAAATGTATTGTGCCACTCCTTTCTGCCCTACAGAGTTTCTGCTGAAGAGTCAGTTGATAGTCTTATGGGAGTTCCCTTGTGTGTAACTTGTTGCTTTTCCCTTGCTGCTTTTAATACTCTCTCTTTATCTTTAATTTTTGCCATTTTAATTTCAGTGTCCTTATGTGGTTCTCTTTGCATTTATCCTGTTTGGGACCCTCTGTGCTTCCTGAACCAGGATGTCTGTTTCCTTTCCCAGGTTAGGGAAATTTTCAGCTATTATGACTTCAAGTATGTTCTCTGTACCTTTTCCTCTTTCTAGTCTCCTTCTGAGACCCCTATAATGCAAATTTAGTACACTTGATGTTGTCCAAGGTCTCTTAAAATGTCCTGTATTTTTAAATTCTTTTTTCTTTTTTGTGCAACTTGAGTAATTTCTACTACTCTGTCTTCCAGTTCACTGATCCATTCCTCTGTATCATCTAATCTATTGTTGCTTCCTTCTAATATATTTTTTATTTCAGTTATTATATTCTTCAGCTCTGTTTGGTTCTCCTTTATATTTTCTAACTCTTTGTTAAATCTCATTGTGTCCATTCACTCTTCTCCCAAGTTCTTTTATCATCTTTGTGATCATTACCTTGAACTCTTTATTGGGTAGGTTGCTTATCTCTATTTTCACTTAATTATTCTGGGGTTTTATCTTGGTCCTTCATTTGGAACATATTCCTCAGTCACCTCATTTTACTAATTCACTGTTTTTATTTCTATATATTTGTATGTTGGTTACATTTCCCAATCTTGGAGAAATGACCTTTTGTAGGAGATGTCCTATGTCCCAGCAGCACACTCCCCTATCATCACTGGAGCTATATGCTCTAGGGGTGCCCCCATGTGTGCTGTGTGGGCCCTTCTGTTGTGGCAGGCTGACTACTATGGGTGGGCTGGTAGGCATGGCTGGCCCTCAGTCCACTTGGCTGCTAGTCCCTGCCTAATGTGGTGTCTGCTCGCCACTGGTGGGCAGGGCTGGGACACAAGGTGGCTGGCTGTGGAGCCCCAGGAATTCCAGGCCTAGTTCTGGCCCACTGGTGGTTGGAGCAAGGTCCCAGGGTGGCTGGTTGTGGGACCAGGGGTCCCAGAGCTAGAGTCAACTGCTGAGAAGTGGGACCAGTTCCTGACATGGCTAGCTACAGGGTCTGGGGTGTCCCAAAGCTGGTGTCAGCCCACTGATGAGTGTGGCTGGATCCCAGAGAGAGTGGCTGAGGGGCCTAAGATGTCTCAGAGCTGATGTCAGCCTGCTGGTGGGCAGGGCTGGGGCCCAGGTGTTCACAGGGCTAGTGCCAGCCCACTGATGGGCAGAGATCATTCCTGGGGCCTTTGGCTGCAGGTTCGCATTCCTTGCTAGATTTAACTCTAGCTACCCTCTTGAAAAACTGATCCAGTGATGTCTGGGTAGTAGCCCTTTTTTTTTCTCATCAGAGATGACATAGTAGTCCTGGATTGCACTCTGAACGGCTGCTGCAGCCTTTGTGTACCAATCTACGTTCAGATCCTGTGCCTCAAAAACTAACAGTGCCTCCTCAAGTAAAGAAAATCCCCTTGCCATTTCCTGCATCATGAAACTCTTCAGTTCTTCAGTTACTTCTTCTTCGTCTTGTTGCTCCACTCTCTCAAAATTATTTTCACTTTTCTTTCCGTCATTATCGCTTGGCGCTTCTTAGTACCAGATACATCACTGCTGCTTTTATGCTTGCTTACGGACATCCTGGGCTTGAAATAAAGATACTGTACTACTGTATTCTATATAGTATGTACAATAAAGTACACAAAAGCACAACCACTTGTAGAGGATGCACGCACATGACGATGTATGCCAAACACATGAACTAACTTACGTGATTGGACATCCAAAAGCATGTTCATATCTTTGAAAGTTCGCAACTTGAATGTTCGTATGTAGGGGACTTTCTGTACATCAAAATTTAAAACTGTGCATCAAAGGAAACAATCAATAGAATGTGAGAAGATATTTGTGAATCAAATAACTGATAAGGGTTTAATACCTAGAACATATAAATCAATCCTACAACTCAAGAACAAAAAGACAAACATCCCAATTTAAAAATGGGCAAAGAGGGCTTCCCTGGTGGCGCAGTGGTTGGGAGTCCGCCTGCCGAGGCAGGGGACACGGGTTCGTGCCCCGGTCTGGGAGGATCCCACATGCCGCGGAGCGGCTGGGCCCGTGAGCCATGGCCGCTGAGCCTGCACGTCCCAAGCCTGTGCTCCGCAACGGGAGAGGCCGCAGCAGTGAGAGGCCCGCGTACCGCAAAAAAAAAAAAAAATGGGCAAAGGACTTAACTAGACATTTCTTCACAGATGATATACAAATGGCCAACAAGCATACGGGAAGATGCTCAACATCATTAATCATAAGAGAAATGCAAATTAAAACCACAGTGAGTTATCACCTCATACCAATTTGACGGTTACTATTGCAAAACAGAAAATAATGTGTTGGTGAGGAGGTGGAAAATTGCAATCCATGTACACTGTTGTGAGATTGTAAAAATTGTGCATCTGTTGTGGAAAACAGTATGGTGGCTCCTCAAAATATTAAAAACTAGAAATACCATATGATCCAGCAATCCTGCTACTGGGTATATATCCAAAAGAATTAAAAATGAGGTCTCAAGGAGATATTAGTACACCCATGTTCATAGCAATATTCATCATAGCCAAGAAGTGGAAGAAGCCCAAGTGTCCATTCATGCATGAATAGATAAACTAAATGTTTTATACACATGCAATGGAATATTATTCAGCCTGAAAAAAGAATGAAATTCTGACACATGTTACAACATGGATGAACCTCAAAAACCTGTGCTATGTGAAATAAGCCAAAAACAATTTTTGTATGATTCGGGACATACGTTCCCAGGCAGCAGCAGCTCCTGCAAGGTCTCACCTCAGTGCCTGGAGAATGCCTCTGTATTCCAAGGCACAAAGCCACACTTTCTCTGGATCTTTCTTTGACTCTTTACATACAGGACCCATTTTTCTTTCCATTGTTTTGGAGGATGGCATGAACTTTAACTGAAGGCTTGTCTGTGATTGTCATATTACTTCTGATCTTGTTTGTGTCTTCCACTGACCTGGACCTCATTGAGGACAGGGATTAAGACTTTCTTCTGTGACTCTCTAGGGACCTGATGGTGCTGTCCAATTTAGTAGTCACTAGGTCCATGTGACTACTGAGCACTTGAAATATGGCCACTCCGAATAGTGAGTGATGTAAGGGAGAAATAATCCCTGTATTCTAAGACATACTTTGAAAAATGAATGTAAAATATTCGACTGTTTTATGTTTATTACATCTTTAAGTGATATTATTTTGAATATATTGATTAAAATGCATTATTAAAATTAATTTGAGCTGTTTCCTTCTGCTCTTTTAACGTGGCTCCTATAATATTTGAATTTTTTATTGACTTGTAATATATTTATGCTGCATTGTTAGTCAAGGGTATATAGTAGATGCAGAATTGATGAACTGGCTGATGCCAGGTAAAATGAATTTCCCCATTTGGATTCTGTTGATGGCCAAAAGAGGAGTCTCCCAGTCACCACTGCCAGCCCCTGGGAATCCTGTGGGGATTCATTTACCAGATTTTCTCTCCCTTCCCAGGATACCATGTATCAGAAGGTGGAGAAAACTGTATATCCTGTACAAATGGAGTGGACTTTACTAATCACTGGAATATGCTCCCTTCCTGCTTACCATGTACAATCTGTAAATCAGGTACAGAACATGGGGACCCATAACAAGTGCAGGCATGATGAGGTGGGAATTGTATCCAACATGGAATCAGGACATCTGGATTCCAATTCCAGTCCTTCTTGGTCTTCATCATACCCTGTTTTATGATTATGTCTTAGGTCAATACAAAAAATAGAAATTATTTTTATAATGCATGCCACATAGTATGTAAATCTTTTAAATCATCAGATGAAAGTGGTGGGAAAGTAATCTGTCCTTTGATGGGGGAGAGGGATGGGATATGTATAGTTACAGCATAAGAAAAGGCCTGGCCAAGTGGAAAAGTGCTAGGTTTGAGCTTTGACGTGGGTCTAGTCCTGGGCCAGGCCCCTCTTAGCCCTGTGCTCTGTGCTCCTGGCAGAGACTTGGCCTCTCTCAGCCTTTACAACTTAGGGCCCCTCTACCTCTCCAGCAGGGCTAGGTTTTGGGAAGTCACCCAAGGGTTCCTCTCCATCCAGGGTCTCTCAGATTATACCTGGCCCTTCCTACTGACCCTGTGAGCTATAAGATTTCCCTCCTTGTCCTAATGCATTAAATAATGAATCATGGTCCTTTTCTCACACCTCTGAGTATTGGTGACAGGTGAACAGGGGCTGTCCTTTATGTGCCCCACATGTGTTGCTGCAGAATTTGACCCCCAAAGCTACAGTGAACTGAGGAGAGCTGAGTGGGTGGGTGTTTGGTTGGTGAAGAAGGGTCGAGGGTCACGCAAGGGAAACACATCCCCAAACCTTATCCTTTGTCTTCAGGTGAAGAAGAGAGGACCCCTTGCACGGCGACTAAGGACACACAGTGTCAGTGCAAACCTGGAACTTTCCATGAAGAAGACTCACCTGAGTTCTGCCAGAAGTGCAGCACTGGGTGAGACGTGGGAGCCTAGGTGGTTCCCAACAGTTCAAGGGAAACACTACAGAGCCTCGCTTCCGCCCCAGGGAAGCTTCCGTCCCTGTGCTGGTGGGGTCTCCTGAGCCTGCAGCAGCCCCTCCCCATCCATCTGCATGTCCCTGCACTGCCCCCTGCATCTTCCCACACCTCCTTAGCACCGCTTCCCTTTGGCCAGGTCGGCTTTTCTATTGGACACAATAGGCCACTGATTAGATCCATGATGCAGTCAACAGAAGTTTTAATTTCTTTAAAAAAAAGATATCAAGAGGGGAAAAAATGAGTAGAATGCAGCTGGGCTTATATTCATCTTTATAACAATTCAGTCATAAAATGGAATCTTTAATATTTTTTATGCAGGAAAGGGCCCATGAATACAAAAGTGCCCACAGCCAAGTCATAATAAGATTGAGCATGTAGCTCCTTCAAGGTTCCTTTAAAGCCCTGAGCCAACTCAGCTGACCTCACATCCAGCCCTCATTCCCCCAATAAGAGGGAATGAATCTTTCCTATTTGGGGATGTAGGGGCCAATAGTAATTTGCTCTCCTCTGACGCTCCAGTGCTGGCTGTGATTGGTAGGAAGAGTCAACAGGTGGAGGACAAGAGGATCCTTGTATTAAAGCTTGACTGGAGGATGAGGCTTGGCTTGTGCCCAAACCCTTCTGACCCTTGACTTGGATGAGATGCCCCCTCACATAGGCTTCCCCTGCAGCCCAGGGAGGCCAGTGCAGGCCTTGCAGAGAAGGCCCAGCTCCTTAAGGGGCAGCTCTGAACACTCAGCAGGAGCCCTGGGGGCTGGAGTGCACAAGCCCAGATCCTTCTCCCACCCAGCAAGGGGCAGTGAGGGGACCCAGCCCTGCAGACAGGAGAAGCCCGTCCCTCCTGCACTGTCTTGTCAGGGTACCCCAGGTGGGAGTTTTCTCCCTCTTTCTCCTCATCTGGCCAGCTTTCCCTGACGGATCCCCTCCATGTCCTCCCTGTGTCTGTACCCAGGTGCCCTGATGGGATGGTCATGGCCACGCCCTGTAGCCCTTTCAGCGACCTCACATGTGTGGACCGAAAATCAGGTACCCAGGCCAGTGGGGAGGCCCCGGTTCCTGGTGAGACAGTGACCATGCCCCCAAGACTGCCCACCACTCCCTCTTCCTCCTCAGACACTTCACAGCTGGTGATCACAGTTGTAGCTGTAATTACACCTGTCTGTTTCCTGCTGGTGATCGCATGTCTTTTCTGGCGGTGCTGCATTCAAGGTGAGGTTCTGGGAGGGAAGGGGGAGGTGCTGGCCCCCTCCTCCATCTCCCCAGTCCTCCTGGCTTGGCTCTGATCTTGTTCCCCGGGATCCCCCTCCACCTCCCACCTCACCTGCTCCTACGAAGCCGGGATCGCATGAGTCCCCCATCTCAGCTGACGGTCCCCTCTTCCCCCTGGCCAAGTATGGTGGGTGGGGAGCAGGGTCAGTTCTTAATGTCTTTAGGACCCCCAGCCAGGGCAGAGAGGTGGTCAGCACCTTGACTGGGTGACAAGAGTCAGGGGGAGGGTCGTTCAGCAGAACCCCACAGAGATTTTACATGGGTTTCATTTTCCCCCTTCTCTTCTCCCTCCCCGAGGGTTCTCCAGATTTGGAATGGCCCGCTCCCTGTCACCAGGCCCGGGGCTCCCTGTTCAGTGTCTGAGCCCCCAGCCCACACCCTGTCCCTGGCACTGTCCCTGGGGAGGGAGGTGCTGCAAGAGGGCGTTCCCCACGGCTCAGGCGGATGCCTCTTCTCTTCTAGGTCGTGGTGTGGACCCTAAGTGCATGGACAGGGTGAGTTGGTTTCTCCAGGACCTGGTGGCATCAGGCCCTCAGTAACTGTTTGGCCCTGGGTGGACACGGTCCCCAGTTTGTCCTATGCTGTTGTCCCTGGCTCTCTCAAGTGGCCTGAGGGCTCTGGGCTGACTGTAGGAGAGCAACTGGCCTGTTGAGAGCAGCTCTAAGGCTGGTTGGCAGTGCTAGCCCTGTCCCTCTTCCTGCTTGTGAGACGCCCTCACTCCATAACCCTGGATGCACCCTGGGGTATGGGGGGGTGTCAGGCAAGGGTGCTAAACCCCCCTTAGCACAGCATTAGGGTCCTGGTGCCATCAGCAGAACCCTGGATGTGTTGAGTCTGTGCCCACCTGGGGGGGGACAAACGGGAGTAGGTGGGGAGGCAGAGCCCACCATGTTCCCCCAGACGCTGCAGGGATCTGTGGGTATGGACTCCTGAATCAGCTCCTTGCCTTCCCAAGGTCTTTTTCTGCTGCTCCTGTCCCCCAAGAGGTCCTGGGGCTCTGGACAATGCCCATAACAACATGCTGATCAACAGAGATTTGCTGTCCATTCTGGTGCCCAAGAAGGACCTAGAAGACCAGGAGCAGGACAAGCTGACAGGTGTCATGGTACAGTCTCCAGTGGAAGCAAAGCATTTACTGGTGAGTGTGTGGTGAGCTTTCTTCTTGCCCAGGACTGAAGTAGAAACAGAGAAAGACCAATGTTGGTCAGGTCTCCTGTCCCATGGGGAAGTGGTGATAGAGGGATATCAGGGTCCTGAAGGGGAAAGGAACCTGCTACCCTGATATGGCAGACTGTCAGCTCTATGCAATATTGTGCTGTTTATTATCTGTCCAGTTCTCACTGTTTCCTCAGTCTAGAACAAGGAGGCACAGAGTGGGCACTCCCATATTTGTTGAATGATTGAATGAGGGCTGCATACTATTCCACTGCATAGTTGTAAAATAATATCGTAAGCCATTCCTCCTAATAATAGGAATATCAAATTTGTTACAAAATTATTATTACACTGAACATACATGAAAATAAATCTTAGTCCTGGGCTTCCCTGGTGGCGCAGTGGTTGAGAGTCCGCCTGCCGATGCAGGGGATACTGGTTCGTGCCCCGGTCCGGGAGGATCCCGCATGCCACGGAGCAGCTGGGCCCGTGAGCCATGGCCGCTGGGCCTGCGCGTCCGGAGCCTGTGCTCCGCAATGGGAGAGGCCACAGCAGTGAGAGGCCCGCATACCGCAAAAAAATAAATAAATAAAAAATAAATCTTAGTCCTGATAGCTGATCATATTTGTATAGTGGCTTCTTAGAAGAAGTAGAATTTTGGGGTCAACTTGTAGAAGTGCTTTTCTACTGTCTACACACACATGCACATCCAGTTTGGGTTCATATCTGTTCATCAGTTTTGACAGTGAGTAGTCAACCTGTGCAAACATTTCTCATTCTTCATAAGGTTGGAAAGTCATTCCCCACAACATAAGATGAAATTCTTTAATTTCTTAGAGTTTTTAAATTTAATGATGATTTTTAGCATTTAACAATTTTAGCTAACTGGAATTTATTTTGTGATATGATATGATGTGAGGAGCTCCCTGAATTCTGAGTCACTGTCTCCTTCCTATTACCCTATTTAGCAACTGCTTCTCCCACTTCCCTCTGTTTTAGGCCTCTCCTTTATCACATGTGAAATATTTATACGGACAATGATCTCTTTCCATCTAGAGTGTTCTTTTTGGGGTTTTTTTCCTGCATTGACAGTTGACCCTTGAACAAAGCTGGGGATAGGGACACAAGACCCTCCAAAATCCACATGTCTGTGGCTCTGCATCCTCAGGTTCAACCAACTGTGTATCATATAGTACTGTAGTGCATATATAGTGAAAAAAATCCACATGTACATGGACTTGTGCAGTTCAAACCCTTGTTGTTCAAGGGTCAACTATATACTGCATTCTTTTTAAAGAGAAAGTATGAAAGGAAGCAAACAAACAAAAAAGACAAATAATCCCCCCATCCTGATTAATCACTTTTCACATTTTTTCACAGTAGTTAATACATATCCACAGTGAGAAAATTTAAACAGTATAGAAAGTTTCTCAGTGAGTCATGAAAGCCTCATCCTATAATCTTTCTCTAGCCACTTAGTTCTTTTTATTTCAGGTAACTATGAGGTATAATTTTCTCTGATTCTTTGCTGAAATTGTTATGCATGTCATCTATATACTATACCAATGAAACTGTTTAGTATGTTTTAATATCTGAGAGAGCAATACCTCTTACTTTTTCAAAATTTATTGTTTACCCAGATAAAATTTAGAATTATTTTATAAGATATCCTCCACACCTAAAAAAATTATTGAAATATTTTGTATTACCTTAAATTCATAAATTAATCTAGGAAGAATTAAGATCTTGTTAATATTCAATATTGCTCTTATCAAAGAAGATAACATTGAGAGATTAAACATAATGGTGGAGTAGAAAGACCCTGAGCTCACCTCCTCTCACAGGCACACCGAAATTATAACTATTTACAGAGGAACTATTGGTGAGAAATACCAGAATCTACCAGAAAATATCTTCTACAACTAATGATATAAAGAAGGAACCACAAGATGGCTGAGACATAGTACAGTAAAAACCCATATTGCCGGGTGATCAACCCACAATTGGGAGGCTAATTACATTTGCAGAGGTTCTGCCCAAGGAGCAAGGAATCTGAGCCCCACATCAGGCTCCCCAGCCCAGGAGTTCTGCACCAGGAAGACAAGCCCCTAGAACATTTGGCTTTAAGGCCAGTGGGGCTTACTTTCAGGAGACCCAGAGGTTTGTGGGATATAGAAACTGCATCTTAAAGGGTGCACATAAAATCTCACAACCACTGGGACCCAGGGAAGAGCAGAAATTTGAAAGAAGTCTGGGTCAGACCTACCTGCTGATTTTGGAGAGTCCCGGGGAGGCAAGAGGCAACTGGATCTCATCCTGGGGACACTGACACTGCTGGTAGCAATTTGGGGGAGTTCATTCTACCACATGGACTCTGGTGCTGGCAAGCACCATTTTGGAATTCTCCCTCTAGCTTATTAGCCTTGGGATCCAGCCCTACCCCCACCCACCAGCCTATAGGCACCAGCACTTGGATGCCTCAGGCCAAGCATCTAGGCAAGCAGGGACACAGCCCCACCCACCAGCAGGCAGCCTGACTTAAGACCACCTGAGCCGACAGTTGCCCCTGGACGTCCTTGTCCACCAGTGGGCCCGGGACCCAGCCCTGCACACCAGTGTGCGGGCACTAGTCCCAGGAAATCATAGGGCCCTGCAGCCAGAGACCCAGCTCCACCCACCAGTGGGCAGACACCAGCCCCAGGATCTACTGCGCAGCAGCCCCAGGAACACTGCAGCCCCTCAGCTGCCTTGTCAGGACCCAACGAATACATCAGCAGGCTGGCATCAGCTCTGGGACCCCACTGGGCTCCAGCCATGCACAACAGCAGGCCAACTACAGGCCAAGGGGACACCTTGAGCCCCTCAGCCAGTGGCCCCAGGATCCAATCCCACCCACTAGTGGGCTGACACCAGCTTTGGGACACCCACAGCTCTGCATCCAGAGATCTCAGGATCTGATTCTGCATACGGGTGACTGGCACTAGCCCTGATAACCCCTGAGGGGGACCACATCAACATACATTGTAATTAAAATAGCAAAAATTAAAGATAAAGAGCGAATATTAAACCACAAGGGAAAACAACAAGAAACAAGAAACATACAAGGGAACTCCCATAAGGCCATGAGCTGACTTTTCAGTAGAAATTGCAGGCCAGAGGGAGTGGCACAATATATTTAAACTGTTGAAAGGGGAAAACCGACAACCAAGTATACTCTAACTGGCAAGTCTCCCATTCATATTTGATGAACATATCAGAAGTTTTACAGACCTAATGAAGCTAAAAGAGTTCAGCACCACCAAGCCAGATTTACAAGAAATGTTAATGGGACTTCTCTCAGTGGAAAAGAAAAACCCACAACTAGAAACACAAAACTTACAAAAGTAAAAAGTTAATTGGTAAAGGAAAATACACAGTAAAGGTAGTAAATCAACCACATACAAAGGTAGTAGGAAGGTAAAAAACAGAAGTAGTAAAATTATCTATATACACAATAAGTAGTAATGAAATATAGAAAACAAAATGATATAAAATATGATGTCAAAAACAGAAATTGAGGCACAAGAGGAATAAAAAAGCAGGGTTTATAAAATTCTTTTGAAATTAAGAGATCAGCAAATTAATCACACAAATACATACAGATAGTTTGATTATATAAACCTCACAGTAACCAGAAATCAAAAATCTATATTACATACACACACAGAAGAGAAAGGAATACAAACATAACAATAAAGAGAGTCATCAGTCACAGGGAAGAGAACAAAAGAAGAAAAAAGGAAAACTAAAAAGAATTACCCCCCAAATCTGAAAACAATTAACAAAATGACAATAAGTACACACTTATCAATAACTACTTTAAATGAATAAAGACTAAATGCTCCAATCAAAAGACAAAGAGTGGTTGAATGGCTACAAACCAAGATCCATATATATGCTACTTCCAAGAGACCCACTAGCTCTAAAGACACACATAGACTAAAAGTGAGGGGGATGGAAAAAAGTATTCCATGCAAATGGAAATAAAAGAAATCCAGGGTAGCAATACTTATATCAGGCAAAATAGACTTTAAAATGAAGACTGTAACAAGAGAGAAAGAAAGACATGACCTAATGATCAAGGGATCAATCCAAGAAGAAGATATAACAGTAGTAAATATATATAGATTCAATATAGTAGCACCTAAATACATAAAGCAAATATGAACAGACATAAAGGGAGAAATTGACAGTAACACAAGAGTAGGGGATTTTAACACTCCACTTACATCAATGGACAAATCATCTGGACAGAAAATCAATAAGGAAACACCGGCCCTAAAAGACACATTAGACCAGACGTACTTAACTGACATATATAGAACATTCCATCCAAAAGCAGCAGAATATACATTGTGCTGTACAGAAGTGCTCATGGAACATTTCTCCAAGATGGATCATATACTAGGCTACAAAACAAACCCAATAAATTTAAGAAATTTGAAACCATATCAAGCATCTTTTCTGACCACAACGCTATAAGACTAGAAATCAACTAGTAGAAAAATAAACTGCAAAAAACACAAACATGTGGAACCTAAACAGTATACTGCTAAGCAACCAATGGATCACTGAAGAAATCATAGGAGAATTTAAAAAATATCTGGAGACAAATGAAAATGAAAACACCATGATCCAAAAATCTATAGGACACAGCAAAAGCAGTTCTAAAAGGGAAGTTTATAGTGATATAAGCTTACCTTAGGAACCAAAAAACATCTAAAGTAAACATCCTAACCTTACACCTAAAGGAACAAAAAAAAAAAAAAAAAGAAGAATAAATAAAATCCAAAATAAGTAGAAGGAAAAAACATCCTAAAGATCAGAGAATAAATAACTGCAATAGAGACTAAACAAAAAAATAGAAAAGATCAATGAAATTAAGAGCTGGTTCTTTGAAAAGAAAAAGAAAATTGAGGAACCTTTCACCAGACTAATCAAGAAAAAAAGTGAGTGGACCCAAGCCAATAAAAATCATAAGTAAAACAAAGAGAAGTTAAACCAACACCACAGAAATATAAAGGATCATAAGAGATTAATACAAACAACTATATGCCGATAAATTGGACAACACAGAAGAAATGGAAAAATTCCTACAAATGTACAATCTCCAAAGACTGAACTAGGAAGAAATAGGAACAGACCAACTACCCATAATGAAATCAAATCAGTAATCAAAAAACTCCACAAAAACAAAAGTCCAGGACCTGATGGCTTCAAAGGGGAATTCTACCAAACGTTTAGAGAAGAGTTAACACCTATCCTTCTCAAACCATTCCAACTAATTGCAGAGAAAGGAATGCTTCCAAACTCATTCTATGAGGTCAACATCACCCTGATACTAAAAGCTGACAAAGATATCACAAAAAAGGAAATTATGGTCCAATGTCACTGATGAACATAGATGGAAAAATCCTCAACAAAATATTAGCAAACTGAATCCAACAATACAGTAAAAGATATATACATCATGATAAATTGGGATTTATCCCAGGGATGTAAGGATTTTTCAACATCTGCAAATCAATCAATATGATACACCACATTAACAAACTGAAGAATAAAGACCATATGATCACCTCAATAGATGCAGAAGAACATTGTGACAAAATTCAAAATCCATTTATAATTAAAAAGTGGGCATAGAGGGGACACACCTCAACATAATAAAGGCCATATATGACAAACCCACAGCTAACAACATACCCAATGGTGAAAAGCTGAAAGCATTTCCTCTAAGATCAGGAACAAGACAAGGATGCCCACTGTCACCATTTTTATTTAACATAGTGTTGGAAGTCCTAGCCACAGCAAACAGACAAGAAGAAATACATATAAAAGGCATCCAAATTGAAAGGGAAGAAGTAAAACTGTTACTGTTTGCAAATAACATAATAATATACATAGAAAATCCTAAAGACACCCCTAGAAAACTGCTAGAGCTAGTCAATGAATTTGGTAAAGTTGCAGGACACAAAATTAATATACTGAAATCTGTTGCATTTCTATACACTAACAACAAACTATCAAAAAAGGGAAATTAAGGAAACAATTCCATTTACCATTGCATCAAAAAGAATAAAATATCTAGGAATAAACCTACCTAAGGAGGTTAAAGACCTGTACTAGGAAAACTATAAGACACTGATGAGAGAAACTGAAGATGACACAAACAAATGGAAAGATACACTGTGTTCATGAATTGGAAGAATTAATATTGTTAAAATGACCACGCTATCCAAGGCAATCTACAGATTCAATGTAATCCCTATCAAAATACCAATGGCATTTTTCATTGAAATAGAACAAATAATCTTAAAATTTGTGTGGAAACACAAAAGACTTGGAATAGCCAAGACAGTCTTGAGAAAGAACAAAGTTAAGGTATTATATTCCTTGATTTCATACTATACTACAAAGCTACAAAAACAGTCACACAGACATACTATACTACAAAGCTACAAAAATAGAATAGAGGGCTTCCCTGGTGGCGCAGTGGTTGAGAGTCCGCCTGCCGATGCAGGGGACACGGGTTCGTGGCCCGGTCTGGGAAGATACCACATGCTGCGGAGTGGCTGGGCCCGTGAGCCATGGCCTCTGAGCCTGCGTGTCCAGAGCCTGTGCTCCACAATGGGAGAGGCCACAACAGTGAGAGGCCTGCGTACCGCAAAAAAAAAAAAAAAAAAAAAAAAAAAAAAAGCCCAGAAAGAAACCCATGCACTTAGGGTCAAGTAGTCTATGACAAAGGAGGCAAGAATATACAATGTAGAAAAGACATTCTCTTCAGTAACTGACGCTGGAAAAACTGGACAGCTACATCTAAAAGAATGAAATTAGAACATTTTCACACACCATATACAAAAATAAACTCAAAATGGATTAACAACCTAAATGTAAGACCAGAAACCATAAAACACCTAGAAGAAAACATAGGCAGAACACTCTCTGACATGAATCATGACAATATTTTTTTGGATCTGTTGCCTAAGGCAAAGGAAACAAAAGCAAAAATGAACAGATAGACCTAATTAAACTTAAAAGCTTTTGCACAGCAAAGGAAACCATTGACAAAACAAAAAGACACCCTACTGAATAGAAGAAAATATTTGCAAATGATATGACCAATAAGGGGTTAATATCCAACATATATAAATAGCTCATGCAACTCAATATCAAAAACAACAACAACCAGACAACTCAATTAAAAAACAGGCAGAAAACCCAAATAGACATTTTTCCAAAGAGGAAATGCAGATGGCCAACAGGTACCTGAAAAGATGCTCGACATCACTAATCATCAGAGAAATGCAAATCAAAACCACAATGAGATATCACTTCACACCTTTCAGAATGGCTAGCATCAAAAAGACCATAAATAACAAGTTTTGGCAAGGAAGTAGAGAAAAAAGAAGCCTCATACAGTGTTGGTGGGAATGTAAATTGGTGCAGCCACTGTGGAAAACAGTATGGAGGTTCCTCGAAAAACTGAAAATAGAACTACCATGTGATCCAGCAATTTCACTACTGGGTATATATTTTATTAAAAGTGAAAACACTAATTCTAATGTTCACAGCAGCATTATTTACAATAGCCAAGATATGGAAACAACCTAAGTGTGCATCAACAGATGAATGGAGAGGCAGAGTCAAGATGGCGGCTTGGGAAGATATAGAATTCATGTCTCCCCACAACTAGGGTGCCTGCTGGACTCTAGTGGGGGACCTTGATGCCCACGGAGAAAGGAGGAACCCCCAAGCAAACCAGTAGGACATGCGGGGCCTGAGTGGGGAGGAGAAGTGAAGGCTGGACAGGACCAGCACCCCTGAGGGATGACTGAGAAGGAGGGGTTCCCCATACTTGGAGGGACCCTCAGGGACTTGGATCAGGGGGTAGCACACTGAGAGTTTCCCCTGCCCAATCGGCTGGGGAAGTCTGCCTGGCTCTTGGGCCAGGTCCTATCCCCTCAGAGGCCCCCTCCAGGCTGCATTGGTCCTGGGAGCATAGCAAGGAGGCCAGGGGGGAGAACAGGAGAGGCAGGCAGGAGGAGCCCTCCAGGACCAGAGGAGCTGGAGAGGAGCAGAGAATGTTTGCCCCACCTACTCAGGTCTGGGAAGCCTGCTGGGCTTCTAGGTTGGGCCCCCACCCTCTGAGACCAGAGACCTGGGCCCCTTTTCAGGCTTGAGCCTAAGCCCTACCCTTCACACACTTCAGGGTGTGTTCCAGCCCTGTGAGCCCTAACCATAGGCCCCACCCAGTGCCCAAACCCCGCCACTGCTTAAACCCTGATGTCCACAGCCAAGGCCTTTTCCACCTTTTATTTTTTCTTTTCCTCTTTTTTAATATTGTGGTCCTGTTTTACCTTCCAGTTGTTGTTTCATCTATATTTTTATTTTTATATACTTTCTAACATATTTGTTAGTTTCTGAGTTTAATTTTATTTTTTACTGTTCATTATTGTTCTTTTTTTTTTTTTTTTCTTGAAACCCTCTGCATCTTGTGGGATCTTGGTTCACGAGCCAGGAGTCAGGCCAAAGCTCCCGTGGTGGGAACTCTGAGTCTAAAACACTGGACTAACAGAGAACCTCAGACACCAGGGAATATTCATCAGAGTGAGGTCTCATGGAGGTCCTCATCTCGGCACCAAGACCCAGCTGTATCCAACAGCCTACAAACTCCAGTGGTGGAAGCCTCAGGTCAAACAAGTAGTTAGACAATCCCACCAATCAAAAAAATAATAATAAGATGGCAAAAAAATAGGTCACAGATGAAGGAGCAAGGTAAAAACCTATAAGACCAAATAAATGAAGAGGAAATAGACAATCTACCTGAAAAAGAATTCAGAGTAATGTTAGTAAACATGATCCAGAATCTCAGAAATAGAATGGAGGCACGGATTGTGAAAATACAAGATATGTTTAGCAAAGATCTAGAATAACTAAAGAATAAACAAACAAGAGATGAATAACACAATAACTGAAATGAAAAATACACTAGAAGGAATCAATAACAGAATAACTGAGGCAGAAGAACAAATAAGTGAGCTGGAAGACAATATGGTGGAAATAACCCTGAGAAGCAGAATAAAGAAAAAAGAATTGAAGACAATCTCAGAGACCTCTGGGACAACACTAAATGCACCAACATTCGAATTAGAGCGGTCCCAGAAGAAGAAGAGAAAAAGAAAGGGTCTGAGAAAATATTTGAAGAGTTTATAGTGGAAAACTTCCCTAACATGGGAAAGGAAAGAGTCACGCAAGTCCAGGAAACACAGAGAGTCCCATATAGGATAAACCCTAGGAAAAACACACCAAGACACATATTAATCAAACTAACAAAAATTAAATTCAAAGAAAAAATATTAAAAGCAGCAAGGGGAAAACAAAAAATAACATAAAAGGGAATCCCCATAAGGTTATCAGCTGATTTTTCATCAGAAACTCTACAGGCCAGAAGGGAGTGGCAGGATATACTTAAAGTGTTGAAAGAGAAAAACCTACAACCAAGATTACCCAGCAAGGATTTCATTCAGATTCAACAGAGAAATCAAAACATTTTCAAACAAGCAAAAGCTAAGAGAATTCAGCACCACCAAACCAGCTTTACAACAAATACTAAAGAAACTTTTCTAGGCAGGAAACACAAGAGAAGAAAAAGACCCACAAAAACAAACCCAAAACAATTAAGAAAATGGTAATAGGAACATACATATCACTAATAACCTTGAATGTAAATGCATTAAATGCCCCAACCAAAAGACACAGACTGGCTGAATGGATACAAAAACAAGGCCTATATATATGCTATCTACAAGAGACCCACTTCAGACTTAGGGACACATACAGACTGAAAATGAAGGCATGGAAAAAGATATTCCATACAAATGGAAATCAAAAGAAAGCTGGAGTAGCAATATTCGTATCAGATAAAATAGACCTTAAACTAAAGACTGTTACAGGAGATAAGGACATTACATAATGTTCAAGGGATCAATCCAAGAAGATATACCAATTATAAAAGTTTATGCACCCAACATAGGAGCACCTCAATACATAAGGCAAATGCTAACAACCATGAAAGGGGAAATAGAAAGTAACACAATAATACTAAGGGACTTTAACACCCCACTTATACCAATGGACAGATCATCCAAACAGAAAACAAATAAGGAAACACAGCTTTAAATGACACAATAGACCAGATAGATTTAATTGATATTTATAGAACATTCCACCCAAAAGTGACAGAATACACTTTCTTCTCAATTGCACATGGAACATTCTCTCCAGGATAGATCACATCTTGGGTCACAAATCAAGCCTCAGTAAATTTAAGAAAATTGAAATCATATCAAGCATCTTTTCTGACCACAACGCTATGAGATTGGAAATCAATTACATGAAAAAAAAACTGTAAAAAACACAAATACATGGAGGTTAAACAGTGCACTACTAAATAACCAAGAGATCACTGAAGAAATCAAAGAAGAAATTTTAAAAAATACATAGAAACAAATGACAATGAAAACATGATAAGCCAAAACATATGGGATGCAGGAAAAGCAGATCTAAGTGGGAAGTTTATAGCAATTCAATCTCACCTCAAGAAAGAAGAAAAATCTCAAATAAACAATCTAACCCTACACCTAAAGCAACTAGGCAAAGAAGAACAAAGAAACCCCAGAGTCACTAGAAGGAAAGAAATCATAAAGATCAGAGCAGAAATAAATGAACTAGAAATGAAGAAAACAATAGCAAAGATCAATAAAACTAAAAGTGAGTTCTTTGAGAAGATAAACAAAATTGATAAATCCTTAGCCAGACTCATCAAGGAAGAAGGAAGAGTATGCAAATCAATAAAATTAGAAATGAAAAAGGAGAAATCACAACTGACACCACAAAAATATAAAAGATTATAAGAGACTACTACAAACAACTATATGCCAATAAAATGGACAACCACGAAGAAATGGACACATTCTTGGAAAGGTACATTTTTCCAAGACTGAACTGGGAGGAATTAGAAAATATAAACAGACTTATCACAAGTAATGAAATTGAAACCATAATTAAAAATCTTCCAACAAATAAATGTCCAGGACCAGAGGGCTTCACAGGTGAATTCTATCGAACATTTAGAGAAGAGCTAACACCTATCCTTCTCAAATCCAAAAAACTGCAGAGGGAGGAACACTCTCAAATTCATTCTACGAAGCCACCATCACCCTGATACCAAAACCAGAAAAAGATATCACAAACATAGAAAATTATAGACCAATATCACTGATGAACATAGATGCAAAAATAACATAAACCACAGCAAAGAGAATCCAACAACACATTGAAAGGATCATACACCATGACAACTGGGATTTATCCCAGGAATGCAAGGATTCTTCAATATACGCAATCAATGTGATACGCCATATTAACAAATTGAAGAATAAAAACCATATGATCATCTCAATAGATGCAGAAAAAGCTTTTGACAAAATTCAACACCAACTTATGAAAAAAACTCTCCAGAAAATGGGCATAGAGGGAACCTACCTCAACACAATAAAGACCATATATGACAAACCCACAGCAAACATCATACTCAATGGTGAAAAACTGAAAGCATTTCCACTAAGATCAGGAACAAGACAAGGTTGCCCACTCTCACCATTCTTATTCAACATAGTTTTGGAAGTCACAGCCACAGCAATCAGAGAAGAAAAAGAAATAAAAGGAAGCCGAATTGGCAAAGAAGAAATAAAACTGTTACTGTTTGCAGATGATGATACTATATATAGAAAATCCTAAAGATGCCACCAGAAAACTACTAGAGCTAATCAATGAATTTGGTATTGTTGCAAGATACAAAATTAATGCACAGAAATCTCTGGCATTCCTATACACTAACAATGAAAAATCAGAAAGAGAAATTAAGGAAACAATCCCATTTACCATCATAACAAAAAGAATAAAAAACCTAGGAATAAACCTACCTAAGGAGGTGAAAGACTTGTACTCAGAAAACTATAAAACACTGATGAAAGAAATCAAAGATGACATAAACAGATGGAGAAATATACCACATTCTTGGATTGGAAGAATCGATATTGTGAAAATGACTATACTACCCAAAGCAATCTACAGATTCAATGCAATCCCTATCAAATTACCAATGGCATTTTTCACATAATTGGAACAAATAATTTTACAATTCATATGGAAACATAAAAGACCCCAAATAGCTAAAGCAATCTTGAGAAAGAAAAATGAAGCTGGAGGAATCAGGCTCCCTGACTTCCAACTACACTACAAAGCTACAGTAATCAAGACAGTATGGTACTGGCACAAAAACAAAAAGAGAAATATAGATCAATGGTACAGGATAGAAAGCTCAGAGATAAACCCACACACATATAGTCACCTAATTTACAACAAAGGAGGCAAGAACATACAATGGAGAAAAGACAGCCTCTTCAATAAGTGGTTCTGGGAAAACTGGACAGCTACCTGTAAAAGACTGAAATTAGAACACTACCTAACACCATACACAAAACAAACTCCAAATGAATTAAAGACCTCAATGTAAGACGAGACACTATAAAACTCTTAGAGGAAAACATAGGGAAAACACTCTTTGACATAAACCACAGCAAAATCATTTTTGACCCACCCTCTAGAGTAATGAAAACAAAAACAAAAATAAACGAATGGGACCTAATTAAACTTAAACTCTTGCACAGCAAAGGAAACCATAAACAAGACGAAAAGACAACCCTCAGTTCTCACTATGGAGAACAGTACGGAGGTTCCTTAAAAAACTAAAAACAGAACTACTACATGACCCAGCAATCTCACTGCTGGGCACATACCCTGAGAAAACCATAATTCAAAAAGAATCATGTACCACAATGTTCATTGCAGCACTATTTACAATAGCCAGGACATGGAAGCAACCTAAATGTCCATCGACAGATGAATGGATAAAGAAGATGTGGTACATATATACAATGGAATATTACTCAGCCATAAAAAGAAATGAAATTGAGTTATTTGTAGTGAGGTGGATGGATCTAGAGTCTGTCATACAGAGTGAAGTAAGTCAGAAAGAGAAAAACAAATACCGTATGCTAACGTATATATATGGAATCTAAAAAAAACAAAATGGTACTGATGAACATAGTGACAGGGCAGGAATAAAGACGCAGACATAGAGGAGGGACTTGAGGACACCGCGGGGAGGGGGAAGCTGGGGCGAAGCGAAAGTAGCATCAACATATATACACTACCAAAAGTAAAATAGATACCGAGTGGGAAGCAGCAGCATAGCACAGGGACATCAGCTAGGTGCTTTGCAATGACTTAGAGGGGTTGGATAGGGATGGTGGGAGGGAGGCTCAAGAGGGAGGGGATATGGGGATATATGTATGCATATGGCTGATTCACTTTGTTGTACAACAGAACCTAACACAGTATTGTGAAGCAATTATATTCCAATAAAGATGTATTTAAAAAAAAAGAAAATGTGGTATATACATACAATGGAATATTGTTAAACCTTAAAAAATAAGGAAATCCCGCAATATGCTACAACATGGATGTGCCTTGAGGACATTATGCTAAGTGAAATAGGCCAGTCACAAAAGGACAAATACTGCATGATTTCACTTATATGAGATATCCCAAATAGTCATACTCACAGAAGCAAGAAATAGAATGATGCTTGCCAGGGGCTAGGGAGAGGGGCAAATGGGTAGTTGCTAATCGACTTGTATAAAATTTCAGTTGTGCAAGATGGATGAATTCTAGAGATCTGCATTACCACAATGTGCCTATAGATAATAATAAATGTATTGTACTCTTAAAAATCTGTTAAGAGGGTAGATCTCATGTTAAGTGTTCTTACCACAATAAATACAAAAAAGAAAGAAAAAAACCCAGATTAATGGATACGAAGATGTGAGATATACATGTATACACACACACACACACACACACACACACACACACACATATACACACAATGGAATACTACTCAGCCGTAAAAAAGAATGAAATTTTGCCATTTGCAGCGACATGGATGGACCTGGAGGGTATTATGCTTAATGAAATAAGTCAGACAGAGAAAGACAAATACTGTATGTTATCACCTAATGTGGCATTTAAGAAATAAAAAAACAAATGAATATAACAAGAAAGAAGCAGAGTCACAGATATAGAGAACAAATTAGTGGTTACCAGGGGGAAAGGGAAGGTGGGAGGCCAAAATAGGGGTAGGAGATTAAGAGGTACAAATTATTATATACAAAACAAATATCTACAAAAATAGATTGTACAGCACAGGGAATATAGCCAATATTTTATAATCACTTTAAATGGAGTATAATCTCTAAAAATTCTGAATCTGCATTGTACACCTGATACTAATATAATATTGTAAATCAACTATAACTCAATGAAAAAATATATGAATGAAAAAAGGAGATAGCATTTCAAGTCAAGGGTTTTTATTATGACTCAATAAGATTTGAGTTCTTCAGATAAGTTATGACTATTTCCTGTCAAAGCTGTTTCTTTATTACTCTTAATGGTTGGATCCTCTTATAATCTCATTTTCTAATATGTTGTTTCTGCTATGTTTTTAACATTCATCAAGACATGCACTCATTTTTAAGTACTGTAGCTTAAACCTTAGGTTTTTAAAATATTCAGCCATATTAAAATCATAATTATTTTTTCTGCCCCCTTCCCCTAGTTTTGCCTCATTTTTTCTTCACATCTTGCTTGCTGCATAGTCCAGAACTTATGTTCAAAGATGCTTAGAGAAGGCAGATATTTTGCTCTTGATTTGATTCCACTGGGAATGCCTCCAACATTTCACCATTAGGAATGATGCTGACTCTTGTGTTCATATAGAAAATTTTATCATTGTGGATGCAGCCTCCTATTTTTAGGTATTTTTACAAAGTCAGAGTTCATGTTTACTTCTACCAAATGCCTTTCCAGTCTCCATGGAGGCTATCAGATGCTTTCATTCCCTTATTTAGGCTATTGATATGGTACATTATTGCTGATCAAAGCACCTTCATGTACATGGAATAGACACTTACTTTAGATTTTCCAAAATGCCCTTGTAAATACTCTTCATTTGAGTCACAAGAAGGCTGGGATGGAGTGCTTGTCTCCTGACGAGGTGGGTGGGAAAGGACTAGAAGGGCAGAAGGGACTGTGTGGGTGCTGGGAATGTTCTGTGTCTTGATTGGGTGATGGCTACTCAGCTGTATACAGTTGTCAAAACTGGAGCAGATACTTAAGAAGTGAGCATTACTGCAGGGAACATGTCCCTCCATGAGTACATGAGCCTGTGAACTGCTCAGGGCGAGAGGTTCCTCTCCGTCTCCACAGAGACCCGGGAGGGAAGGTGGCTGCCCATGTCACGCAGCGGGCTGGTTGCCGGGCTCAGTTCTGGAACCCAGGACCCCTGATTAAGACCAAGGCTGTTCTCCACTGTGTTTTACAGGAACCAACAGAAGATGAAGCATCTCACACGAGAAGAAGGCTGCTGGTTCCAGCAAACGGTGCAGACCCCACTGAAAGTGAGTGCTTTCCCCGGGCACTGGGGCAGGAGTGGAGGGAGGAGGGACAGTGCCCTAACTGCCGTCCCCATAGCTGTTAGGGCAACTCAGAGCAGGGATGGCTTGTCATTGGACCTTCGGGACTCTAATTCCCTCTCTGCCCGCTCTTCTTCTCCCCACCCTGCACCCCTCTGTCCCCTAACAGTGTCCCATAACACCTCCCTGTCCTTCCCTGTCCCCCATCCTCCCTCCTCCCCTGTTGCTCAGGGCCAGGTTGGCCCACCCTGAGGCATCTAAGGGGCTGTGCCGTCCAGCAGGGCACCCAGGGGCCGCAGGAGGCTGTGGAGCATCTGACCTGTGGCCAAATCTGATGAGCTGTAGTGTAACTCGATACTGTATTGCAAAGAACTGGTAGGAAAAAGGACTGTAATATGTCTCATTAACAGTTTGTTGTATACTGATTACATGCTGAAATGAAAATTTTTAGAATATATTGAGTTAGTACCCTATTTTATGAAAATTAGCTATTACTTGTTACTTTTTACGTTTTTCAGTGCAGCCGTTAGAAAATATAAATTTGTATCGGGGCCCACCTTATGTACCTATGCACGGTGGTGTGCACTGCATTTCACACACGCCTCATTGAATCCCCAGTACAGTCCCGTGAGGTGGGTGGTGCTTGCTCCATTTGATGGGTTAAATTCTTGCTCCGAGTCTGTCCCCATCTAGCTCTGCCACAGTGTCAGTCAGCGAGGTCGAGCTGGGTGTGAGGCCAGAGACCTTCCTCCCTCCAGGCCCTTGCTCTGTCCCCACTGCAGAGGTGGCAGCCAGGGGACCTCACTCTCGTGAGAACGGCAGGTGTCCTCCTCTGAGGTCTGTTGCACCACTGTGTCCCGCCCTCTGTCTCCTACCACAGACTGCCTTCTCCCTCCATGACGTCCATCTCCCCTCCCTGGTGGGCCCTCATCCCCCCTTAGGGCAGGACTCTCTGGAGACCTGGACTCCCTGCAGTGCCTTGGGCACAGGTGAGGCCCATGGAGTGTGGCCTGATTCTCTGCTGATGGGAAGCATGTCAGGGACGCAGAGCAGCAGGTTCACCAGCAGAGGGCGCTCCTCAGGTCCCACCCTGGGGTCTAGGCCTGACTGAGGGTCCTCTGCCCTTTCTAAAGCCTGTCCCAACTCTGTCTCTGTGACTTTCCCTCAACCTAGGTCTGAGACTATTCTTCGATTACTTTGCAACCGCCGTGTCCCCTAACTCCTGGGACTCACTCATGAGGCAGTTGGGCCTCACGCGAAATGAGATCCTTCTGGCCAGAGAAGGGGTCCGGGTCCCTCGGGATGCCTTGTATGAAATGCTAGAGACCTGGGTCAGCAACAAGGGACGGGCGGCTTCAGTCAACACCCTGCTGGATGCCTTGGAAACGCTGGGGGAAAGACTGGCAAAGGAGACAATTCGGGACCACCTGTTGGGCTCGGGAAAGTATGTCTATGAAGATGGTGAAGCAGGCTCTGCTGTGTCCTGAGTCTAAAAGAATCTCTTTATGAAACTACAGCTTCCCTACTTTACCTTTTCTTCTGGAAAGGGACACATGATTGGACACCAGCCTGGATGAAACAGCCGGTACTTGACAAATACTTGAAGGAACACTATCATTCGATATATGCAGAAGTTGTAGAGTTCTAGAACTTTTCAGTAAAATGAGTAATTTTTATGGAATGTCATTGATAAATGATGGTGGAAATATTTATAAATATTTATGCTCGTGTATGTACTGAGAGTTGATTTAGGATGTCATTTAGTTCAGAGCACTTTGTCATCCTACCAGAACTGCACGTTTTACTTGTATTTTTTATTTTGGGACATCCACCCATGTTATGTGCGTACTTAATTATGTCTAATGACGACTTAATATTTTATGATAAGCATCTTTCCATTTTAATATTTTTGTATAGATTTATATGAACGTGGGAAACCTTTTGGAAAGGTTACTTACTAGGTTGACTACGTGGGTTCCCTGGAAGGGAGCAGGCAACCATAAAATCAGTAAAAATACAGAGCAGGGAGGACGAAGCCCACTGCAGTGGGAGGCACTGGTGGGATCAATTCTCCCTCATACGGGAGTCTGACTTTGTCTAGGATTAGATGACCAGCAACTTTTAAAGTGTCCATCATTTCCCACTGACAATTTTATAGGTGTGGGATTATTTATATTATTTATTGGTAGATGTTTACAAATGAGGAGAGAGTGAGGAGAAGTAGCATCCACATGCAGCCCTGTGTCTGGTATCCATGAACTGGGCTGTCATGCGTGGGCCTCCTCCTGTTCATCTATGGACCTGAGTGGGAAGGGTGGGACATGGGTGGGACACATGAGTGTCAAATAGCTTCTATGTCATGTGCCACGTCTGGTTTTGTTAGTGAACCTTCAGTTCTATCTGGGCTCCAGGGAGAGAGGACAGGGATCTGCTCCTGGTGTCTGCCATGGTCTCTGGGAGGAAGAGGGGACAGTGCTCATGGATTGTGTTCAATGTTGGCTGACTCAGCACTACTAGATGAGCCCTCTCACTTACGGTGGTCTGTGAATCTGCGTGCCAGAACAGCCTTTTTAGGGTACAGATTCCAAATATGAGGAGCTTAGTGCCTCTGTAAGCATCCCACTTCTGCGTGAAAGGGAACACATAAACACAAATTCTTATTTTCTTTTTACCATTAGAATGTATACTTTATTTTTTAAAAATTTTCCATTTTTAAAAATTGAACTATAGTTGGTTTACAACTAAGCCTTCACGCCACAACTAATAATCTCGTGTGCCTCAACAAGAGAGCCCACGTGCCACAACTACAGAGCCCACACACTCCGGATCCCTGCACGCCGCAACTAGAGAGAGAAAACCCGTACGCGACCACTAGAGAGAAGCCTGAGATCCACAACTAGAGAGAAACTGGAGCAGACTACGCACCGTAACGAAAGATCCCGCATGCCTCAACAGAGGTCCCTTGTGATGCAACTAAGACACAACACAGCCAAAAAAAATAAAGAAAATACATAAATAAAATAAATAAATATTAAACTCTCATCCACTGCTGGGATGAGTGGAAAGTGTGCAACCTCTTTGGAGATGTCTGGAAATACCTGCCAAAGCTGAATATACACATACCTTTTAATCCAACAATTCTACTCAAGGGCTTCTGTGAAATACAAGAGAAAACATTTGCAAGTGAAATGAAATGAAAAACTGGGAAACCTCTAAAATACCCATCAAGAGTAGAACTGATCATAGAATTCAATTCACACAATAGAGTCCTCTAGAGCAAGGAGACTGAACAAACTATAACTACATGTAACAGTATTGATGACTCTCACAAATACAATGTTAAGACATGAAAGATTGACAACTGGAAATGAATTCTACTTATGGAACATGCAGAATCTAAGGTGTCAAAAGTGAAGGTGGTGGTTTCTGTTGGGTGTTGATGATAGGAAGGAGGTGTGAGTGGGGCCTCTGGGGTATTGGTCACGTGTTGCGTCACTATGTGAAAATTCATCCAACTTATGAAAAGAGCACGAATATATTCTTTTGTATGTATGTTATACTTCAGTAAAAACTTTAAAGTGTGCCTCATAAAAAGATGCTGTTTGAGGGTGCTGCCAGTAGATGCCCTTATGTGCAAGGGGCTTAGGAAGGGGCTGTCCTGGGGGACTCTGCCAAGGAATGGAGGCCAGGAAGACATGTAGAGGGAGGAAATGGGAAGTCCCAGGGGTCTCCACAAAGACAGTAGAGGCAACACAGCCCCTCCCCCAGAGAAACTGAGGCCCTGACAACAGGCAAGGGAAGAACGGAAATGGCCTTACTCACTCGGCAGATGGCCTTCCCTCTCGAGAAGTCCCCAGCACACAGCATGTCCTCGTGCACAGAGAAGGTCTTGCCTTTTCTAGGTCCATATAATATATTACAGAAGTTGTAATTCATCTACTCACCCCTCCATCCATTTGCCCATGCACCCATCTTTTGATCTGTCTCCACTCACTCCATCTATCTCTGCCTACCATCCTTGCACCCACCCACCCATCTTCCCTTCCAGCCACTCATCCTCCCACCTACCCTTCGCCCATCCATCCTCTCATCTAATCACACATTTATTCCTCTGTCCTTGTGTTCAGTATCTTTTAGACACTAATGATACACGAGAACATTTTTACTTGGGGGAGCCGGTGACACCGAGCAGGGCCCTGTGGCACTCCTGGGCACAAAGCCTTTCTGTGTCCCCCATTTCTTTGATCACAGGAAATAGACTTCATTCAGCCTCCATGACCTTCTCTGAGTTCCACCGGGCAGATTCAAGCAGTTGTTAATTAGGGAAGGGAGGGGATACGAGACCAGTGAGAAACAGTCAAGAGAAACAACAGTGCAGCCTTGGGGCAAGGTCCTGGCTCCCCATCAACGGATACACAAAACAATATCTTTGAGCTGTTTTCTGATACTGAAACCCCCTCCAGGTGAGAGAGGTTAATGACTAACAATGGTATGCTGCCCACAAGCATGTAGAACCCAGGCCAGTTGGAACCTGAAGGTCGATGATGCTGACTCCTACTTACCTCACAACCACCTCATCAGAAGAATGTCCAAGGGCTGATCATGCATCTTTGAACCATTACTTTAAAACTTCTCACTATCCTCTCCAAGGAGACACACAGTTTTTCGAGGCAGGAGCCTGCTGTGTCCCCCTTTGCCTGGCAAAGTAAGAAAGCTATCCTTTTCTACTTCACCCAAAACTCTGTCTCTGAGATTTGATTTAGCGCCGGTGTACAGAGAAGCTGAGCTTTTGGCATCAACAGGGTAAATGAAGTAAATAAGACAAATTGTTTTAGATCTAAGAAGTGGTGTAAAGGAAGTAAAACAGGGAGATGTGCTATTACAGGTTGCCTGTTGTAGCTCATACGATCAAGTAAAACTCCTCACAGGAGCAGCTGAGTTGTACATGTAAAGAAATGAGTCATGCCAAGGTTAGCAGGGAGAGTAAGCGAGGCCACGGAGGCAGCCAAGGTGGAGGCCCTGAGGTGGTGATGGCCTTGGCATATTCAAGCAGGAAGGAGGCCTGCTGGCTGGGATGGTGTGGGTGAGGGATGTAGTAGGAGATGAGCAGAGAGGAATAGGGGCCAACATTACGCAGGGCCTGAGAGCCAAGGTAGGGAGTTTCGACTTTTTTCTAGGCATAAATGAGAAGGCACTGAGGGTAATGAGCAGGAAACTGGCATGAATCCTGCTTTAAAGCAAACACTCAGACAGCTATGTGGAGACTAAAGTATAGCACACAGGGTGGGATCTCGGAGACCAGTCTGGAGGTCCAGGCAAGAAATGAGGGTCTATAGGACCAGGGTGGCAGCACCTGGGGTATCTCCTAGGTGCCAGGCCCTGCCTGGGGCAGAAGCTGGGATATTAAAACAAGAAATACAGGGTTCCTGTCCTCAGGGAGGAACAGTCTGTGTGTGTGTGTGTGTGTGTGTGTGTGTGTGTGTGTGTGTGGTGTGTATGTGTTGTGTATGTGGTGTGAGAATGCTGGGAACGTGGTTGTTTGTCTTATGATTAGGGACTGTTCCTGACACACTACTAGGCAATGGCCAGGGATGCTGGCACATCCCACCCAATGAAGACAGGCTCTGTTCCAAATGCCTGTAGCACCTCTGTTGCGAAAAACGGTACCAAATTATGACCCTACAAATAATTAACATATATATTCTTTTTCCTCCTAATATGGAACCATAAGCATATCCTCAAACCATAAACACTCCTTTCCTTAATAAAGACTCTGGCTCATAAGTCTTTGCCTACATTTCTCCTCTTTCAATCTTAAAAACCATAATTTTTTTCCTGTGTTACTCAGTTCACCTAATAAGCTTACAAAGTAGATAGCTGAGCTGGGTTGGGAGAAGAGTAAAGTGAGGTTCAGAGAGTGAAACACTCTTAAATCATAATCATTCTAACTTCATCAGGCAGGCTCAGAGGGGAGAAGTCATACATGTGTTTTCCTCCCACTTTTCCCAAGCTCCTCTTATAGCAATGGGAAATCAGCATATTTGTCAGTGGCCTGCAATGGGCCAGAGCCCAAGCATGACCTTTGAGTTGAAGCAAGTCCTCTCAGATCCATGGTTGATTAAAACCTTGGAATCCAGAAACAGAAAGACTTCAAGAACCCAGTCTTGATTCAAAAACTCAAAGATTCCCACACTTTCAGTGCAAACATTTGCACTTAGGGAAACTGAAGCTTTATTTATTTATTTTTATCTTATATTTTTGTAACATCTTTATTGGAGTATAATTGCCTTACCATGGTGTGTTAGTTTCTGCTTTATAACAAAGTGAATCAGCTATACATACACATACATCCCCATATCTCTTTCCTCTGGCACCTCCCTCCCTCCCACACTCCCTATCCCACCCCTCTAAAGGTACATGGGATCTTCCCATGGGATCTTCCCAACAGGTTATGGGATATTCCAATCAGGGAATGCTAATGTAAAAGACAGTTCATGGTGGCTTAAGGAAAGTAGGATGTGTGCTTTCAGAAAAGAAGGTATGAGGAATGGAAATGTATTTTGTTAGAAGGAAATATGTGATTTTGTCCTACAGCTGGTTATTTCTGAACGGAAAAAAGAAGGGACAAAATACGGCTACAGAAAGTTGCAGAAGATTTGTGGAAACGGAACATTGAGAAAAGAATTTTGTATGTGGTCGGGATTTTCTAAGGTTGGATTAACTTTAATTAGGTAACTGGGTCTTATCAAGAGTAGGCTGATATAAGACTGGATTTGGTTTCTTTCTCTCACAAGAAAACAACATTTTCTGGGAATGCTCCTTTTGATAACAGATTGTGTGAGTTTCTGTGCCTTTAAGTGAGCTGTATTTACTTTTGAAATCTTTTTCTTTTTCCACCTTTGCTCAAGGAATAATTGTATCACAGCAGCCTATGATTCTATTTGACTGGGTGTTTTAAAAGTTCTGGAAATGTTTGACAGATTTCCCAAATATCAAATTCTAATTGGAATTCTTTTGACTTCAGTTAATTTTGGGAGGCTTCATAGGGCCCCTGGAGCCTCCAGACAGAGTTCCTAAACTAACTGTGTTCACTTGGTATGTTAAATTACATGGGAAACATTGTCGAAACTCATTGTTGCCTGTGTCAGATGGAATCATCAGGCTCTCCCCAGTTTTCTCATAGCTGCCAAACAGATAGGGGAAAAGGTTTGGCGTTGTTCTGCTGTCTAGTCTGTCACCTTATTCTATGTCCAAAAAAAAATCCCCTGTGGGAATACTCCCAATGTAGGCCCATAGGTCCTGACCTCCGTAGCATTTCCCATTGCACCCAACTCCAATTCCTCCAGGACTTCCTGTTTTGCACCTCTAGGACCCCTTTCACTCAAGGCCTTGGCAGCCCATACCATTTGTTACAGACTACCTATTGGACGGCCACTTCCAAGCAGCCCACATCCTAGGCTTTAGAGATGCTCAAACTTGAGGAATACCCCCAGCATAGGAAAATATTATAGGACAAAAGCCTCCTGGTAGACGTCTCTGGGACACTGTACTTCATTTCTAGGAGCGCTTTTTCACAGTTCCACGTTATGCAACATGGGATGATCCTCGTCTAAGCCAGAAGAAACACCTCTGGATTGTATCCTTAAAAATTGGAAATTTTCAAAAGAGACGGCTGAAAAGGGAAAAACTTAAACTCTATTGTAACATTGCCTGGCCATTGTATAAGTTGGGGAATGGGGAAAAATGGCCTGAAAATGGGTCTCTGTAATATTACCTTGCAATTGGATCTCTACTGTTGCACGACAGGGAAATGGGCTGAAGTTCCCTATGTTCAAGCCTTCATGGTCCTGGGAATTCCCTGGCGGTCCAGGGGTTAGGACTCTGAGCTGTCACTGCTGAGGGCCTGCCTTCGATCCCGGGTCAGGGAACTAAAATCCCACAGATCATGTGGGGCTGCCCAGAAAAAAAAAAAAAAAAAAAACCTTTCACATGGCAAAAAAATACCACAAGTAACATCAAAAGACAAATGATTGGAAGACAAGTATATCACCATATAAATCAATATCTTTCACAGTTGAAGGGTTAATATCACCACTTTATAAGAACTTTTAAAAACCAAGAAGAAAATACCAGATGTCCTATAGAAAAATGGACACAAGACATGATCAGACAGTTTACCAAAAGAGGTATAAAGAAATGAGAAGATGTTCAACTTCACTCATGATAAGAGAAATGCAAATTATAACTACGCTGAGATACCATTTCTCACTCATCAGCTTGACAAAAATTCAAAAGCTTGACAGTGCTCTGTATTAGTGACACTGTTAGGAAATAGACATTTTCATATATTGTTGGTGGGAATGCAGAATGGTAGAAGCCTTTTAGAGGGCAACTGGCCAATATTTAAACTGTATACACACACATACCTATTGACACAGCAAGCACACTTCTAAGCATCTAAAGAGTCACTTGCAGTTTTATGAATATACACAGGCACACGGTTCTTTTTCACAGCATTATTTACAGTTGCAAAATATTGAAAATGGCTTGAATGTTTAAGCATAGGAGGCTCTATCAACTGCAGCATATACACAATGGAGTAAAACGCATGTGAGAAAAAGTCTGAGAAAGAAGATATTAATGAAATATTATGGAGGAAATGTTATTAAGTGAAAAGAGCAAAGGGAAAAAAGCATATATAGTTTGTTACCTCTTGTGTCAGAAAGAAGGAAAAATAATGAACATAGTATTTGACTATATATCCTCAGTCTTGGGCAGTTTATCTTTATATGTTTGTTAGAATTACAAAGAACTCTTCAACTCTTCAGTAGGTTTGGTTCTTATAGCAGTACGGTGAAGCAGTTTTGAAACTACTTTGGGTGCATTATAGGATTCAGCAAATGAGTACATGTTGTTGGGAGCCTGGGTTCTCACTGTGGAAGAGAAGTCATACAAATATGGAATGGGACAAAGCAGGGAAGAATCCCACGAGGATGAGCGGGAGTTGGAAGTACTGGTGTGAACTTAAGATTTGGTAAGGTCTGTATACGTGTGTCTGTACATGCTTATGTGCCCATGCATATTTGTATGCATATATATTTGTATATGTGTGTATACACCCATGTATTTTCTATGTCTGTCCACTGAAAAGTCCAAGAAGAATGCTCCAGTAGCAGTGAGCACATCTAGCATCCAGATCTTAGTCTCTTTCCAGATCACATCTTTGCTTTGCTTTTTCCCCCTGCCCTATCCTGTCTTCCCCACTCCCCTGTTGATGAGAGCATTCTCTCAATCATTGCCCCACGTGTCCCCGTTGAAGTTTTGCTTCTGGTGAGCCTGACCCAATGCAGTTGGTACTGGCAGTAGTCCTAAGAAGCAGATGAGATTGTAGAGATGAATCACCTTTTAGCTAGAGGCAAGGATGACCCCACGTGTAGTGTTAGATGGAGTATTCCTAATCCCTGGTATGTTTCAGCAGTGACTGCTGATGAGGAAGTGGAGGCACTGGACAGTGCAACCTCTAGCATTGCACAAGTCCTGAAAAAATAGTAACCAAGAACAATGGCATTAGCGCCACTGCTGCTGTAGAGGAGATGATGAACCCCAATCTCCCTTACAGGAGAATTCACAGTGTGTGGTCTCTGTAGGGGCATGGGGTAAACTTTTCTCCCTCACAAGGCTCTCAGCATCCTCACATCAAGCCAGATGTGACCTGAGTTAAACTCATGTTGCAGATCCCAGATCTATTTCTGGTGCATCCCACATGGAACAGTCATCAACTGTTTTTTTCGTAACATTTTTAAGCCTGTTAAGATTTTGCATTTATCAGCTGGCCTCTATGATTTATCCCCTCTTCCCTTAACTGAATTGCCTTGAGGTAATTATGAACAGTCCCACGTGTTCGCTTAAGAATGGCTGGGCATTCTCTTCTTATACCTTGTAAATACGGGTAGTAGCCACTCTGTTATATTTTTAGTTTGGGGAAGAGAAGTGCTATAGGGTAGGTTTGGAGATCATGGAATTTGCAGCCAAATAACCAGAGTTCAAATCACAGTTTATATGTGTGACCTTAGGGGCAAAGTAGTTAACCTCTCTGGGCCTCCATTTAGAAATCTGTCAATACGGGAAGGATGTTGCAGATAATGGCATCCATCACAGGGCTGTTGTGAGGATTAAATATGTTAATAAATGTAAAGTGCTTACAACAGTGTTTAGCATGTAGGGAGTATCATATAAATGTTAGCTGTTATTATTTCAACTCACAGAAATCCAAATCATAACTCTTTGACTCAATATACATTACAGCCTTCAGTTAGAGAATGTTCCCTTAGCAAAGCTATATTTCATTCTTCTATGTTTTGAGCAGAATGGTTGGCTGAAGTCTGAAATCATCCCTGCCTTTGAGGACTGCATAGAGAGTAGCAAAATATAACACACCCAAGTTAAAATTCTCGATTTTTTTTCTTTTATCATTTCTCCTTACCCTATATTTTGTGTCCCAGGATAAGTACGTACCTGTTTGAGCACACATTTTCATCACCATGTAATAAAGATGTCTAATTTTCTTGCCTGGAATAACTGAATATTCTCTTCTACCCCCATTCAGCCAATTTTAAATATTGAGGTCTGCACCTCGAAATGCCATTTCCAGGTGGGTCATTCTTTACCAAGAATACAGGAAATTATATGGCAGTGGCTTAAATATATTGCAGTTTATCCTTCTCACCTAATAAGAAATCCAGGGCTGGAGAGATAGCTCAATGATGTGATGAAGGACCCAGGTAAGTTTTATCACCCTGCCACAGCATCTTTGGAAAGTGTTATTGTGCTTTCAAGTGTGCATGATTGACCTATAAAGGACAACAGAAGTTGGAAGGAGCCATGCTGGATCAGGAAAACAAGTAAGTTCTCAGAATCTCTCAGGTGGTATTTCATTGGCAAGTATTGTGTCAAACTGTAACTATTTTGTGGCCAGTGTTCAGAACAGAAACAAAGCGGGGGGGGGCGGTGTCACACTCTAAGTAATTAAAGGGAAACACCTGTTCTTCTGTTTCTTTGCATTGTAGCTTAAAGAGAAAGAAGAGACAAGTGCACCCCAATGTTCACAGCAGCCCTATTCACAATAGCCAGGACATAGAAACAACCTAAATGTCCATCAGCAGAGGAATGGATAAAGAAGATATGGTACATACATACAGTGGAATATTACCCATAAAAAGCAACAAAATTGGGTCATTTGTAGAGATGTGGATGGACCTAGAAACTGTCATACATAGTGAAGTAAGTCAGAAAGAGAAAAACGAATATCGTATATTAACGCATATATTTGGAATCTGAAAAAATTGGTATAGACGATCTTATTTACAAAGCAGAAATACAGGCACAGATGTAGAGAAAAAACGCATGGATACCAAGGGGGAAAGCGGGTGTGGGATGAATTGGGAGACTGGGATTGACATATATACACGCTTGATACTATATATAAAATAGATAACTAATGAGAGCCTACTGTATAGAACAGGGAACTCTACTCAGGGCTCTGTGGTGACCTAAATGGGAAGGAAATCCAGTAAAGGGGGGATATATGTATATGTATAGCTGATTCACTTTGCTGTACAACAGAAACTAACACAACACTGTAAAGCAAATATACTCCGATTAAAAAAAAAAAATAGACTCCACATTCCCAGTGCAGGGGGACTGGGTTTGAACCCTGATCAGGGAACTAGATCCCACATGCGGCATCGAAGATCCCACATGCCACAGCTGAGACCTGGAGCAGCCAAATAAATAAATATTTAGAAAAAATAGAACAGAAACAAAAGCGGGGACTGTCATTCTGTTTCTTTGCATTGTAGCTTAAAGAAAAAGACTGCCTGCAGGAAGTACTATTTTTAGCTTCACTGTGGGCCAGCATGGAGTCAATGAGAAATCCCTGATATGAATTTTTGAAGTGTCACAGGACATTTTCAATAATGGATAGAACATACAGACCTAAAATCAATAAGGGAACAGTTAACTTTCAACAACATTATAAACCAAATGGACCTAAGAGCCATATATAGAAAATTCGAACCAACAGTTAGATATTATTCTCAACTCTACATGGAACTTTCTCCTAGATCACATATTAGGTCACAAAACAAGTCTTAATAAAATTAGCAAGACTGAATTATAATAAGTATTTTTTCTGTTCACCATGGAATGTAAATAAAAAGCAAGATAAAAAAAGCTGGAAAATTCATAATGTGTGGAAATTAAATAATATAATCTTGAGAAAGATTATTTTGTTTTCAAAAATGAAAACAAAAGAGAAATTAGAAAATATCTTGAAAAAAATTAAAATGAAAACAGTATACCAAAACATATGGGATACATCAAAAGCAGTTCTACAAGGGAAGTTTATAGTCATAAATCCCTAGATTAAGATAAAAGAAAAATCTCAAATAAACAACTTAACAGCATACCTCAAGAAACAAAAAGAACAAAGTAAGCTCAAATTTAGCAGAGGTAAGGAAATAAAGAGCAGAGCAGAAATAAATGAAATACAGACTAGAAAAACAATAGAAAAGATTAATGAAACTAAGAGCCGAGTTTTTTAAAAAGAAAAACAAAAATTGACAAATCCTTAGCTAGTCTAACAAAGACAGAGAGAGAAAGAGATCCCAATAAAATCAAACAGGTATGAAAGGAAACATAAAATGGTTTCCACAGAGATACAAAGGATTATAAGGGACTGTTATGATTAATTGCATATCCAATTGGATAACCTAGAAGAAATGGATAATTCCTAGAAACACACAACCTGCAAAGATTAAGTAAAAAAGAAATAGAAAACCTAAAGAGAGCTAAAACTGGTAAGGAGATTGAATCAGTAATCAAAAGAATCTCAGCAGAGAAAAGCCCAAGATCAGATGTCTTCACAGATGAATTATCTCACCATTTGAAGAAGATTAATGCCAATCTTTCTGAAACTCTTGCTTACTCCATTTGGGATACTCTAACAAAATACCACTGACTGAGTAGCTTATAAATAATAGCTCACCATTCTGGAGGCTGGAAGTCTGACATTATGGCATCATCACACTTGGATGAGACTATTCTTTCTGACCCATAGTTGGTACCTTCTCTCTGTGTTCTCACATCATGAAAGGGGCTAGAGGCATCTTTGGAGCCTTTTATTAAAAAAAAAAATAAGGGCACTAATCCCATTTATGAGTGCTCTGCCCTCATGACCTAAGCAACTCCCAAAGGCCCCACCTACTCTTACTATCACATCAGGCATTAGGTTTTTAACATATGAAATTTGGAAGGACATATTCAAACCATAGCAAGCTCTTGCTAAATACTGAAAAATGGTGAACTCTTCCAAACTAATTTTACAAGTCCAGCATTACCCTGATATCAAAACCAGATAAAGACACTACAAGAAAAGATAAAATATCCCTGATGCACACAGATGTTACAAACCTCATCAAGATACTAGCAAACCAAATTAAACAGCACATTAAATGGATTATACACATGACCAAGTGGATTATACATATGACGCTGGGATTCAAGGATGGTTCAACATCCATAAATCAATCAATGTCATGATACATGACATTACCAGAACGAAAAAAACAAAACAAACCCCCACCATGATCATCTCAACAGATGCAGAAAAAGGATCTGGAAAAAACTCAACATTCTTTCAGATAAAAATCCTCCATAAACTAGGAATAGAAGGAAATGAACATAAAGAAGGCCAAATATGAAAAGGACACAGCTAATATCAAACTCAATAGTGAAAAAGTGACAGCTTTTCCTTTATGACCATGAAGGCAAGGATGTCCAATCTTGCCACTTTTATTCAGCATAGTTCTGGAAATCCTAGACAGATAAATTAAGTAAGGAGAAGAAATAAAAGACATTCACATCAGAAAGGAAGAAGTAACATTATCTTTTAAATGACACAATTTTTTTGGTAGCAAGTCTTACCAACTCCACAGAAAATGAATTCACTAAAGTAGAAATATATAAAAATCAACATCCAGAAGTCAATTCCATTTCTACTCACTGACAATGAAAAATTTGAAAAGTAAATTAAGAAAAGAATCCCATTATCAACTTCAATGCAAAGAATAAAATACTTAGAAATAAACATAACCAGAGGTGAAACACCTGTACACTCAAAAGTATAAAAAAAAGATGAGGAAAATTAAAGAAGACACTGATAATACAGAAAGACCTCCCATGTTCATGATTACTATTTTCAGAATGTACATACTACCATAGTGGTCCACAGATTCAATGACGTCCCTATTAAAATCCCAATGGTATTCAATACAGAAATAGAGAAAGCAATCCAAAAATTCATAGGGCACCACAAAAGACCCCAAATAGCCAGAACAATCTTTTGAAGAATAAACCTTAAGGGATCACACTTCCTGCTTTCAAAACATATTACCGGGCTTCCCTGGTGGAACAGTGGTTGAGAGTCCACCTGCCGATGCAGGGGACACGGTTTCGTGCCCCAGTCCAGGAAGATCCCACATGCCGCGGAGCGGCTGGGCCCGAGAGCCATGGCTGCTGAGTCTGCGTGTCTGGAGCCTGTGCTCCGCAACAGGAGAGGCCACAACAGTGAGAGGCCCGCGTACTGCAAAAAAACACAAAAAAACATATTACCAAGCTACAGTAATTAAAACAGAATAGTACTGGGTTAAATACAAACATATCGACCAATGGAACAAACTAGAGAGCCCAGAAAGAGACCCATGTATATACAATAAACAAAGTATCACCACTGAATACTCTCAATCAAATACTTATGAAAAGTCCTAAATACACTTTTGTCAAATGTTTGAATCTTAAATGTTAGTAGCATGGAACATAAAAATATATCCAATAAACCAACACCATTTTATATTAATTTAAAATAAAGTCACAAAAAATGGTATGGGCTTCTCATATCATAAAGCTTCCTTCCAACCTGTAACAACCATTACATCTTCCCAAATGCAAGCTGGATTTCAACAAACAGGAGCAATACCACCACCAACAACAACACCAGCAACAAACAGCTATAACAGAAAATCCTGATGGGAAGGGAGAATCTGATTTCCAGAATTTCTACTTTATATTATTTAACATATAAATTTTCAACAAAGAGTTATGAGGTATGAAAACAAACAACAAAGTATGATCCATGAATGAGGAAAAAAATGTGTGTGTATATATATATATATATATATATATATATATATATATATACACACACACACTGTCCACACAATGTGGACATACACATATACACATTGTCCAGGCATTAAAAAGACTTTAAATCACTCTCTTAAATATTACCATAGAACTAAATGAAATTTTGGACAAAGAACTAAAAGGAAATCAGGAAAATGGTGTCTCACCAAGTGACGAATACTAACAAAGAGAAAGAAATTACAAAAAGGAATCAAATATATATTCTAGAGTTGAAAAGTGCCACAACTGAAATAAGAAAGTCATTAGGGGGATTCATTAGCAGACTTAAGAAGGTAGAATAAAGAATTGGCACATTTGAAGAAGAACTGATTGAGACTATCCACTCAGGGGTGGAAAGAGGAAAGAGTGAAGGATAACGAGCAGAATGTAAAAGACCTACGAGACATCATCAAGTATGACAACACATCCATAATAGGAATCCTGCATGGAGAGAAAGGGATAGAAAGTCAGGGAAAATATTTGAAGAGATAATTGTTCCAAACTCCTCAAATATGATAAAATACATGAAAGTACATATCCAAGAAACTCAGTGAACTCCAACAGGAGATCTACACAAAAACACTATATTAAAATTGCAAAAACTAACAACAAAGAGAATTTTCAAAGCGTCAAGGGAGAAGGCTGGTGGATTTCATATTCACGTGTTGAAAGAAAAACACTGTTAACCAAGCATTCTATATCTGGTAAAACCATCTTCCAAAAATGAAGGACAGCAGTGATATAGGTCAGATGGCAGAATAGGAAACTCCAGGTCTGTAACCCCATGAAAACACTGACCTAAACAATAGAATACAAATAGCTTTGTGGGAGCTCTAGAAACCAGTCAGTAATCTGAAGCAACAAAGTGAATGCCCAATCAAGAAAGAGTCACTCTCTAAATGATAGCAAATTTCGTGACATTTTTGCTCACTCTTATCCTAACCCATTCCTGACTCAAAATGGTGCAGGAGAGTGAAAGCTGCCCAATTACTGGTCCTCCATTGGGAGAAAAGTAAAAGAGTGCAACTTGATTGCAATGTGTGGCATGCCAGGCAATGTCTGAGAGTGTGATTTCTGTCTCACATGACTCACTGCTGAGATAGGAATAGTGGAATATTTTTTATATCAGATTGGTAGCTGTGAAAGCAATGATGGAGTCAATGGCCCATGAAAACTTCATGGCAACTGTAGACCTGCACACACCTGGAGGGCAGAGATTACTAACAGAGGAATACAACAGAACATTTAAGGGCCAAGAAGACAGGGGTGAGGCTCTTGGGGAAATGAAATATTTAAAAGGAGCTCTGTGTGTGGCAGAATTAGGGGACTGTGGCTGGGCTTCATACACAGGCCCAGTGAAGTCACATCCTCAGAAAAGATCTGAGAAGACCTTAAGTCATTACACCAGGCTGAGTAGTGAAGGCCTTCCTCTGCAAGTATCCAGTCTACAAGGCTGGGAGAGGTGGCTGTTTTTTTCAATATGCAATTTTTGACAAAAGCTCACAAAACACAGAAAAAAACAGGGAAATGTGGCCCATTCAAAGGAACATAATAAATCTCTAGAAAGTGACACTAAAGAAAGACAAGCTTCAGAGTTGCTGGATGAACTCTTGAAAACAACTGCCTAGGAAATCAGGAAGATGATGTATCAACAAAGTGAGAATATCAACAAAGACAGAATTTATTTCAAAAAAGCAAATGTGCAGTTAAAAGTGTAACTAAATTGAAAATTTCATAAGAGGGGTTCAAAAGCAGACTGAAACAGGCAGAGGAAGGCATCAGCAAACTTGAAGACAAATCATTTGAAATTATTAGTTCTCAGAGCCAAAAGGAAAATCAATGAAGAAATGTGAACCGACCCTAATGGAATTATGGGAATCCAAAAAAGAAGACATTATGGGAATCCAGGAAGAAAAAAGAGTGAGAAAACAGCAGAAACCTCATCTGAAGGAATAATGGACAAAACCTTCCCAAACTATGAAATACTTGGATAAAAAAATACAAGTTAAACGAACTGTAGAGTAAAATCAAATAGACCCACACTAAACCACATTATAATCAAACTGACAAAAGTAAAAAACAAAGAATCTTGAAAGAATCAATAGACAACTGAGTCATCATGTATTAATGATGCCAAATAAAATTTTTAGCAGATTTTTCAGCAGAAACCTTGCAGTCCAGAAAGCACTGGGATGATGTATTTTAAGTACTGAAGGAAAAAAAAAAAGCCTTATAAACTAAAAATCCTATATCGGCAAAACTGTACTTCAAAATAAAGGAGAAATTAAGGCATTCCAAGATAAACAAAACTTGGAGGGAATTACTATCATTAGACCTTCCCTACCAGAAATACTAAAGGGAGTCCTTCAAGTTGAAATGATAAAATGCTAGACAAGTAGCTCAAAGCTAGAAGAAAATATATAGCTCTCTGGTTAAGGTAAATAAATGGCGAAATATAAAAAACATGAGTATTGCAACGTGGTTGGTAATCACACTTTTTATATACTATAGGATTAAAAGTAAGAAAATTAAAAATTAACATAATTTCTATGTTAATGGATACACAATATATAAGGATGTATTTTTTAACATCAATAACAGACTGAAGGAGTGGTGCGGTGAAGGAGTAGAATTTTTGTATATTATTGAAGTTAAGTTGTTGACAGTTTAAAACAGATTGTTATGATTTTAGGATATTGTATGTAACCCCTGTGATAACCAAAAAGAAAATATTTACAAAGTATACAGAAAAGGAAGTGAGAAGGGAATCAAAATGTGTCACTCCAAAAACAATAAACACAAAAGAAGGCAATAAGGAAGGGACAAAAATTTAATGAAGCATACAGAAAACAAATGTCACCAATGGCAAAAAAAAGTCCTTCTCTATCAGTAATTAAGTATAATGGATTAAACTCACCAATTAAGATGCATAAGCTGGCAGAATGGATAAAAAACAGAATCCAACTATAAGCTGTCTACGCTGTCTACAAGGGATTCTGTTTAAATTTATGGACATCCACAGGTTGAAAGTGAAGAATGGAAAAATATCCCATGCAAATAGTAAGCAAAAGGGAACAAGGTGCCTATACTAATATCAGACAAACTAGACTTTAAGTCAAACCTTTTACAAGGAACAAAAAAGGAATTTATATAATAAGAAAAGGATCAATTCTCTAAGAAAAAATAAAAATTATAAACATTTGTACCAGAGCTCCTTAACACATGAAGCAAACCTTGACGGAAAGGAGAAACAGGAAGAGTTGGAGACTTTGATAGCCTTCATTCAGAAATGGGAGAGAACAACCACACAGAAGATCAGTAAAGAGACAGAAGACTTAAACAACAGTATAAACCGATGGACCTAACAGACACATATATACACAGCTCTCTACCCAAAGATAGTAAATTACAGATTTTTCTCAAGTGTACGTGAAACATTTCCCGAAGAGGCCATATGTGAGGCCACAAAACAATTCTTAATAAAATTTAAAAGTACTGAAATCACACAATGAATCTTTTTCCATCACAATGGGATAAAAGTGGAAATCAGTAACAGAAGGGAAACGAAAATTCACAAATATGTGGAAATTAAACAGCACGCTTTTAAACAACCAATGGGTCGAGGAAGAAATTACAAGAGAAACTACAAAATAACTTGAGACCAAAGAAAAAAAATACATAATAGCAAACCTTACGGGATGGAGCACAAACAGTGATGAGAGGGAAATTTATAGCTGTAAAGGCTTACACTGAGAAAGAATAAAGATCTCATATCCACAATCTAACATTTTCCTTAAAGAAGTAGAAAAAACTTAACCCAAGGCCAGCAGATGGGAAAAATAATAAATGTTACAGCATACATAAACAAAACAGAAAAACAATATAGAAAGTCAATGAAACCAGGAGTCGGTTATTAGAAAAGATCAACACATACCTCAAGATGGACACAGAAGAGACTCCTGAATTTCCCTCCTTCCATGGATGCACTGAATATACAGCTACACACAGATCAATTCCCTCTGAAAGATATCAAGAAACTAACTTTAGTGACTCCTACACATTGGGAAACTGAGAAAATACCCACTCAGAAATGTGTAGGAAAGGATGAGACACACTCTTACTATAAACCCCACCCAAGAACAGCGCCTTATAATCTTTCTGAAAACACCAACTCCTAGCTCCTTCCCAATTAGCGCGGTGTTTGCACCACATTTCTAATGTCCCAAAATTTAAGGCTGCCGCCTGAGGGATGGACCCCCAAATCATCTAGCTCTGAGAGCCAAAAGGGCTTCCCTTCAGAAGTCCAATGGTATTAGAGCAAACAAATAAGCAGTTTTTACAAGGTGCTTGAACACTCCCTCTGGCTATCTCCACAAGCTCAGAGCAGAGGGAACACACACAAATGCTTATCTCCCAATTTCTTCCTGGAGGGCGTTGGACTACATACTTTCCCAGCTACTGTCTGAGGGTCCAGCTTCTAATCAGCTTGCATTTCAGCTGACTGGAATCCTGCGCAGAGCCCAAAAGAGCCAGTGGGTACTTACTCTGCCCTCTCCCCCAGCTTCCTTCAACAATAAAGCCAAGTCTCCTGCATGGCCCTGGAGGGAGCTTGTCTACACATTTAGAACCCTGACTTTAAAAACTGCCACCTGAGGGATGGACCCCCAAATAACCTACCTCTGAAAGTCAATTGGGCTTGCATTCCTGAGCACCACAGTACTATAGCAAACAAAGAAGTAGTTTTTAAATGGATGCATAAGGATTCCCCGTAGCTATACACCCAGACCCAGCATGGAGGGAGACGACAAAAAAATGCCCATCTCCCAGCAAGAATGTTTCTCCCTGGAAGGAAGTTGTATATTTTCCTAGCTGCTGCCTGTGGTTATGGCTTCCAGTTAGTCTGCATGTGGAAGCTCACAGGGATCCATTTGGGAGCCTGGTAAAGCTGGTGGGCATGTCCCCTGCTATCTCCACCAGCTCCAAATAAGACCAAATTTTTATCTTCTCTCCTGGAAGGAGCTTGTTCACACATCTAGCACGCCAGTTTTCAACTGCCACCTAAGGGACTAGCCCCCAATTCACCTAGCTCTGGGAGCTGAAAGGGCTCAGCCTTCATGAGTCCCTGGGACCACTAAAAACAAAGGCTGTTTTACTTGGACACAGAAGCATTCAGAGCAATTATTTCCCTTGGCTCAGCACAGAGTGAGGAAGAAGAAACTCTTCCAGCTCTGCATTCTTCTTCATAGAGGCAAGACTACATATGTCATGTTCTGACTTTTCCAGCTCCTGCCTGATAATTGGGCTTCCAATTAACCTGCATCAGGGAGTTAAAGCAGCAGGCAAGTGGCAGTTGTCCAGAAGCCTAAACAGGCATATGAGCATTAACCACATGGTTGAGGACACTGATGGGTCTTGGAACACCCTCAACTGCTGCAAGTCACTAAGAACAAAGACAATGATTTGTTCAACAACCAGGCCAGGCTGATTAAGGCCAATCTGTCAAAACTGGGAAAAGGGGCTGTTTTATACAAAAAGCAACACAGAGAGTCAAGGAAAGTAAAGAAACGGGGATGTTTCAAACAAATAAAGAGATCTCTAGGAGCTGACCTTAATGAAGTGGATATAAGTAATTACCCAACAGAGTTCAAAATAATGGTAATAAAGATGCTTACTGACCTCAAGAGAATAAAGCATGAGCAAAGTGTGAGTTTCAACAAAAAGACGGAAAATATTAAGAAGTACCAAACAGACATCATAGATTTCAAGAATAAATGAACTGAAAAATTCAAAACAGGGCTTCACAAGCAAACTAGACCAAATGGAAGAAAGAATCAGACAAGGCAGTGGAAGTCATCCAATCAAAAGAGCAAAAAGAAAGAAGAATAGAAAAAAGTGAAGATCACATAAGGGACACCAGTAAGTGGATCAATATATGTGTTACAGGTCTTCAAGAAAGAGAAGGAAAGAAAGGGCAGAGAGCATATTCAAAGAAATAATGGCTAAAAAGTTCCCTAATGTGGGGAAAGAAAGAGATATCCAGATCAAGGAAGCCCAAAAATCTCCAAAGAAGATTAATCCAAAGAGATCTACAAATAGACACACTATAATGAAATTATCAGAAATTAAAGACAGAATCGTAAAAGCAAGAATAGCCACTTGTTTATACATGGGAATCCCCATAAGATTAACAGATTTTTCAGCAAAACTATTGTAGCCCATAAAGGATAGGAATGATATATTCAATGTGTGCAAAGAAAAAAAAAAATGCCAAGAATGCTCTATCCAGCAAACATGTCCTTTAGAATTGGAGAGACAGAGTTTTCATAAACAAAGAAAAGCTGAAGGAGTTTATACAAAAGTTGTAAAAGGAGTTCTTCAATCTGAAATGAAAGCGTGTTAATTAATTAGGAACATGAAAACACATGAAAGTATAAAACTCATAGGCTAAAAGATAGTTCAGAATACTCTAATATTGTGATGGTGATGGGTAAATCTCTTATAACTTTAGTATAAAGGTAAAAGACAAGAACAACTGTAACTGCAATAATTTTTAACAGATTCACAATATAAAATGATGTGAATTGTGACATCAAAGCATAAAATAAGGAGAGTGCAAAATTGTAGTGCTTTTGTATGTATTCAAAATTAAGTTGTTATCACCTTAAAATAGTCTGTCATAACTCTAAAAGGTTGGATGAAAGGCTCACGATAACAAAGAATCAAAACCTTTAGTAGATACCCAAAAAACAGAAACAAGGATCAAAGCATACCACAACAAAATTATCAATTCACAAAGAAAGACAGCAAGAAAAGAAGGAGTAAAAGAATGACAAAAAAATCCAGGAAACAATTAATATGATGGAATTAGTAAGTCCTTCCCTGTCAATGATTCCTCTATATGCAAATGAATTAAATTCTCCCATTAAAAGACACAGAGTGGTTTTATGAATTTAAAAAGAAGACCCAAGTGTCTGCTGATACCAAGAGTCTCATTTCAGCTTTAATGACACACTTACACTGAAAGTAAAGGGATGGAAAAAGATATTCTATTCAAATGGAAACCAAAAGAGAGCAGTGGTAGCTATACTTACATGAACTTGAAGTCAAATACTGTAACAAGAGAAAAAGAAGGTCATTATATAAAGATAAGGAGTAAATTTACTTATAAGAGGACATACAATTATACATTTTTATCCCTGAACTCTCAGAGCACCCTAAATATATAAAGCAAATAGTAACTAACCTGAAGGAGGAAATGGGCAGCAAATCAGTATTTTGGGACTTCAATACCCCATTTTCATCAATGGATAGGTCATCATCCAAAAAGAAAATCAGTAAGGAGACATTGGACTTAAACTACACATAATACCAGATGGACCTAACAGACATATGCAGAACAGAAGAATACACATTCTTCCCAAGCATACATGGAATACTCTCCATGACAGATCATCTGTTAGGTCATAATATAACTGAAATCACTGTATCGTTTCTGACTACAATGGTATGACACTAAAATACATTATAGGAGAAAAACCAGAAATATCACAAACATGTGGAGGTTAAACAACAGGTTCCTGAACAAAAGGGTTGAAGAAGAAATAAAAGGGCAATTGACAAGGTATTTTGAGACAAATGAAAATGAAACACAACGTACTAAAACTTATGAGCTGCAGCAAAAACAGTTCTAAGAGGGAAGTTTATAATGATAAAAGTCTACATTAAGAAAAAAGAGAGGTCTAAAGTAAACAACTAAAAAAACTCAAGGAACTAAACAACATACTAAGCCTAATGTTATCAGAAGGAAATAAAAATTAGGGCAGATATAAATGAAACAGGGACTAGAAATACAAGAGACAACCACTGAAACTAAGAGCTGGTTTTTTAAAGGTTAGAAAAAAAAAGATGTGCAAGCCTTTAGCTAGACTAACTAGGCAAAAAGGAGAAGACTCAATATTGTCAGAAGCGAAAGGGGATATATTACCACACGTAACAACAAAGGTAAAGGATCAGAAGAAATTACTATGAGCAATTTTATGCCAACAAGTTAGATAACCTAGAAGAGATAGGTAAATTCCTAGAAACGTACAACCTAACAAGAATGAATCATAAGGAAATAGAAAATATGAACAAATTACAAGTAAGGAGATTGAATCAGTAAATAATAAACCTCTCAACCAAAAACAGTTCCAAGACTAGATGGCTTCACTGGTAAATTCTACCAACACTTTAAAGAAATTAACCATTCTATCTCAAACTCTTCCAAAGAACTGAAGAGGAGGGAAAACTTCCAAACTCATTTTACAAGGCCAATATTACCCTGTTACCAAAGCCAGGCATGCAAACTACAAGAAAATAAAATTAATGCTCAACATGATTGATGCACAGATGAGCACAGATGCCAAAATCCTCAACAAAATATTACCAAACAAACTTCAACAGCACATTACAAGAATCGTACACCATGACCAAGCAGGTTTATTCCTGGGATGCAAATATGGTTCATCACATGTAAATGAATAAATGTGATATAGCACATTAATAAAATGAGGGATAAAATCATATGATCATCTCAATGGATGCAGAAAAAGCTTTTGACAAAAGTGAACATAATTTCATGATAAAAACTCAGCAAACTGAATGGATACAAAATCAAGACCCATATATATGCTGTCTACAAGAGACCCACTTCAGACCTATGGACACATACAGACTGAAAGTGAGGGGATGGAAAAAGATATTCCTTGCAAATGGAAATCAAAAGAAAGTAGCTATAATCATACCAGATAAAATAGACTTTAAAATACAGAGTGTTACAAGGACAAGGAAGGACACTACATAATGATCAAGGGATCAATCCAAGAAGAAAATATAACAATTGTAATATATATGCACCCAACATAGGAGCACCTCAATACATAAGGCAACTGCTAACAGCTCTAAAAGAGGAAATCGACTGTAACACAATAATAGTGGGGGACTTTAACACCTCACTTACACCAATGGACAGATAACCCAAACAGAAAATTAAGGAAACACAAGCTTTAAATGACACTATAGACCAGATAGACTTAATTGATATTTATATGGCATGCATTCAAAAACCGCAGATTCAACTTTCTTTTCAAGTATGCATGGAACATTCCCCAGGATAGACCACATCTTGGGTCTCAAATCAAGCCTCAGTAAATTCAAGAAAACTGAAATCATATCAAGCATCTTTCCTGACCACAACGCTATAAGAAAGGGAAAAAACCGTAAAAAGCACAAACACATGGAAGCTAAACAATACATTACCAAATAACCAAGAGATAACTGAAGAAATCAAAGAGGAAATCAAAAAATACCTAGAGACAAATGACAATGAAAACACGACGATCCAAAACCTATGGAATGCAGCAAAAGCAGTTCTAAGAGGGAAGTTTATAGCTATACAAGCCTACCTCAAGAAACAAGAAAAATCTGAAATAAACAATCCAACGTTAAACCTAAAGAAACTAGAGAAAGAAGAGCAAACAAAACCCAAAGTTAGCAGGAAGAAAGAAATCATAAAGAGCAGAGCAGAAATAAATGAAATAGAAACAAAGAAAACAATAACAAAGATCAATAAAACTGAAAGCAGGCTCTTTAAGAAGATACACAAAATTAATGAACCATTAGCCAGACTCATCAAGAAAAAGAGGGAGAGGACTAAAATCAATAAAATGAGAAATGAAAAGAGAAGTTACAACAGATACCACAGAAATACAGAGGATTATAAGAGATTACTACAAACAACTATATGCCAATAAAATAGACAACCTGGATGAAACGGACAACTTGTTAGAAAGGTATAACCTTCCAAGAGTGAACAAGGAAGAAATAGAAAATATGAAGAGACCAATCACAAGTAATGAAATAGAAACAGTGATTAAAAATTTTGCAGCAAACAAAAGTCCAGGACCAGGTGGTTTCACAGGTGAATTCTATGAAACATTTAGACAGGGCTAACAGCCATCCTTCTCAAATTCTTCCTAAAAATTGCAGAGGAAGGAAAACTCCCAAACTCATTCTATGAGGCCACCATCACCCTGATACCAAAACCAGACAAAGATACCACAAAAAAAGAAAATTACAGACCAGTATCACTGATGAATATAGATGCAAAACTCCTCAACAAAATACTAGCAAAGAGAATCGAACAATACACTAAAGGATCATACACCATGATCAAGTGGGATTTATCCCAGGGATGCAAGAATTCTTCAATATATGCAAATCAATCAATGTGATACGCCATATTAACAAATTGAAGAGTAAAAACCATATGATCATCTCAATAGATGCAGAAAAAGCTTTTGACAAAATTCAACACCCATTTATGATAAAAACTCTCCAGAAAGTGGGTATAGAAGGAACCTACCTCAACATAATAAAGGCCATATAAGACAAACCCACAGCAAACATCCTTCTCAATCGTGAAAAACTGAAAGCATTTCTCTAAGATCAGGAATGAGACAAGGATGTCCACACTCACCACTATTATTCAACATAGTTCTGGAAGACCTAGCCACGGCAATCAGAGAAGAAAAGAAATAAAAGGAATACAAATTGGAAAAGAAGAAGTAAAACTGTCACTGTTTGCAGATCTCTATACATACAGATTCCTAAAAATACTACCAGAAAACTACTAGATCTAATCAATGAAGTTGGTAAAGTTGCATGATACAAAATTAATGCACAGAAATCTCTTTCATTCCTATACACTAATGATGAAAAATCTGAAAGAGAAAATATGGAAACACTCCCATTTACCATTGCAAGAAAAAGAATAAAATACCTAGGAATAAACCTACCTATGGAAACAAAAGACCTGTATGCAGAAAACTATAAGACACTGAAGAAAGAAATTAAAGATGATACCAAAAGATGGAGAGATATACCATGTTCTTGGATTGGAAGAATCAATATTGTGAAAATGACTATACTACCCAAAGCAATCTACAGATTCAATGCAATCCCTATCAAATTACCAATGGCACTTTTTACGGACCTAGAACAAATCATCTTCAAATTTGTATGGAGTCACAAAAGACCCCAAATAGCCAAAGCACTCTTGAGGGAAAAAAACGGAACTGGAGGAATAAGAGTCCCTGACCTCACACTATACTACAAAGCTACAGTAATCAAGACAATATGGTACTGGCACAAAAACAGAAACATAGATCAATGGAACAAGATAGAAAGCCCAGAGATAAACCCATGCAACTATGGTCAACTAATCTATGACAAAGGAGGCAAAGATATACAATGGAGAAAACACAGTCTCTTCAATAAGTTGTGCTGGGAACACTGGACAGCTACATGTAAAAGAATGAAATTAGAACACTCCCTAACACCATACACAAAAAGAAACTCAAAATGGTTTCGAGACCTAAAGGTAAGACCAGACACTATAAAACTATTAGAAGAAAAGACAGGAAGAACACTCTTTGACATAAATCACAGCAAGATCTTTTTTGATCCACCTCCTAGAGTAATGGAAATAAAAACAAAAATAAGCAAATGGGACCTAATGAAACTTCAAAGCTTTTGCACAGCAAAGGAAACCATAAACAAGACAAAAAGACAACCCTCGGAATGGGAGAAAATATTTGCAAATGAATCAATGGACAAAGGATTAATCTCCAAAATATATAAACAGCTCATGCAGCTCAATATTAAAAAAACAAACAACCCAATCCAAAAATGGGCGATGACCTAAATAGACATTTCTCCAAACAAGGCATACAGATGGGCAAGAAGCACATGAAAAGCTGCACAACATCACTAATTATTAGAGAAATGCAAATCAAAACTACAATGAGGTATCACCTCACACCACTTAGAATGGGCATCATCAGCAAATCTACAAACAAATACTGGAGAGGGTGTGGAGAAAAGGGAAGCTTCTTGCACAGTTGGTGGGAATGTAAATTGATACAGCCACTATGGAGAACAGTATGGAGGTTCCTTACAAAACTAAAAATAGAATTACCATATGACCCAGCAATCCCACTACTGGGCATATACCCAGAGAAAACCATAAGTCAAAAAGACCCATGCAGCCCAATGTTTGTTGCAGCACTGTTTACATTAGCCAGGTCATGGAAACAACCTAAATGCCCATCTACAGACGAATGGATAAAGAATATGTGGTACATATATACAATGGAATAGTACTCAGCCATAAAGAGGAACGATATTGGGTCATTTGTTGAGACATGGATGGATCTAGAGACTGTCATACAGGGTAAGTAAGTGAAAAAGAGAAAAATATCGTATATTAACGCATATATGTGGAACCTAGAAAAATGGTACAGATGAACCGGTTTGCAGGGCAGAAATAGAGACACAGATGTAGAGAAGAAACGTATGGACACCAAGGGGGGAAAACCGCGGTGGGCTGGCGATGGTAGCGTGCTGAATTGGGCGATTGGGATTGACATGTATACACTGATGTGTATAAAATTGATGACTAATAAGAACCTGCAGTATAAAAAAACAAACAAAAAAAAAGCAACTAATACTAAACTTTCTTTGGGTTATTTGTATGGAAATATGTTAATATAAATGTTTCAGACATTACATGAAATTTCTAAAAATCTTATATGTTCTGGTATAATGTTACAAGTCATAATTGTAGTTATTACTTTAAAATGTATATCTCAGCAATAACTAAATTTCCTTGTCAATTGCATTATTATGAACTTTCATCAAATCTTTAACCGTGGTCATTTTTAAGTCTTTTGTCATTTACAGACAGTTCTGGGTGTACTCTGATGCTTTTGCAAAAATGTTCCTATAAAAGGGTTTCCTATTCAAGGCATTCATGGAAAAGACTCTGACAAGTACAGGTTTCTGGTAACTGACTATACTGCTGAACTGAATGAATAAGCATTTTCAGAACTCTAATGTAAAACTGATGAATTCATACAAGATGAAAAAAATTAATTACATGGGACTGAGTGAACTGATGAGGATGATTATAATTTTTGTGACTTTCTGTTTGAATAAAAAAAAATCCCACAAGGACTCAGAGGCAAAAAATATACAAATCAATTTTCACTGCAAAGTAAATGAGCTGTTACAGTGGAGGTTTACTGGACTGAATGTCAATATTATGACACAGTATGAGTGTGTTTTGTGTTTGGTAATTGCAATCATTGTTTATTTTGTTGTGGTCATCCATTTACAATGCTCGGTGTCAGTTTATCTCTTGTAAAAATAAAATAGAGTGTGTGTGTGTGTGTGTGTGTGTGTGTGTGTGAAAAAACAACTCAGCAAATTATGTATAGATGTAATGTATGCTATCATAATAACGGCCATATATGATAAGACTACAGCTAACATCACACGGAATAATGAGAAGCTGAAACAAGAAACAGCATCCTCTAAGATCAGGAACAAGACAAGGATGCAACTCTCAGCACCCTCATTCACCATATGACTGTAAGTCCTAGCCAGAGCAATTAAGCAAGAAAAATGAATAAAAGGCATCCAAATTGTAAAGTTATAAGTAAATTAAGTCTGTTTGCAGATGACATGATATTATATGTGGAAAACCCTAAACACACTGACAAAAAAAAAAAAAACCTGTTAGAATAACTGAATTCTGTAAAGTTTCAGCATCAATATACAAAAATCAGCTGCATTTGTATATCAACGAATATCAACTAACAATGAATTATCAGAAGGAAAATTAAGAAAATAATCTCATTTACAATAGTATGAGAAAAAGTAAAATACTTAGGAACAAATTTATCTAATGGGGTGAAAGATCTACACACTAAAAACCATAAAACACTGATGTAAGAAATGGAAGAAGACACAAACAAATGGATAGATATGCTGTGTTCATGGATTGGAAGGGTTAATATTGTGAAAATGCCCATACCATCCAAAGTGACCTACAAATTCAATGCAATCTCTATCAAAATTCCAAAGCATTTTTTAAAGAAATGAAAAAAAAATCCTAAAACTCATATGAAACCACCAAAGACTCCAAAGAGCCAAAGCAATCTTGAGAAAGAAGAACAAAAGTACAGACATCACACTTGCTGATTTCAAACTATAATACAAAGCTATAGTAATCAAAAAAGTACTGTATTGGCATAAAACAGAAACAGATCAACAAAAACGAATCGAGAGCTCAAAAGTAAACTCATGCATATATAGTCAATTAGTTCTCAGCAAGGAAGTCAAGAATAAACATTGGGAAAAGGAGAGTCCCTCCAATAAGCGGTTTTTGGAGAAACTGCATCGCCACATGGAAAGGTCACATTATGCCAGCTATAAAAATAAAATCAAAATTAATTAAAGACATGAACATAGGACCTGATCCTTAAAATTCTTAGTAGAAAATATAGGGGGTAAGCTCCTTGACACTAATCTCATCCATGTTCTTTTGGATTTGACACCAAAAGCAAAGGCAACAAAAGCAAAAATGTACAAGTGGGACTACATCAAACGAAAAAGGTTCTGAACAGCAAAGGTAACCATTAACAAAAATGAAAAAGCAGCCTATGGAGTGTGAGAAAATATCTGCAAATCACGTATCTAAAAAGAAGTTAATATCCAAAGTATACAAGGAGCTCATACAACTCAGTAGCAAAAACACCATATAACACAATTTAAAAATTGGCAAAGGACCTAAAAAGACATTTTCCCAAAGATGACAAACATTTGGGGAACAGGTATATGAAAAGGTGATTCACATCACCAATCATCAGGGAAATGCAAATCAAAACCACGAGATATCACTTCACACCTGTTAGTATGTATATTATGAAAAAGATGAGATAAATGTTGGCAAAGATGTGGAGAAAAGGGAATCTGTGTGCACTGTTGCTGGGAATGTAAATTGGTTCAAACAGTACTGAAAACAGTATGGAGATTCCTCAAGAAAATAAAATTAGAATACCATGTGATCCAGCAATTTCACTTCTGGTCATATAGCAAGAGAAACAATATTTTTTAGGAATTCCCTGGCTGTCCAGTGGTTAGGACTTTGTGCTCTCACCGATGAGGGGAGGGCCCAGGTTCAACCCATGGTTGGGGAGCTAAGATCCCACAAGCCACATGGTACGGGAAAAAAACAAAAACAAAAAAAACTTTGAAACGTTATTCACAGTAATGGTATGGAAAGAACCTGCCTGTCTCTCATAGATGAATGGATAAACAAATTCTGATACACACACACACACATACACACACACACACAAATATACATACATAACCTACACAATGGGATATTATTCAGCCTTAAAGTAAATCCTGACACTTGCAAGAACATGAACGAGTCTGGAGAACATTATGCTAAGTGAAATAAGCCTGCTGGAGAAAAGACAAATGCCGCATGGTATCACTTATGTGTGGAATCTAAAAAAAAGTTGGAATCATAGAAACACAGCAGAAATTGTTGCCTGCGGTTGGGCATGGGGGGAAATGGGAACACGCTGGTAAATGGATACAAATTTTCAGTTATAACATGAGGGATAAAATGAAGGAATAAGGTCTGAGGAGCTAATGTATAACATGGTGACTAACTGATGATGCTGTATTCTGTAACTGAAAATTTCTGAGAGAGTAGAATTTGTGTCCTCACACACAAAACGTAAATATATGACAGGTGATGGGTATGTTAATTAACTTGATTGTGAGAATCCTTTTACAATATATACGTATATCAAAGAATCACGTTATACATTTTAGATATATTACAGTCTTGTCAGTTATGCCTCAAAATAGCTGTAAAAAGAGGAAAACGATCAACAAAATTGACAAAACTAGTTAGACTATTAAAAAAAGAGATAAGAACAAAATATGTAAAATCAGAAATGAAGAAAGGGACATTACTACCAATTTTGTAGAGACAAAAAGGCTTACAATAGAGTACTATTAACAGTTGTATACCAACTAATTTGATAACTTAGATGAAATAAACACATTCCTAGAAACACACATCTTAACAAGAAATACAAAATCTGAACAGATCTAGAAGTTAAGATATGGAATCACTTATCAAACATCTCCCAACAACGGAACGCCCAGCACCAGGTATCTTCATGGTGAATTCTACCAACTATTTAAAGAAGAATTAACACCAATCCTTCTCAAGCTCTTCCAAAGAATTTAAGAGGAGAGAATGTATTTTCACTCATTCTATGAGGTTAACATTATATCGATTACAAACCTAAAGACACTACAAGAAAAGTACACTACAGACCAATATCCCTTATGAATACTGATGCAAAAATCTTTTAAAAAATAATAAGAGACAGAACAGCCCATTATAAGGATTATACATCATGACCAAATGGGATTTATTCTTGCAAGGCAAGGTTGGTTCAACATATGAAAATCCATCAATGCAGCATAGCACGTAAACAGACTGAAGGGACTAAACGCCATGTGATCATCTTCATTGATGCAGAAAACACATTTGACAAAATTCAATGCCATTTTATGATTAAAAATCTCAACAAACCAGCAATACAAGTTGATGACTTCAACATAATAAAGGTCAGAGATAGAAAACCAACAGCTATTATATTCAGTGGTGAAATCTTCCTCCCTAAGATCAGGAACAAAGGAAGGATGCCTGTTGTCACCACTTCTATTCAGCAAAGTACTGGAATTCCTAGCAAATAAATAAGGAAAGATAAAAAATAAAAGGCATCTAAATCAGAAAGGAAGAAATAAAATTATATTTGTTCAGAGACAACAAACATGCACCGAAAAAAAACCTGTTAGAATTATTAAATGAATTTAGAAAAGTTGCCAGATACAAAATCAACACTCAAAAATCAGTTGTGTCTGTATACACTAACAATGAAAAGTGTGAAAAGGAAAGCAAAAAAAAAATAGCATTTAAATTATCATGAAATATAGTAAAAGATGAGGAATAACTTAACCAGGGGGACAAAAGACATGTACATTGAGAACTAGAAAACATTGCTGAAGGAAATTAATGAAGACACCAATAAATGTAAAGGCATCTTGTGTTCACAGTTTGGAAGACTTAATGTTGTCTTCCAAAAGAAATAAGAAGAGAATCAAAATGGTAAACTAGGAAAAACATCAATCACAAAAGAATGTAATAATGAAGGATGTGAACAACAAAAAGGATATAAGATATCCAGAAAATAAATAGTGTAGCAGTAGAAGTAAGTCCAAAGGGCTCAATATAGGATCAACACAAAGAAGACTACACCCAATCACGTTATAATCAACTTCTTAAATGTGAAGTACAAAGACAGAATATTGAAAGGAACAAGAGAAAAGTGACTTGGCACATATGAGGGAACTCCCAGAAAACAATTTGTGAATATCTCAGCAGAAACCTTACAGGCCAGGAGAGAGTTGGATGATATATTCAAAGTACTGAAAAAAAAAAACAACAACCTGTGAGCAAAAATGACCATACCTAGCAAAATTATGCTTTAAACATAAAGGAGAGATAAAGTCAACAAAACCTAAGTGACTTCATCACTACTAGACCTGCCTTATAAGAAACACTTAAGGGAGAGCACTTTGAAATGAAAACATGTTAACAGAAATGCAAAAGCAAACAAAAGCATAAATTTCAATGTTAAACTCATACACACACACACACAAATATAGCATAATAACACTGTAATGGTGCTGTATAAAGTACTTTAACCCTGATATAAAAGTTAAAATTTGTTAACAATAGAAAAAGAAGGAAACTGAGTATAAGGACACTAAGTTTGGGTGGGAGTAAAAGAACAGATGTTTAGAACTATAAGATTTCTATGTAGCCTTCAGCTAACCACAAAGAAAAGGCCTAGTATAAATAAACAAAAGATAAAGAGAAAAGGATCAAAGTAAATCACTACAAAAAAATAATCAAACAACAATGAAATAAAGCTACAGAGAAAGAGGACAAAACAGCCGCAAAACAGACATAAGACAATTAACAAAATAGCAAGAGTAAGTCCTTGCTGATTGATAATTAGTTTAATATAAATGGATTAATCTTCCCAATCAAAAGGCATAGACTGGCTGAATGGATAAAAAAACAACATCCAACCCTGTGCTGTCTACAAGAGACTCATTTTAGATGAAAAGACACATATAGGCTCAAAGTGAAGGGATGGAAAAAGACACTCCATGCAAATGGCAACCAAAACAAAGTGAGAGTTCCTATATGCAGATGAAATAGACATTAAGTCAAAAATTGTCTGTATAGACAAAGAAGGTTTCTATATGATAATAAAAGAGTCAACTCAACAGGAGGATATAACAATTATATATGCATCCAGCATCAGAGCACATAAAACTCTAAAGGAAATATCGAAATTAAATGGAGAAATTGATTGCAGGACACGAATAGTAAGGGACTTCAATAACCCAGTTACAATAATGGATAGAACACCCAGACGGAAAATCAATCAACAAACTAACTTGAACAACACTATGGACCATATGGTCCTTACACACATATACAAAACAGTTCATCCAACAGCAGCACACACACGTTCATTTCAAGAACACACACAACATTCTCCAGAATAGATAATATGTTAGGCCACAATCAAGTCTTAACAAATTTTAGAAGTCTGAAATAATTCCAAGCATCTTATCTGATCACAATGGTATGAAACTAGAAATCCTATAATAGTAACAAAACAGGAATATTAGGATATCCCTGGTGGCACAGTGCTTAAGAATCTGCCTGCCAATACAGGGGACATGGGTTCAATCCCTGACAAGCAAAGATCTCACATGATGCAGAGCAACTAAGCCCGTGCACCACAACTACTGAGGCTGCGCTCTAGGGCCCACGTGCCGCAACTACTGAACCCGAGTGCTGCAACTAATGAAGCCTGCGCGCCTAAAGTCTGTGCTCCGCAACAAGAAAAGCCACTGCAATCAGAAGCCCGTGCACCACAACAAAGAGTAGCCCCGCTCACTGCAACTAGAGAAAGCCCGCATGCAGCAACGAAGACCCAATGTAGCAAAAAAGTTAAATAAAAAAATATTTTTAATAAAGAAAAGAAAACAAGAAAATCTACCAATATGTGGAAACTAAACAATATATTCTTTTCCCCCATTCCACTTTTATTGAGATATAACTGCCACAGAGCCCTGCATAAGTTTTAAGTGTACAGCATAAAGATTTGACTTATGTACATCAAGAAATGATTACCACAGTAAGTTTAGTGAACATCATCTCATATGGCCACAAAATAAAAGGAAAAGAAAAAATTGTTTTCCTTGTGATGAGAACTCTTAGGATGTACTCTCTTAACCTTCATATATAACACACACCTATGTTAATTATATTTATCATGTTGAATAATACAGTCTTGAGCAACCATTGGGTCAAAGAGAAAATCAAAGGGGAATTTAAAAAGAATCTTGACAAACTAAAATGAAACACAACACACCAAGATTTATGGGATGCAGCAAAAGCAGTACTACAGGAGAAGTTTAGAGTGATAAATGCATACATTAAAGAAGTAAAACCACAAGTAAACAATCTCACTTTATGCTTTAAGGAACTAGAAAAAGAAGAAAAAAGTAATCTCAAATTTAGCAGAAGAAAGGAAATAGGAAAGATTAGAGCAGAAATAAATCAAATAGAGAATAGGAAAACAATAGAAAATAGAAACAAAACTAAGTGGTGTTTTTTGAAAAGATAAATTTGAAAGACTCCTGGCTACATAAATTAAGAAAAAAATACAAAAGACAACTCAATAATATCAGAAATGAAAGAGGAGACAATACAAGTGATGCCTCAGAAATAAAGGAATCATAAGGGTCCATTATCAATTATGCCAACAAATGGGATAATCTAGAAGAAATGGATAAATTCCTACAAACATACAACCTACCAACACTGAATCAAGATGACATAGAAAGTCTGAACAGTCCAATAACAAATAAGGAGATTTAATCAATAATATTTTTTAAAAAAATAGAAAATCCAGGACCAGATGGCTTCCCTGGTGAATTTTGCCAAATATTTGAAGAGGAATTAGTACCAATGCTTTTCAAACTCATCCAAAAAATTGGATAGGAGGGAACACTTCCAAACTAATTTTACAAGGCTAGCATTACCCTGATACCAAAGCCAGACACGGACACTACAAGAAAAGAAAATTACAGCCAATATCTTTGATAGACCTAGATGCAAAAATCCTCGACAAAATATTAGCAAACCAATTTCAACAATAAATTAAAATTTTCATACCCCATGCTCAAGTCAGATTTATTCCTGGGATGCAAGGATGGTTCAACATACACAAATCAACCAATGTGATACACCACATTAACAAAATGAACGAAAAATCATATGATCATCTCAATAGAGGCAGAAAAGGATTTGACACAATTCAACATCCTTTCATGATAAAAACTCTAAACAAATTAGGTGTAGAAGGAATGTACCTCAACACAATAAAGGCATATGACAAAGAAAAGACAACAGCAAACATCTTACTCAACAGTGAAAAAGTAAAAGCTGTCCCTCTAATATCAGGAAGAACGCAAGAATGTCCACACTTACCACTTCTATTCAACACAGCACTGGAAGATGGAGGAATTAGGCACGAAAAAGAAATAAAATGCATCCAAATCAGAAAGGAAGAAGTAAAATTACCTCTGTTTGCAGATGACATGATCATACATGTAGAAAATCCTAAAGATTCAACAAGAACAGCAGTAAAAACTGTTAGAACTCATAAGTGAGTTTAGTAAAGTTGCAGGATGTAAAATCAGCATATAGAAGTCATTATACAAGAGGAATGACCTACCCAAAAAAGGAAATTAAGAAAACAACCCCATTCTGAATTTCATGACAAAGAATAAAATACTTAGGAATAAATTTAGCCAAAGAGGTGAAAGATCTATACATTGAAAAGTATAAAAAATTGATGAGGATAATTAAAGATGACACTGATAATACGGAAAGACATCCCATGTTCATGAACTGGAGGATTTACTATCATGAAAATATCCATACTACCCAAAGTGATCCACAGATTCAATGCAATCCCTATTAAAATCCCAATGGGGGACTTCCCTGGTGGTGCAGTGGTTAAGAATCCACCTGCCAATGCAGGGGACACGGGTTTGAGCCCTGGTCCGGGAAGATCCCACATGCCGTGAAGCAACTGAGCCCACACGCCACGACTACTGAGCCTGCACTCTAGAGCCTGCGAGCCACGACTCCTGAAGCCCGCGCACCTAGAGACCATGCTCTGCAATGAGAGAAGCCACTGCAATGAGAAGCCCGGGCACCACAACAGAGTAGTCCCCACTCACCTCAACTAGAGAAAGCCCACGCTCAGCAACAAAGACCCAATGCAGCCAAAAATAAACAAAATAAATTTATTTTTAAAAATGGGCAAAGGACTTGAATAGACATTTCTCCAAAGGAGGCATATAAATGCCCAACAGATGTATGAAAAGGTGCTCAACATCACTAACTGTCAGAGAAATGCAAGTCAAACCACAATGAGCTATCACCTCACACCTGTTACAATGGCGATTATCAAAAACACAAAAGATAACAAGTGTTGATGAGGATGTGGAGAAAAGGGAACCTTCGTGCATTTCTGTTGGGTATGTAACTTGATACAGCCACTAAGGAAAACAGTATAGAAGTTCCTCAAAAAATTAAAAATACAACTATCTTATGACTCAGCAATCCCACTTCTGGGTATACAGCAAAAGGAAATGAAATCGGTATTGTGAAGAGACATACGCACTTCCATGTTTACTTTTCACAGTAGCCAAGATACTGGATCAACCTAAGTGTCTGTAGATTCATGAAGGGATAAATAGCGTGTGGTATATAAACAGGCATATCTCGTTTTCTTGTGCTTTGCAGATACAACGTTGTCTACAGATTGAAGGTTTGTGGCAATCCTGCACTGAGTAAGTCTATCGGTGCCATTTTCCCAATTAGCATTACTTTAAAATTAAGGTATGTACATGGGTTTTTTAGACATAAAGCTATCGCACATTAACACACTATAATATAGTATACACATAACTTTTATATGCACTGGTAAACCAAAAATTTCATGTGGCTTGTTTTGTTGCAATATTTGCTTTATTTTGGTGGTTTGGAACCAAACCTGCAATATCTCCAAGGTATGCCTGTATACAATGGAATATTATTCAGCCTTTAAAATGAAGGAAATGCTGCTATTTATGACAACATGGATGAACCTGAGATTATGCTAAGTGAAATAAGCCAGATACAGAAAGACAGCTACAAACACTTCATGATAGTACTTTTATGTGGAATCCAAAATAGTCATGGATGTGGGTGCAGAACAGTGGCTGACAGGAGATGAGCGGATGGGAAAACTGGCAGGTATTGATCACGAGGAACAAAGTTTCAGTTATGCAAGGTGAATAATTTCTGGAAATCTAGTGTACAACAATGTGCATATAGTTAACAATGCTGTATTGTGTACTTGTAATTTGCTAAGAGGGTAGATCTGAAGTGTTCTCTCCATAAAGAAAGAAAAAAGAAAATGGTAATTATATGAGGTGATGGATATGTTAATTGGCTTGATTGTGGCAATTATGTCAAAAATGGATATGTATATCAAAACATCAAGTTGTATATCCTAAATATATAATTCTATTTCTCTATTATACCTCATTAAAGATGGGTAGAAGAAAGAAATGAGGTAATGATACATACTACAATATGGGTGAACCTTGAAAATTATGCTATGTGAAAGAAGCCAGACATAAATGGTCACATACTGTATAATTTACACTTACATGAAATATCCAAATAGATATATCTATAGAGACAGAAAGCACATTGGTGATTGCCCAGGGCTTAGGTAGAAGAAAGCATGGGTAGGGCTTCCCTTTAAAGCGATAAAAATATTTTTGAACCACATAGAAGTAAGGGTTGCACAACATCGTGAATGTACTAAATGCTATTGAATTGTGCGAGTTAAAACGGTTAATTTTATCTCAGTAAAAAATAAAACTTCTATGTATAATTGATTCACTTTGTTATAAAGCAGAAACTAACACACCATTGTAAAGCAATTATACTCCAATAAAGATGTAAAAAAATAAATAAAATAAATACAACTTCTCCCCAAGTTACTTTTAGTTAATTTACTGTGTCCTGACAAGTTTTAATGTGAATCATATCGTTAAGAAAAAACAGCCTCAATTCACACCAAATAAATATTCAGTTTAGCAAGGTATCTGTTTTCTAATGGTTTTTCTAACGTCCTAACTTTAGCATACCACCCCATCCTATTGTGGTACAGCAAATGGCATGAACCAGAGGTGGAAACCTAAATCAGACCTTAGAACTCTAACTGAATTTTTGAGACAATGCAACTGGGGGGTTTATCTGTTTTTGCTTCAACATGTTTGTACCTACAATTTCTTACCTTGTTCTACCTGACTTTTTAAAATCTTTAATTCATTTATCTTAAAATATGTAAATGGTTTAAAAAAGCAAGTAAATATCTATGTATTGCTAGAAAAGAGATAATTTAATGATAAGCTTTCTTTATTAGTCATATTTTATACTGTTAGAAGAATGAGGCTATCAACTGAATTCTGTCCCCCCAAAATTCATATATTCAAGATCTAACAAAGTGATGGTATTTGGAGATGGGGCCTTTGGCAGGTAATTAGATTAAATGATGTCATGAGGATTAGGCTCTATTAGTGCCCCTATAAGAAGAAACCAGAGAATTTTTTCTGTCTCTCTCCACCATGTGAGGACACAGTGAAAAGACAGTTGTGTGCAAGCCGGGAAGAGAGCCCTCACCAGGCACTGAATTGGCCAGCACCGTGATCTTAGACTTCCAAGCCTCTAGAACTGTGACTTGTTAAAGTCACCAAGCCTCTAGTATTATGTTATGGCAGCTTGAGCTATAAGAGTACTAAATGGAAGAGACGTGGAGGAACCCTAAACGCATATTGCTAAATGAAAGATGCCAAACTGAAATGGATACACACTGTATGATTTCAGCTATATGACATCCTGGAAAAGGTAGGGCACTTAAACTATTCTGTATGATACTGTAATGGTCAATGCTTGTCATACATTCGTCAAAACCCATAGGATATACAACAGAGTAAACTGTAATGTAAACTATGGATATTAGTTAATAATAATGTATGAACATTGGCTCATCAATTGTGAAAAATGCCCCACACTAATGCAAGACGTTAATAATAGGGGAAACTTTGGTTTGGGGAATAGATGTGAGGGGGTGTATGGGAACTCTATACTCTGCTCAAATTCTCTTTAAACTTAAAACTACTCTAAATATAGTCTACCAATTTATTTAAACAAAATACATCTAAGTTGCCTCATCATATTGTGAGGTTATTAACCATCTTAGAGCTTTTCTATGTGACCTACTTCTTTAATGTTCATTTCTATCTTCTTTTATCCTTGTAAAAAATATATCAAATGTTTCATATTACTTCACTTCCCAGCCTATTATCTTTTTAGCTATATGTCTTTCACAAACCTTCATTGGAAACTACATTAGATATCCTTGACTTATTACACTCTATGCCCACTACTATTTTCACCACCTCCCTCATAATGCTTGAACCTTGGCTATGACCCATTGTCACCTCTGGACAAATAGTTTCTGCTCTATTTTCTGTCTTCTGTCCTTCTGGGCCACTTCTATCTACCATCATTACCCAAAGAACTGACTTTACAGATTCTATATGCCAGTGTGTAAGACTTGCAGTGTTTTAAGTAGTATCGCAACCTCATGATGATGATTTGGGGTCATTACTAAAGCACTCGGGATCATACATATTATTTTAAGGTAGTTTTACAGGACAACGCACATTGGTATTTTTCTCCTATTAACAGAGTAGGAAATTGTGGGTTGATCTGCAGTTACTTCGATTAAGAAAGCAGGATATGAACACTGCTTCTTTGCTGGGGTACTTGGCACTGCTCTTTCTCGTGCGGGGACATATTTTGCGCCTTTACAGCCTGGCATCTAGGAGTACTGATCAGACTAATGCTTGGCTTTATTGGACTCGTTGACCAGTCTGATTGATATTCTGGTACATACAGGGTACTTGGTCATGGTTGCTCACCTCTGAACCTCAGCTTCATCACCTGCAAAGTGCAACTAATATCATATCCGCTTTGTGGGGTTTTTATGGACTTGGCAAGCGTCATAGTGGCTGGCACATGCTAGAGACTCAGGTGATGCAGTAATTACTAAAATTTGCATTTTCAGTGGATCCTTCCCACCTGGACAGGGTGACTCACAGCCTTGGGGGAGGAAGAGCAGGACAAACAGCAATGGCAGCATGGGCCAAGGGAAGGAGGTGAGAACTGACATGCAGGGGGGCCTCTTGCTGGTATCACCAGAGGGCCCATAGTGAGCCAGGATGTGGGGAGAGACTGGCCGCTCAGTAAGACCAGGCCAAGAAAGGCCGTGTGAGGGGGCTTAGCTTTTACCTTGTGGTAGAGGCCATCCAAAGGAGAAAGTGGAAGATGGGTAGGTATACACTTCTCCCTTAGGAATTGTCCTCGGGGTCTGTTTATCTCCTGGCATGGTCCGTTCAATGAGTTGGCCCCTCCAGCACGTTCTAGAGACGACTGGCCATGTCTGACCTTCTGGAGATACAGCCCTGACCTCCGGGCCACCTCACTGAGGAGAGGGCTCATGGGCGAATCAGCCTCACTCTGCATCTGTCCGCCAGTCCTGCACCCTGGACCACTCACCTGCAAGAGGCACATCCAGCTGCCAGAGGAAGTGACATTTCCTGACTCATCTGACTAGGAAAGAGCAGAGTATCGCTGACCATTCCAGGGGAGTAGCCGCCACAGAAGACCAGGATGCGTACGAGCCATAGAAGATCAGAAGGAACAAAGGTCAGTCCACGTGGGAGTTCACATGGGCGCCTCACAGTCCCCAACATGCCCTCGAGTTTCCCTTCCAGCCCAACACACACTCCACCTGCCCACAGTCACCTGTGCCACCATCACACAGCCCCACAGAGCTCCAAACATCCTCAAACACACAAACTCCCTACCTATAAGTAGATGCCTGACTGTGTGCCCAGAACCCTCCTGCTCCAATATACATGCACTACAAACCCCAATAAAATCACAGCCACAGTCTTCAATACAAAAACACACCCCCAACGGCCCCTGATAATCAAACACCTAAATCCTCATATCCCACAAAAATCTACCCAACCCCATATAACCCCTCAATGCAAACACACAAACCCTTCAACAATAGCCAAATACATTCAAACCAAACTCACATACTTCTTCATATAAGACACAACCCCCCAAATCCAAATATAACACATACAGTCCCCCCACAGCTCTCAACATCCACGTATGTACAATGCCTCAGAAGCTCAGACACACACAAAATGCCATCAGAGAGACACAATGTTTCCAACCTTTCCCTAAATACTCCCCGTAGAACACATGACGACCTCACACCCCCAATACAAACATACACCCATCTCCCTCTTGACATACTATAAACAGCCTCTGTCACATCCCGATTATACACACACAGCTAGCAACCCCAATTTACACTGACAACCCCAATCTGCAAATTCCTCCACACCAAAAATACACTCCCTGAACTCTTACCCTACAGGATGAGCATGTGTATAACCCCTGCACTCTGAATACACACAGATCCAACACACAAAGCATTAAGATGCATACCCCTACCTCTTCTCAAACGCCTGCACACATAGCCTCACAACACCCAGAAGCAGCCCACCACCCAGCCACACCATACTACACCAACCGTACACCCACAAAGGCACTCATGCCCCTCGTTTCTCCCCAGATCACACATACACAGTCTCTACACAGCTTTACTATTACCCCAAACCATCCTATACCCTAAACATACATCCAAGAGTTCCCCACACAGCCCTAACCCATGACAGAGGCAGCTCTACCAGGGGCATCATGGCACCCCGAACGGGCAAATGCCACTGAGGTAAGTGACTCCTGTGTTGCTGCATTTCTTGCTGCTGTTGCAAATCATCCCTTGACCCCACCGAGGCTGACTGGGACACCCTAAACAGGAAGTGGCAGCATATAAGTCAGGGAAGAGGAAAACTCCATTCCAGGTGTTCCCTGTCACTACCCATTGCACCGAAACATCGGATGACCAGCATGAACAAGAAACAGAGACGTGTAACTATACGATGATCGAAATGCAAATGTTGCTAGAAAAAATTAGTCCAAGGGAAGGGGGAGAAGGGTGTTCCCCCTAATTATAAAGCCATGCTGTTACAATTCAAAGAAACATCAGATACAGTACAACAAGCATGGGACTGCATCCATGTTGTAGCTAGATATGAAAAAGATAATTTTTCTGAAGCCCCAAACCTCGCTGGCCAGTAAAGGCACATGGGCCCCGCTGCCCCATTGGCCAGGAACCCAAGAGAGGACCCTTAAGGGATATAGGGACTTCTGGGACCCTTACTGGTCTCCACCAAGGGGTGTTGCCATCACACAGCTCCATCCTTCATGAGATGACTAACAGATCTCCCTGTATTGGCAGCTCTGGAGATCGGGGGTCCCTGATGACGTAACCTTGGGAAAGCCCAAGCACAAGTTAGAAATTTTTGCTCAGGCGCTACAGACTCTTCAGGAGACCGGAGTGATGGGCAGCTGTCACCTCTCCGAATCCTGTACCCTGACCTCTGCCAAGGCCTCTGCCTTAGGGACCTGGCAGATCCCTGGAGCGTGGCCCTCCTCTGGGACACTTGCCCATATACTTCTCTAATTATCCTTGGGACACACATAAACAACTTTTCTTATGGCTCTCATTGACAACTGGAGCTCAAATTACAGTGCTTCCTGGGAACCCTTCCAATTATAAGCAAGGGTCACACTTTAGATTACAAGGCATAATAGTCAGGGGAGTAGAAAGCATTCAACTTCCATTGAATGTTACTATTGAAACAATCTTTATTAAAAACCTTTTAGTGCCGGTAGCCCCTTTGGCCCTACCCTTTCCCGTTACAGCTATGGATGCCTTGATGTACTCAACGACATTTGGAACAAACCCAAATTCCTGGCCTTCCTGGTGGAAGCTGAATATTGGGAGCCCATAAGACTGCCACCTAAGACAGTAAATATCCCCCAATAACATGTATGACAGGGGGCTGTGGGATTGCAGCCCATAATTCAGAATTTATGAAAAGAAGAAGTCATTAAACACACCATTTCTCCTTTTCAATTCCCCCATTTGGCTGCTATTAAAGCCTGCTAGTAATGAGCGGCCCCTTATAATCAACTACTGAAATATAAATGCTGATCCCCACTATTAAGGCTCCCATTTCCAACACTGTCCAGTTCATTAAGGATATCCAAAGGGCTCCAGGGAATTACTTTGTTGTAACAATCTAGCTATGACATTCTATTCAGTACCAGTTATTAAGGAGTCCCAGCTGCGGTCTACTTTTACTTCAGAAGGCACCCAGTATGTTTTAACCTGTCTGCCTACTGGCTATCTTAACAGCCCAGCTATTGCCCACAGTCTTTGCTGGCAAGACCTGGTGTCCCCTTGCACCGTCTGGCACTATACTGATGTTCTAATCCAGAGCCCCTCAGGAGATTGGTGCACGAGGCCCTAACATGGTTGGTGACCCACCTATAACATACAGGCGGGCTACTTATTGCCCCACATAAAATTCAAGGGCTGTCCACAACTATTAAATTTCTGGGCATTAACTGATCCTCTAAAAGCCAGGAAATTCCTCTTGCAGCTAAACCTCAGCCGTTAACTATTCAGCCCCCCAACACACTATAGCAAGCCCAACACGTCTTACTTAGGTCTCTTCACACTTTGGAGGCAACAGATACCACGCTTGTCCATCATTCTTAGACCCATTTATGCAGCCACGTACAAACCCTCCATAGTTTACCGGCGAAGAGCTAAACAATAAGCTTTATAGCAGGCACAAAGGTCAACTGGCCAAGCCCTCCCACTGGTTTCCCCTGGCTGCTCCTTCTGGGCTGAGAATGGACTATGTGTCCTGGAGCCTTTGGACTAACACAGCTCCTCCTAGCTGCCTGTGGGCTTCTGCACCAGACGGCTGCACTCTACACCACTACACACCCTCAGAACCGATTTGGGAACTGGTTCGTTGGTTTTTGATCTTGCTTTTGTGTGCACTGATGCCAGAATTTGTTTGCGACTTTTGCGTTTTGGTGTACAAAATGGGAAATACTCCATCTACCCTGAAGGAGAGCCCTTTGGGGCCTATTTTAGATAAATGGGTGTAACATAGCCCTGAGCCTATGACTAAGTAAGACATGGTATACTACTGTAATAGGGTGCAGACCCAAAATATAGGATCAGAAGGGCGGTCGCCCCTAAAGGGCTCACTCAGTTTTTATAGGATCTCGCAGTTAGAAGTGTTTTGCAAAACAGCAAGCTGCCCTGGCAGTTGTCCAGCTGCCCACCCTCCCCCACGCCGCCATCATATTCACCACCTCCTGTTTCCCCTACCCACGGGGATCAAATAGAAGTTTCCGCGTTAACCCCCAGAGCACAGGAGCCTGATTTAGTATCACCATCTAAGACTCCACAGGACACCCAATTTGGACCGGGAGCCACTTCCACAGCAGGGCAATTTCCCTCGTGCTGACATCCTATAGAGGCCAGGGGACTCCCTTGACTTGAGGCGTCCGAATCTCATCTCCCCACAGGAGCCCCAGGGAACTTTGACAGTGGGGAACCAGTTGATTGACTCTCCAATAGATACCACTCCCCAAACCCTCCCTGTTTATCTCAAGAGGCTTGTAAATATTAAACAAAGGGGAAACAAAGTCATCCTAGGAAAAACTTGCCTGTATCTTTGAGATGCAAATGTCCTTTCTGGTCTTCTCAGGAACCCTCATCTCTGCCATCTTTTTAAAATGCATCTTTTTGAAAGAGGGTAAAGGAATTTAGAAATGGACGTATCAAGGATAAATAAAAAACCTAAGTGTCTTTTCTGTAAAAATTCAGCCATCTAGACAAGTGAGTTTGATTTGTTCCATCTGCCAGAAACCTAATTTGAATCCAACCTCTTTTTATAAACTGATGGGCTTCACATGGCTGTACCTGACTCAGTGCTGAAATTCTGAAATGACAACCATGGCGTCTCTGTACGTCTGTGTCCTTGTATGTGTCTCTGTCTTTGGATAACATTGCTGAGCTCTATTTAACTGGCTCAAAGAAAAGTAAGCACTTACAAACCAAACTATTCTAAATACAAGAGAAACTGAGCTAAATGAGCTTCAGGATCACGTGAACTGGGAAATATTCAGTATTAATTAAGACCTGGTATTAACGTTCGTTTGTGGATCTAATTAATACAGACATGCTGTCAGAGTCATCAACATTAAGTATAATACTTTTATTGTGCCTAGGTTTAATATAAGCTAAATAAAATCTTGTTATATCTGTTGCAAATTTGTCAGCAAGGAAATAACTTGATGTGAAGAAACTTTTTTTTTTTTTGCAGTACGCGGGCCTCTCACTGTTGTGGCCTCTCCGGTTGCGGAGCACAGGCTCCAGACGCGCAGACTCAGCGGCCATGGCTCACGGGCCCAGCTGCTCCACGGCATGTGGGATCTTCCTGGACCGGGGCACGAACCCGTGTCCCCTGCATCGGCAGGCGGACTCTCAACCACTGCACCACCAAGGAAGCCCGTGAAGAAACTTTTAAGGAAAGAAAATGCAAATGAGATAAGAGCTTTAGGTGAACTTTTTAAAATACTTATCTTTTAGGAAGGTCTATCTAAAATTAATCTCTCCAGATATCTGATCACTTGAAAGAATTGTGCTAAAATAAGTGACAGAAGGTTTATGGAAAGTGGACCCTGAAAAATGGAGTTCTGTACGTGGTCAGGACTAAGTTTAAAATAAGTTTAATTGGGGCTTCCCTGGTGGCGCAGTGGTTGAGAGTCCGCCTGCCGATGCAGGGGACACGGGTTCGCGCCCCGGTCCGGGAGGATCCCGCATGCCGCGGAGCGGCTGGGCCCGTGGGTCATGGCCGCTGGGCCTGCGCGTCCGGAGCCTGTGCTCCGCAACGGGAGAGGCCACAACACTGAGAGGCCCGCGTACCGCAAAAAAAAAATAAATAAATAAAAATAAAATAAGTTTAATTGAGTAAATAAATTTTAAAAGTACGCTGGTGCACAACTTGAATTTCACTTTTCTCTCTGTTAAGAAGACAAGGTTTCTTAAGATTTTGGACTGCCTTTGATACTGAATTTTAAGTTTTTCTACCTTTTAAGAGATCTGTTCTGTACTTGCCTTTGAAATCTTTTATTGTTACTTTGGCTAAGTGAATAACTATTGTTTCACAGTGACATGTGACCCTATCTGACTGTTTTAAACCCTTTTCTTATTTTTTTGACAGAACTTCCCAAATCAAATTATAATGAAGTTCCTTTGACCTCTAGCTAACTTTGGGGTGCTTCAAAGGGCCCCTGAAACACCCCAAAGAGAGATATTAACTAATTAGGTTGACTTGGTATGTTGAATTACACGGGAAGTCTTGTCAAATAAGCAATAAATCTTCTTAGGTTATATTGTATGCCGAATGATACAGGTATTCTACAGATTAGATGGAGTTCCTAAAATTTGGTATGGCCTGGTAAAATGTTACCAGTCAGAATTCTCTTTATTATCTGAAAGTGTGCATGTCACTGCAGTAACCATGTTACTTTGTCAATTGCACTGTAATCAGATTTAAACGTGCCTTCTTAAGTCTTTTGCCATTGTACACAGTTATGGTTTCACTCTGATGCCTTTGCAAAAATGCTTCCTCTTCAAGAAGATTTATAGAAGGGACCTTTGCATAAATACAAGTTTCTGGTTTTCAAACCATAAAGGTGCAGTGGGTAAGAACTTGAAGAATTCTAATGGGAAACCTGATGGCTTCATAAAGCTGTTAACAAAAACGATTAGTTGCACATGACTGGGTAAACTGGTGACTATGGTTAGAAGTTTTATGGTTTCTATCTGAAAAATGACGGTTTTAAATCTGTGTTTTCCACATGTAAGCAAAACCCTCCCCTTAAACTAATTATGACTTACAGTAATTTCTTAAATTATACCCTTGTAAGCAGAACTGAAACATTTATCTTTTTCTCTCTACCTGGTTGATCCTGCCAGTAGAATAGGCTTGTCTCAAAGATTAAGCCCTGCATGTCTAAGTACGCACTGCTGGTACACTGAAACAGCGGATGGCTCACTAAATCAGTTATGGTACCTCTGGTCGCTCGCTATTGCAACTGCATTACGAGTAGTTATACTGATCATTGTTCTTTGTTTCCAGATTGTTTGCTCTTTGTGTGTCCCTGCTGCACTGTGTCTTTGTTAACGTTACTAGCTGCATTACTTATATCCTGTCTATTTTATAAGACTGGTGTCTCTTACAGTACCCAGTATGTAACCAGGCCTCCAACAATACTTCTATGGCTAAACATCTTGAGGAAACAGACCACATTTATAACATGAAATAACTGTAATAGTGTGATTCTAGGTATGGGAGGAAGCAACAAGCGAAAATGTCTCCTGGATCATAATTAGATAGAGGATCCAGAGGATCTTTAATTATCAATAGGGCCTAATCCAAAAACTAGCACCTGGAGTGGCATATCAAGAATTCTCCCCTGACCTGGGATAAGCCTCCCAGCGCCGTGGGACAAAATTTGATCCTGAAATGTCTCCCAAATATTGGTCAAAATCCTGACCAAGAGGAGAGGATCTGAGAAATAGAATATTTCCTGACACATCAGTCATTAGCGACTGCAGCCCTCCAACATGAGTCGGTGAGCCCTGACGAAACTCAGGGTATGAGAATATAGTATACAGGCCCCGGATAGCTGAGGTACATATCAAATGAATGATTTCAGACTCTTGCATCTTCCCATACATAGAAAGGTGCTAAATTCCTTAACTTGAGATGCTGCCTCCCAGGCTTGAAGCCCTCAAAATTCCCATCAAATAGATCATAACTCTCAACTTTTAGGCTGAGAATATTTTTTTAAGGCTACAGGTGTAAAGGAGACACTTTCCAGAGAGGAACAACAACAACAAAAAAACGTTTGGAACACTGGCACCCATGGTGGACACTCCCGGAAAGATCCATCTGACGAAGCAATTAGAAGGGCCGTCACCCCTTTTTCCACAAGACTGTGGAATGGACATTGACAGTAGGGAATTGTAACAGGGAAGAGCCAAATCTGACTACACGTTGGATCTGTTTCTTTTGCTTTAACCTTTGCCTTCAGCTGCTTTCGTTCACTAAAAGGATACTGTGTGTACATAATGGCCTGCCTCGGGGAACCCTGTCCCTCTGTCTGAATGTTAAACCAAAGTGCCTTTGTTCAGGGAAACATATGGACTCTGTCCACCTGTGGATGGCTACAATTAAGAAGAAATTAACACATCTCCTCCCCGAGGCTGGCCATTCCAGAGGCTATTCGCAAAACTTATGGCCTTCTTACTTTACCTCCTCATCTCCTCCCCATCTCTGTGCTATGAAAGAAACTGGCATCCAAACCCCAATAAGATGGTTATTTTGAGACTTTACTCCGCCATCTTCTCCGTCTGCTGGCTTTCCGAATAAAGTCCTATCCCTTGTCTTAACACCTCATCTCCGATTTATGGCCTGTCGTGCGGCAAGCAGAGCAAGCTTGGACTTGGTAACAATTTTACTCAGGACACGGTGTCACAAAATGGGACACTGCTTTCTGTTTGTTTGTTTTGTTTTTGTTTTGGGCCGCGCCATGTGGCTTGTGGGATCTTAGTTCCTCGACCAGAGATCGAACCCGCGCTCCCTGCAGTGGAAGCTCGGAGTCCTAACCAGTGGACTACCAGGGAATTCCCATGGGACACTGTTATGGCCCTCAGTCATGGCCCTCACCTTTGTGAGACAGAGGTAGTAGTGTAGCAGGATTGAGAACGTTGTAAAGTTTAAGATAAAGATTAGGTGGTGAAAGCAGGATTTCACAGGAAGTTAATCTAGTGATACTTGCAGTGAAATGTTGTCAATTCAGCGTTAAGAAGACTGTGGACAATGTGTGGAGTTTGCAAATAAATTTCATTTTCTACAGTCAAATCTGCCAAGGCTTCCACTAAATTTGCAGTTGTGGCTATAACCTGAAGACAACTGAGACAGGCAAAAGCAACTGAATCAAGTTGCATGCTATAACAGGCAACAGGCCTATGTTTACTACCATGATCGCACAGTTCTGCGCGGCCTGATTATGCCTTGCATGCACAAATAAAGTAAAAGGTTTTGAATAACCTAAAGTTAATCTATTAAGTAGAGATCTCTTTTCTAACTTAAAAGGGCTAATATATTTTGCCTCCAGTGGAGATCTCACCTTAAAGTTTCCGGATCAACCTGAACCTGATCATTTGGGCAACCCTAAGGCAGGCAGCTCTTGCAGCGCTTGTTTTAGCCTTATAAAAGCCTGCTTATGTTTATCTTCCCAAGCAAAGGATTCAGGAACTACATCTTTAATAAGTTCATAGAGTGGAAGAGGTAACAGAAAAATTTGGAACCCAGAGCTTGCAATAACCAGCTAAACCTAGAAATCCACAATGCTAGCACTTAGTTGTGAGTCTAGGAAGTTCCTGTATCAGCCTAATTCTCTCTGGAGATAGCTGAATTCCTTCAGTGCTTAGATTACGTCCTAGGTAATGAACAGCGTCTAGAGATCATTGTAATTTTTCCTTTGTGTTCTTTCTCAGCTAACTGTTGCAGCAAATAAATGGAATCTTTTATGAATGCCTTATGGAATCTTTACAGTAGCTGAGTACAGCAGGAGGTTATCTTCATATGGTAAAATGGTTGATTTCTCAGGGAACTAGAGGGTACTTAAATCTTGGTGAAGTACTTGGGAGAAAAAAGAAGGGGTCCCAGTGAACCCTTGAGGCATAAAAGTGCAGGTATATTGTTGACTGTTCCAAGTAAAGGCATATAGATATTGGCTGTTGGGTCTCCGGGATGCTGAAGAAAGGTGAACAAAGGTCTCCAACAGTAAACCATTTCAAGTCAGTTGAAGCTTGTGACAGAAGGGTGGCTAGGTTTGGAACAACAGGAAAACAACAGGGAAAAACTATTTTTATTAACAGCTCCCAAGTCCTGGACAAATCGCCATCCTGCCAGGTTTCCAACCAGGCAAGTTTGGCATGCTGCAGGGACGAGTACAGGAATGATTACCTCCCGGGCAATTAAGTCTTCTACAATAGGTATGAGACCTTGTATGACCGCAGGCTTTAATAGTTGCTGAGGAAACCTAGGGAGAGGTTTAGCTACATCTATCTGAATCTTTATAGGTTTGCATTTTTTGATTCTTCTGATGTTAACACTGTCAGAAGTAGCCCCCAAATTTGCAGGCATCTCCATCCAATTAGGGAACTTTTGTTGAACTTCCTCTTTTATGTCCAGGACAGGTTTTAAGGAACATAAATGATCAGGTTCAGGTTGATCAGGAAATTTTAAGGTGAGATCTCCACTGGAGGCAAAATGTACTGGCCCTTTTAAGTTAGAAAAGAGATCTCTACCGAATAGATTAACTGGGGCTATATTGCATAGTGAAAAGGAATCTTGGTGGAGATAAAAATTCTCTCTGAACTGTATTAGGTACTCCCACTATGGAAACATCCTCTTTACTCAGAGGGACCTGTTGTTCTTTGAGGGCGGGATTTAGAGTAGAAAGCACAGCTCTGGTTAGGGCTAGGGGTAGGGTGTTAAAGGTTAGGTAATTCTGTTTACAGTTAGGGTTAGGGTTTAATGGAGATTTCAAAGTGAAGTATGAGAGTGGGGTCTAAAGTAGAAAGCACAGCTCCAGTATCAACTAAAAGTTGGCAGTTTTTCATTATATTTTCCTCTGGGCTGTTCAAGGTAATTGCTGGTAATAGTTTACCAGAGAACCCCTGGAGTTCTGCCAACTATGGGAGAGGGTCATGGGGGGCCCTCCCTTTGAGACAGATATGAGAGCATTCGTGAAGAGTTTGCATAGGACCTTTGAGGACACCTTTTTTTCCAGTGTCCTCACTGATGACAAATGAAACATCAACTTTGGGTCATCGAATTGATCATGGACCCCTAGGAGGTTGTAATGGGGGAGGCCCAGGTGTTATTTTGTGTCTCTTGCCTTAGAGCTGTTGTAACTGTAAGGCTATGAGCTCGGTGGATTTCTGTTTGTGATCTTGCTCCAGGGTCCTTTCAAAATGCTCAGCTATAGTCACCAGTTCAGTCAGGCCTACAGCCTCCCACCCTCTTTTCTGCCCTTTTATCAATCCACTAATCTCAGAAGATAATCCATTTACAAAGAGGGCAGTTAAAGCAGGCTGAGTGGCCTTTTTATTCCTTGGAACACCAACTGCTGTAAAAAGAGAGCTTCCAAACTGGCTCTAAAGTCTTCCACCCCTCTTTTGTTTGTATGAGTGAATAATAGACCAATCACTATTAGGCCAATTACTAACAGACCAAGTGTGAGCAGGGAAGATTTTAGGAATAGCTTATAAAAGGTCAGTTGTTATTCTGCAAGCCTTTTCAGGTTGAGGATCTTGAATATCATCCTAGGGATTATGTCATTTTGCTTCCCGCATCCATTCTGGGGCTTCCCCCAGTCCTACCAACACGGGTACAAGCGGATAAAGATCTAGCAGTTTGGGGACATGCGCCCTGACAGTGACTCTAAATTCTTCAGTAACTGTTGGGGGTTCCTCCCTAGGTTTAGAGAATTCTTGGACTATAGCTCTCAGCTCAGTCTTTGACCAAGGGGTAAAGGACACCTGAGGGGGCTCACCTGCAACCTCAGGTAGTTTTACTTTAAATGGCAATTGTTAAATATTCTCTTTGGAATAGAAAAGTATTTCAGACAGAAAATGAGTAAAACAAGAGTACTCAGGTGAAAAAGGAAAGGGGGAGTTAAACCTGCAGTCACATCCATCCTATGGTCTTTTGTTTCAGGTACCTTTTGTCTCTTTAATTTTTCATTAGCTTTTTGTTCTAAGTCTCTAAACGAAGCTATTTTGGAATCTTGAAACCTTCTGTAAACTTTTACATATCAATTAAAGCAGGCATCTCATTCTCCCTGTCCAATTTGTGAACCCTTGCTCTCTAGTGTTTTCCTTAAATGAACAATCTTGTCTAACTGGAACATGCCCCACAATGACCACTGTAATTCTAGATCAATATTAGTATAATTTTGCCATCTTTCTAAATATCTACAACCTCCAGGACCATAGTTCTTAAATATAAAATAAGAAGGTGTGCCAGAAGCTGGCATTCTCAACTCTTTGGCGATAAAGGATCTCATTTCCTTAGCTAGCCTTTGTCAGCCCAAAAGAACACACAAAAAAACTGCGCCTTAATATATCAGCAGTAACAAAGAGATGTTACTATGTCCTGGACAAAAGAAGGCCTGGTATGCACCACCACCAATTACCAGGGATTCTTGGACTGAGGAAAAAGATCCAACCAGCAAATCCCAAGGAATGGGGACTGCAAACTGATTCCAAACAAAATGGAGAACTACAGCCGCCACCAACAGTTCCAAGCATGGAAACTGGGGGCTGATTCCAAACAGATGGGCAAGTGCAGACTACACTGTCAGCAGTGCCCAATGTGGAATCCAGGGAACAAAATTAGGGGCTAGGGTTTACCACTCAAAAATATACTGGCAATAACCAAGAGATGTTACTGTGTCCTGGGAATTTCCATCTGAAAGGCTAGGCCTTTGGCCTCAGGGAGAATCCTCTACCAGCCCAAACTGTCCTGCCCTGTAAAGGAAAGCCAATTAGATTGGGAGCACAAACGCAAAGAGAATGGAGCTCAAACCAAGAGGAGCTTACCAACAACCTTCAGGAAGGGCAAGAAACACAGGGAACTCAAAGGAGTTGTGGGCACCACACCTGTTCCTCCTTGTCCCAAATGTTATCAGAAATTTGCTTCAGATCCCATCACTGCCACCAATATATTTATCTTTTTCTTTTTAAAAAGATAAGCATTTCATCATAAAATCATCCTGTTAGCAGTAGCAATCATAAGAGTGGATTTTAGAAAAGTGCACGTACATAGTTTTATACAGAACATTTCTGGAGGGATACATATTAAACTGTTAGTGGCCACCTCTGCATGCCACCAATGTATTAAAAAACAAAATTTAACTGAGTAAATTTGAAGATTTACTTTGAATTTTGAATAAATTGGCTTTATTAAACGATTCATGAATCAGGCAGCATCTCATCTGATAGAAAGGGACATACTCCAACGGGTTACACAACATGGAAGGCTTTTTTTTTTTTGGCCATGCCACATGGCATGTGGAAATCTTAGTTCCCCGACCAGGGATCGAACCCATGCCCCGTGCATTGGAAGCGTGGAGTCTTAGCTGCTGGACCACCAGGGAAGTCCCAGAAGGCTTTTATAGTAAGGAGGGTGGGACAAGGAAAGAAAGTCATCATCAAGGGAAAAAATGAAAGTTCACTGGAGGAAAGGAAAACTTCAGGTGACAATGGCGTCTCATTGGCTAAACTGCGGAATTTTCTATTAGCTATTTCTATTTTCTATTTCTTGTTGCTGGCCAGGAAGGAAGTCTTCCCTCCTCCAGCTGGGGTAGTAAGGTGGTTGCACTTCCTCTTTGGGGTCAGTAAATGACCTCTTCCTGTTGGGGTAATTGATGATGAGAAGGCATGAGAGCTCCCTCTGCGGGGGGGGGGGGGGGCTTCCAGACTCCAATTCTAGTTGAGGTTTCCTTTTGTTAACATTCACAGCATGTTTTATTGGCAGGAGGATTCACAATGAGGGAGAAAAGGCCACAAGACTCACCAGAAAGAAGGCTCAGAAATTCTTGGGTGGGTCCAAGGGAGGCACAAGGTGGCTGTGGGGTCAGCTGGTGGCTACAATGATCACATGGTTCCCTCTGATGGGTTTGCAGCTCGATGTGGAATAGTGAATAAAAGGGTCAGCTCATCCTATCAGAGAAACATGAAACTGAGATAAGCTTCCCACTGCTAGAAGCATCTTGAGCCTTCAGAAAAGAACAGAGAACATGTCTAAAGGGTTTGGCAACATCAGAGCCATATCTCCTCAGAGTGGGACTCCCCAGGCTCTGAAGGTCTCAGTCCCCCACTCTCCCTCAGTGACAAAGCCTCCCCACCTCTGTCCTTGTCAGTTCAGTGATCCCTAGAGGTCCTGCCTATCCGTGAGGACTTAGGTTTCCATGGAGACAGGTTGGTTGAGACCTAGTGATACAGTTAACCAGCCTGATACGCAACAGTTCCCACCACCCTGGGGCAGTTGGGCTCAGGGACACATGGCTCTGGACCCCATGTAGAGGGTGTCCTTGCACGTCAGCTGTGCCACAGAAGACCCAGTAATGCCTGTAGCTGTCCAACAGATTCTCAGGGGGTTTTCCTGGGAAAGCCCTTGGTCATCTGACCTCCTATCCAGGAAGCCCCACGACTTTCTGACTGCTGCCTGTCACACCAACAACACACCTGTGAAGGTTCTGCTCTGCATGGCCATCTGTCCACCAGGCCCCCACTTCTAGGGACCCAGATGCTAGGACCACACAAATGCTGAAGGACTGTCCACCTGCCTAAGGTACAGACACCCCTGTATCCATCTGCATGATTTCTACTTGGAATCAACAACATTTATGGGGATTCTCTGGCCCTAAAGAACAGGATAGGAGCAATGCAATGATTCACAATTACCAGGGTCAATGCACATATACAAGGGCCCAGAGCCCCAGATGCCCCACTCACAATTCACATGAGTGTCCCATACGTACCCACCGATGCCCAAATATTCTTGCTCCATACATACATACATCCAAACACGCACATCAGTGGTATGCTGGTAAGTGCTTGATAAGAAGTTCTCTGAGAAAGGTGGGAAAGACTTCACTTATGGTATCTACATGGTATAAATATTCCCAGCATGACCTATTTCAAGCTACCCACCTGACATCACTAAACACAGAGCTGGGAAGAGATATGCACCGTTGACTATCCCAAGATAGTATGAACCAGTTCCAGCACATCTCATACCTTTTCCTATGAATATGTGCACAGAATCCACTTACACCCCAAGTAGAACCCTCAACTCCCACCACACATATATAACCAAAAGGATACCACATATACATATGTGTTTGTACACACACACACACACACACACATATATATATCCTGCACACACACATACATTTCTACCCACACCCTGAATAAATACACAAACAGACCACCTCTTACTACCTACATTTTTACAGACAAAACCTTACTCACCCTGAATATTCACATTCCACTCTCACAACTATATATACACACACAACATGGGCCTGAAAACAAACATGTGCAACCGATATGCCATCCAGATGTACACACTGAGTACCTAAACACACAGGCTCACCAAGTCCACAACTGTCTCATGTGCAATCCCAAAAAAGACCCATATGCAATCCCACAGCCCTAGAATACATACACTCCAGGATTCCTGCACACACACGTAACCTACACGGTCTACTGGTTTCCAAACACACAAACTAAACTCTCACATCCCGCAGAATACATACCCCACAAGCCCCAGGAACTCAAAAACACACACAGACACAAATAACCTATACTTATCAAATACAGCTGACCCTTGAACAGCTTGGGGGTTAGGGCCAACCCTCCATGCAGTGGCTCTGTGTCCATGGATCCTGTAGTAGTCCTGTAGTATTTACTGAAAAAGAAATCCACTATAAGTAGACCCGTGGGGTTCAAACCCGTGTTGTTCAAGGGTCAACTGTACATATAAGTCCACCTCACTAATACTGACAACACACATACAAGCAACACCACTAAATTCTTCAGGCATTACATTTCAAAATAGACACATAGAGGACTCTAAGCCTCCTGATATACTCACAAATCACAAATACACACACCCACAAACTCCTCATGAGTATACACCCCAAATGCTCAGACACATTCAAAACAGAAAAACACCGACAACTTCTGCAGTCTTACTAATATACATACACAATTCTCACACACCTATGGATACACACATGCAAATATTCCTAACCCATGAACATATGGATCCCCTCCCAAACACTATACATTATGCTACCTCTCCAGAAGACAAGCTCCCCACCACTACCCCAACATATAAACTGTATATGTGTGTGTGTGTGTGTATATATATATATTTCTACCCTCATCCTGAATATATAGACAGACCAGCTCTTACGCCTACCAAACACATGTATAAACACCCTAGCATTCTGCAAAGAAATACACTTTGAATACTCCTAACAACTCCATACCTTATGAACAAGCTTTGATAATGCACGCACCTGATGATGGACACACACACGGATTAGAATACACAAGTAAGATACACGGAAATATCTCCAGCAAACCATTTATGAAACAACTTCCATATATCAAATTATCCCTAGCTATCAGCCAGCTCACACATATACAAGTACTAACAAATACCGGTATCACATATTTCTAATACATATAAATGCAATTGTCCATCTTCCCTGTAGAAACATAGAACCCCACCTCTCTATCAGATACACATATACTCACTTCCCAAAATACATAAGCCTAAGAGGCTCCTACTGAAAATTACAACTGCACAGCATCAGCAAATATTCCTCCAAGTGGCCATGAGCCTTGAATACTCACACAAACTCATTTAACACACAACTCTCCACAAGTCCCAAATACAACCACAATTACCCAGTACACTACAAATATGCAATAACATCACCCTATACGCCCTTTCTTCCAAATACACATACAGTACCACACTACTGGCGTATACACAACACATTCCCAACCTCTCACACAGAATTAACTCTGCCATCTTGCAGAATACAGAATCATACAAACACAACATACCTACATATACAACATCCACCAGTCCCATAAAATAATCACAGACTTGCCCTCTACACATCCAAATATACATAGACAGCTCCTGAAAATGCACACACACAAACACCCCATAACCATACAACATGCCCTGAATACACAAATGATCAGCCTACATTCCCCAAATACACAAAATAAACAGACTGGACACCCAAAGTAATATACACCACTACTTCTCCTGACATTGCCCTTATGCATACGCAGATAATCCTTCCCAATCCACCATTCGACACACACAAATCCCCAAATTCATGGGAGAAAAGAACACATGTAAACATATTCCCCAAACACCAAATTACAAACACCTAACCACCAACTCCTTGAGTATGCCTGCGTCACATCCCAACACCCTCCAAATACAACACTCACTCTTACACACTCACAAAAACACAGGCATGACCTCCCTTCAAAGACAAATAACCACAGACAAAACCAACCCGCACATGTGACTACACATCAGATTCCCACCAACCAATTAAATATGTACAGACCCCATCTATGCTTGCAAATCAGTCAGGATTTGACATCAGGTAATAAACATGTAAAAATACATGTTTATTACCACATTCAGCAAAGCTGCTCCCATCGCTGACAAAAGAATGCAGTTTGAACATAAGTGTTGATTGATGTTTTTATGATAAGAAGGAAGGCACTAGTGAAACTATGAGTGTGTTCCCTCGATCTTCACGCATTTTCCAATCACCTGAGCTACACCTCTGGAAGCAGATGAGGGTTTTCAACTCGCAAGAACTTCCCTCTAGCTTTTGTACTCTTCACAACGCGCAGACTAGCACGGCACCTGTTGAAGAGCTCGCACACACTATTTACCCCCCACTGGAGGCCCCGCAGTCACGGAACCCTTCATGCAGCCGGCTCCCCAGCCGTGCCAATAACCCTGGGGTAAACACCTCAAGGGAATCGAGCTCTATGGGGGCGTGAATCCACATTGTGGCGAGTCTCCTTACACGGACAAGGGCACAAATAATCCACAGGGTGAACAACAGCACAGAGCGGTGACACCTGAGGGGGTGAAAAGTGCCCGTACCCCTTACCTCAGGATTCCTATAATTGACTCTAGAGGCCGCCATGACAGGCCCCTCCGCCGCCTGACGGCCGTTGAGGCCCCACCGTCCGCGCTCGCGCATGCGCTCCTGTCTTCCGGAGCAAACTGCCCCAACAGACGCTGGGAGCCGTTGGAGGACGGCGGTCCGCGTGCCCGAGAGCCCCGCCCCAGTGGGCGTGCGCAGGCGTGCGCAGGCGTCTAGGCGCGGGGAGCGCGGGCATCTGCTCCAGGCGGTCTCTGCAGGAGAGGAGAGAAATGGAGGGTCGGGCACGCTGCGCAACTTGACTGGCGACGCTCCTCGCCGGGAACTTTCGTGACGGTCTCTTCTTAAAACCAGCTCTTGTGAGATGTGCACTCGTGATTTTTATATTGCATACGTGAAACCCATGCACTCAGCTACAAAGCGTTGTGGAGAGCTCCGCTGTAAGCACAGTAGCCTCAAATTGGGGCAAGTGCTTTCATGCCCTTTGGACTGCAGTTCCTTGGTTCTTGTTTATGCCTTTCAAAAAGCAGTAGGTCCTTTTGCCTAGCAAGCCTGAAGTTTCCGTTAAAGAACAATTCTAGCAAAGAATTTCAGACCTGGGAAACACTCTTCAGATACTGTCTCCTGACTCCGTTCCTAGAGTTTCTGCAACGCATTTTACTCTACTAGAATATTTTTTCTCAGTGTATTTAAGACATGGAGGTTGTTCAATAAATGTTGATTTACAGCTGTTTCCTTTGTACGGGCTTGGGTTTTTTTAAATAATTTTGAGAAAGAGTTGACAATCTGGGCCAATTTCAACACAGCAGGTAGTATGGGAATAATTTTACTTTCCCTCCCTCCTTTTTTAATAATATCTTGCAGAATTTCGGTTGACAACAACAACAACAACAACAAAAATAGTAGCGGGATCAACTTACTGACCTGACTTTGTAATACTTCCCAAAGAAACTTCAATCATCAGATCCGCTTTCTGGTCAGTTGCAAGATTAGAGCGTTTCTCACTCAACAGGATGCCCCTGAAGACCCCTCACATCTAACAGCACTAAGCACTTCCAAGTGCACGGACTTGAAAACTCCACAAGACACAAACATGTTATCTCTTCGTTTCTTTAATGTTTCGTGATTGCGTGGAAGATGAACTGTCTTCTGAGGCTTGTGATGCATGTCCAGAGATGTTTTTTCTCAGTAGTCAATGCCTGCCCCCAGCCTCTGTGCAGGAGTAGTCAGAGATCATGATCCAAAGGACTTTTAGATATTCCCTTCTGTGACTGGTCTTCCCAAATTACATTTGGGCTAATTTGATTATCTCTGTCTCTGGGGTGTAGGATTTTGAAGTATTACCAAAGAGACTGCAGAATTGGGACTGGCTAATTTTTGCACAGTGCAATTTTTGTATCAGTGGCCTTGAGAAGAGTCCTTCAAATACTGTATCAGAGTTATGAGTGCGAATCTTGTAAATAATTGGTTGAATGACTGAACAAAGGGAGGAAGCAACAAGGAAGCCTGCCTTTCTCGAGTGCCTGGGTACAATATTTTGCCTCACCATCCCTCTAATATGAAGTTATTGGTTGAAAATCATTTAAGTTTTCCTTCATTATAAAAGTTCCAGTACTGAGCGATATTCACAAATCGTTTATTTTTTTCAGTCCCCAACAGGAGTTTCCTTAGATATAAAGTTCACCATGATGTTGCTTGAAATATTCTCACCTTATCTTCTCATCTTCTTCTGAGTCAATTTCTCCTGACAAGGGGCAAGGAACTTCTTAAGCACCAACAGGAGTCTTTTTCACACTGTGGAACAGTCCTTCTAAACCTCTGTTTCCCTCCCCAACACCCCACAATCAGTAGGAGTTCTACTGCTGCTACAGCAGTCAGTGAATCTCGTCTCCCAAGAGACTTGGTTGCCATCTTCTGAGGTTTTCAGCTTTCATCTCCCTTGACAAGTTTCCTAACAGTCCTCTCCTCTATGAAAATAGATCGCCTTCATTTTTAGTTGCATGAATATCTCTGGGAAGATTTTAATGAAAGAGAGAACACTGGTTTCCTCCGGGAAAGAGGATTGGGTTGACAGGGGAAAGAGGTGGGAGGAGGACTCGCCACTGCATATTCCATTTTGCACAATTTAATTTTGAACCATGAGAAGGTGTTACTCGCTTAAAATATTATACTAAAATCATTTACAAGGTAAAAAACTAAATCTTTAACAACCATGGAATACTATGAGAAAGACATTTAGTGAATTCTGGTCTTGGACATGGGGGCTGCATGACAGCTTTTTGATGGACGGGGGCTTTCCAGCACAAAGGATCATTAGTAAGGCTGGTCCTGCTGGATGTTGGTTGGAGCACAAGGACCACTTCCTTAGGAGTGATGTACATACAGCAGTCAAAGACACTGGATCTGCTGAGACAATCCTAATTTCAAATACTCACTTCCATGTGGCCATAAGTCCCCAAGTGTTTATCAGACTAACACTTGGGTATTTTGTTCAGAAAGTCTAGTCTCTGTTGAAGTAAGTCAAGAGCCAGGTAGGAAGCAGAGTGTGTTGAGGGACACAAAACTAGGTTGATGGATAAAGACGTGAAAGGAAGGGACCGTCATGTCCAACGTCGGTGCCGTGAATCAAAAAGTTTATAAACTGCCTAAAGAGGCACACGCCAATTGTGTTGCCACTGTGTGAGGTGGAAGGAACTTCCGGTTCTTGCCTACCTCCCAGAGCCCTCGTGGAATGTCCCCCCACCCCACCTCACCGGGACCCACGTGCCGTCTGCCCCTCCCCCACTGCAGAACGTTTCAGCCCACATGCTACTGTTTAAATTTAAACGTGGCTCTCCTTGGATCCTGAGCAACTGCTGAAGCAGGTCGCTCTCTGGGTCCTGGTCTTGACGTTTCTCATTGAGGCTACCAGGCAGCAGTAGTCCGTGCCCAAGCCTGCAGGATGGCTTCAGAAGGAGGTAAGCCTATAGGCTGGGGGTGTGTTCTCAGAGACCCTGCCATCTCTCACATCCTTCGGGTTCATACGTGACACTTCACTGTGGGCACATAGTTGGACTGAAGTAGAGGGAGAAGAGAGCACTGGACCCACAACGACATTTCACCTGGGGAGACTGGGGAGCCTGAAGAAACCTGAGACTGCATTGGGGAGGAGGGGTCATTGGAGGTAGATCAAGAGGAATTGCCCTGGCTATGGAGAAAGGATGGCAGCAGACGGTTGATTGTTTCTAGAAGGGAGACAAGCCACTTTGAAACGTGTGTGTAAGGATGTGTGTGATGTCCTGGTGGTGACACAGGGAGGGTCATGAGGAAAGCCTAGACCTGTACTGTGTTCCTGAGGTACCTGAAGCTTGCCTCACCATATCTTTCAAAGGGATTTGAACAGGAGCATACTGTATCTCAGGGGGCCCTGGGGAGAGATGGTCTCGGTGAGAAAACTATTCAATGGGGCTGTGTGTGGCCACACCTGCAGTGAAGTGTCCTCTCCGAGAGCTAGGCAGGAGGTTACTCTAACTGCCGCAGCCCACACCTCATCCACTCCTCCCAGCCCAGAGCTCACTTCTCAGTTCAGGTAACTGTTGCCTTGGATTCAACAGGGGATGGGCAACCGTGTAACTTCAGCCAAGAGAGGGCTCAGGTTCCTGAGTTGCTCTGAATTGTTCTTCCTTTTGTGGTCCAGTATCTCATGGTGGACCCTCAAGCTACCTTGAGAGGAAGAGTTTGTTCATATTTCATGTCACTCCTTCATGGACAGGGAACAGATGTGGAGAGGGCTTGTTTCGGGTGGAATGTCTAGGAAGGCTGCTTCCTCTTTTAAAGGGGGAAGGAGTGTAGCCCAGGGTCAGGAAGACGATCTTCTGTGTTACTATTAAACGTCCTATGACACCTATTCTGGTTAATTAGGTGCACCGTGGTGTGTACCTTGTTCTCCTGAATGGGGATGTGTTTCAGACAACTTGGTCGCCATGGCACCTGGCTTACGCTTGCTTCTCAGATTGTCTCTCCGTTATTGGGAGCTGGAAGGGGAAGGACCACGAGCGGTCTATACTCCCACGACCAATGTAACATGACAATTCCCTGGCCCTTGTTTAATCCTCTGCAGCCATCACTGGCTGTGAAATGACAGAATCTAAGGGACACACGCCTACTTCTCAGACCCCCTCCCCCCACCTCCTAGGAAGAGAACTCCTGAGTGATGACAGTGACTCTGGGCACTGGGGAGGGGGTGGCAGGACCTGGCCCATGTTACGTACCTGCTGTGGGTTGTTCTGAGATGCAGGTGCATTCTGGGCCAGTGTTATGGGTTTGTATCAGGATTCCATTAGAGGGATATTTTCCAGCATTTTGTTTTGTTTTGTGAGGCTAGGCAAGAAAGAGGGGATTTATACTGAGCGTCAGGAAAAGGAGGACTGAGCAGGAGGTGGGGCCCTAATGTTTTACACAGTGCCTTTGGGTGCCTAGAACCTACCTTGCAGGAGGTCCCTACCTGCTGGTACGCCAGCTGAGGGGCATTTCCCACAGAGCGGATGTCCACACAGTTCCAGGTCTTGGGAGACAGCCTGTGAGGCTTAGCTGCCAGGGGGCGCCTTAGGGAGGCTCTCCAAGTGAGTGCTTGCTGAGGCAATTTCTTCTCGGCAGGCAGGGGTCAGGGACCTTGGTGGATGGGCGCGGGGTCCCCAGTGGAATAATTCTCAACTGGAGGTCAGGGCATGAAAAGCACTTGAAGACATTTGCACGCTGCAGTTTCCCTTGTCCAGGTGTCTCTCACCTGTGGAGACTTACACTCTGATGCCGCAGAAAGCCTCTGTCCCACTGGCCCCTTCTCCTGCTCCATTCACTCCTTTCCTTTGCCTCAACAGCAGCTCCAGTGCTGGGAACGGATGTCATCATGAACCCTGGTGCCTCCTTGTCTGATTTCATGGCAGTGCTCTATCCTCCACCCATTCCTGGCCCCCAGGACCGGCCACCCTGGGGGCAGCACCTGCCACCTCCCATCACCCCAGCATTCCCTCCTGGCAGCAGCCTGCTGCTGCCAGCTTTCCCCACGACGCCTTTGGTGGCTAATGGTGGCCGTGGACCCAGTGCCCCTGGGGCTTGCAACCTCACTGTCCAAGTCAGGTCACAAGGGAGGCCAGTGGAGGGCCCCCAGACTCAGACCTTTATCATAACTCAGGGCCCCCTCACCTGGAGCGCTCCAGGGGCCCTCAGCGGGACTGCTGCATGTCCTGCACCCGTATTCTTAGCACCCCCTGCGATGGAGACCATTGTGACTGCTCCAGCTGTTGGAGTTACTCAGGCTGGCAAGGGAGGCTGGACCCCAGGCTTTCCTCCTCAAGCTCCACCACCAGCTGCCCAGCTGGCCCCTATCATTCGCCCAGTGAACTCTGGGCCTTGGCCACATGGCACTTCCAGGGAGGGCAGCCTGGCCACCAACCAGCCCTACGCCTCGCAGGGTGACTGCTCTAACCCCCAGAGCGTGTACAGTAACTTCCGACGTTGGCAGCGCCTCAAGCCACTGGCGCGGAGACACCTTCCCCAGAGTCCTGATGCAGAAGCTCTTTCCTGCTTTCTCATGTGAGTGAATGCTCAGGGGGTCGTGAGCTTCTCGGAGCTTTTAGATAAAGAGGACCTGGGGATGGACTCGCAGGTTAGGTTTCTAGGGATACTGGAAGCAAGGTCTGAGGGCGATGTCCATGCTATGAGAAGGCACATTGTCGGTCATATGGGTGAGCCGCCCAGTCCATGACATCATGACTGAAATGTGCCTCATCTCAACTGACCCCACCACCCTGAGAGTCTAGCCAACTTGCTCTTCCATGATTCTCATGGTAATATGGACTGAAGACTTGCAGTCAGAGAGGGTCGTGCTGTAAGGTGAGGAGCCAAGGAGTGGATGCCGCACTCTCCCGTGGTGCGATCTCCTTTCGTACAGGACTTGATGTACATGGCCGGGGGAGGTCACTTCGGAGGAGGGGGAGGAGTGCGGGGCCCAGGCGAGCGCTTAATGCACGCCTCGACTTGGTTGTTGTGGGGAATTCCACTAGGAACAGGGTGACGGTAGAGCTCTCCTAAGGGTGTGGGCTCTCTCCCACCAGAGCTGTGAGCCTGGCAGGCATTTCCATCCTAAACCTCCGGTCCCTCGTAAAAAGGGGACAGTCACACTTCACTCTGAGGACCGGGCAGAAGACTCCTTGGGCTAATCTATGGAGTGTTAGCAGATGGCCTGGCACATGCCACGTCTCATTGATGATAGTGATTTTTATTATGAAAAGGCAACCTTGAAGAGGAAAAGAGCTCCCCAAGGCACAGTGTCCCAGCTGTAGCCTGGGAGTGGATGGTCATCCTCGAGTGAGTGTGAGGTGGTGACAGCAGTAGCCGGGAAGGCTTGTCTTTGCCCTCCCAGACACCTGCCTCTCACCCTCCTGTTGCTCAGTCATGCTGCGTTGAGTGATGTGTGGTCCACATTGGCGGGTGGGGTCAGGCAGGTGGGGGCTGGGCTGGGCACAGACACTGACCCCAAGGTCTTACAGCCCAGTGCTTCGATCCATGGCCCGCCTGAAGCCCACCATGACGCTGGAGGAGGCACTGTGCAGGGCCGTGCAGGAATGGCAGCGCATAAGCAACGTTGACCGGATGATCTACTACAAGATAGCGGAAAAGTGAGTCAGCACCCTGGGCCCAGGGGCTGCGTGGAGGCTGAGGCGAGTGGGTGAGGGCAGGGTCTGGCCGTGGGGGTGCTCATCAGAGAGGACAAAGGAGAAGGGCTGTCACTCAGAACAGGGGCCCCGCAGCCCAGAGGCCCTACTGTCCTCCAGAAACCCCTCCCTCACCTTGAGAGTTTGGGTCTTCTGTCCTTCCTCCACCAGGAGCTCTGCCCTCCCCTGATTTTGACCTACCCTTGCCTTGACATGAAGGTCTCAGGATGGGGCAGGGTGACGCTGTGAGTCCAGTTGGGGTCCAACTCCTGCCATATGGGCTGAGCCGGGGAAAGAGCTCCACCCGCCAGCCTGCTGCTTCCTTAGTGGTGGGTGGCTGGCGGCCACTGACATAGATTTGGGACCCCCTCTCCTCATGAAAAGTGGCCTGAGTGGGTACACTGGCATCCCTGAAGAGGCTGGGGAAGCCAGCTGTCGTCAGCCCGAGGGTCTCTGGCCCTTCCGTTGTTTGCTCCATGGTAATCCCCTTGGTTTAAGAAAGAAAAGCAAACCAACGAGCGCCTCTCAGAGGAAAGGAAGGCCTCTCCTCTGAGCTCAGCATCCACGTCGCCCTGCCTCTCCTGGGCCCTGTCTCCAGGTCTATGTTCCAGGACTCTCAGTCCCAGCCCAGGGTCCTGGATTCGGGCAAGGACCCCTGTGGGGAACACACACCTGTTCCAGCCTCTGGCTGTCAGCCCTTCATGTGGTTCTGGATGGGGACGGGGTGAGGAGGGTGCCCCCTGGGTCAGCCAAGTGTCCCGTTGACCTGGTTCGATTCAGCGACCTGGGTCTATGCTGTTGAATGGCCTCCAGTGCTGGTGAGGCAGGAAGGGTCCCAGATCTTGTATCAGTTCCAGGAGCAGCTCTCTGCTGTTGACAGCACCTCACAGGGCCTTGACAGCCCCAAGGCACATCCTCTCCCAATCCCTCATCCTTGGCTGCCTTTGTTGGGCTCCAGAACCCAGGCCTTTTTCTCAGGGTGGCCTGTGCCTCCGTCATCCCCCAGGTTCGTGGAATTTGAGGCCGAGGAGGAGATGCAGATTCAGAAGGGGCAGTGGATGCAGTGTGCGCAGGACCTGCCTCCTCCAGCCCCACCGAAGCTGGATCCTCGGGGGCCCCCAGCCCCGAAAGTGGGCCTTCAGCCAGGCACCCAGGTTCCCACTGGAGTTGAAGGCACAGGTAACAGGGGCCTAGGGTGGGCCACTGTCCCCACGTGGATCCTTTTCCTTCAAGACAGGGGCATTGGTCTTTCAACCGAAACAGCCACCGAGGCAGGGGGTGGGGGCGTGGGGTCTCAGCTGCCCTTTGTCACTGCGGGGTATTGACTTGGTCAGTTTTGTAACTCCTCTCACACCTCCCTGTCAAAGGACCCCACACAAAGTCTGCCTAGGAAGTGGGCTTGATGGGGAAACCCCTAGAAAATTGGAGGTTCCCCACTTCCTTACTTGTGACTCTCTTAGATGCCCCCCTTACCTCCCCTCTCCAACAGCACATGAGGCTTCAGGTGGTCCTGACCCCCCCACACCCACATCAATGTCCCCCAAACAATGCCCTCACCAACGTGTGCTCGGTGGTCAGGAGGTGGACCGGGAGTCCCTCTCCCGGGGTCAGGAGGTGAGGGAGTCCCTCACCTTCCTTCCCTTCCTCCCGCTTTGCCTCAGCCTGTGCTCCCAGGATGTCCGGCCCCAGGGCCCAGCCCTCCTGCCCAGAGCCACACAGGTCCCAGCAGCCCCCGGAGCCCAGGGCACCCAAGGAGATTCCCCCTGAGGCTGTGAGGGAGTATATGGACATCATGGATGCGCTGGTGGGGCCCGTCCACTCAGCCACAGGCGAGTCAGATGCAGAAGGTGGAGAGGACGGAAATGAGCTGAAGCAGGAAGAGGACGGCATCTACTCGGACCCGGGCCTCTTGAGCTATATTGACAAGCTGTGTTCCCAGGAGGACTTTGTCACCAAGGTAGGCTAGGCCTGGAGCCTGGGGTCTACAAGATGCCAGGGCATGGAACACTCAGCACCCAAGATCTGGGTTCTGCTCAGGCCGTTGGGACTTAAGCTCAGCTCCTTGTTCCTGAGCCTGGTGTTAGGGGAGGTTTACGCAGATGTATGTGTGTACGTGTTTGTGTCTCTCTGTGTGTATGCCTTTGTGTGTCTGTGTATGTGCCTCTGTATATGTGCTCTTTTGTGTGTGACTGTGTATGTGCGGTGTGTGTGTGTGACTGTGTATGTGCATGTTTGTGTGTGTATGTGCGTGTGTGTGTGTTTGTGTGTGTGCTGACCATCCCCGCCTTGTGGAGGAGAGTGGGGTGGGTCTCTGCTTTTCACTTTCCCTCTGGGTCTTCTTGTCTCACAGGCCACTCCTGGCCAAGGATGCTCACAGCCTCTTCTTTCTGTCCGAGGTGGAGGCAGTCATTCACCCTCGATTCCTGGCAGAATTGCTTTCCCCAGACCCACAGCTGGATCTCTTGGCCCTAGTGGAGGAGCTGGAGCAGGAGGAAGGGCTCACGCCAGAAGAAGTGAGCCAGGGGAGAGAGAGGGACACTCAGGGAGCCAGGGGACCCCACGGGAGGGGAACCCCAGCGGATCCAGGGGACAGGGGAACCCATATGACCCAGGGGAGCCAGAGGAGGGAGGGATCCCCGGTAGAACACGGGAGACAAGGGACACCCAGGAAGACCAGGGCACGGAGGGACCCCAGTGAACAGGGGAGAGGTAGGGCCCCAGAACTGGAGGGCCACCTGGCGCTGTCCATCCCTCCCCTGCCTGGGAGGCCTGGCATGGGGAAGGGCCCGTTTTGGGGTGGGTGCAGTGCAGGGTGAAAGGAAGGAGAGGATGGGGAGCCGGGAGGGGAGGGAAGGACACAAAGCTGGGAATAAGGTGCAGGAGGATGGCAGGAATGCCAGTGTCTGTATCTGGATTCGAGTCCTGGGGTCCCCCGTCCCCTCCTTCCCCCAAGGGCCATTGTCCCACTGCCCAGGGCTCCTCCTCTCACATGTGTGTGTGGAGCCAACACTGTCCTCCTCCCTCCTACCAGCTGGTGCAGAAACGACTCCTGGCCTTGAAAGAGGACGAGGGTGTGCGGGCAGCCCCGAGTCACAGTGCACCCGGAACGCGCTCAAGTCCTTCTGAGTCCGACGCCGGCCAACGTGCCCAGAGGCATGACCAAGACCCCCATCTAGGGGTCAGTGATGAAGCCTGCCCACCAGAGATCGATTCTGAGGCTCCTCATAGGCTCATCCAAACAGACGCTGGCCTGTGCAGGCCCAAAGCCTTTGTTCCCTCTCGAGGACCTCAGGAGGTCTCTCCATTCTGGGCCGGACCGCCCTCCCCTCCCCAGGGTCAAAGGCGCGCTGGCCCTCTACGGGGACCCAGGGATGCGTCTGTTCTCAGAGAGGCCTCTCCTGTTCGGGAGGCCCGAGGGCCCAGGGACGGCTCCAGTGACGACGACGAGGAGCTCCCCAGCCTGGCCTTCCTGTTCGGCTCTCTGCAGAGCCTACTGCCTGGCTGGGTGTCCCAGAGTCCTGCCCATGCCTCAGGCCTGGCCTCCCCTGGAGGTTGGGGGGCCCAGAGTGCTCCCCACGCCCCCTCCCATCAGAGAAGAGGCCTCAGCCCAGCTCCACCAGCCGCTCCCAAGTCGAGGAAGCGGGCTCTGTGTGGACGCCCAGCCGCTGCTGAGAAGCTGCCCATCCCCGGGGCTGGCCTCGGGGTGTCTGGGAGGCCAGGCTTGGCTCTGGGGCCTGCTCGCCCCTCACAGCCGAGAAAAAGAAAGTGTGACCCGTGTGTCACTGAGAAGAGTAGGAAGTGGAAGAAGCACTGCAGCCAGTAGGGAACAGCTGGGCTGGCCCTCCAGGGCGAGGCCCAGGGCGGCCCCCAGGGGAGCCTAGGGGCTCCTCCTCATCCCAGTGCTGACCCTGGATGATGTGGGGGGAAGGGAGGGAGGGCAGGACCACCAGGGCGGGGAGGGGGAGCGGGATTGTGGGAGGTTAGGGAGGTGGGGGAGGTGGGTGTGGCCAGGTGTGTGTGGAGCAGGACCTTTGGAGTGACGTATATCAATTGTGAATAAAGATCGTCTTGGTGGGAAATGCTGTCAGGCCACTGTCATCTTGTTCGTGTTGCGCTGCTCCACAGAGAGCGATCCAGAGAGGAAGGAAGGATGAGGGCGGTCACAGGAGCTCTGGATCTACAGGTGGCCGAACCTTTCCTCCACATAGACAAGGACTCCTCAGGCTGGCCCTGGGAACGCACAGCTCTCACTCTCCCCAGGGACCCCCTCATCATCCCCTTCTCTAAAGCCTGCTTGGCTAGGGGCCTTCTGGGGCCTCTGTACCATCTTCTGCATCCCAGAACCTTCTGGGGAGGCAGAGCTGCTTTTGTTCCTTTCAGCCCTCTGGACACTCACCAGTTTCTAGGATGGAGCCTGGAGACAGCCCTTGTCATTATGGAGCTTCTCTCTGCTTCCCTGAAGTGGCCAGGCGACGGCGCTGGGATGACCCTCTGCTCATCCAGGGTTTCCTGTGTGGGTGGCGTGAACAGAGAGGAAAAGTCCTGGCCATGGGGACAGGACTGTCTGCCTCATCGTAGCGGGAACAACCTCTAGTCCCGCTGGGATTATTGCAATGTGCAGAGTGGTGGAGGCAGCTACCTCTTAATCCCAATGAGGATGCAACAAGGGGAATGGGTGCGGGGAAATTCATGGGGCACCCGTGAAAGGTGTGGATAAGGGTAATGACAGTTGGGCCCCTTTGTGGAACTTGTGGGATTTCTCTGCAGCAGCATCTCGTTCAACTGAGGGAGGAGGACCCATCTGGCTGTGGCTGTGGGGACTGGCCTCAGGGGCCTATGGGTGTGCAAAGACACCCCAGAACTACTGTCCCGTCCCTTTCCACCCACGGCTGGACATGTGTGTGTATTGGTATCAACACTGATTTGTATTCCCATATAAAACAGTTCCTCCTAACAAACTATGACCACGTTTCACAAGAACAGCTTGCTCACAGGGGCAGCAGGGTTGGGGGAGAGGTGTCTGTGGCCCCAGATCTGGGTGGGAGCTGGGATCCGTGCAGAGGAGTGTGAAGGCCTCAGTCACTGTCCTGTGGGTGCTGGCAGAGACTTCGAATCATCAGAGCAGGGGAAATGACCCGCTCATAAGGGTGAGATGAGCAAACAATGAGGGGCAGGGCGCAGACCCCTACTGTCTCCCCGAACTGCCCCCCCTTGCAGCCTGCTTAGCCCCCATCATGGCCTGTGCTGGCCCACCTCTGAAGCCCCTTCCTCCTAACGCACTCAGATGCTCTGGTCCTTTGTGAACCCACCCTGGGGCTCACCCGCCCTTCCCTGCTGGCCAAAGCCTCTTCCCCTGCTTCTGAGTTCTGATTCCTTCCCCAGGACCCAGGCGGGGGTTGGGACAGCAGAGACTCCCTAATTCTCCCTCCTCCTCCCGGAGATCTTGACAATCACCTTTGTATGTTTCTATGATTTTAACTATTCTAGATACTTCATGTGAGTGGCTAGGATATGTCCTTTTATGAGTGGCTTATTTCACTTAGCATAACGTCTTAGAGGTTTATCCATGTTGTAGCATGAGACATGGTTTCCTTTTATTTCAAGGAAGGACATATTTCACTGTATTTATAGACCCCATTATCCGTTCATCTGTTGATGGACATTTGGGTTTCTTCACATCTTGGGTATTTTGGATAATGTTACGATGAATGTGGGTGTGCAAGTATCTGTTTGAGATACTGCTTTGAATTCTTTTGGATACAAACCCAGAAGTGGGACTGCTGGATCACATGGTAGTTATATTTTTAATTTTTAAAAAATTTATTATTTATTTATTTTTGGCTGTGTTGGGTCTTCGTTTCTGTGCGAGGGCTTTCTCTAGTTGCGGCGAGCGGAGGCCACTCTCTTCATCGCGGTGCGTGGGCCTCTCACTGTCGCGGCCTCCCGTTGCGGAGCACAGGCTCCAGGCACGCAGGCTCAGTAGTTGTGCCTCACGCACCTAGTTGCTCCGTGGCATGTGGGATCTTCCCAGACTGTGACTCGAACCCGTGTCCCCTGCATTGGCAGGCAGATTCTCAACCACTGCACCACCAGGGAAGCCCCTAGTTTTAATTTTTTGAGGAAACCTCATATTGTTTTCCGTAAGGGTTGTCCCATTTTGCAGTCTCACCAACAATGAGAAAGATAGTCACCGTCAAGAACTTGGTAAATATCCATCTTATAAAAATGTTTATGCTTTTAGCACAGCTGTAGATAATCACAATTATGTATAATAATAATATTTTGGGTTATATATGGTGTCATGTAAATCATATTGCCTTTGGCTGCTTCTTTCAACATTCTTACTTTAAGAAAAATGGGGGACTTCCGGGAAGATGGCGGAAGAGTAAGACGGGGAGATCACCTTCCTCCCCACAGATACACCAGAAATACATCTACGCGTGGAACAACTCCTACGGAGCACCTACTGAAGGCTGGCAGAAGACCTCAGACCTCCCAAAAGGCAAGGAACCCCCCACGTACCTGGTTAGGGCAAAAGAAAAAAATAAACAGAGACAACAGGATAGGGACGGGACCTGCACCAGTGGGAGAGAGCCGTGAAGGAGGAAAAGTGTCCACACACTAGGAAGCCCCTTCACGAGCGAAGAGTTCGGGTGGCGGAGTGGGGGAGCTTGGGAGCCGCGGAGGAGAGCACAGCAACAGGGGTGTGGAGGGCTAAGCGGACAGATTCCAGCGCAGAGGATCGGGCCGACCGGCACTCACCAGCCGAGAGGCTTGTCTGCTCGCCCGCCGGGGCGGGCGGGGCCTGGAGTTGAGGCTCCGGCTTTTGTCGGAGCGCCGGGAGAGGACTGAGGTTGGCGGCGTGAACACAGCCTGCGGGGCGTTAGTGCACTGCGGCTAGCCGGGAGGGAGTTCGGGCAAAAGTCTGGACCTGCCGAAGAGGCAAGAGACTTTTTCTTCCCCCTTTGTTTCCTGGTGCGCGAAGAGAGGGGATTAAGAACGCTGCTTAAAGGAGCTCCAGAGACGGGCGCGAGCCGCGGCTAAAAGTGCGGAGCCCAGAGACAGACATGAGACGCTAAGGCCGCAGCTGCCGCCACCAAGAAGCCTGTGTGCGAACACAGGTTACTATCCACACCCCTTTCCGGGGAGCCTGTGCAGCCCGCCACTGCCAGGGTCCCGGGATCCAGGCACAACTCCCCCGGGAGAACGCACGGCGCGCCTCAGGCTGGTGCAACATCACGCCGGCCTCTGCCGCCGCAGGCCCGCCCCACTCCGTGACCCTCCCTACCCCCCCGGCCTGAGTGAGCCAGAGCCTCCGAATCAGCGGCTCCTTTAACCCCGTCCTGTCTGAGCAAAGAACAGACGCCCTCCGGCGACCTACACGCACAGGCGGGGCCAAATCCAAAGCTGAGCCCCTGGGAGCTGTGAGAACAAAGAAGAGAAAGGGAAATCTCTCCCAGCAGCCTCAGAAGCAGCGGATTGAAGCTCCACAATCAACTTGATGTACCCTGCGTCTGTGGAATACATGAATACACAACGGATCATCCCAAATTAAGGAGCCCTGTGGATGAAAGGCTCTTGGTGCTGCAGCCAGGAGTCAGTGCTGTGCCTCTGAGGTGGGAGAGCCAACTTCAGGACACTGGTCCACAAGAGGCCTCCCAGCTGCACATAATATCAAACAGCGAAAATCTCCCAGAGATCTCCATCTCAACGCCAGCACCCAGCTTCACTCAACGACCAGCAAGCTACAGTGCTGGACATCCTAGGCCAAACAACTAGCAAGACAGGAACACAACCCCACCCATTAGCAGAGAGGCTGCCCAAAATCATAATAAGTCTACAGACACCCCAAAACACACCACCAGACGTGGACCTGCCCACCAGAAAGACAAGATCCAGCCTCATCCACCAGAACACAGGCACTAGAACCCTCCACCAGGAAGCCTACACAACCACTGAACCAACCTTAGCCACTGGCGACAGACACAAAAAACAACAGGAACTACGAACCTTCAGCCTGCAAAAAGGAGACCCCAAACACAGTAAGATAAGCAAAATGAAAAGACAGAAAAACACACAGCAGATGAAGGAGCAAGATAAAAACCCACCAGACCTAACAAATGAAGAGGAAATAGGCAGTCTACCTGAAAAAGAATTCAGAATAATGATAGTAAAGGTGATCCAAAATCTTGGAAATAGAATAGACAAAATGCAAGAATCAGTTAACAAGGACCTAGAAGAACTAAAGATGAAACAAACAATGATGAACAACACAATAAATGAAATGAAAAATACTCTCGATGAGATCAATAGCAGAATAACTGAGGCAGAAGAACGGATAAGTGACCTGGAAGATAAAATAGTGGAAATAACTACTGCAGAGCAGAATAAAGAAAAAAGAATGAAAAGAACTGAGGACAGTCTCAGAGACCTCTGGGACAATATTAAACGCACCAACATTCGAATTATAGGGGTTCCAGAAGAAGAAGAGAAAAAGAAAGGGACTGAGAAAATATTTGAAGAGATTATAGTTGAAAACTTCCCTAATACGGGAAAGGAAATAGTTAATCAAGTCCAGGAAGCACAGAGAGTCCCATACAGGATAAATCCAAGGAGAAATACACCAAGACACATATTAATCAAACTGTCAAAAATTAAATACAAAGAAAACATATTAAAAGCAGCAAGGGAAAAACAACAAATAACACACAAGGGAATCCCCATAAGGTTAACAGCTGATCTTTCAGCAGAAACTGCAAGCCAGAGGGAGTGGCAGGACATATTGAAAGTGTTGAAGGATAAAAACCCGCAACCAAGATTACTCTACCCAGCAAGGATCTCATTCAGATTTGATGGAGAAATTAAAACCTTTACAGACAAGCAAAAGCTGAGAGAGTTCAGCACCAGCAAACCAGCTCTACAACAACTGCTAAAGGAACTTCTCTAGGCAAGAAACACAAAAGAAGGAAAAGACCTACAATAACGAACCCAAAACAGTTAAGAAAATGGGAATGGGAACACACATATCGATAATTACCTTAAATGTAAATGGACTAAATGCTCCCACCAAAAGACACAGATTGGCTGAATGGATACAAAAACAAGATGCATATATTTGCTGTCTACAAGAGACCCACTTCAGACCTAGAGACACATACAGACTGAAAGTAAGGGGATGGAAAAAGGTATTTCATGCAAATGGAAACCAAAAGAAAGCTGGAGTAGCAATTCTCATATCAGACAAAATAGACTTTAAAACAAAGACTATTAGAAGAGACAAAGAAGGACACTACATAATGATCAAGGGATCGATCCAAGAAGAAGATATAACAATTGTAAATATTTATGCACCCAACATAGGAGCACCTCAATACATAAGGCAAATACTGACAACCATAAAAGGGGAAATCGACAGTAACACATTCATAGTAGGGGACTTTAACACCCCACTTTCACCCGTGGACAGATCATCCAAAATGAAAATAAATAAGGAAACACAAGCTTTAAATGATACATTAAACGAGATGGAGTTAATTGATATTTATAGGACATTCCATCCAAAAACAACAGAATACACATTTTTCTCAAGTGCTCATGGAACATTCTCCAGGATAGATCATATCTTGGGTCACAAATCAAGCCTTGGTAAATTTAAGAAAATTGAAATTGTATCAAGTATCTTTTCCGACCACAACACTATGAGACTAGATATCAATTACAGGAAAAGATCTGTAAAAAATACAAACACATGGAGGCTAAACAATACACTACTTAATAACGAAGTGATCACTGAAGAAATCAAAGAGGAAATCAAAAAATACCTAGAAACAAATGACAATGGAGACACGACGACTCAAAATCTATGGGATGCAGCAAAAGCAGTTCTAAGAGGGAAGTTTATAGCAATACAATCCTACCTTAAGAAACAGGAAACATCTCGAATAAACAACCTAACCTTGCACCTAAAGCAATTAGAGAAAGAAGAACAAAAAACCCCCAAAGTTAGCAGAAGGAAAGAAATCATAAAAATCAGATCAGAAATAAATGCAAAAGAAATGAAGGAAACGATAGCAAAGATCAATAAAACTAAAAGCTGGTTCTTTGAAAGGATAAACAAAATTGATAAACCATTAGCCAGACTCATCAAGAAAAAAAGGGAGAAGACTCAAATCAATAGAATTAGAAATGAAAAAGGAGAAGTAACAACTGACACTGCAGAAATACAAAAGATCATGAGAGATTACTACAAGCAACTCTATGCCAATAAAATGGACAACCTGGAAGAAATGGACAAATTCTTAGAAAGGCACAACCTGCCAAGACTGAATCAGGAAGAAATAGAAAATATGAACAGACCAATCACAAGCACTGAAATTGAAACTGTGATTAAAAATCTTCCAACAAGCAAAAGCCTAGGACCAGATGGCTTCACAGGCGAATTCTATCAAACATTTAGAGAAGAGCTATCACCTATCCTTCTCAAACTCTTCCAAAATATAGCAGAGGGAGGAACACTCCCCAACTCATTCTACGAGGCCACCATCACCCTGATACCAAAACCAGACAAGGATGCCACAAAGAAAGAAAACTACAGGCCAATATCACTGATGAACATAGATGCAAAAATCCTCAACAAAATACTAGCAAACAGAATCCAACAGCACATTAAACGGATCATACACCATGATCAAGTGGGGTTTATTCCAGGAATGCAAGGATTCTTCAATATATGCAAATCAATCAATGTGATACACCATATTAACAAATTGAAGGAGAAAAACCATATGATCATCTCAATAGATGCAGAGAAAGCTTTTGACAAAATTCAACACCCATTCATGATAAAAACCCTGCAGAAAGTAGGCATAGAGGGAACTTTCCTCAACATAATAAAGGCCATATATGACAAACCCACAGCCAACATCGTCCTCAATGGTGAAAAACTGAAAGCATTTCCACTAAGATCAGGAACAAGACAAGGTTGCCCGCTCTCACCACTCTTATTCAACATAGTTTTGGAAGTTTTAGCCACAGCAATCAGAGAAGAAAAGGAAATAAAAGAAATCCAAATCGGAAAAGAAGTAAAGCTGTCACTCTTTGCAGATGACATGATACTATACATAGAGAATCCTAAAGATGCTACCAGAAAACTACTAGAGCTAATCAATGAATTTGGTAAAGTAGCAGGATACAAAATTAATGCACAGAAATCTCTGGCATTCCTATACACTAAGGATGAAAAATCTGAAAGTGAAATCAAGAAAACACTCCCATTTACCATTGCAACAAAAAGAATAAAATATCTAGGAATAAACCTACCTAAGGAGACAAAAGACCTGTATGCAGAAAATTATAAGACACTGATGAAAGAAATTAAAGATGATACAAATAGATGGAGAGATATACCATGTTCTTGGATTGGAAGAATCAACATTGTGAAAATGACTCTACTACCCAAAGCAATCTACAGATTCAATACAATCCCTATCAAACTACCACTGGCATTTTTCACAGAACTAGAACAAAAAATTTCACAATTTGTATGGAAACACAAAAGACCCTGAATAGCCAAAGCAATCTTGAGAACGAAAAACAGAGCTGGAGGAATCAGGCTTCCTGACTTCAGACTATACTACAAAGCTACAGTAATCAAGACAGTATGGTACTGGCACAAAAACAGAAATATAGATCAATGGAACAGGATAGAAAGCCCAGAGATAAACCCACGCACATATGGTCACTTTATCTTTGACAAAGGAGGCAGGAATGTACAGTGGAGAAAGGACAGCCTGTTCAGTAAGTGGTGCTGGGAAAACTGGACAGGTACATGTAAAAGTATGAGATTAGATCACTCCCTAACACCATACACAAAAATAAGCTCAAAATGGATTAAAGACCTAAATGTAAGGCCAGAAACTATCAAACTCTTAGAGGAAAACATAGGCAGGACACTCTATGACATAAATCACAGCAAGGTCCTTTTTGACCCACCTCCTAGAGAAATGGAAATAAAAACAGAAGTAAACAAATGGGACCTAATGAAACTTAAAAGCTTTTGCGCAGCAAAGGAAACCATAAAGAAGACCAAAAGGCAACCCTCAGAATGGGAGAAAATATTTGCAAATGAAGCAACTGACAAAGGATTAATCTCCAAAATTTATAAGCAGCTCATGCAGCTTAATAACAAAAAAACAAACAACCCAATCCAAAAATGGGCAGAAGACCTAAATAGACATTTCTCCAAAGAAGATATACAGAGTGCCAACATACACATGAAAGAATGCTCAACATCACTAATCATTAGAGAAATGCAAATCAAAACTTCAATGAGATATCATCTCACACCAGTCAGAATGGCCATCATCAAATAATCTAGAAACAATAAATGCTGGAGAGGGTGTGGAGAAAAGGGAACCCTCTTACACTGTTGGTGGGAATGTAAATTGATACAGTCACTGTGGAGAACAGTATGGAGGTTCCTTAAAAAACTACAAATAGAACTACCATATGACCCAGCAATCCCACTACTGGGCATATACCCTGAGAAAACCATAATTCAAAAAGAGTCATGTACCAAAATGTTCATTGCAGCTCTATTTACAATAGCCCAGAGATGGAAACAACCTGTGTCCATCATCGGATGAATGGATAAAGAAGATGTGGCACATATATACAATGGAATATTACTCAGCCATAAAAAGAAACGAAATTGAGCTATTTGTAATGAGGTGGATAGACCTAGAGTCTGTCATACAGAGTGAAGTAAGTCAGAAAGAGAGAGACAAATACCGTATGCTAACACATATATATGGAATTTAAGAAAAAAAATGTCATGAAAAACCTAGGGGTGAAACAGGAATAAAGACACAGACCTACTAGAGAATGGACTTGAGGCTATGGGGAGGGGTAAGGGTAAACGGTGACAAAGCGAGAGAGAGGCATGGACATATATACACTACCAAACGTAAGGTAGATAGCTAGTGGGAAGCAGCCGCATAGCACAGGGAGATCAGCTTGGTGCTTTGTGACCGCCTGGAGGGGTGGGATAGGGAGGGTGGGAGGGAGGGAGACGCAAGCGGGAAGAGATATGGGAACATATGTATATATATAACGGATTCATTTTGTTGTGAAGCTGAAACTAACATACCATTGTAAAGCAATTATACTCCAATAAAGATGTTAAAATGAAAAAAAAAGGGATATATTGATGTTCTTTAATTTTTTAAGTCTTTATAATTTTGCATGGTATGCATACATTAAAAATAATTTATCAGTTCCCTTGTTAGTGAACTTTTATAAATTATAATGTGACAGGGTAATCAGTTCCAGAGGAAAAGTTTTTCCTTTTAGAACTTCGAATATTTATTCCATCGAATATGGCTTTTGTTACTGTTTTTTCAAATTATGCCATCAGTACACCCTTTCATGATGGGTGATCAGTTTCCTTGCTAATTGTTTTTTTTTTAAGATTGTCTTTTGTGTTCTCCAGTTTCTTGATGTGTGATTAGTTTCAGGTTAAAAAAATTTATCCTCCATGTGATCTATTTTGCTTCATTAACTGATAACACATTCTTCATCTCATCTAGAACATAATATTATCTTTTTCAAATGTTACTTCTACTCATCCTCTCCTGCGTCTACTTCTAGAACCCTGGATATATGTATATTAGACCATCTTATATATTCTCTGTGTCTTCATCAGCTTGGACGGCTATAACAAAATGCCATAGACCTGGTGGCTTGAAAAACAGACGGTAATTTCTTAACAGTCCTGCAGGCTGGAAGGCCAAGATCAAGGTGCCATATTCAGCTCCTGGTGAGAGCTCTCTTCCTACTTTTCAGATGGTTGTCTTACTGTGTCCTCCCGTGGCAGAGAGAAAGACGGATCTCTCTTGTGTCTTTTCTTCTAAGGGCACTAAACCCATTATGAAAGCTCCATTCCCATGACTTAATTACCTCCCAAAGGCCCTATCCCCAAATACACTGAAGGTTAGGGCTTCAACATAAGAATTGGTGGGGGGGATACACGTCCACAGCATTCTGCCCCTGGTACCCAAAATTCGTGTCTTTATTATATGCAAAACACATTCATTCTATCCAAACAGCCTCAAAAGCCTTAACTCATCCCAACATCAACTGTAAAATTTAAAGTCCAAAGTCTGATCTAAACACCATCTAAATCACATATGGGGGAGACTGGAGGTACTATTCATCTTGAGGCAAAATTTCTCTGTAGTTGTAAATCTGTGACCCAAACAAGTTAAGTGTTTCCAAATACAATGATGGGACTGGCATATAAAAGACATCCCTACTCCGAAAGGAAGAACTAGGAAAGAGGGAAGTGGTGACAGTTTCCAAGCAAGTCCAAAGCCTAGCAAGGCCAATCCCATTAGATCTTAAGGCACGAGAATAATCCTCTTTGGTTTGAGGCTTTGCCCTCCAGGCCCACTGGGGTGGCAACATCATCCCCACAGCTCGGTGGGGCAGCCCCACTCCTTCAGCTTGGTGGGGTGCCACTCACTCTGCAGCTCTCTGTAGGGCCTCCGCCTACACCATGACTCTCTGTGAGGGCGACAATCTCACACTTTGAAACTGAGGCCCCCTGGGCCTGTGGTGGGATTGACAGACCCGATGACCTCGGAATCATCTTTGGGGTCCTTCTTCCCTTTTCTTCAAGAGGAGTACACAGGGCTTCCCTGGTGGCGCAGTGGTTGAGAGTCTGCCTGCCGATGCAGGGGACGCGGGTTCGTGCCCCGGTCCGGGAGGATCCCACATGCCGCGGAGCGGCTGGGCCCGTGAGCCATGGCCGCTGAGCCTGCGCGTCCGGAGCCTGTGCTCCGCAACGGGAGAGGCCACAACAGTGCGAGGCCCGCGTACCGCCAAAGAAATAAAATGAGGAGTACACATTCACAGCCGAATTGCTCTAGTCTCCCATTCTGTAGAATCCAAGAATTCTGACAGCCTTCCCTCATTCTGCCCGGCTGTCTCTGTCCCCTTTAGTTCAAACTGGCAGCGTCCCTGCTGGTTTAATCCTTCTCTATTCCTGGCCTCTGCTGAGAGTACAAATTAAATCAATAGCACACCTGCTACACCCTTCGAGTTTTCTTCAGAACAAGCTTTCTCACTTTCAAATATGGATAGGCTGAGAAGTTTCCAAATCTCTAAGTTCTGATCTCAACATACGTTAGTACGTTGAATTTCATCATACACTATAAAATATTCAATTTCAATGGTCAAGATTTACTAACATAAATCATTTTTACTGTTGAAGACAGAACATTCTTAACTGGAACTGGCACTGGTAATACAAGTGTATGATAGTGAATAGAAGCCCAACTAGTACAGTTTGGTGCCACTCCTTGATTTGGGTTAAGGTGCCAGCACTTCTGCCACCTTTGCTTTTGCACCATCAGTACCTATGTCAACACAATTGTTCCAGAGTAAATCATGAGATTAAAAAAGTTTCACCAACAGTTTGAACATTACAGCATCGTGTTGTTCGTGATCAAGCATGAAGATCATCAATATTATCTAGTGCTAGTACTAGACAAATTCAAGGAAAACAGCAAACCCAGTCATTTTTTGTTTCCTTTCCCATTTGAAAAGCTGCAAGCAACTTTTTTTGGCCCTTTAAAGGACTCATATGTCTCTGTTTAAAATATTCCATTCCTCTCTGTCTTTTTTAAAATTCATTAATTTATTTATTTGTTTTTAGGTGCGTTGGGTCTTCGTTGCTGTGCGCAGGCTTTCTCTAGTTGCAGTGAGCAGGCTTCTCATTGCCGTGGCTTCTCTTGTTGCAAAGCACGGGCTCTAGGCATGCGGGCGTCAGTAGTCGTGGCACACGGGCTCAGTAGTCGTAGTTCGTGGGCTCTAGAGTGCAGGCTCAGTAATTGTGGAGCACGGGCTTTGTTGCTCAGTGGCATGTGGGATCTTCCCAGACCAGAGATGAAACCCATGTCCCCTGCATTGGCAGGCGGATTCCCAACCACTGCACCACTGGGTAGTCCCAATTCCTCTCTCTTTAAACGTAAAGTGATTGGACTTAAAGCAGTGCTTAAAGTTTACTGGTACTATAATCCTTGTTCAAAATTGCTCTGTGGCATAAGCCACAATGCAGTGAATTGTTGACACCTCCAAATCCCAGGGAGGCCCCTGAGTGCTCTCTCAGGAGGAAATTGAGGTCAGGTGTATCTGATGGCCTGCGTGCTCTCTGTGCTCCTGGTGATGTGTGGGGGCTTTCAGGTGAGTGCAGTGGGTAGACTCATGGACTCAGTCTTGGCTGGGGGAGACAGCACTGTCGGGTTTATTTTTCCACATTTGCCTCCTTTTATGTTGCCTTTCTCCCAGTTGCGTTTAGCCTGATTAGAGGGAAGGAGGAGATGTCGGTAGCTGGGCAGGTGGTTCTCCAGGAGCAAATGTCAGGGACGGTTGTGTGGGCAAGATCCCTAGGCCCTATCCTGGCAATCTTGCTGTGCACTGAGCAATCCAGATGAATCGGGTCCTTGATCAGAAGTCCATGGAACTTTTGGCAATCTGTGCAAAATTGGGATCTGAGGATGGGCTCAGAAATTTCAGCAAGGATTTGGCGGTATCTTACCCTCGGGCTGTTTAAGAGCCCCTGGTTTTGAATGGCATGAAGCAACAGAGAGCCTTTGATCACATTCTATACAGCTGTCCTGTGTATGGCCTTCCAGCAGCAAACCTTCTCTGCTGTGACCTCAGGGCAGGCCCCATCCCCCCAGCCAGGCTCCTGCCCTGTGAAACATGAGGGTGTAACGCAGGCTGATTGTCAGGGCTTGGCTCCTGGCTTGCCTGACTCAAAGTATGGAGCATCTGTTCACCTTGTGCTGGTCCCCTTCCCAGAATCAATGGGCTCACAGCCCAGACATTTATGCTGAGTCTGGGGGCAGCTGTGCCCTGAGAAGCCATGTCTTGTCACTTGGCCCAGGGAGCACCTCCTCAACGGACCACACTTTTCATATGGGCCTCCTGCTCTCGTGCCCTCTTGTTTTGTTCTGAGGCAGGTGGTTGTGATGGCCAGTATTGTGGGGTCTTGCGATCTCAGAGCAGACACTGGAGCTGACTGACCCCACAGAGGTGCACAAGGATGTGGCCTCGGGCGATGGGTCCCTTCTTGGGGTTCTGCCTCTCCTCCCTGACACTTGACCCTTGCTCTCAAAAGCTCACCTTTCTGTTGTAGTTGCCTCACCAGGGGGAGTGACGGGCTTTGCCCTGCTGACCTATACCCTCGGAGTAGGTGGCCACAGCCTGGCTTGTCACACACTGGCGAAATCCTACACTGGGGAAGTCAGGATTGTGCCTTGCTGGGCTTGGAACCCAGGTAGAAAGGTAGATGGTGTGGGTCTGAGGGACTGATGCCCCAGCCCCAGGACAGGTGACTTCTCCTGGGAGAGGTTGCCCATGGCCCCCTTTGGCCCCTCACCCCTGCAGAGGTGCTGATAGACGCCCCCTGCAGGCCACAGCCTCTGTGCATAGGATCTGCCCAGTATCACATGAGAAGCCAGGCCCAGGAGCCTCGCTCTCTCTGAGAGCAGCTGGTCATCCCACACTGAGGGGCGTCTTCTCGGACAGAGGGCACATAGCTGACCTGCAACTGACATATGGACTCTTCCCTGGGCTTTACCCCTGAATTTACCTCCATTCTTGTCTCCTGTCTCACAGCCCCTGCCTTTTCCCCCAGACACCAGAGATCTCCAGGCTTGGGTGGAGTACGGCATGTTGTCAAGCTCAGTGGTGTCCACCTCACCAGCCCACTGGAATCAAGCCCCAGGAAGCCTCCGAGAGAGCAAGACCAAGGACTTTAAGAAGACTAGGGTTAATGTTAAGGAGCATAGATTGTAAGATGAGGAATTTCACTAGTGTTTTTCAATCCGTAAGAAGAATGAAATAGAAATTGCAGAATTGAAACTTGCACAGACATCAAGAAATAATAGTTTACAGGCCTCAAGAAATAATAGTTTAACAAGTGACACATTCACAGCATCAGAGAAAGGACCACGATCCACAGGGTGTGCAAAGGAGGTGCCTAATCCCAGGAGCAGCAGCGAGGCAGGTGCTGGGCAACCTTTTGTACGTAATATTCACCAAAGGGAACCTCGGCCAGTGATACCAGGGAAAGGCTATCATGGTGAAGGTGCACTCATCTCCAACACCCTCACTTGAAATCAAAGTATTGGCTGAAGAAACAGACTTGACAGAGAGTTTGGCCACCTGGCCTGGGTTCTCCCTACAAAATGTCATGTTTCTCCAAGAACAGGGCACAATTTTCCGAAGCACAGACTGCATATCTTAACGGTACAGCTATTACAAATTTGCACCTTTCTTTGAAGGGAATTGTTAAGTGGTGGGTAGGGAGTGATGTGTTCCAGGGCCCTCTGGCTTGCAGGTGACCCTCTTATCAGACAGGGCAATTCTGCCAATAATTCATCACTGCCTTCATTCCTCAGATGGTAGGGATACAAAGGGATTAAAAGAGGTGTGGGCAGAGGACAGCCCTCACTGACAGCACAGAGACATCACCTACTGTCTCAACTCCTCTGCCCATATAGCCACCAAGGATGCCAGCTTTTTCTTTCACAGCAGCTGCTGATAGCACACCGTCATCCAAGGAGTTCTTGAGCACCAACTTTGCACTACTCAGCAGCATAATGGAGAAATCAAGGATGGTCCATGGAAATACCTAAGGGTCTTGTTTTAGGGCAAACGCGCTTATTCTGCAATATGTGCTTCTTAGTTAATAGGGGTTCGAATGTCCTTCCTTTTATGAAATGATGTTGATAATGTTTGAAAAATAAAAGGTTGGCAACCCCATGAGAAACTATGCTTTTGTCTGAGTGGGGTTGGAGACCAAGAGGGAGTAATGAAAACTATGGCTGTTGAAGTAGTGAGAGGACAGGGCTAACTTGTTCAAGACTGCCTCCCTGCAGGAGGAAGGCCAGCCTTCCTCAAGACTTCATGGACACATAAAGCACCAGAGCCCAAATTTTGGGTCCCTCTCCTGGACCCTGGATCCCTACTGGATCCCTGTGTGCTAGCCCAGAAAAGAGTGTGCAGTGGGGACCCACAAACGCCCCACTATTCCTGTGTCTGTGAACTTCCCCTGATAAACATGGCTCCAGCAGCCAGGGTTACATAGTTTTGGGGAATTCACTTATGGTTACAAGTGCAAAAGACTGAGAACTACTATGTAAAATTAATATTTCAAAACTTCACGTCAGTGATATTTGAAGAACCTCTATAAAGTAACTAAACAAACATAATGGCATTTTATTCCACTGTGTCCAAAGTCGAAGCTTTAAATTGTATAAAAATGAGAGTGAGAAGTAGAGAGCTTCCAAACGTCTGGAAATTAAGATGCACACTTCTAAATAATCCCTGTTTTTACAAACAACAAATGCTGGAGAGGGTGTGGAGAAGAGGGAACCCTCTTGCACAGTTTGTGGGAATGTACATTGATACAGCCACTATGGAGAACAGTACGGAGGTTCCTTAAAAAACTAAACATAGAATTACCATACGACCCAGAAATCCCACTCCTGGGCACCAATATGTCTGCCATAATTGAGTGTGCTTCTGATGCTTGCTCTGTCCTTCAAACTGTTTTTTTATGTGTGTGTCTTTTTTTATGGCTTGCAGCTTTACGTCGAAAGCTGGACGTGGTGGACTGAGTGAAAGAAACTGAAGTAGATAGGCCTTGAGTGTGAGATTTTATATTTATCTGGCTGGTAGTTACTCTTCTTAATATTTGGCATAGCTATAGGTGTCAGAGGATAAAGGTTTTTCTCATACCCTTGTTTTGGTCCCCCCTGTTGTCTTTGGACTTCCCTAGAGACTTCTTAAATAAGGTCTAAGGTATGCGTTTCCTTTAGTTGTAATCCCCTCTTATATAGGAGCTCTATTAGAGGTGGTGGTGAGGTTTGTGGTGGGTAGGATATATTCTGTAGTCTATAATTAGGTCTCTGTGAGCCTGTGTCCATGGCCCCGAGACCTTCACAAATGATTCTCTGTACCACTCCCTCCATGAGTTGAGACAGGAACGGTTGAGGGCGACGGAGTTGGGGATTACCCTTTTTCCACAGTCACTTAGGCTATTAAAAACAACCCTATAGATTACGTTCTGTTTAAATCGTTTCTCTTGAGGGCAGGCTTTTGTTAAGTAGAATAGAATGCTCAGAGCATATTTCAAAATGGTTACATTCTCCCTCCCCCCACCCCTTCCCCCCCCCCCCCCCCCCCCGACTAGAAGCAGGAAGAGATTTTCTCTGATCTGTGCTTTGAGAACCTAATAAGGCTGCTGAAGGAAAAATCATGAAAGTGTGGGGCCTCCCTGCAACTGGACTGCCCTGGAGTTTTAACTCTCAAGCTCATTTACGTCAAGCCTCCAGCACTTCATCAATGAAAATGTAAGTTCTCCTGCACCACTACTGGCTCTGGCATCTAGCTTCCACTCCTGGGCTTCACTCGAGTAAGCTGTGACTCTGTGTGTCTGCCTGTTTCACTAATTTTCAAGGCAGTGGTTTGCCCTGTGACCTCAATTCCCTGAGGAGTCTAAGAAAAGTTGTTGATTTTTCAGTTTGTTCAATTTTTCTTGTTTTGAGGATGGAAGTGATGACTTCCAAGCTCCTTATATCCCAGACTGGAAACTGGAACCCTCTAGTCGATTTTTGTTAGTTTCTTCTCACCTCTGTAGCTTGTCAGTGCTTGACTTTGGCAGTACCAGTAGCCCATGCCAGTGCACCATTTGGGAGGTCAGGGAGTCCCTGATGACAGACCTTTCAAGTCCCTCTCTCTGCCAATGACTTCAGTGATCCTCCAGGCCCTACTCCCAGGCTCCCTGGCTCCTCCTGTCCTCTGCTCAGCCCTTTCCCTCCACCTCTGCCTTAGTCTCCCTATTCAGCAGTGGGTCCCTGGGGCTTGCTCTGGGGGCAGGTCAGAGTGAGCCTTTCCCACGTATCTGAGGAGAGGTCAGAGAGAGTAACAGGCAAAAGGGCACAGCCTGCAGGAGTAGGAAGAACAAAGATGTTCAAGTTCTCTCAAGAGAGATCAAGGTTTGGATTCCTGTTCCTACTACTTCCCACCTGTGTCATCTCTGAAAAGCTACTTAACCCTACTAGGTTTCAGTTTATCTTTAAAAAGCAGCTAACCCAGGATAATACTGAGACCTAGGTTGGTTTCAGTTCATGGGGAAACTGGCTAGGCTGGAGCTGAAATTAGGTCTATCTGTTGTGTGGATGGGCCCATCTGTGTTGGGATCCCTTGGTTAGAGGTGTGAGAACATCCAGGAGGGGCAGAGAATCACCGAACTCCAGCAATATGGTGCATGAAGGCGAGGACCCCAGGGCCCAGCCAGCCTGAGGTTGCTGTGTTTGGGAGGAAAATAGGAGCTTAGGACCCGTGGAGCGGCTACTAGTCCAGCTGAACTGCCTGAGCTCCCCTGATCCCGTGGAGAGTCACTGACAGCCAGGGGCCTGAGCAACCTTGCCTGAGACCCCATAGCCGAGTTTGCCACCAAGGGAGGGAATATTTGTCTCCCCCCGTCCAGAGACTGCTGGGCTTTTAAGGGCTGATGCTGGTGGACACAGAGCTAGGTGTGGTGGTACCTCAGTGGTAGAGCTCCAGCCAGAGGGATGGCCAGAGGCAGGGAGTGAGGCAATGCCTAGACAGGTGTGGATGCTGGGAAGACACTTTCTTGACGCCTCCCAAGATCATCTTGGGAAGGTAGCTCCTGTGCAGGGTCCTGGCTCCAGCCAGTGGCATCCCTGTGTTCACGTGCATACGAGTCCATGTGTGCTCACCTGCCAGTGAGGGTTCAGGATATTTGGGCAATGCCAGGTTTGGAAAGAACTTGCACTGAACCCTTTGAATGGCATCTAGTCCATATTGGATATGTGCTAAATGGGAAATTTACCACATTATCATGGGTTCTGCAGGCTGGGGCGGGTGCATTGTGAGGCCTCCTGGGATCCTGCTGGCTGCACAAGGACTCTGTGTCAGGCGTATTCATAGGAAGGATGACTAGAGCATTGCTTCAAGGCTTATTGCCGGGCCACTAAGTCCCGAGTGAGGTGGCTGAAGCCAGGTCCTGGGGTTAGTGTCAGACTACTGGCATGCAGAGCTCTGTCCTGGGGTTTTATGAGGAATTCCAGAGCTGGTGTCATATCGCTGGTGCAGGGGAGCTAGCTCCTGACACAGTTGGGTATGGGGTCTGGGGTGTCCTGAAGCTTGTGTTGGCCTGCTAGTGGGCAGGACTGGGTCCCAGCTGTTCCCAGGACAGGGTCTTGCCTGCTGTGTACAGTCTGCAGGATTGTGGTTTTCTTGCATTTGGTGTCTGTCCCCTGGTGGGTGAGGCTGTCCAGAGGCTAGTGAAGGCTTCCTGGAGGGCAGGGCCCCTGCCTGCCCACTGGTGGGTGGAGCTGGGTCTTGGCCCTCTGGTGGGCAGTGTCATATCTGGAGGCACGCCTACAGGTGTCTGTGGGCTCAGGAAGTCTTTAGGCAGCTTGTCTGCTGACGGCTGGGGCTGTGTCCCAGCTCAGTTAGCTGTTTGGCCTGAAGCATCCCAGCACTGGTGCCTACAGGCTGTTGGGTGGGGCTGGCCACCCCCACCCAACTCATCAGCTCTTGGGGCTCATGAGCTAGAGTGAGGATCCCACAATGATGCCTATCAGGACCAGTGTCCAGCAGTAGAAGGAGCTTCTAAGTATGGCTGCTACCAGTGTCCATGTCCCCAGGGAGAGCCGCACCCATGCCCTGCCTCTCTGGGACGTGCTCTAAGACAAGCAAGTAGGTCTGGCCCAGGCTCCTATCAAATGACTACTTTTGCCCTAGGTCGCGGTGCATTTTATGAGATTTTATGTGTGCCCTTTAAGAGTGAAGTCTCTATTTCCCCCAGTCCTTTGGGACACCCCAAATTAATGGCCCTGCATGCCTTGAAAGCCAAATGCTCTGGGTGCTCATCTTGCTGGTGCAGGACCCCTGGGCTGAAGAGCCCGATGTGGGGCTCAGAACTCTCCTGTGGAAGAACCTCTGCACTATAATTCTCCAGTTTGTGGGTTGCCCACCCAGGAGTATGGGACTTGATTACACTGTGAGTCTGCCCCCTCCGACCCATCTCATTGTGGTTCCTTCTTTTTGTCTTTAGTTGCAGAAGATCTATTCTGGTACGTTCCCATCTTTTTCATCGACGGTTGTTTTGCAAATAGTTGTAATTTTGGGTGCCTGTGAGAGAACACGAGCTCAGGGTCTTTCTACTCTGCTATCTTGGTCAATCTCTATTGCAATCTTGTTTTGAGAATAAAGGCTTGCAAGCTGGCTTCCCTTCGTGATTCTTCCTCTCCTCCATCTGCCCCTCCCAGCGCTTGGTGGGAGGTTTCCTCACTTGACTGCTCTGCCTAAATAAGGAATATGCATGGCAGCACACTCAGCTGAGGGATAGTAGACCACTTTCTCTTACTTTTAAAAATATTTTGTAACCACTTCAGCCCTCCTTCCACCCCACCTATCTCTGTAGTATTCCAGTCGTGGCAAGATAATGTTATGGAAGTAGTCATTCTCAAGTTTTTGGTCTTTTCCACATCTCAGAACTTTGTGTGTCCAAGAGTGGTATGGCTGGGCCCAAACCAGAATTGGCTGAGTATTTAGATATGTTCAGGGCATGGTGTTCTCGTGGAGTTTGGTAGGGGTCCTACCTCGGTGGCCTTGGTGCTGCAGCCCTTTCCCTGTTCCTTCCAGAGGTCACACTTTGCTGCCCCTCCCTTCCCTGGAAGTCCGGCGTTTCCTGCCTTTGCTGTTGCATCTGTGGACACTCTGCATTCATCTTCAGAGGGAGAAATAAATGAATTATTGCCAATCATGTTTCACCTCACTTGTTCCTTTCTTGGAGGACTTCCTTAAGTGCTCGTCTAAAGTATTAGCCTTGTCAGTGTTTGTCATGTTTATTTATTTAAGGTAAGCTGAATGAGAGCATGAAGTTGTCTTTTTTGTTTTATATCCAGTCCAAATAGCACCTGACCCACGATAGGCACTTAATAAGTGTTTCATTAGTGGTTGGGTATCTTTTCATGCTCCTCTCCATTGGAAGTTCCCACGTTAGAAGAGTTTGTTGGAAATATCAAACAATACAAGAAAGGCCATTAGGTACAAAATATTCATGTGTTTATGAATTCATGACCAAATTAAATATGCAATTTTATATAAAAAGAGGCGTGTGTGTGTGTGTGTGTTCTCCCCCATCCTACTGTTCTCTGGAGCAGTGCTGAGTGACCCGGGTGCAGGGGTGTGTGTTCTTGCTGTGTGACCCGCTCCATCCTTCTCCCTTTTATGCCTCGGGCTCAAGCTCGCCCTGCATGGGCGTCTCCTGCTCTGACTCTGGATTTCCGGGCGCCAGGTTCCTGGGGGACTGGAATCCAGCCCCTCCTCCCTGCCCTTCCCCTGGGGGAGGGACCCCAGCCTGGCCCAGCTTCCCCACAGCCTCCGCAGGTGATGTCTCTGGGCCACACCTGGGCCTGTTGGGCTCCCTAGAGGTGCAGACTGGCTCTGACAGAGCTGGTGGGAAGGGGGGGGGGGTGGGGCCCTGCTTGCTGGGGTCATTCTGTGACCCCTCACCTGGGGGCCTCCTGCAACTCCCGGGCCACCTTCCCTTTCTCTCCCCGCTGGCCTTTCTGCATCCTCATCAGTGGGCCCAGTGGCTCAGCCCTGCAACCTCTTGGAGCCCCAATTCCCTTGCCATTGGACCTCAGGCCCTGGCTCTCCCACCCACCTAGAGTTCCCGGGAGGCCCCCCGGCCCCTCCTCTGTTCCCCCCCCCACAGTGAAGGTGCTGGGGGCAGAGCTGCACCCCCCACCTTGGAGGCTCCCCTTCTGCCCCGCCCACTGCTCCTCAGGCTCGCCCCGAGCTCAGCGGCAAGGAGCTAACCGGCCACTAGAGGGCAGCACACGTCTGCTTTCCCAGCCCGCCACCCGGAGAAGGACTTGGAGGGGAGGCAGCCATGGCCTCCAAGTCTGGGGCTCCGACAACACGGGGCACAGTCACTCTAGACCCGCTTGACCTGCCACTTGACCTGCTCCTTCTCTTGACGAGGACTTAATTTCAAATCCCTAGGTCTTGGCACCAAAAAACTGATGCAGAGTTTCCATTGTTTCTGGGTTTGCTCTATCCCAGACCTAAAGCCAGCCTCTTGGTGGTGGAGCCCACCTAGGGCCCTGGGACCGAAAACCAGTTCCTCTTCCTAAAGCAACTTTCTTAGACGAGGTGACTCCTGAGCTCTGAGGCCAGGAGCTCAGTCTCTCTGGCTCCACCTTCATCAGAGGGACTCCGTCTTCTAAATCTACAAAGGGTGTGGGGAGTGAAATACGAATCAGGATTAGAAAACGTGGAGAAGGTCAGTTGCGACCCAGCTTTTCCCCAAAGCTACTGTCTTAATCCTCCAGTCTCCTCCCTCCTCTTCTCTGGACTGACCTTGGCTTCGCTCCTGTTCAATTCCATTTTTTCTCCTTCCCTTTTATCACGAGCCAGCACTGAGTGAGGCCATGTGCTATGATCCTTCATTACAGGGCCTCCTATTCTCCATGTCAGTGCCTTTCTCCTGACCTTTGACCCCTACCACACCCCATCCCTCCAACACATTCATATGTTATGGAGTTACCTGATGAAGGTGAGGATAGCCTGATTCTCATGATGGGCGAACGCATGGCTCCGATGCCACAGAGATTCCTGGGCCCACCCTCCCCACCCCCGAAACCTCATCCCCAGCATGCTGAGGGCATGCAACGTGCTGCCCAGGGTCAACCAGCAGGGCCGGAGCGTCCTCGGTCACAGCCGGTGACACTGCTTTCCTGAAAAGCACTGGAGTCAATTCTACTGTCTCAACCGTTGCCTCATCCACATGGGGAACCCTGTTTGGCTTTATAGAAATGGAAGCCATACAGGGACTTTTTCTGTCTTTCTTCCTTTGAGGGGATAGAGGCGACAACGTTTTTGTTGGTGGTGATTCTGTTCATTGTTGTTTGGGGTTTTTTGCTAAATTTACCCCACGAGAAGCCGTGCTAACCAGAGGCAGGGGGAGGAGCCCAAAGGAGCATGGGATTGCTGTACCCAGGCCCCCATCACTCCCTTCCTTCTCTCCCCCTGTTCCAGCTGTTTCCTTTCGTTTCCATCTCCAAATCTGAGCGGTGAAGGAGGGGGGAGAAAGAAGTTTCTCACTGCACCAAGAGGCGCTGCTTCTAGGCCTGCAGCTCTGAGCAACCTCTGCCGCCCTTCTCGGGCCTGGATGCCCACAGCCCTGGGAGGGATGCTGGCAGAGGGCCAGCCTTCCACTTGCGGCCTCTGGCAGCCGCACCCCAGGGGTGGAAACCTTGAGTTGGGTTCTGAAGGCTTAATTTCTACCCTGACTTCTCCAGTGAGGATTTGAGTAGGTTCCACGTGCAAATGCCCACAAAACATTTGCAACCCTCTAAGTCCACTGATGCAAACACACGATCAACAGAGGTAGGACCCTGCCTGCTCACGGCCGCTCACGGGGAGGAGGCTGCCTCCGCAGACCAAGACACACGGCCTCACGGCTGGGAGAGTTTCCCTTTGATTCTAGGGCTCTCCAACCCAGAGACCAGAGGCCACAGCCCTCAGCCCTTTCCCCGCACCCCACCTCCCAGGAGCCGTCTCCTGCCCTGCTGTGGAATCGGGACCTCTCCCCGGGCGCCTGTTCCGACCCACGAGGCCCGGCTCCTTCCTCTCTCTGCTGAGCTATGCTGGCTGGTGAGAGCAGCTCCTCCCCGTAGGGTCCCGGTTATGTGAGTCCTTTGTCCCTGGAAGGTGGAGGGGGCGATGCAGAAGAGCAGAGGGGCAAGAACAAGTGGGGGCAACAGCAGCGGGGTCAGAAGAGGGTGGCAGCATCTCAGACCACAGCCGAGGAGGAAGATGGGGTGGACGAGGAGGTGGCTGAAGAGGCCGGCGAGGAAGGGCTGTTCCAGAACAGCCAGCGCCGCTTGGGCTGCCGTCTCAGGTGGAGATAGTCCTCCTTCTGACGCTCCTTCCGGGCCCGCTGGTAGTGGTCTTCCTCCTTCAGGTACCAGACAGGCGGCCACCGGTGCTTCTCAAAATACTCCTGGTTTTCTGGAGCAGAACGCAGTAGGGTTTGATGAGGAGGATGTCAGGAGAAGGGGCAAGAGGGACTCCCACCCCTGCCCTGCTGCCACGGGACCCGCAGACGGCCTTCGGTCCTGCAAGGACCACATCCCTTCACAGGGCCCCCTAAAGAGAGTCAGGTGCCCAGGGAGTGGGGCTGACGGTACGTGCCGGGGAAAGGCGTTCCCACTTGTGCTATTCTTCAAAGACAGAGGGAAGATCTACACAGGGCTTTAGTGTGTGCTGAGAATAAAGCAGGCTGAGGCAAAGTATGGGGGAGAAAGGGCAAGCAAAGCTGTCGGCAAGAAGATGCGCGGCTTGGCTGGGGTGACAGCAGAGGTGGCTGGCAGAGCTGAGGTTTCCAAGGCAAGTGGGGATGGGGGTGTTGCAGGAGGTCAGACGGGAGGGAAGGCTGGACTGAGGGGTTTGGACCTATTCTGGAAGGCCGGGGGAGCACCACGGGAGTTTGGAACCGGGGGAGTGATGCGATTGGAGCTGTGCTTTAGAAAGAAAATGCTAGAAGGGTGAAGAGGAGAGAATGGGGGTGGGAGAACTGGCGGCGTACAGCGAGAAGCTGCCAGCGGGGAGGGGGTCACAGCAGAGTGGAGGGCGCCCAGCGAAGACCTCAAGATGGAGCGGCAGGAACTCGGGGAGGCCAGCGACACCTCTCCCTGGAGCCTATGCGCTTCCTGTGGGCCCCAGGACCTGAGACGTCAATTAAGCAGAGGTCAAGCTGCAGGGATCCCAGAGGATACCCAGACCTGTGCTGCCCAGGCTGGGACTTGTGCCCATTCCTAGGTTATGAAATTAATGTCATGGGTCATGAGTAGCATTAAAAACAATTGAGGTATTTTTCTATATGTGTACTGGGGTCACAAGGTAAAATGTACTGCTTACTGTGGAGTCTGCTGCCAAAAGGTCTGAAAAATACCAACTCTAGTCTGACTGTACTTAGGAGGAACAGAAGCCCAGAGGGGCGAAGTGAGTTGCCCAAGGTCCCCAAGGGAGCCCTGCCCTCCACGCCAGCACTCTTCCCGGGCCCCCCTCTGCCTGGCCGGATGCACCTCTGCAGGCTGCTCCCCACCCACAAGGTCAAGTTAGGCCCAAGGGTCTTTGGCAGTCTCCGGGTGCCCTGGGGTCAGGGCAGAGATTTGGACCCAAGCAGACGGAGGAGCACAGGTGCAGCCGGGGGCGCTCACCTGGGGACATGGCCTTCATGTCTCGTGGGAACTTGCGACACACGTTGTTGTAGTTGGTGCAGATGTGGTGGAGACACCAGTCAGCCAACTGATACGCGCAGTGGAACTGGGAACAGACGGGAACGCATCTGTGCTGGGACCCCAGGGGCGGGGTCTGCACACAGACATCTACAGCTGCCTTCAGAGCCAAAGCTTTGGCACAGGTGGGCAAAGGCCCTGAAGTCATAAAGACTCGAGAGGTACCTCGAGAGGCAAGGCCACACAAGACCACAAGGGAATGACGCTGGATTTGCTCCTTGGCACTGTCACGACCACCACCTCACCTCCGACCTGTCCCCGGCAGCCCCAGAAATCCACATTCCTATGTGGCGGCATCCTGCTGTGTCTGCCCTCCTCAGATATGACCCCTCGTCCTCTCTGCTGTCAGGGACCGAAGCAGCCTGCACTAAGGTGCTGACGACCAGGCTTAGAAAACTGACTTCCCAGGTGTGTCTGCCATGCTTTAACTTCGTAAACTAATCTTTACTGGTAGAATTTCTGGCACCCGGAGGGCCAGTGTGGGAGATTTTGCTTGCCTGTTTGGGAAAATGGAGGTGGGAAGTTCATTTTAGAGGGAGAGTCCTCAGTGTGCCTTAAATGACCTCAGCAGGCAGCAGCCACGTCTGTACATGATTCCGGGCTTCCCTCCCCGTTTCCTGAAGTCTCTGTCCCTTCCCCCCACCATGGCCAGCCTCTCCTCTTGGCGGGGTAGGGTGCATCCTCTGGCCTGGAGGATGAGATGGGCTCTGCCCACTCAGGGAACCAAGTCTGACAGTGGGTTCCCTTCCTACCCACCACCTCCCAGCCCCTCTCCATTCGCTGCCAAATGGGCAGGCAGAGCCCAAAGCTGAGAATGTTGGAGGGATTCCTTCCCCTGCCATCCTACCTGAGCCAGTTCCAGGAACACAAGGACGTCCCCATCGATGTCCACCATCATCTGAGTCGCTTCCATCAGCCCGGTCACTGTGTATTGCTCTGTGACACACACACAGCCAGGAATGGGCTGAAGGACCACAGGAGTGGACAGGCACTTGCTTATCCCCCCTGGCAGGGGCCCATCGCAGGGCAAAGGGGTGAGTCCCAACAAGCCAGGAGATATAAGTCTGCTGCTACCAGTGAGGAAACTGGGATTAGAGCAAGACTTTCCAGGTGGAGTGGAGGTGGGAAGTGAAGGAGATCAGAATCACCTAAAAGGGTTTTTCAAGCTACGTACGTTGCACCAAGTAGTTACATGGGTGGGGTGAAAGCCCCCGCCCCCCAGAGCAGCCACTGAAACTGATGGGAGAGGGTATCAAACCTCAGGTTTGCTGAGAACTATGAATTAGAACTAAGGATTAAACCAAGTTGTTCGTATTGATTTAAATTTTGTAACAAATTGTGTACTGACCTTGCATTTCATGTTAAAACGTTTCTATGGAAGAAGTAAACACTCTTAGTCCTGAATTTTAACTGTATCGCTATAAACTCATAAAGTATTTTATCTTTAAAAATATATTTCCCAGCTCAGTCCACGGAAAAGACCTAGAAACAAGAGCCATCCCAATAGCAAAAGCATCTCTAATGCACAGATTGCAGCCTTGAAATCCCATTTCCAGCTACAAGAAACCAGGACTTCTTAGAGAAATGGCTGATTCCAGGTCTGGGGCAGGAAATGTACAAGAGGAACCTGGAACATCTTGTCATTCCTGATAAGCAGAAAGCTCAGAGACTCTGCAGCCAACTTGAAGAGACTCCTACAGGCTAAGGGAGCAGTAGGGTATTTGAGCTTCCATAAAGCTAACTGCAGTTATTTGAAACCAACTGAGTAGGTTCAAATCTGAGAGTTCATAAGCATACTTAATAAGAAGAAACTAATTGGTCACTCTCAAAGGATGATAGGAAAACAAATGTATCTTGAAAACTGGTAAATAAAAGAATCAAGCATTCACCTGCCTGCTCTACATGAACTATACCACTGGGTAAATGAACAGTAGGTGAGGGCAAGGTTCTCTCTTTTTAGAAGTGTTCCAACAGATAAAGAAAAAAATGACTGAATTGGAATATTACCATTTCACGACACCTAATAAATTAATGGATCCAGGCAATGACATTCAATGGTTGCTAACGTCACAAAGAGACAGAAAAGCAGACAGTCTATGCTTCTTGATGAAAAAGAGAAACAATGTATGAAGTAGCCTTACCGAAAGAAAACTGAATGTGAATCCGATCTAGCCTCTAGATCCAATGGCCAGTTTACAGGAAAGATGGTGTACTATAGAAACGCAATCAGTAAAAAAAATCTAGATTTCCTAGATCAGTGGGGTTTTTCCAACAAATTGCAAGGGAAAGTTTTTTTCATGGACAAGGTACTTAGAGATTAAAAAAGAAAAAACTTAAAGGATATATAAAAAATAAAATCATGCTATAGTGTTGAAGGATGCACATTTGGATGATAAAACTATGAGGAAGTGTAAGGAAGTGAGGCCATAAAAAAGAATAATAGGCAGAGTGGTTCCTCCTGGGGACGGGGGAAGGGCCTGTGGTTGGGAGGGACAGGTGAAGGGCTTCTGGTATGGCCGGCAAGGGTCCCTTTGCTTTGTAATACTTCACTAAGCTGACCATATATTATGTGTATTTGTGTTATATTTAACATTAAAAAAAATTTAAGCTTGGGACTTCCCTGGTGGTGCAGTGGTTAAGACTCCACGCTCCCAATGCAGGGGGCCCGGGTTCGATCCCTGGTCAGAGAACTAGATTCCACACGCATGCTGCAGCTAAGAGTTCACATGCCACTGCTAAGCCACAACTAAGGAGCCGGCAAGCCGCAACGAAGGTGCCCACGTGCCATAACTAAGGAGCCCACCTGTTACAACTAAGACCCAGTGCAACCAAATAAATAAATAAATGTTAAAAAAAATTTTAAGCTTGAATTAATAACTTCATAGGAAGCATATATCACTAAACACAAAGCACCACTTACTACACCATACTTGGCATTTTCCACTGACAAGGTACATACACAACGCATTTTTTAAATATGTTTCTTGCACGTATGGCGCATTTCACTGGAAAAGTCATTCAGTGTTATTCTCTATAAGCCTTTCCACGCAGCAGTGATTAACATTTTTCATCGCTACCTTGTGAAAATTACCCATGTGTGCTTAACCAATGGTGTCTATTTGACTTGTATCTGATCGCCTGCCATGATGAAACAAACTTAAACACCTTTATACGTTTTTTTTCATGTGGGTCATTTCTTTGTCGATAGCCTTTCAAACGTTGAATTACTCGGTCTAAGAGTTTGGACAGTTTTCTGTGCTCTGGGAAGGCCACAGCACTTTTTCATGGATGACCATGGATGACATATTGTTGCAGCTCTGACCTTTATTATTTATTTATGTATTTATTTATTTCCAGGCCACACTGTGTGGCATGCAGGATCTTAGTTCCCCAACCAGGGATCGAACCCGTGCCCCCCTGCAGTGGAAGTGCGGAGTCCTAACCAACCACTGGCCCGCCAGGGAATTCTGCAGTTGTAAGCTTTAGAAGCCTGTCTCTCGCTCCCTGCCCTGAAGCCCTTGGTGTCCCCTGGACTCGCTCTGCAGAGGGAGTTGAGCTCCTGAATGGTAAGGCTCAGCTCTTCACATTTGGTTCTGATCAATGATTTCTCCCTTCTTCCTGGGACCACGTCCCACCTTCCAACTCATTTCTCATCATGGGATCACCGCTTCCCTCATAGCTCAGTCCCAGCCTTGATCATCTGCCCAGGGCCCCAGCAGCTCTGACACCGGGTCCTTCCCTGAACCTCAACTCAGTATCTGAGGCCCTGCTCTCTGCCCCCTGACCCGCCCAAGAATACTAACCTCGACATCAACACCAGTACAGGTAGCAATGCCGACACCAACGCAAAGCAAATGTCGACTCCAACATCAGCAGACCCCAGACACCCCTGACCGGGATGGCGGCATTTCTCCTCCAGCCCTTGGACCCCGAGCTCCTGCACCTTGGTCTCCCTCCTGCCTCAGTCCCTGCTCCAACCCATCTCTGAGGTTGGTCCATCCTGAAAGCTGAGCTCGAGCTCTCAGGATCTACAAGGAATCAAGGAATTAGGAGCGGCAGGTCAATGTTTGCTGTCTTATTTCTAGAAGAAGAAAGGGAAAGTGAAGGTGGAAGAGAAGAAGGAGGAAGAGGGAAAGGAGAAGAAGGAGAAGGAAAAAGAAAGGAAGGAGGAAGGGGAGAGATGAGGAACGTGTTCTTTTCTTTTTGACTTCTTAAGCTTGCATGAGTGCGGCCAAGCTAATAAGAACAGCAGGCCCTGGCGTCTGCTGGAGACCACTTTGCTGGGCCAAGATGCCCTCTGGAGAGAGCCTACAAGGTGATCCCACCGAGCGCCCCTTTCACATGTTTCTTTACATCCGTGTCCTCACCCAAACCCCAGTACGCACCGACGTATTTCACTTTATGTAAACGTATTCCCTGGGTGCTCGTGGCCTGTCCCCTAGGAGGAGACAGGTGAGAGAAGCAATCACGACTCCTGGGGGTCCCCGACTCCTCCTCCCGGGAGGCCCCGGAGCTTAGTTACCTGTGAGGGCGACCAAGTGTGGCAGGCAGAGGCGGTTGGCCAGGATGATAAGCTTCATGTCGTCCAGGTCGGGGCTGGAGGTGAACATGCCGGTGTACAGGTATTCCAGCACGGCCCTCATGCAGCTCTTGCTCGTGTAAGGAAACACCACCTGCGGGTGGGAAGGAATAGAGCAGGCTGCGGTGAGGTCCAGCTTTAGGGAAAGAGTAACTCAGTTCTGAGGAACTCAGAAGACTCTGGCCCACCTAGCTGGGCTACTCCAAACAGGCAGCCACCCCTTCGTGGCCCCTGGACCTGCTCAGAACCCCCCTTCCCCAAAGGCTGGTCTCCCACAGCAACAGCCTGTGCTGAGCCCAGCTGCTGAGCACCTATGAGCAGGGCTCCAACAGCTTTTTTTTTTTTTTTTTTTGGCGGTACGCGGGCCTCTCACTGCTGTGGCCTCTCCCGTTGCAGAGCACAGGCTCCGGACGCGCAGGCTCAGCGGCCATGGCTCACGGGCCCAGCCGCTCCGCGGCACGTGGGATCTTCCCGGACCGGGGCATGAACCCGTGTCCCCTGCATCGGCAGGCGGACTCTCAACCACTGCGCCACCAGGGAAGCCCTCCAACAGCTTTTAAAAGGACCTGGACTCTTGCTAGCATCCTTCCGGCTTGGAGGGTGTGTGAAGGAGTCCTTCTGGTCCCCTGCACCAGCCCCTCCCAGCCCTTCAGGGAGCAGTGCAAGTGGGATGCGAATGAGCAAAGCAGACATCAGCTGGTGTCTCCGGTCTGCTTGAAGCTGCTGTTCTGGGCCTCTGGGATCTCTTCAGAGCAGAACCAACACAAAAACTGCTTTCTCATCAGACGCCGGCCTCTCCAGGCTACACTGGGGATCCGCTGGAGCTTTACAGCTGCTTCTGTGGTAGTGGTGGGCCCCGCGGCTTTGGAGAGTCCCCAGCCTCACACTTTTGCACATCCCAACCCAACTCACGCTTCAAGGAGCACAGACAACTCAAATCTGAACCCCTCCACTTCGCCTGCCGGAAAGACGTCCTTCCCAGAAATTTTAGGAAATCCCTACTCTGTATCATAGGACGCTCTGCTGCACTGTTCTTCGTCTAGCTTTTCATTCAAGTGTTTGCTGAGCACTGACTAAGGGACCAGAGCTGAGGAGAGTACTCAGCAGAAGTAAAAGACCTAGTCCCTACACTCAAGAGAAACCACAAACCAGCTGGGGAAACGGGGTGTGGACCCTCAGAACTTGAAGTCACTGCACAAAGAAGGACCTTGTTAATTGCAAGGCTGAGTGACGGACAGTCAATGTTGCAGGAGTTCAGAGAAGATGGAGAACAGGGCCACGGCCTGGGCTGCTCGGCTTGGCTGGGAGAGTGGAAAGGTGAGAACAGACTTGAGAGAACAGACTGAAGAGGATACTTCTAAGGACACACTGATAGGCGCCTTCCAACTCTGTGTTTCCAGTCTAGGTGCCCAAGAAAGCAGCGGTATCAGTGAGAACAGGGGGTTGGAGTGGCCCTGATTAAGGGAAGGGTGATGGCATGAAGTGTTTCTTTCTAGTTTCTGTATTCTGATGCTTTGCAGTTTGGGGGCCTTGCTGACCCTAGAGGGACTTCCTAGAGATAATGAAGGCCTCACCTGAGATCATGCCTTTCATATGCAAACCAAACAATCCAGAGCCCACACCCCCAGGTGTCATCTTCATCTGCTCTCACACTCCAGGCCACTCTCCCCCTGCCCTAAGTACCCCAGGGCCAGGTACCAGATGACTCAGGACGGCCCCTATGCCCCAGAGCCTGATGAAATTATTCAAACTAGCCAACCCTAAGCCTGTTTACCCTGCTTCACCTCTTCCTTCCCAGGGAAGAGACAATAAAGGCTCCTGCCCACAGTCCCCCTTACTCCCTCTGCCGCATGACCCAACCTGGTGCTTCCCTGCATGTCCCCAGACGCTGTGTGTGCCCCTCCCATTGAGATCTGTGAGTATAACAACCTATCTTTTTAATGGTAGTTTTTTCCTGATCTGTTGGCGTCACCATACCTCAATTATAATAAAACCTACATTTAAAAACAGTGATGGATTCAGTTTGGGACAGACTGAATATTTTTCTAGTTATTTCACGTGCGTCCGGGAGAAAGCAAGGTACAATGTATACAGCCAAGGAATCAGAAGTCTTGAGTTCAAGTCCTACCCTCTCCTTTCTACTTACAGAGCTTTGCATGAGTCGCTTAACTTCTCAGGTCCTCACTTTCCTTACACGCAAAGTGGAAGGCTACGCTATAAGAGTCTCGTGTGAGACAATATAAGACAACGAATCGAAAGTGTCTTCTCAACTGTAGAGTTAAGATGTTACCGTATTTCCCTAGCCTGGTAGACTGGAAAGTCCTTGGCTGTGGGAACCATCTCATAAACTTCTCTCGGGCCCATCACTCAGTGACGTGCACACAGTCAAGGCTGAGGAAAGTACCATTAAGTGACAGATGCCTCAGATGGGAAGGGAGTAAGTCCCTCTCTTTCCCAACCGTTCCCATCCTAGCCTTACCTCCCTGGTGGAACTCTCCACAAATGGCCCCCCAAACATGGCAGCCATCCAGTCACAGCTGGAGATCAACAGGGGCTTGTGGGCGCTGATGGCGCCGTCATCCAGGATGAAGGTCACATCTGTCCGGGCAGAGAAGAGGCATCACGTGAGCACGTGGGGAAAGAACGTGGGACACCCAACCCCAAGGGTCAACAGCGTGCCCAGACAACCTGCTTCCTTCCGAGCCACAGGCTGTGAAGCACAATGTGACCACGCTCTCAGGCTGGGGACGCTGGGCTTCAGGGGCATCAGCAGCTGAGATGACTTAGAATGCTACCTGGACCTCAGAAGGCTCCTGGAGGGAACTCCCCCGCCTTCTGGACATCAGCTCCTAAGCACGTTCCATACCTGAGAAGGTGCCTTTTGCCAAGCACTCCTTAACCCGGTTGGTCCGGCGGACGTGGAAGGCCTTGGTGATCTCCTGGTTCATGAAGGCCTCATTGTTGAGAATGTTGGCCACCATCATGCGCAGATCAAAGACCTCGAGCAGCTCAGCAATGTGGGCGATGTGCATAAGGTCCCGCTCATTCTCGTCCAGCTCCCCTGTGTACAGGTACTTGAGAACAGCCCGGAAGGGCCCCGGCTGGATGGAGTTGTCCATTTTCACCACCACCATCAGCCGGGATTTATAAGTCAGTGGATCCTCTGCCATCTCTTCCTGGATGCTCACAAAAGCTCGGCTCCAGGAAGATAGCACTCGACCCCTCCCAGGCAGGTACCCTGTCCCATTGCCCCGTAAGATCCCATCGCTAGTTGAAGCCCGGAGTCCAGCGGGTCCGGAGCCCCCACTCTCTTCCACGCTCTCGCACACATCAAAGCTGGCTGCCCGAAGCAGGAAGTCCCGGCCGTGGTGGTGGTGGTGATGGTGGTGGTGTTGATCAGGGTGATCCCGGTGGTCCTCCGGGCAGGGGCCCCCTGACCCTGAGGGGCCCCCCAGATCCCCCTCACTCAGGTCCATGAGGAACAGGTCGTAGAACTTGGAGGAGGAAGTGGAGAGGTAGATCTTGTGGGCAAAGATGCGCACACGCTCCTGCAGCACCAGGATGACGTCCGCGCACAGCGGGTCCTCCAGGAGGTGGGCGGGGCACTCCTCGCTGCTGGAGGGGGGGTCGGGCACCACAATGATGGGGGGAGGCGGCTTGGGGGGCAGGAAGGGTGCCTGCAGCAGAGGCCGCTGCACATTGCGGAGGTGGGACTTCCAGAACTGCAGGTGCCGGCGGGAGATGAGCGCTGCACGGATGGCGTTGTCAAAGACGTCCTTGATGCCGAACTGGGCCACCACGCTGGTCTCGTAGTAGGGGATGCCCAGCTCCTTGGCCACCTCCCGACCCTTCTCTGGGGGAAGGATCTCATTGGGCTTGATGGGCCTGGCAGGTTCAAGAAGGGAAGCCAAATTCATGTTGGTGGTAGAGAGTGGGGGGCAGGGAGAGGTAGCTCTCCAGAGCCTGTCTGTTTTTCACCAGGCTGGAGGGTCTCTGCTCAGGATCTGTGTCCTAAGACCCATGCCTGCCCTGCTCATTTCCACTCCCTTTCTCCTCTGTCTCGCTAAATCCTACTAGTCCTTCAAGGCTCACTTCCAATCACCTCTTCTTCCAGGAAGCCCTCCATATCTATGCCCGGCCCTGGTGACCTCCCCAGCTCAAAACAGTGGTAGCGATAACCACCTGTCTGGCAATTAACATGCAACATTCCACGTTGGTTTTTAACATGTTCACCTATCAAGTTCACCTCCCAGCAAGATTATAAGCTCCTTTCATGCAAAGGAATGCTTGCCCACCCACTCCCTCTCCTTCTCTCCTCATGATGCTTAGCCCAGTATGGCCCACTCAGTGTAACAGATGGATAGCTGGATGGATAGCTGGATGGATAGATGGATGGATGGATGGATGGATGAATGAAAGAATGAGAACTCTTGTTGTCTCCCTACATGAGCTCGCTTCAAATGGAGGGAGAGATGTGAGGCTTAGTGGATTCCCTCAGGACTGAGCAGGAAGCCTGGAGACACGCCCCACACCCCATCTGCCGCCTTCCCCTCCCTAGGCACCAGCACCCCCTACCTAGCCAAGGGTCTCCTGGCCCTATTGACAGCCTCCAGGTCGGCGTAGCGCAGGTCCAGCTGGCAGCCCACCAAGATGACAGGTGCTCGGGGGCAGAAGTGTTTGATTTCTGGGTACCACATGGTCTTGACATGGTGCAGGGAGTTGGGGTTGGCAATGGAGAAGCACAGAACCACCACATCGGATCTGGCGGTGGGAGAGTGAGGTTACAGGCAAAGAAAGCTAGTGGTAGGTTACCTGCCCCTGGAACGAGGGAGAACACACACACCCGCCTGCACCCCCTACACTGCAGTCCCACGTCTGTCATATGGATCTGCTCACACGATCTTTCCCAAAACGTATAATAGAACCTCTAGTTTATGCACCCCTCACTTAGCATTTTAGAGCTTCCAAAGACTCTTGTTTTGACCTCACAGCTCTCTTGTGAGTTAGAAATGACCACTTTTTACCATCTCATCTGCGAAAACTCATCTCAGAACAGCTCTCCTAACTGCTCAGAGTCCCAGAGCCACTGCTTAACAGGGTAGGACTCAAACCAGGCGTCCTGATCGCAAGCCACCCAGGCTGCCGCCCCCTCACGGGTCTGCCCGTGCTGCTTTCTCCACTCCTTCCTGCCAGGCTCAGGGTCACAGAGGCGCTTCATACCTCGGGGAAAGCAGGGAAAAGCCATCCACTTGGCTCCCCGCAGGCAGCCGGGGGCCTTCCCTACCTCCCATAAGCAAAGCGACGGTCTTTGTGGTGATCTCCAAAGGTGTCCCAGAGGCGGAGGGACACGCTGACATCATCTACCACGTCTCGGGAACGTTCCAGCACCTGTGGGGGCAGGGAGGGGGACAGGAATCTAGGGCAACGGTTCTTGGAGGCCCTGCATGCCTGCTCACTCCTGAGGGTCCTGCAACATGGGGGCTGGAGGGACAGCCAGTGCCTCCCAACGTGTGCCTTAAAACACCTTCATCCAGGTGCCACCTCTGCAGACTCACTAACAAGAGCTGGCCAGGAGGTGAGAGACTCTCAGAGGGCAGACCGTTACGGCAGTGGACGGGATCTCTCAGGGAGCCTGCCCTTGTTCCCAACTGTACCTGCCAATTGGACACTTCCAAGCCTCTGATCTTTTGGTATCGTTAGCTGGCAGCTTCTTCCCTACCGCCAGCTCTCATCTCTCCAAAGCACCACCCCTTTCCCCCTTCAGGGCTCCCCATTATTGGGGGCTATGATTACACAAGATGCTATGCCCCAGGCACCAGCTCAGCCGTGCAAAACACAAAGGGCCAAGGACCCCTCCGCTGGAGGGGGGCACTCCTCTCAGGCCTCCCTCCCAGGGCTCCTTGCTCTTCAGCTGCCTCCACCCGACCCCTAAGGGGCTTCCATGAGCTAGGCACAGGCCCCGTTTGGAGTGATCCCTGGGGAAGAAGCCCAGATGCGCGGCGCGGCGCGGACGCCCAGCCTTACCTCCTGACACACCCGGTACTGGTCGATGGCCCAAACTGTGGGCACGTGGGTGGCTAGCAGCTGGTACTGGGTGAGGGTGGCATTGCAGGCCCGGGCACAGATGAGCCTGGTCTTGCCCACAGCGTTGTCCCCCACTACCACGCACTTGATGGTCTCTACGTTTGGCCTTTCATAATCCATGTCAGAATCCATTAATTGGGACCTGAGGGAGAGGAGAGAAGCGGTGAAGACAGCTATGCATGCCAGCCCCTGGAGGGCCGGGGCCAGCTGCTCTCCTCAGCCAGGGCTGCCCCCTCTCCAAGCATCAGAGCGGAGAGGAGGAGGAAGGAGCGGGCGGCTTTCTGGCCAAGAGCTCTGCAGGGGCCGAGGAGACGGGAGCCCCTCCAGGCTGAGAGGCGCAGCTCCACCAGGTGAACCTCTGGTCTCCCTCCTGTTGCCGCCATCCTCCGGTGGGGCTCCGGGATGGGGGGGATGCCTGAGAGAGATACCAAGGCGGAGTCTGCCCAGGGCCAGTCCCCACCCTCCCGGGAAGAGAAGTGTCTGCCTAGGAAGCTCAGTCATCATCCGCGCTCCTTCTCCAGCCAGCAGGGCTGTGGCAGCAGAACAACAAACAGCTGAGAGAAGCGGAGTCACGGCCAGGTCCCCACCCCTTCCCAGCATGCCCGAGGGCAGGGCCGCTTTAAAATTTAATGGACTTGTCAAAGCTGGGCAGCAGCTCTCCTGGCCTCCACCTTTGTCCCTCTCCCTCTCTGGTTGTGGATTTCCAAGCCCCAGCCTGCCCATGGCTATCCTTCAACCCCGGCCCCCTTTATGGAGATGCCAGAGTCCTTCAGCCCAGGCTCTTGGGGCTGAGGGGGCTTCTGCATGCACCTGAGCAGTCCACAGGCCTCCCCTCTCCTCCTCTGGGTCTGTCCCGTTGCCTACGTGGCTCACTCAGCAGCAGGCCCCGTTTTGAGATGGCGGTGGGGGTAACTACGGGCCTGGGATGATACACCCCACGGCTAAGAGACCAGTGGGCCTTCCCATCCCCTACCCAGGCCTACCCTCCAAGCATCCTGCATCCAGTTTCAGGGGAAGTGAGATACGCTCCTTTCCACACTTCTCCTTCCTGGGGAGGAGGATTCTCAGGCTGGAAGCCCCCAGACACTGGCAACCCTGGAAGGATGCTCGCTAACTTGACTGCATGGGTAATGGGGAAGCAGAGAGTCAGAAACTTGGGCCTGAATTTCTGGGCAAATATTTGCCTTAGTTTCCTTCTGTGTTGGGTAGAGAGGAAGTGGCTTGCCCACCCACAGAGAGGGATTGCTCAGATTAACAAACAGAAGTCCCTTCTGTAGTCAAAATGTCATGTCAGTGTTTAAAAAGCTGTCACCAGGAGGGGGCCCTCGGCTTGAAGGGGCTCTTGCTGGCAGCCTCCCAGTTGGCATCCACCTCCTGGAAGAGTGGAAGAGAGAGGGTAGGGGTAGATGCGGGCGTTACTCGGAAGCGTGGTTTTGCCAGGGTCATTGGCCTGCCCCTGCTCACATTCCCTGTGCACCTGAAGTCAGCTGGGGGTTGGAGCAATTTGGAGGAATCCTTCCTAGGCCAAGGAAGGCTGAGCTCAGAGGAGTCCTGGAGGCTGCCCAGGCACCCTCACTGCTGAGCCATCCAGCCCAGGAGTCAGGCCACCATGCTGGGCTGTAACTGGATGCCAGCAGGCAGGAATGCAGACCTGAAATATCCAAGTAACGATGGCAACTGGGATTTGCTCGAGTAGATGCATCTCAGCCACCTAAGCAAAAAGTACAGCAAGGACTTTTCAATGAGACAAGCGTCTCCCCCTTGGAATTTTACAGGATCTAAACAACAAGGGGTCTCCGTGCAGGTTCCCCCCCACCCCCCGCCAGTCTCCAGCGCAACTGTCTGCCTCATTCCTTCTCCTTCCTCTGCCCCTGCTCGCCCTCCCCAGCAAGCAACCACCATTCTACCGACCATCTTGCCTCCCCACTGCTCTCTCTCCTGAACTGAGGACTGGGACCCCCACGTTGACAGCTCCTGGTCTCAAGTCAGGCAGTGGGGAGGATGTGTTGGCGCTAGGAGGAATCTTCTGGGTTGTGGTTTCTGTTTTATCGACGGAAAAACAAAACAGATAGAATCCCAAATACAAATACATGCAGCTGTAGGAGAAAGAGAAAAACCTACTAGCCCACAGAACTTCTTTCTCGAATTCAGATTCCAGCAGCATGGAGGTGTGTAGGCAGAAGGGGGGGATGAGGAGGTACGGAGCAGGCACATCGGTTCTTACATCCAGGAGCAGCTGGATGGCGAGGAGGATGTCAGAACACCAGCAGAGCAGTTCAGTGCTGGTCCAAGATCATCGAGTCTATGACTCAAACACTCAGGCACACCTTATGCACCTCTATGGTTAAGTAGGGGACAGCTAAGCAACAAGCAGGAGAGCCACACTGTGCTGTGAGTTTAGCCAGCAGACCTGCTGGGTGCAGCTCCAGCTGAGCAGCCCCTCCCCATTCGTTCCCCAGCTGCCCCTGAGGCCTTCCCCTGCATGTCCTTTGACTTCCTCCTGATTTTTATCATTCTCACCCACTCCACCCCTGTGCCGGCTGCCTGACTGGCAAACTTCATTGTCAGATCTGGGAAAGGGCAAATCACTTCACTTGTCTGGGCCTCAATCTGCCCTTCGGGAAAATGGGTATGAGGGCTCCCGGAGAAAGTCTCCTGAATCTTGGTAAATCCATGCCAAGAGAGCCTGGGCCGAAAGGAGGTATTTGCCTTCTTATGTAATGTGGTATTATATAATGCTGGATTACATATCTATATGTGTAATTATATCTCTCTTTAAGATACACACTGGCCCAATTAAGCCAGCAGAACTCTTAGTGTAATCAGGCCTGTCTTTAAAAGGACCTGTACTGGAGATATGGTGCCATTGCCAACAGTAATGTAATTTTTGCTCAAGAATATTGCTACTTTACTGTATCACCGCTTATGTACAACGGCACAGCCCACTCAGTAAGCTTCTCAACTTCCCCTTTCCTTCTAGCACTCTCTCCTTCAATGACTCTAGACTTTTCTGCACAATTGCCTCATCCCCATTCCTTCGAGCTTCCTGGCCAACCTCCGTACGCTACGGCTTCCTTGCCACCCTGCCCTGGCTATCACGACCCCCAGGCCACTCCTTTCCCTCAATGATTCCAGCGTCACGGACGTGCTCCCTTCCCACCCCAACCCACAATCTCTGTTCCCTTCTCCAAAAACAGCCTCCTGCCCACTGCTCTCCCAGCTCTTTGAACTCAGGACAGGCCAAAATGAAAGGTGTGCTCAGATTAGCTGCAACACTCACGGGCTCCCAGTCCCACACCCACACACCTACACACACTCTTTGCAGAGCCCAGAAAAGCCCCTCTTTCCCTCCCACAGCTGATAGGAGGCTTGTTCATCTGTAGCTGCCCTAGTCTGGTTGTCAAGGAAACAACAGAATCTCCCTGGGAGCCTGCTTTGTCTCCTAGCAACCAATATCCCACATCCTGCATCTTACACAAAATACAAAATATCTTGAAAATGAAGGTAAAAATCAAGGAGGATGTATACGATCAGGAAGAGAAAAGCAGAGAGGGTGGCCTTCCATTAAAAGAGGCCACTGACATTGTAACATGGGGGAAGGCAAAGAGATGAATCCCTCCACAGGCCCGATGGGCAGCGGGGCCCAAAGGGATCCTGAATGGTCATATTAACAAAAAATGCAAGCCTAAACACAGAATAAGCCTCTTCAAACATCAACAAACAGCCCTAAGGATTTCTCCCAGTAGTTTGCCAGAACTCAGACGCACAGACTGCAATGGAGTGTGTTGAAAGAAACATCTCCAGAACAGCGAGCAAAATACATTCCATTGGTTTTTAACGGAAACATTTCCACCACTCTGGACCTTTTTTCCTGCACGCTGCTCTGCACACACATACAAAATAAAATTTTTTTAAAATTTTAAATGGGGAAGGGGGAAGGCCACGACACGCCACGGCAATCAAGTCATCTTCCCTTCCCTAGATAAACCAAGAAAATGTTAGTCCCCCGCCCGCTAAGACCCCAGCAGCCGAAGCTATAGCCCAGGCAAGAGCGGAAGCCCAAGGGAAGTCAGGAGGGGCGCAGACAGGGCCCGGGAGGACGCAGAGCGGGGAAGCGGCGCGTTTCCAGAGGCTGCTTGCAACCCAGCCATAACAGAAATTAATCATTTACTTACACCGCTACATGTGACGGGGTAATTTCTAGTGTAAGGAACACATCTCTTCCTGCTAAGCACGCTCATTTTAGTGAAATGGCTGGGGTCACTCCGCGCGTGCAAGTTAGGACGATGCCGGCGCCGTCGCGCTGCTGCCGCTCAGGTTCCGTACCCGGTTCGCGTTAGATCAAAAACTCTGACAGAGAAGCCCGGGCCGGACGGCGGGCAGGGAGCGGCCACGCGCGCGGCACTGCAGCCATTGCCTCTTCCGGATCAGCATCTCCCCGCGCCCCCGGCGCCCCGTGTCATGGAGGCGCGCCGGCGCCGGGCAGCTGGCCGGCCGCTCCGACCTCCGCGACTGGGCCGCGCCGCCGCCAACGGTCCTCTGGCTGCGGAGGCTGGAGGCGGCGAGCAGGAGTGGGCTAGAGTGGCGAGGCCGCCACTGCTACGCGCCCGGGCCCGATCCGAAGGCGCGGCCACGAAGAAGCCTAGCGCCGCAGTCCCAGGGACCGCTCGCGACCTCCTTTTTTCATTCACAAAAAAGGGAAAGGGGAAAAAAAAAAGAAAGAAAGAAGGCAGCAAAAAAAGGTGGGGCAAAATCGTACCCAGGACGCCAGCCGTGACAGGTGCCGCCCATCTCGGCGCTCCGTTGGTGGAAAGGGGGCGGTGGGCGGGGAAGGGGCGGAGAAATAAGGGGATTGGGCGTCTCGGAGGCCCCGCCCCCTGCCCCGCCTCGCGACGCCGCTCGCTCCTTCTACTCTTCCCCCCACCTCCCCCGACTCCGGGAGGGAAGCGGCGTAGGGGGTCTCGGCTCGCCACCCGTGCTGGGGCAGCGTCCCTCTACCTGGCGAGGATCAAAACCGCACTGGACTCCCACGGGGTTCCCCCCTTTCCTCCGGGAGGCTGAGAAAGAACTCCTAGAGCATCCTAGTCCGCCCTGAAAGGGGTGCGAGTTAGGGACGGGAAACTCGACATTTTTGCCTTGACCCTTACTTAGCCCCAGGCATCCACTGCTTCCCATGAGAAAAGGAAGACAGCGTTTCCTCTGCCGTCAGGGGCGTTCTTCTGGCATTTGAGGACCTTCCTCCCTCCATCATCACCCCTGCAGCTACAGCCTATGTCTCCAATTTCCATGCCCCTTAATGAGTTTCAGGGTGGGGGGGCCCTGTACCATCTGCACCTGTTTCCCATCTAAGCCTCCCCCGCCCCACACCCCGTCCCCCGTCCCTCTTCTCCAGCAGGCTCCACTTCCATCCCACATTCATCCTATTGCCACCTGGCGTTCACCAGTATCTTCTGCCCTCTGAAAGAAATGCCACGAAGACACTAGCCCTGGAGACGTTACCTAAAGCACCTTTGGGCTCTCTGTCTCAAAATTCTGTAAAATAGATTACAAGGGATGACATCTGTAACGTGAGTGGTCCTCAAAGGAAGTTTCCATGTTCAAGGCTAGTTTGATTATGAGGATCTTGACTGCTAGTAATGACAGTAGTCAGCTCAGTCTGGTTTTATCCATCTTGTCGATTACCTCTGGACAATTTTTAAAGCCCAGATTGACGTGCCTCCCCCTTAACCCCCTCCGTCACACCTCCAACTTGTGCTCTGAGAATGCAAATCCACTTTAATACTAGTTTCTGCAACATATAATTGCCAAAAAATAAAGCCAAATAAAAAATGTATTTTGTATTGTCTGAAGCATGCTTCCCATCTATGAATGCATGTAATTGGAAGTTGCCCACCAAGGTGTTCACGCTTTCCGGCCTGGTCCACATTCAGTAAGTGCGTGATTGGTGAGGGATGCTTCCCCCACCTCCTTCTGAATCTACCTAGAGCCGGAAAAGAGATTAAGCATGATCGAGGGTGCTACTAGTTAGGATCCCCTCTTCATAAAACAGAGTAGTGGTTTGAACACAAGCTTAGGAAAGAAACTCAACTGTGTACAGGTGTGCTCCTCCCACAGGTTTGGTGTTGAAGAGCCTCACCCTAACCTCTGCGCCAAGAGCACAGCATGAGATCTCTGCATGGACACCATTGGGGGGCCAGGGTGTCTGACATCCTGATCCCTCCACCCACTCCAGAGCGCCAGCCTGTTGGCTTCATGTTTCACACATCCCAGCAACAGGCAGAGCCCCGATGCAGCACAGAGCAGGAAAAAAGAACTGACCTCTCCCCAAAGTCATGGGGCAATAGGGCTTGCAGCTATGCGCCCTTTCTCTTTTTGGAGAAAGAGGCACCAGATCCCAGCTTTTTCTCCTCATCAGGGCAACTGAAGATTCTCAACTCGAGAGGCAGATCACTACCAAGACCCAGCCCTCAGCCTCTGCCCCAACTGTGGCCAATGCCAGGCCTTCTTCCCACCCAACCCTGGCCCTCAATTCATGCCTCCCAGCTACTCAAGACAGCCTCAAGATCTTGGCTCCCCGGCCAAGGATCTGGCTACCATGTTTGCTTCACCTTTGCCAGCCCTCCAATGGAAAACAGGGCCATTCCCTGAGGCTGGGTCCCTCGCCAGCAACCAAGGAGTTGTCAGTGGCCTGCTCTGAGCCCTCTGTCCCAGGCCCCAGCTCCCAGCCCTCAGCAGCCTCTCATAGCGCAGGCGGCCTGCCCCCTCCCCCTCCCCTTGCACCCGGCCCACCCCAGCCCTGGGACGTCCACTTTCCTCCCTTCAGATTACAGTCATTCCTTGGTATCTGCTAGGGATTGGTTTCGGGAGCCCTCCGGGAATAACAAAATCCTCAAATGCTCAAGTCCCTTATATAAAATGGCAAAGTACAATGAACATAGTTGGTGTTCCCTATTCTCAGGTTTCCATGCAGATGCAGAAACCTGTGAATACGAAGCACCAACTGTATACATATTTATTGGAAAAAAATCTGCCTGTAAGTGGACCCGCACGGTGGAAACCCTTGTTGTTCAAGGGTCAACTGTATGTCTCAAGTCAGGCCTGGGGGGGATGTTTTTCTAGAAAGGCTCCTGGCCTTTCCTCTCTGCCTCCTGCTTTCTTCTGTTACACACACCACACACACACACACACACACACACACACACACACACACACACACACACACACACACCAGCCCCCTCTTCCCAATTTCTGCAGCTTGGAACCATTGTGTGTTTCTTTGGAGCACTTCAGGACAGGCTGTTGACTCCCCCATATCACTGGCTGCCTGGGTGTCCGCACTGCCTTTCTGCTGGTGGCCCAGGCAAGGACCTCCCTCGCCAAGCTTACGTGCCCTGAGGGGACAGTGCCTGGCTGCAGCCTGAGGGGTTCTTTCCCTTCTAGTTTCCCAAAAATCTCTTCCCTTACCACAGCCCTCTTGTGACTCCTCCTGCCCAATGACACAAACCCCTTGAACTTGTCCCCCAACGTCACCCCCTCCATCTATCCCCATAACCGCCCTCCTCCAGGACATCACGCGCTGCCGTTTTCCTGAAGCCCGTGGGCAGGAGGCTGGTCTGGGGAGAGAACTCTCCATCGGGTTCTCAGGAATGCACCCATGCAGCAGGCTCTCAGCCAGTGCCACCAAGCCCTCCTCTCCCTGTGGCTCTGAAGGTCCCTCCCTGGTACCAGCCCAAGCTATGCAGACCCCTCCCACTGTGCCTTCCTCCAACCTGCATGCTCCATTTGCTTCCCAAGCAGCTTCAGCCCTTCAACTATTTGTGAGCTGCTAGCCTGTCTTCTCTTTGCCCCTCTGCTGGAACACTCGAGCCTCTGTGAAGCCCACCCCACAGGCCTTCTGACGTGGGCTGAAGGAGCCGAATCTGGAAGCCTGGAGTCTCTCAGCCTCCTTGCCCAGGGCTCATGGGGAATTTCAGGTCTCTGCGAGGAGACAGGGATCTTCTGGGCCTTTGCTCAAGTGACTCCCTCAGGCTGAACACCCTTCCTCTTTCCACCCCCTTCACTTGGATAATGCTTACTCATCCTTCAAATCTCAGCCTAGATGTCACTTCCTCCAGGAAGTCTTCCATGAGTATCCCCTGCAAAGTCTAGGTTCCCTGCCCTTCCTCTACACTCCTCTAAGAATATCAGTCACCCTGCTGTATCATGGGGTCTCTCTGTCCCTCACAGTACTGAGGACGCTTTAGGGAAGGGACTATGCTTATTCAAAAGAGTACCATCCGTGCTGGTCTAGCGCCTGGCAACAGACACTCAAGAGGGACTCAATAAATCCTGGACGCGTGGATGAATGTTTGGGGTACAGAACTTGATGGGGAAGGAGTTGACATCACACAGTGGCTACTCACATGTCCAGAGAGGGCTTCCACAGGTTGTACTGGCCTTTTCTTCGGGCTGCCATTGCTCTGTGCTCCCTCCAGGCTCCCGGTTGGGCTGGGTGGAAGGGAAGGGGGCAGGGCAGGGGAAGAGAGTGGGAGAAGGAATGAGCACACTGTGAGTAATGCAAAGAGGCACCACCAGGTCGATCAGCCCAAACAGAGGGTCCTACTCAAGGTAAGAGCATGGCCTCTGCTGTCCAGGCTCGATGGGCTGAGACACTCAGCCCCGGGGCCAAGAGAGAGGCCATCAAAGGGAGACAGGGGGCTCCTTGAGGGGCAAGAACTGGGGTCATGGGCCATCCCATGCTGCAGGCATCTGCACATTCTGAACTTGTTTGGTAATTTGGAAAGATCGGTCCACTGTCCATCAGGAGGCCTGGATTCCGTCCTCACGCAACTGTGTGACGTTGGACAATTCCCAGACCTCTCTGGGCCTCAGCTTTCTTATGTACGAGGGTTGGGTCAGGTGACCTTTGAGGCTCATTCCAGCACTGACACCTGATACGAGTTCCTAACATGGAAGGCCTATGTCTAATTGGCTGTCCTTTTCACTGGAGCAGCTCCTGACCCAAATTGGGACTCTAAAATGTCAGCTGACGGCTGCCAAGGCTGAGCACAGAAGGAAGCATTTTGGGCTGGAGGGTGGAGGGATTAGACACATGGTAAGAGGCAGAGAGAGAACCTCATTCTGCCATCGTCCCCACTTTCAGCTTCCTTACGTGGTCAGTCACAATTTGGGGACCAATTCAGACACAGAAGATTTTAGAACTTCCGGAGAAATAGGGAATGATGAAGAAAGGGCTTGGAGAGGCCAGCCATAGACCTCTGGAAACAGATGGCACTGTGTCATTTCAGGGTAATGGAAGGGTATCTCTGTGACAACCCCCTAGGGGCAGGGTGGTGACAAGACAGAAGGAAGCCAAGGGAAGAGGAGCCCCCCCTCAAGCCCAGTGAGGGCAGAGATGCGGACCACAGCAGCCCCAAGAGCCCAGAGTGAAGGAAACCAAAACAGAGAAGGAGCCGATCTCAGTTCTAGTACCCGCTCCATCAGGAACTGGCTCTGTGACTTTGGTCAAGGAACTTCATCTCTCTGGTCTCCCACTGAGGATAACAGTATTCCTTGCCCGAAGTCAGAGGGTGGCTAAATGATTTTCTCATCTTCCCGGGCTGAGATCAGAGACTGTGTGGTCCCTTGAACTCTTCCTCCACTTCCGCCTTCTCTCCATCACAGACCTACGCTGGAACGGAGGACCAGTGCCATGTGTTCCTGTGCACCCCAGGGCTGCCTATGGAAAGCAGACAGCACAGAGGGCATTGGGGTGAGGATCGGTGGGGGGGGGGGTGGAATTCTGACAGTCTGACCTACCAGGGTTGGAAAATTTCAGGCCCACCTTGGCCCAGCGCCTGGGGGGTAGCGGGGATGGGAGGGGGGCGGTCCTGAGAAAATGAACAAACCAGGTGAGGCAATGAGTTCTGCTTGAGATCCTCCAAGCCCAGCTGGTCCTTGCAGCCTTCCTACAGCCACATTGTGGGGCTGGCAGGGCTGCTTCCAGCAGGAACTGAAGAATCCATTCCCATTCAGGCCTGGCCAGGCTACCACCAGCCCTTGCTAGCAGAGTTCTGAGCATGTAGACCCCTCTGCCCACCCACCCAAGCCCCTCTACCCTGGCTCTGCACAGCTGGCTGAGGCCTCCATGAAACAGACATTGCAGCTTTGAAACAGCGCTTCGTTCAGTAGAGAAATTGGAGCACTTGTTGGCTTATGTCTTTAAAGAGCTGCACCATCACCACGAATGCCATGGGGGAAAGACGTGATCTACTCCGAGTCTCCTGGGATGTTCATTTCTCAGGACAGTGCACCGGAAGCCCCTGCGAGGCCAGCTGGAAGCAGAAAGAAGCTAGATGGTGTTTCTTCTGCCCTGCTTTCTAGGCAGGAAAATGACAAGAGGGAGAAAAAATGCGTCCCCTAGCCAGTGCATCTGGGCCCGGGATCCTGAACTTCAGGCAGGCTGCAGAACTTCTGAGAGAGGGCAGGCCCATTCCCGGAGCCTGCGGAGCTGCAAGTGAGAAGCTCTGAGGAGGCCGATCACCCCAAAATAGACTTGTTTTTTTTCACAACATTTTCATGAGGCATTGGCATCACTTGAAGCATGAAAAAAAAATAGCCTGAACTGTTAACAAATAAAATTATAAAAAGCCCCAACTGTTCCCCACAGGTTTCCATGTGGCTGCAGTGTTCGAGAGGGGGCAGGGAGGGGTCTAGGAGAGAGGGGCAGGGGAGGTGTGTGTCCAGGAGCCCCCAACCTCCTCTCTTCTGACCCAATTTTCTCCCTCGATAGCTGGTTGTGCTAGAGCTCACAGAGATAATAATTAGTGTCAGGGATGGGAAAGTTTTCTGTTGTCCCTCAGAAGTGGTCCACTGTGAGCGTGTATTACTGTTTCCTGCTTCCAGATAAAGGAATGGAGCATCTTAAAAACATAATCGCATGGCAATGAGGCTGGGTTAAATTTGGCTGCCCTACTCAGGGGACAGGGTTTGTTTAGTAAACACTTACAGGGCTCAGTGTTCTTGTCCAGGTCAGCTTAGCCTGAACAGACACCCCCTTGGGCATCGCTGCATGTCAGTAGTCAGACCTGAGTTTGGGGTTGGAGCTCCTCTTGACCCAGGTTAAAGGATTGTGCGGGGCTATCCAGGAAAGGACCTGGTCCTCCTCTGCGCCCTGAGTTCCCTGAAGACCCACCCTGTACCCTTTGCCCTGGCCCTGGCGTCTTCCTGGTGCTTGGATTCCAACAACACAAGAAAGAGAACGGTGTGAAAGGCACTGGAGGTCAAAGCTGGATTCCCATGCCCTTGGGGTTCTCAGTAAAATCGGGTGTTGACTTGGAAGATCAGCTCTGACCCTGCCTTTTTGTAACCAGAGACAGAGAATTCCCCAGGTCCCCGGAGCTCTGTCCCCACAAAGTCTGGGATCTGTCAAGGACCCACTCCATCCACATTTAAGACCACTTCTTTTCTGCTTCTCTCCCCTTCTCTCTCCTTCCCCCTCTTCTTTGTCTCCCCATCTGCTCCCCTCCCTCCCCACAGCTCCTGGCAGAGACTTCTATAAGAATACACACACATGGCTCTGGTTTGGTCAGAGGAGGAGGGCAACTGGCCAGTGGACCACCAGGTATTACTGGACATTATTATAATGCCATATGGGCATTATTCAACCCTGCACGGTCCTCTAGGGTGGGCGGCCAGGGAATGCTGACCAGAAGTTTCCTGAGGTGGTGACAGAGGTGAGGGACCAACCAGGCAATTGCATTGTCTCTGGGCTTCTCTGGACCCAAAAGCCCTCTCTTAGGCTCCAACCAGTCAGGGTTAACAGCCAGCTACCCTGGGAAGTTGCAGCCCCTCCCAAGATCATGGTCAAGAAGGGGCTCAATGGCTAAGAAGGGGGAAGGTGGGCGTGGAGAGTCCAAGGTGACTTGTCCCAGCCAGAGCATTGCTCTGCAGGGCAGGGTCATTCCCGCGTACTGGACCCCCAGGGCAAGACACGGAGCGAGTTGGGGAGAAGGGTGGCGGACCAGGGCACAGTGGGGCTGACAGGAGGACACAGAGGGTAAAGGAGCGTGGTGCTCAGAGTTGCAGGCTTCCCAGAGAACAGGTCAGCCCGTTACAGCCTGTGACACGGGCCCCTGGGCAAAGTGGCAGGGATGGTGGCTGCCGCTATGTGGCCACTTGGAACCACAGTCCAGGCACTTCGGAGGCCACTGAACATGTGCCTCAGCTTAGTCTGGTAGTCTGGGGCTTAGCACTTTCTCTGGAACATTCAGCCCTGGTCACCCTACCTTTCTGCCAACCCATCCCTCTTCTTCCTCTTAGAGGAGGCCCACAGAAAGCTCTTGGGGAGCTGGAGCTCTAGGTAGAATCCTAGCCCCAAAAGAAGACCCTGCACCGCCATCTCCACGCTCTGACAGGGAACCCCTGGGGAGGCAGGGTGGCTTCAGCGGACCTCACTTACATCCTCCCCATCCGCCGTTTGATACACACAGCACCGAGGGTCGGGGAGCCCTGGTGCCGGGGGGCATCAGTCAGAGCCCAGACCCCACTCTGCCTCTGCAGGGCCCGTGTGGTGGCCGTTTGGCAGGCAGAGGCCACGTGGGTCGCTAACGGCCCTGCCAGGCTGAAGGCACAGGACCTGCCGTGCAACCCAAGTCCCATCACGTATCCTGGGTGTCTGGAAAAAAATGAGACCTGTTTGCTCATTCGTTCATGTAGCCTTTCTTTCAATTATCACACGCATGTTAAGTGCATTTTAGGGCCAGACACTGCTGGAGGTTGTGAGGATTATAAAATGATAGTGATGCCATCCAGGGATTTAAGTTTAATGATAATGATAATAATAATTTTTATTAATTTATTTATTTTTAAAATTTTATTTATTTATTTACTGGCTGCACCACGTGGCATGTGGGAATCTTAGTTCCCCGACCAGGGATTGAACCTGTGCCCCCTGCAGTGGAAGCTCAGAGTCTTAACCACTGGACCACCAGGGAAATCCCAATAATAATTTATTGAGAGTTTCTTACATGCCCACTATTGGGCTACAGGTACTACTTTATTTAAACTTCAAAACCATCCTGTAAGGAGGTACTATTAGTATCTCCACTGGAGAGATGAGGAAATTGAAGCTTCAGGAAGTGATGTCACTTGTCAGGGCAGTGCAGAGCGAGGATTCCACTCCGGCAGCTGGCTCGGAGCCTCTGAGAGGAGACCGCACAGCCCCTGCGCCCCTTCCAACCTCATGCCCTGATTTTAGAGCATTAACATGTTCTTAATTCATTTAAAAATAACCCTCTTCCTCTTACAGGTGAGAAAACTGAGGCCCAGAGCAGAAAACGGCCTGGGAAAGTCACCCAGGGAGTTTGTGGCCCTGCCAGGCTATTAGCCCCTGCACCATGCTTTAATCTCTGGGCTTCAGTTTCCTCCTGCGGGAGACCAGACAAGGCTGTTAGGTGATGTTCCCCCAGTTTTGAAATTCTGACTGTGTGATGTTATCATATGATGTTTTTAGGGAAACAGAAAGCACAGAAGCAGGAATGGACCAGCTGAAACTTGCCTCAAAGTCCCCCTCCAGCCCACACTTACCCCAGCTTGCCCCACAGGGAGTCAAGAATGTGGAAATGTTTTCGTGCCTCGAGGCATGGGTTTTTAACTCAGCTGATGGGATGTGTGTGTGCGTGTGTGTATATAATGTGTATATATATTAAATATAATCTCCAGCAGTGGAACTGACAGGTCTTAACAACTAGAAATGAGGAAATATGCCCTAGTGTCCTAGAGGTCTGATGACAAAGAGAAGACCTAAAATTACTGGACCTTAGAGCTTGGGGCAAAGGTTAACTGTAAACATGATCAGCTGGATCCTTAAATGGTGACCTCACATGGCCCCTGTCAGCCAAGCTGTGCTCACCTCCACTTTTGCCAAGGCCCATGGCCGCCCACCTGTGAGCTCCACACACCCTCGAGTCCCAAGAAGCCTTGGTCTCAGCCTGGTTCCTAAAACAAAAGGACTCCCTCACTCTGCTGCTCAAACCTTTGCAAGGAAGTAACAACAGACTGGCCTGGAATCTTGGCTGCCCTGGAAGGAATTCCTAGAGCAAGCCTGAGATTTCTTGGCCAGGTGTGACTAGAAAAAAAAAGAACGAAATTGGGTGAGCCGGGAGTATGAGAGGGTGAAAAGTTGGGTTAGGGATGCGCTCAGTTTCTTTTTGGAGAGATGGATCCCATTGCCTGAAAAATCAGGGAGCTCCCAGAGTGGGGAGGGAGTCATTAAGGGGCCACAAGGGCCTGGGGGTAGGACTGAAGGAAAGGCCAGGCTCAGGGTAACTGGCAGAGTGGGGGCATCCCTGGTATGGGCAGTGGCTCTTCAGACTGCAGAAGGGCAGAAGATAGAGTGAGCCTGAGGGCCAGGGTGGGCCCAGAATCACAGGCTGTTCCTGGGCTCCATCCTGGCCAGTGGCCACTTCGACTGATCAGGATGAAACAGGCTATTGCGGGAGCTTTCTTCCCCCACCTCCTCTTCCCTCCTGCCTAGGTTCACAGGGAGAAAGTGGGATCCAGGCCAGGTGCCTGCGCAGGGCACCTGTGGATACTCCTCCCGCCCCGCCCCCACCCCCGCCCTGCTTCCTGCCCTGAGTCTGGCTGCCTCTGGTTGCTGGGCCACCGTCAGGGGGCTGCTGCACCTTGATGGGGAAGACACCTGATTCCTAACCGACCTGCCCCTCTTGCTGCCTTCACGCCTCCCTCCTTCCGAGAGATCACATCCTGAGAACCCCGCGTTGTACTGCGTGCTAGGAGTAACCAGGTGAGGACAGGTGAGCACAGGTGGGGACAGGTGGGGCAGCCAGGGCTCGCTGCAGCTCCTGTCTTTTCCCCAGGCACAGAGAAAGGGCCCAGGGTGGTCTCGGGACCGGTGGGACATGAGTGATGGACTTACCTGCCGTCTCTCCTCTGGGGCCCGGCTGGCCTGTCACCATTCCCTGTCCGGAAGCAGTGTCCTGGGCCAGGTCAGTGGGAGGGAATGCATGAAGAAACAACCACAGGGATTTTTAGGGGCTGGGATCCAAAGACCAGCCTATGGGGAGCCAGGTGAAGGGCATGGTTACTGTATCCAGGGGTGGAACCAGCAGGTAGACCTCCTGGTCAGTTCCTGCCCCACCCAGGGCTGTGCAGAGCTCAGAGATAAGCTACCTGGGTAGGAGTCCTATAACCCATCTTTGGGCAGGTGAGCATTCCTGCTGCCTCGCCCAGCTCCTGACCCTCAGGGCCCTGCTTTGCTCTGCCCTCAGGCTCTCATTGTGACTTCTGTCCTGGTCTCGCTTCCTCCCCAGTGACTCAAATTGCTTTGGAATTTCACCCACCAGCTTTTTTCTGACGCACATCCTGGGAGCCTGGCTCGGAGCCAAGGAACAACGCTGTGCTCCAACCCCACCAGTGATTAATTTTGGCTCCCCGAGCTAAAGGCTATATAGAGCTGTGGTAAAGGAAGCCAGGCCGGAGAAGCAAGGGGGGACGCAGCGGGGGACCCGGGGTTTGGGGTGGGGCTGGACAGGAAGGCTTTCTTCCTGCTTCTGCTCACCTGCACGCAGGTGGAAAACAAACAGCAGGAAAGCTATTGGCTTGTCGTGATTAGACATACCTGGCTGGCCAGCCAGGGAACTCAAGAAGGTGCAGCAAGGAAGTTCAAAACCTAGGCCGACCTCTGTGCTTCTTGGATTTCTGGGTCTCGGTTTACCCTTTTGTGAGTCTTAAATATTTGACAGCCCCTCATTTTAAATGCTGAGAACAACAGCCTGGTTACTTCTTTGATGAACCACCCATATCACTCCCAACGGCTTGAACTCCGTTACCTCCCCATTTTGAATATTATGTAAGGGACTGCCCGTGGGTGGGATTGTGGAGAAGAAAAGGGAGTGTTGTCATGACAGTACCCTGGGCTGGGAATTGAAGAGCTGGATTCATTTCCAGGTCAGCAATCACCCCGTTAAGTGTCTCATCGGGGAAAAGGGAGAGGATTCCCACGGTCCTGACAGCACTCACCTCCCGGGGTCTCTGATGTGTGCCGCAGTGGCTGCTTGACTTAGTGTGTCTCCCTTACCTCCCCCTCCTCCAGAAGGCAACTGCTTTTCCCATCCCCTCACCAGACTGCCCCTGACCTCTGATCTCCCCCAGCTGCCCAGGACTCACAGTCCCACCCTGTCCCTACCAGCAGCTCTGTTGAGAAAGAAAGGATTCTGTGGTCTAGCCCCCCAAATGAATTCAGGTCAAGAGGGTTGGCCTGTCAGTGAAGGTGATGCCCAGAGGTCTGGCCAGTACGCTATTCTCTGGTAGGGTAGGTCTCATGTGCAGGGGGCCCTAGAGAAGCGTGCTGTCAGCCTTCATCCCACCTCCACCCTCTTAGGTACCCTCGAGGGGCCATGATCATTTGGGAAGATGTTGAGAAGTAAAGAGTGGGGATAAGGGAATGGGTCTGTGCCTCCATACCCATACCAATGATTATAATCAGGAAATATTTTCAAATTAAATCACCTTTCATAAGGCAACAATGTATCATGACCAGATAGGTTTAAGAGTTTGGAATCCCGAGTCAAGACTGAGTTCATATCAAAGGAGTTCCACTTACAGGCTTTGGACATGCTGCATGTTTCCTTCTGTAGTTGTTACATTTCTAAGTGATGTGATATATGATATATTAAAGTGTTACACATATCCAAGCTATAAAACACAAGGACCCAAACAACTGTGAACCCCTTACTCAATTTAAAAAGTATAACACAACCAATACACTGCATGGTTGAAGCTACAAATGTGTAATTCCCCTTTCCCACTGCCCGCCTCTCCAACAGAGGGACCCCTGATCTCCATTTCGTATTTGTCATTTCCTTGATGACTTAAAAATGTTTATGTCATATTGTGTGGGCATCCCTAAATAATATACTGTTCAGGTGTGCTTGTTTCAAAGTTTTGAGAAGTGTTGTTGTACTGTATGTACATCATCTTGTTGGACTTGTGTTTTTCTCAGCCTTATGTTACTAAGATACAGCCACACTGATGTGTGCAGCTGGGTTCCATCATTTTCACTGCAGTGTCATTTCCAGGGCTATAGCATATTGTTCTGCTGTCCAGATTTTTGCTATTATGAGAACCGCTTCTTTGAATCTTCTTGAACTTGTTTTCAGGTGTACACATTCAAGCATTTCTCACCGGGTAGATATGTAAAACTGGGATTGCTGGGTTACAGTGTACGCACACGCTGAACTTGACAAGATCACACCAAAGTGTTTTCCTAAGTGGCTGTAACACCAGCAGTGTAGGAGAGTTCTAGTTGCTCACATTCTCATCACCACTTACCTTTTCAGACCTCAGCTTTGCCTCTTCTCTGTTGGATGCATGATGGTATCTCTGTGTTTCTCTGATTACTTACAAGGCTGAGTGGTTAGCTTCATACATTTTCGTACATTTGTGTTTCTTCTTCTATGAGGTGCCCATTCATGTCCTTTGCCCATTCTTTGGACACCATCACGTTGTTATCATGAGTGATTTGTATGAGTTATTTATATATTCTGGAACTAATATTTTTCAGTAATATAAACATTATATATCATAAAACATTATATATTTTAATATAGAAAAAATATTTCTAACTTTTTCAGCTGTGTGTGTGACAAATGTTTTCTCCAGGAGTATGTCTTGTGCTATGACTCCCTCTCTCTCTTTTTTTTTTTAATTAATTAATTTATTTTTGGCTGCGTTGGGTCTTTGTTGCTGCACGTGGGCTTTCTCTAGTTGCGGCGAGCAGGGGCTACTCTTCGTTGCGGTGCGCAGTCTTCTCATTGCGGTGGCTTCTCTTGTTGCAGAGCACAGGCTCTAGGCACGCGGGCTTCAGTAGTTGTGGCTCGCGGGCTCTAGAGCGCAGGCTCAGTAGTTGTGGTGCAATGGCTTAGCTGCTCTGCGGCATGTGGCATCTTCCCGGACCAGGGCTCGAACCCGTGTCCCCTGCATTGGCAGGCAGATTCTTAACCACTGCTCCACCAGGGAAACCCTATGACTCCCTTTATGGTGGCTTTTGATAAACATGCATTCTTAATTACATTGCAGTTGAAATGATCAAGTTTTCTTTCCTGGCTAGTGTATGTTATGTCTTGATGAAGAAACCCTTTTCCTATCCTAAGGTAATAAATATAGTTTTCTGTATTTTTTTCTCAAACACGTTAAGCTTCCTTTCCTGTTAAGATCTCCATCTGAGTTCATTTTTATCAATTAGGTTTTCTGCTTGTTTTCATTAAGAAAAAAAATGAGTGTTTTATTTCTAAAATATTTCTCTGTAATAATTAACAAGTGCTCATTAATAAATATTAATAATTGCAGAAAACGTGGAAAATATGAAAAATTAAAAGCCACTAAAATTTTCACTACCAATAGATATAGCTGTAAAAAATACATAGTATAACTCCAGGTATATAACATTACATTCCTTTTTATATCTTATTTTTTCTGATTATACAGGCTCATTTAGAAAGTAGAAAATAAAGGAAAATAGTGTGTATTTATGCTACCTTGAAAGTATTCAATGTGCCTCTCCACATTCCAGCTGGTTATTCAGAAGCAGAGTTCTCCACTGCTGAGAAAATTCCAGATCATGGTCATTACCCCCACCAGTGCAAAGACTTTCTAGCCTTTCCTCGGTCAGCAAGGGACTCATGTGCACCCCATGGAATAAGCATATTGTGAGGGGGACCCTCAGCAACCCAACATAATTTGAAACGGGCCCAAGCAAATCCCACAAAAACAAATTGGATTATTGAATACTTTATGGAACCATCCAAAGTACATGCAATCAGTTATTTATTTATTTACTTACTTACTTACTTTTTTTTTTTTTTTTTTTGGTACGCGGGCCTCCCATTGTGGAGCACAGGCTCCGGACGCGCAGGCTCAGCGGCCATGGCTCACGGGCCCAGCCGCTCCGCGGCATGTGGGATCGATCTTCCCGGACTGGGGCACGAACCCGCGTCCCCTGCATTGGCAGGCGGACTCCCAGCCACTGCGCCACCAGGGAAGCCCCTTACTTATTTTTAATCTGTAATTTTTTTAACATCTTTATTGGAGTATAATTGCTTTACAATGTGGTGTTAGTTTCTGCTGTATAACAGAAATCAGTTATTTAAATGATAAATAAGTCCTACCTCTACCAAAAACATTTTTTTTTCCTTAAGGTAGAAAATAAAGATGGGGGTTATGATCATCATCACCAAAACCAAATACTTTCCCCCCACATTTTACTCACGCTTTGCTATGGCCAAACTGTGAACCTCAGACTTTCAGCCCTTTTTGGCGAAACACTTTGAGCTCTATTTCACTGGATTGGTGTAAAGGTAGGGTCCATATTGGTGCAAACATGCTACATGTCACCTTTATTCCCACTTAGGCATGTGGCCGGCAGAGCTAATCAACCAGATACCCACCATGAGGCTGGAAGCTGCCTCACAATCCCCAAGAAAGACTGTCTGTAACAATGAGCTGGACTTGGCCCAAAAACCTGAAGTCTGGTTTGCTAGGTAGTTCCACCTTGCTACACTAGAAAGGCTTGAGAATGAGAGAGCAGAAAGAGGAAGCAGCAGACAGCTGGGAAGACAGCTGGGCTCGCCCTCCCGGGCAGGTGGAAAGGCCAGGGCACTGGGGGAGGAGTTCCAAACAGACATTGCCATCTCTCCTAGACACTGCCCTGGGCCTGCGTGATGGAAACAGTGGTGATGGCCTCAGGCCAGTAGCCTCTGAGTTTTCCTGCATGTGGGCTGGGTGGAATGGTGAGAGGACGGAGCTGGGAGCAGTGCAAGGCTTCTCTCTTCTAGTTCTGCTGCAGAAATGCCTGGGCAGGTCCTGATGCTTTAGCCTCTCCAGTGACAGACACTACCATTTATAGATTGGGGCCTTTGAGATCCCAGCGGGGAGGCCAGGGGTTGGGGGCATGGGGGGAGGGGTGCCAGCTGCACTGGAGTGTGAAGTGGTCCAGCTAGTGGGCTGCCTGGGCTGAGCAGTGTGGTGCTGCGGCAGCTAGAGCTCAGCTGACTGGGCTTGGGGCCAAGCCTGGGCCCTACACTCCCCTGCAGAAGCCAGCACTGCGCCGTAAGAACAGTCCAGCTAGAGTGGGCCCACTGCTCATTCTGCACCCCCTGGAGAGCAGGTGGAGTTGCTCCAAGGGCAGGTAGGAGGAGGAAGGGGCTGCAGACGGTACAGATGGTACCTCACTTCAGTCCCCTTTCACCCTTGACGTCCCCTCCACACCCCCCCACCCTGCTCCCACCCCAATGCGGCAGGAAGAACCTGTACCAGCTGCAGCTGTGAATTCCTGGCAGGGATGTGGCCGCTTATTCACGTGAATCTGGTTGGCAGAAGGCTCTGCTCTCGAAACCAGCCTACTTGGAACCATCTCGAGGGGGCTGCCCTAGTGAGGAGAGCATCTCACGGCTCCAATGAAGCAAAGAAGAGTGAGGCTGGGGGAAGGGTGGCCACCACAGCTCGGGAGGCTGCCACGGCTGAGAATGAGCTGGGGGCAACTCCACCAGACTTGCCCCAAGCTCCCTATACTTCTGTCAGTGATATAATTCAGCATAGGTTTGAAAATCATTGTCACCACAAGCAGAGTTACAGAGCCGTTTCACTTTTACCAGCAGTTGAATCAACTCCAATCAACATAATCATTTATGGAACTGGTTACTTATGGCAGACACTTTGCCAAACACTGACAACTTGCTTTTGTGATAGAAAATGAGACTGTAAGGAAAAAATATATTCTGACAAGCAGACCTTTTGTATATAATGCAGTAGAATTCTGGAAAATACATTTATAAATCTCAGAGGAAAATCAGTAGGTGGTTTAGAACTGGAAAAATTGTGACCAAATTCTTTTGCTTTAATCTCGACAAACAGATAATGGATCACACTTGAAAGGAGCAGCTTAGAGCGATGCAGTGTTTTCTTTTGATTGGCTATGACTAAAAAAGAAAGTTAAATATAGGAAATTTGAGCAAATTAAAAAAATTGTTTTGGGGTCAGAGCTATGGAGTGAACTGAACTTAATGCAATCAAGTTGAAACACAAATTTGGAATTTGGAATTGCTCAAGTATTTGGGACATCACACAAAGCTGTTAGAAAATTCGCTTCCATGGAATTTGGAGCACTAAGTTTAAATATCCACAGAGTTTGTTTTTTAAAAAAACTTGGTGTTGGACTTTAGTCCAGACTTTCACTTTGAAGATGGCTAGGATAACAATCAAAATTGTCCTGATTAAATGAACTGACCCTTCTGTTTTTCAAAATTATTATGGAATTTGACGATTAAATGAATTCTTATTTCTCTTCACACTGGTAAGATAAATACACATTTTTCAGTCTGTCCTCATAAATATTCTAGTGTACCAATCTGAAGGATTTTAATTTACTAGTAAATTTTTTTAGCCAATAAAAATAGGTAAATAGCATACAAATATAATTCATTTCAAAAGGAAATAAATGTGGAAGCAAACATTTTTTTCAAAGGCTTATCCTCAGTTATTTTTAAAAATTGAAAATTAGATCAATTTTAATTTATCAAATCAGTAAGGATTTTTTTTTAAATGATAATACTCAACTCCATTTGCTTGGTGAAAGCATAAATTAGTAAAACAGTCCTGGAAAATAATCAGATGATACATGTGAGGACCCACTCGAAGTCCAGGAGTTGGTATAAAGATTATTTTAAGCTGAAGGACATTTAAGATGCAACAGATGCAGAAAGAAGCCTCTTAGAGCTTCCCTTATCTGACTAAAAGCAGAAATTTCTAGGAAATAAGTCTGCCATAAATTATTTCTTCAGGGTGGACCTATTCCTCAAATAGATCAGATAAACCTTGCCCCACATCCCTTTTCTGGGGAATTTGTATGAACCTGAAGGAAACAGAAATACACCTAATGAAATAAAATTTATACTTTAAGGCAGGACAAGAAAAATTAAACATAAAATTCTCTTTCTGTGTCTGTTTGGGCCTCCTCCTTCCCCGATACGCCCTGTGCATCTGCTTTGCACGTTAACCAGAGCTCCTCAGAGATGGGAGTGCCTGCTCAACCCTAATGATCTTTTTTTTCTTTCTTTCTTCTGATGCTATCAATGTAACTCCTTAAAATGTAACTTTCCCAGCCCCAAAGGGGGTCATGATGACTTGCTCTGTGCTTTGTACATGTTTACCTGGACTACGTATCCTTGGCCACCTTTACGTAAAATACCCGTATATCATTTTGACGTATGATCCTTTGTCTCAAAAATGTCTATGACTGTACCTTCGACTTCCAACAGGCAGAACAGTTCTTAGAGCTTTCTGAGAATCTGCTTCCTGGGTTCTAATCCTCAGTTTGGCTCTAATAAAATTCCCTTTTTTTTCCTTCTTGATAGTTAATTGAATTTTCATTGACACACCTCATACCTGTATAGACAATATCATCACAAACTTCATCTCTTGTTTGTTCTGAAAATCCATTTATCTTACCCAAAGAAACCTATTTATTCTTCCCAGAGAAGCATTTTACTCCTCCCACCCTTTCCCCTACTAAGTAAGGTACATAAGCCTTTAACTCTAACCATTTAATGAGCCAGCTACTTCATTTGTTGGCTGTCATGTGTACCCAAATAAACGTTTTCCCCCTTTAATCTGTCTTGTTGATTTAATTCACAGCCCTCGGTTACTAAACTTAAGAAGGTAGGGGAAAAGCTATATTTCTCCTCTCCTACATATATACTAAGAGAAAAGAATTCATATACTTCGATCCAAGAAAATTCTAAGCACAAAAGAAGTGAGGAAAAGATGTACATATGGGATGTTCACAACACTAGAAATAGGGGGAAAATGAAGAAAAAAATAAACTATCTTAGTCCATTCAGGCTGCTATAACAGATCATAAACTGGATGGTTTATAAACAACAGAAAAATATTTCTCACCGTTCTGGAGGCTGGGACATCAAGGTGCTGGCATATTCAGTACCTGGTGACAGCCCATATCCTGGTTTATAGACAGCTGTCTTCTCCTTGTGTCCTTATATGGTGAAAGGGGGAAGGGAGAGCTCTGGGGTCTCTTTTATAAGGCCACTAATCCCATTCATGGGGGCTTTACCCTCATGACCTAGTCACTGCCCAAAGGCCCCAACTTCACATACCATCACACTGGGGATTAGGTTTCAACATGAATTTGGGGGGAAGACAAACATTCAGTCTATTGCACTAAGTGCCCTACAATAGTGGAAGGTTTAAATAAATGATGCTGTATCCATAAGATGGAATGTGTGTAGCATGCTCTCTCTTTCTCTCTCTCTCTCTCTCTCTCTCTCTCTCTCTCTCACACACACACACACACACACAAGATACATGATTGTTTATCAGTATGATCTCAGTTAAGAGAAACTCATGCATGAGAAAAAGGATTGAAGGAAATATCACAAAATGTAAACTGTTTTTTTCTAGATGTTGAAATGAAGAGTCTTAAAATTTTCTTTCTGTGTATTTTGATACCTTCCAGATTTTTAAAGTAAGTCTGTAATATCTTCTGATGGGGGATGGGCGGAAGAGAAGCACAAAAGGTAATTATTTACCAAAATAGTAAACAAATTAGTTTGCAAGGAAGGAAAGAAAGAAGGAAGGAAATGTTTTGTCAGGTCTTTTCTTTCACTTATAAAATGTCACTAAAGCAATAAATTTGGGTGGATTATTTTCTTAAGGTACAATCAGTATTTTAATTGTTTTATTGCATCCCATAGGTTAGTGATAAAAGAAAATGTAATGTAACTCAAGTTGAAACATAAAGTTTCAACTTGGTATGTTAAATAACTTGGTATAAAAGACTCTAATAAAGATATAAACATGTATATTTATATATCATGACAATATACAAAAGATATAAGAAGTTAGGCAGTGAATTGCTTATTATAAATAGCTTTTAAACTTGCTTTTCAAAGATAAGAAAACATACAGGAAGTTAAGGAAAAGATATCTTCCATGACTTCAACATCAGATTGGCAATTCTTTTCAGTTCTTCTACCTCCATGTTATACATTTTTATATATTTTTTGCTTTTTATTTATCAATCATAAAAAATTTTACATTTTCTTATCTTCTAGCCTCATGTTGTAAGGTGTCCTTTATGTTTATAAACTTTTTAATTATAAATATTTGAAAACATACAGAAAAATTGAAAAAAAAGTGCAGTGAATACTCACATTCCCATTACCTAGACTTAACAATTGTTAACATTTTTCCTTTGTGCTTCTTTTTTTTTTTGGCGAAAACTTTTCAAAATAACTTGTAGATGTCTTAACAAAAGTTTCCTAATATCATCTACTACCCAGTTGATATTCGTATTTCCCAAATTGTCCCCAATACCTTTTTTTAAAATTTATTTATTTTATTTTTTGGCTGTGTTGGGTCTTTGTTGCTGCGCGCGCGCGTTTTTCTCTAGTTGCGGCGAGTGCGGGCTACTCCTGTGTGGTGGCTTCTCTTGTTGCGAAGCACGGGCACTAGGCGCACAGGCTTCAGTAGTTGTGGCACACAGGCTCAGTAGTTGTGGCTCACGGGCTCCAGAGCGCAGGCTCAGTTGTTGTGGCACACGGGCTTAGTTGCTCCGCGACATGTGGGATCATCCTGGACCAGGGCTCGAACCCATGTCCCCTGCATTGGCAGGTGGATTCTTAACTAATGCACCACCTGGGAAGCCCCACTCCCCAATATCTTTTATAGTTATTTTCTTACTCAGACCTTTTGAACAGTTGCCTAATATTACCATCACTGGATGAAATTAACCAATTCTTCTAAAGTTGACCTGCAATTATCAAGGAGCTTCTTTTTTTGCACATTTGTTCTTTAAATGAGTGTTTATTGAGCACCTACCATGTTCCAGCAAAGTGCTGAGTGCTGGAATGACGGGGTGAAAGTCATTTTCCTGCCTTTATGTAGCATATGGTCAGTGGACAAGGAGCCTTTTTTTCATCGGAACATTTCTAAACTAGTAGAAAGGGGGGATACTGAGTCAAGCAGTGGGAGCTTGCATCTGGATATGTATATTGTTATTCCCTTTCCCCCCCTCCAAAATGTGTTCTACCCATCATGCTGTATCAACAGAAACAATGCTTTTGACATTTACCAACTGAAAATGACAATATCCCCTCTTTTGGAATTTCTCCCTTTTTAAAAAAATTGTTTTCCTTTTTGGTATTTCCCTGAGCAGAAAATGACATGGACTTTTCTTTATTCCTTGATGATCAAAGCAGATTATTCTTCCCAAGTCCCTCCGTTGCCTCGATTTGGCTCTGCTTCCACCTTCCTTTCCTTTGATCCTTTGGTCCCAGTGTTCCCACCTCCAGAGCATTGCTGCCCCCAGGGCAGAGATGGCCTTTCACCTCTTGCTGGCTGCCTGCGACCCCGCTAGGTTGTCTGCAGCCTGGTCTGCACTGTCTCAATCTCATCCTGCAGAAAGTGTTTTACAGCTTCCATACCCCCCCACCCCAGGAGTCCCCTCAGGGTGAGGGGCAGCCAGGACTTGTTACACTGCAGGGAGTGGGAAGGACAGGAAACAAGGGAAGGAAAGGGGCCACCAAACTGGAAGGATCTCCTTAAGCTGGTTCCATCTTTTTCTGCTAACCCACTCTTCACCATATTCTCAAGAGCATCCCACATAGTACAGCATGATGGCCGTACTTTGTTTTGCCCTGCTCTGCTCCTTCTCAAGGCTGTGTCCCTGCCTAGAATGCACTACCCATCCTCTCTTCCAACCAGCCCTCAGAGCCACTCCTCGAGGCCAACCTCAAGTTTTTAAAATCAGCTCTCACTTCTGCTCTTCGCTCACACCCAGCTCTCTCCATCCCTCCCGCTCCTCAGTAACTCGCGCATCAACTCCCCCAGGGGAGCCCCCTCCCACTTCCCCAGGTGCTTCCCGCCAGCTCTGAGTCAGGTGTGAAGGCCAAACCCAATGTCTTGAGGGGAGCCCTCCACTAACTGGATTACAAGGGGTTGGAGCAGAAACCCTGCTGTCTGCTTCACACTACAAAGCCAGGACTCCTTTCCAGCAGTTTTGAGGGGATGCAATATTAGGATCTCCCAGCTGGCTGGACGTGCCCCGGCCGGTCAGTGTCCATTCTGTCCTTCTAAGGTAGAAACAGCGTGCGGCACGTGGCAAGGTGGACCAGGCAGCATCCCAGGGGCGGGGCTGATTTGGATGTGGGGGAGGAGTGAGGTTTTGCTTTGAGATTTTTGATTGTGACGTCTCAGTGGGACAATTGTTTGGAGATATTGGCTTGACTCCCAGGAGGCAGGAAGCACAGAGCTATAGGTTTGGGGGTCAGCAACTTGGGGCCCAGTTTTAGACCCTGGAATCAGACCTCTACTCCCAGGGAGACAATGAGAAGGGGCTCCAGGGAGAAAACAGTGATCCAAGAAATACCCCCACTGAAAAGGGGCAAATGGGGTGCTTAGTGGTGAATCACTTCTCTTGTCATTTTGTCCACGGGCCCTCAAAGTGGTGGGAACTCCGAGTAATACCTGTTTGTGCTCAGTACCTGGGCCAGTGGCTCCCAGCAACCCTTTCTCTCCCCCTGCTGGTCATGTGATTTAATCATTAACTCAGGAAAGAGAATTCCCCGTGGAGGTACGTGATGGCCAATGAAAACTCTACTAACTGCATTTCACAGGCCCAGGCCGGGACTTATCCTGGCCCGGCCTGGTAGATTCTAGGCCTGCAGGGAACCTAAATTCCTCCCTGACCAGTGCTGAAGTGACTCAGGTATTCTCTGTCAGCAGGGCCTCAGGGGGAGGCAAATCAGAATTGTGAAGTGGGATGGCGGCGTGGGCCTGCACTAGTTACAGGTAGGCTGTTCGAGTCTAGAGCTTTCTGTAGCTTGCTGCCCTGGGGAGGCCCATGAGCCACTTGAGTCTCAGCTCCCAAACTATGGGCATCAGCTTGTCTGCTTCCCTCACCCATGACACTAAAAAAGCACAAAGAGCAAACAGGCCACCCTGCACCCCGCGACTTGCCTCTGCCTTGTGACTGTGCTTAATATAGGTCAAATGGAAACAGCTCCCAAAATAGACCTTCTCTGAGAAGCAGCTGCACTTGTGAAATGCTCCACAGAAAGGGAAAGGTGTGGGTGACAGGGGAGCGTAGTTCTCCGCAGGTCTTATGTAACCTGGGCTTGAAAATCGGGGCCAAATATCTATGGAGGAAAAGCAGTCTGCCCCTGCCCCTGCCTCCCCTCCCTCCCACGCCCTCAGGCCCAGAAAGCAGCCCAGCTGTACATCCGCAAACTCGACAGGGGCTCTGCTGGACGGCAAGGTCACCCCGCAAAGCATCACTCTGGGGAGCTTGTCACGCATACCAAAGCGATCACAAGACTCCCACCAGGGGTGGGGAGGTGACTCCCCTGGGAGAGCTGGTGCAAGTTGTGGGTCTCATCTGGCCCAAGCGGAGAGGTTTGGGAGGGACAGAGAGAGGTGGGGGACTGCAGGGGCTGAGGAGAGCAGGACAAGAGTACTAGCCCAAGGGGGCACGTGCTGTCATAGGCTTGGAGCCAGAGGAAGTGCCCCTTGTCCTGCAGACACGGCCTCTTCCCCTTTGTCTCCAGGAGCTGCCAGTGGGCCCAGCTCACCCCATCAGGGCCTCTTCTTTTGCCATTTGGCCTCAGCCAGGAGGAGGGGTCTCTATGATTAGAGTGCTCTCTAATTGTCTCCCCCATTGTTCATTTCCCCATTCACTCTGTGATGGCTTAGTGAGGGCTGCCTGTGACAGCAGGCAGGGAGAGGGTCAAGACTTCCTGAAGAAGTGACTTGAGAAGAGACAGGGGAACCACTAGGTGGCGTCTCGGGGGGCTCCAAGGCGCTCCGGTCCTTTATGGCTCAGCAAGGAAAGAATTCAGAGAGAGGCAAAGTGATAGATAAGAAGTGATTTATTAATGGGAGGGAGACGCAAGAGGGAGGAGATATGGGGATATATGTATACATATAGCTGATTCACTTTGTTACACAGCAGAAACGAACACACCATTGTAAAGCAATTGTACTCCAATAAAGATGTTTATTAAAAAAACCCAAAATAACCAAATTGGGCCACATGTTATAAGGTATTAGGTTCACCTACTGTGCTAAGCTGCAAAAAGAGAACTTATAAAAACAACAAATTCAACAAATTGTACCTTTAGTCCAAAAAAAAAAGTGATGTATTAGAATAGGATGCTCGTGAGGCTTCCAAATGGGTGGGCGAGAGGGTGCCGCACCCCGAGAACTTAGTGGGCTGGAGTTATAATCAGAGGAAAAGTGGGGAGGGGGAAAAGACCACCTTCCTCCTCATTCTTGAGTAGACGTCATGCTTCCATCATCAGCTCATTCTCCAGGTTGGGCTGGGGAGTTTTCTTGTCCCTACATGGTCAAGCCACGACTGTCATGGCACTATGGAAAAATTATTTTAGGTTTCAGTACAATGAGGGTCTTTCACTTTGAAATGTCACCTTTCCATAAATTATTGTTTTTTAATGCGTGCAGAGAGCATGTCCCAGGGGTCATTAACTTACTGAGCTCACTGCGCAGGATGTGAGTCTCATGCCACCATTGTTTTATTGTTTCGGGGCATATCTCACGCTTCTGCTGCCTGGGTTTTATTGCTAAGCAAGCCTGCTTGGTTTTGTGGTTAAGGGAACCTGCTTTCTTGAGTGATAATTAACTTACTGGGGGCTCCCATCCTTTTTCTTTACTTACAATTCCCTAATGGGATTAACCATTTAATTGCCTACTTTGTCCCTTTACTCTGTCCCTATCAATAAGAAATTGAAAAGGGGCTACCCAGGCAGGGGAAAGACGTAAGGAGTGTCAAGGTGCAAATAAAATATGTGCAAAAGCCCAGAGGCAAGAGGAGAGCCTATCTCCATGAGAAACCACAACTACTGCAGAGTCACAGGAAGGCAAATTCAGAAACGCATGAGGGGGGACTTCCCTGGTGGTCCAGTCGTTAAGACTCTGCACTTCCACTGCAGGGGCCTCAGGTTCGATCCCTGGTCATGGAGCTAAGATCCTGCAAACTGCGCAGTGAGGCCAAAAGAAAAACAAAAACAAAAACCCCAGAAACACAAAAGGGGAGACAAGGCTAGTGGGGAAACAGAGGCCACACTGTGAAGGGCCCTGAGGGGAAGCTTGGACTTCGTCCTGCCAGAATAGGGGACCGTGAAAGCAGGGGTTCTCTAACGTGGGAGCAAATTAGGAAACTGGATTGTTGGGTCTTGCCTCAGATCTACAAAATCAGGAACTCAGAGCTGGAGGTCTGCGATCTGTGGTTAACAAGCCCTCCACATGATTCTGAGTCATGCTGAAGTTTGAGAACAGCGGAGCAAAAGCTGTGCAAGTTGAATTGTGCAAGTGGAGACAATGAGGAGAGGTTGCTCTTTCAGGAAGTTTGGCTGTGAAGGAAAGGAGAGCAATGGATGAGGGTTAGCGGGGCTTGGAGAGTGTCTTAAGTCAGTTCCCTGGAAAACAGATGATGAGACGGAGGTTTGCAGGCAGGAAGTTTCTTGGGGAGTACTCCAGAGGGTGGGGGCTGAGTGAGGGAGCAGAGGGAGAGGTGAACTGTGATGCAGCGATCCAGGTATTGGCAGAGCCCTCTGGGAGCTGTGGAGCTAGGATGGCCCTTCCTAGATGTCCCAGAATCAAGTTAAGGGGGCTTGGCATTTTACCCCATGTATTAATCGTGTCATTTTATTTTCCGTATTTTCTGTTGTTTTGACATCTGGAGCCTTGCTGATTCTGGAGAGACTGCCCCTCCCGGGACTAGCTAATTCTAGAGATAGAAGATGACTCCTCTGTGCACATGACTTTCCTATGCAAATCAGCCAATCCAGGGTCCATACCCCCCAACCATCTCCTTTATCAAGATCTTACACCTGGGCCTCTATCCACCTGTCCTAATCATCTCAGGATCAGACACCAGAGCCATCCATATACCCTAGAGCCCATGAAAGTATCCAAACTGACCAATCCTAAACCCGCTTACACTGTCTCACCTTGCCTTCCTCATGGAAACCATAATAAAGGTTCTCACATTTTCCCCTATTTTCCCCTCTCTTCCTCTGCTTCCTGACCAACTCTGGTGCTTCCCCATGTGGCCCTGCATGGTGTGCCATGTCTCCTGTTTCTAGGGATCTATGAGTATAAACCTATTCCTTCATGACAGTCATCTCCATGCCTGCATGTCTTACTATACCTGCTGAAAACAAATCCCAAGTACCCTTAAAATGCCCCAGCACCTACCAGCCATAGGCTGTGGCCTGCCCTGGAGAATGGGTGTCACCTTGGGCAAGGCAGCTCCCTGTGGCAATTCCCGGAGGGGGCTTGAGCTGCCAGCTGTCAGCAGCCAACGCTCCTGGCAGCTGGAAGAATGAATGTCTCTGTGCAGAAAGGGGCATCTGGATTATGTATCACAGCATCCACTACAGAGGGATCTTTTAAAGATGGAAGAGGGGCGGGGCTTCCCTGGTGGCGCAGTGGTTGAGAATCCGCCTACCGATGCAGGGGACGTGGGTTCGTGCCCCGGTCCGGGAAGATCCCACGTGCTGCGGAGCGGCTGGGTCCGTGAGCCATGGCCGCTGAACCTGTGCTCCGCAACGGGAGAGGCCACAACAGTGAGAGGCCCGCATACCACAAAAAAAAAAAAAAAAAAAAAAGATGGAAGAGGGGCTTCCCTGCTGGTACAATGGTTGAGAATCTACCTGCCAATGCAGGGAACATGGTTTAGATCCCTGGTCCAGGAAGATCCCTCATGCCACGGAGAAACTAAGCCCGTGCACCACAACTACTGAGCCCGCACTCTAGAGCCCGCGTGCAACTACTGAGCCCGTGTGCTGCAACTACTGAAACCTGCGTGCCTAGAGCCTGTGCTCTGCAACAGGAGAGGCCACCACAATGAGAAGCCCACGCACCACGTTGAAGAGTAACCCCCACTCGCCGCAACTAGAGAGAGCCCGCGTGTAGCAATGAAGACCCAACACAGCCAAAAATAAATAAATAAAAATAAATAAATTTATAAAAACAAAAAAGATGGAATAGACATAAGTATACTTAAGTGCTGGTAGGAAGAATCAAGTTGAAGGAGAGGGATTAAAGATACAGGAAAGGAACAACTGACGGGCTGAGTGAGGAGGAGAGGGGGAGGATTAAAATATAGTAAGAGGGATAAGTCTTTGACCTAGGGAGGGACACCTTTCCCATTATGTTGGGAGGAAAGTAGAGGAATTCAGGTAGTCCTTGTCTCATAGCTTCTGTTTTTGTTTTTTGGGGTTTTGTTTGCTTGTTTTCCTGTAAAATCAGTCTATGGGACTGATGAGTTTCATGAGGTTGAGAAACAGTTTTAGTGGGAGTGAAACAGGAGGGAAGGGGGCAGGGCACAACCTTTAAAACAATGACATAGCCCAAGGATACAACATAAACTGATTAGAACCAAATAAGTACAAGATGGCAGACAAGTCAGACAAGCCGACTTCCACTAGATCTTGAGCCTCAGTATAGCTCACTGTAACACATCCCCATGCTAAATGACACACCCACAGGCTCCATGATGGTTCCAAGGCTGACCCTAAAGGTCAAAAAGTGGGCAATGGCTCAATATTTGGAAATCCCCCCCTTTCCCAAAATAGCTGGAATAGTCCTCCTACAGATTAGCCTATGAAATTGCCCACCCTTATAAAAACTGACAACCTGAGACCCTGGTGCCTTTCTCACCTTCTGAGATGGCCCACACTCTGTCTGTGGAGTGTGTTTCTAAATAAATCCACTTCTTACTTATCACTTTGTCTCTCCCTGAATTCTTTCTGTGACAAGACATCAAGAACCTGAGCTTCGTTAAGTCCTGAGACCAGGTGTGTGATCTCAGTTAAAAGACCTTGTGTTCAAGTCCCAATCTGAGTTGCACAGTTTCAGGAGGAGGTCAATGAATGAGAGAGCTGGAAGGATGGGGCTGAAAAGGAATGTGAGATTTCAGATAGCAGAAGTGGAGCAGTGTGCCCTGGGGAGAGTGGCAAAGACACAATGGATGCAAAGCTCTTAGGAGGTGAGGTAGTAAGGAACTAAGAAGCCATCATGTTGGATCAGTCAGACTTGGGATGCTGAACTGACTTAGAGGATGTTAAGACCTGAGTAGAGAAGACAGTCAGCTGGGTTTCAGAGTCCTTGGGGAATGAAGAATTGTGATTAGGAGGTCAGCACATGGCCTCCATAGGGAAGCAGAGAGGGCAGCATGTCTTGGAAGCTGGAACAGAACCCTTAGAAGTCAGTCGTGATGCCCTGCAGAGAACTGACTTTCCCAACTCCTCCTGCATGTCTGTACTTTACTTATTTAAGCCATACTTTTGTCTGTCTTGCCTCGTTACTGAGCTCAGTTTCGCCTGCTCACTGCTCGAAAGCCAATACTCGAGAGACAAGTGTTGGTTGGAAAGGAGAGGTTGTTTTATTCAGGAGGTGGCAACCTGGGGAGAAGGTGGACTTGTGTCCAAAAACCAACTCCTGGGAATTCCCTGGCAGTCCAGCCATTAGGACTCCATGCTTCTACTGCAGGGGGCATGGGTTAGATCCCTGGTGGGGGAACTAAGATCCAAACAAACAACTCCTAAGATTCTGCTCAACCATGCAAGTTTTTAAAGGGAGACTCATTTGGGGAGGGGATAAAAGTCTTCATTATCTTCCACTTTGTGCAGACTTTCTCTGATTGGTTCAAGGTGAGGTGACAGGGCAGTGTTCAGGAATCTTGGGCTCAGCCTGAAGTTACCATCCTCTACCTGGGTGGAGGCCTTAGTTCCTGCAAAAGACTTAACGGTATTGTTATGTATATTCCTTAAGAAGGAACCAGGACCCTGCTTTATCTCTGCACTATTGTTCCTTGAGTGCTTCTCTTTTGTTTCTGCATTCCTTCGCTTCCCTGATTAGTAACTGCTTGAATCTGCCCTTTGGCACCTAGGGAAGGTCTCAGAGGTGAATGAAGCCAATTTTCTGCAAACAAGAAACAGGGAAGCTGAAAAAAAAAATGTAAAAAAAAAAAGAAACAGGGAATGTGGAAAGCATTTGTACCTGGGAGGGCCCCACAGGGTGCTGCTCAGTTTCAGTTTCATGACTATTACTGCAGGTTATGAGGTCTGTTAGATAAGAATTGTGTATCTTCTTTAAAGGGAATTTTAGAGAAAAGGATCTTGTGGAATCATAATGTGATTTTACATATCTGAATAAAATCTTCAGATATACATAGTTGGGCTGAGAATGCCAACCCCCATGAAGGACAGTGTGACCATTTAGGAAGATTCTTATTATCTCTTCTCTCTTTTCTCTCCATCATATACCTATCTATTCTCCTCTCTCCCAAACTACTTACTGAATATCTTCTGGATTTATCGCAGCAAAACATATGTTCACTTTATAACATTTTGAAGGAAAGAAAAATTAAGATGCAAACACAAAAAACTACAACACTTGGGCTTCCCTAGTGGCACAGTGGTTAAGAATCCGCCTGCCAGTGCAGGGGACATGGGTTCGAGCCCTGGTCCGGGAAGATCCCACATGCTGCAGAGCAATTAAGCCCGTGTGCCGCAACAACTGAGGCTGCGCTCTAGAGCCCATGAGCCACAACTACTGAGCCCAAGTGCCACAACTATTGCAGCCCGCATGCCTAGAGCCCATGCTCTGCAACAAGAGAAGCCACCACAGTGAGAAGCCTGCGCACAGCAACGAAGAGTAGCCCCCACTCACCACAGCTAGAGAAAGCCCGCGCACGGCAACAAACACCCAACACAGCCAAAATAAATAAAATAAAATAAAATTAAATTAAATTAAATTAAATTTTAAAACTACAACACTTGCCCCTAGCAATAACCACTTTTTAACTCTATAAACATGCACATTCGTAACCCAAAAGCAACCCCTGTAAATATTTTAACTTTTTTTTTTTTCCCATCCAAGCTTTTTACTTCGTCTTAAAGCCATAACTAATCTGAGAACATGGTATATCTCTCCATCTGTTTGTGTCATATTTGATGTCTTTAATCAGCGTTTTATACTTTTCTGAAGACAGGTCTTTTACCTCCTTAGGTAGGCTTATTTCTAAGTACTTTATTCTTTTTGTTGCAATGGTAAATGGTATTGTTTCCTTAATTTCTCTTTCTGATCGTTTGTTGTTAGTGTATAGGAATGCAAGACAGTTCTGTGCATTAATTTTGTATCCTGCAGCTTTACCAAATTCATTAATTAGCTCTAGTAGTTTTCTGGTGGCATCTTTAGGATTTCCTACGTATAGTATCATGTCATCTGCAAACAGTGACAGTTTTACTTCTTCTGTTCCAGTTTGGATTCCTTTCATTTCTTTTTCTTCTCTGATTGCCATGGCTGGGACCTCCGAAACTATGTTGAATAATAGTGGTGAGAGTGGACATCCTTGTCTTGTTCCTGATCTTAGAGGAAATGCTTTCAGATTTTCACCATTGAGAATGATGTTTGCTGTGGGTTTGTCATATATGGACTTTATTATGTTGAGGTAGGTTCCCTCTATGCCCACTTTCTGGAGAGTTTTTATCATAAATGGGTGTTGAATTTTGTCAAAAGCTTTTTCTGCACCTACTGAGATGCTCATATGGTTTTTATTCTTCAGTTTGTTAATACGGTGTACCACATTGATTGATTTGCATATATTGAAGAATCCTTGCATCCCTGGGATAAATCCCACTTGATCATGGTGTATGATCCTTTTAATGTGTTGTTGGATTCTGTTTGCTAGTATTTTGTTGAGGATTTTTGCATCTATATTCATCAGTGATATTGGTCTGTAATTTTCTTTTTTTGTAGTATCTTTGTCTGGTTTTGGTATCAGGGTGATGGTGGCCTCATAGAATGAGTTTGGGAGTGTTCTTTCATCTGCAATTTTTGGAAGAGTTTGAGAAGGATAGGTGTTAGCTCTTCTCTAAATGTTTGATAGAATTAACCTGTGAAGCCATCTGGTCCTGGACTTTTGTTTCTTGGAAGATTTTTTTTAAAATAAATTCATTTATGTATTTATTTTTATTTTTGGCTGCATTGGGTCTTCATTGCCGCATGCGGGCTTTCTTTAGTTGGGTCAAGCGGGGGCTACTCTCCGTTGAGGTGCACGGGCTTCTCATGGCGGTGGCTTCTCTTGTTGCAGAGCATGGGCTCTAGGCACACGGGCTTCAGTAGTTGTGGCACGCAGGTTCAGCAGTTGTGTCTCACGGGCCTTAGAGCGCAGGCTCAGTAGTTGTGGCACATGGGCTTAGTTGCTCCGCAGCATATGGGATCTTCCCAGACCAGGGCTCGAACCCGTGTCCCCTCATTGGCAGGCAAGTTCTTAACTACTGCGCCACCAGGGAAGCCCTGTTGGAAGATTTTTAATCACAGTTTCAATTTCATTACTTGTGATTGATCTGTTCATATTTTCTATCTCTTCCTGGTTCAGCCTCGGAAGGTTATACCTTTCTAAGAATTTGTCCATTGCTTCCAGGTTGTCCATTTTATTGGCATAGGGTTGCTTGTAGCAGTCTCTTAGGATGCTTTGGATTTCTGCGGTGTCCTTTGTAACTTCTCCTTTTTCATTTCTAATTTTGTTGATTTGAGTCCTCTCCCTGTTTTTCTTGACGAGTCTGGCTAATGGTTTATCAATTTGGTTTATCTTCTCAAAGAACCCGCTTTTAGTTTCATTGATCTTTGCTATTGTTTTCTTTGTTTCTATTTCATTTATTTCTGCTCTAATCTTTATGATTTCTTTCCTTCTGCTAACTTTGGGTTTCATTTGTTCTTCTTTCTCTAGTTCCTTTAGGTGTAAGATTAGATTGTTTATTTGAGATTTTTCTTTTTTCTTGAGATAGGCTTGTATTGCTATAAACTTCCCCCTTAGAACTGCTTTTGCTGTGTCCCATAGGTTTTAGATCATCGTGTTTTTGTTGTAATTTGTCTCTAGGTATTTTGTGGTTTCCTCTTTGATTTCTTCGGTGATCTCTTGGTTATCTAGTAACATATTATTTAGCTTCCATGTGTTTGTGTTTTTTACAGGTTTTTTCCTTGTAATTGATTTCTAATCTCATAGCGATGTGGTCAGAAAAGATGCTTTGATATGATTTCAATTTTCTTAAATTTACTGAGGCTTGATTTATGACCCAAGATGTGATCTATCCTAGAGAATGTTCCATGTGCACTTGAGAAGAAAGTGTAATCTGCTGTTTTTGGATGGAATGTCTTATAAATATCAAGGAAATCTATCTGGTCTATTGTGTCACTTAAAGCTTTTGTTTCCTTATTAATTTTCTTTTGGATGATCTGTCCATTGGTGTAAGTGAGGTGTTAACGTCCCCCACTATTATTGGGTTACTGTTGATTTCTCCTTTCATGGTTGTTAGCATTTGCCTTATGTATTGGGGTGCTCCTACGTTGGGTGCATAAACATTTATAACTGTTATATCTTCTTCTTGGATTGATCCTTTGATCATTATGTAGTGCCTTCCTTATCTCTTGTAACAGTCTTTATTTTAAAGTCTACTTTATCTGATATGAGTATTGCTACTCCAGCTTTCTTTTGATTTCCATTTGCATGGAATATCTTTTTCCATTCCTTCACTTTCAGTGTGTATGTGTCCCTAGGTCTGAAGTGGGTCTCTTGTAGACAACATATATATAGGTCTTGTTTTTGTATCCATTCAGCGAGCCTGTGTCTTTTGGTTAGAGCATTTAATCCATTCACATTTAAGGTAATTATCGATATGTATGTTCCTATTACCATTTTCCTAATTGTTATGGGTTTGTTTTTGTAGGTCCTTTTCTTCTCTTGTGTTTCCCACTTAGAGAAGTTCCTTTAGCATTTGTTGTAGAGCTGGTTTGGTGGTGCTGAATTCTCTTAGCTTTTGCCTGTCTGCAAAGCTTTTGATTTCTCCGTCAAATCTGAATGAGATCCTTGCTTGGTAGAGTAATCTTGGTTGTAGGTTCTTCCCTTTCATTGCTTTAAATATATCATGCCACTCCCTCTAGCTTGTAGAGTTTCTGCTGAGAAATCAGCTGTTAATCTTATGGGAGTTCCCTTGTGTGGTATTTGTCATATTTCCCTTGTTGCTTTCAATAATTTTTCTTTGTCTTTAATTTTTGTCAGTTTGATTACTATGTATCTTGGCGTGTTTCTCCTTAGGTTTATCCTGGCTGGGACTCTGCGCTTCCTGGACTTGGGTGGCTATTTCCTTTCCCATGTTAGGGAAGTTTTCGACTATAATCTCTTCAAATATTTTCTTGGGTCCTTTCTCTCTCTCTTCTCCTTCTGGGCCCCCTATAATGTGAATGTTGTTGCATTCAATGTTGTTCCAGAGGTCTCTTATCCTGTCTTCATTTCTTTTCATTCTTTTTTCTTTATTCTGTTCCATGGCAGTGAATTCTACCCTTCTGTCTTCCAGGTCACTTATCTGTTCTTCTGCCTCAGTTATTCTGCTATTGATTCCTTCAAGTGTATTTTTCATTTCAGTCATTGTATTGTTCATCTCTGTGTGTTTGTTCTTTAATTCTTCTAGGTCTTTTTTAAACATTTCTTGCATCTTCTCGATCTTTGCCTCCATTCTTTTTCCAAGGTCCTGGATCATCTTCACTATCATTATTCTGCATTCTTTTTCTCAAAGGTTGCCTATCTCCACTTCATTTAGTTGTTTTTCTGGGGTTTTATCTTGTTCTTTCATCTGATACAAAGTCCTCGGCCTTTTCATTTTGTCTATCTTTCTGTGAATGTGGTTTTCCTCCCACAGCCTGCAGAATTGTAGTTCATCTTTCTTCTTGAAAATTTCTATTTTAACATTTCATTTTTTAATCCACCTGAAATTTTTTCTGGGTAAATTACGGTGTTAAAATCCAGTTTTATTTTTACATATGGAAATTCAGTTATCCTGGCAGCACTTATTAGATAGTCTGCTCTTTCTCCATTGACTTCAAATGTCACTTCTGTCATGTAAGGAAGTTTGAATAAGCAAATAATATTACTGAATGTTTGCCATGGAAAACTGCTTAGAGCACACTCTTGTAGGTTTTCTGAGATTCTGCCCCTTTCATGACTTGAGCTATTTTAAAACTCCATAAACTGTAGATAATGATGTAGATAACTAAAAACAATGCTGAATAATTCTTGTCTATAAACATGTAAGTAAATTCTGTGTGATGGAGGTTCATTTGATTTCCCTTGCCCATTGCATGTTCATTTCAATATTCCTGATCAATCAATGTGTCTATTCTTTGGCTTGCCCTTGAACCGGTTATAAGGCCTTAATTCCCTCTTTAATAATGAGTTAAATAAAATTTTTAACATATGTTTGTATCTGTGTGGGAGTGATGATTTTCCCTTTTTTGAAAATTATTCTTTAGCAGTCATATATCTAGGACATCTAGCTTTAAGAAAACCCAAAGATAAACGATTGTTAGGTAGCAATTATTCACTTATATAAGCTCTTCCCATGTGAGCAGTTACAATAGGATCCAATTCACAAGTGTTTAGACTCTTTCTTTAGGGGCACAGACCTGAGTACAGAGGCATGTTTTTTTGCTTATAACAGTGTTCTGGGTGGCCAGGGGGAAAGAAACCAAACAGGATACATATTCTGATATGTCTCATCCATATTATAAGGAAACTTTCCAACATTGAGATGGTGGTAGAATCAACACTGAGCATCTGGAATGAAGGTGCCTGACTCAACAAGGCAGAAGATATGAGCTTTCTAGAAGTTTCCATCCACCCATGCATTCCTCAACAAATATTCACTGAGTGCCCACAAGTGCTGTGCTCAGTGCTACATGCAATGAATCAAGAAGTAAAAAAAGTCTCTTCAGTCTGGTTGAAATGTATTTCCTAACTCCAAAGGTGGAACTCACCCCTCGGTCCCTACAAAGAAAGATGTGATGGGATCAGATATGAAGAAGTAAGAGGATATGAGAGATGTGACTTGGATCTGAGAACGTCAAAGAGCAAGTTGTAGTGCTGCCTCCTGTCCCAGCCCCAGGAGGGGCTGTACTGAGAACTTCTATCTCTCCCGCTACAGGCAGGGGCACATGGTCCTGGCTGGTAGAGCAGGGCTGGTGTCCTTCTTGCCACCCTGTGCTCTCGAGGCCATCATCTGTGAGGACTCCAGGAGATGTGGCCGACTGGCAGTCCTACCAAGGAAAACCTACTTCCAGGGCCCCTGTGGGAAGCCGTGGTGTCATCTGTTTACAGTCTAAGGACCACAGGCTCTACTAATTTAGGAAAAAATCTGGTGACCAAAGAAAGTCTCATTACTGAGTGGCATTTCCCTGGGGAACCCAAGCCCCTCAAAAGGTAGTTTTCCCAAGACCCCTGCCAATGCAAAGACATAGTACCTCAAGGAATATGAACCCTGCTTGAGAAGGCAGACATGTACAGATGAAAGTCAAACAGACATGTCAGCTTAAGGGATGTAGGTCTGGAGGAGCACTCAAGGAAAACTTGCAGCAGGAAACAGCCATGAGGTGGGCATTAAAGAGAGGTCAGATTTGAGAGTAGGGTAAAGGAGGACATTCCCAGGGCAGAGTAGAGTGGAGTCCCCAGAACAGGTGGGGAGTAAGCCAGAGGAGTCCCAGAGGCAGGCGGTGGTGGGGAACCTGACTGTTGGGGGATGTTATTTCTCACACATGAGCGTAGGGCCTGGAGTGAGTCTTCCCTTCCTGAGAGGGGGAGGTTGGAGTTGGCCCCCTGGAGCAGAGCTCCTTTCTTGGACAACCAGGATATCCCCCGAAAGCCCCTCATTTCAGAAGCCTGTCCCTCTCACATGTGTCAAAAAATACCCAGGCTGTGTGTGTGGATGGGCCGGGCCCCCATCCAGCCTCTCAGGAAGGTGCCTTTCCTCCCATCAGACTGCTTTCCTCTCCTACAGGATAGACCAGGGAGGCCCCTGGAAGCTTGGAGGGGATGTTGAAAGTGGAACACAAAGTTTGGCAGAGGGATGAAGTCAGTGAAATCAAACACGGCCTTATTCACATGCTGTCTGGGGTCATCGGACAAACAGACAGAAACACCAAATCCCAGTTCTCAGGGTTGGAAAGGGTGGGTTAGGAGCATGTTGAGGGAAAGAACAGAGGCCTAGAGTCAGCATGGCTGGCTTCAAATCCAGCCCACCATTTACCAGCTGTGTACCTTGGGCAAGGTTCTCATGCTATCTGTGCCTCAGTTTCCTTGTCTGAAAAATGGGGCTATCACTCCATACCTCATGAAGTCCCTGTGAGGATAAAAGGGGATAACACACAGAGAAAATGTATAACAGCTGACAAAGGCAAGTTAATATTAATCCAGTGTGTTCTTGAATATTTGCAAGCAGAATCATTTTTCTAAAGATACATATATATTTTCAATATATTATCCAAATATATTATGTATCAAATATATACTTACAATTTCCAGGAGAAAAGGGCATACCATACCACCTGGGGAAACACCAGGGTTGATCGGGAAGCAGAACGCATACGGGGAATGCATGGTCCAGAGCCTTTATTGTGCTTTCCATGGGAAGGAAGGGATAAGGCAGGTTAAACAGCTGAACAAGCTTAGATTAGGTCGCTGGAATAACGTTGGCAGACTCTGTGTATGAGGTGGTCTCTTGTCTGGTACCTGGCCCTGGGGTGATTTAGGGCAGGCAAAATACTGGCTTGGTGGGTGAGAGTTGGATAAAGGAGGTGGTTGGGGGTATAGATTGGAGGTTGGTCGGTTTGTATGTGAAAGATGTGCTTCAATGCAAGTTATTCACTCTCTCTAGGAATCAGCTAACTCTGGGAGGGGCATCCCTCCCCAAGACCCCCAAGGTGTCAAACCATCACAAAATGCCTAAAACAAAACACGTGGTTAACATCTTCCTCTTTAACCTAGGCATGTTTCTATGGCCGAACTCAGCACACTGTTGGCAATTTTGTTGTTACTGTTTGTTTTGATGTTTATCCTCCTTGCTCAGCTGTGAGTTCATGAAGATCAGGGTCTGCATCTTGTGCGTCTTTGTACCTTTGGCATCTGTCAAGTGCCTGCCACCAGTCTATACAGCGATTCTTTGACCTGGCTGGTCACTAGACTCCCATGAGAAGCATCGATAAAAATATCGATGCCTACGCCTTACCCTCAGAGATTCAAACTTAATTCATCTGGGGTGTATACGTTTCCACTGACTCCTTGAATTTCCTGGGAGGAGTTTTCCAGAAAGAAACCCAGGTTGTGGACCCAGATGTGGTCATTTAAAACACAGCGGGAAACCCAGGTCCTTCAAGCCAGGGAATTGCCTGGATGTAGTTGCCCATTACAGGAGCGTCCACTGCCCATTTTGGTAGAACATTACCTGCCAGACACTGAGTTGGCAGGCCTGGCAGACCGTGGCCTTGAACCAGTGTTGTTGTTCTGCGGTTCCAGGCTGCACTCACTGTGGAAGGGGCCCCGGCTCCACCCCAAGCAAGGGTCCCAATCCCCCCTCTCTGCTGTCCGTGTCCCTGAGCCTTTGGCTCTAAGCAGTCAGATGCTGTTTGTCTCTCTCAGGGACTCTGGTCTCTATGGTTTCCTTCCATCCCTCTGCATCTTTCTCTTTGTGTATCCCCAGTGCATCCCTAGTGCCTCTTCTGCCAGCTTTACAGTGTATCTTGAAAGGTAAGAGAATCATCTCTGTGATTTCCACTGTTTTCTGTAGAGTCCTTGGAAGGAGGAATGCCAGAAAGCCCACCCAGTCTTATTTTCCTATTCTCTCCCACCCTACGTATTAGCTCCTCCCTGGAATTCCTTGGAACTTTCTCCAACTGCCTCCCCAACGACCAACCACTGCCTCCTCCGCTGGCTACTCCAGGAGCCTTCCCTATACTCCCAATCCCTGAACACCGCCAGACCCTGATCGCCTTAAGGGCCCATACGCTAGGGCATCCTGGAGGGAGCTTGCTCCCCACCTTCTCCAGCCCAGAAACCTGCCAGGATTGCTCGCTCCCCTGCAGCCATCACCACCCAACAGCTCCCACACTGCTCCGAGTAGGTGACAGTGCTCTTCTCCCCTATGTGGGGTATGAGGTGTGAGGTAGGGACTTTCCATAAAGACCTTCTAGAGCGACAGAGAGACAGAGAGAAGGGAGAGGCCTCAAGGATGAGAACTGTGGCCTGGAGAACTGAAGGGAATGCATGTTTAGGGTGGAATTTCTGTATGATTTGAAGCTGTTCTTCAAGGAGTTTCTATGCTTGTCTCTGAGCATCCAACATTTATCTAACTTTCCTAGAAAGGACTCTGGTACATTTCTCACTCCTGGAGTTCTGGACTGGGAACTAGCATTACTAATGGGATTAGCATTACTGATTTAGTTCATTCAGGCCTTACGGAGGAAGTAAGTAACAGACTCAGAAAGTTTCCTTCCTTTGTGGGGTCCTGATTTCCTCTTCCATGGGAAGAAGGATCCCCATTTCCTCCCATCTTTAAACGTGGGAAGAATTGGAGACTGGAACTATTTGCGAAAGGAGGGGGCCAGGTAAATACGCAGCTCTGGTGGGCTCTAAGCTCACTTCTCACCTCCATGAGGAGAAACAAAATTTTCAACCTTCCAAGGGTACCATGGCAGCAAATGAACCTGAAAGACGCCACCGTTTCATAACACATCTGGGACCTTCCATTCTGTGGATGGAGTGATTCATTAGTATGTACTATATATGGCTAAAGAAATGGGCTTATTAGGTCAATGGTTGGTTGCTGAAACCAGCAGCCTGGGGCTCTTGGAAAGGAGAACTTGTGTCACTGGAATGAAGTGGCCCAGGCCCCTAGCTTCCAGCGAGAGGTCTAGCAGGTCCTTGGATAAGAGGAGTGGTTGGGGCAGAGCTAACCACTGGGGTTTTCTCACGGACACTCCATTAGTCCCCTCACTCTTGGGAAATGTAACTGCTAGAAAATACAGCTCTGGAGCTCTCCCTGCCACTGCCCCCAGGCCCTGCTCTCTGTCACCACCACCAACTCCTATATCTTCAGCTTGATAAGTTAAAGATCTCTAATACAAAATGTGATGGAAGGAAAGCAAGCATTCTTAAAATAACAAGAAAAAGATATACATTTTGAAACTTTTGCTTGTTTGTTTTACCTGCCTTGGGTCTTTGTTGCTGCGCACGGGCTTTTCTTTAGTTGCAGCGAGCAGGGGCTACTCTTCGTTGCAGTGTGCAGGCTTCTCATTGGGTGGCTTCTCTTGTTGCAGAGCAGGGGCTCTAGGCGCGCGGGCTTCAGTAGTTGTAGCACTCGGGCTCAGTAGTTGTGGCTCGTGGGCTCTAGAGCGCAGACTCAGTAGTTGTGGTGCACGGGCTTAGTTGCTCCACGGCATGTGGGATCTTCCCTGAGCAGGGCTCAAACCCGTGCCACCTGCATTGGCAGGCAGATTCTTAACCACTGCAGCACCAGAGAAGCCCACATTTTGATACTTTTACGTTCCAAGACAATTTCCAAATTGGTCATCTGAAGTGAAAGGCGCATGAAAAGCAACGGATAGTAGCTGATAACTAAAAGATGGTCCAAGTGCATTTTGAGAGTCTGTGGAGTTCTTTCCTGTTCTCCTAATATGAAGAACAGCAAAAGGTCAGCATAATCTGTTCACAATGTATTGTTTTTAACTGTGTGTGCTTGTTTATTTCCAGCATCTACTATGTGCAAAGTACCGTGGGGAACGCAGAGACAATTGGGGCCCTCACGGGATGAAATATATGCACAGAGAACTAGAGTAGAAGGAAGATACTGATGACTGCTATCAAGAAAGGAACAGGGCTTCCCTGGTGGCGCAGTGGTTGAGAGTCTGCCTGCCGATGCAGGGGACACGGGTTCGTGCCCCGGTCCGGGAAGATCCCACATGCCGCGGAGCGGCTGGGCCCGTGAGCCATGGCCGCTGAGCCTGCGTGTCCGGAACCTGTGCTCTGCAATGGGAGAAGCCACAGCGGTGGGAGGCCCGCGTACCGCAAAAAAAAAAAAAAAAAAAGAGAGAGAGAAACAAACTGCCCTGGTGCACAAGTGAGACCCAGATTAATAGAGGTGGAGGTGGGGCCTTCAGGAAGTCTATATCCACCCCGCCCTCCCTTATTCTCTTCCTTCTTTAAGTGGTAATTGAGCATCTGCTGTTTCCCAGGCACCGTGCTAGGTGCTAGACACAGCAATTCACAGGATACATATGGTCCCTCCCCCGTAAAATAACAGACCAACACACGTAAATGGCAAATAAAAATGGTCTGATAATACCATCATGGTGGAAGTATTGCAGATACTGGATGTAGATATGAGAGGATACCCAAGAAGTTTCCCCGAAGGAAGCGATGTTTAAATAACACCTGAAGGGTGAGCAAAAGTTAGCCATATGGATCATGGGGCAGGAGAGAATGGGACTCCTTGCAGAGAGAATAGCTTCTGCAAAGGCCTTAGGGTGGGGAGAGCATAGCTGACTGGGAGGATGGACAGCAGTCTACACAGGCTGATTAAGTTGTCCATACAGTGAGGAAAATGGATTAGGTCAGTGTTTCAAAAGTGGGCTCTATAGAACACTATGTCCTTGGATTTGTGTTTATGTGCACAGGCATGTGTGTGCACACACTTGTGTTAAAATATACGTAACATACAATTTACCATTTTAACCATTTGAAGTGTACAATTCAGTGGCATTAATTAAATTTACAATGTTGTGCAACCATCACCACTATGTATTTCTAAAACATTTATTACAGAAAAGAAAATTTGTAACCATTAAGCAATAACTCCCCATTCTCATAGCCCCTGGAAATTATCATTTTGCTATGAATTTGATAACTCCAGGTACTTCGTATTGGTGGAATCCCACAGTATTTGTCTTTTTTGTGACTAGCTTATTCCATTTGGCAAAATGTCTTCTGGGTTCAACCATACTGTATCATATGTCAGAGTTTCCTTCCTTTTATGGGTGAATAATATTTCATTATATGTGTACACCACATTTTGTTTATCTATTAACCTGTTCATTGATGCATGGGTCGTTTTCACGTTTTGACTGCAATGAACACTGGCATACAAGTATCTGTTTCAGTCCCTGCTTTAAATTCCTGTGTGTATATGTCCAGGAGTAGAATTGCTGGATCATAAGGTAGTTCTATGTTTAGCTTTTTGAGGAACGACTAAACTGTTTTCCACAGTGGCTACACCATTTCCCATTCCTACCAGCAGTGTGCAAGGGTTCCAATTTCTTCACATGCTCTATAACACTTGTTATTTTCTCTGTGTGTTCGTGTATCTGTGTCTGTATGTGTTTAGCAATAGCCATCCTAATGGGTATGAAGTGGTATCTCATTGTGGTTTTGATTTGCATTTCCCTAATGACTAGAGATGTTGAGCATTTTCTCATGTGTTTATTGGCCATTTGTATATCTTCTTTGGAGAAATATCTATTCAGGTATTTTGCACAATTTTTAATTGTTTATTTTGCTGTTTTTGAGTTGTAAGAGTTCTTTGTATATTCTGGTATTAAGCCTTATCAGACCTATGATTTGCAAATATTTTCTCTCATTCTGCAGTTGTCTTTTCACTGTCTTGATAGAATTCTTTGATGCTAAAAGTTTTTAATTTTGATGAAGTCCAATGTACTTATTTTTTACTATGTTGTCTGGTTTTTGGTGTCATATCCAAGAAATTATTGACAAATCCAATATTATAAAGCTTTCCCCTATGTTTTCTTCTAACAGTTTCATAGTGTTAGCTCTTACATTTAGGTCTTCGACCCTTTTTGAGTTAATGTGTGTGTATAGTGGATGGTAAGGGTCCAACATCATTCTTTTGCATGTGGCTATCCAGTTGTTTCAGCACCATTTACTGAAAAGACTGTCCTTTCCCCATGGTCTTGGCACCCTTGTTGAAAATCATCTCACCACATATGCAAGGGTTTATTTCTGGGCTCTCTATTCTATTCCACTGGTCTATATATCTGTCTTTATGCCAGTTCCACTTTGTTTTGATTACCCCAGTTTTGTACTAACATTTGAAATCAGGAGCTGTGAATCCTCCAACTTTATTCTTCTTTTCAGTATCGTTTTGGTTATTCAGGGTCCCTTGGGATTCCATATGCATTTTAGGATGGATTTTTCTATTTCTGTGAAAAATGTCATTGGTATTTTGATAGGGATTGCATTGAATCTACAGATCACTTTGGGTAGTATGGACATCCTAACAACATTAAAGCTTCCAATTCATGAACACAGAATTTATTTCCATTAATTTGTGTCTTCTTTAATTTCTTTCAGTAACATTTTGTAATTTTCAGTGTACAAGTCTTTCTCCTCCTTGGTTAGGTTAATTCCTCAGTATTTCATCTTTCTGATGGTATTCTAAATGGATTTTTTTTCCTAATTTCTGTTTCGATTGTTTAATGTATAGAAATGCAACTGATTTTTGTGTGTTGAGCTCATATCCTGCAACTTTGCTGAATTCACTCTGAATCATTAGAATTTTCTACATATAAAATTGTGTCATCTGACAATAGAGATAATTTTCCTTCTTCCTTTTCAATATTCCTTTTATTTCTTTTTTTTTTTCATGTAATTGTTCTGGCTAGAACTTCTAAGAGTATGTTGAATAGTAGTGGTAAAAGTGAGCATCCTTATTGTCATGGTCTGAAATGTGTTCTCCAAAAATTCATATATCAAAGCCCTAACCACATTCAGTACCTCAGAATGTGACTATATTTTGAGGTAGAGCCTTTAAAGAAGCGATTAAGATAAAATAAGACCATTAGGATAGGCCCTAATCCAATATGACTAACATCCTGTAAGAAGAGGAAATTTGAACACACAAAGCAACACAAGGGTTGCACACACACCGAGAAAAAACCATGTGAAGACACAGTGAGAAAGATAAATATTTGCAAGCCAAGAGGTCTCAGGAGAAACCACCTTTGCTGACGCCTTGATCTTAAACTTCCAACCCCCAGAACTATAACAAAATAAATTTCTATTTTTTAAGCGACCCAGTCTGTGATATTTTGCTATGGCATCCCTGGCAAGGTAATACATTTGTTTTTGTTTGTTTAATATTTATATCTTTTTTTTTTTTTTTTGGCTGCGTTGGATCTTTGTTGATGCACGCGGGCTTTCTCTAGTTGTGGCGAGTGGGGGCTACTCTTCGTTGCAGTGTCTGGGCTTCTCATTGCGGTGGCTTCTCTTGTTGCGGAGCACAGGATCTAGGCAAGCAGGCTTCAGTAGTTGTGGCACACGGGCTCAGTAGTTGTGGCTCACGGCTTAGTTGCTCCGTGGCATGTGGGGTCTTCCCGGACCAGGGCTCAAACCTGTGTCCCCTGCATTGGCAGGCATATTCTTAACCACTGCGCCACCACAGAAGCCCAATATATTTGTTTTGTTCCTGATCTTCAGGGAAAATTTTTCAGTCTTCCACCATTGAGTATGATGTTAGCTATGGGTATTTCATATATGGCCTTTATCATATTGAATGAGGATGTTTCCTTCTCTTCCTAGTTTGTTGAGTGTTTTTATCAAAAAAAGGTGTTTAATTTTATCAAATCCTTTTTCTGCATCAATTGAGATAATCATGTGCTTTTCCCTTTATTCTGTTAATGTGATATTATGTGATATTAATGTGATATTAACAGAATAAACACAATTACATTGACTGATTGTGGTAGTACATTGATTGACATTTGTATGTTGAAACGTTCTTGCATTCCAGAAATAAATCTCACTTGTTTATGTTGTATAATGCTTTTAATATGCTTCTGAATGCAATTTGCTAGGATTTTTACATCAGTATTCATAAAGAATATTGGGCCATAGTTCTCCTTTCTTAAAGTGTCTTTGGTTTTGGTATCAGGATAATGCTGGCCTCATAGAATGACTTAGGAAGTGCTCCCTCCACCTTAATTTTTTGGAAGTTTGTAGTGACATGTTTTTATTTCCTTCTCATTTCCTTTCGTGTATATCCTATAGATATATTTTGTGGTTACCATGGGAATTATATATAATGTCCTAAAGTTATAACAATTTAATTTGAATGAATACCAAATTAACTTCAATCACATACAAAAACTCTACTCCTGGGTAACTATACCCCCCACTTTGTGTTATTGATGTCACTAATTACATCTTTATATGTCTGTTCACTAACATATAACTATAATTACTTTTGTGTATTTGTCTTTTAAATCCTATACTTTTAAAAAGTGGAATTACAAACAAAAATTATAATAATACTGGCTTTTATGTTTGCCCATGTATTTACCCCTACTTGAGATCTTTATATCTTCGTCTACTGTCTATTGTCCTTTCATTTCAACCTGAAGGACTCTTGTTAACCACTTCTTGCAGGGAAACTCTATAGGTAATGGATTTCCTCAGTTTTCGTTTATCTAAGAATGTCTTAATTTCTCTCTCATTTTGAAGGACAGTTTTGCTGGATATAGAATTCTCAGTTGACAGTTTTTTCTTTAAATATCTTAAATATATCATCCCAATGTCTTCTGGCCTCCAAGATTTCTGCTGAGAAATCAGTTAATAATCTTATTGAGGATCCCTTGTGCATGACAAGTCCCTTCTCTCTTGCTGCTTTCAAAATCCTATTTTTGTCTTTCAACAGTTTGGTTATGCGTCTTGGTATGGGTCTCTCTTAGTTTATCCTGCTTGAAGTTTTTTGAGCTTCTTGTATTTGTAGATTCATGGACTTCATTGAATTTAGGAAGTTTTGGGCCATTATTTCTTCAAATAATCTCTCTGGCCCTTCTCTCTCTTTCTCCTGGGACTCTCATCATGCATATATTGGTCTGTTTGATAGTGTCCCATAGTTCTTATGCTCTGTTTACATTTCTTCATTCTTTTTTCTTCCTGCTATTCAGACTCAATAATTTCTATTTTCCTATTTTCAAATTCACTGATGTTTTTCTCTCTGCTAAAAAATGCTACCAAACCCCTCTAGTAAATTGATCATTTCAGTTAATTTTCAGCTCCAGAATTTGTTTTGTTCCATTTTATAATTTTTTATATTTTTGCTGATATTTTGATTTTGTTCATATATTATTGTCCCGATTTTCTGTAATTCTTTGTCCATATTTTCCTTTAGCTCTTTGAGTATATTTAAGACAGTTATTTTAAACTCTTTGTCTAATATGTCTGATGTATGAACTTCCTCAGCAACAGTTTGTGTCAACCTACTTTATTCCTTTGAATGGGCTTTGTTTTCCTGTACCTTGTGATTTCTTTTGTTGTTGTTGTTGAAAACCGGGCATTTAAATGAAACAAGCACCTCTCCCAGTCTTTTAAGAGTGCCTATGTGCCAGAGAAGTCCTCACTGATTAGCTGGGTATGCTCTAGGTCTAGGGATCAGCCCAAGGTGAAAACTTAAGGTCTTCTCAGGTCTTTTCTGAGCATGTGTCTTGCCTGGACCTGCATGTGGCTTTTTCAATTCCCCCACATATACAGCTGTTTTTGAATGTCTTAATTTCCCCAAGAGTCTCATCCTAGCTTCTGCTTGGGGCCTTAGATTGCCTTTTATGTGTATTCACCCATAATCTCTTGCCCCAGGTGTCTGTGGATCTGTAGTTTCCCTGCAGCTTTTGTGAACAATGCCCACTCCTTATCCCCTCTGAGATCTGAGTTAGGCAAGACAGAAACTAGTCCTTTAGACAATTCCTCGATAGGTTAGAACACTGCAATAAGGTCTTCTCTGCTCCCTCTGATTTGAGGGAGAAAACTGGTAACTGGGTTGCAGTCTCCTCCAAAGCAAGACTGAACTATGCCAAAGAGGGGGTGGGGCAAATGCAAGTGAACACGTCATGCAATTTTCTACTACTTTGAAAGTAGCTTTTTCTTTTCTTTCTTTCTTTTTTTTTTTCCAAACTCCTAATTTATCCCCCTTCATCCCCTTTGGCAACCATAAGTTTGTTTTCTATGTCTGTGAGTCTATTTCTGTTTTATAAATAAATTCATTTGTATCATTTTTTTAGTTTCCACATATAGGTGATATCATATGATATTTGTCTTTATCTGGCTTACTTCACTTAGTATGTTAATCTCTAGGTCCATCCATGTTGCTGTAAATGGCATTATTTCATTCTTTTTTATGGCTAAGTAATATTCCATTGTGTATATATACCACATCTTATTTATCCATTCATCTGTTGATGGACCCTTAGGTTGATTCCACATCTTGGCAATTGTTAATAGTGCTGCAATGAACATTGGGGTGCATGTATATTTTCAAATTATGTTTTTCTCCAGATATATGTTCAGGAGTGGGATTGTGGGATCATATGGTAGCTCTATTTTTAGTTTTTTAAGGAACCTCCATACTATTCTCCATAGTGGCTGTACCAATTTACATTCCCACCAAGAGTGTAGGAGGGTTCCTTTTTCTAGACACCCTCCCTAGCATTTATTATTTGTAGATATTTTGATGATGGCCATTTGACCGGTGTGAGGTAATACCTCATTGTAGTTTTGATTTGTATTCCTCGAATAATTAGCAATGTTGAGCACCTTTTCATATGTTTTGTGTCCAACTGTATGTCTTCATTGGAGAAATGTCTGTTTAGATCTTCTGCCCATTTTTTATTGGGTTGTTTGCTTATTTTGATATTGAACTGTATGAGCTGTTTGTATATTTTGGAGATTAATCCCCTGTCATTCGCATCATTTGCAAATATTTTTTCTCTTTCTGTAGGTTATCTCTTTGCTTTGTTTATGGTTTCCTTTGCTGTGCAAAAGCTTTTAATTAAGCCCCATTTTTTAATTTTTGTTTTTATTTCCATTACTCTAGGAGGCAGATCCAAAAAGGTATTGCTGTGATTTATGTCAGAGTGTTTTGCCTATGTTTTCCTCTAGGAGTTTTACAGTATCTGGTTTTATTTTTAGGTCTTTAATCCATTTTGAGTTTATTTTTGTGTATGGTGTTAGAGAATTCTAATTTCATTCTTTTACATATAGCTGTCCAGTTTTCCCAGCACCACTTATTGAAGAGACTGTCTTTTCTCCATTATATATTCTTGCCTCCTTTGTTGTAGATTAATTGACCATAGGTGCATGGGTTTATTTCTGGACTTTCTATCCTGTTCCACTGACCTATATTTCTGTTTTTGTGCCAGAACCATACTGTTTTGATGACTGTAGCTTTGTAGTATAGTCTGAGGTCAGGGAGCCTGATTCCTCCAGCCCCATTTTTCTTTCTCAAGATTGCTTTGGCTATTCAGGGTATTTAGTGTTTCCATACAAATTTAAAAGTTTTTTTTTTTCCAGTTCTGTGAAAAATGCCATTGGTAATTTGATAGGAATTGCATTGAATCTGTAGATTGCTTGGAGTAGTATAGTCATTTTCACAATATTGATTCTTCCAATCCAGGAACATGGTATATCTCTCCATCTGTTTATATCATCTTTAATTTCTTTCATCAGTGTCTTATAGTTTCTGCATACAAGTCTTTTGTCTCCCTAGGTAGGTTTATTCCTAGGTATTTTATTCTTTTTGTTGCAGTTGTAAATGGGAGTGTTTCCTTAATTTCTCTTTCAGATTTTTCATCATTAGTGTATAGGAATGCAAGAGATTTCTGTGCATTAATTTTGTATCCCGCAACTTTACCAAATTCATTGATTAGCTCTAGTAGTTTTCTGGTGGCATCTTTAGGATTCTCTCTATATAGTATCATGTCATCTGCACACAGTGACAGCTTTACTTCCTAGTCCATCATTTTGCATATGTTACCTGGATTGTTTTTATTTAGTTAGGTTTTTGTTTGTTTGTTTATTTTGGCTGCTCCAGGTCTTAGTTTTGGCATGCAGGATCTTCATTGAGACATGCAGAATCTTTAGTTGCAGCATGCAGACTTCTTCATTGTGGCCTTCGTACTTCTGAGTTGCAGCATGCATGCAGGATCTAGTTCCCTGACCAGAGATCAAACCCAGTCCCCCTGCATTGCAAGTGTGGAGTCTTATCCACTGGACCACCAAGAAAGCCCCTGAATTTTTCTTTTTAAAGATTTATTTATTTATTTATTTATTATTTTATTTTTGGTTGCGTTGGGTCTTAGTTGTGGTATGCGGGATCTTCATTGAGGCATGTAGGATCTTTCTTTGTGGCACGCGGGCTTCTCTCTAGTTGCGGCGTGCAGGTTTTCTCTTCTCTAGTTGTGGCACGCAGGCTCCAGGGCATGTGGGCTCTGTAGTTGTGGCACACAGGGTGAGAGCACGTGGACTCTGTAGTTTGTGACACATGGGCTCTCTCACTGAGGTGCGTGAGCTCAGTAGTTTTGGCATGTGGGCTTAGTTGCCCCACGGCATGTGGGATCTTAGTTCCCTGACCAGGGATCGAACCCACATCCCCTGCATTGTGAGGTGGATTCTTTACCACTGGACCCCCAGGGAAGTCCCCCTTGGATTGTTTTTTAAACAGCTTTATTGAGACATGTTACACATATTACACAATTCACCAAATTGTATGTATGTATAAGTTAAATGTGTATAATTTAATGGTTTTTAAAGTGTATAATTCAACAGTTTTTAGTGTATTTACAGATGTGTGAAACCATCACCACAGTCCACTTTAGAACACTGTCGTCACCTCCAAAAGACACTTCATACCTTTTAGCTATCACCCCTACCTTCCCCATTAACCCACCCACCCGCTCCCAGATTTAAGCTAATCAACTTTCTCTCCCTATATATTTCCCTACTCTGGTTATTTCATATAAATGGAATCATGCAATATGTAGTCTTTTGTGACTGGCTTCTTTCACTTAGCACAGTGTTTTTCCTCATCCCTTTGCACCAGGCTCTGTAGAAGGTGTAAAGTACCAAGAAGATAAGTTGGAGTGGGGAGCAGCAAGGGTGCAGAGTGGAGCAGGTAGACCCTTGGACTGGTCCAAAATTGGAGTTACACTCAACAGCCACAACACGAGGGTAAGGAGGTAGCAATATAGATGTTGGCAAGTGAATAGTAGAAATGAACGTTCCCAGGACCCAGGCACCAACATAGATAAGGAGAAAGGAGAGTGGTTAAAAGACTGAAGTTCAGAATGAGATGGAAGACTAGATGCAGTGGGAGTAACAAAATGAGTGACTAGGAAGGAGAAGAGGTTGTCATCAGAATGGCTGCTTGAATTTAAGATTTTTGGCATGGAATGGTTTCAGTGATGACAGTGCCTAAGAAGTCGCCATGGGAAGAGAGTCTGGAGGTGTTGGAAGAGGTGACCCGTAGATATAGATGTCACCCAGGGTCGATAGCAAGGCTTGGATCAGGAAACAAAGTCCCCATGCCAAGTAGCAACGTCTTCAGTGAGCAAGGAGTGGTAGGAAGGCAGATGACACTGATTAGAAGTATTTCAGATGGAATAAGCCCCATGAAATTTAGATTTTGACAAGAAGGCTGAGAGATCATGGTCTAGAAGCACCAGAGGGGAGTGGGGGTGCTCATTGACCTTACCTCCCAAACCTGAGATACATGGACAAGCAGCTTCTCAAGGGGACAGGGAGGCTCTGGTTATGGCAGGAGGTGGAGGTAAAGGGGTTTCAGTGGGGAAAGCAAAGTCCTTTCAGCAAACGGTGTTGGAACAAGTGGATAGCTACATGCAAAAGAATGAAATTGGAACTTTACCTAACACCAGATGCAAAAAATAAGTCAATGGATCAACGATGTAAATGTAAGAGCCAAGACTGTAAAACTCTTAGAAGAAAACATAGGAGTTAAGTTTCATAACACTGGCTTTGGCAACGATTTGTTGCATATGACCCCAAAAGCATGGAGAACAAAAGAAAAAATAGATAAATTGGACTTCATCAAATTTAAAAACTTTGTGTATCAATGTACACTATAAAGAAAAGAAAAAGACAACCCACAGAATGGGAGAAAATATTTACAAATCAAATATCCAACGAGGGTCCACAGTTCTGATACCAGTTCTAATGTGTGAGTTTTTCCCCCACACCAAGCAATTCTCTGACACCATCTGGGTATCCTACAGTTCAACTCAATTCTGACGCTACTTACCTGAAGGTAGCATCAGCTCTCACAGGTTAAAGGCTCAGTTCTACAAGACTTCGCCCCAACTTCTGGTGCCAATCAAAATCCAGGTTGTCACCTGGGCTTCTGACCTACAGGGTATAGGTTAGAGGTTCCAATGACCCCTTCTTGGGTTTAATTAATTTGCTAGGGCGGCTCACAAAACTCAGAGAAACATTTTACTTACTAGATTACAAGTTTATCACAAAAGGATATAACTCAGGAACAGCCTCACATACAAGAGATGTGTAGTGTGAGGTACGCAGGAAGGGGCGTGGAGGTTCCATGCTCTCTGGGTGTGCCACTCTCCCCAAATCTCCACAAGTTTACCAACCCAGAAGCTCTCTGAATCCCATCCTTTTGGGTTTTCATGGAAGTTTCATAATATAGATATGATCGATTAAATTATTGGCCACTGGTGATTGATTCAATCTCCAGCCCCTCTCTCTTCCGTGGAGGTGAGGGGGTGGGAGGAACTGAAAGTTCCAACCCTCCAATCACGTGTTTGGTTCCCCTGGCAACCAGCTTAGGTGCTTTCCAAAAGTCACCTCATTAACATAAACTCAGGGGCGGTTAAAAGGTGTTTGCTATAAATATCAAAACACTTTTATCAGTGTCTAACATCCAGAATATATAAAGAACCCATATTACACAATAAGAAGACAACCAATTTTTTAAATGGGCAAAGGATTTGAATGGACATTTCTCTAAAGAAGATATACAAAGAGCCAAAAGTTCATGAAAAGATGTTCCACATCATTAATCGTTATTAAAATGCAAATCAAAATGACATAAAATACCACTTCATGCTCACTAGGCTGGCTATAATTAAAAAAGAAACAGTAAGCACTACTGAGGATGTGGAGAAATTAGAACCCTCACTGCTGGCAGGAATGTAAAATGTAACGGCCACTTTGGAAAACAGACTGGCAGTTCCTCAAACTGTTAAACATGGAATTATCATATGACCCAACAATTCTACTCCTAGGCATAACCCGAGAGAATTGAAAATATAGGTTCACAAGCAAAACAAAGCAAAATGTACACAAATGTTTTTAAAGGCATTACTAGTAATAGCCAAAAAGTGGACACAACCCAAATGTCTATCAACTGAGTGGATAAATAAAATGTGGTATATCCATACAGTGGAAGATTATTCAGCCATAAAAAGGAATGAAGTACTGATACATGATACAACATGATGGACCTTAAAAACACTATGCTAAAGTGAAAGAAGCCAGTCACAAAAGAACACATATAGTATAATTCCATCTATATGAAATGTCCAGAATAAGCACATCTACAAAGGTAGAAAGATTTAATGGTTCCCAGGTTCTGGGGGAGGAAGGAATGGGCAGCAACTGCTAATGAGTTATTTGGGCTCCTTTGGGGTGATGAAAATGTTCTGGAATTAGTGATGATGGTTGCACATCCTTTAGTAATTTTTGTACTAAAACCCACTGAATTGTACATGTTAAAGGAGTGAATTTTATGGTATGTGAATTATATTTCAATTTTTTTTTAATGAGGGATGAAAGAAAAGAATGAGGGGGAATTTGGTCCCTGCAGTACAGCGATTCCTGAAGGCATAAATGGAAAGTTTGAGGAGAGAGGGAAAGCATGAGAGTCTGCGTCTGGGTAGAGAAAGGAGGTGACACTTGGGCAGTGATGGGGGGTGTCAGGCACAGGAGGCCTGGAGGGATGGGAGGGGGGTAAAGTGTTCCAGGAGCACTGGTCCAGTAGATCCAGGTGTCTGGAAGGACCAGGACATCTCAGGAAGCCAACCGATTTGGCCTTATTGATGGTGTTGGGAGGTAGTCTCAGCCCAGGTGCCTGAAGTAAGAGAAGGCAGCTTCAGGGATGGGCACCGAGGGGTCTGGAGATGGTGCCTCTAGAGTGAAGCAATTGAGCAAAACAGGCTGGTGATGGAAATGGGGAGCTGTGCTCCCCAGGCTTGAATGTGGCTCTCCAATCTTGGACTCTGAGTTCAAAGCCAAGTCCTGTAACTCCCCAAGGAAAGGATCAGATTCAAAAACACCAAGAACCGCTGCATTCTGTCAGATCTCTCCGTACAAAAACAAGCCAAAGAAAGTTAGATAAATAAGCAAAAGGGATCCAGGGCCCGAGGCCAACCTGAGTGGTTAGCTTCCTTCTGATATTTATAGAGAGTTAGGAGCTATTAAGTGAAATGAGGACGATCAGAAACAGAAGTGGCAAGTTTGTCAGGCATTCAAACAAGAATTTATTTAGCATCTAGGCCCACCAGGGAAAGCTAGACATAGACTAGGTACTGCCTCTGAGAAGCTTGTAGGCTGGGGGATGGGGAGACTATAAGCAAATCACTAAGTAAATAACTACAAAACTATTTTACAAACATATAAGAACAATAAGAAAAGGAGTAAATTGCTCTGATTCTGCATAACGGGAATCTAACGGAGTCTCGGTGTCAGAGCAAGTTTCTCTGAAGAAATGACCCTTCGGGATCCCCCAGGATGGACTGGGAAGTGAGGGCCGAGCATAGGAAGGCCCTGGGGCAGGAAATAGTTTGAGGACAGGCGGAGAGTAGAGAGACGTGGCTAGAGAGGCAGGAAGAGCCAGATCTTGCAGGGCATTGTGGGACACCTGGACGATTTGGGACTTTATTCCAAGAACAAAGGGCATAGAGGGGGAGTAAGTGGAGGCACAGTGGAGCTGCAAGAGGGGGCAGTAGAGCAAAATGGTTAAGGAGCATGGAGTCAGCCAGCGAGTGTTCAAATTCCAGGTCGGCCACTTACTACCCATGTGACCCAGGTCAGCTAACCTCTCTGTGCCTCAGTCTTCCCCTCTGTAAAATGGGATCATAATAGTACCTACCTCAGAAAATCATCATCATGAGGATTCAGTACTAAAAGCCTGGTGCTCACTGAGTAGGGAGGAATTGCTGACGTGAGTGGGCTCCACAGGAACAAGCCTGCACCGTGGACTGGCCCCCACCTCCCGACAGCCATTCGTCACTGGGGCTAAGAGCTGTTGGCACCCATGAAAGTTCTGGCATCTCTAGTGGCTGCCACTTTAAAGACAAGAGTCTCTTGGCCTTGGATGACCATTCTGGCACCATCACCCTCTGGCTCTGGCTGTCCTGTTAGCTCCATGAGGACAGGGACCATGGTCAGCCCATGCCCGGGGACCAGCCCAGGGCTCAGCACATAGGAGGTGCTCCTACCTGCTGGTGAGATGGATTGTGTGGGAATGAATGAAGGGATGGATGGATCTGTGGAAGAATATTTACACTATCCATTAATTATTGAGCATTCTCTATGTGCCAGGCACCTTACTAAGTGCCTTACATAATTCATTTCATTTTATTTTCACAACCGTCTTGTGGGGAGGCTGCTAGGAGACACTCTCCAGTAGGGGAGATCTTGGGAAGGATCTATGGGGGAGCCCTAGTCATACTTCAGGGAGTCTGATTATTGAGAAATGTGTTTCATTTGTAACCTCAAGGAAAGGCTTTTTGCTGGAAGTTGGGATCCTGGAAGCAGGAATTCAAGCGGAAAGCAAACTCAGCTGAAAACGGTTTCTCTAAAGATCTAGCTGCATAGACTGCAGAGCTACGATCTCATCTTCCTTAGCCAAGCGCAAGGGCAACGGGATCACTTGTTTTTGAAGGATGAATGTGGTGTGTTCTAGAGAGGCATGGGGCCCTCCAGCCCTGTGGAGGAGCTCAGAGCAGAACCCAGGAGTCCTCAGTCCCCCCCATCCATCCCCCCAAGGTGGGAGAACCGTCTTTGATCTCCCCCCATCGCGCCCACTCCCACCCGCTCTGGATCCAGTCAGAGCTCCACACACTCCTGCCTCCTGCTGGCCTGTTCCGTAGGGAATGCAGGCCGCCCTGCGGTCCCAGCCAACTGGTTCGGGGTGCACCCCCTCCTCCCAGCACAGCGCTGTGCACGCGGCCCCCTTCCCGAGCAGCCCTGCTGGCCTTCTTCTCCAGGGACTATTATTTTGGGAGAGTGCTGAGTTCAGCACCGCGGCAAGCTGTAGCGGGACGCGCCCTTCTGTCCTCAGCTGGCCCTCCGGAGCTGGCCCGGGGCCCGGCGGCTCTACCCCTCGTGCAGCAGCCCTTCCTACAACCGCGTCCAACCACGGCCACCGTCCGACAGCCCCAAGGTTGTCAAGACAGGTGGCAGAGGAGCTGTGGGTGGGAGAAGCAGAGCTGTGCAAGGGGCACAGCCCAGTCTCACTCCTGCTCCTAGAAAACCCAGCAAGTTGGGGCCCTCATCAGCACCCCCAGAACCCGAAGCCGGGGGTCACCAGCCTCCCAGGGTTTGCCTTAAAGCCAAAGGAGCGGGCTGGCCCTCAGCCAACTGACCGCGCACGGGGCAACTTGGGTGTGTGTGTGTGTGTGTGTGTGTGTGTGTGTGTCTGTGTGTGTGTGTGTGTGTGCAGGACGAGGGCCTCGCAGGAGGCTTGTATAAACCCTCCTGCTCTGCAGCCTGCTCTGTGCCCTGGCAGCAGGACAGAGTGACGGCACGGCCCTGCTCTCATGGAGGCGGGGCCTCGGCCACGACTGTCAGTTGAGTCCAGCTGGGAGGAGGCCCAGGGCCGCCCAAGATACTTGTGTCCGGTGGCGGATTAGCTGCCGGAGCCCAGGCTGCGCCCACCTTTCTCCCTGCTGAGCAGAGGGCTCTGTCCCACCAGGTGGGCCCCCAGGGTTGGGGGCTGCAGGGTGGGAAGGGCGCCCCCTGCAGAGGGCCAGCAGCACTACGGGCTCCTTCCATTCCAGGTGCCCAAGAGCTGGACCATGAGGCTGGCCGTGGCAGCCCTGCTCCTGGGCCTCACGATGATGGCCACCGGAGACGAGGGGGACAAGGACCCGTGCGTGTACGAAGCCCTGCCTGACAACGACGCTGTCCTCTGCAAGTAAGGCTGGGCGGCCCCCCTACCCCAGAGGGCAGAGGGAGGAGGGCTCCGGGAACCGAGGGCCACTGCCTCACAAGGCGGCCTCTGTGGACAGGCAGAGCATGAGTCAGCTCTGGGGCCACCCGGCTGGAGGACAACACCCAGGGAAGGATTTTGAGACGGGCCCGGGCCGTCCGTCCAGACGGCGGTTCTTCCAGGATCGGGAGGGCACACGGACCTGGCCGGCTCCCCCTGGGGCCTCCACACCGGAGGGGCCCTGTGGGGCTGGCCTCACCCTCCCTGCTGGGAGCCCAAGAGAGACCATCCCTGCCTACAGCCTTGAAGGCTCCTTCCCCCCAGCAAAGTGGCATTTTAAAGAAAAGTGGCATTTGACACACGGTGTGTGATGGTACCCTCCCTGTGAGAGGTGGTTGTTTGCTTTTCTCTAACAAGGCCCCGGGAATGTCAGGACAGGCAGGAGTGTGGCCACTGGACGTCGTTCAAAGAAGAGGCTGGGCGTGGGAGGCTGGCTGTGTCCCTTCCAACGGTGCAAGCTTCTCCCCTTCTGCGTCAGAAGTCAGCTCTCTCCTCACCCACTGTGGGTCAGAAAAGCCAGTCTTCATTGTCCTGGAGTCATGGGCCATCCTGAGGGCTGCCCAGGCCACATTGCTGCCAACACCCTCCGCCAGCCTGGTGGCCGAGGACACTGGCATCCCACTGAGGCCATCAGAGGTCAGAGCGGGTCAAGGACTCTCACTTCTTACTCTGTCTCCTTGAGTACATTTGAATTCTTACAGACATGACTTTTAGAAAGAAAAATGTTTTCCCTTAAAAAGTTAGATAGGGCTTCCCTGGTGGCGCAGTGGTTGAGAGTCCGCCTGCCGATGCAGGGGACACGGGTTCGTGCCCCGGTCCGGGAGGATCCCACATGCCGCGGAGCGGCTGGGCCCGTGAGCCATGGCCGCTGAGCCTTCGCATCCGGAGCCTGTGCTCCGCAAGGGGAGAGGCCGCAACAGTGAGAGGCCCGCGTACCGCAAAAAAAAAAAAAAAAAAAATTAGATAGTTGAATTCCCCCCCCCCAAAAAAAATAGACACTGATTTTGTTCCATTTTTTAACTCTGGTGAAACAGTCCTGTGTGCAGTTTTGTGTGGGGCAGGAGGGAACAGCTACCCCTGCCATGTGGGCACCAATGCTCTGGGTGCTCTGCTGAGTGGGACCTTCCCAGGAGTGGACAGTCCTTTCCCTCTGGCAGGCAAGTCAAGCCCCGCAAGCTGGGGATGACAGCAGGCCCAGGGCAAGGCCAGGCCGGGCTATGATCACAGCCCCATACAGAGCGCCTCTGTATGTTCCCTGTGGAACATGTAGAACGTGATCACATGTGTACGGTCACTGGAGGAGACCGGCTTGCACCCCAGCTGCCCCAGGCTCGGCCCTGCAGACGTCCGCACACTCGCACCCCGGTGGCCTGTGTACTGTGGCACATGCGGGAGCTCTGGGGCACCTGCTACCTGCCAGGAGTTCTGCTGGCGATTTTAAATCTTTGACTTATTTCATTGTTAACATAACCCACCAAGTAGGTGTTATCATCCCCATTTTGAAGATGAGGAATCCCCAGAGATTAAATAACTTGCCCACAGTGCTAACACACCTGACAAGTGGCAGAGCTAGGATTCAACCCCCCTCGTCTGACTACACGCATGCTCTTTCCCCACCCACCTTTAGCGGCTGACCTTCCTCCAGGGCCCAGAGTATCTCAAGGAAAGGGGAGCTCTCTCAGTCCATCTGGGCTGCTATAACACAATGCCACAGACTGCGTGGCTTACAAAGGACAAAAACTTATTTCCCAGCACTCTGGAGGTTGAGAAGTCCAAGATCAAGTCACCAGCAGATTCTGTGTCTGGTGAGAACCTGCTTCCTGACTCATAGATGGCCATCTTCTTGCTGTTTCCCACAGAGGGGAAGGGGTGAGAGAGCTCTCTGGGGACTCTTTTATAAGGGTGCTAATCCCATTCATGAGGGTTCCACCCTCATGACCTAAGCACCTCCCAATGGCCCCACTTCCTAATTCCATCTCACGGGGGGCTGGGATTTCAACCTAATGATTTTTCAGTCCATTGCAAGAGTCACTCTCAGGACTTCTTAGAAGACACCAGCAGATCCCCAGTTTGAGAAACATGGACTTACAGCACTAAGCCTGCCTGCTAGGACGATGGCTTTTGATTGTAAATCATCATTGCACAAGGGAAGCTTTTGTTTGTAAAAGATCACCACTGAATGAGAACACATCAAGGACATATCAGACCCCAGAGGAGAGATCAGTATGCTGGAGCCCCTCCCCAAGAGCCCTGCTCAGCTCAGGCTTCTGACTCCACCGAGAGACTGCCCCCAGAAAAGCACCTCCTTTCACGGGTATTGTTAGAGTCTAATAGGGAATTCTTGAAGTTAGGACTCAATACCTAAAGGTATTAATCTATAAGGGAGGAATTTTTTGTGCTGTGACAAGCAGTGGGGAAACATTGTTAAGAGAAAAGTTCTCCCAGAATAATACCTTACCCACTCCTGAGAAAGCCAGACTGGACTGACAAAAACTCGGAGAGTCAGAACCCTAGGCTCGGTCTCAGAAGTGAAGGAACCATAGTCGTCCAACCCTGACCCAATGGGTGAACCTACTCAACACCCCTCTCCCTGCTGCCTCCGCACGGGTGGCCTCAGTGGACTGTCCCAGGGACCAGGACCTGCCTCCCCAAGCCCTCTCTTCTGTGCTGAAAAGCTTCCCCCTCAGAGGGAACACCTTTATGTCAAGGCGAGGGCTGCCTTTCTTTCACTTCACCCCATTCTTCCTAGTTTTGCCCCCAGGCACTGGATAGAACAAATCTAGTCTCTGGAGGGTCCTTCAGCTGTTTGGACACAGATGTCATACCCCCCACCTTCACCCGCTGCTCTTTCTTCTCTGGGCATCCACCTCCCATCCTTCAATTCCTCCTTAGGGGCTTTGTTCTGGGCCCCCGCTTTCGAGAAGAGTCAGTTGGAGACAGACCCACACTGAGAACCATGCAGCAGAGGGTGGGTTGCCCCCCGAGCCCCCAGGCGCCTCTGTGAAGGCTACCTTCCCTCCATGGGCCTTTTGGTCTCCCTCGCTTTGGGGCAGGTGGGATTTGGAGCTTTTTTCATACCTGATCTGGTTCTTACAATGCTGAAGGGACTTCTGTGACCATCCAGTCCCAGGGAAGTGCAGACAAGACTATGCAGCCCTTCTCTATTGCCTACAGCACAATACCCCAAACCTAGCAGCAGCACACGTTTATCGCCTCGGTTTCTCTGCGCATGGCCCAGCTGGGCACCTCTGGCCCAGGCTCTCAGGAGGCTGCCGTCCAGCTGTTGTCTGGGGCTGCAGTCTCATCTGAAGGATGTGACTTGCAGGCAACATGTGGACTTCCATCCCTGGGCAGGCAGCGCTCCGTGGGTATGACGGGGACCTGGGGGGGACGGACCTCACTCCTGGTCCCCTGGCATGTACCCTGTGAAGGCACTCTCTGGGGCTTTAGGCCCACTCACCAAATGTCAACTCGGTGATTTTGCTTAACTGTTTTAACATTTGCAGCAGTTCTACTGGGATCAAAAGAGGAGGCACTTTTGTTCCCTGGGGAAGGCCCCCTCTGGTTCTCAGTTTCCCTCCTCCCCACCCCTTGCCTCTCCCAGTTCCGGGCTGTGGGCTGAATCTCCATCTCTCTGCCAGTAGAGGGTCCCCTCTCTCAGCCTCGGATCTCGATAGCTGCAGTGGCAGGGAACTGTGGCAGAAACAACCCAAAAATTCCTTAAAATGCTGCCGTGATGGGAAATGAAAATCCATCCTCTAAAACTTCTTTAAAAGCTATTAAAACTATGCCATTGGAAAGGCACTACTGTAAACTTGCAAGGAGTTAAACTGGCTTCAGTGAATAGTCCTGCTTCAAGGGGCCTGAGTCCTGGCCTTGGCTGTGCCGGTCTGAGGAAGCATCCTGTGTCTGCAGACTTGGGCTACCTCTGCCCAAGGCAGGACCTCAGGATCCACTGGAAGGGGTGGGGTGGTGGGAGGGGGAATGTGGGACTCTCCAGCGGGAAGTGATCCCTGTACTTCTCCCGGGTCCTGACCTCGGGAGCTCCCCTCCAGATCTACTCCCCCAGGGACATTCTCAGGGGTGCCCTTCAGGCATCACCCCCAGCAGGAAACGTGGCCAGCTCCGGGTGACCACTGTGGAGCTGGTCTGCCATGCTGGGCTTTTGGAAAGGCTGAGCGAATCATCTTAACCAAATGACCCCAGGCCTTGGTGATAAAACATGACAGTAGGATAGGGAAGAAGGGCAAGCAAAAAAAAAAAAAACGTTGACACAGAGGTGTTTTTCCCGTATCTGTTTGAAAGCCTGGTTTCCATCCCTGAGTTTCAAATACAAGTGAGCCCTTAAGTCTAACCCTGGTGAAGGTGTGGGATCAGCCTGCACGGCAAGCCCAGTTCTCAGGGCACTTGTGCAGTTCAGAGCTTCTCAGGGAGAAAGCAGATAAATGGGTGCACACCACGGACTTAGGGACTAGGTATTTCCCCCCTGAGAGATATTTGCATTTTGAAAGCACAGTGAATGGCAGATTGAGAGCCTAGGGTAGGGGCAATGCATCACCCAAAGAAGTGGGTTATTTAATTACTGGTGGGATTTGCAGGTATGGAGAGGGTCTTGATAATTTAGGGGCCAGAAAAGTCTGTGCCCATGAAGAAGCCTGTGCTAACTTGCTAAACCTTTCTTTATGTAATAAGAACATTCCAGAAAAGCAATGTGAATATATTGTTCTTATACGCGCAGTCCTACTTTAAAGACACTGACCAGGTTTGCCTCTGGATGTATATATTTTTTGAGAAGTAAACACTGACAGTAATGAGTACTTTCTGACCCCTGATAACCTGCCAGTCTCCGTTGTAAACACAAATCACCATTTTACTCCTCTTAGCGACCCTACAAATAGGTATTATTAGTGTCCCCATTTTACAGGTAGAGAAACTGAGGCACAAGTGGTCAAGTAACTCAGGCTACACAGGTCAGACTGAAGCCTTACGCACCCCGGGCTCCCCTAAGATCCTGACATGGGCCAACCACCTCCCTCTCTCCCTAGGGGCCTTAAGGTTTTCTACCCAGAGTTGGGGAACCTCGGCTGCCTGGTTGTTCCGGAATGCAACAACTACAGACAGAAGATCACCTACTGGACCGAGCCGATCGTTAAGTTCCCTGGGGCCTTGGACGTGAGTGAGCCAGCCTGGCTGGATGGGAGGGTCATGGGTCTCGAGTTCCCTCTGGGTTTGCTCATCTGGGTGACACGAAGCCACGTGCAGAGCCAGCTGGGTTGTCTTTGGTGGTACCAGATGGCCGTTGCTATAAGCACGTGCCTTCTTTAGAGCAGCCCCGCCACCTTGGAGGAGGGTGGGGTGGGTAAGAGGGCCGCGGGCGGGAGCTTTGGTGGGGCTCCGGGGCCGCTCCGCCGGGGCCTCTCCCTCTCCTGGGCCCCTGAGCCTGGCTCCTCAGTCAACATGGCGACCAGCCGGGGTGTGCTTTGGAGTCGGCAGAGAGAAGGAGGAGAGAGGGGCTTGTGGGGACTTGCTTCTCAGGGTGCAGAGTGGCTGGGCTTTCAGAGTGATCTGAATGGGGAGGGACCCGGCTCTTAACGGGCAGCGCCTCTCACGTAGGTTAAACAAGCAGAGGTCCGTGCCCTTGACTCTTGGGCATCGCAATATGACAGTCGCTCAGAAGTTTGCCCCGAGGGGTAGGAAATAAAAAATAGAAACATTTTAAGAATTGTCAATAACTATTCCTTTTGCTGGGAAATGATTGGCACCATCTTGTTCTGGAAGCTTCCCTGGGCTTGGGGATGCGATAAACCTGGGGAAGGGCGCTGGGGAGTGGGAAACGGGGCTGCAGCTGCTGGGGAAGCTGCTCCAGTGTCCTGGTCAATGTCTCTGTCTTCCTTGACTCTAGGCTGAGCCCCCAGAGTGTCAGGGGTGGAGGGTGACCCTCGCTTTGTCTGCGTGTTTTAGTCAGAGGTGCCAGTGTCAACCTAGGCACAAGGACTGTTTTGTGTCCAGGACTCAGGCCATAAAGGCGTGGAGACAGAAGGGTCATGGCCGGGATGTGACCACATGCGCACTGCGGTCAGCCTCCTGGTCCCCTCTGTTCACCGTGGCAGGGAGAGTCCACAGAGGGCTCCTCCCTTCTGTCGGTCCAGCCTGGGGGCTGTCAACACAGGTATACCTAGATAACAGGTTCTAGGGTGGGGAGCTGCACAGACTACCAGGAAGCAGAGGGGAAGATTTTTCTTTCTTCTTTTTTTTTTTTTCTCTGGCAGCACCTCAGGGCTTGCAGGATCTTGTTTCTCCCACCAGGGATCAAACCCGGGGCCCCAGCAGTGAGAGTGCTGAGTCCTAACCTCTGGACTGCCAGGGAATTCCCGAGATTTTTCTTTCTTTAACTGCCTTTCACTATCAGGGAACAAATAAGTGGCGATATGTCTCAATTTATGAGGCTGAGAACATGAAAAACATGAATAGCCTTTGACAGGCTATTGTGTTTGTCACCGTGACAAACATCCTTTCCTCTGGGAGGCTAAGAAAGCAAGTCATGAAGACGCCTTCTGGGTGTCCTCTCCCTCCATCCTCCCAAGCCTGGCACACATGCACACGCATGCACGTGCACGTGCACACACGCACACGTCAGCCCTCCCCACCGGAAACCCTTGGGCTGGGTCACACCCCTGGACGGGCAGGACAAGCAGAGGAAACGTAAGCCTCGGTGATTGTAACTCAGGACAGGAGCAGGGCAGGAGCCTAATCCTCTAGGGAAGAGTATAACGCTGTCCCATGGGACAAGACTCTCGCCTTCACCCTTACTTCACTTGTTCTTAAGGAGTGAAGAGTTTGGACCAAATACTTTCACAGTCCAGTGACTGTCCCGAGAGGGAGTCTAAGGCAAGAGCTCCATCCCATGTGCTATTGCTACAGATGTCCACTAGATGGCAGTGTAGACTTTCCTGAGTACCTGGTGCCCTTAGGAGGGGCAAGTTTAAAGCCCGTTTGGGAAGCTTTTGCATTTGATCCAGTCTAGTTGGTACTGATTGTCCTGGGGTACGGACACAAAACGCAGAGAAGATATCACCCCCTCCAGATCCTGAAATCTCCTATCCTGTCTCAGCTCAGAGGTGGGGCAGGGGAGAAAATCTGGAGATTGATGAAGGATGCAGAGCTGAAGTTAAGACATCCAAGGAGGGCAGAGATTTCACAAAGGACGGCTCGGTCAGAGTGGTGGAAAGAAAGAAAAAGTAGTATTCTACTGCTATAGAACTAAAGTTTATGGAAATCTGCCCTTTGAGCAGGCAGGTTCAGCTAGAGTATCAAAAGCTTCCATTTATTGTGTGGTACTTACTTTATGTTGGAGACTATTCATGTGTCGTTTCATTTAATGTGCTCGTCAAGTTAAGTATTTCTTTAGTCAAGACTGTTAGTAGCAAGTGACAAAAATCAACTCAAACTGGCTTGCGCCAAAAAAGAGGGAAGGTGTTACTGGTTCACAAACTGAAAGCTCCAGGGAATACTTCAGGCATGGCTGGATCCAGGTGCTCAAATGATGTCACCAGGAATCTATCTGTCCCTTTTCTCTACTTTTTTTCTGTGCTCGTTTTTTATGTAAATAGACTCTTTCCTTGTGGTGCCACAGATGACCTCATCATCTTCAGAGTTATGTTTTACTAGTTTATTAACCCACTGGCAATAGATTGGCCCCATCCAACCATTAAAGGTCCCAAGACTTGTCCTGTTTGGATTACATGACCGTCCCTGACCCAAACAGTGATGCTGGGCAGTCCCACTTAATCTACAAGGGCTGAGAGCAGAAGAGGATTGTTCCCCCAAAGGAGAATCAAGGTGCAGGGGGAAAGGATGTTGGGTAGGAAAAACAAGAGAAGGTGCAGGGCCCCTCAAAAGTGGGGGCGGGGGAGCCTGAGTCCTTAGTAACAGAGACGAAAATGAAGGCATTTCCTCTGGGACAGGGCCTGATGGAAAAAGCAAGAGGTTGGTGACTGGCTATGTGGAGACAGTGCCTCGCTTCAAAGGGGATTAAAACAATGCCACCAAAGCAGCAGCTGCCAGTGGACATGCTCAGGGAGCCCCCCCACCGAGCAAGCCCCGAAGCCCTGGAAGGAGGGGCCCAGAGGTCAGGGGACAGCGTCTCTGTGCCCAGTAGGGGTCTTCCTTCCTGCACACCATTGCTCAGGCCACTTCCCCAGACTTGGACCCTGTACTCTGGGATACCCTGCCCCTACCAAGACGCTTTCTCCTCCAAGAAGCCTTCCTTGACTGCCTCCCTCTGGGTCCCACCCCCATCTCACTCAGGTCTCTTCTTTCTCCAAGCGTTTTTCCCCTACCCTCCAAACCCAGTGTTTACTTGCCTCTGTCTTGTATTGCTTATTCATATCTCCCATAGCCTCAACCAGTTTATAAGCTCTAGGAAAGCAAGACCATGTGTTGTATTTCTTTGAACCACCCACAGTCCCTACCAGCATCGCAGACCCCGCGTTGGCTGACTGGGTGGCCAGGTGGCCGAATGAATGAATGAAGGAGTGCATGAACGGCAGGTGGACGGACGCCTTCTGGAGGGGGAGCTCTGAGGTGTGTGAGCCCGGTGGTTTGCACTTTAAGCTGCCGGGTGTCCTGGCGCCTCTGCAGAACGCCGGGTCAGCACTAGTCTCTCCTCCGCCAGGGTGGATGGGGTCTGGGGTGGATAGGAGGAAGCAGAGAGAGAAGAGGAAGTCAGGTGGGCTCCCGAGAAGGCAAAGTAGTGCAGGAAAATGTGGATGGTCCTGGTGCCGACAGCCGCTGAGGGCTGAGAGAGGTGCTGAGGTAAGAGGAAGCTTTTCTCCCCTGGTGCTGTGACAAACATTAAGAGGCAAACATCTCGAAATGCATCCCTTCTCAAGCCAGCGAAGACTGAAAGGCCCTCCAGAAGCTTCTTAGCTGGGGCTTAGTCTTCACCTTGAATTTAACCCGCTGGAATCCTTTTGAAGGGAAGAAATTGCCGTTACGTGGGGAACGTGCATTGCATTAGAAGGAAGGAACGCAGACCACAGCTGTCCTTCCTGCGGTCCCTTGGCTTTCCAGTCAGACTCGGCTCAGCCCTATTCTCCTCCCCAGAAAGCTGGTGACCCCGAGTGTCCTCCTCCTGGGCTGGGCAGGCACGTCCCCATGTCACCCTGGGCCTGCAGCATCTCTGTGTCTGCCTTTCGGGGACCACCTCCCTGCCCTTGGCAGCCCAAGGTAGAGACACAAGTTTGGGCACAAATCTTCTAGGCCTGGAAATCTGGAGACGTCCACGTGTGGTAGGGTCACAGACGCTCCTCGATGAAAGAGACCTCGGAGCTCCCCGGCCCACCTCCCATCCTTCTTTTTATGCACAGAGAGAAAAATGGGAGCTGCTGCCGTCATGAAGTAGTTAGCAGAGGCAGGACACAGGGTGCCGACACGCGGGGTAGTTCTGGTCAGAGCAGCCCCTGATGGGTGAGGCAGGCCCCCCCGGCTCGTTCAGGAAAAGATACCGAGAGGGAGCGTGCACACGTGCCGGGGCAGCTAAGTGCATCTGCTCCTGGGACAGCCGCCGGCACGCAATTTGGTGCTGGGGATGTGAAATGATTCACTAACAAATACAGATGGAACACACAGGCACCCTCTTAGTGCTGGAGATTCAAAGATAAAGGGCACCGTCAGGGAGCTCCCAAGTCTAAGGTGGGGAGACAGACAGGTGGACGGATAGCAGGGACACGGTGTCAGTGCTTCAGGACAGGAACCTCAGGTAGCACGAGGGCCAGGAGCGGCCTCCAGGAGGGGGTGACCCCAAGCTGACCTGTGCTGGTGACTCGGCAGGGGATAGACAGGGGAGCAGGGTTGGCCAGGTGTGGGATGAGGCTCCAGAGAGGGCAGGACCATGCTCTGAGGGGCCACAGGTGCTGGTTCGTGGGCCCTGGTGTGGAGTCTGAATTTTATTGTGAAGCCAGACTGGGGAAGGGGCGTCACCGTTCGATTTTTAGGCTGATGGATGTGATCGGATTAGCAATTCAGGAAGGTCACTTGGGTAGGTCACTGAGGTGCAGGTGGGAGGATGGAAGAAAGGTGAGGCTGGAGTCAGGGAGAGCACCTGCTGAAACAGAAGGGCAATGGCATGGACCGGGGCCTGAGCTTGAGGGTGTAAAGGAGGTCGAATCCATGGAGCTTGGTGACTGTGGAGGAACGGGGATTGCAGGGAAGGAGAGAGTTGGGATGACCCTTGGGTTTCTGCGACAGGTAGGTGGGTGGCTAAGGGTTAAGCTGAGCATGTAATTCATCCACTGAAACGACGTTTTTGAGAGTGAACGGGGAGGTGCTGTTAATAATCGGGACGAAGGGTGTGATTGGGCACTCTCCCTAATACTGGTGCTGTCCCCAAGCAAGGGACACAGGAGAAGGCCTGTATCTATAGGGACCACGGGCAGCGGAAGCAGCTTTGCATCCCTGAATCTGAGGCCCCTACGTGCACCCAGTACGCGGATCAACTGTCTGATGCTGGGAAGAAAAGACAGGGCTGGAGGCCTAGCTTTGGCATCCAGGGGTTGGGGGTGGGGGGTGGATTCTTCAAAGTAGCCAGGCTCCTTGGGGAGAAGATACGGAGAGGCCAGAATCGGCCAGCCCACAGAGGTCAGGTCAGAGAGGCAAGGGAGAGGCTGCTGCAGGGCCGGGCTGGGGAAGAGCCGTCGGATTTGCCAAATTCCCTGGCGCTGCTCTCGAGCGAGGGGGAGAGGAGTTTCAGGACAGTGAGCCTGGGAAAAAGGTAAAGTCAGGACACGGTAAGGAGTTTACTGGCGGGGGTTCACCAACGTGCTAGTGAGGCCTTAGGGAAGAACTGATGAGGTGTAACTGTAACCCAGTGCCTGGCAGTGGACAGGAGCGTAATAAATGGTACAGGTTGTCATATGATAAGAGGCTGCTTTGTAGTCTGAAGGGCAAAAGACACAGAAGAAGGGTTTGGGCTTCTGGAGGCTCTGGAAGGAGCCAGTGCGGTGGTACCAGAGACAGGGGCTGACAGGTGGAGCCAGGCCAGGAAGGCAGGTGAGGAGAGCACCCCACACCCAGGCAAGGACGCATGCGTGGAAGAGAGCCCGCTCCCATGTCATTTTAACCTTCCTGCTCGGTCAAAGGCTGCTAAAATCACCCAGCTGTGTCCCACCCCAGCCCAGGCCAGTCCACCATCTGTTATGGGAGCACCTCCAGCCACAACAGGACCAGGCAGGAGAGGAGCGACGCTTATCACCACCTGTAGCCTTTGCAGACAGATTTTGAGGCCGTAGAGAAACTTCCCATGCAGGATTTCACAGTCCTCCTAGCAACGTTGGGAGCTAGGCAAAGTAGGGATTATCCCCACAACTACAGGATGGGGGACGCTGCCCAAGGTCAAGGTCACGCTCACCCAAGCTGGGGAGTGGAAGAACCAGCCCTAGATGGCAGGTTTCCTGCCTTCCAGTTTCGCTGCTCTTTCACCTGCGAAATGTTGCCTCTCAAATTTACCCCAGCTCCTGGAGAATTGGCCCCGATGTCCAGACTTGGGGTGTCATGCATGTATCCGTTCCCTGGTGCAGATCCTGTCCCTCTACCGGACACTGTCACAGGAGCCAGGGACACACACAAAAAACAAATCCCCACCCCGCCCACGAAGGGCATCTCGTAGTGGTGAGAATGCGAGTCGCTGTCATTGTTGAGAGGATGACGGGAGAAGCGCTTGTGTGGCTAACGTTTTGCTCCCGGGTGCCTTCGTGAGGGAGCTTCCTGGCCTTGATGTTCAGTTCCAGTCCTCTGTATCCCCCGCCACCTTTCCTGTCGTTATACCCTCTGCTCCAGGGTTTACAGAACCTCTGGCCAGACCTTTCAATAAAGCCACCTGTTCCCAGTCTGCAGGGATGTTCCTCAGAGCACAGGCGAAAAGGGCGTTTGTTCAGTAATTGTTTGGTGATGTCGGCTGAGAGCTTCCAGTCCAGTGCTGGGGAAATGGGTTCCAGATGTTTTTCAGATCAAATCATGTTTCTTTGAAAAAACTTTGTGGGCTGTTCCACCGAGGGGGCAGATGGGGCCTGAAAGGCAAGTCCAGCAGGTTTGCATCCTGGTTTAAAGAAAAAAGGTCATTCAGCCGGTGTGTGTTTTGGAGGGGTGGAGCGGGGATTGCCGTATGACTGGGGTCTGTCCCCGGCGGTCTGCTGGGAACGTGAGCAGAGGCTTCTTGGATTTTAAGTAGCTGCCTGGCCTCGGTCGGAGCCGTTTAGAGGAACAAACACTTGAACTTTGAATGCTGCAGTGACTTCTTTTTTTTTTTTTTTAACAATTTGATTGATTGATTGGTTGGCTGTGTTAGGTCTTCGTTGCGGTGCGCGGGCTTCTCATTGTGGTGGCTTCTCTTGTTGCGGAGCGCGGGCTCTAGAGCACGCAGGCTTCAGTAGATGCCGTGCGCGAGCTCATTAGTTGTGGCTCATGGGCTTAGTTGCTCCGCGGCATACGGCATCTTCCCGGACCAGGGCTCGAACCCACGTCCCCTGCATTGGCAGGCGGATTCTTAACCACTGCGCCACCAGGGAAGCCCTGCAGCGACTTCTTGCCTCCTCTGGCTGGAGTTCTGGGAAAGCCTGTGAGGAATTTTAAATGAGTAATAATGTCCTTTATTGTTCGTTAACACTTGAGGACTTGGGGGTGAGGGGGGAGAGGAGGAGGTGGGGAGGGCCTCTGCTGGCAGAGCAGCTGCTGGGACAAGGTACCCACTGCAGTCTGAGCCCTCCTGGGGGCAAGGGCTGGGGGCCGGCGGGGCGGTTGTCATGCCTTCTGGACTTTGAGGGTCTCTCTCCATCACCAGGGAACTCCTGACGCCCCGCCAGCACGCAGCTTTTTTTAGAGCCCATCTGGCCGCTAACCATGACCACATGGGACTGGCAGAGTGAGCGTGGTTGTCTCTGCTTTACAGATGCAGAAACAACAGCTCAAGGGAAATTATATGTCTGTTTCATTTTTAATACTTTATTTTTTAGAGCAGTTTTAGGTTCACAGCAAAAGTGAGTGGAAATTACAGAGACTTCCCCCAGAAAGCCTCGCCTACTATCAACATCCCCCGTCAGAGTGGTACCTTTGTTACAACTGATGAACCTACGCTGATACATCATAATCACCCAACGTCCATAGTTTACATTAGGGTTCATTCTTGGTATTGGACATTCTATGGGTTGGACAAATGTATAACAACAAGTATCAATTACAGCATCATATAGAGTGTTTTCACTGCCCTAAAAATCCCCCGTGCTCTGCCTCTTCATCCCACCCTCTTCCCTAACCCCTGGTAACCACTGACCTTTTTATTGTCTGCCTATTCCAGAATGTCATACAGTTGGAATCACACAGTATGTAGGCTTTGGGGATTAATAGCCTAGGCTACCACCTGGGGCTCCGGTTCTAGCACCTTCTTCACCGTGCAAGGTTTGGTAACGCTGTCTATCTTTCCCCAAGCCAGTGGCCAGTTGTCCTGTGGCTTAGCTCCCTCCTGGGAATTCTGCTTTTCTTAACTGGATGCTTAGGAGTGGACAGAACCCACCTACGCCTGCCCGTGGTGTCAATTTCAGCGTTCTCACCACTTGTTTTCTTGTCTGTCTCTCCAGCTACAAGGTAAACTCCCTGCGGGCAGAGACCTTTGTATGCTTGAAAGACAGGCAAGAAAAATAGGCAACTCCCTGGGCATGAGATTTGTGCTCCGATGTGGAGCTAAGTGCAGGGTGCTGGGGGCAGGGTTGTCTCTCAGTAACAAGAATGTGTTACAATTTTCAAAGCCCCTTCCCTGTCCTGAAGGTCCTTATCTCTGATCAGTCCTGAGAGGTGGGCCAGGCAGGGGTCTCTGCCCACGATGGGGAGCCCGAGGCCTCGTTTGCGTATCATCACAACCTTGTGGACATCGGTTTGCTCTAACACACAGAGATGTTAAATGATGAGACCAGAGCTCGGACGCTCTGGCCCCTATACCGTGCTCTTTCCCATGCCCCCTCCATCCCGATGGTCCCGAGTATATAGTCCGTCTTGACATTTACTGACCGTCTTCCACGCAGCCAGACTGTGTGCTAAGTGCTTTATGGACATTATCGCACTAAAACCTTACGACTACCAGCACGGTGGCAATGATTACCTTCATTTTACAGGTCAGGAAACTGAGGCCCAGAAAGATTCCATAGCTCATGAGCAGCAGAGTCAGGATTTTAACCCAGGTCTGTGTGGGTTCCAAAGCTCGTGCCCTGACCATACCACAGCACCGCCACCTAAGCGGTAGAGGGCAACCTGCGGTGCACCCCAAATGGCCTGAGCTGTTTCCCGACTGCCGCCAGGCTCCAGGTCCAGGAAGAAGCCAGTTCCTAAACCAACACAGGGAAGAAGTGGGTTGTGGAGTTCCTCTTGTTCATCAGCCCTCATGGGCTGATGGAGACCCAGCAATGTCAAGTGACTTAGCAAAGGGACAGATTGGGGGGGGGCGTACAGAAGCGTGAACAAATCAGGGCCCGTTTCCTCCCCACCTGCAGGTCTGTACCACTAATCCAAGGTAAAGTCAGGAGAATCCATCGGACGTTCTAATTCCCAGGCCTGAGTTCTGCTGGCCACGTCGGGAATGCAGAGATCCTTGACGCGCCCTTAGAGGCAGGCGACGCCCAGAGGGCCAGGAGGGAGCAGGGCCAGGCCCGGCTGGTAGGCGTGGCTCTCCAGGCCCAGCTGGTTGGAAGGCGATGGCCTCCTCTACCTCCTGGAGCTGCAATTGCAAGAGTCGACACCAGGGGGAGATAGGCAACCGTCATCCTGCCCCGTCGGGGTGAGCGGGCTGGGTGGCCAGGGTCTCGGGCACAGGCAGGCGATGGCCAGGGCTGTGGGACGGTGGAGACCTGCCTGGGAATGGAGAAACAGAGGGTCCCTGACTTGGGTTGAGTGTGCACGCCTCTGCACCCCTTGCTCACCGATCCTTTGCCAGCTGGCTGTGGAAATGCCCTTCTATTCAAATACAAATATGCCTGGACTGGAATTCCTTACACTAGGGGCCATGAACTTGAAATGCCCTCAGGGGCCAGGCCCCTACTGAGGTGGGTGAAACAGCTGCTTAGAAGGCAAGGAGGAGGGCAGAGGCAGACCTGCACACAGAGAATGCCCCTCACATCCCACCTGGTAGTAAAAAGTTGTTTTAAATTGTGTTGGTGGCCCTCTGTTCATCCCGTTTTGCTTGCCTACAGACTTGACCTGCAGAGTAGGAAGAGTCTGGCGGGACTGGAAGCTGCTGGGTGTGGGAGCTGACTCACTGGTTCACAGATGCTCGGAGCCCCGAGGGCTGGTATGAGAAGCAGCCAGGGCTCTGGCTTTGCACAGACCTTGTCTTACATCCTAGTTGATTGCTCATAACGCCGTGACCTTGAGCAAGTTACTTCTTCCCTCTGAGATTCCTTTTCCTCACCTTAAAATGGGTGTAAGATCCCTTTCTGGTAATATGAGCGATCCGTCATCAATCCTAAGCTTCCCTATTTATTTATTTATTTATTTTTGGCTGCGTTGGGTCTTCGTTGCTGCGCACCGGCTTTCTCTAGTTGCGGCAAGCGGGGGCTACTCTTCGTTGTGGTGCACGGGCTCTAGGCACACGGGCTTCGGTAGCTGTGGCTCGCGGGCTCTAGAGCACAGGCTCAGTAGTTGTGGCGCACGGGCTTAGTTGCTCCGCGGCATGTGGGATCTTCCCGGACCAGGGCTCGAACCCGTGTCCCCTGCATTGGCAGGCGGATTCTTCACCACTGTGCCACCAGGGAAGTCCCAATCCTAAACTTTCTTGGCCCATCAGCAGCATTTGGTCTAGCTGGTCTCCTCCTCCTCGTGGTTTCTGGGACCCACACACTCCGGATCTGCCTTCTCCGTTTCTAGTTCTTCACTTCTTGGTCCCCTCTGCTGGGTTCTCCTCCCGCCAGCTTCTCCATGCAGGATACCCCAGGCCTCAGGGTTTGGTCTTCTTGTCATCTTTATCTACACTTTCCCCCTCTGTGGTCTCATCCAGTGTCACGACTGTAAATGTCATCTGTATGTATGCTGTCCTACTCACATGGCCACCGGGGTGACTGATGGACACGCTCACAGGCAACACGTCCAACCCCAGTGCCCAGTCTCTACCCTCCCACAAACCCGCACCGTCTGCCGTCTTCCCCATCTCGGCGAAGCGCTGCCCCGGCCTCCCAGCTGTGTCGGCCAGACATCCTGGCGTCATCAGTGACTGCTCCTTCTCTCCCACCGTACATCCAACCCACCAGGGAACGCTCTTGTCTTCGCTTTCAGAATCTATCCGGTCGCCGACCACTTCTCTCCTCCACTGTTAACACCCTGGCCAGAGCCACCTCCTTCTACCTGGATTATTGCAACAGCCTCGTAACTGGTCTCCAACCCACCACACCTGCCCCAAATGCCCAGCGTACCCTTAACAGAGCAACCAGAACGAGCCTTTACATCTCCAGTTCAGATCAGTTCACTCCTCTGCTCAAAATCTTTCCATTTCTCCTTAGGTCACCAGAGTGAGAGCCAAAGAGCTCACAGTGGCTTACAAGACCCCATATGACCTGGCCCATTGTCACCCCTCTGACCTCGATCCTGTCATTTTTGCTTTGCTCACTGGCTCCAACCTCCTGGCATCCCATCTGCCTTTTTTTTTTAAATGAATTTATTTATTTATTTATTTAATTTTGGCTGCGTTGGGTCTTCATTGCTGTGCACAGGCTTTCTCTAGTTGCAGCGAGTGGGGGCTACTCTTCATTGCTGTGCTCAGGCTTCTCTTGTTGTGAAGCACGGGCTCTCGGCGCGTGGGCTTCAGTAGTTGTGGCACACGGGCTCAGTAGTTGTGGCACACGGGCTCAGTAGTTGTGGCTTGCGGGCTTAGTTGCTCCGCGGCATGTGGGGTCTTCCCGGACCAGGACTCAAACCTGTGTCCCCTGCCTTGGCAGGCAGATTCTTAACCACTGCGCCACCAGGGAAGCCCCTCCTCCTTGACCACAGCAGCTATGCTTGAGGGCCTCTGCGTGGTGGTTCCCTCTGCTGGAGTCTGTCCTCCCCTCACATAGTCATGGCGCACATCCTCACCTCCTTCCAGCTCTGCTTAAATGTCATCTTCTCAAGGAGGCCTTCCCAACCCTGGCCCTGGCACCCCGAGCCTCCTTATCCCTCTCTACTTCTTTCCCTCGTATTTATCACCTTCTAAGCTACACACAGTTTCTTTAGTTATTATGTTTATGTGTTTGTTTTGCCTATTCCTGCCTCCACCCCACAGCCGGATATAAGCTCCGTGGGGGCAAGAATCTTTGGTTTATTTGCTGGTGTATCCCAAGCACTAGGACAGTCTCTACCACATAGTAGACACTTAATAAATACTTGTTGAATGAAGATTATTGAATGATGATTACGAGAGGACACGTATGTAAAGGCTGTCGGTGCCAACACAGGAAGCATTCAGTAAAGGATGATGGTGATGGTGGTGGTGGTAGTTATAATAATCTTCTCCAACGCCCAGGTGACTAGTGCATCCTGCAACGTGAAAGCTGAGGCAGGGCAGTGACTAGAAGACATGGGATACAAGGCAGAGGGTTGTGAGGTGTTTTTAGGGGTTTAAGGAGAGATAACAGAGAGCAGGAGATGGGAGGGAAATATTTTATCCCTCGTTGGAAAGGAATAGACCACCATGGCTGGACACAGAGGTATGCAGAGACTAGACCCTAGTAAACCTGTGGAATGAATGAATAAATCCCTTGCCTTGTCAGCACATGCAGAGATGACTTTAGTAAGTGGGCAAACAGCCTTGGCAAAAAGTTTGGGGTGCTGAATTGAAATAGGGACAATGGAAGGAAGGCGGTTATCTCCTGAGGCTGGACAGAGCGGGGACAGTCTGCAGCAGCATCTTCCCAGATGGCGTCCGAAGTTAACCACCCTCTGCTTGGGATCACAGCATCCTGCCTGGTACTCACTGACTCTTGGGGCCCTTTGGGTGATTGGACTGAAGAGAAGGTCCACATCTCTGGGGAGCTGAAGTCCCAGGTTCCCTCTCCCCCACCCCCACCCCCTGTACCTCTTCTTCATGCAAACCTGGTATTTGGTGAAATGCAATGCCAGCAAGACAGGCTTTAGTTCTTGCAAGTAGAGTGATGGTTAATTTCAGGTTTGGAATCTACTCCCTTGATTTCTAACGTGCTAAGGATGAAGCTGCTCGCCAGCTCTCCATGCATCTGGCACCCCCCATCCTCCACCTTCCCATCTCAGATGGGAAACAAAGCCACGTGAGGTGTACCTTTTTCAGTGTGTAATCGTGAAACAGCTATTTCCTCCTCCCTGTTCATTTCTCCCATTCACTAGCAAAAACCAGGACTCCATGGAAAGGTGCCTGCAAGGCTGAGATCTCCTGAAAGGCAGGAGCAGCAGGTCAATTCCTGCATCTCCCTGGCAACCATCTCTAACCTGGCCCTGCAGACTCCAGCCTCAGGACCATTAGACAAGAAAATGCGGAACCACACCTGTATAAGAAATCCAGGCGTTTTAGAGCAGTCAGTGTGAAATCAAAACCACAGAGCCATAAAATGGCTAGAAAAGCAACATACAGATAAATATTTATCGGATTTCAGGTTAGAGAAGGTCTGCCTGGGCATAAAAATCTAAAGATAAAGTCATAAAGGAAAAGAAGGGTGGATGTGAGTTACAACAATATTTGAAACTTCTGCACTTTAAAAAATGCCATAAACAAAATAAAAATCCAACGACAAACTGAGAGAACATATGTGCCATAAATATGACAAAGGATTATTATCTTTATGCATAAAGAGCTCTTATAAATCAATAATAAGAAGATGAATACCGCATAGAAAAAGGAGGCAAAGGATGTTAATGGGTGATTATAGACAGAAGAAAGTTCATTAAAAATGTGAGGGGAGGGCTTCCCTGGTGGCGCAGTGGTTGAGAGTCCGCCTGCCGATGCAGGGGACGCGGGTTCGTGCCCCGGTCCGGGAAGATCCCACGTGCCGCGGAGCGGCTGGGCCCGTGAGCCGTGGCCGCTGAGCCCGCGCGTCCGGAGCCTGTGTTCCGCAATAGGAGAGGTCACAACAGTAAGAGGCCCGCGTACCGCAAAAAAATAATAATAATAATAATTTTTTTTAAAAAAAAGTGAGGGGAAAGCTTAATTCCATTTATAATTCAAAGAAATGTAATTTTTAAAAATGGTATAGACTTTATTTAAAACCGACCAAATTTGAACTTTGGATTTTTTTTTTTAAGGAGAGTATACATTACAGGAAGACGTATAAATTGCCCCAACCTTTCTGGAGGGGATTTAATAATGCATATTAGAATTATTTACATATTCATTGCGTTTGAACAATAATTTTAGTTCTATGAATTTATTCTAATCTGATTAATGAGACACACACAAATTGACGTAAAAGGATGTTCATTTTAGTGTTATTGAAAATAGTGAAAGAAAAAAGGAAAATCATCTAAAAAGCTCAACAATAGATTGGTTAAATAGAATATGTTCTATCCATATGAAAAAATACCGTGTAGCTATTAAAAATCATGTTCTCAGGGAATATTTAAGGCTATTGGAAAGTCTTACAATATGTTTTTAAGTGAAAGAAACCAAATGATAAAACAGTAATTTCACTATAGTCCCAATTTTCAAAAATTATATCTTTTTATGCATGCATGCAAAAAAAAAAAAAAAAAAAACTAGACGAATGAAGAATACATCAAAATGTTAACATTGGATTGCTCCGAGTGGTGGGATTAAGGGTAATTTTTATTTTCTCCTTTACACTTGTCTGTAATTTCCATATGTTCTCCAGTGAATGTGTATTACTGTAATAATAACAGAAAAAATGCTATTTGGGGAGAGGAAAAAAGTGAATGCTAAGAGGAAAAGGCTTCAGCTACCCAAATGGTCTGAGTGCTGGTTGCTGTGGAAACTGTACCTTTCAATTGCCCAACTTTTTGTGAATTACTTCCCTGCTCTGCAGGGTTAGCACTAGGGCTGGATTCAGTGTTATCAGGGCAGGCGTGGGCATGCGTCCAGGGGGTGTGGTAAAACTGACGGGCGCTGCCTCAGGCGAAGGCCCACAGGCGGACCCGGGGGTTCATCCTGGCTCCTCTCCCCTTCCACGTGTGGAGGGGTCTTGTGTCCCCCGGGGAATGCCTGGGCACAAGCTGCCCCATGCGCAAATCAGCTAGGGAACCAAGAAGAAGCCCACTGCTTCTCTGAAAGAGTTCCCCCAGTGCCTTGTGGAGTACTGATGGTTCTAATCAATCAGCCTTTCACCACTCCCAGCCTGGCACTTAAGGATGGGGTCCCAGCAGTGGCGTGGGGAGGCGGGGCAAACAGCTGATACAGCTGAGTCCCAGAGACAGTTCGCGGAAGTGAGGCATCTAAGCAAAATCCCAGCTCCAGTTTGAGCCTTGACCCTGTGCCGTCTTGCCTGCCTTCTCTTTACCCCCTGGAGAGCAATCCCTGCTCTGAAGGGGAGCCGGGGATGAAGCACTAGCCCCAGGGCCTTTCAGGAAGCTGCCCGGGGGGGCTGGGTACCCCGAGTGCAAAGGCACTTTCAGATGCCTATTCTCGGAACACGAATGTCTCGCTGCCATTTGTGAATCCTGCTCCGAGCTCTAGGGTGTGGAGAACTGGTTGATTTATAGATCGAGGCAGCCACAAGTTGGAATTTTAAAAAGCAATGTGTCCTTTGAGCAGGAGCCCGGGCTGGGGGCTTTGCAGGCTGTCGCTTTGTCCCAGGGACCAGATGGAACTTGTTTTTCTGTTCACTTGGGGGTTTAACCCTTCGTGCACTCCCTCCCGTACAGCCCCACTCAGGAGTTGCTGCCTTTGGGGCAAGGAGTCAGCTATGAGACAGAATCCACACATCTGAGCCTCCAAGACATTTATTGGATATGCCTCATCTTTTCAATCCCCTGCCTTGGCCGGATTATTTTGTTTTATTTAGCACAGTGACATGTGCCAGGCGCTTCTAAGTGCTTTAGAAATACTAATCCATTTACTTTTCACAATCATTATTATCCCAGTCTTACAGATGAGTAAACTGAGGCACAGATAGGTTAAGCAACTTGCCCAAGGTCACACAGCTGGTGAGTGATGAAGCTGGGATTTGAAAACTTGCCCAAGGTCACACAGCTGGTGAGTGATGAAGCTGGGATTTGAAGCCCAGCTGTCTGGTTCCCAAATTTGTGTGTTTAATCACAAAATCATGGCTGCCTCTCAGATAGCAGGCAAATGGATTCTGCTCTTAACAGTTCGGAGTTCCTGGGGTGATTCTTCCCACTTAAGCTATGAGAATGTAAGGCACCATCAGCGTGAGATGAAATCCAAGTCCCAGGCGTTTGTGCCTGAGATATCACTGCCATCCTGGGTCTGTCTCACCTGATGCTCCTTCAGGCTTGTCACCTGATTCTCCCTATTTATGAGGTCCGTGCGGCGTAATGAGAGAGGTCCAGTGTTCAATGCCCTCCTCCACTCCACCCACAGCCTGTGTGAACCCAGTGGGATCCAGGGTCCCTGAGTTTGGAACTTGTTCTGCTGGAAAAACTTTGTGTCATATATAGTTTTCCTCCAGCAGGGGTCCTGGGGTCTGCCTTTGGTCAAGCTCTCTTGCGTATTTATGGAGCAAAACCCACAGGGCTCTGCGAACATTTGTAAAATATTGGAACCCCAGGCAGGCAGATGGAACTGTTCCTTACCCTAGGGAAGTCAACACGGTTCTTTGTCCCTTCTGTACAGGGAAAGGAGTTGGACAGAGACTGGGGCTGTGACAGCGGTGGTCAGAATTGGGTGTCCACGGCACCCAGGCTGCATAGGGAGAGGCTGCAGCCTGGGGAGAGGGTAAGAAGGCATCAGGTGGGGCTTGTCACCTCCTCACCGAGGTCACGGGTGCCCGCGGGAACACTGTGCCTCGTGCCAGGGGACCCGGAGAACTTGGGGTGGTTTACTCAGGAAATGACGTGGGACTTGGAGTCATTTGAAAAAAATGGCACTGCAGTGATACCATGCTGGAAGTGAGCTGTTCTTTCTAAGCTCACCTTCTGGATAATCGAACCTTGCCCGTTGACATACTCCAACTTCTTATTTTAATCGTTTTGTATGGCAGTCTCTCTAAAATAGATTACATACAACCCCGCCTTCTTAAACAGTCTAACGAATATAGCTTAACCTCTGTTAAATGATTCCATGTCATCCTTGTAAACATCTGTCACAGCCGGTGCCCTTGCTACCTACGGCCGCTTCTTCAGTGCGGCAGCAGGAGTTGCTGAGTCATGTTGTAGCAGGGCTTCCGGGGACTTCTAGCGGCTAAGGCCACGCCCCTGTGGGCAGGTCCAGCCTGGCCCTGGGGGGATGTAGCCCTGATGATAAGTCCTCTTAGGGAATCAGAACGCTGGAGGCTGCCTCAGGGGCCCGCAGTGTTTTCTCCCACTGGGCTTCTGATACCAAATGCGGGGTTTTATCCACACCGACAGCTAGCTCTCCGTCTCTCCAACGTGGAGCCCTACAGTTAAACTCAGTTCTCACCAAACTACCCAGACTTAGTATCAGACTCCACAGGTTAAGGGCTCAGTCCCACAAGACCATCCCCTACTTCAGACGTTCATCACAAGTATTGGTGCCAAGGGTACCCACACTTCTCTCCGACTCGGCTAAAGAATTATGGTCCCCACTACACATTCCCTTTCAAGTTCAATAATTTGCTAGGAGAGCTCACAGAACTCAGGAAAGCAGTTTTCCTACTATTACCAATGTATTATAAAGGATACAACTCAAGGAACAGCCCAATGGAAGAGATTCATAGAGCAAGGCATGGGGGCAGGGGTTACGGGGGGCTTCCGTGGCCTCCTCCGGAGCAGCACCCTCCCAGCACCTTAAAGTGCTCACCAACTCAGGAGTTCTCCAAATCCCATCACTTAGGGTTTTCATGGAGGTTTCATTACAAAGGCATGATTGATTAAGTCGTTGGACATTGGTGATTGACTCAATCTCCACCTCTCCCCTCCTTGGAGGTCTGGGGTTGGGGCTGAAAGTTCCAACCCTCTAATCATGCCTTGGTCTTTCTGGGACCAGTCCCCATCCTGAAGTTATCTGGCATCTTCCCCCACCCCCCCATCCCCGCCCCCAACCAGTCACCTCATTAACACACAGAAGACATTCTTAATCACTCTGGAGATTCCAAGGGTCTCAGGAGCTCTGTGCCAGGAACCAAGGATAAAGACCAAATATATGTTTCCTATTATGGTACAGTTGTGTTTGACAGTGTAGGGAGTGGATGGGTGGTATTGCAGATGACTTTATATGAAGTTAGGCAAGACCAAGAGGGGACTCATCGCTCTCCAGGGGTCGCAAGCTGCTGATTAACATGACACGCTCCCTCCAAGGGCACAGGCAACACCAAGAGGTCACAGAGAGTCAGTTAACTTCACAGCTGAAGGCCCTGAACCTAGGACTACGCTGGCACCTGGCAGGTGCCTGATCGATAGTTACTGATTGTGTAATTGACAAGCAAATGGCTATTTTGCACCAGTCACCTGGTTTCACGTTAATGTCTTCATCAGCTTCCCTTTTGCTGTCCCTGAGTCTTCAGTGAATCTGTGATGCATTGCTCTTTTCACAGTGGTACTGAGAACAAAAGCTTCAGTTCTGTGTCTGTGCTCTGCCTTCACTGTAGAGGTGGAACGTGCCCAGAACAGGGGCTCAGAAAGAAGAACAAGAATCTTGAGGAACAGGAGTCTGAGATGCTTGTGGTCCAGCTGCCCTGCCCAACACAGAGTTTCTTTTTTCTGGAGCCAGTTCTGCCTTAGGAATATAGGTTTTATTTTATTTTCATAAGGAAGGCAGACTTTTTTTTTTTTTTCTTTTTTCTTTTTTTTTTGCGGTACGCGCGCCTCTCACTGCTGTGGCCTCTCCCATCGCGGAGCACAGGCTCCGGACGCGCAGTCTCAGCGGCCATGGCTCACGGGCCCAGCCGCTCCACGGCATGTGGGATCTTCCTGGACCGGGGCACGAACCCGTGTCTCCTGCATCGGCAGGCGGACTCTCAACCACTGCGCCACCAGGGAAGCCCCAGACTTTTTTTTTTTAGATCACTCACAAGTGATAGCTGTAGAGATCAAAGAAATTTGTAAGGTTATTTGTTTCTACACAAAACCACCCAACACTGCTAAAATTACTTTTAAAATTTATTTTCCTCCTGTCATCTGTTATTTCTTGCTCCTGTCAAAGATGATTGGTATCCTTATGTCCCTTCTGATCTGCAGCAGGATGGGAAAACTGATAACCAAACAGGTCAGAATTATTTCTAAACCAAGAGTAAACAGGCTCAAAGTGAGAACGTGAGTCAAGTGCCTGAGTTTTCACCTACAAGCCCCGTGACGTATATGAGATGCCTCTGTGTGTATTTTTCGGAGCCGGGGGCGGGGGGGGGGGCGGGGTGTTCAGGAAAGCATCACAGGGGGGTCAGAGCATGAGCTCGAGGTCTAGAAAGACAGATGTGAGTTCAGATTCCAGTTCTGTATCCAACTACCTTCACTAGTTTCTCAACTTCTTAGCCTGACTTCCCTCATCTGTGAAAGCGGATGGTAATATCTACTTTGAGAGGATTAAAGAGGAAAATGGTCAAAGCAACCAATTTGAGTGCAGAGAACTTTCCCACAGTAGGCGCTCGGCCTTCCCTTTCTGATGTTCCGCCGTGTTCTGGACACTTGGGGTCGTGGGAGAGGTGACCTCCCGAGAAGTCGTTTTTATTGTCTCTCACATTTAAAGAGCCTATTATACATTGTGTGTTCCTCATCCTTGTCTCATAACGGTCCCCTGGGCCTGGCACAACCTGTACCACGATCCCCGATTTGCAGATGAGAAAGCTGAAGCCGAGAGACGTTAAGGATTTTGCCCAAGGTCACACGGGCGGGGGGGATGGAGCCCCCACCAGAAGCCCGCTCTCCTGGCCTTCTGCTTTCTCTGTGCCTCGCCCCTCCTGTTGTCACAGGTTCCCCCTCCACGTTCTTGACTTCCTCACTTGCAACGTTGGCTAATAAAACCTTCCTGGCCTTCCCTGCTGTCTCTCGGGGTCCAAGATGGTTTAGCTGTTGTCCCAGGCCCCAGGTGCTTCAAAAGACGTGGTACCCATGAAAGCTCTTCGAAAAAAGTAAAAGCGGTACACAGGTGAATTCTGCCATTTTTCTGCTCTCTTTTAATCCCTTTCTAATGACACTGGGTAGGTGAGATGCCTGACAGCCCTCTTCCCTCCATCCCCTCTATCCCTTCCCCCGACCCCAGGGGAAAAACAGCCAGGAGTCAGAGCAGCTTTTCCAAGAGGACTGCCGCTCCACTGAATTCAGAGTCCCGGGAGCTCGGCATCAGGCCGTGCGCAGCAGGGCACACCCGGAAAACCTTCCAGAGGAGAAAGCTAACAAGCACTTTTTTTTTTTAACCACCTGTAAAAGCAAGTCTTCCTCATGCCTGGGCTTTTCAGAATTAACGGTTTTGAAGGCTCAGCCATCTCCTGTGAGCACTTCAGGCCCCTCAGACCGGGACATGAGCTGAGTGAGCCCTGCTCTGTCATCCCAGGGCCGAGACTCCCCAGGAAGGGGCTGGCTCTTGCCCAAAGGGGCCGGGTTGGGCTGGGGACGGGTAAGGGTAGGGGACGGATGGCCAAATGCCCAGCAGCCCTTGGCTCTGTAGGTCTGCGTCCAGCTTGCTGAGGGCAGCTTTTCCCTCCAGAGAGCAGGGCGTGATGAGAGCTAACTGGTCAGGTGCAGTCCTAAGTTCTTCAAGTACCATCATCCTTTAATCTTCCCAGCAATGCTGTGAGGTGGGTGCTATTATCACCCCCATCTTCCAGATGAGGAAACAGGTGTGTAGCTGGCCCCAGGTGCTGAGCTTCAGAGCTGGCCTTCAAGCCCACGGGTGATCTGGCCCCAGAGGCTGTGTATTAACCACCACACTGCACTGATTGTCTAGGACAGTGGACTGTAATTCCAAGCCACATTCCCTCCAGTGGAAACATCCACTGGAGGGACTAGCAAAGTGAGACTTGGGTTCAGTTTCCCTGCCTCATCTAGTTTCCATGGTGAGGCCTGTCCCTCTCTGTCTTCCTCAGCTTCTCCACTCTGGAGGGTAAGGGAGCCTCCTCAGGGCTCAGCCCCTCAAAATTCACCCCTTTATTACCAGCAGGGCTCTCCAGCCTGCCCTGCCCTCCATCCTGGCTGCTGTATTTCAATCACAAATTTTCTCTTACAAGCAGTGTCTCATCTACCCCAGACCCTTGAGAAAGACTTAGTAACTCCAGAGGAGAAAGAAAAGAGGCAGAGGACCTAACAGACATCCCAGGGGCCCACTCTTGCTTCCTCCTGGGAAGGCAGAGCATGAGGGAAACATCTGATTCTCTCGGGTAAGAACATCAATTGTTGTCTTTCAAAACTTACCCTAAACCACAGGTTAGAGCACTTTGGTTGAGGTTCTTCATATTAGATTGAGCTGTTTGATGACTGGGAGGATACTTAACCATTTTCTGAGATGGTGTCTTAGTCAGCTCAGGCTGCCATGACAAAATACCATAGACTGGGTGACCTGAACAACAGAAATATATTCCCACAGTTCTGCAGGTTGGGAAGTCCAAGATCAAGGTGCTAGCCAGTTCAGTCTCTGGTGAGACCTCTCTTGTCTTTTCTTGTAGACAGCTGCTTTTTCTCTGTGTCCTCACATGGAGAAGAAGGAGAGAAGAGAGAGCAAGTTCTCTGGAGTCTCTTCTCATAAGGGCACAAATCCCATCATGAGGGGCCCACCCTCACGACCTCATCTAAATGTAATCACCTCCCAAAGGCCCCACTTCCAAATACCATCACATTGGGAATCAGGGCTTCAACATATGGATTTGGGGTGGCCACAAACATTCAGTCCACAGCAAATTGGAAAGACTAAGGGAAGAGCATGTTTAGGGGATGGGTGCAAGAACTCGGGCCATCTGATCTGAACATGCTGAGTTTGAGGTGTTATCAGACATCCAGGGAGAGATGTTGAGCGAGTTTTTATACAGAAGAGTTTGATGTTCAAAAGAGAGGTCCAGGGCTTCCCTGATGGCGCCGTGGTTGAGAGTCCGCCTGCCGATGCAGGGGACACGGGTTCGTGCCCCGGTCCGGGAAGATCCCACATGCCGCGGAGCGGCTGGGCCCGTGAGCCATGGCCGCTGAGCCTGTGTGTCTGGAGCCTGTGCTCCACAACGGGAGAGGCCACAACAGTGAGAGGCCCGCGTACCGCAAAAAAAAAAAGAGGTCCAGGCTGGAGATAGAACTGGAGTTGAAACTTACGTCTCCAAACCACAGTTTTCTCAATTATAAAATGGGATGATGAGTAATACCCATCTCATAGGGTTGTTGTAAGGTTTGACGTAGAAAAACAAAATGCCTTGTGATGTTTCTATGCATGCTAAAACCAGAGAGCTAATTCTCGGAAGTTAAACGGCAGAGATAAGCCTGGCGAAAATTATGACATAGTTTGTCTCTGGTACCTCAGTCCTCCACGAATCGTGCCCTTCCCCTCATCTTTTTTCCCCCTTAGACATGTCAGCATCCTCTTTCTTCTCCAACCCACCCCCATCTATGTCTGTTCTTCTCAAACACATCACATCACAGTGTGGTGACTGATAGCAGCTTAAAATGTTATCTGCCTCAAGGGATTTTGCATGCTAAAAGGCTGAACCGGTCTTAAATTTAAAGAAGAAAGAGAAAGAAAAGGAAAAGGGCGGGGAGGGCTGTATTTTCTCAATTAGCGGAAAAACGTAGTCTTTACTCAGTATTAATTTTTCCCCATACTTTTTATAGTCTTTCTTAAATCTTTTCCCTTCCCTATTAATGTCTACATTAAGCCTTTATAATATATGTATTTTTTAGCATATTTAGTATGCTTGATACTTGATTTAGCTATATATTTGTTTATACCTATCCGTGTATAAAGATTATCTATCTATTGATCTATCATGTGTATATGGAGAGAGAGAAACAGAGAACCATCATATGCTATGCATCAATATAAGTTGAGAACTACTGAGCTAAAGAAAAGAGACACTAATGGTGGGGTTTTAGGCATCATATATCAGGCGGTGAGATGGATTGAGGCTTCTGACACCTCTGAAATTCTGTCCTGCCATAAACTGTCACTTCCTAAGTTCAGTGTAATTCTGGTTCTACCAATGGGCAAATTAGATTGGGAGAGTCTTAATCATTGCTGACCCTCAGCTTGAACAAGCAGAGAGAAGCCAAGGACAGGTGGACAAAATGAGAAATGAAATAGGTGATGTGGTTTTCTAGATATCCAGAACTGGAAAAATCTTACTGGACTAAATGTCAGGAAAGTTAATGTAGAAATGCATCTGATTCAGCCCCAAGAAACCCATGGAGAGAGGGGTGGAAGGAAACTGACCATTTGGATGATGAAGGGAGATCAGAAGAGACTCAACTTGGATGGAGGGTACTTGAACCCCAGTAATATCCCCGCTGAACATCGCAACCATCAGGTAAATAAGCCATTGGGGTGAGAATTCACAGGTAAGGAGAGGCAAAACTCCAAAAACAAGTACAAAATTCCTGGTTACTAATGGATGTTAGCCCTGACCCATGCATTGCTCTAGCTCAGACCTTCATTATACCATGCTCAGGTTATGACTCAGCTCCCTGTCTCTTCTCCCAGATTACTACATCTTCCTCTGCGCTCCCACATTACTCTGCATCCTAAGAGCATTTATCTCACTCCACATCAGGATGTGGTGTTTTGGAATAATGTCTCTTCTCCCCAACTATGTCACTAGCAACTTCCAGGGAGCTGTCTCACATCACACATCAGCCCTGCCCCAGAACCAAGGAAGCACCGGGTAGGCAGTAATTGGGAGCTCAGGCAAGCAGGATGGCATGAAGCAATTTGCCCATGGGAAGCAGGGTCCATGCCACTAGGCTGGGCTCGGGGCTAGGTCTCATCCCCTAGGAGGCAATCTCGCAAAAAGGCAGAACCTTCATCAAGGAAAACTAGATAGGTTACTGAAATGGACCTTAGGATGATCTTATCAGCAAATTGGACATAGCAGATGAAAGAATCAGTGAACTTGAAATAGATCAATAGAAATTATCTAAACGCACATAAAGAGAGAAAAGAAGAGACAGAGCAGAGCATCCAAGAATTGTGGGACAATAGAAAATGCTCTAACGTACACGTAGTTGGAGTCCCAGAAGAAGAAAGGGACAGAACAGGGCAGAAGAAATATTTGAAGACAGAATGGCCAGTACATATTTTAAGTAATGAAAGGCAACAAACCGCAGATTCAAGAAGCTCACACAACTGTAATCAAGATTAAACAAACAAAATACCAAACACCTAGACATATCATGAACAAACTTCTAAAAACCAAAGATAAGAGAAATTCTCAAAATTCTGAAGACAGCCAAATAAAAAAATAATGCTGGCATTCCCCTCACCAAAGTATTTCTAAATACTCATGAAGGAAAGATGTTCTCAGGGGACAGAGTTAGGGAGTACACGAGGGGGGCAAATGTGTTAACCTATGCCAACATTTCCGTAGTTCTCCACGTATTTAGATTCTTTCCTTTATATTATGTCAAGGAATTCCTGTCACCTCAATCTCATTTAGTGTAGGATACCACTGAGTTCAGATGTCATCATATAACCCACTGAGCAAACAGAACCACCCCCGGATGATCAAGCTAACTTTGGATCTAGAATCCATATTGATCAATCTGGCCCAGTCTAAGATTATCTTCTTTTCTCTCTGATCTAGTATCTTTCCCACATATATTTCTCAGATTTCTGGCAATAAATATAAGAAAACAAATGACAATTATTTTTGTACGGAAGTCTGCCGTTTCAGGATCAGACTTTGTACCTCTCCACGGGACATGCTGAAATCTGACTCTAGAATAGGTTGCGAGCAATGAGGGTTGTCAGTGTGGGCATCAAGAACAGATACTCTGTTGCAAGGCAAGATCAGCCTTGTCAGACAGAGAGAAGGGGTAGCTTCTGCTGGAAGGGGAGGTGCAGTGGGGTCTGAGGTTCAGCCATCTGAATCATGCATCCCACTTCAGAAGGTCCCAACCTTTCCCAGTCAGTGCTCTCTCCCATAAGAGACCTGAACTGAACTTCGGCTGTAATTCGGCAAACTGCAGGGTCAGTTTCCGTTTCTGATTCCTATTTTGTTGGCCCTGAAGCTGCAGGCTACTTGAAGATAACCCACATCTCACTGATGTAGCATTCTGGGGTTGTTTTTTTTCCCCCAAAGGTTCTTTCAGGCTAGTCATAAGTGTTCCCTGCTCTTCTGATTGTGCCTTGAGTCAAGAATTTAATCCCCAAGTTTGTTATTTTTTTCTTTAATCTCTCTACTTCAGGCAGAAGCAGCCATCTTACTCCACTGTCTTTATATTCATTAGTGCCAACATAATCAACTATCACGAACTCTGCCAAACTCTTATCTTTAATAGACATTTTATTCTAAGCAACCACATTTGACAATTAAGAATCTTTCACTGCTGTAAATATCATGGGCTACCAGTGTCACATTTTATATTGGTAATCTGTTACCCCATCTGATTTTAAGCAATTTGCTATCATGTACTTTGGTGTCATTTATGTCATGTTGCTTTTGCTTGGAGTTTCTTTTACTGAGCTTCTTGGACCTGTGGGTTTATAGTTTGCATCAAATTTAGAAATTTTTCAACTATTATGTCTCCTAATATTTTTTTCTGCCTCCCTCCTTTCAGGAACTCCAATTACATCTGTATTTAGCTACTTGAAGATGCCCCATAGCTAACTGATGTGCCGTTCTGGATTTTTTCCCCCAGTCTTTTTTATTCTCTGTTTCTCATTTTGGATAGTTTCTATTGCTGTGTCTTTAAGCTCACTAATATGTTATTCAGTGTGGCTAAGCTTCTGTTCATTCCTTTGAGTATATTTTTCAACTCAGACATTGTACTTTTTTTTTAGCCCTTCCAAATCAATTTGGAGTTTTAAAAACTATGCTCCATCTCTCTTGGGATATTTAAGCATCCCTACCTTCTTGAACGTATGGAATATAGTTATAATAATTTTTCATGTCTACTACTTCTATCTGTGTCATATCTGGGTCTGCTTCTATTGATTGATTTTTGTCCTTGTTTTGCTTCTTTGCATGCCTGGTAATTTTTTTTTTAGGTGTGTGCTAGACATTGTGAATTTTTACTTTGTTGGGTATGAAATATTTTTTATATTCTTGTAATTATTCTTGAGTGTTGTTCTGAGGTGTAGCTGGGTTCACTGAAAATAGACTGATCCTTTTGAGGCTTGCTTTTAAGCTTTGTTAGTGGGAGACCAGAGCAGCCTTTTTCTAGGGTTAATTTTGCTCTACTGCTGTGTATTCTACTACCCCATGAATTGTAAGGCTTCTTTTTTTTTTTTTTTTAAATCTGGCTGGTGGGAATGCAAACTGTTCTTAGCCCTGTGTGAGCCCTGAAGATGTTCCCCTCTGTTCTTTTGGGAGTTCTTTCCCTGGACGTACATAGTTTCCTCACATGCAAGTTCTGATCAGTACTCCACTGAAGACTCAAGGAGGACTCTCTGCAACTTCCAGAAATCTCTGCACAGCTCTCTCTCTCTCTGTCCTGTGAATTCTGGGCACCTTGACCTCCTTGGACCCCCAGCCCTATCTCTTCGATGCAGAATGACTGTCAGACTCCACCTGGGTTCCCCTTCCCGGCACTGCAGCCTGGAAACTCTGTTCAGGCAGTAAGCTGGGGTAATCGTAAGATTCTCCTCATTTGTTTTCCCTGTCTCACTGATCACTGTCCTGCCCTGCCTGCTGTTCAAAGTCCGAAAACCACTGTTGCACATATTTTGTTCCGTTTTTTAGTTGTCTCAGGTGGTAGGGTAAATCTGGTCCCTGTTACGCCATCTTGGCTGGAAGCAGAAGACTTTTACCTGTCTTCAGACTGGACCAGACAGGCGACCAACCCCAAACATGAGGGTCTACTGCCTGCAACCTCTTCTAGTTCCAAAACACTACCTCAGTCAGTGCTGAGTTGTGGAAAACTGAAACCACACTCTAGCTATTTTAAGCAGGGAAGTACTTACTACAGGAAATTAGGTGCTTACAAAACTGTTAGATGGGCTGAGGGGTGAGCTCTAGTTTCAGCCTCCAAGAATGACTCCCCCAGGAATAAAACCACCGAGCTGGCCTACCAGGGGAGCTGCTTTTTCTGCCCCAGTGAGGAAGCTGGGGAATCAGGATGCTGTCTCTGGAACTGCTGACTTCAAAACACCACAGCCACTGCATCCAGGGGTCAGGGGGCTGTCTCCAGCTCCGAAGAGACATTTAGCTCCCGTGAAGTCAGTGACTGGACTTGAGAACAGTGAGTGTGGAGGTCTCTGTTGCTGCATCTCTCCCCTCATGAAGCTGCCATCCAAGACTGGAATTTTGCTGCAGAGAAACCCAAAAGTCTTCACAACTGCATCAGCCCAGGAAGTAGGAGAAGGCCTCTGCCTCACCTTGTTGTGTGGGTGTATCTCATTGGTGGAATCAAATTTGCATCCAGAACCCCCACTGCAAGGGAGTCTGGGAAATGTAGTTTTTAACTTCCAGCCTCTGCAGTTCAGGATGGTCCACTTGCAGGAGGTTGCAGAGGGTGCCAAGTGACAATCACTGTGTAGTAAAGAAGAGCCTGATTCAGGAAGAGGATGAATGTGGGAAGTTAAACTGAAATGCACAGAACTATGATTTATCAGGACAAGGCTGGATTCTTTTTCCACCTTGTGTCCTTTAATAGTCTCCTTGCGTGGAGTTTATAATCTGGTACATCCTCGCTGTGATGATGAGAAAATCTCCAGTCTAGAGAGAGTGGGACTCTTGCTGACTGTAAAGAGACGTTCCAGAGATGCAGGAGGGCAGTGGGCCCTGTGCCCCCACCATGGGGTGGTCCCTAAGTCTTCAGCTGGTGACAGCACAAGCAGGGACCACCATGTACAGCCACATCCATCAGCCAAAGGAGTTAAAGTGACACTTTTATTGATAATTTCTTATCTCATCTCCGAGCAGTGACATTCCGAGTCAGCGACCTGATATACGCACCAGGTTTGATTGAAAGGGACTGCAGAGGAAGAAAAGCAAATCTTGAGGGCAGGAGGCACACACCTCAGGTATTTTATTGCTGGTATGCTCCATTGTACAGAGCAGAGCCCTTATCCTGGGACTCATCAATAGTCTAGAGACCCTGGCTAGGCTTTGGGGAAGCCACAAACCCCCTAAATTATTTGCAAATTTACTTCTGCAAAGTGTTTTTTGGATTCCATATGTTTTAAAAATTCTCTTTAGGGTTCTATGATTTTAAATAGTTAAGAATCCCCTGAGGTGTGGGGATTTCTCTTCCAAGAATAAATTCTTTATTTCTCTTTCCTTTTTTATAGCCTTTGCAAAGCAAACTGTCCCAGTGGTTTTTGAAATTATCTTTTTATTAATGGCACAAAGCATCATGCCCATTTTCAAGCTATGACAACGGAAGCCCAAGAAATTTGAGTTTGTTCTCATTCTAAGTTAAATTGGCAATTGAACCATCACTTAGCCTGAAATCTTCTGGGTCCCTCAGCCCTCACTTAACCCACAGAATCACGCTACCTGCCAACATACAGTCTCTAATTTGATCACCCACGGCCTGTCAAGACCAGTTTTAGAAGCAGAACGCAGGCTTCCTGCCCTGTGTTTTGTTTACCGTAGTCAGGGGAAACAAAAGGGTCACCTTTATGTGCCAAGGACATACAAAGGAAGGGAAGACTAGAATGAGTAGCCTGAGTCAAGGAAGCCTTCTTGGGAGAGATGAGCCTTTAAACCACTTGATGTTTACTTGGTACCATCATATAGAAGTAGAAAGGGCGGAATATTCAAGATGAAGGTATGGAGCAAAGCTCAGGGGCTGAAGAGACAGAAGGAAACTAACATTTCCTAAGTACCTACTTTATACCTTAATTTCATTTCATCACAATCCTAAGAGGAGGCTGAGATATTATTATCTCTAGTTCACTTATCAGGAAACTGAGGCTCAGAGAGGTAAGTGGCTTGTCCAAATTAATACATTTGTGAATCATGATAAAAATCAATCAAAACACCTGCCTGAAATGGAGGGAAAAAAAAAACACACACAAAACTTCAGAAATTTAATCCAGAAAATGTAGGCCTGTTTCCGTGTACTTATTTTATTCTTGTTAATGTTCCTGCCACTCTTTGGCAAAATGTAACCTCCTAAACTTTGGAACTTGAGATTGATATTTCGTTGCTATGGTCACAGCGATAGTAAAAATAATATGAAAAACATCTACATTAAAACATAACCTAGGACCCTTACCTTATACCATATACAAAAATTAATTCAAAATGGATCAAAACCTAAAACTAAGAGCCAAAGCTACAAAACTCTTAGAATAAACCAGGGTAAAGCTGGATTTAGGCAATGATTTCTTGGATATGACACCAATAGCACAGGCAGCAAAAGAAAAAATAGATAAATTTGACTATATCAAAATTTTTAAATTGTCAAAAGATATAATCAACAGAGTAAAAAGGCAACTACAGAATGAGCAAATATTTGTAAATCATATATCTGATGAGGGATTAATATCCAGAACATATAAAGAACTCCTACAACTCAACAACACCAAAAGGAGTCCAATTTAAAAAACGAAAAAATGACTTGAATAGACATTTTTCCAAAGATACACAAATGGCTAAACGAGCACATGAAAAGATGCTCAACATCACTAATCATTAGGTAAATGCAAACGAAAACCACAATGAGATGCCACCACATACCTGTTAGGATGGCTACTATTTTTATAAAGGAAAAGCAAAGACAATAACAAATGTTGGCAAGGACGTGAAGAAATCGAAACCTTGTGCACTGTCGGTGGGACTGTAAAATGATGCAGCTACTATAGAAAACAGTATGGTGGTTCCTCAAAATATGAAAAATAAAATTGCTGTATGATCCAGCAATTCTACTTTTGGTTAAATATCCAAAAGAATTGAAAGCAGGATATTGAAGAGGTATTTGTACGCCCATGTGAGCAGTATAATTCAAAATAGCCAAAAGATAGAAATGACCCAAGTGTCCACTGACAGCTGAATAGATAAACAAAATGTGGTCTTATCCATAAAATGGAATATTATTCAGCCTTAAAAAGGAAGGAAATTCTGACATGTGAGACAACGTGGATGAACTTTGAGGACATAACGCTAAGGGACATGAGCCAGTCACAAAATGACATATACTGTAGGATTCCACTTGTTTGAGGTCCCTAGAGTAGTGAAATTCATAGAGACAGAAAGCAGAATGGTGGTTGCCAGGGGCTAGGTGATGGGAGAACAGGGAGTTGTTTCATGGACATGGAATTTCAGTTTTGCAAAATGAATTTTAGTTTTGCAATATGAAAAGCGTTCTGGAGATTGGTTGCATGACAACCAACCACACAACACTACTGAACTGTAGACTTAAAAATAGTTAAGATGGCAAATTTTATGTTAGGTGAATTTCACCACAGTGTTTGAAATATATCACCAATACATGGCATTTAGAAATAATTCAGAAGATACATTACTTGGGAAATTATTTTTAACTACTTTAGCACTAAGTAGGCTGACTACTGAATTTCCATTGCTCATACTTTGAGTTAATTAAGTATGATTCTTAGTGCCTCTACTTTCTACTTTCTTGGTTTCTGAAGGTATGAAAGAGGCTGTGATTATGGCGGAAAGGTGGTGGAAAGACCCAGTTATAATCCCATCCTTGCCCCTGCTCAGCTGTGCGAGGCCGTCTCACCGATCTGGACTTTATTAAGGGCCTTAGTTGTCTCCCAGAGACTGCTCTCTAAATGACTCTAATATTTGCCTCCATAACCCTGAAGTCTACATAAATAACATCCCATGGTACGCTAGAGGTAATACCATGCCTTAACCACGTTGCCATCCCCACACCCAGACTCCTCATTCCCCAAATAGCTGTGCTCTCTGGGCAGCAAATGACTCATGCCAGACCAAGAGACCATCTGAGTATTTCATGCATTTGCAACTTGGGTTTCATTGGCAGGTGAGGATGTGGGAGAAATCAGGTGAGATTATCAGGGAAAGCAGGAGGCACCAGGCTCCAACCCTCTCAACCCAGCCTTCTGCGCTGGCTTCTCTCTACTGCAGGATCTAATATGAGCCACTTACACTTTGTTTGTCTCGGTTACCTCATAAGTACTCATTCATTCATTCATTAGGCAAGTGCATTCTGAAGAAATACAAAAGGGAACTGGCCCTTTTTGAACATCTGGCTGTGTCGAGCTCTTTATAGATGTTATTCCATTTAATAAGACGGGTAGAATTTGAGGAAGAACTTTATTCCCAAGACACCAGTGAGGAAGCTGAGGCTCAAGGAGGAAAATAATTTGCCGAAGATGAAGCATGCTTGTCAGTAAGCGGTGGAATCGGAATTCAAACCCACGTTATCTAATTCCAAACTCCACGTGGTCCACCACACTGCACTGCTCCCTGTCATCTGCCAGGCTGTCTCCAAATATGAGTGGTGTCTAGGCACTCAGCGTCCAGTGGATGACGCACCGTGAGGTGGCGGGTAGAACCGCAGAGGTGTGCCCACCGTGTTCCAAAGCACAGAGGAGGGGAGCAGGGAGTTGGAAAGATAGAGCTAATGATACCTTTCCTATGTGAGGATGGGGGAATGGACCAGATTACTTCTTGGGGTCTTTTCCAGCTCCAAGATTTGTAACTCTATGCCTTGAAGATGCTTGAGGTCTAGAGAATTGCTACCCCAAGTGTGACCCATGAAATTAGCAGCATCAGCAGCCCCTGGCAGCTTGTTAGAAATGCACAGTCTCGGGCCTCATCCAGACCTACCAAATCAGAATCTACGTCTTAGCAAAATTCCCAGACACATTTCCCAGCGCTCATTGCTACAGCTTCTCTGCTGGATGTTCTCTGGCCTTTCACCCTTCAGCCCCTGGATGTTCTAGAGCACAGTCATTGCTGGGCTCCCAGGCCACCTCTTCTCCATCACCATCTTCTTCCAGGGCCTTCTGTCTCCCTGCCTGTTGAGGGTAGTGAGTGCGGGCTCACATCTCCCCACTCCTCCCCAGGAGTGTGAAGTCTTCCAGGTAACATCTGGTAGTGCTCAGCCGCTTGTTCAGAGACCTCAATATTGCTTGGCTCAACCAAAAATAAATTGGAAAAGAAAATTGAACATTGCATCAATTTGGAGCAAGTTTATAAATTCTGCGGCTAAGCAATACCAATAGAAAATGATAGATCGCTGCAGAGCAGGGCGTCCCTGCAGTGATGTATAGTCACATTAGCTGAAATACCGTATTACATGATTCTGCTTTATTACCAGTGTTGGTGGCAGACAGAAAAACAGATTACACTTGAGTTCAAATCGATAGGAACTTTATTTACTGGCCTTGTAAAAACATATTTCTGCACTTTATAAAAACATACGGTAGATGCTATTGATAGAGCTTGTCTGCTTGTTAAAAAGCAATTTGCCCAAAACGAGGCTTTTAAGCTGTAATTTACGGCATTACCTTTTTTTTCAGGGTTCTGTTCGCCTGGCTGTGCTTTGACGACTTCCTTAGACTCCTCTTGCCTTTAATTTTCTCTCTACTTATCATCTCCCTAAACTCCAAGCTCCCCAGGGCCTCAGAGCAGGAAGGAGAAAGGAGCAGTCTTCTCTCAGTGGAGGCTGGGGTGTGTTCCCCAAAGCCCACCCTCCTATCCTCAGCCCCCTTCTGTTGTTCTAGTTTTTGAGGGGGCTCCTGTGAGTTCAGATGGCCCGGCCTCCCCCTCCTGCTGTTTCTCGCTCCCATGGACTCTCCTTTCTCTCCTTCCGCCCTCTGAGAAAGGCACGTCTCTCTCCCAAGCCCTGATTTCAGTCATTCTATGTGGTAGGAATATTACTTCCATGTTATAGCTGTGCAAACTCAGGCTCAAAGAGCTCAAACCCAGATCTTCTGACTCCAAGTCAAATCAAGTCTTTTTCTTTTTCTTTTTTTTGGCCGCACAGTGCGGCATGCGGGATCTTAGTTCCCCGACCAGGGATCAAACCCGTGCCCCCTGCAGTGGAAGTGCGGAGCCCTAACCACTGGACCACCAGGGAATTCCCAAATCAAGTCTTTTTTTTTTTTTTTGCGGTACGCGGGTCTCCCACTGCTGTGGCCTCTCCCGTTGCGGAGCACAGGCTCCAGACGCGCAGGCTCAGCGGCCATGGCTCATGGGCCCAGCCACTCCGCGGCATGTGGGATCTTCCCGGACCGGGGCGCGAACCCGCGTCCCCTGCACCGGCAGGCGGACTCTCAACCACTGCGCCACCAGGGAAGCCCAATCAAGTCATTTTTGAGGCTGGAAGATGTGTGTGGCAGTAAGCGGGTGCTATGGGGATGTGGAAGAAGGCTAATGCGTGAGCTGGGTTATCCAAGAGTCTGTGATCCAGTTGGGGAGACAAAACAAAGCTATAGGCAGACCTCGGAGTTATTGGGTTTCGTTCCAGACCACCACAATAAAGCAAATATAGCAATCAAGCGAGTCACTCAAACTTTTTGGCTTCCCAGCGCATATAAGTTACATTTACTGTAATCTATTAAGTGTGCAATAGCATTATGTCTAAAAAAAACAATGTACATACCTTAATTTAAAAACACTTTATTGCTAAAACATGCTAACCACCATTGAGTGATACTGTAATCTTTTTGCCAGCGGAGGGTTTGAAATATTATCGAAATGTGATAGAGACACAAAGTGAGCAAAAGCTGTTGGACTATGGCACCAACAGACTTGTTCGATGCAGGGTTGCCACAAATCTTCGATTTGTAATAAGCGCCATTAACTGCAAAGTGCAATAAAGCAAAGCACAGTAAAATGAGATACGCCTGTTCTTTGCAATACACGACGGGAGGCGCTTATCAGTAGTTGAACTGAATAGTGACCGAGCTCGTGGGAGTTTGAGGAAGAGCGGCACAGGCAGGCAGAAGTCAGGGAAGCTTCCTGGAGGAGTGAGGACTTGAGCTCAGCCCTGAGGGATGGCCAGGGTTGGCCTCGCTCAGCCAGGGGAGGGGAGAGATGAGAGAGCTCCCTGCGGCAGGATGATCAAGGTGAGGGTATGTACGTCAGCAAAGCGGAGCCCAGCACGTTCCTGAAGGGAGAAGAGCAGCCCTGGCTGTGTGCCCGAGAGAAGTGAGACATTAGCCTGAGTGCATGGCAGCCCCTGACTCCCAAGGAGAGAGCTGAGAGTAGATGGGGACAGCGAAACGGCGTTGTAGGTTCCCGGGTGTAGGACTAGCCCAGAAATAATGGCTTAGGGAGATTTATGCCACAGCGATGTGAGACCATGGTTGAAAATATGGAGACTCAGAGAACGTGCCTGCAGCTGTGCCAATGGCCCTGCTCAAGCTAGCATAGCCCTGCTCAGAAGGGCACCAGGTGGGCTGGGTGGAGGTGGGCAGACCCGGGCGGGCGGCCGTCTCAGTGACAGGTCCCAGCCTTGGAGCCAGGGGCCTGAGACTGATGGTTCTTCCATAACTCTGTTTTTTTTTTTTTTTTTTTTTTGCGGTACGCGGGCCTCTCACTGCTGTGGCCTCTGCCGTTGCGGAGCACAGGCTCCGGACGCGCAGGCCCAGCGGCCATGGCTCACGGGCCCAGCCGCTCTGCGGCATGTGGGATCTTCCCAGACCGGGGCACGAACCCACGTCCCCTGCATCAGCAGGCCGACTCTCAACCACTGCGCCACCAGGGAAGCCCCATAGCTCATTTTTTAAAGAAGTATCCGTTGAAGATGTATTGCGTGGGAAAGACAATTAAATGTAAAGAAGTAGAAAGCAATTAAACTTAGAGCACTAACTCCGTTTACATTGTTGTCATTGTCATTATTATGAAATGTTTTGAGTCAGCAGGTGTATACGGGTCACTGTAAAAAGTGATTCTCGCACTCAGCTCTCCACCTCTGAAGCAACCACTGTCACCCATCTTTGTGTGTGTGTGCACCCTCCAGAGATACTTTACAGGTTGCTGACCTCTCCCCACCCCCTGCGTCTTGGCCTTGACCTGAGACCCCAGACTTCACAAGTGCCGAATGCTTTGGACATGATTCCATTTAACCCTTACAACTCCATGAAGTGGGCATGGTTTCCAGCTGCATTTTAAAGATGAGGAAGTCTAGGCTCAGGAAATTTAAGAAAGCCTCAAGGTCCCCCAGCTACCAAGGATGATCAGAGGCCATGAAGTTGAGGGCCAGATCCACATAGCTGTGGGCTGCATTAAGTGGTCTCCTGTAAGCAGCCTGGACGTAGGAGTTTGTCTTTCGCCTGTTCCAGAAATGTGGCAACTTGCAGACAGAGAAGGGAGAAATGTAGCCAGATCACTGACTAGGAAAGCCTTGACGATTCCTCACATCCAGGCAGTCAGGTGCCGTGTTGAAGCCCTCTGTGGGTGGCTGCCTCTGATCCCGTCTCTCTGTGAAGTGCAGCAGTAGACAGTGTAGCACTGAACAGAGGGTTGATTTGCACCGGAGGCAGGATTTGTCTAGTAAGGGTCTTATTACTGAAGAAACGGTTGATGAGTGAGTGAGGGAATGAATCGACAAATAAATGTAACTTCCCTCCTTAATCTACGATTCCATGTTGATTATGCTTAAAGATCACACAAGAGAGGTGAGCCTGACTCCTCAGAAGGGGTGGATGGATAAATCAGCTCTTTACCTAGTATGTGACTAGGAAGTAGTAAAGCAGATTCTGGGAGTGACCCATAAGCTGGCACGAAAAGCGATTCCCAAACGCAGGTGCCCCCACACTCTTGCACCCTGGCAGTGTGCCTGGGACACAGGACAGGCGTCCCCGGGAGGGTCCTGGGGAACACCACTGAGGAGTATTCATTGGGATGTGTGAGTCCTGACTTCATTCAGAAAATCGCTGGCGACCTTTGCCAGAGCTGCTTCAATAGCGGCGATACTACAGAAGCCAGAAAGCAGAGATAATTAGTGCCTATGGACTGTCCTTCTATGTCCTTCTCATCTCCTTTGCTTGAGCAGAAAGGGAAGTGTCAGCATCCTGGAAGAACAGAGAGGGGTCACAGTTGTGTCCTGACCTGGGGCTGGGGAGGTGGACGAACAGGGCCTGGCAGCTGGCATCGCTGAGCTTGGCACTCATCTCGTGGAAGAGACCAGTGCCAGCCTGGTTTTCGTGTTTTGTCTCAGATGAAAAGGGAGGGGGCTGGAGTCATGCAGACCTCAGTTCGATTTCTGGTTCGGCCCTGTACTATCTGTGTGACCCTGAACGAGTCATCCAAACTCACTAAGCCTCAGTTTCCTAATCTATAAAAAAGAGAAATAAGAGAAATCGCCTCACAGGATTGCTGGGAAGATTCAATGATTTGTATAAAGCACTCAGCATTTATAAGCTCTCGATAAATAGGGCTATTTTACTACTAGCATCAAGCGAGGGTGGTGCACATTTTCTAGGACTAGGTGATACCCGTTTTCACTGTTACGTCCATCTCTGCTCGCATCGCCCAATGCACCGCCATGTGCAGAGATGCCACATTCCATTCTCACTTCCAAGAAGTGTACACTTCATCCGGGAGCGTGCAGTGAACTCTGCGCAGATGTAACCTGGTAATTATCTAACAGTAAATAAATGCCCCTGTGACTCAGGACAAAGATAGCACTGCAGGGTGGAAGAGGTGAGCCTGGGTAAGACTTGCATGAGCAGAGAGAAAAGGGGAATAGGACGAGCCAGGACACAGAGGCAAATATTCTCACTGGACTCAGCAAAATTAAGGAGAGGGCCTTGGGAGAATATGATGATGGGATGGAATTGAACTGGTCATGTGAAGGCTGGGGATAAGTGAGAAGCCTGTTCAGAGGAGAAAAAAGGAAGGGGAACATCCAAGTCAGGGGGACGGACGTTGATCCTCGGAATGAACACCCCGCCTTCTCCCTTCCCTACCTCCTGGGGTCCTCAACAGTTGTGAACTGAGTGGATCTCATCAACTGGCCCTTCCTTGATTAACCTCCCTCCTAGATCCTGAGTCATAGTTTGCACTTGCTTCCACCTATTAGCCAGTGCACTCCCCCATCCCACTGGAATCTGAGAACACACGTCCTGACATTATAATAGGCTCCTCAGAGGAGGAAATGCCATCATCCGTGTTGGTGACAGCGGCTCCCAGTCCTGCCAGGTAGCTTTAGCAACGTCCTAGTCTTCCTTGTCTTGTTAATTAGGAGAGCCTATCTCACAGATTTGGGCAATGAATCTCAGCTAGCAGCTCTTCAGCCTTCATAACTACTTCTAACTAGGTGGTGGGACCAGGTGCATTTCGTATTCCGCCTAAAGAGGCCTTTGGGTTTGAGGTCTGTGTGTGACCCCTCTCCGCAGTGTGGGGGCAAGAGGAACCGCCCATGATGGGGAAACAGAGGGACATTCTCTGCAGCCTGTTCAATTGCCTCCAAACTTGCTCATTCTTCAGCCCCAGAGCCAAGATCGATCTACTCGGTCCCTTTCCCTTCAAGGATGTGTGTCTAGGTGTCAGGGAGCCTTTGCACTTCAACATAAATGCTTGTGAACACCCAAGCTGAGAACTGGTGAAATCAGCTGATGACGGAGTTTTCCCCCTCTTTTAATATTCCCCGTAAATAGTATACAGTAATCAAAGTTTAAGCCGCCCGAGACGAAACAATTGCTTAACAATCATATAAGACAAAAATGATCCAGCAAATGACAATGAGGCCCCGTGATATACAGAACAGATGCATTCAATGTACCATATTATAATGTGCTAATACAAGATTGACAGCACGATAATAGGAGTGAGCAGCCATTCAGCCTATAATTCCGAACCAAATGTGAGGCTGTCCACAGAACTCAAATCCTAGCAGGCTGCAAAATTAGAGGTAACACGGCGCAAGGTTCAAGACAACTCATTAGCAGGTTGGCAGAGTGTTTCAGGAGCAAATTTGTCTGTCGAAGGAACTCATTTTGTGCCATCTTCAGCTCAACTTTTTTTTTTTAAAGTGTGCAGATACCGTATTCCCTGGAGAGGAATGCAGGGGTGGGAGTCGGAGATCTGGTCGTAGCCCTTGGGGCACAGTGAGGTCGCTGTTGTCAGTATTTGAGCGGCCGGTATTGGGTGTAATCTGGATGTGTTCTGTGGAGCTGACAGCGGTGATGGTGACAAACACTGTTTAGATTAGTCTCAATGTGAAAGAGTGAAGGGATGCCTTGCTGGCTGTTGGGGGGCTGTTCCCACATCAGAAAGGGTTTGGATCAAGGATGTCATTAAGGATATGCTAAGGATCCTTCCAGGTCCTGAATCTCTAAACTTCTATATAAGTGTCATAATACCTGCTTTGTGCAAATGCCCCTACTCTTTGAAGGATGCCCAGGGTTTGTTTGAAGCAGGTGTGGTAAGACACACGACACAGAAGTGACTGCCATAAAGGAAGAAGTTTTTATACTGACAGGTCCCTAGAAACTAGAGGCAGACCACGCAGGGGGACCACATGGGGAAGCACCAGGGTCTGTCAGGGAGTGAGGGAGTGAGGGGAACTATAGGCAAAAGCCTTTATTGTAGTTTCCATGGGTAGGGAATAGGTGAAGTAGGGTAAGTAGGCTTAGGATTGGCTAGTTTGAATAACTTCATGGGCTCTGGGGTATAAGGGCTGTCCCCAGTTGACTGGTGCCTGAACCTGGGGTGATTAGGCAGGCGGATGGTGGCCCAGAAAGTGAGAACCTGATGAAGGACTGGGGACATAAAGACCCTGGATGAGGCTTCCCTGGTGGCGCAGTGGTTGAGAGTCCGCCTGCCGATGCAGGGGACGTGGGTTCGTGCCCCGGTCCGGGAAGATCCCACGTGCCGCGGAGCGGCTGGGCCCGTGAGCCATGGCCGCTGAGCCTGCGCGTCCGGAGCCTGTGCTCCTCAACGGGAGAGGCCACAACAGTGAGAGGCCCGCGTACTGCCAAAAAAAAAAAAAAAAAAAAAGACTCTGGATGGTCTGCTTAGCATATGAAAGGCATGCTCTGCTTATAAGAATTAGCTAGTCCTGGGAGGGGCAGTATCCACACCCCACCCCTGGCATCAGTGAGACCCCAAGACATCAAAGCATCAGAATACAGAACAAAAAGACATGATGAATGAACACACGTTCATAGCCACACACCATCAGCTGCCTTCCCTTTCCTGCCAGGCTGGGGCCTCCCCCATCCCTTGCCCCAGACCCCTAATGAAAACAGGGCATGGTGACATCACCATCTGCACGTGACAAAAAGCAGGTTGTGTCGGTATGTTACCCAACACCACCCCAATCCGGGGTCTGTGGGGTCAGGAAGGGGAGACTCCCACCACCCTTTGACCAATGGAGCCATTGCCAAGCTCCTCCCCGTCTCTCCTCCCTCTTTGGGGGCCCGGGTGCTGCCTGGGTGTGGACGGCACCAGCCACGTGACTGGGGCTGTCTTAGAGCGTGATTCAGAAATCCTACACGTCTCAATTCCACCAATAACGGGCTGCGTGGCCATGGCAAGTCTGCTTCACATTTCTGGGTTTCCGTTTCCTTCCCTAGAGAGAAATTGGACCAATCCCAGTTCTAAATGCTTTGTTTCTCTGAAAAATTGGGGGAAAGGATGGGGAGAGGCAGCAGAAAAGCTAAGGAGATGGGTAGGGGTGTCTAATCCTCACATAAAACCAGTGATGTGCGCAAGGACAGAGAAGCCCCCCACGCCCCCCAGCCCTCCTCCTTCAACCATCCTGTGGAGCTGACACTCTCCCAAGTGATGGTGACGATGATGACCATTAGAGTAACAGGAATTCAGCCCCTTCGGGGTGGCCAGGCTTTTACATTCACTACCTTATTTAATTCTTACAACAGCCCGAGGAGGAGCAGCCCCACTCAGCACCATTGTTCGGCTGGGGAAACTGAGGCTTAGAGAGGTTAAGTCAGTTGCTGGCTGTCACACAAGCAGTAAGTGAAGAGCCAGGTCTCAAGCCCAGAGACTCGTTCCTAATCACTGCACTCTGCTGCTCCCTCTGCCGTGGGCAGGTTGGTCCAAAAAGGATTCAATGGAGTGTATCCCAAGAAGCAATAGATATTCATTCCAGGAGGGAGAATGAACCCCCAAGGAAAGGCATTGCCCATGGGGAGAACTCTGTTTGGAACTTAAGGGGTTTCACTTTTTCTTTCACCAGCTATTCTGAGTCTTTTAGGTGCCCGGCATGGCCCTAGGCACTGAGGATGCACACCCGTGAATGAGACAGGCCAGGCCCCTGACTCAGGGAGCTCTCAGCCCGGTGGAGGGAAGGGGGCAGACAAGAGGAAGCGAACGGGTAAATACAGTAGCCGTAGAGGGTACCAGCCTGACAGGCTCTGGCCCTCCCTGTGTCAGGGCCTGCAGGTTGGAAAGCTCCAGACACCGGAAAAGGCGCAAGGCCGCCGTCAGAGGGCAGAGGGTGACCGCTGCCGTCAGAGGGCAGAGGGTGACCGCCGCCGTCAGTGACCAGGTCAGCCTCCCTCAGGACTCAGGGAGCCAGCGATCGAGACCAGACAGGAGGAGCGCAGCCCAGCTGCCGGCCTAGCCGTACCCTCCCCCTCAGCCCCCTTCTCAGGCCCGAGTGTGGGAGCAGCTCTTCCGATTGGCGGCCAAACTTAAGCGCGTGCAGAAGCCAGAACAATATTTTCAGCTGCGGGAACAACAACAAAAATGATGTCAGGCAGCCCCTTTCATGCAAATGCATCGTGCCCATCTGAGTGAGGTAGAATTTCACCAAATTTTACGATGAAGCAAACATCCCAGAAAATATTTGTTTTCTTCTCTGGGGGAGGATGCAGAGATGTTGGTAATTAAAACTCCCATCGATCACTGCTTAGATCTCAGAGATAATTGCACGACTGCTGCAGATGTGTGTTGAATCATGCAGTTTTGTTTTCACGGGGGTGTGTACCCCAAGGCCTGGAATCACACCTCCCCCGGTGTGTCCCCTGTCCTCCCCCACCAGCGTGGGGCGGCGTGAGGACTCTCGGGGGGCAGTCCTGGAGCCCCGAATTAGCTGTGTGGGGTTGTGTATGGCGCTTAACCTCTCAGGACGTCAGGTTTGTCTTCTGTCAGCTGAAGAGTAGGACCTCGATTATCTCAAGGTTCTTTCCACCTCTCTTGCTTCCTGGAGTTGACCTTCCCCTCGAGAGCTGATCATGTTACCAAGTCCAAGCTCGTACTGCTCGCTGCATGGCAGGCCACTCAAGCAAGAGACGAGTTTTGGGGGCAAAGGAACAGGGGCTTTATTTGGAAAGCCAGCAGACCAAGAAGATGGTGGAGTGGTGTCCCAAGGAGCCATCTTATCCTTGTTAGAATCGAGGCTTCTTTTATACTAGAAGAGGAGGGGGTGTAGTTGGTTGGTGCAAACATCTTGGTGCCAGAATCCTTTGTTCTTGCAGCTCTGTGGGTAGGTCCGGTCACAATGTTCCTGTAAACCTCCAATAAAACAAATGTTATTCTCTGTTCTGCAACTTTTTATCTCTATATGAATAGGAAAGTGTTATACCTTTAAAGGTCAAAGCCTTGAGAATGGGCGATCCTGCATATTTCAGGCTATAGGCAACAGTCTTATAGCAAAAGCAGAAGAATCCAAAGGTTACAGTAAAAGAAACAGATCCAGTATGGAGTCAGATTAGCTCTTCCTTATTACAATCATCTCTCCACATTGAGTTTTAATCTCATCTCTGCAACTGATTCACGTGTCTGTGACACACTTATTGAGTGCCATGTGTGTGCCAGGCCCAGTGCTAGCCTTGGAAGCACAAGGATGCCTGAGGTTCACCCTGCCTCTGAGGGGCTCACAGTCTGGTGGGCTGGATGGCCCGGAAGCAGACACATCACAAGAAAATATGTTGTGTGCCTTTCCAGAGATTCGCACTCTCGTTGTGTGGCCAGCCTGCCCTGAGGTACCATCAGCTGTAGTGAGACCTCGCGGGAGCATTAGCTGTAGTAAAGCATTTCCCCTGGGGCAGGACCCGAACTCTCCTTCTTCCCAAGAAATCAAGTACACACAGGAGATACGGTGGATGGGTCCAGAGCCACACTCAGGAACAAGAACCATAATTTGTAGCTCTTGCCCTCACCCGTGGCTCTCTGATAAGAAGCCAGATCAGCACCATTCTAAATGCTCCCTTATAGCCTCTGGGATCGGCCCTTGGTGGCTTGACTGTGACGACTACAGTTGAAGAGCCAGAAACCTTTGGAAGGGAGGGATATTCTTCCCTCAGCATCCAGCATGGCCTGGGTGTTCGGTTTGCTACCGTATTCCATGAGCTCCGAGCCTCCTCTGATGAAGCCAGGGATGCAGCCCTGTTCATTCTTGCACTCTGCTCAGGGCTGACCAGGAGTGAGGAGCCCCTGTACATGTCCCGGAAGCAGAAGGAAGGAGACCCTTTTCCCGGCTGGCTCCGGCTCCAGGAGCGCCACCAGGCTCTCCCGTGTACTTTGTGATCAGAACTGAGCAACCAGATGACTCAGAGCCTCCGCCGGAGGCAGCAGCAGCGAGCTCACTAATTTGGCGCGACAGGTAAACTGACAAGCAGAGAAGTGCAAAAGCTCCACCCAGAGACGGGAGGCTTCTGCAGTATACCCGGTTCTGCCGCGTCTCAGAGCCCTCTCCCTGAACATCTGCAGTTTGCATATGGCTTTGACCTGCAGTATAGGTTTGAAGTAGAGGCCCCCATATCCCCTCTTACTACTGTATTCTCCAACCTTCCATGCCAGGGACTTAGCCCCTTCCTTCTTCGCCATCCTCACCCCATCTCTACCTCACCCTCCCTAGGAGTTGCTGTGCAGCCAGCCTCCTATGCCTGCGATGGATTCGCTGGCAAACGCCCAGCCCACAGTAGTGCAGTAGCCCTGGAGACCCCAAGAGGTCTTTCCCCAGCCAAGTCTCGTTTGGAGGGGAGTGTGGGAGGAGGTGGGGACAGTGAGAGGCCCTTTGACTGTACTGTGTTCTTCCCTGCCTCCCAGTTACTACCGAGCTCGTGACAGAGCCTCTGCACGTGCACCATGGATGGATGGATGGATAAATGTCCCCTCTGTAGTGGGATGGGGAAACTGTCCTCTCCCCCTGTATCTTTCTGCCTCTCCCCAACTCCATGCGTTCCCCACAGCAGGTGTCTCTGAGGCAGTGTTTATGCAAGCAGCTCGTGTTCTGCAGAGTTACAAGAAGCTGTTGTCAATTTGAGGAAAGCCCCCAGCTGCCCATGTGTGCGTTGGTCGTCCCTGACAAGTTCGTAACAGGACTGGAAGCCGGGTGGGTGGGCTTCCTGGACTTGAACCACTGGACTGGGGGCCTCCCTGCTGCCGCCCGCTGTGTGTCTGTCTGAAGCCTCTCGGGGCCTCGGGCTTCCCAGCTTGGTGTCCGGAGCCTGTGTCCCTCTCCTGTAGTAAGTGCGTCCTGGCTCTGGCTGGCCGCTCACGGGAGCACAGTACCTCACTTAAGTGAGGGCAAAGAAACCTGACTCTTGAAGGCATGACAGTCCCCAGGACGACCAACCCTCCAGCAGGCCCAGATGAGCTCTGCATCGCCCCTCGGTGTTTAATTCCAAGTCAGGAAAAGCAGCTCTTCGATGATATGCTCATTATACACCAATAGTCCCTTTCTTCCCAAGTCGTCCCTGACCTGATCCATGTGTCCACGGATAGGAAGGGAGTGAAAAAGGTTTTTGAGCCACCAAAACAGTTGAAATGGCTCAGAAACCTTATCCCTGAGGCTGAGGGGCTCCGTTTAAGGATTCCCACCCAGCACAGAGGTATCACAAAGCCTTGTCACTTCTCGGCTGTTTTCTAATAGGAGAACCCGGTTTGGGGAGAACAAAGTCCGAAACGTGATGTTCATTTGATACGTGTAAAAGCAGAAAAAAGTCCTTGAAAACCAATCCACCATGAAAAAGCTTCATGTTTCTGAAGGGCTTCTCTGTTCCAGACACATGCTACCAAATTCACATTTAGATCCTCACAAGGACCGTATAAAGGAGATACTCTTATTCATATTATCCCCATTTTAAAGATAAGAGAGGTTAAGTAACTGACCCAAGGTCACACAGTGGCTGAAGAGAGGATCATGGAAACTCGAAACTTGGAGTCTTTTTTTCCTACCCTTCACGTCACAGAAATTTGCTTACCTAGTTTGGTCAGCAAGAAAATGTATTGGTTTTGCCCTGGGGAAGCTGATGTCCCACCTGAGAAGTAGCTTTGTTTAAATAGCTGAGGAAACAATTCCTAGCTCATTCATTAACTTCTACTTTACATACTTCAAGTACTGCTTATTTACACAACCCAGGCACTGTAAACACACACTCACCAGTGAAGCAGGGCTGTGAGCTGAGGTCGAGATGGGTGCGTCACTCCTGCACCGAAAACTTCCTCACTGGATGGTGACCTCCTTCCTGAGTTTCTGGGTTTTCAAGCGCTTCCAAGCAATCTCATGCAAATCCTTTCCTGGAATGGGGTCTAAAGAGACCAATCCCGAGACGCCCAAGAAGGAGCTGGATGCCGTCTCTTCTGGGTAATGCATTCATTCCATCCTTCCACAAACCCTGGCTGAACTTCACCATGGACAGGATGTACCTACCGGTGATGCAGAGAGTCCTAAGACGCCACCTCTGTCCTGGAGGAACTTGGCAGAAAGAGTCAGCAGACACGTTACTGTAGTACGTATGGGATGCACAGGAGCTGCGTGATAGTAAGAGGGGTGGCTGCGCATTTGAGCTGACTCCTGAAAGCTGAGAAAACCAAGTCTAGAAAGGTCAGAAGGAGTGTTCCAGGTGGAGGGAAGAGTACATGCAATGACAGGAAGATCTGGAAAGCCTGGGAGGTGTTTCGAAGCATAGCATGAGACTTAGCCGGTCTCAGGACAACGTGAATGGAGAGGAGCTGGAAAGGAAGTGGGGGGGCCGGACCTGTGAGGCCCTTGAGGACTGAACCCGGCCCCTGATTGCTGCCAGCTTCAGCCCTCTCAGACAGCAGAGGAGCAAGTCGCTGGGGTTCCAAGAACCGTGTTACGGGCTAGAAAGTTACGGGCAAGAAAGTGCAGAAGTTTGTAAACAATTAAACAAACAAAACCAAAACCAGTCATCTCCTATTTGAGATTTTTGGTAAAATAATGTCCTATGTGGTTTCCTGACGAGGGAGAGAAAGGGATGGAGTTAGCCTTCGTGGGCAGGGAATTATGCATAATAGCCAGTGCCCTCTCTCAGGGCTTGAGAGAGCTTGAGAATCACTTCGCACGTGAGTCTCCCTGGTGCAAAGGCTGCGCACAGCTGGCTCCGAGGGATAAATTCATTATTCTTCTAACAAGGTTGTCTCACAAGGCGAAGAAAGGAAGCGATTTCAAGGTTGTGGGTATATAGCCTGAATGGGGAAGCAGGGTAGCAGCCCTAGACCCCCACCCAGAACGCCAAATGAGGAGGAAGACCGCCAAAACCTCCATTTCTTAAAGCCCCGATGAACAGCTGAAAATTACTTGCCCCTGGAAAAAAAATAATAATAAATTCCACATTATCATTTCAATGGCTCCTCGCATAAACACCAAAGAATCAGAAAAGCTGGTGCCTCGTGTTGCTCCCAGAACCTGAGAAATGGTATCTTTCAGTTATCAGATTTTATTTCTTTGCAGCGTTACATTTTATACATATTTATTCATGCAGAACAGAAGCGCAGCGTTATTGAGGCTGCCATGGGAGCGGAAGGAAAAGCTGTTATACATAAGAATGCACCGCATTTACATCGTCGCACTTTGCGACAATTGAACTATATGCAACTTTTTTTTAATACTAAGAAAAAGACTCTGACTTGCATTTAATTTGCTGATTTTTTTTTTCGTTCTTCCTCCTGCATTTTCCTATGCCACAGCAATGTGAAATGGGGAGGGGTCGAGATCCTTGAAGATACAGAGGGTTGGGGGCTAGCAAGAGGTAGCTTTCACGGGGAGGGGTCAGGGACCCAGGGCATGTTTATAACTATTTCTTTTTTAACAGATGCAGTGAACTGAACTGCAAAACATTCATCTTCCGATTTAATAACTCATTCTCCCTGCATGGAGACGGAGGTATTATAATGTTGGATATCGCTCTTCGGGCTTTTGAGTGTCAGTGATGAATCCCCCATCTTCTAATGAAACACGTTTTCATAGTAATTGAAATAATCAATTTTTTTTTTGCCTCTTCATTTTCCCAGGGACTTATAAAGGGGCTTTTGACTTCTTTCCCTTCCCCTCTTCCGATCTTCTTTTAATTGAAATTCCTTCAGCCCCTGAGATGCACAGCGTCCGTCTTTCTGGAATCTGTGTTCTGATGGCCTTTATGCTTCCCCCACAGTCACAGTCACAGGATGGGCTCCAATTCCAGCAAGTTAGGGGGCCTGAGACCTGGAATTCTGGGCTAGGTGTGGCTTTTCACCTTAGCAAGCTGAGCATCCCCAGGGAGGGAAAAACATGGTAACCAGGCAGTCGTGGGGACCCCAGAGAAGAGCAGGGAAGGGCCCCAACCTGATAAATCCTGAAGCTCCCACATTAGACCAACCCCTAAGTCTCCCCTAATACCCCCAAGGTCAACATCTGGGACTGCCCCTCCCCATTCTGCATGCACCTCTCAGGCTGCACGTGACCTCATCCCTGAGAATTAAAATAAATATCAGTGTGTTAAGAACAGTACTGCTTCCTCAAAAATAAAATTTGGGAGGGGGCAATGGGGGCAATGATGATGTTGCACTGAGTGTAATATATTTAATCCGCAAGTTACTTTAAATGCTATACTGGGGGCTTCCCTGGGGGCGCAGTGGTTGAGAGTCCGCCTGCCGATGCAGGGGACGCGGGTTCGTGCCCCGGTCCGGGAAGATCCCACATGCCGCGGAGCCGCTGGGCCCGTGAGCCATGGCCGCTGAGCCTGCGCGTCCAGAGCCTGTGCTCCGCAACGAGAGAGGCCACAACAGTGAGAGGCCCGCGTACCGCCAAAAAAAAAAAAAAAAATGCTATACTGGTAAACTTAACTGGAATGGACAAATGTAATGTTGTCCCCTAAGACTTCTTTTCCTCTCATCCTTTCCTCCATGGCTGACACTGAAGAGAAAGAAAAGCTTTGAACAATCGAGGTACAGGCTCTCTGGTAACTGTACCAGCTTCGGAAGATTTTCCTGGCCCTTTCGCTTCATACCCACCCAGGGAAAGATGATTTTGGTGGAACCTTGCTCGGTTGCAGCTGTAATTTAACTTTGCCTATAGGAATTCTCCCCTTTCTGTGTTTAGTCTTTCCTGATCTAGCAAAAAATAACTTGGAAGTCAGGAATCAGGATTTGGAACCAGTCCTGGCCAGGAACTCAAAGTAGCCATTGAGTAAAAAAGGTCAGGGAGACTGATGGCCTTTGGAGGCAACTTCTTCCTTCACAGTCATGGAAATAATATGTTTTTGCCCCTTCGTTTTCCGAGGTACCTTATAAAAAAAGGCTTTTGACTTCTTTCCCTTCCCCCATCCTATCGGAAAACTCACACGTGGTACCCTGCCATGTCCCAGCTAGCAGACTTCACCTGCTCCGTGCAAGTATATGGGCTGCAGCCAGCATACTCAGTACCTTTGTCCAAATTGCAGAAAGGAATCCTGTCTTTGGGTCTGATCATCCCTAGGCCAGGAGGCATGGTTTGGCAAATGGAGCAGGGGCTGAATTTTAACCCCTAGTTTAACCCCCCTCTTACCTGGGGACCTCTGTGCAATGCACACATTGCTTAACCCTGCTGGCAGTAGATGGTAGCTTTTGAGTTCGAAAGACCCAGGTTCAAATCCCGACTCCACCATTTTCTAGCTATGTTACCTTGGGCAAGTAGCCTGATTTCATACGTAATAGTACCTGTATCCTAAGAATGCTATAAGAACTAATTGAGATAATACTTTGAATCTCTCAGTGCTAAATCTCTGGTGACTATTATTATTCCAGAGAAGCTTTTTTGGTCCTTTAGCACCCGTGAGAAGCAGGAGTGAAAATAACATTTTTGGTTTTTTTTACAACAGGAAGGGGTGACAAAATGTTGGCCCAAGCCTGGATGTGAATTGCCCTTAGGACAGAAGTGCTGGACTAAGAGATCTGATCAGTTAAATACAGGAGGGGGCAAGAGAGGAGAGAAAACCAGTGGCTTGTTTGACCTTGGCTTCTCAACAGAGGCAGGACTTCTGCTCCTATTTCTGGGGTCACCTACCCCAGCTGTCCTTGCTTTTCCATGAGCATTTCAGTGGATTAAAGGGCCCTGCTTCCCCCAGGACTTTGAGCCTGGGGATGTGGGCAGCAACAGGAAGTCTCTTTTATGTCCCTGCCCTCGTTGCCTAGTTGAGTAGGAAGCAGACAAGTCCAGGGCATCTGTAGAGCCTCCTCCTGGATGTCCCCCCAACACCCACACCTAAGGCCATTCTTTCTTTTTTTTTTTTTTGCAGTACGCGGGCCTCTCACTGTTGTGGCCTCTCCCGTTGCGGAGCACAGGCTCCGGACGCACAGGCTCAGCGGCCATGGCTCACGGGCCCAGCCGCTCCGCGGCATGTGGGATCTTCCCGGACCGGGGCACGAACCCGTGTCCCCTGCATCGGCAGGCGGACTCTCAACCACTGCGCCACCAGGGAAGCCCCTAAGGCCATTCTTGATGCTGAGATTTTTGAGATGAGTGAGAGTTGTTCCAGAACAAAGCCCCTTCTCTGGCAAAAGCCAAGGGATTCTTTGGCAAGGTGAGAAGAAGCCTGCAGATCTACTGCTTGCAAAGACCTGTGGCCCACTCAATCTATTTTATTTTATTTTTTTTTAGTAGACTTCATTTTTTAGAGTCATTTTAGGTTCAAGCAAAATTGAGTGGAAAGTGGAGAAAGTTCCCGTACACCCCGTCTCCACACATGCGTTGCCTCCCCCCCCATCAACATCCTGGACAAGAATGTTACATTTATTACAGTCAGTGAACCTACTTGGAGATGTGGTTACCACCCAAAAAGCCCATAGTTCACATTAGGGTTCACCCTTGGTGTTGTACATTCTATGGGTCTGGACAAATGGATAATGACATATATCCATCATTACAGCATCATACAGAAGAGTTTCACTGCCCTAAAAATCGCCTGTGTTCCACTCATCTCTCCCTCCCTCCAGCCCCTGGAAACCACTCATTATTTTAGCTATCTCCATAGTTTTGCCTTTTCCAGAATGTCCCATTGGAATCATACAGTCTGTAGCCTTTTCGGATTGGCTTATTTCACTTAGTAATATACCTTTGTCTTTATCCATGATTAATATTCATGTCTTTTCATGGCTTCAGAGCTCATTTCTTTTCAGCACTGAATAATATCCCATTATCTGGATGTATCACAATTTATCCATTTACCTACTGGAGGATATCTTGGTTGTTTCCAAGTTTGGACAGTTATAAATACGGCTGCTATAGATATCTGTGTGCAGGTTTTTGTGCGGACATAAGGTTTCAACTCATTTGAGTAAACACCAAGGAGCACGACTGTTGGATTCTACCGTAAGGGTGTGTTTAATTTTATAAGGAACTGCCGCACTGTCTTCCAGAGTGGCTGTAGCATTTTGCATTCCTACCAGCAATGAATGAGAGTTCCTGTTGCTCCACATCCTCTCCAGCATTTGATGATGCCAGTTTTCTAGACCGTGCCCATTCTAATAGGTATGTGGTGGCATCCCATTGTTGTTTTAATTGTCAAATCCGCAAGGATATGATGTTGCCTATTTTCATATGCTTATTTGCCATGTGTATATCTTATTTGGTGAGGTGTCTGTTCAGGTCTGTTGCCCATTTTTGAATTAGGTTGTTTGTTTTCTTATGGTTGAGTTTTAAGAGTTCTTTGTAGATTTTGGATACCAGTCCTTTATCAACTATGACTCTTGCAAAGACTTTCTCTCAGTCTGTGACTTGTCTTCTCATTCTCTTGACCCCATTCAATTCTGTTCCCTCTTCCTGTGTGTCCTGCAGACCCACAGCTTCTTATCTCCCTGTAAGCGCCACCAAGCAGCCAGACCAGCTGTGGTACGTACATAAGCATATCATATAGCTTTCTAGAAGTAAGTACAATGTGAAGAAAAAAAGAACAAGGGAGATTGGAGGTGTTTGCATGGGGGAGGTTTGCCATCTAAATAGGGTGGCAGGGTGGGCTCCACCGAGAAAGGGACATTTAAGTAAAGAAGATGCAAGAGGGCAGAGAGATCAAGCAGAGAGGCCAGCCAGTACAAAGGCCATGAGGCAGGAGTGCGCCTGACGTGTCTGAGGAATTCCAAGGATGTGGCGGAAGTGGAGTCGAGGAGCAATCAGAAGAGAAGTTTCTCATGGATTTGATGTGCGGGTGAGAGGAAGGAGAATCACAGATGACACCAAGATTTTTGACCTGAGCCATTGGAAGGACGTCATTAACTGAGATGGGGAAGAGCAAATTTCCAGGAGGTGGGGCGTGGGGACATAGATGAGGAATTCTGTTTCGGACATGCTGAGTTTGTGCTGTTAGACATCTTGGTGGAGACATCTGGTAGGCTGTTGGATAGATGGGTTTGGAGTTCAGAAGAGTTTGTGTATAAGACTCTGGGCTGAGAGCTGTAACAGAAAGAATAAAACCCAGTTCCTCCACCCCTACCTTTGTCCAGGAGTCACTGGGCACTCGGAGGGAGTGCGGGAGGGCAACGCATAAAACAGGCACCCCCCCTTGAGGCTTGAAGGCAGGTGAACAAAATCCAAGCTACCCAAAATTACACTGAAGACAAATCAGATGAAAGACAGCCCCCAAACCTCTTGACTGCTCGCTTCTAGGAAGTCGGCAAGAAGCAGAAACCAGGGTGGTGTTTTACCTTGCCCAGTAGCAGCAACACAGACATGTCAGATTTTTTTGAAGATTATCACAAGGGCCCCTCCTGGCCCATTTGCCTTCCCATTCACCTACAAGGCACATAAAGGCAGAGAAGGAAGGCTGAGAGGGGGCCCAGCAGCTGCAGGGGCAGTCGCTTCAGCTCTCCTGCTCCCTCGGCTCTGCCCCCAGCCAGATCAACCCCGGATCAGGCCAGGCTGGGCTGGGTCCTGTGGCCCGTGCATGCATAGAGCTAGCTGTTTAAAGGGAAGAGAACTGGGACTGTGGGTTCAACCCCACATTAGATCCATATTAGGCCAAATCCCTCGTATCAGTAACCCGGGTCCCAGGGTTAACATGCCAGCTGTGGTCCTCACCCTGAAATAGTCAATCGCCCAAAGCAAGAGCTGTGTTTTCACATTAAACATCCCCGAGTCTCTCCTGCTCAAGTGGCAGATGGTGAATTTCATGCAATGACGTGAGCAAAGGCCCCTCTATTTCCAGCCTGGAACTCGGAATCTGCAGAGGAGCTGCATCTTTGCATCCTGTATACTGAACGCTGCAGCTCTTGTTTGGAGGAGGGCTGGGGGGTCAGAATGTATCTGAGAGGGCTGGGGCCAGGAGGGGGAAAAGCAGTGAACTGGCCTTTGTCCCAGGTTCTCCAGCAGAGAAAGGGGAACCAGGGCACTTTGGGCAGCCTGGGCTGGGTGTGGAGGACAAGACCTGCCAGCCACCACCTGAAAATCTAGTGCTTTAATAAGCTGAGGCTGATATTAGAACTGGTGTGCCCAGGGACCTCAGAGGGATGGGCAGCATGGAGCAAGCGGGGAGGAGGTTACTGATGGAATGTCTTTGCGGGCTTGGATCTGAGTGAGAGTAAAACTGAGTTACGAAAGGGGGCCAGATTAATGAAAATGTACATCGTTAACAAGCCATCCTCAATGACTTCCGCCCGAGCTCTTTGGCCCCTTCTGACCCAAATATGTTGACCGAGTCTAACGTCCTACACCCAGCCTTCTCACCTCCGAAGACAGAAAAAGATATAGAACACAATATATAGAACACAGTAATAACCTTCAGGAATCACAGCCAACTCCTGGACCGCTCTCTTAGATCCCCGAGGGAATTAACCCCTCACGGAAGGTTTTAGGATAATATTAAGGGTTCGGAATTCTTTATTTGAGGGATTTGACAAGAAATTCAATTGAGGCCTCTCCTCCCACACTCTGGCCCCTCTTCACTCCTATCACATAGACAGACTTCCTTGCAGTTTCTTCAGCCAGCCTGTCCTCCTGCCATGCCTTTGAACCTCTGGGGTACATGGTCCTCTCCCCTGGGGTTGCCCTTCCTAGGCTTCCCACTGGGCAAATGCAAACATCACCATCTTTTGGAAATTTTGCATTCAAGCTGTACTTTAATACCATTTATTGCTTTTCTTTTCTTATAAAATTCATATTCAGTGCAGAAAATATGGAGCTTATAAAAAAAATGAAGAAAACAAAAATCACCCATCATTTTGACATATATTCTTCTGGTCTTTTTTTTTTTTTTTTCCTGAGTGTTTATATATATTCTAATTGGGAGCGTCCTGTACATTCTGTTTTGTGATCTGCTTTTTTCCCCTCACTTAAGGGTAGATAGTTAAGCAAAAAAAAAAGGGGGGCAGTTTAGTATAGTGGTTATGTGTGGGTGGGCTCTGGAGTCAGAATGTCTGGGTTCAAATCCTGGCTGCACAGCTACAGTCCTGAGACCTGAGCAAGTTACTGACTCTGTTTCCGTGTTTAGAACAGTGTGGTTTACACTGAATTTTAATCTATAATTTTGTTTTCTCGCTTTTTCACTCAACTGTGAGTTCCTTGAGGTCAGAGAGTGACTCTCGTTGGTCTTTCTGTCCCCAGCATCTTGCTCCCACATAATAAGCATCCCCAGAATGTTAAATGCATGAAAGATCCCAAAGAAGAAGGCCTATGGGCTTCCCTGGTGGTGCGGTGGTTGAGAGTCCACCTGCCGATGCAGGGGACACGGGTTCGTGCCCCGGTCCGGGAAGATCCCACATGCCGCGGAGCGGCTAGGCCCGTGAGCCATGGCCGCTGAGCCTGCGCGTCCTGAGCCTGTGCTCCGCAACGGGAGAGGCCACAACAGGGAGATGCCCGCGTACCGCAAAAAAAAAAAAAAAAAAAGAAGAAGAAGAAGAAGGCCTAGAACTAGGAGTCAGATGAAAGTTCCTGAAATAGAGAACCAAGCATTTGCGAGCTCGGCCTTGCAAATGCTCGGCCTTACCTCTCTTAGCTAAAGCTGGACAATACATTGTTTTCTGAGGCTCCTGCTTCATCTTTTGTCAAATGGAGACGCCAGGGTGATTGTGAGACAAGCAGGATAACTTGGTGGACCTGCTCTGCAAACTGCAGAACTTTGCAAGTGAAGTTGTGAGCTCCTAATTTCACACGGCTCCTCTCCCCCTCTGAATGGGGACTGGGCACGGACCGATGTCCTCAGTTCTCGGTAAAGAAACAGCGAGCGGGGCGGGGTGGGGGGCAAACTGTGCGCGCTGCGGCTCAGGGCTTCTCGCCTCCCGGAGTCGGTCAGCGCGCGGGACCCCGGGCGCATCTCGGGGCACTGGCTCTGAGTCGGAGGAGTGGGTGTTGGGGCACCGGAACCAGGAGAGCCAGGGCTGCGCTGGCCACTGTGCAGCGTGCCCCGAATCCCGGCCCGGGTCCGAACCCGCCAGGCCCCTCTGGGTGCCGCCACAGTCGCTCGGGGCCCCCGTTACTAGCCGCCCCCTCCTTTCCCCAGGACCCGTCCTTCCGACCACCAGATCCGGTTGGGGGGCGGAATCCTATTCCCCCTTCTCCGGGATCCGGGCGGGGAGGGGAGGGTGGTGGTGGCTAGAACTGAGTCTTCCTTTGCCTCCTACTCTCCGGCAGAATCCGATTCTTTTCTGAGCAGGATGGGGCGGGGGCGGGGGGCCGCGTGCGCGCCGGGCGGAGGGAATTCCTTCCCCGGCGGGCGCCGCAGCGCCTGCCCTTTTTTTAGCTCTTCCCCGGGGCTCCTTCTCGGCGCGACCGGGGGGTGGCGGCGCGCTCCGCCTCGCGGTGGGGGGACCGTCGCCCCCCACCCCCAATCCGCCCGCCCCGCACCCCTGCAGGCACCAGGGCAGCGCGAGTGGAAATCGGACAGCGACGCGAGGGTCCCGCCGCCGCCGCCGCCGCCGCGCCCGTGGGTGGGCAGCAGGGAGACTTGCTGGAGGAAGACCCGGGGTGATTCCCATCCACCCGCAGCTCTCCCAGGGCTGCCCTGAGCAAGGAGTTGTTTCGTCATTTTGAAAAGACACCTTCCCCCCGCCCCCTAGGCTGTTTCAGAAATGGCATTGAGTCAGACCTGAGTCACAGGAGATCGTGGGCCCCTCTCTCCCCTCCCCGGCGATTCTTTCTCGTCCAGCCCGTAGCCCCGCTCTCTACCCCACCCCACCCCCTCTACACCCCCATCCGTGATGCGGCCCCAGACGCCGCGGCCCCGCCCGCTTCCTCCTCCTCCTCTTCCCCCTCCTCCTCCCCTCCCCTCCCCTCCCCTCCCCTCCTCCCCCTCCCCCTCCTCTGGGATACCTGCCCACCCGCCCCGTCACCCCGCCCCCTCCCGGTTGCTGCAAAGGCAGCTCATCTGGGGACAGCAATCGCGTCCTCAGACTGTGAAAAGGCCACAGTCTGCCCCCTGCCTCCGGGCACGGCAGGCCACCTGCCCCTGACCTGCCCACGCAGGCGGCGCTGCTGGGGGTCAGGCTGAGCGGGTGCTCGGCGGTGGCCACGGTGTCCCCCGCGGTAGTTTACTGTAGCGCTGACCGCCCTCTAGGACTGGGTCAGCTTCTTCCACCTCTGGCTACCTGTGTTCTCACCCCTTCCAGCCTTTCCTGAGCTTCTGCCGGGAAGGGGCTACACAAGTCTATTTTTAGTTCTAACAAGCTGCCTGCCAGAGCAGCTTTCCATCTGCAGCTCTCAGAGCCCTTTACAAATGCTAATGAATGGAAGCTGCTGCCTCCAGAGTAACTTAGATTCCTCTTCCCCCCTCTTCCCCACCCCCACGCTTTCCTAGTGGGGAAACTGAGGCACGGAGTTAGGGTATGGAGGTGTGATCAAGCCGGGGTCAGAACCCCAAGTTTCCTACGGCCTGTTGGTGGTTCTGCCTTGGCCAGTCCCTTCTTTTACTTCACACTCAGTGCCAGGTCCTGGATCAAGTTCAGGGGTCAGACAGTCCTTGTTCTCAGTGAGCTGAGGTTCGGGGGAGAGGGGAGCGTAGAAGCCAATCATTAGAGTACAAATAGGTGGCCCCAGAGAGCTGTTTCTGCAGAGAGCATTGTAGGAGCTCAGAAGTCTCACCCAGTGTGGCCACCGGGGAGGAAGGGGGTTAGGGCAGTTAGTGGCTTATTTCCTAATCAGGTGAGGCTTCCTGGAGGAGATGACCACCTGAGCTTAGTCTATAATTGAGAATTGGAGTTGATGGAGCAAAAAGGCAAGGGGCATTCTGGGAACAAAATACAGGGTGGAGAAAGAAAGAGTTCAGAGTTGCTGGTGGTGGAAATGTTCCATGTGTCAGGCTGGGGAGGATCTTGGTGCAAGAAGGGAAAGGACCCGGTCAGATTGGAGGGTTTTTGTGTTTGTTCCGTTTGTTTTGTTTCGTTTTGTTTGGTTGCGTTTGGGTCTTTGTTGCTGCACAGGCTTTCTCTAGTTGTGGCGAGCAGGGACTACTCTTCGCTGCGGTGCGCAGGCTTCTATTGCGGTGGTCCCTCTTGCTGCGGAGCACGGGCTCTAGGCACGCGGGCTTCAGTAGTTGCAGCCCACGGGCTCAGTAGTTGCAGCACGTGGACCTTAGAGCGCACGGGCTTCAGTAGTTGTGGCTCGCGGGCTCTAGAGCACAGGCTCAGTAGTTGTGGTGCTCGGGCTTAGTTGCTACGGGGCATGTGGGATCTTCGGGGACCAGGGATCGAACCCGCGTCCCCTGTATTGGCAGGTGGATTGTTAACCACTGCGCCACCAGGAAAGTTCCAGATTAGAGTTTTAAATACAGCATTCTGGTGGCGGGGAGGAGGGCGAGTTTGACGGGATAAGAGTGGAAGCCGGGAGACCAATTAGAGGTGATGAAGACCTGGACCAGGTGCCGTGGAGAAGACAGGGTGCATTTGAGACATGTTTGACAATTACCGAACTGGAAATCCAGAGTGACACAATCTTTCTTCCTTCCTTCCTTCCTTCCTTCCGTCCTTTCTCTCTCTCTCTCTCTCTCTCTCTTTCTCTCTTTTCTTTCTCTCTCCCCCTCTGGCCCACTGTTAGGTTGGCAGGGCAAACATCTCCCTGGGAATTCAACGAGGTATCACCACCCAGGTGGCACCCTTCTCTTTTGAACTGGATGCCTGGAACCCCTGGAGGGCAGTACCTACCCTCTATCTCTGCCATGGCAACTAACAGCACTGCAGACAGTCCCGTTTCAATGCTGGTTCAATGAATGGTGCTTTGATCAGATAAGGGTAAACAAAAGGGGTGGGAAATTCTTCAACTGCAGGTAGGAAATATGCATGCAAGACCCTAACCACTGTTTATCAGAGTTAAAGCCCTGCGCTCACTTCCACAGAAAGCCAGCCCTTCCTCTAGGGCTTTCACCATGAATCAGAAAACACTGCCAACTGCTATGAATGCAGCTTCAGAAGCTGTAGGAAGTCTCCTTACCAGTTTCAGGGCCCTGCTTTCCAACCAAAAAATCATGGAGCACCTGAAATGCATTCCTGCTGGAGCAGGCTGTGCAGAAGATGGGAGTGCGTGTTGGCCCTGGGGATACACAGACAGGAGGGTGACACGGAGGGACTCACCCACATCAGCAGTTTTGTACATTGTGGTGGCAGGAATTCAAGGCGATAGGCCTTTGCTCACTTAATTCTCCATGTTACCTGTGTTGTGCTGGAGATTCCTACTGCTACCTTTCACAGCAAATAGCTTCCTCTGGTCTGTTGTGGCAATAAAGGTCTGCAACCTAGTTAAGAGCATGGGCCTTGGTCTAGGCTCAAATTCCATATCCTCTGCTCCTACTAGCTGTGTGCCCTTAGAGAAAGTTAAGTGACTCAACCTTTTCAAACCTCCTTTTCTCATCTGTAGATGGGGTGTATGTTAGAGATATTGTGAAGTCTGAAAGAGTTGATGCCTGTTTAAGCGCTTAGGACAGTGTCTGGTACATGGTAAGCCCTCGGTAAATATTAATTGTTGTTAATATTGCCAGAGTCCTCTGTCCTCTATTTGGTATGGCTGTACTTCCAGCTCCTTTTACCAGCTGCTCAACCCATGCTGCTGTTTTGGAATCCCGTGAAGTCTTCCCTCCATCCCTTCATTCATTTTAAGTCCCTGGATACTTAACTATTGACACTGTGATTCCTGAATCACTCTTCTGGGGGCAAGAAAATAGACTTCATTTAGAAAAAAAGATCCATTTTTGATTGAAGATGAGATACTCTTGCAAAGATGACTGAGATATAGAATCATAGAATATGGAGCCGGAAGACGTTTTGGAAGTACTAATTCAAGGTCACATTTTTCAGAGACGCAGCAAGATGGAGTTACTTGTGTAATCAGTGGCAGATGGACGGTGGGAACCCCGGCCTCCTGCTCCCAGTGCCTCCCGACCATCACTGCCGGCTTCCCTGGGCTCTTCTCTCGCCTGCACCTTCAGGCCATCTGAGTCCTTTTGGTCTTTGCTCTTCCCTCACTCATCTCTGCCTCTGGTCGAGCCTTCTCTTGTCTAGTCCAAAACCACACTAGTGGTCTGTCCCTGTATCAGTCAGGATTCAACTAGAGAAACAGAACCAGTAGGAAATATATAGCAGGGGGTTTATTGCAAGAAATTGGCTTATGTGATTGTGGAGACAGCTAGGCAAGTCCCATGTGTGGCGTAGGCCGTCAGGAAGAGCAGGCAGGGAACTTGGGCAGGAATTGAGGCTGTAGTTCACAGGTGGAATTTCTTCTTCTTCTGGGAAAATTTAACTGATTGAATCAGACCCACTCAGGTTATCTCTGATAATCTCCTTTACTTAAAGTCAACTGAGCAGAAGCAAGAAGAGCTACAATCCTGCAGCCTGTGGAACAAAAACCATGTTCACAGAAAGATAGACAACATGAAAAGGCAGAGGGCTATGTACCAGATGAAGGAACAAGATAAAACCCCAGAAAAACAACTAAATAGAGTGGAGATAGGCAACCTTCCAGAAAACGAATTCAGAATAACGATAGTGAAGATGATCCAGGACCTCAGAAAGAGAATGGAGGCAAAGATCGAGAAGATGCAAGAAATGTTTAACAAAGAACTAGAAGAATTAAAGAACAAACAAACAGAGATGAACAATACAATGACTGAAATGAAAAATACACTAGAAGGAATCAATAGCAGAATAACTGAGGCAGAAGAACAGATAAGGGACCTCGAAGACAGAAGGGTGGAATTCACTGCCACGGAACAGAATAAAGAAAAAAGAATGAAAAGAAATGAAGACAGCTTAAGAGGCCTTTGGGACAACATTAAATGCAACAACATTCGCATTATAGGGGTCCCAGAAGGAGAAGAGAGAGAGAAAGGACCCAAGAAAATATTTGAAGAGATTATAGATGAAAACTTCCCTAACATGGGAAAGGAAATAGCCACCCAAGTCCAGGCAGCACAGAGAGTCCCATACAGGATTAACCCAAGGAGAAACATGCCGAGACACATAGTAATCAAATTGGCAAAAATTAAAGACAAAGAAAAATTATTGAAAGCAGCAAGGGAAAAATGACAAATAACATACAAGGAAACTCCCATAAGGTTAACAGCTGATTTCTCAGCAGAAACTCTACGAGCCAGAAGGGAGTGGCATGATATACTTAGAGTGATGAAAGGGAAGAACCTACAACCAAGATTACTCGACCCAGCAAGGATCTCATTCACATTCGATGGAGAAATCAAAAGCTTTACACACAAGCAAAAGCTAAGAGAATTCAGCACCAGCAAACCAGCTCTACAACAAATGCTAAAGGAACTTCTCTAACTGGGAAACACAAGAGAAGAAAAGGACCTACAAAAACAAACCCAAAACAATTAAGAAAATGGTAACAGGAACGTACATATCAATAATTACCCTAAAGGTGAATGGATTCAATGCTCCAACCAAAACACAAAACACTTGTTAAATGGATACAAAACAAGACCCATATATATGCTGTCTACAAGAGACCCACTTCAGACCTAGGGACACATACAGACTGAAAGTGAGGGGATGGAAAAAGATATTCCATGCAAATGGAAATCAAAAGAAAGCTGGAGTAGCTATACCCATATCTGGTAAAATAGACTTTAAAATAAAGAATGTTACAAGAGACAAGGAAGGACACTACATAATGATCAAGGGATCAATCCAAGAAGAAGATATAACAATTATAAATATATATGCACCCAACACAGGGCACCTCAATACATAAGGCAACTGCTAACAGCTCGAAAAGAGGAAATCGACAGTAACACAGTAATAGTGGGGGACTTTAACACCTCACTTACACCAATGGACAGATCATCCAAAATGAAAATAAATAAGGAAACAGAAGCTTTAAATGACACAATAGACCAGATAGATTTCATTGATATTTACAGGACATTCCATCCAGAAACAGCAGATTACACTTTCTTCTCAAGTGTGCATGGAACATTCTCCAGGATAGATCACATCTTGGGTCACAAATCAAGCCTCAGTAAATTTAAGAAAATTGAAATCATATCAAGCATCTTTTCTGACCACAACGCTATGAGATTAGAAATCAATTACAGGGAAAAAAACTTAAAATACACAAACACATGGAGGCTAAACAATACGTTACTAAATAACCAAGAGATCACTGAAGAAATCAAAGAGGAAACCAAAAAATACTTAGAAAAAAATGACAATGAGAACACGATGATCCAAAACCAATGGGATGCAGCAAAAGCAGTTCTAAGAGGGAAGTTTATAGCTATACAAGCCTACCTCGAGAAACAAGGAAAATCTCAACTAACCAGTCTAACCTTACACCTAAAGGAACTAGAGAAAGAAGAACAAAACACAAAGTGAGCAGAAGGAAAGAATCATGATGATCAGAGCAGAAATAAATGAAATAGAAACAAAGAAAACAATAGCAAAGATCTATAAAACTAAAAGCTGGTTCTTTGAGAAGATTAACAAAATTGATAAACCATTAGCCAGACTCATCAAGAAAATGAGGGAGAGGACTCAAATCAATAAAATTAGAAATGAAAAAGGAGAAGTTACAATGGACACCACAGTAATACAAAGCATCCTAAGAGGCTATTACAAGCAACTCTATGCCAATAAAATGGACAACCTGGAAGAAATGGACAAATTCTTAGAAAGGTGTAACCTTCCAAGACTGAACCAGGAAGAAATAGAAAATATGGACAGACCAATCACAAGTAATGAAATTGAAACTGTGACTAAAAATCTTCCAACAAACAAAAGTCCAGGACCAGATGGCTTCACAGGTGAATTCTATCAAACATTTAGAGAAGAGCTAACACCCATCCTTCTCAAACTCTTCCAAAAATTGCAGAGGAAAGAACACTCCCAAACTCATTCTGTGAGGCCACCATCACTCTGATACCAAAACCAGACAAAGATACTACAAAAAAAGAAAATTACAGACCGATACCACTGATGATTATAGATGCAGAAATCCTCAAGAAAATACTAGCAAACAGAATCCAACAGCACATTAAAAGGATCATACACCATGATCAAGTGGGATTTTTCCCAGAGATGCAAGGATTCTTCAATATACGCAAATCATCAATGTGATACACCATATTAACAAATGGAAGAATAAAAACCATATGATCATCTCAATAGATGCAGAAAAAGCTTTTGACAAAATTCAACACCCATTTATGATAAAAACTCTCCAGAAAGTGGGCATAGAGGGAACCTACCTCAACATAATAAAGGCCATATGTGACAAACCAACAGCAAACATCATTCTCAATGGTGAAAATCTTAAAATGTGTATGGAGACACAAAAGACCCTGAATAGCCAAAGCAGTCTTGAGAGAAAAAAACGGAGGTGGAGGAATCAGACTCCCTGACTTCACACTATACTACAAAGCTACAGTAATCAAGACAATATGGTACTGGCACAAAAACAGAAACATAGATCAATGGAACAGGATAGAAAGCCCAGAGATAAACCCACACACCTATGGTCAACTAATCTATGACAAAGGAGGCAAGGATATACAATGGAGAAGACAGTCTCTTCAATAAGTGGTACTGGGAAAACTGGACAGCTACATGTAAAAGAATGAAATTAGAACACTCCCTAATACCGTACACAAAAATAAACTCAAAATGGATTAGAGACATAAATGTAAGACCGGACACTATAAAACTCTTAGAGGAAAACACAGGAAGAGCACTCTTTGACATAAATCACAGCAAGATCTTTTTTATCCACCTCCTAGAGCAATGGAAATAAAAACAAAAATAAACAAATGGGACCTAATGCAACTTCAAAGCTTTTGCACAGCAAAGGAAACCATAAACAAGATGAAAAGACAACGCTCAGAATGGGAGAAAATATTTGCAAATGAATCATCGGACAAAGGATTAATCTCCAAAATATATAAACAGCTCATGCAGCTCAATATTAAAAAAACAAACAACCCAATCCAAAAATGGGCAGAAGACCTAAATAGACATTTCTCCATAGAAGACATACAGATGGCCAAGAAGCACATGAAAAGCTGCTCAACATCACTAATTATTAGAGAAATGCAAATCAAAACTACGATGAGGTGTCACCTCACACCAGTTAGAATTGGCATCATCAACAAGTCTACAAACAGCAAATGCTGGAGAGGGTGTGGAGAAAAGGAAACCCTCTTGCACTGTTGGTGGGAATGTAAATTGATACAGCCACTATGGAGAAAAGTATGGAGGTTCCTTAAGGAACTAAAAATAGTATTAACATATGACCCAGCAATCCTACTACTGGGCATATACCCAGAGAAAACCATAATTCAAAAAGACACACGCACCCCAATATTCATTGCAGCACTATTTACAATAGCCAGGTCATGGAAGCAACCTAAATGCCCATCGACAGACGAATGGATAAAGAAGATGTGGTACATGTATACAATGGAACATTACTCAGCCATAAAAGGACGAAATTGGGTCTTTTGTAGAGACGTGGATGGATCTAGAGTCTATCATACAGAGTGAAGTCAGAAAGAGAAAAACAAATATCGTATATTAACGCATATATGTGGAACCTAGAAAATGGTACAGATGAACTGGTTTGCAGAGCAGAAATTGAGACACAGATGCAGAGGACAAACATATGGACACCAAGAGGGAAAGCGGTGGGAGGTGTGGGTGGTGGTGTGATGAATTGGGCAATTGGGATTGACGTGTATACACTGATGTGTATAAAATGGATGACTAAAAAGAAAATAAATAAATAAATAAAGAGATTACCTGAGACCAGATTAGAGGAATGCAGGCCCTGCACAATAAAATAATTAAATAAATAAAATAAAGTCAACTGATTGTGGACATTAATCACAACTACAAAATACCTTCACAGCAACACCAATGTTTGACTGAATATCTGAATTCTGTAGCCTTGCCAAGTTGACACATAAAACTGACCACCACAGTCCCCTAGTGACCTTGCCATTTCTACTCCTTCTAGTCTGTCTAATATACTGCTGTTATATTCATCTTCCCAACGCTCTGCCTTGCCCTCCTTTGTGAAGTTTTCCATGGTGGTCCACAGGTTACAAGAGAAAACCCAGCTTGCCAACTATATCTCCCACTTAAACCTTCTGTTTTAGTCAAACCTGTCTACTTGTCCTCTGAACAATAACCATCCCTTCCCTCGCCCAGTTGCTTCCCAACTGCCCAAGCCCCACCCCTCCCTTTAAGGCCACTCTGTTTGGTTCCTGCCCCAAAGCTCCCCTACCACCACTCATCATGCCCTTCGTCACCACTGCAGCCCTTCCATCCGTCCCTCCAGTTCCAGAGGCATCCGTTCTCTGCACCCCTCACTTGCTGCTTAGCTAAACAAGCAGGAGAGATTAATTCAGGATGCAGAATTGGTAGGGAGACGGGGAGAGGATCACTGCTCCTCCCTCCTCCCAGACCAGCCAGTATGCTGGTCAAACCTAACACATTGCTCCTAAGATCTTATCGCTAAAGTGAAAGATGGGGTCCAGGTTATTATAAATGGCAACTGAAACAAATTTCTCTCCATTTCTTTTTACTTCCCCTGTCCACCACCTCCACCCCACACCTTTCTGTCAAGAGAAGTTCTTAGTTCTTGATATCTCTTTATAATCAAGTTGACATCCCTTGGATTTAAGGAAATTCAGAATGCAAGACTCCAGACCAGCCAAAACAGAAAATAGGTCCGTGACATGAGAGAGCACCCCCGTTAATGTTTTAAGAGGTTCTCCAGTGGATTCTGCTAACTGTAATCTACCTCAAATCTCTCTCTTTCTTTTTTTAATTGAAATACAGTTGACTTACAATGTTGTGTTAGTTTCAGGTGTACAGCAAACTGATTCAGTTATACACAGTACACATACATCTTTTTTTTCAGATTCTTTTCCCTTATAGGTTATTACAAAATATTGAGTATAGTTCCCTGTGCTATATGGTAGGTCCTTGTTGGTTATCTGTTTTATATATAGTAGTGTCCAAACTGCTGATTTATCTCTCCTCCCTGCCTTTCCCCTTTGGGAAAGCTTGTTTTCTATGTCTGTTGGTCTGTTTCTGTTCTGTAAATAAGTTCATTTGTATCTTTTTTTCTTTTTAGATTCCACATATAGTGATATCATATGATATTTGTCTTTGTCTGGTTTACTTCACTTAGTATGATAGTCTCTAGGTCCATCCATGTTACTGCAAATGGCATTATTTCATTCTTTTTTATAGATGAGTAATATTCCATTGTATATATGTACCACATCTTTATTTATCCGTCCATCAGTCAGTCAATGGACATTTAGGTTGCTTCCATGTCTTGGCTATTGTAAACAGTGCTGCAATGAACATTGGGGTGCATGTATCTTTTCTAATTATAGCTTTCTCTGGATATATGCCCAGGAGTGGGACTGCTGGATCATATGGTAGCTCTATTTTTAGTTTTTTAAGGGACCTCTATACTGTTCTTCATAGCGGCTCCACCATTTTACATTCCCACCAATAGTGTAGGAGGGTTCCTTTTTCTCCACACCCTCTCCAGCATTTATTATTTGTAGACTTTTTGATGATGGCCATTCTGACCGGTGTGAGGTGATACCTCAACAAATCTTGCCAAAGCAAGATGTTCATACCAGCACAGTGTAGTGTGAAGAATTTGCCTGGCGACTTCCCTGGTGGCTCAGTGGTTAAGAATCCTACTGCCAATGCAGGGGACACGGATTCGATCCCTGGTCCGGGAAGATCCCACATGCCATGGAGCAACTAAGCCCGCGAGCCACAACTACTGAGCCCGCATGCCACAACTACTGAAACCCACGCTCCGCAGCAAGAGAAGCCACCTCAATGAGAAGTCCACACACCGCAACAAAGAGTAGCCCCCGCTTGCCGCAAGTCTGAAAGCTCATGCACAGCAACAAAGACCCAACGCAGCCAAAAATAAATAAATAAAGTTATTAAAAAAAAAAAAAGGGAATTTGCCTGCCTGGGTGTATAGGCAAATTTCCGGCAAATCTAATAATTTCGTTTGTAGATATAGGGTAAAGTATTTAGCCTCTCTGTGCCTCAGTTTCATCATTTGTACAATGGGCATAATAAAAGATATTTACTTATCCTACCTAAAACCCACCTCTTGGGTTTATGGTGAGGATTCAGTTAGTCTGTGGAAAGCACTTAGAAAGCCCGACATGTTGAAAGAGCTCTGTACATCTTAGCTACCGCTTTTGTTAGCAAATGGGCAAATGGAGTCTCCACGTCTCTCTCTGCACATGCCGATATCAGCAGGCTAAGTTACTTTTATAAAGTGCCCAATCTCAACCCGTGGCCCTGCATCAGCATCAGGTAACAGACGTGGCAGAGGTTGCACTGCCTTCTAGCTCATTTTGTCAGTCGCTTAGAAGTCAAGAAGCCCTGCACTCTAAGGGGTGCAAATTTAACTCTATTTGAACAAGTGTTTATTGGTCGTCTCCCATGTTCAATATATTGCGCTGGGCCCTGGAGATGCTGAGATAAGATGTGGTCAGGTCCTCAGGAATTTACAAGGGAGATGACTAATGTGGAAACCATCAAGAATACCTCGAGGCAGCATGGCGTGTCAGGAACATGGACGGTCAGTGCTGTCACGGAGTCATTCCTGAGCAGCGTGCCAGGAGCTGAGCTTGAAGGGAGGACAAGTGGGAGACTGTGGGTACTCATCTTCGCGTCCCTGCCTTGCACAGTGCCTGCTACATAAATGATGCTCAGAAGATCTTTGTGAATGACTGGCTATAACCGAGAGTCTTGAGAAAAGCTTCATGAAGCAGGTACCTTGGGTTTTAAGCTTTGAAGACAGAGTCAGATTTTGAACGGGCAAAAGAGATGGGAATGGATGAACAGAATGTCGTATATACGTACCATGGAATATTATTCAGCCTTTCAAAGGAAAGACATTCTGACCCATGCTACAACATGATGCAACTTGAAAACATCGTACCAGTCACAAAAAGACAAACACCGTGGGATTCCACTTATATAAGGTACCTAGAGTAGTCAAATTCACAGAGACAGAAAATAGAATGGTGGCTGTCAGCGGCTGAGGGGAATGGGAGTTGTTTCATGGGAAAAGAGTTTCATTTTTGCGAGACAAGTTTTGGGGCTGGGTTGCTTGTCAGTGTGAAGGTACTTATCACTGCCGAACTGTCCACTTAAGAATGGTTAAGGTGGCAAATTGTATATTATGAGTGTTCTAGCATGACTGATAAAAACAAAAGCCAGGAAGACGCCTGTAAGAACCAAGGTGTTAGGAAAGGTAGAGGCAGAAAGTGCAGGACGTGTTCAAGGGAGTACGACTGGGACATGGCAGGAGATGAGGTCACCTGGAGGCCAAATGTGCCTCAAATGCCATGTCAAGGGGTATGGAGGTTAAAATTTTGACTTTGCTTTCATATGCCGCTGAGGTGAGTCTTCTAATATTCTCTTCAACCTTGACTACTATAGGATCATCCTGGGTACTCTGTGGGCCAGTGTACCAAGCCGTTATCCCAGTTCTACACCAACCCCACCTCTTCTGCTAAGCAGACCCCAAGGCCCACCTCTCCTGGGCCAGAGGGGGCCCATGGCACCGGCGCCTCTGGGCAGTTCTTCTGCTGACTTTGGTTTGAACTGACCCTCGCAGCAGTGTTTAAGTTCCAGACGCCCTGATGGAAACTCAACGAGATCCCAGTCTGATTAGCCTGACTTCTTTCTAATTGAATATTCATAAGCTGCAAGCACCACTCTTGGCAAATCGCTAGCTCTGCATCAGAAGCCACTTGGATTCCCCCCCCCCCCACTTCCTCCTGAGGTGCAGGCTTTGGTGTTGGGGGGGAGTGGGATGGCCACGTGATCGGGTTACCTGGAGGCGCTGCCTTACTTTGTGTTATAGGCTGGGCTCTTTTAGGTCTAAGACAAAAGGCTTCCTTGTTGAAAGTAGAAATGAGTGGGTCTAGGACATTTTGGAGTTCAGTTTGTTGTAATGTTTGTGTTTGCGTGTCAAGGACACACTGGGCAATGCTGACTTCTAGATGGAGCTGTGACCCAGATGGCTTAAGACAGACCTCTCAATGTAGCTCTGTTTCTTACTTAACATAAGATTTTTAAGCTTGTTATCATCTCTAAGTCTCAGTTTCTTCATCTCAAAAATGAATGTAATAATCCCTTTCCTGCTTTCTAAGGATATCCGGAAGATGAATGGATGACGTACTTTGAAATCTGAATGACAGGATGAACACATAATACTATGCATTCTCCAAGAATGCTGGGACTAAACCTTTGCCAGTGAGGGAGTATTGTGCATGCCTTGTATCCCTGTATCTACCAAATGGAAACAGAAGAAAGTTCTTGTTCTGAGGTTGACAATAAGCCTTAAACTGAGTGGTCATTCATTGAAAGACAGGCCAATTCCCTTCTTGGGCTACAGTGCTAAAAACAGTTCAACTCCTTAGATGCCCTGGCTATTTTGCTGCTCACCAGCTGAGAAAGGAACTTAGTAAGAAGAAATGCAGGAATCTAGATGATTCCTTTCACCATTCCCTTACCCACACCATCCCGCTTTGACACGCTGTGTCTGTCGGTTCACCTGAAGCTCCAGCTTCTCACTGGGACCCAGAGAGGAACCCTCCTTAGTTATAATAGCGGCAAGAGCAAAGAATGTCATAGGCCACCCTGGTCACCTCAAAGAATTCTACCACATGGGCCCCACGCTCTACAAAATAGTGGAGAAGATGCTTAGGATAACAGCCAAGAGCTTTCCCTGTCCTTGGTCCATTAAACATGGACTCTGCACCAGGCCATGGACAACCCCTATTTCAGGTAATTCTCATGGATAGCTCTCCTCCTGCACCCTCTCCATCATGTCGTGTCCATCTCCATGGCTCACTGCTCCCTGACTCAACACACTGTCTTAAACATGTACAAAATGAGAGACTGAGAAAGCAGTTCATTAGGAATATTCAGTATTTGAGGTCAGTTACTGGCTTCTCAGTTTCGTAACCCACTTCCATCTCCCTCTTTGATTCTAGACTCTGAATCCCACTAGAATCAACTCTAGAAGCTCCCCAACCTAGAGTTCAGATGAAAGACCCATCCCACCAGTCCTGGGTTCAAGGGCCCCACCAACCAGACCAGCCCCTGGCCCACCATCTCGGCTTCTAACTCAGCTTCTGCTATTTACTTGCTGTGAATCCTGCTCATTGCACGGAGGCCAAAATACACTGAGCGTCAGCCTTTCACCCTGGGTGGTCCTTCAAGAACTTGCCTCTGGCCATAAGTGTTTCTGGGATGAGTGAGAGGCAAGAGGCAAAGAGAAGGGTACAGCTTTGGTATACAGGGGGAGCCCCATGCAGTAGGGAGGTTTCATCTATAAATTGGGAAGTCTTACTGAGAGCATTAGGGCAATTAAACCAAAATGTGAGAGAGAGAGTGTGTGTGTGTGTGTGTGTGTGCGCACGTGCACATACACCACTCAGTGTGCTTTATAAGTAGCCCAAATATTTACTATAAAATTTTGGACTAGCCACATTTTTAAGAAAGAAAGAAAGGAATGGAGGGAGGGAGGGAGGGAGGAAGGAAGGAAGAAAGAAAGAAAAAGGGAGGGAAATGCTCTTACTCTGGCACTAAAAGATGATTAGTAATAATATCTTGGTATAAATTCCTCCACATTTTTTATATCTATAAATTGTATCTTACTTTATATACTGGTTTATAATTTTAATTTTTTCCACATAAGAGTGCCTCTTTACATGTCATCAAACATTCTCCTATCATTGTTAATGGCTGAATGACATTCCATGGGATTGTGACTTTACCAGACTTCATTTCACCAATTCTTCTTTTTGGACATTGGCTGTTTTGTGGGAATTTTTTTTCTTTCACTACCATAAATAATTTGGCATCAGGAAAACTCAGACCTAAATTTTTTACTGTATATAATTTTTATTTATTTATTTATTTATTTATGAATGTGTTGGGTCTTCGCTGCTGCACACGGGCTTTCTCTAGTTGTGGCCAGCGGGGGCTACTGTTCGTTGCAGTGCGCGGGCTTCTCATTGTGGTGGCTTCTCTTATTGCAGAGCATGGGCTCTAGGCACGTGGGCTTCAGTGGTTGTGGCACGTGGGCTCAGTAGTTGTGGCTCGCGGGCTCTCGAGTGCAGGCTTGGTAGTTGTGGCTCATGGGCTTTGTTGCTCCGCAGCACGTGGGATCTTCCGGGACCAGGGCTCGAACCCGTGTCCCCTGCATTGGCAGGCGGATTCTCAACCACTATGCCACCAGGGAGATCCTTTCACTATATTTTTAATTCCTTAGGATAAAATCCTAGAGGAGTAGTTAATAGGTTAAAGGGTATGTATTCTTCAAGGTTTTTGATATTTGTTGCCAAGTTGGCCCCAAGAAAGTTAATCAATTTCTACTCCCATACCTTCAACACTTTAACAACACTGGGTATTATAATTTGTTAAAATAATTACCAGACTGGTAGGTTAAAAACAGTATCTCCCTCTTTGATTGTGGAGTAAGTTGGATTTTTTTGATGTGCTTTTTGGTCATTTGTATTTATTTTGTGATTTTTCTGTCCACTGTTGCCCATTTTTCTATTGAGAGTTTTTTCTTATTGGTTGGTCAGAGCTTTTTAATACATTAAGGACATCATCCCCTTTGTCATACATGTTGCAAATATTTACTTGGTCTTTTGTTTGCTTTTTACTCTACGGTGTTTTTTTTCTCTTTTGATGAAGAGGGATTGTACATTTTTGCATAGTCCAATCCATCACTGTTTTTCCTCTATGATTTCTATTTTCATGTTATTATTGGGAAGCCTTCCCACTCATTAGAGCATTCTTTCTCATTAATTTAACTCTGAATCCTTGGAACATAATACTTCAATCTATTTTATCTCCGGAATCCTGACCTTCAGGGATGCATTTTCTCCAAGACTCACAGGAGACTCACAGGGTAAAAGGGGGGAATATGGAAAATGTAAATCTGAACACAGACCTCACATCTGATAGAGTCTCCGAGGGCTGGGAAGGGACCTTACGGCTGTTCTGGTCTCCCGGCGACAATCTGACAAGTCCAGACTCTGCTTCAAAATCCCTAGTTATGTCACCTGTGGATTTAACTTCTTGTCCAAATCTTTAGAAAGGGTCCCTGGGTTCAGAATAATGTCAACATCTTTCCAAACGTCCCTCTCCCAGGAGCTTTCAGTGCCACCAAACCAGGCGACCTGTGCCCTGACACGTCCACCCTGCACAGGGCCAGAGGTCACCCCAGACAAGTGGGAGAGAGAATGGAGGGGTTGACCCCATCACCGTGAGCATGGCGATGTTCCACTATCGGCTACGGAAACACTGACCACAAGGCAATGTTTGTGCTGTTCACACCTGGGTTGTGACACCCCTGCCGGGGTTTGAAAATGCCTTTCTTCCCTGTGTGTGTGTGTAAGCACACACGCACACACTCGCTCACACAAGTTGCGGACACACTTTCTAACTTCACTCTTCTACTGGTTAATCCTAAATGGGAAAAACTGTCTCTGTAATTTTGAAGAGGGGGTTGGGGCAGTGGAGCAAATACAACCTTCAGTAGACAAAGTAAGAAAAAGATGTGCACTGAGCATGTGCAGAGTAATTTTTCTTCTACATGCTTTATTAAATAATTATATGACATAATTACACGTTATAATGTCTTTACACATATTTATGGTAATTACGTCAATGCACATTTGATGTTCTGTAATTACAGTAAATGTACAACAATCCTGACAAATTGCTTGATCAAGAATTCAGATTCCCTACGTGAAGACCCGGGCGAAAAGACATTAACCCTTCTGCTTCCTGATTGCCCCAGGGCCTGACTTTTCGTCTGCCTTTTCCTGACACTTTGGGGGTTATTTTTGTCCCTGGGTGTCCCCAAGGCACAGTTACATTGATTTCCATCAGGAACGTTCCTGAGATGGGTCCCTACAGCAACACCACTTATTTTTAGCATAGTTTCCCCTACAACGCTGCTGTGCACGCTGTTCATGGAGGAGGAGTGAGTGCCAGGCCCTAATGGGGCCCCAGAGGCTGGTAGGTCATGAACGGGTGTTGGTGAGCCCTCAGTGAAGAGAACTGTCCAGGGAGATGTGGGAAAATCCAGAGAAAGTTGCAGGTCGAGATCCATCTCCTGTGGAATCGGAGCCTCATGGATGGAGTCAGCAGTGAGAATGAATACTGTTCCCTTACCTACAGGCAACTGTTAATTTCCAAGCCACTTTGCCATTCAGTAAACTCCTAATGGACCATGTTTAATTCTCTGGCACCTGGAATCATGCACTGGGACTTTTCCTATCGAGGCTCTGATACTACCGTCTATGTACGGCATTGCATGCATTCATTATGCCAAATGGATAATTTTCTTCTCCTATATGAATATTTTTCATTGTCCAGTCATCTCTTGACTCTGGTGTTGCAGGTTTTGTGGTTCTTGCAAACTAGGACCCATGGCCTGTTTATCAAATACAGTCAGCGATTGGTGTCATTGTCCCAGCCGAGGTGCTTCTCCTGTGATCTATTTATCTGTCTGTCCCAATCCCTCCGAAAGTCTGGAGGAAGTGTTTCTTTCCCTCTGCCCTGACAAAAATCATCCAGATAAGAGCCCCCTGTGGATTCAAGCCATCGTCCATTTAGCCCAGAGAAGGAGTGCTGGGCCTCTAGGAGGCAGCAGAAGAAACCAAGTGCAGGATTTGGACTCCAAATCCCCAGAGACATAACAATGGTTCACTCTACTGGGTTTCCTCTGGTGGAAGAAATCTACCATGAGGCAAGTTGTAGACATGAAAGTATACCCAGGGCTAGCGGTGGGCGACCCTCTCTCTGCAGAGATGGGTACTGGCCTACCTACTTCAGGGACCGTGAGCTAATAGATGTTACGGAGTTTGAAAAGTTAAAAACTTAATAAAAATCAGGAATTTGCAGTAAACTCTCTCCTGTGCCCAGCATTGGCCTCCCTTCGTGTGGAAACAGGAATAACCTTCCCTGTTTGCATCCGCCAATTTCATCCCACCTCTGTGACCCATAGAAACGAATTATCCCTATAACAGGTGGTCTTGAAGGGAAATTTCACTTGATCCCTACAGGTGCAAAAAAGAAATGTTACACTGGTTCAGGCCAGGGTGGGATAGGACTAAAATGAGGGCTGACTAATGACGCCTAGAAGTAGCCAACTTCTTGACTAATATAATTCTTAGTCATGACGTCACCATAGTCCATACATGCTGAAATCAAAGCAATTACAGATTTAAATGAAGCTGGAGTCCTTAGCGCGGAAAATGCTTTAGCGCAAGATGGGGGCTCAAGGTGAGCAATCCGTTACTCCCCCAGTAACGAAAGCGCCTTGCAGCCTGCAGGCTTCTGGGGATGGTAATTGCTGGGGGCTGAGGTGGGCATCTCACCACTCTAATGAGGCCCTATTCCTTTTTTGAGGCCTCACTCCGCTTTTCACATAGCGCCTCGACTGCCCAGGAACGCAGCACGTCTTAGCCTTCTGCATTTTTCAAAAACGTCACCATCATCTTTTTTTTTTTTTTTTGCGGTACGCGGGTCTCTCACTGTTGTGGCCTCTCCCGTTGCGGAGCACTGGCTCCGGACGCGCAGGCTCAGCGGCCATGGCTCACGGGCCCAGCTGCTCCGCGGCATGTGGGATCTTCCCGGACCGGGGTACGAACCCGTGTCCCCTGCATCGGCAGGCGGACTCCCAACCACTGTGCCACCAGGGAAGCCCCACCATCATCTTTTAGTCTATCTTTCTTTCCTTCTTCCATCCTTCCGTCCTTCCTTCCTTCCTTCCTTCCTTCCTTCTTTCCTTCCTTTCATTGTTAATCATTTAGGATCTGGTAAATTTAGACCAGTGTCTCATCCATGTAATGAAACACGTGAGCGAGTGAAACGGAAACAGATGTAGCATTTTCTTTCTTTTTTTTCCTTTTAGTGAGGACTTTGCATGGCCAGGAACCATAATTCAGATTTTCTTCACACTCACAAAAGATTCTGCTGGAACCAAGTCTGTGTTGGGAAACAGATTTTTCTAGGCTCTTTCTGGTTGGCCGTTGTAGTTGATGTGTTTCTAACTGCTGTTCATTTACCAACTACTAGAAAAGGTGGGCTCAGAGGGAAAGTGGACCAAGGTTTGCGCCTTTTGTTTTCTTTAATAAATTTATTTATGGCTGCGTTGGGTCTTCGTTGCTGCACACAGGCTTTCTCTAGTTGTGGTGAGCGGGGGCTACTCTTTGCTGCGGTGCGCGGGCGTCTCATTGCGGTGGCCTCTCTTGTTGCAGAGCATGGGCTCTAGGCTCAGTAGTCGTGGCTCGCGTGCTCTAGAGCACAGGCTCAGTAGTTGTGGTGCACGGGCTTAGTTGCTCCGCGGCATGTGGGATCTTCCCGGACCAGGCCTCGAACCCGTGTCCCCTGCACTGGCAGGCGTATTCTTAACCACTGCGCCACCAGGGAAGTCCCAGGGTTTGCTCCTTTATACATAGATTCAGAAAAGAAACCAGGAGGTTTGTGCTCTTTTGAAGGTCTTTGAAGGTGTGCCTGAGGGGACCCCACAGATGCGTTCGTGCAGTCAGGGCAAGGCCATTCCACAAAAGCAATTTCTTGCCTCAGAACAACAGGTAGAGGGAAAAGGGAGAAAGAAAGAAACTCAGCTCTCCTACTTTCTAAGGGTTGATGCTTTGGAGGTGGAGGGCAGGAGTTTGAAATTAAGTATTCAGAAGAGAAATCAGCAAGGGGCAAACTCCCCAGCAAAAGACGTCCATTAAGTCTCAGTGATGGGGCTGCTGATGAAGTCTGTTTCAGCCTCCACCCCCCCGCCCTCGCCTCATCCCCACCAGCAGGTTTGGGAGTTCAATAACTCCTCCAGAGGGATGGTGCTCTATTCTCTCCAGGTCTGTAGAATCCTCGGCTGCCGAGCTACCAACCGCGGTCCCTGGGGATTGAAAATCAATTTCTTTCCCTGCCCCACGCGGCTGATCCCAGCTGGCCCGTGGCTCAGCTGGGAGCTGGGGTCAGATGTGCGAGACCACCAGGTGCTTGGGGTGCACGATCAGGGCCTTGGGCCGAGAAGGCGTCTAACGATACAGAAATGGCATTTTCTGCTTAACTCAATTGCCGCTTGCCGGGCTGTCTCTCTGCACCAAGATTCAATTATCAGGGCCGACGCATGTTCCCCCTTCCCCCCTAGTCCTCGCCTGTGCTGCCTGGAGAGCTGTGTCGTGTCCTCTTTTTCTGGCAGCTGTGGGTGATGGGATTCCCATAGCTGCAGACTGTCAGCTTCAGAACTAACTCTGATGTGCAGTGGGTGGCACCACGGAAGAGTACCGGAGTGTTCTAGCTGTGTGGCCTTGGGCAAGTCACTTAACCTTCCTGAGCCTCAGTGTCCTCCTCTGTACAACAATAAAGTTATACCAGATGATCTCTGGTCTCAGAGTCTAGTTCTAAAATCCCAAGGCGTCTATCTTAGTACATTTCACTGAAGGTCCCAAAGCACTTCCTTGACCAGGAGTGGGTTCAGTCTCAAAAAGTAATTCAGAAGAAACTAGAATACAAAGCCATGAATCAAGGGCATTGCGGGACCCAGTAACTGGTGCAGCTGGAACTCAAGCCAGGTATTCGGGCTTCTAGCCCAGGGTCTTCTGCATCCCCTTCCTCAGGCAGCCCAGCGATCTCCGTGGAGTCCTGCATGTCAGGACTTACTAGAGGCTCCTTGCAGACCAGACCTGGATGGGAAGGAGGAAGTAGAGACTATCACCCAGGGCACGATTTGCTTGGCATGGTCGCCTGGAGGCTGCCTTCCCAGGTCCCCAGCCTCTCGCTCTTCAGCTTGTGAAGCTTTTGATGGAAACCCGATCCAAGTGTTGCTGTTTCAACGGTGTTTGCCCAAGAACTGTTGGATGCCCAAGATGCCTTCTGAGTCTGTTTTCTTTTTCCAACAAACCCGTTTCTTTTCCTGGAAGTGGGACATGGCATGAAGCCGGTGGAATCTGAACCCCAGTCTATTCCAACTCCTTTCTAAACTTGGATCCCATTGCAATGAGAGGATCTGGGAGCCCAGCAGAGGCCCCTTCCTCCTACCCCTCCCCAAGGGTCCTGGAGGCAGTGGCTCTTAGTAAGCACCGAATGCACGCAGCAACCTTCCTGCCTATGAGCTAGGCGCCACTCCGTACATGTTGTTCACGTCATCTTCAAACCACATTGGGAGGGGGGCGTTAGTGCCTCCGTTATACAAGTGGCAGACGCTACCTTCAGACCTAGGCCCATAGCCCATGCTCTTTCTAACATCTCACACACAGACACACACACACACACTTGCTGTGAAGATGTATGTGCTCATTTTTACACCAAGGAGAACCCCTCCGAGCTGGTATAGCTTTGAATCACTTTGTTGAAGAGTCCCGGGCCAGATCATAGCTGCTGTCTCATCATTGCTTATCTTCCTGGCTGTTTGAACACAACTTTCTTCTCTTGCTTCACAGTTCTCCCGGCAGCCTGGCTCGCTCCAGGGAGGAGCCCTGGCTTTGTTCCTTTCCCAGTTCTTGCTCCAGTCCCTTCCCACTGCTGGCCAGTCCCCTCGTCTTGTTAGTCTAATTTGAAACACTAGCCAATAGGCTCTAGCGCCATCCCTCCCGCCCTGTAGAGTTGCCATCATTTTCTGTAGCTCCCGTCCACCCTGCCTCTAAACCAGGGGAGGCTTTGGAGGAAGAGCAGTGACCCCGGCTTTATCACTCACTGGCCCATGTCCTTGTGCCCACCGCTTATCCCTCCCGAGCCACAGATCTCTCTGTCTTCCAAGGGGGATAATAATACCTCTTCTTTCAAGGGTTTCTGGGGAATCCAGTGAGTCAGTATGCGTGGAGGGACTTGGTGAACAGCAAAGCACCAGGTCAGACCAAGTCCATCTGCACCTGTTCCCCCCACCTTCTCTCCTTTCCATCCAGCCTTTATCAAAGGGTCACCCGTGCCACCTCCTTCTCAGAGTACACCCGGGTCCTCTCTCCCAGCCCCGCCCGCAGGCTGGGTGCATTCCACAACAACAGAAGACAGACCAAAGCCACAGACACATGGACGTCCGGGGTTGGCTTCATGTGAAAGAAATCAGAAGCACTGGATTTTGACATCTTTTTTAAAAAAACTTTTTTTTTTTTTTTTGCATAAAAAGTAGATGTGAAGAGTGAAGAGTTGTAGTAACACCCCAGGCCAAGTAGCGCATTCAAGACAGCACGGCAGGTGACACGAGGGATGTCAGAGAGCGTGACAGCAGCAACAGGAATGTGAATAGCATAATGCCACACACCAGTGTCTCCGGCGGAGCCGGTGTGACTTGGCAGAGGGCGTGGAAATACCATCTGGGTCAGAAGATGCCGGGAAGAGCCGGTGCGTGAGCCTGGGCCCAGCAACACTCCTCCGAGCTGCACACCTTTCACCCCATCTCACTGCCCTTTAACTGACCTCCCCCGCCCATGCGTGGGGATTCCCACCTTCATATCCACACTGTGAAGCGCCTTCAGGGCTAGGACCATGTCTTCAAGGCCTTTGGTCTCCACCAGGCCCAAAACATGTCTGTGGGTAGGAGGCACAAAGCACCTCAACTGATCAATAGATATAATCTTTGTTTTCTCAGTGCCTCAGCTTCTCCGCTTGTAAAATGGGAGAATAATTCCAACCCTCTTCTAAAGCAAAAATGTAGTGTCCGTGGAGCGTGCTGAAGCCATCTATTAGGCCTGCCCTGCACTCCTCATTTCTGATGATGATCTTACCCACCCACTCCTGCCTGCAGTCACTGATGGGAATTCAGGTGCTTGCTGCGGGCTTCCCTGGTGGCGCAGTGGTTGAGAGTCCGCCTGCTGATGCAGGGGACACGGGTTCGTGCCCCAGTCCCGGAAGATCCCACATGCCGCGGAGCGGCTGGGTCCGTGAGCCATGGCCGCTGGGCCTGCGTGTCCGGAGCCTGTGCTCCGGAACAGGAGAGGCCACAACAGTGAGAGGCCCGCGTACTGCAAAAAAAAAAAAAAAAAATGCTTGCTGCTCTCCAGATCTCTACCCGCAGACTGTGTTAGGACAAAGGGAGTAGTGTATTTCTGACTCTGTGGAGTGACACTGGCTAAAGCTTCTGCAAAGAGACCAGAGATGAGGCAGGGCACTTTTGTCTTTAAAGGGAAATGATTCCACTTCCTCAGCCATCCTACCTTTCTGCCAAACCTCTTCTTTCTTGGTGACCCTCATTTTTTCTTGCTTAAAAACACAGCTGATGAAAGGAAATGTCTCTTTCCTCCCCACCTGCCGTTGCTGCTACTCAAAATCCACTGTCTCCACCTTTGGGACCCCATCTCCTCCTTTCCCCTTGTCTATTTTTCTCTGGCTACCAGGCGTTCGAGATCGATCTGTTCTCACGGCTCCAAGTGGAATTTGACTCTTTGCATGGAAACAGTCAGGAAGAGCTGACAGCGCTGTCAGACAGTGAGCACAGCTCCTGACATCCGAGCATGGGAGTGAGTGCATGTACACACACACACACACACACACACACATACACACACACACGCTTCCCCACAGGATTCCCTCTCCAGCCCCCTCTGGCTGGTCCCACCTGCTTATCCTCCCCTGGTGCAGCCCACTCCACCAACATGGGGCCCGAATCCACTCCAGACTAGCAGACAGCCCTCCTGCACCTTCCCCCGCCTCACAAATCCAGGCCGGGGGGCCGGGAGAGCTGCACTCCAGGATAATGAGTTGAGAACTTCCAGCCCCTCATCTCTCTCTGGCTGGTGACTGACACAAATGGAATTCATCTTTAATCATCTGTTAACTCATTGTCTGTTATAGCTCTTTAATAGCACCATAGATATTCTTAATGAAGCATGATTTAAGGTATTTACAGCACATGGACCGACAGACATCACTCACGGTGTGCAGGTAATGAGGCATAAAACGGCTTTTGAATTCCCCCCAAAAGAAAAAGCGACAGAGAGAGAGAGAGAGAGAAAAAGAGCTTTAGCACTGGGGCAAAGAAAAAAAAAATTAAAAGCCTTCTGTTGTAAGGCTTGTTTTAAAATGTTTAGGCATTTACAGTCATTTTAGCTCTTTTGAGGTGTTTGCCTTGCACAGTTTAGCAGTTACCCCCTCCGAGAGTTGCAGGCTCGGGTCCCGGCGGTCACCTCAGCCTCAGGCCTCTCTCCTGGCACATTTCAGGGGTCTGGGGGTGGTGCTCCAGGCCATGAGTTCTCCTCCATATGGAATGTAGGCCTTCATCTGGTTTTCCTGCCCTCAAGCCAGTGTTCCCTGATGGTGTTCCAGGCTATCACCCTATTGGAAGGAACAGTGGTAATATGGGTGGTGGCCATTCCCACAGGGAAGGGGACAGGGGCTGGGGGCACCGTCCCACGTAGTGGACAGGCTGCATGGGGCTGGTGCCTCTGCTCTTGCACTTACTTAAAAGTCTGGCCTGAGACTTTAGAAATAAAAGCAAAAGTAAACAAATGGGACCTAATCAAACTTATAAGCTTTCGCACAGCAAAGGAAACCATAAACAAAACAAAAAGACAACCTATGGACTGGGAGAAAATATTTGCAAACAATGCAACCGACAAGGGCTTAATTTCCAAAATATACAAACAGCTCATACAACTCAACAACAACAACAAAAACTCAATAAAAAAATGGGCAGAAGACCTAAGTAGACATTTCTCCAAAGAAGACATACAGATGGCCAATAGGCACGTGAAAAAATGCTCAACATTGCTAATTATTAGAGAAATGCAAAACAATGAGGTACCACTTCACACCAGTCAAAATAACCATTATTAAAAACTGTACAAATTATAAATGCTAGAGAGGGTGTGAGGAAAAGGGAGCTCTCCTACACTGTTGGTGGGAATGTAAACTGGTGCAGCCACTATGGAAAACAGTATGGAGGTTCCTTAAAAAACTAAAAATAGAGCTACCATATGCCCAGCAATCCTGGGCATATATCCAGAGAAAACTCTAATTTGAAAAGATACATGTACCCCAATGTTCATTGTAGCACTATTTGCAATAGCCAGGACATGGAAGCAACCTAAGTGTCCATTGACAGATGAATGGAGAAAGAAGAGGTGGTATATATATACAATGGAATATTACTCAGCCATAAAAAAGAATGAAATAATGCCATTTGCAGCAACATGGATGGACCTAGAGACTATCATACTAAGTGAAGTAAGTCAGAAAGAGAAAGGCAAACACCATATGATATCACTTATATGTGGAACCTATAATATGATACAAATGAACTTATTTACAAAATAGAAAGACTCACAGACATAGAAAACAAATTTATGGTTGCCAAAGGGGAAATGGGGGATACATTAGGAGTTTGGGATTAGCAGATACAAACTACTATATATAAAATAGATAAAACAACAAGGTCCTACTGTGTAGCCTAGGGAACTATATTCAATATTCTGTAATAAACCATAATGGAAAAGACTATGAAAAAGAATATATCTGCATCTACATCTATATCTAACTGTGTCACTCTGCTGTACACCTGAAACTAGCACAACATTGTAAATCAACTCTACTTCAATTTAAAAAACAAGTCAGGCCTGTGAGGAGCAGAGTACCTAGCCTATCACATCCCACCGTTCCTTTCACTGATAGAGGGACCCAGAATTATCCAGCTAGTTAGCGACCAAACCGGAACGAAAAGCGAGGTCTCGTCTCCCTCGGAGATGGTTGCTCCTCCCGGCACACAGCCGCTGTGTGGCTGCCCCTGCAGACCTCATGAAACCATAAGACAACGAGGATTTAAAGGGACCAGAGAGACGGGGTGGGGTGGGGGACGTTTTCCCAAGGATGTGCCTTAAAGACAGAAATCTCCAAAGCAAAAAGACCCCTTCGAGAATTGTGTGCCAGGGTCTGACGGCATAGAAACTGCAAGCTCTGGCTTCCGGCTCTGAGCATCGCTTCCATACTGTGGGCCTTTGAACACGCTTCCCAGCCTCCCCCTTCCTTTCTCTCTGCCCCAGAGGGATGGGCCCAGCCCACCTTCCCTACAATCGAGGTACGAGGTGAAGAAAATACGTGACCTGGGGGCTGGGGGTTGGAGGTGAACACCACTCACAGGGATAGAAGCCATGTTACTTGCGTCTTGAGGCCCAGGTCACGAGATTCCCCTCTTCGTTTTGCCTCTGCTACTTTCTGTCGTCTCCCGCAGGCGCAGTCTGTGCTTGGCCTCAGCCCGAGGCAAGGGCTGAGCGGGCACTACGTGTCCACGTCCTGTGCATCACGTCCCCTTGCTGCAGCTGACCGGTGTTGGCCACTCGGGCTGTGGTAGATGCAGGCAGGGGACGGGCGCCCCCAGGCCCAGCGTGCTCCCCTCTCACGAGGAAGCAGAGTTGGGGTGCTCTGGAATCAGAGCCACGCCTCTCATCTGGCTTTGGTGGGTGTAGACCAAGGCTCCCCGCCCCTCTAGCCTTCCCTCTTGGAAAGCAAGCTGTGAGAATCCCAGTGCGGGCTTCAGTTACCGCTGGCTCAGCAGCTAGTGGAGAAGGTGGGCCTGCGGTGGGGATGGGCACAGACAGGATTTCCCGGGATGGGGTGGTGAGGATGCCCACGTTGGCTTGACTAAAGTTACCAGCTTCTCCTCCCGCGGAACCAATCTGCCTGCGTGCCTGCTGCCTCCTCCCGTGCCTCTGAGGAGCTGGTGAGCATGGGAGGGAGCCAGACACCTTGATCTGCATGTGTGCACAGGGGGGTAACACTCTGAGGACATGGAGAAGAGAAAGGGGTGCCCAGTGCCCACCCAAGGGCAGGGTCCACTTAGGAGAAGGGCACTGAGCTCAGTTCAAAGGGCATTCGTCCGGCATGTCTACCTCCCTGTCCCAGCCTCTGTGATCCGAGCAGGAAGCCTGTGCGCCAACAATATCATTCATTCCTTTTTTTTCTTTTTAATATATTTATTTGTTTATTTATTTATTTTTGGTTGCGTTGGGTCTTTGTTGCTGCGCGTGGGCTTTTTCTAGTTGCAGGGAGCGGGGCTACTCTTCGTTGCGGTGCGCGGGCTTCTCATCGCAGTGGCTTCTCTTGCTGTGGAGCATGGGCTCTAGGCACAGGGGCTTCAGTAGTTGTGGCTCGTGGGCTCAGTAGTTGTGGCTCGTGGGCTCTAGGCACACAGGCTTCAGTAGTTGTGGCTCGTGGGTTTAGTTGCTCCGAGGCATGTGGGATCTTCCCGGACTAGGGCTCGAACCCGTGTCCCCTGCATTAGCAGGTGGATTCTTAACCACTGCGCCACCAGGGAAGTCCCACCACCATTCATTCTGTGTGGATTTGTGCACTCATTCCATGCCTGGCCAGACATGGTGCCAGGTCCTGAGGGTAACTGAGCTGCTTGCCCAGAGGAGCTCACAGTCTGGTCAGAAGACATAGCCATAAAGGAATGATGTTTCATGATGGGTTGGGGGTGGTGGGAGCAGTAAGAGGTGCCTCCTGGGACAGGAGAGCAGAATGAGTCTGGCTGGAGTAACCATGATGTTTAGGACAGATTCTCACCCTTAAGGATGGCAAAGTGTTACCCCCATAGGCCACACAGTTGGATACAGAACAGATCAGCCTTCTAATACGTACAGACTCGTGGGATGGCAGCATGGGAGGAGGCCCTCCAGCTTCCCCCCATGTGATGGTGAGCTTACCCTTCTGCCCTACCCTACACCCACTCCCAAGCAGCCCATTCCACATCTGCTCTGTGCTGACTCTCGAAATTCCTCCTCGGGGCCACATTGAAATCTGTGCCTCTCTCCCTTCCACCTGCTTCTACCCTTCAAGTAAAAGAAGGCTCGTGTGCAGGATTCGTGAAGACCAGACAGGGAGTAGAAGGCTGGTGGGCCCCAGGTGGTCCTGGGAACAGAATTCCCTCTGTGCTGCCGACCTCACCCCCGGTCATTCTGACCCCGCCTGAGTCTCGGCCACACAGGACTTCGATTCGCACTTCTACTGCCCCCTGCTAACGCACCCTGGTTCAGAGTACTGCAGAGGGTAGAATAGGATTGGCTCAGCCCAGCTTTTCTTGTGCCGGAGCACGCACTGGCTGGTTTATGGATTGCCTGCCCCAGGTCACGTGTCCACTGTGGTCCAGTCAACTAAGGACCAAGGCTTGAGACCAGAGAAGGAATCAGGGTCAGGCTTCAGATACACTGGCCTCCCGCTGAAGGCAAGGGCAGCAGCCCTGCGAGGGGGTTAGGAGCATACCTCCAAAACCCCTCGACTAGAAAGGACTTCTCTCTCTCTGAACACCCAGAGCCAGGATTATCCCGATCAGAGCTCATTTCCTAGACAGAACAGAAAAGAGGGAGCAGAATACATTCCCTGAAAAGAGAGAAAAAAGCCTGCACAACTTTACTGGGATATTTGAAATTTTCTAACCAGGCAAAGCCTTGCGATTGGGGATTTCCTTGCGGCACGGCCTCATAATTTACAGTAACTTCTTTTCTCTCCGATGAAAAATGCCAGCTGAGAGCTGCATAAGTGTCTGTGGGGAATTTCTGGGACCTCGTCTTGGTTTTTCTTCTGTAATTATTTCTGGGACAATGTGAGCACTGAAATTAATGATTTCCGTAGTATTTTTTTGTTTCTTTCCCAACCGTTCCAGCGAGGACTGTCTGCCAAGAACTGGCCCCTTCGTGCTTTCTAAGGAGGTTCTGAGGCAACTTGCTCTGAAGACGGAGAAGCCGAGGGTCCCAGGAGTGGAGCGATTGTTAGAAATGTCACTTCAGTGTAGGGATAGGAGAGATGAGAGGCATGGAGTGGCACAGCCTGGCCTAGACGCTCCTCTGAGTGTCTTATTGCTTTTTTCTTCCATAGTACCAGCCTCACCCTTGACTCAGAATCCAGGCTCTTCTAGCTTCCCAGAGAACTCAGGAGTGGCCCTTGTCATAAGTGCAACTCATTACTTAAGAATGTTTCCGAAAAATACAACTGTCTGGGAAGAAAGGGGAAGGCTGTCCTTCAATCCCAAAACACCTACTTGAGACCAGGCCCCAGGCCTTTTTTTTTTCACTCTTCTAGATGATTCTGCTAAGGCATTGGCCATACAACAGGTCTTTGAGCAACATGAGACATGCCCCAGGCTCCCCTGGGCCTGATCGCTCCTGTTTTAGTCCCTGCCATTAAGAAATGCTTTTAGCAAAGCATGTGTGTGACACTCAGATGGAGCAACTAGTTGCCTAGGAAACTGTCCATTTTACACGTGTTCCACTTCCTGGTATCGTTTGGATCCAGCTGCCTCGACTGGCCTTCCTCCTTGACCTTCCTTTGACATCATCCCCCCACACACACATTGTTAGGCCGGCTGAGTAGCTCCTATCAAGGACCAATGACATAGTTTCCGGGGCCCAATGCAAAATGGAAACGCAGGACCCCTAGTTGAAAATTATTGAGAATTTCAAGATGGCAACAGCGCGTTAAACCATGCCTGGCCCTTCTCAGTGCCGCATGGGTCACAGGCCCAGGGAGCTGGCCCTGCTCCTAATAGCAGTAAGAAGCGACCTGAACATGCTTCCTTTGGCTCTGTACTGGGATCCTGGCCTCGTGACAGAGCCACGCCCCTTCCACTTTATCATGATCGCTTTCCAAAGCACCACACACTCAACCCCCAGATTTTTAAGGCTCCCCCTGTTGACACCCGAAAGGCAGGGCCCATATAATTGTAGGAACCAGGAATGACTTTTTGTAAACCATATTCAGTCTATTCAGAATATAAGCATAATATTTCTTACCTCCTTCGGCCCAAAAAGAACATCAGAATTGGCACCCTGGGGTGAAACGAACCGTATTCTGTCCAGCTGTGCATGCCACCTCTGGCCACTGCACCCAGAGACCCTGAATGCTCCTCTCTGCCATCAGGACTTAAGCATCTCCTCCTTAAGTCACAATCTACCCAAGAAGCCATTGTGAATCGATAGCCCACAGGTTTCTCCAAACCTTTTAAGGAGCAATTTGTATTTTCAGCCTGTCTCACCTCTTGGGTAACGAAGTAGATGAGTTTACCCCCCAGTGTGTAAGTTAGCAGTTTCTTTTCTTTGTCAAGAGCTCTTGACAAAGAATTGCTTTCCATTCCAGGCGTCAAGAGTTCCCCCTAGGTCCGCCTTCAAGGATTTGGTGACCAAGAGTGTGTTTAGACATTTGTGCTCTTAGTCATTTGAAACACTTTGCTCATTTTATTAAAATTAATTTTTATTAGAGCATAGTTGCTTTACCATGTTGTGCTAGTTTCCACAGTTGAGCAAAGTGAATCAGCTATATGTATACATATATCCCCTCTTTTTTGGATTTCCTTCCCATTTAGGTCACCACAGAGCACTGAGTTCCCTGAGCTATACAGTAGTTTCTCATTAGTTATCTATCTTATACATAGTATCAATAGTGTATATATGTCAATCCCAATCTCCCAGTTCATCCCACCCCCCCCTTCCCCCCTTGGTGTCCATACGTTTGTTCTCTATGTCTGTGTCTCTATTTCTGCTTTGCAAATAAGATCATCTGTACCATTTTTCCTAGATTCCACATATATGCGTTAATATATGATATTTGTCTTTCTCTTTTTGACTTATTTCACTCTGTATTTGTAGAGACATGGATGGACTTTGCTATTTCTTATCTTCTTCTCCTGCCCACTGCTGGCCCCTCTGGCTCCCGTTCCTTATATTGGACCATTCTAGTGACCCCTTTCTGCAGCACTCAAAACCGAGGACAGCGCCTCCACGTGGGCATAAGATGGTTCTACGCAAATGCACACACTAATTCATACAGATTTCCTTCTAGTTAAGCCCGACCTTTGTTGTCCTTCTGGGTCACAGCAGTCTTTAGGGAACAGTCCGTAGCAACTATGATATCCTTTCCTGAGCTGTCCTCCCAGAAATACCCAGGATTTTTTCTGCCCAGGCCCTGGCCTGGCCTGGACTTGCCTGGGAACTCATCTGCCTGTATCTCTGCTCTCACGCGGCCTCCCAGGGTCAGCCTGGATTTGTCCCCATCTGGTGGCGTTTCCACCTGCCCAAGGATTTCCTGACCATCTGATTGCCTGGAGGTTTCATTGCACACTTCCTCTCCCATACAATTCATATAAAGGTGTAGAATGTAGAATAAGAGGCCTAGAATTGAGGCCCCCAAAGAATTTCATTTAGAAGTGAACGGAGAAAGAGATCATTTGTTGCTTTGTTTGTTGCTGTCTCTAAGCTGTTCCCTATCAATGACAAAATATTTAGCACCAAAGGTTTTTAATTTTGAAAGTACCTTGGGCTTCCCTGGTGGCGCAGTGGTTAAGAATCCGCCTGCCAAAGCAGGGGACACGGGTTCGAGCCCTGGTCCGGGAAGATTCCATGTGCCGTGAAGCAACTAAGCCCGTGCGCCACAACTACCGAGCCTGTGCTCTAGAGCCCGCGAGCCACAGCTACTGAGCCCGAGTGCCACAACTACTGAAGCCCACATGCCTAGAGCCCATGCTCTGCAACAAGAGAAGCCACTGCAATGAGAAGCCCGTGCACCGTAAGGAAGAGTAGCCCCTGCTCTCTGCAACTAGAGAAAAGCCTGCGCGCAGCAGCAAAGGCCCAACGCAGCCAAAAAAATAAAAATAAATTAATTAGTTTTAAAAAAAGAAATCTTGTCAAAAGCTTTTGAAAGACTAAATACAATTTTCCTTCCCACTAATTTATGTACCCCCTCAAAGAACTATAACAGATTAAGGAGGCACGATTGCACTCTACAGAAATCCTACTTCTTCTCTCTCAAAGGGGAGCAGAACAGACAGTTTAAGAGCCCCGGCTTTGGAATCATACAGAACTGGGTTTGATTTTTGCCTTTGCCACTTACTAACAATGTGCTCTCGGGCAAGTTACTCAATTTCCCTATGCCTCAGTTTTCTCATCTTTAAACAGGAATTATAGAACTGACCTTGTATGCTGGCTGTGGAGTTAAATGAGGCAAGGGATCTGGAATGGTTGGCATATAATAGGGCTTCAATTAATGGTAACTATTATTTGTTTGATAATCTTTTATTACTGATTGCATCAATTTGTACATCCAGGGTTTACTTTTTACGGAAATGCATTTACTTGGTGGTAAACTCCTTAGCTGTTTGCACCATTAGTTATATATGTTGTTCATGTATTCTGCCTGCTCATTACTGTACCTTTCATGTAGGTAGAGGACAGTAAGAGCCAGCCGTCAGTCCCTGGCCTGGAGGAGCTCATAAGATGATGGTGGAAACAAACACACCAAAAACTAATACAGTGTAGCTAGTTTTTAACACAGATAGTCTCTCAAGGAACTGATTCACATTCTTTCCAATCAAGCCTTTGGCCAAAGGAAATGTGGAGTTTTACAAGATAACGCTGAAAATTTGTCCATAAGAAGAAATAGCTTAAAATTCTTCCCTTTCAGATTTCTTAATCTTCTCTTGTATTAAAAAAAACTAGGTTCTTTTGGGACAACCTTCCCCCCCACCCAGCCTATCAGGTCACATTTCATCTACACCTGTGTAGTTTGAAAAACCTTAAAGGCCTGCCAATCTCTGTGATTCACTGGACCCAGTTTTAAAGTAGATCTACAACATCCTGGTCACTTCTGAGGGTAATCTGAGGTGGCAAAGAGAGGTGAAATCTATTCAATACCTGAAAAATATCTTATACTGTCATCATCGTCACACGATGGCCCCTCTGAGTCTCCACTCGAGCCTTTCCAGAATTTTTTAAAAAATCATTTTGTGGGTTTGGAGTATAGAGTCCACAAAAAAAAAAAATTTTTTTTTTCCCCAACAAATGTCTTATTCGCAGCTGACCGGTCACATTTCCTGGATTTCTTTCACGCGAAAACACTTCTTAGAATTTTAAGAAGACTTAGCGATCCCATGGCTGTACTCCCTTAATCCATTTCCTTCTTTCTCCATCCAATTCACTCTTAAAAATCTCAGCGGTGCCTTCTCCTTGGCCATTGCAAGGGGGGCGGTGGTTGGGCGAGGGGGTCAGAGCACCATTTTCAGTTTCACAGGATGAGATGTGACACTCAGGGTTGGGCCCTCATGTGGACGAGCTAGGTAGTGGGAAGGAAGGCACCAGAACAAAGACCCATTGCGTCATGGTCCTCATAGACATGCTTGCTTAGTACCCCCGGGAAAAACGAAAATCCCACACACAACCTTGCAAACCAGTGTGCTTCAAATCCACAAGTACGCGGTTTGCGCTTTTAATAGTTATTATATTTCACACACCACGTCTTAATGGTCCTTTGTAGTTTAACCCTCCATCAGAAGAATTCTTGACATTTTGCAGTAACCCGTTCATTCTCCTAATAGCCCTTCAGGGAAGGAGGTCATGGAGATGATCCCCTCCCATTTTGTATGTGGAGAAACTGAGGCCCAGACAGAACAAGCCATGTAGCTCAAAACCTCCACCTCCCCGCCAGCCCTTCCACTCCAGCCTTTCCTCCAGGCCTTGATACCATCGAGCCCCTGTGCGCAGGACACCCTGCACCATCGAAAAGCCCCTGGCTTTAGATTCCTAGGGACCTCACCCCTTCCCAGCAGCCCCTCGTTGGGTCGCCCGACCAAGGGGCCACTACCTCAACTGGGGCCAAGTCCCTGGTGACCAACAGCACGTCCCAAAGGCTAAGCCACCAGCCCAGCCACTCACCCCCATCTGGCTGGGCTCTGTCACCCCGAACAAGTGTGAAAACGCCACCTTTGCAGGCCGGAATCCGCAAGAAATTGGAAACCTGCTGTTAGTTCCATTCCCACTCTCTTTTCATGTTTGCTGTTATTTTTTAACACTTTTTTTTTCTCATAAAAGCACTATCCTCTTCCCCAGAGCTTGCCTGTAGCAAAGGCATGGTCTGTACAACTGCAATTATTTCAGAGAACAGATGGAGAGAGGAGCAGAAAGTCTGTTAATAGTAATAGAAATGCTACATGTTAACCTGGACAGCACACGATGACAGTCCCATGACTACCCGTTCTGTTCCCACCAGCTGGGCCACCAAAGTAGGAATGAGATATTCACAAACACAGCCATCAGCCACGTAGCCACCTAAAGTTAGAACTCGAATTCCTTCACACCAGGGGCCTTGGCGACGGTGGCGGCCCAGGCCGAGAGCAGAGGAGGCCAAGCCCCAGCTCAGCACCAGGCCAAACAGAACTGCCCCAGCTCTGCTTCAACTGCCCAGGCTTCCCGGGTCAGCCGAGGCCCAGGCCCAGGCCCAGCTTTCAGGCAAACGCTGAACTCTCCAACGCTAGGAGCCAAACTCACCAGCACTTTACTTGGGTCTCTTGGGAGGAAGCATTAAGTCTGAGTTGATCTTGACTTCCTGGGAGGCAGTGGGTAAGAGAGGGGCCTGGTTCCCCCAGGCCGAGGCCAGAAAGACAAAGGCAAAACTCCAGAGCAAGCCACGCAGTGTCAGGGCCAGCAATACAAGGGGCTTGTCCATCTCTGGAAGCAGAAATCTCTTCCCTCTTCTAGAATGCAGAAAATAAACCAATGTCTTATCCTGACGGAGGAAATGGGTCACTTTACTTCAACAAATATTTCTTAAGCACCTACTGTGTGCAAGAAAACATGCCAGGCACTTCAGGAACAACAAAGAAATCAGAGTCCCTACCTTCAAGAAAATCATATTCTAGTAAGAGGGACCAAGTGACTTCTGCCCACGTAAAACCGGATACACAGCAGACAGCGAGAAGTATTCCAGCAAAGGCACAAACAAAATACGCTATCAGGATTCAAATAGTAAGGACATCGTATCTGGTCTAAGGGGCTCGGGAGAAGTCTTCATAGAGGAGACGGGTAGTATTTAAGGTGTGTCTTGAGAAATGGGAAGGATTTTTCGATGGACAGAGAGACCGGTACAAATAAAGCCACAAAAGTAGGGAAGCAGAATCACACTGGAGACCAGAAACGTGCCCAGTCTGCATACCCCTATCAGGCCGCGGTGGGATCGGCTGGGCAGGCTGAGTGAGAGCAAGCTGTCAAAGGCCTCTGCCAGGTTAGGAAGTTTGTACAATATGAAAGTCCTAAGTCCATGGAGAGCTGTTCCTCAGACAGCTGTGTGCTGGCCAGAGCCAACTCTGTCCAGCTCTTTCCAACCCCTCATTCTGTGGCCTCACGTTGGCAGCTTGGATGGGCCACGGTGTGAATATTTACCCTGGAAATGGGCAAGCGCTGCAAGCCAGGGCTTGTTTTTCTATGGCTATTTGTTTGTTTGTTTTCCAGAGAACTGGTCTACCAAGTCCACACTGGATTTCTCTAATACAGGCCAGCCGCACATGAGTAGGAAGGGAGACAGAGAGGGAAGAAGGCCAGTTAAGAAACTGTTGAAATAGTTAAGGCAAGAACTAGTTCAGACCTCACCCCAGGGTGTCAGAGAGTAGGAGGAAAAGTGAGCATGGGTTCTAGCGAGACCCTAAGCTTGGAAATCAAAAAGAACGGGGCACGGTCCGAGAGGGAAGAGTCCAAAGATGATTCATATGTTTCTTTTGGTGGCTAACAAAATGGCAGAGCCGTTCGCTGAAACAGGAGGAACTGGTAAGCAGGGTGGACGTGAATGTAGCTTTGGAGGTGGGGATAGCCGTCCGATAACTAATTCGTTTAAAGAAACGAGCTGCACACACTATGTTGCTTACGAGCCCTCCTTTTCCTTTCCCTTCCTTCAGTTCCCTCCTCTCCCTCCCACCCTCCCTCCCATGCAGTACGGATAATATCTCAATTCATCACTCAACAGACAGTGATCTCTGCTGCCTGCTTAGCTGCGTGTGAGGCTTTGAGATTTATTAAATAAGTCCCTTAGCTTTATGAAGACAGAAAAGTGGCAGTCGACCAGAGTGGGGGCTTTGGGGAGTGGGTAGAGTACAGTGAATTCGCCAGGATTTGAACTCACCACTCGGCTCACCCGCGTCCCCCCCGGCACACAGCCAGAATCCCAAGAGCCTCCCTTCCCCCAGCCATCTTGAGTGGGCAGATGCTGTGGAGGGACCGCCGTCCCCAGAGGACTGGGCAGCGCAGTGGCAGAAGGCACTTGATTCAGAGATGCCGGAACACGTTGCCAGCAAGTACGTCTTTGTAGTATGTGTGTTTTAAATTACACAAGCGTCCAGAGACTTAGGTGTGGAGGAATCTGCAACACGCAAACAAATACCATATTCTTGTGAGTAAGAGTCAACGTCAAATCTGTCCCTCTTCCTCCAGACCTATGCCTGCCCTCTGTGCAGGGAGAAGAGGGTGGAATTGGGAGACAAGGGACATGGTTTTAAGTCCCAGAGAAGCCGTTCAGTTGCTTACAAAGGCTGGCATTTATCGATCGCTTAACGTGTGCCAGCCACTACTCTGAGCCATTTCACTCGCTTAATGTGAGTAACAATCTAAGAGAAAAGAACTCTGATTATTACGATCTCTCTTTTAGAGATGATAAACCTGAAGCCCAGAGAGTTTAGGCAACTTGCCCAAGGCCACACAGCAATTGAGTGGAATTCACATCACTAAAGCATTTTGCCTCAGACGGATCCACTTAATCCTTCTGAGCTTCAATTTTTCCATCTGTAGACTCAGAATGATAATCTCTATTTAGTAGATGTTCCCTGCAGTGGCCCCTTGTTCCCAGTAATGTGACTCTGGCCACAGCAAATTATGGCCTTAACAGACTTGGACCTATATCACCCGCAACCTCCAACCTGCACCCTCCACGTCTGGCCGTCGTAAATCATCCTTTCTTCTTCTCATCAAGTACCGCCTTCTCTGTAAAGACTGACCTCCTCGCCCCCATTCTGCACAGAAGTGTTTGGTCCCTGTCCTATGTTCCCATAGCCCTTTGTGTAAGTCTTTATCCCAGCATGTCACAGCGTGCTGCAGTTGTTTACATGTCTGTCTCCCTTGTTATTTTGTGAACCATACAAGGGCATCTTTGTATAGACAGAGTGTGGGTTGCAGATCCAGGTAGCTGAACCAGTTGAAGAGACAGGGCTCTTTAGCCTGAACAAAAGGTCATTGTGAAGCTGTGATTGCCTTCAAATGTCTGAAGGGGGGCCGTGTACAAGAAGGACAGGACTTGTTCTATGCAAGAAAGAAGAGGAACAGCTGTGAGTTTTAAGGGTAGTTTTGGGCTCCATGAGATGTAGCCCTTTCTAACATTTGAATGAGTCGCCTCCCCAGGGAGTGAGGGACACTCACCGCTGGGAGCGCCATGGAGACACTGGATGGTTGCTGGCTAGGTTTGCTTAGGGAAACTCGGCCCCTGCTTCCTCCAGCGTTCCGGGGTTCTGTAATCTGTTCCACTCCCAGATCAACTTAGTCCCTCTGGGAACACAAAAAGAGCGAGTGTTAGAGGGAAGCAATGTGCTGTCTCCGCATGCACTAGCGTCCCTGGCCAGACTTAGAGATGCGGACAGCCCAGCCTCTCTGCCTCCAGACAGCTGGTGACAGGCCGTTTGGAGGATGTCTTCTGGCCGTCAAGGTAACTGCTACTCCAGGGACCATAGGGAACAAACACTGAGGGCATTTGTTCACATAACGAAACCTGACCCACGGACATCGCTTCACAGTCTTAAAAATACTTTCACATTTTTAACTCATTTTATTTTTAGAGTAACCCTGTTGTGTGAGATGCATATTACTGCCATTTTGCAGATCAGTAAACTGAACCTTGGTGAGAGTAAATGACTTACCTCCAAACACGCAGCCTATACAAGCAACAGCAGGGGCTCAAATCCTAGTTCTCTATCATTTACTTGAGTAAGCTTTTCACAACATCAGGATGCCTTTCTGAAGATCAGCCTCTGACACTCACTTGCCAAAACCAGCACAGACAACTGATGTGTGTGTCAGGTAGGAATGTGTTTGGCTGCAAGGAAGAAAAATCTCTACCCTAGGAACATAAAGGGATTATTTGTTTCAGGCAACAAGAAGTCTAGGGGCTGGCAATCGCAGGCAGATTCAGCAGCTCAAGGACCCAAGTTCTTGCCATCTCTCTGCTTCACCATCTTGAGCACACAGGCCTTCAACCTCATGCTTGTCCCCTCTTGGTCACAGAATGGCTGCTACACATCCAACATCACATCTACATTCCAGGCAGAATGAAGGGGAACAGGGAAAGGGACAAAAGGCAACAAGGGTTTTCTCTGAGTAAGCCTTTGCCTTTTTTTCAGGAAGAGATCCCTTCCCAGGGACTTTCTCCTATCTCTTCTTGGCCAGAACATGGCCTCCCCTTAGTGCACGAGAGGCTGGGGAATCCAGTATGGTAGCTCCCCAGCCTCTAAAGTAGAGGAGAGCAAGGAGGAAGGATAGCTGATCCACAGTGACTACACAACACCTCTTCCCAAATGTGTGAAAGCAAGGCATGAGCCCCAACTCCCAGGTTGACATGCCTCTGTCCACCCAGCCCAGGAACTGTCTTTGTCGACAGCTGAAATGTGAGTCAGTCGTCAGGGATGAAAGGCTTTAGGCTCAAGGGGCAACACCCGGACTGCATCCTGGTGAGACTATCAGTCCTGGTGAGGAACAGCTGTTACACTCAACCTCCCCCAGGAAGAAGGCTCTTAACTAGATTTCCCATACAGAACTTTGTGGGGGAGGTTCAAACACAACCAACCCACTATAGGCTAAATTTGTACTCCAACCAACCTCATAATGAATAGTGGGAGAGGATGGTGACTTGTATTTGTGACTTCAGTTTCTCGATTCAGTGCTCAAGCCCCTTAATCTCCAGGGTCCCAGGCGTAAGGGACCCCGGCCAAGATCGGGGGAAGCCTGTCCTCTTTAGGTAGAGGGTGCATGATCTTCCCTGAGAGTGCATTAAACAGGAGGAAAGAAACCTGAGTTTTAGTCAGTGGCAGATTCAGTCAAGGACTTGGGGGAACCAGATTTTAGGACTGTGGTTCTCACCCCTAACTCCGCATTTGTGTCACCTGGGAAACTTCCATGTCGACACTAAAGCCGGGGCCCCTCTCCAGACCCCTTAGGTCAAAGGCCCAGCCTTGGTAGCTTTGAAAAGCTCCCTTGGTGATTCTAGCATTCAGGCAGGGGTGAGAACTACTGCTTTGGAGAGGATGGCTCTCCACTCAACTTGACCGTGAAACTTAACCATATCAGGTCAGCCCAGTCCTTCATTCTGGGACAAGTGAGTGCTGTAGGCAACAAGAGACAGACATCATCATATTAGAACATGAGAGAAATGCAATGCTAGATACTCCCCAGGTTCCTGTAGTCTTCAAATGGTCTTGATGGATATCTGAGTCCGAAGGAGTCAAGGGCCCTGTTCTAGAACGTACCTGGGATTCGTTTTAATTGGATGTGATAAGACACGCAGATGGAAATGATGATCATGAAGGAAGACGTTTATACTCACAGATCCCTAAAGACAGGAATCACAGCACACTACACAGGGCCACACGGGGAAGCACCAGGGTCTGTCAGAAGGCAGAAGGAGTGAGGAGAAATCATGGGTGAGAATCCTTACTGTGATTTTTGTGGGAAAAAATAAAACATTGGCGTAGGAGGATAAGCAGCGTAGACAGGCTTGGGGTTGGCTAGTTTGAATAGTTCTGGTGGTCTCTGGAACACAGGAGCTGCCCCTGGTTGTCTGGAATCTGACCCCTGGGTGAGTAGGCCAGGAGGATAGTGGCTCAGCCCAATAAACGAGATGGCATAGGCTCTGGATTGGTAGGTTTGCACTTGAAGAGCATGGTCTCAGGTACGTGTTTGCTATCTCTGGGAACTGGTAGCATCTCCAGAGACAGCAAGACCCCAGATGTCAAAGCATCAGAAAATAAAAGGTGTGATTAATATAGACCACATCTTCTCAGCACTTCTAGGACTCAGAACTGCCTACTGAAGTCCCATCATAGTCTGTCCAAAGAATACTTTTCACTCCTCTCTGGGAAAGGCAGGCACACACAGACTGCTCAAATAGCAAGGTGGAGAGAGGGGGCCTCAGAGACCCCAGAGCACCCCTGCACGTCAGAAAGGCCCCTCTGCCCAGGCATCTTCTGCAGTGCCAGCAGTGCTCCTGGTAAGAGCCCAAAAGGTGCTTGGATTCTTTGCGTATATGATAAGGGCTCAGTCAATGCTTGTGGAATGAATGAATGAATGAATGAACACGTGAACAATTGAACCACCTGGGCCAGCTGTAATAATTGTTTTATTTACTCATTCAAAAATATTTATCAAGTGTGTTCTCTGTGCCAGACACTGTAATCTATGGGCGTATAGTGGTGAGCCAAAACAGACGCAACCCCCGTTTTCAAGGAGGTCTTAGTCTTGTGGGGGACACAGACGTTAATCAAAACTTACGCCAACACACGTATAAATTGACTCTAAACTGAGATGCGTATCTGAGGGAAGGAAATGCGAGCACGTTTAAGAAAGGAACTTAACCTAGAACAGGGGTGAGGGAACACTCCTCTGGAGAAGTCACCCTGAACTGGGTTCTGAGGTATGAATAAGAGTTCACCAGATTCAAGGGAGTTGGGCGGGAGTGGGGAAACATAGGCAAAGGCCGTGGGGTAGGAGGGAGCAGGGCAAACCTTAGAAACAGAAAGGCCCCTGAGAGTGGAGTAGAGGGCAAGGGCCATGTGTACAAGATGACAAGGTGAGGTGGGAAGGGGCCAGATTATTCAAGGCCTTGTAAGACACACTAAGGACCCATGGAAAGCCAGGGAAGGATTTTAAGCAGCAGGATAACACAATCTCACCTGTGTTTTGAAAAATTGTTCTGGATCAGGGTGGAAAATTGATCAGGGAGTAAAAACAGGTAGGAGGAAGCTTGTTAGGAGGCTGTTACAGGAGACAAGACAAACAGTGGGGAGAAGGAGAGGTTAGGTGTGGATGCAGTTAGGGTTTGCAGGCTTTGAGGCAGACCTGGAAGAACTTGTCATACGATGGCTTCAGTTTCCTCTGAGAAGTTATCGCTGAAAAGTTTACCTGCCAAGAGAGAGGGTTAGGGGGAGTGGAGGGAGGTTGGAGGTTTAAGGATACTGGAAAAGGTTTGAAATCTTGGAAAGCCATTACCAAGGGTGGCAGATCAAGTTGATGCCAGAAACGCAGAGCAGTATTGAGGGCCCATCATGAAGCTGGAGGCCAAGATATATGGAGCCAATCTTCCCCGGGATATGACTTTCTCTTGGTGGGCTCACTGCTCACGTCATACACAGAAGCAGAGGAAAGTTGGGTTTACTCAGCTTTGGGGTCTTTTGAAGGAAATATGTTTAAATGATAGAGGGACAAGGGAGTTTACATTTTGACGATTTGGGACACAAGCAAAGACAAGAGAGAGCTGATGGGCTGGGAGAAGGGGCATTTACCAATGGTCTGGAGGTCCCCTTGGGGTCAAAGATTAGTCGAGGTAGACAGAGTTGAAGAAGCAAGCTGAACAGAAGGGAGATTGTGGCCAGAAATAGTGACATGGGGAGGTGGAGTAGTCTGGGGGGATGATAAGTTTCAAGGTGTGACTGTGGGAGTCGATAGTTGAGATAAAGAAAGAGAAGCTTGCCTGAGATGCAAAGCTGCAGGTATGCGGGAGGCCACGGTGCTGGATGGGTGATCCGCGTGTTTGCCGGAGTCACCAGGGTGACTAGGCAGGACCTAGGGAAGAAAAGATGACTGTGATCAGGTGCCAGTGTCTTCGATGAATGAGCAGGAACCATCACGAGGTCATAGGTGACAGCAGCCAGGACAGAAGGAGGGGGTATGTATGGTTGAGTGACTTGAGCCACAGAGGATGTGGCAGCCGGGAGCTAGGACACCTCTTGGGGTTTAAGGGCCATGAGAGAACACACATCAGCACTCGAGGGAGCTAAGGTGAAGGGACTCTTCAGGGGAGAGTCAGGCAAAGACAAGGAAGTAGACAGAGCGATTTATGGAGAGACAGAGGATGGAAGGGACGTGGCTTGTTATTTAGTGGCTTTTCCAGAGGGCAGAGTAGAAGGGTTTGGAAGTGGAGGAGGAATAGAGAACTGGCCCAGAGGAAAAGAGAGAAGAGCATGTTGGCATGATGGTGTGGTGGAGGAGATGGCAGGGGGTGGGTGGTCTTTGAGAAGATCTGGATGGGAGGCAGGGAGATTGGGGCTCAAGGATTTCTCTGAAGGAGGCCAGTGGATCAGTGGACTGAGGGTCTGGGGGAGTTAATGTCAGTGGTGCTCTCTGCTCACCTGGGTTGGTGGCCGTTCCTGAGGTTGACATTTCCCTACTGGAATAATCAGTGTCATGGTGAGATACAGTAGGAAGACAGCCCCATGTACAGATGATGGATGAGGGCAGAAGCCAGCGGTTCAAGGATGAGGCAAATCCAGCTCTGACCACCTTCTCTCCTTCCTTTCCACTCTCCCCACTGCTCACCTTTTCCCTAACTCCCAGTTGGGATACAACTATTAAAATTCCTTCTAGAATGGGGCTTCCCTGGTGGCGCAGTGGTTGAGAGTCCGCCTGCCGATGCAGGGGACACGGGTTCGTGCCCCGGTCCAGGAAGATCCCCTGTGCCGCGGAGTGGCTGGGCCCATGAGCCATGGCCGCTGAGCCTGCGCGTCCGGAGCCTGTGCTCCGCAACGGGAGAGGCCACAACAGTGAGAGGCCCGCGTACCACAAAAAAAAAAAAAAAATTTCCTTCTAGAATAATAAGAAGATAAATTTTAAAGGGGCAAAAGATTTATACAGACATTTCACCAAAGAAGATACGCAAATAGTCAATAAAGACATGAAAAGGTACTCAACATCACTAGTCATTAGGGAAATGTAAATTAAAAACTCAATGAGTTTTTAATTTATATTTCACGCTTTGCACCTGCTAGAATGGCTACAATCAAACAGACCGATGATAACAAGTGTTGGTGAGGAGATGGAGAAATTGGGAACTTCATACACTGCTGGTGGGATTGCAAAATGGTGCAACCATTTTGGAAAACCGTTTGGCAGTTTTTAAAAGTATTAAACATAAATTTACCATATGTCCTAACGATTCCACTCTAGGTGTTTTCCCAAGAGAATTGAAAACACATATTCACACAAAGATCTGTAGCAAATGTTCATATCAGCATGATTCACAGTAGCCAAAAAGTAGAAACAACCCAAATGTCCATCACGTGGATGAACAAAAGTCATACCAACGGTATACTATTTGGCAATTAAAAGGGATGGTGTGCTGATGCACGCTACATGGCTGAACCTCAAAAACGTTATGCTGAGTGAAAGAAGCCAGGCACAGAAGACCTCATATTCTATGATTCCACTTATGTGAAATGTTCAGGTAAGGCAAAAAGGAGATTATAGAGACAGGAAGTAGATTAATGGTTGGCCGAAGCTGGGGGAGGGAACGGGAAGTGATTGCAAATGGCACAAGGATTGTTTTGGGGGTGACGAAAATGTTGTAAATTTAGATTATGGTGATGGCAGCACAACGCTGTTAATTTACTAAAAATTGTTGAAATGTATGCTTTAAAGGGGCGAAGTTTGTGGTATGGAAATTATACTTCAATATGGCTGTTTAAAAAACTTCACATGGACAAGCCCAGATCTAATTCTCCTTCTATGTTGCCGTCATTATGTCAAGGTACTGTGATCTGTTGACGTGGCTTCCCATACCTCGCTCATGCCCTGAGCTGCAGAGCCCAGGGCCCTGGTCCAGCATTTGCCCTGCACCTAACCGACCCCCAAAGATGCAATGAGGATTCCACGAGCTCTCCCTACCAAAAAGGGCAAAGCCATCCTTCTTCACCTCTCAGCCAGCTAGAGAGAGACTAGAGACTAACTAAGATAATACTATGTGATTACTGCACATTTCACTTGATTTTATAATTTTAGTTTATGTTTAGCAGGTAATGTATTCACACGGCTCAAAAATCAAGATGAAAGAACAGGCACGTAGGAGAGATTTCCATCCCACCTCTGTCCCATCCACCCATAGCACCACCACCACCCACGTCTTTTTTTTTTTAAGTATCTCTCCAGCGTTTGTTTATGCAAATACAAACCAATGTGAAGACATAGCTTATTTTTTCTTTCATATGTAAAAGTAAGGTGCTAGATATACTGTTCTGCACCTTGCATTTTTCACTCATTTACCTTGGAGAGCTTTTCAGATCAGATCTGAGACATCTTCATTGTTTTTCACAGCTATAAAGTATTCCATTGTGAGTACGTATCAGTGTTTATTAACCAATCCCCAACCGATGGACACTTGAGTTATTTCCAACTTTTGCTATCATAAACATGGCTGAAATGAATACCTTATACACAAGTCATTTCATAAATATGCAGGTATCTTTAGGGGAAGATATTACAGAAGTGGGATTGCTGAGTCAAAGGATAAATCGGCCCCATTTTTGCATTCCCACAGCAATGTATGAAGCTTCCCCACCGTCTCGCCAGCAGAGCGTACTGTCAAGGTCTGGGATTTGCAGAATGCTTGATGAGGGCGTTGATTCTGTCCTGCTTTCTTCAAGCAGGATTACTTTCTTCTTTTTAATTTAAAATTTTATTTTTTTGCGGTAGGAACATGAGATCTACCCTCTGAACAGATTTTAAAGTGTACAATACAATATCATTAACTACAGGCGCAAGGTTGTACAGCGGATCTCTAGGACTTATTCACCTTTTGTGATTCATGCTTTGTCCCTATTTAACAGAAACTCCCCATTTCCCCCTTCCCTCTGCCCCTGGCAACCACTGTTCTGCTCTCTGCTTCTGTGAGTTTGACTATTTTAGATGCCTCATATAAATTGAATCAGACAGTATTTGTCCTTCTGTTACTGGCTTATTTCACTTAGCATGATGTCCTCATGGTTCATTCATGTTGTTACAAACGACAGGATTTCCCTCTTTTTCATGGCTGAATAATATTCCATTGTGTGTATAAACTACCCGGTCTTTATCCCTTCATACCTTGATGGACATTTAGGTTTGTTTCCACAGCCTGACTATTGTGAATAATGCTGCACTGAACATGGGAGGGTGGATATCTCTTGGAGAACTTCCATGAAGTTCCCAAAATATCTATTAAGGATTTTGATTGGAATTGTGTTAAATCAACTAATTAATTAAAGGGTTACTGACATATTTGCAAATGGTGGCTTTGATGTGTAAGAGCATAATATGTCTTTCTCCATCTCTTCAAGTTTTCTTTTTATGTACATCAGTAATGCTTTGGTTTCTTGGTGTAAGCCTTGGATTTTTCATCAAGTTTATTCCTAGATATTTTATATTTTTATTACAATGGTAAATGGGATTTTAAAAGTATATTTCCTGACTACTATTTGTCCGTAGGAAAGTACTGATTTCGTGTGCATTTCATAACAACTCACTTTATTGAATATTAGTCTAGTTGCTTCCAGCTGAGTCTTTTGGTTTCTCATGTAGGCAATTATGTCATTTGGAAAACAATTAATTAAAAAACAGAAAGAGCATAGATTTTTTTTTCTTCTTTTACAGTATTTCCACTTTGTTTTTATTTTCTTGCTGCTTTGGCTAAAACCAATTCTTGGTTGTATCAGACAGTTTTTCTCTCTGGGAGTCTACTGGGATCACACACACTCGTGTGTGTGCACACAAACATACACACACACACACACACACACACACACACACACACACGGGCTCCTTAGGATATGATCCTACTTTCCCCCTAATATTTTCATCTCTTTATCCTTCTCTTCTGAGTTCTTGGAGATTTCCTTGGGCTTTATCTTCAAATTCTCTGAGTTAATTTCCTAGAGCGTTTAATATGTGGTTTGGGATTTTAACGTTCAGCAAACAGTAGTTTTATCTCTGAACTGCTCATCTCTGGAAAGTAGCCAGTTCTCCCCCAATTGTCACAGCCAGTACGGCTTTAGGGTCCTCTTCCCTGATGGCTCTGTTATACTGAGCCCATCCCCACTCCTTCCTTGAACCCTTTTTCGTCTTGGTGTCCGTGACGCTCTGCTCCCTGGTTCTCCTCCTAACTCTCTTCCCCTCAGTCTCTCCTCTCCCCACCACTCTTAGTTCCTGAGTTCAAAGGAACTAAGTTCCTTTTCAAAGTTCCACCCTAGCTGTTCTGTTCTCACTCCATAAGTTCTCCCCAACAATCTTATCCATCCCCATGCCCACTACCCACATGCCAAGTCTTGAGAGAGCTCCAGGCTTCATAGCTCCATTTAGGGTACATCTCTGCCTACATGTTTCAACACCAAACTCACTGTCTCCCAGACTTTCTACTCATAATAGTCATGGTACCATCATCCACCTAATTGCCCAAGATAGAATCTCATAGACCTCCTGGACCCCTCTCCCTCTCTCACCTGCCCTATTCAGTCACCTCATGCTGTTGATTCTGTGGTACAAATCTCTCTATCTTTATTACTACTTGAATTTTCAAGCCCTCGTGATCCCTTTTCAGAGTCTCCCGATTTTCTTCTTTTTTTATTTTTACTCTGCTTTTAGTCTTTTACTCATCCTCACCATGTGTCTTCCCAAAGCATGCATTTCATCATGTCAGTCGTCTGTTCAAATAATTTCAGTGAGTCCTGTTGCAAAACAAATTCTCAACAACTTAGGACATGTGAGGTTTTCTATTATCTGGTCCCAGTAACCTTTCAGCTCTGTCACCCACCATTCCTTTACAGATGCACTCTGTCCCAGCACACCAAGTTTCTTGCCCTTCCCCAACCCCTCATGCCTTTGCCCAGACCCTTCCCTTTGCCAAGGGAGTCCTTTTCCTGACCCCTTACGAGCTCATCCTTCAAGATCAAGCTCAGATGACAACTCGGTGAAGCCTTCCTGGACTCCTGAGGTGGAGAGATTTAGGTTCCCTCCTCCATGCTCCCTTAGTGCCTGATAAATGCTCCGCTACCCATGCCCTTCACATACTGTACTCCAGTTATGTCTATGTCTCTCTCTCCCTCCAGAGCAAGAGGAATCCCAGGACCCTCCTTATTTATCTACTCACTTCTTACACGCTCACTCCCTTCTCTTCCATCATACTCGCCAGTCTGTCCATATTCAGGCTAAACCCAACGATGACTTATTCCCCGTCTGCACTTGAACCGTCAAAAAGTGCATAATTGTGGAATGTAATATTACCCAGTAACCTTACTACATACCTCTGGTATACTCAATTTCTCACCTCCCCAAATGACTATTCCTCACCTTGTCTGTCCCCAAACTTCCTATAATCCCTCTTCCCCTGATGACCTTGCCTCTAACTCATTGAGAAAACAGAAGTCATTGGAATCCAATTTCCTCATTCCTCACCACATCTTCCAGCACCCTTGCATCTGAACCTGTATCCTCCGCCCCTGCCAAAGGCCAGGCCCTCCACTTTTGCTCTGGATCCTGTCTCCTCCCACCTTCCCAGAGTCTTGGCTCTTACAACGAACCCCTTTCTTCTCTCTGACATCTATACCTCCCTCCACACTGGATCCCTTCCATCGGCTTGCAGACATTCTTGACGACCACCCATCTCTTTAAAAATTTAAAAAGAAATAAATCTCTAGACTCTTCCTTCCCATCTAGTAACAGCCACTCTGCGTCTCAGCTGCCCTTCACACTATAATTCCTCTTTTATCATCTTTTTTTTTTTTTTTTTTTCGGTACGCGGGCCTCTCACTGTTGTGGCGTCTCCCGCTGCGGAGCACAGGCTCCGGACGCTCAGGCTCAGCGGCCATGGCTCACGGGCCCAGCCGCTCCGCGGCATGTGGGTGGGATCTTCCCGGACTGGGGCACGAACCCGTGTCCCCTGCATCGGCAGGCGGACTCTCACTGCGCCACCAGGGAAGCCCTATCATCTTTAATAACTATTTTCAGTTCCTCGCCTCCCATCTCCTCGCCACCTATTCCAATCAAACATCAGTCCTTACTACTCCACTGGCACTGGTCTTGCCAAGAAAACAAGGGATCTCCATGTTGTCAGATCACATTGTCACATCTGTGTCCTCATCTTGCTCCGCGTTTCGGCAGCATTCGACACAGCTGACCACTTCCTCCTCCTGGACACACTTTCTGTCTCGGCTTTCATGATACCTACGCTTCAGGTGGCTCCCCTGCCTCCCTGGCTACAGTCTCCTTTGCTAGATCCACCTCTCCTCTCCTCCTCTCCTCCTTAGCATGTTCTAGAGTTCACTCACGAGACCTCTTTTCTTCCCCATGTCTAATCTCTCCATGAATCATCTCATTATTCTCTGGATTTAGGGGCCATCTTTGGTCCTTGGGAGTCAGTGACTCCAGATATCATAAATCCAGTCCTGATCTCTCCTCCAAACTCTTGACTCTGATACTTGCTTGTCTTTAAGAGGTGTTTCAAATGTAACATGTCCAAAATAGATCTCTCAATATCCCCCTTCAAACATTCTCCTTTCCAAGTCTTCTCCATGACGTTACGTGGCACCATTCACCCAGTTGTTCTAGCCAAAACCCCGAGTCATCCTCGATTTCTCTTTCCCTACCCCCTCCTCCCTGCCCTACAGTCCAGTCCATCAGCAAATCCCACTGATGCTCTCTAAAAATACTTCCCCGATCCATCTACTGGCTTCTATCTCCATTGCTACCATTCTAGTCCAAAATGCCATCATCCTGCCCTTTATCACTGCAATAGCCTCCTCTCTTGCCTCCTGCCGACCATTCAACTCTCCACCCAGCCACCATGACAACTATTTAACAATGTAAATCAGAGCATATCACTCTCCTGGCTTAAAAACAAAAGCAAACAAACAAACAAAAAAACCCTCCAGTAGTTCTGCATTGCACTTAGAATAAAACCCCCTCCTCACCCAGGTCTGCAAAGCCTTCTGTAGCCGGGTCCCCACTCATCTCTCCAACCCTGCCCTGTCCCCTCCCCTTGCTTGCCTCTAGACACATGGCATTCTTTCTGCTCCTCAAACCTTCACTCGTTCCCACCTGAAGGCCTTTGTAGCAGTTGTTTCCCCTTCTTGGGACGCTTACTTCCTCCAACCCCATCCTATTTTATTTTAATCATAGAACTAATCCCAAGTTGGCACTCCCTTGGGTTTTGTTGTTGTCTGGGTTTTTTCGAATTTTATTTTATTTATTTTTTTATACAGCAGGTTCTTACTAGTCATCAATTTTATACACATCAGTGTATACATGTCAATCCCAATCGCCCAATTCATCACACCATCACCGCCTCTCCGCAGCTTTCCCCCAGTGGTGTCCATAGGTTTGTTCTCTACATCTGTGTCTCAACTTCTGCCCTGCAAACCGGTTCATCTGTCCCATTTTTGTAGGTTCCACATACATGCGTTAATATACGATATTTGTTCTTCTCTTTCTGACTTACTTCACTCTGTATGACAGTCTCTAGATCCATCCACGTCTCAACAAATGACCCAATTTCGTTCCTTTTTATGGCTGAGTAATATTCTATTGTAAATATGTACCACATATTCTTTATCCATTCATCTGTCGATGGGCATTTAGGTTGCTTCCATGACCTGGCTGTTGTAAATAGTGCTGCAATGAACATTGGGGTGCATGTGTCTTTTTGAATTATGGTTTTCTCAGGGTATATGCCCAGTAGTGGGATTGCTGGGTCATATGTTAATACTATTTTTCGTTCCTTAAGGAACCTCCATACTGTTCTCCATAGTGGCTGTATCAATTTACATTCCCACCAACAGTGCAAGAGGGTTCCCTTTTCTCCACACCCCCTCCAGCATTCGTTGTTTGTAGATTTGCTGATCATGACCTTTCTAACTGGTGTGAGGTGACACCTCATTGTAGTTTTGATTTGCATTTCTCTAATAATTAGTGATGTTGAGCAGCTTTTCAGGTGCTTCTTCGCCATCTGCATGTCTTCTATGGAGAAATGTGTATTTAGGTCTTCAGCCCATTTTTGGATTGGGTTGTTTGTTTTTTTAATATTGAGCTGCATGAGCTGTTTATATATTTTGGAGATTAATCCTTTGTCCATTGATTCATTTGCAAATATTTTCTCCCATTCTGAGGGTTGTCTTTTGGTCTTGTTTATGGTTTCCTTTGCTTTGCAAAAGCTTTTAAGTTTCATTAGGTTCCATTTGTTTATTTTTGTTTTTATTTCCATTACTCTAGGAGGTGGATCAAAAAAGATCTTGCTGTGATTTATGTCAAAGAGTGTTCTTCCTATGTTTTCCTCTAAGAGTTTTATAGTGTCCGGTCTTACCTTTAGGTCTTTAATCAATTTTGAGTTTATTTTTGTGTATGGTGTTAGGGAGTGTTCTAATTTCATTCTTTTACATGTAGCTGTCCAGTTTTCCCAGCACCACTTATTGAAGAGACTGACTTTTCTCTACTGTATATCCTTGCCTCCTTTGTCATAGATTAGTTGACCATAGGTGTGTGGGTTTATCTCTGGGCTTTCTATCCTGTTCCATTGATCTATGTTTCTGTTTTTGTGCCAGTACCCTATTGTCTTGATTACTGTAGCTTTGTAGTATAGTGTGAAGTCAGGGAGTCTGATTCCTCCAGCTCTGTTTTTTTCCCTCAAGACTGCTTTGACTATTCGGGGTCTTTTGTGTCTCCATACACATTTTAAGATTTTTTTTGTTCTAGTTCCGTAAAAAATGCCATTGGTAATTTGATAGGAATTGCATTGAATCTGTAGATTGCTTTGGGTAGTAGAGTCATTTTCACAATATTGATTCTTCCAATCCAAGAACATGGTATATCTCTCCATCTGTTGGTATCATCTTTAATCTCTTTCATCAGTGTCTTACAGTTTTCTGCATACAGGTCTTTTTTCTCCCTAGGTAGGTTTATTCCTAGGTATTTTATTCTTTTTGTTGCAGTGGTAAATGGGAGTGTTTCCTTAATTTCTCTTTCAGAGTTTTCATCATTAGTGTATAGGAATGCGAGAGATTTCTGTGCATTAATTTTGTATCCTGCTACTTTACCAAATTCATTGATTAGCTCTAGTAGTTTTCTGGTGGCATCTTTAGGATTCTCTATGTATAGTATCATGTCATCTGCAAACAGTGACAATTTTACTTCTTCTTTTCCAAATTATATTTCTTTTTCTTCTCTGATTGCCGTGGCTAGGACTTCCAAAACTATGTTGAATAATAGTGGTGAGAGTGGACATCCTTGCCTTGTTCCTGATCTTAGAGGAAATGCTTTCAGTTTTTCACCATTGCTGTGGGTTTGTTGTACATGGACTTTATTATGTTGAGATAGGTTCCCTCTGTACCCACTTTCTGGAGAGTTTTTATCATAAATCGGTGTTGAATTTTGTCAAAAGCTTTTTCTGCATCTATTGAGATGAGCATATGGTTTTTATTCTTCAATTTGTTAGTATGGTGTATCACATTGATTGATTTGCATATATTGAAGAATGCTTGCATCCCTGGGGTAAATCCCACTTGATCATGGTGTATGATCCCTTTAATGTGTTGCTGGATTCTGTTTGCTAGTACTTTGTTGAGGATTTTTGCATCTATATTCATCAGTGATATTGGTCTGTAATTTTCTTTTTTTGTAGTATCTTTGTCTGGTTTTGGTATCAGGGTGATGGTGGCCTCATAAAATGAGTTTGGGAGTGTTCCTTCTTCTGCAATTTTTTGGAAGAGTTTGAGAAGGATGGGTGTTAGCTCTTCTCTAAATGTTTGATAGAATTAGCCTGTGAAGCCATCTGGTCCTGGACTTTTGTTTGTTGGAAGATTTTTAGTCACAGTTTCGATTTCATTACTTGTGATTGGTCTGTTCATATTTTCTATTTCTTCCTGGTTCAGTCTTGGAAGGTTACACCTTTCTAAGAATTTGTCCATTTCTTCCAGGTTGTCCATTTTATTGGCATAGAGTTGCTTGTATTAGTCTCTTAGGATGCTTTGTATTTCTGTGGTGTCTGTTTTAACTTCTCCTTTTTCATTTCTAATTTTATTGATTTGAGTCCTCTCCCTCATTTTCTTGATGAGTCTGGCTAATGGTTTATCAATTTTGTTAATCTTCTCAAAGAACAAGCTTTTAGTTTTATAGATCTTTGCTATTGTTTTCTTTGTTTCTATTTCATTTATTTCTGCTCTGAACTTCATGATTCTTTCCTTCTGCTCACTTTGTGTTTTGTTTGTTCTTCTTTCTCTAGTTCCTTTAGGTGTAAGGTTAGACTGCTTAGTTGAGATTTTTCTTGTTTCTTGAGGTAGGCTTGTATAGCTATAAACTTCCCTCTTAGAACTGCTTTTGCTGCATCCCATAGGTTTTGGATCCTCATGTTTTCATTGTCATTTGTCTCTAGGTATTTTCTGATTTCCTCTTTGATTTCTTCAGTGATCTCTTGGTTATTTAGTAATATAGTGTTTAGCCTCCACGTGTTTGTGTTTTTTTCCCTGTAATTCATTTCTAATTTCATAACGCTGTGGTCAGAAAAGATGCTGATATGATTTCAATTTTCTTAAATTTACTGAGGTTTGATTTGTGACCCAAGATGTGATCTATCCTGGAGAATGTTCCGTGCACACTTGAGAAGTGTGCTGTTTTTGGATGGAAGTGCTGTTTTTGGATGGAATGTCCTATAAATATCAATGAAATCTATCTGGTATATTGTGTCATTTAAAGCTTCTGTTTCCTTATTTATTTTCATTTTGGATGGTCTGTCCATTGATGTAAATGAGGTGTTACAGTCCCCCACTATTACTGTGTTACTGTCGATTTCCTCTTTTCGAGCTGTTAGCAGTTGCCTTATGTATTGAGGTGCCCTGTGTTGGGTGCATTTATATTTATAATTGTTATATCTTCTTCTTGGATTGATCTCTTGATCATTATGTACTGTCCTTCCTTGTCTCTTGTAACATTCTTTATTTTAAAGTCTATTTTATCTGATATGAGTATTGCTACTCCAACTTTCTTTTGATTTCCATTTGCATGGAATATCTTTTTCCACCCCCTCACTTTCAGTCTGTATGTGTCCCTAGGTCTGAAGTGGGTCTCTTGTAGACAGCGTATATATGGGTCTTGTTTTTGTATCCATTCAGCAAGCCTGTGTCTTTTGGTTGGAGCATTGAATCCATTCACGTTTAAGGTAATTATCGATATGTATGTTCCTATGACCATTTTCTTAATTGTTTTGGGTTTGTTTTTGTAGGTCCTTTTCTTCTATTGTGTTTCCCACTTAAAGAAATTCCTTTAGCATTTGTTGTAGAGCTGGTTTGGTGGTGCTGAATTCTCTTAGCTTTTGCTTGTCTGTACAGCTTTTGATTTCTCCATCAAATGTGAATGAGATCCTTGCTGGGTCGAGTAATCTTGGTTGTAGGTTCTTCCCTTTCATCACTCTAAGTATATCATGCCACTCCCTTCTGGCTTGTAGAGTTTCTGCTGAGAAATCAGCTGTTAACCTTATGGGAGTTTCCTTGTATGTTATTTGTCATTTTTCCCTTGCTGCTTTTAATAATTTGTCTTTGTCTTTAATTTTTGCCAATTTGATTACTATGTGTCTCGGCGTGTTTCTCCTTGGGTTTATCCTGTATGGGACTCTCTGTGCTTCCTGGACTTGGGTGGCTATTTCCTTTCCCATGTTAGGGAAGTTTTCATCTATAATCTCTTCAAATATTTTCTTGGGTCCTTTCTCTCTCTCTTCTCCTTCTGGGACCCCTATAATGCGAATGTTGTTGCATTTAATGTTGCCCCAGAGGTCTCTTAGGCTGCCTTCATTTCTTTTCATTCTTTTTTCTTTATTCTGTTCTGCAGCAGTGAATTCCACCCTTCTGTCTTCGAGGTCACTTATCCATTCTTCTGCCTCAGTTATTCTGCTATTGATTCCTTCTAGTGTATTTTTCATTTCAGTTATTGTATTGTTCATCTCTGTTTTTTTGTTCTTTAATTCTTCTAGGTCTTTGTTAAACATTTCTTGCATCTTCTCGATCTTTGCCTCCATTCTTTTTCCGAGGTCCTGGATCATCTTCACTCTCATTATTCTGAATTCTTTTTCTGGAAGGTTGCCTATCTCCATTTCATTTAGTTGTTTTTCTGTGGTTTCACCTTGTTCCTTCATCTGGTACATAGCCCTCTGCCTTTTCATCTTGTCTATCTTTCTGTGAATGTGTTTTTTGTTCCACAGGCTGCAGGATTGTAGCTCTTCTTGCTTCTGCTCTTTTTTTTTCTTTCTTTTTAATCTGTGTCTCTTACCTAGAGTAAAATCTTCCTGAAAGTATGGGTCACACCTGCTTGTTCTCTGTTGGATTCCCAGCACCTAGAACAGTTTCTGGCACATAATAGGTGTTGAGTAAATGCTTATTGAAGAGATAAATGAATCTGAGCATTCCTTGCAATCGGTACAGTTCCTGACATGGAGTAAGCTCTCCTGTATTTGCTGAGTTAATGGACAAGTCGCTCCAACCACACTGTGAGCTTCCTGAGAGCAGAAGCCCTGTTTTAGGCTTCTTTGTTTCCTCCACAGCTCCTGGCATGATGTTACAGACTTCTAGGTGCCGAGTAAATATGCTTGTTTGATTTATTCTTCTTTATAAAGGGAAAGCCAAGCTATTAAGCTGCCTACTTGATAGACTTCATTCCTCTGAGAATAAGCATGTGACACAAGAGGAATGGCATGAGAACAGGGATGAATCGAGTAGGAAGCTTTAGGTGTTGGTCAGCCACTCTCAGCTGGAATTGAGGTAAAAGGAGAGTCTGCACCTTGTAGATTTCCTTTCCAAATTCTAGCCACGATGCTACACTTCTTTCTGGTAATGTGTTACAGGGTGCAGCCTACATCCTGGTGATGGTGGATCCGGATGCCCCCAGCAGGTCTTCTCCCAAAGCTCGATTCTGGAGACACTGGCTGGTGACAGATATCAAGGTAAGCCGGCCAGAAGGCACTTTCTGATTCACTGGCGATTGGGGCTGGAGGATTATCATTCTGCACAGTTCTCAGCTCTCATTCAAGAGGGCTGGGGACTCTGATGAGCAAGGACTTCCGTGTCAGGTTGCCCCCAGCGCCCAGCTGTCACAGCCTCGCCCATGTTTTCTAATAATTTCAGAAAATGACCCAGGATCAGTGATACACAGGATCAGGATATCCTTATCTCAGGATAAGTGGGAAGAAAGCCCCCATTTGTAGTGTTTGCTGATTTCTGTAGTGTAAAGAAAGACTCCCACCGTGGCCAATTTCAAGTTAACGATTTAATGAGTGAATGACAAATTTTCTGAAAATGTAGCAATTGCTCCAGCACACCACTGCCAGGGGCCTGGATTTTGGGGGCACCAGGTGATTCTGTGCAGTCCAGGTGGCAGGGGACTCTTGCAGCGTCTCCTGCTGATGGGCCAAGGGGCATGGAGGAGGCATGGCGATCTCTTTTTCTTTGTACAGAAACAAGTGGCCTCCCCTCATTTTTGTCCTTTTGTCGTCAACCATAATGACGAAGTAGCCCGGCTCAGCCTTTCCAGAGTAGGTCTGAGGGATGCAGATTTGGTGGCTTGTTAATGGGCATTAGGTGAAAAAACAAAAAACCAAAAGGCTCCATTGCCAGGCAAGTTTCGGGGACTCTGGGTTAAAATGTATTAATCCCATCCCTCACTGAAGGGCCTTTTAGAGCTTTTAATATCCTAGTATGCATTATATAACACGCATTTATTTTCCAATCTCACTTGACTGTTGAATCTTTTGTTCACGAGCATGTGGCAGTGCATTTTGGGAAAATCCACACTAGCATCAGGCATCCACGCATCTTGTGCCTAGAAAGCCTGCCGGTGGCCTTTGCGCCACATGTGCAAAGGCACCAACCCTGTAAGACAGTGGGAACCCAGACCTAGAAAGACTACGTTTGGATCCAGGCTGGGCTGGTTCCCACCTCAATGATCTCCACCATGTCATGGAGTCTCTCTGCGTTTTGTCTTTATCTGTAAGGTGGGAACCGTGTTACCTCTGCTATGTGGTTGTCGTGATCATCCAGTTAGAGTGTCCTAAGAGCACTCTGTAAAACACAGCACGTACCACAACTATAAGGACTTTGTGTTTTTCCTTCTAGACCTACGGGGCAGAGGAAGGGGTACTGGTCTGAACTAGCTATTGACTCTCCTGGCAAGTCTGGGCTCTCACAACCACTGGAGTGGGGACGTGGTGGTGTGTGGCGGGTTACCCTGGCAACCAACCCCCTCCCAGTGACCATAGGCCCTTCATAGGACGCTCAGGGGAGCAGCCTGTTTTCAGGGATATCCCTGGCTACGGCCTAAGAAGGGGCTCCCTCCAGGGAGACTTGCGGCAGCAGCTTCTGGGACAGAGGCCGAGCCGGGCTGTTGAGGGAAAGTAGGGTCATTGCTCCATCACCCTTCCCTGGCCAAGCGCCCCTCTCGGCCTCATGGAGAGCCTTGGAAACACCATAAATATGCGAAAGGGAAGAGCTGGGGGAGAGACCTGACTTAGTGGAGGGAAGGGAGCTGAGAGCACAAAAGGGAAAGATCCTGGATCCTGCCCCAAATTAGAGCACAGGCACAAGGTGGCCACAAGGGGGTGAAACTCTCAAGAAAAGAATACTGCTCTGGTCATCATATTTACAGTCTGCCCCCCTGCACAGGGCTGCCTGTAGGAAGGTTCTACTGGGCAATTCTGAGTCCCAATTTCAGAAACTGGAATGAAATCGAATGTGGATGGAATCATTTCAGAGTAGAAGGGGCCTTGGAGCCATGAGGCTTCCTCTCTTCCAAGCCTGAAGTCTCCCCTCCCCCAATACAGGCCAGGACAGTTCTCTCGCACAAGCCTTGTGAGGCCAACATGGGTTTAGCCCCAGCAGCCCAGCTTAGAAGCAGAACAGGTGGCAGGTGGCAGCTGGCCGGCGAGACCACTAAGCCACAGAGCTTACCACGGCCACCTGCCCGGGTGCGGCCCTCAGCTTTCCCGCTCAGGCCGGAGGAAGCTTGGGTTTCCGCCGCGTTTTCACCCACTTGCCCTGATGCAAGGGTCCAGCAGGAAGCAGCAGCTCTCCCCAGCTATGTCCACTCGACCTGCCCGCCGGCCCCCGCGTTCTGCCAGCTGCACAGCCAATAGAAAAACCAGGCCAGTGTAGGTCTCAGGCTGTGGACCTCGGCCAAAGGAAGAGAGGGCTCTAACCAAACTCAGAAGCATCTCCTGTGTGTTGGTGATAGCTGTCAGTCCCCAACGTTAGAGCACGTTCGTATCTGCTGGCAAGCTTGTTAAAATGCAGATTCCTGGGCACCACTTGGGTCAGTCCGGAGAGAACAGGGCATCCGCATTCAACAGGCATCCAGGAGGGGTTTAGCAGCTGGAAGGAAGACGGCAGATTCAGAGTGCCTGGGTTGTTGTTAATATCACCTATCTGTGAAGCAATTTGCACAATTTCCTTTTAATCCTTGCAATCACTTTGTGAACCAGGCATTATCCCCATTTTACAGATGGGGAAACAAAGCCTGGTGAGATCGAATGATGCGGTCTCTCAGCGAGGGGGTTGTAGAGGTGGGTCTTCAATCCAGGCGACCGAACTCCAAACCACCATCCCACGTGGTTAGGCTTCACACCACATCTCTCTCATCAACTCCACTGTGGCGAGGGGCACGTCATGGTGCCCTTTCTGTAAAATGGTATGCATAATCAGAAACAGAGCCCCCGTCATCCCAGGGCTCTGTTCCTGGTTACCTTTTACAGGTTGATGCTTCCAGGGAACCTCCCCAGGGAATGCTGATAAATATCTTGGATCCCCCCCGCCATAAAAGCAAACCCTACATATTATCATAACCCTCAGCAGCAAGGGACCTCAGCAATAAGGCATGCCATGAAGTCACTGCAGATATAGAATGACAGTGGCCCTGCGATTCACAATGGCCACAGAGGCAAACTTGGTGGAACCTAGGCTGGCCGTGTTATTAGGGACTCAGGCCTAATTGGGTGGTGGGCTGCCCCATGGCCATGGGAGCCCCTCAGTAGGGACAGTTTTTGGACTGCCTGTCCAGGTTGAAACAGAGTATAAACCAGTCCTTAGGAATATGTGAAACATTTGCAGCCCCCAGTGAGAGACTGGTGGGGTCTAGGACAGGGTAGGGTAAAGCTCTAGTCCTTAAATAAAAACTAGGAACTAGAGAGAAGTCCATCAGGAGGGACCAGGCATTCATGGCACCCTTGTTCATGTCATTCAACAAGTGTGGATTGACCATTATTTGTTACGGCATAGTGTTTCAGGGTGAGGAAACTGGACCCAGACTTGTGGTTCGAATCTGAATCCACCAGTATTAGCTTTGTGATTTGGGTTGGGTGGGGGTGGGTGGAGGGGAGTTGCTCAACCTGTGTCTCAATTTGCTCGCTTGTAAAGTGGGAATCCCAATAGTCCCTGCCTCACACTGTTGTTATTGATGCTTAAACGAGTTTTCTTAAGTAAAGTGTTTAGAACAGGACCCAGAACACATAGAAAGTTCTATGTAACTGTTTGCTGTGATGTTATCATGATTGCTCAAAGTCAGACCCTGCACTAGCACTGGGGTTACAAACACAAACAAAATAGGGGGACTCCCTGCACTCTGAGGGCTTCTACTCTAGGAGGGTAGAGGAAGGAGGCTGCAGCTTGCGGGTGGGGTTATGAGGGTACCAGGAGCTGGCTGGGGCCGGAACTCCCTATACCTGTGGGTTCTCATTCACTCAGGGAGAAGACTAGACTTTAGTCCCCAAACCTGGCCAGACCACGGCAGGCAGGGACTGATAAATAAAGCGTGCTGTCTTTCTGGGTCCCCTCTTTGATAATCTCTCATTGAGCGAAAAAGATTTCGAACAGAACGTTGACACATAACATCTTTCCTTCCCCCCAGTGCCACATCCCCAGCTTTTCCTTTAAGATGCTTTCAGTTCTAATTCAATCTAATTAATAATCTTCGTGCTAAAGCCTAATTAAGATATCAATTAATTTGCATCATTTATTTCAGAAGAAATGCTTATTGGTGGTTCATCTTCTATTTGTCTCTGAAATTAGTGCTCAGGGCTTTTCATGCAGATATTTTCATTACGTTTTTTATTGTTAATGGGAATATTGAACACAGGAAGATGGTATATTAATACTTTCCACAAAGACTGTCATGATTGGTGACAAAGAACACCAAGAACAATTAAGGAGACAAGGGTACCTTTTTTCTTCCAAAAAAGAAAATCTTCCTAGAAACCGTCAATGATTCTAAAATTTGTCCTGAATATCTTTTTTGTTTTAAGAAAGAAAAGGAAACGGCAAGTTCATGTTTCCCTTTCATTCAGTGCCCTCAACCTTTGGCAGCTGTAAGTGCAAGCAATTCTGGGCTGAATTAAAAGGACCTTAAGGGCTCATTATTCTGTCTACTCTTATATAGCATTGGATTTTTCCATAATGAGAGGTGTTTTTTTAGAGGACCTCTTAGTATGTTCGGTGAATAAGATAAATGGGTAACCCAATAAACAGAGCTGGGATCATAGCCCCTTGCTTTCCAGCTGGGTGATTAGCACGTGTCAGGACTCTTGTGTTGGAATTATTGGTCCCACTGCTGAGAGATCTCAGGCAAGTTACTTGACCTCTCTGAAATCGTGGCTTCTTGTCTGTAAAACTGACACAAATCCTTGCTCTTCAGGATTGAGACGGGAAAAGGGAAATTACATATGCAGCAAGGAGAAGCCTGCCTAGAGAAAAACACTATATAAAGGGGCAAATTTATCCTCGCTCCTAATCAATCGAGCAGCAGATCCAATAAAAATTTAAATATAGGGCTTCCCTGGTGGCGCAGTGGTTGAGAGTCTGCCTGCTGATGCAGGGGACACGGGTTCGTGCCCTGGTCCAGGAAGATCCCATGTGTCGCAGAGCGGCTGGGCCTGTGAGCCATGGCCGCTGAGCCTGCGCGTCCGGAGCCTGTGCTCCGCAACGGGAGAGGCCACGACAGTGAGAGGCCCGCGTACTGCAAAAAAGAAAAAAAAAAAAAAATTTTAAATATATTTATAATTATATAATCCGATTTTCTGTATGCTCCAAAGCAAGAATAAACAGAAGAAGAATAAATAAGTAAACAGAAGAAGCATAAACAGTCTTCATCAGGACCACATGTTCAGATGAAGAGGTCAAACCGAGGAAATAGGATTCATTAATTCCTTTCTTTCTTTAGACCTGTATTTTTAGTTTTGCTGCTGCTATTTGTGCACATGCCCATGCACGCTTTGCCCTGCCCTGTGAGGGTCCATTTTAAGTAATAAACACCTGCAACGCATGGCATATGCTCCCTAAGGGCATGTCGGTTTGGATCCAGGAGGCCTAAAGAGCGTTTGATGATGGGGACAATGCAGAGGCCCTGGTTATAAACCAGGTGTGTACGTGGACACCCAGATGAACTGAGGGAGGCTCCAGGCTCTGCCACTTCCAGTTGGGAATCTCTGAGCCTCAGTTTCTTCATCCTTAAAATGGGCATGATAATAATATCTATTTCCCAATGTTCGATGAGTTTAAGGGTCGTGGCACAGAACAGAAGAGTAGGGCCTTGGTCAATGTGACTCTCTCTCCCTCCGCCCCAACTCTGAGATCTGACCACAGCAGCTACTTATGATTTAGCAACTTTCCTTAGGCTGTTGGACTCACGTTTTGCAAAGTAAGAACTCTAGGCAACTCTAGGCCCCAACACACAAACCATGTGGTGAAAGCAGCTCATCCTTTTTTATTATTATTATTTTAATTTTAACTTATTTATTTATTTTTGGCTGCGTCAGGTCTTAGTTGCGGCACGCAGGATCTTTCTTTCGTTGCGACACGCGGGCTTCTCTCTAGTTGTGGTGTGCCTACTTGTGAAACGCGCAGGCTCAGTAGTTGCAGTATGCAGGCTTAGTTGCCCCGTGGCATGTAGGACCTCAGTTCCCCGACCAGGGATAGAACCGGAGTCCCCTGCATTGCAAGACAGATTCTTAACCACTGGACCACCAGGGAAGTCCCAAAAGTAGCTCATCCTTTTGCCTCTGGAGTCTAGATGGATCCAGGCCTAGCCTGCAGGCACCAACCTGACCCAGACTTACTTTGGTGGGAGAAGAAGTTGGGGGAAAGGGGGTCTGCCCCATCATTCAGCCTCTGGGAATTGCCGTGTGACCCCCTGGTCCAGATCAGGGTCCCCTGGAGTCACCCCAGACCACAGCCGGCACACAGGGCTGGGCTGCAAGTGCCAGTCAGGCCTATGGTGTGTCTCCCACTGTCAGGACCCCAACGCTTCCCACCTTTATTTTTAACCCAACCCAGCACCCCTCACCATTTCCTTATCTCTCACTATCCCCACTTGGCTGTCATTGTCCCGCCACAGAGATGCCTTCGCTCCCGTTCAAAATAATTTAAATAAAATGTTGCTACAAAGTGGAATATTATCTTTTGATGAATGTTTTTAAAGCCCTTTAGGTTTTCATGGTAATTTGCAGTGTAAAATTATTTGGCGATAAGAGCCAAATTAGCTCTCGGATGCCGAGGTCGCTGTGTCCTGTTATCCATGTGAGCACTGTTTAAATATAATCAACCCTTAGACTAATGCAGCATAATTGTTCATTTGAAACAGCTTTTTTTACTCCATTCAATGAGTCATTAAAATATTCAAGGGATAATGCAGTGAATTGGAAATGAATTTATCATATTATCCCATACATACTGTAGTGCTTCAGGTAACTAAGGAGAAAGGGGGAGAGAGAACATGAATATTATGTGCACAGGCAGGAAGGGGGCCCGGATATACAGGAATATGGGAAACAAAGCTTTTTAGGTGATTTGTGGAAAGTAGGTATAGGGAGACTGACCGGGAGGGGTGAAAAAAAGGGAAATGCTGTTCTTTGAAGAGCCCTCTCTCTCCCTCTCTCTCTCCCCCTCTCTCTCTCTCTCTCTCTCTCTCTCCCTCTCTCTGCACTCTGAGAATCTGTGCTCCACCACAGCTCCGCAGTTAACTTATTTTTATCAAATATGTTTATATCAGAAAGTCGTTATGGAAACCAATTCTGCCATCCAGGAGCATTCCTGGATCAGGCAGAAAACTCTTTCTTTCTCTCTCTCTCTCCCTTTCTCTCTGTCACACACACACACACACACACACACACACACACTCCTACCCCTCATTCGAGCACACACACCCGTAGATGCCCCAAAGCTGTAAGATGGATGAGGCTGAGACCAGACGTCCAGGCCCACCCCCTGCCCTGCCATGAGAAACCTGGGCTCGTCACCGTCCCCTGGGCCCCAGCCCCCCACCCCGAGCACATGCGCTGAGGCAGAGACAAAGGGCGCCAGTGGCAGCATATTCGACATGGTGATACTTCCTTGATCCTAGGAAGGTCCTGTGGGTGCGCATGGCTGGTACCACACCTGGAATACTGTCTTTTGTTCTGGCCACAGTATTTTAAGAAAGGCAGCAAACACCATGAACGAAACAACCAGAAAGGTGAGGCTCTGTAGAAACCACAGCAGGAGAGCAGGGATGGCTGCCCTGTTGGAACCACCAAGGGAAGCCGTGAGAACCGACTTCCAGGATCCTTTAAAGGTTTCTTTTAAAATTTGAAGAAATTGAATTGGAAAACAGGGAAGTCCTGCTGTGCTCTACTGGGGAGAATTAGAACCAGTGTGTGAAATTTACATGGAAGTCGGTTTGGACTCCATATAAGAAAGAACTTTCTAAGATTTGGAACCGCCTAAGAACTGAGCATGTACTCCGCACTGGAGGGAGTACTTAGCACTGAAGGTACTTTGTCACGGGTGACCCAGGAATGTTCCCCCCCAATCCCCCCCCACACAGGAGGTAGAGCAGATGACCTGTAAGGTGTGCCCCTTGGTGTCTACAGTGTTTCCACCTGCCATATTTCCCCTCCCGGGTGGAGATACTCCTCTTAGAACTTATATCCTTATAACATGTTAACAACAATAATGATTAAAGAAGGAAGAATAAAAAGAAGGAGAAAAAGGAAAGGGAAGAAGAAGAGAGAAAAGAAGATAAAATATTTGCACACTTAGCATGTCGTGCTGGGCACTGTGCTTTCATGAATTTCTCATTTCATCCTCACAAAAGCCCAAAGAGGAAGGTCATCTAGACAAGAAAATTAACGCCTAGAGGGGTTAAGTGACTGTCCAGGACCCCACAGCTGGTGAGTGACTGACTGGGATTTGAACGCAGAGCCTGCACACATTATCATGACACCACGTTAGGTCTCTAGAGTTTAGGTAGGTTCCACCCCCTGCTACCCAGGCCTGGTCCCTGTGACAGCTTATGTCAGGGCCAGGTGTGGCTGCTAAGAGGCAGCGGTGCTGGTGTGAGCAGTGCGGTTTGAGGTTCCTGGCCCCCTACCCTTCACCTCCGTTGTTGGCCGTGCCCACCTCAGCCGTAACACAGCTCTGACCCTGGGCCTTAGAGAATGGATCTGGGAGGCACCTTCTCCGACTTAACTGTGAGCAAATTATTCACCACTCTGAGTCTGTTCCTTCAACTGTTAAAGAGGACACTAGCAAAAAAAAAAAGAATTTTATAAGCCACATAGGCATGTATGCAAAAACTATCATTTGTCCAAAAAAAAGAGGACACTAGCATCAAACTCGCAAGAATGTTGTGAGGACACAATGAGTTGAAATGTGTAAAACACCCAGCACCTGGCACTTAGTAGGCGCTACCTACTTGCTGGTTCTCTACTCCTTCCACCTACTATCACCATAAATCCTCCACAGGAAACTTAGGAAGTTGAGCCTTTGGCAGTAAAGAGCTTATGTCACTCCCAAGAGGTAGAAAAGGGCCTGGCTGGAGAATGAACTGTCCACATGATTATCACTTAAAAGACCTTAAGGGAAAAGAGCCATCACAGGCAAAGGACTTAACCAGGAAGCGCTGGGACCAACTGTTTAACCCGCACTGTGTTCAGCACTGTGGCTATTAAAAAATAATAATGTAAGACACACATGACAGATAGATGATAGATGCATAGATAGATAGATAGATAATTGGATGAATAAATGTTAGGTGGATTTAAAATGTGTTTTTCCTGCTCCCCAGTTGGAAAGACAGGGCTAATGTATAGGAAACAGAGAGTAGAACTCACGGGGGTTAGCATCAACTCAACTGGGCCCTTTAGACTCAAATAGCTGTGAGAGTTCAGATCACTCTCCCCTTTACAGTGAGGCAGCTACTCCTCCTTCAAGGCTCAGCTCAAATGTCACCTCCACTGAAAAGCTTGCTCTGACGCCCCCAGACTGAGTTAGTCAGTCCCACCCTGGGCTCCTACCACACTCAGTCAAACCTCTGCTAGCGTCCTCGTCATATGAGTTTGTTATTATTTATGAATCTCTTTTCCCTATTAGACCATGAGTCCCTAGTGGGCAGACCTGTGTCATATCCTGAGCACTTAGCCAGTGCCCAGAACATAGAAGGCCCTCAGTCAATTTTGAATGAATCAATGAATGAAGGCATGAAGGAAAGGATGGATAAAAGAATGAAGGAAAGGATGGATGGATGGATGGATGGATAGATGGATGGATGGATAGATAGTGGCTGGGCAAGTGAATAGATGGCTGGATGGGGTGATATCATATTGTGACGACTTCACAGTGGAGATAGGAGTTGTGCTGGGGCTTAAATTATGAGCAGGCCTGGAAAAGTCAAAGGATATAAGAGACTGCATTCCAGGAAGAGAACAGAATAACCAAAAGCTCAGACATTTGAATGGGGTAGAAAAAAAGAATCGTAAATATAGAATTAAAAGCCAAGATGGCTGAGCTAATTAAGGCCCTTAACACCCCTCCCTAGATAGTTATTGCAGAAGACTTCTAATGGATCCCCCTCCTATAACCTCATCCCCTACAAAAGTATCTTTCCTTCATGGGTGATGTTTCTAAAAGTGAAATAGGATCATGTTACTCCCCTAGTTGAAGCCTTCAGTGACTTCTCAATGTCTCAGGACAGAGATAAATAAACAAGGCCCCACAGCAGTGGTTATCAATCGCAGATGCATCCTTCCTTCCTTCCTTCCTTTCTTCCTCCCTCCCTCCCTCCCTTCCTTCTTTCCTTTCCTTTCTCCTGGTGGGTTCTACCCTGCTCGAGGGTCACCTCTTCTGTGGAGCCTTCCCCCTTGCCCACCTTCTCTTCTCCCATGGTTCTTGGGACTTAACTCCATCCTAACCCTCTCTACTCTGTACTGTAGTCGTTGATTTACTTCTCTGCTCCCCTCACTACACAAGGCACTCTTCTCTGGAAGGATTTGACTTTATAAACATTTGATCTGCAGTGCTTGAATGAAACCCATGGCCTAAGATGTGCTGAACACATGCTGAAGGAATGAATGAATGAATGAATGAACAGAGGGTGGTCTGACTGATGCAGAAAAAGGGAATTTATAATCTTCAATGATCTAAAAGCCTCTACTTCTATGATGGATCTAAGATTATATTAACTTTCTTAACTCTTGCATTATGGTTTGACATTCTATTATTAGCTTAAAATTAGCTTAAAAGTTAATGAAAACTCCTCTCATCTTTTCCCTTCATGAACTCCTGCTAGGCCAAATCTTCCCCATTCTGTGCTTGTGCAATTGATTTGGAACCTAACTATAGAACTTGAGATTAATCCCTATTAAGTTTAATTTTTTTCAATGCAGGCCCATCCTTCCAAATTTGCCAAAATTAACTGTTTTATGTCCCCCTTCATATTAGCAGTTCCTTGAAACTTTGGGTGCCTTACACATTCAGTGAGCATGCTATCTATAAAGATACTGAACAAGGTGGAGCCTATGGGAGAATCCCATGGCATGTCACTAGGGACTGCCCTGGAGGTTGACACTAATTTATGAGTTAACGCTCTTCAGGAACGGTTTGTTAACTAAGCCACAAACCCACCAAACACCATAGTCATTGAAACCATCTTTGCCCGCAAGGCTACCATGATTGACTTGGTCTAAAGCCTTGGTCGGTCAAGCTGTACTGTGCTTACTTAGCGTTTTCTCCTGGTCCACTGGACCACTGCATTCATGAACAAAGAAGTCTGAGCGGTCGGGAGTGACTTGTTTTCCGTGAGCCCATGCAGACCCTGTTCAGTGTTTCCTCTGTTGTCTCAGACCATCTGCTTATTAAATTGTTATGGAGTTTTGATGTGGATGGATATTACACTCAGCAACAGGAAACCACATTTTCCCTTCCTGTTTCTCAAAGTGACTCTGTGATCGTAAATCTCAGCTCTTTCTGGACCTCGAAGGTGTCATTCATCTAGAGATCTTAACTCCTGTAAAGCAACTAAGTGTTTGCAGGTTACAGAAAGGCTTCTTAGGGAGAGGGGCCCAGGCGAGTCATGGTCCATAGCGGCCTGAGCCACACAGAAGGGTTAAGACACCGTGTGCAGCTCGGCAGGGGCACCACGGGGTGGTGTGGCAGGCAGAGTCAGAGCCCCAAAGGCCGTTAATAATACACTGACCAAGATGCAAACTATTATACATAGGATGGATAAACAACAAGGTCCTACTGCAGAGCACACGGAACTATGTGCAATATCCTGTGCTAAACCATAATGGAAAAGAATATGAAAAAGAATGTATATATATATGTGTGTGTGTGTGTGTGTGTGTGTGTGTGTGTGTGTGTATAACTGAGTCACTTTGCTGTACAGCAGAAATTAACACGACTTTGTAAATCAACTGTACTTCAATAAAATTTTTAAAATAAATGAATAAATAAATAGACCTGTGTCCAGGCCTGGGCAGGGAGTTTGACACATGTGCTATTGGAGGATTTTAAACAGGAGGATGAAAATGACTTTGTGAATTTTTTTTTTTTTTTTTTTTTTTTTTTTTTTGCGGTACGCAGGCCTCTCACTGTTGTGGCCTCTCCAGTTGCGGAGCACAGGCTCCGGACGCGCAGGCTCAGCGGCCATGGCTCACGGGCCCAGCCGCTCCGCGGGATGTGGGATCTTCTCATATCGGGGCACGAACCCGTGTCCCCTGCATCGGCAGGCGGACTCCCAACCACTGCGCCACCAGGGAAGCCCCGACTTTGTGTTTTTAATGGTCACTCTGACTGCTGCATAGGGTGGTAGCAGGGTGACCACAAGAGGCCCTTTGTCCTTCGGGAGGGATAAGGGTGGCTTGCACCAAGGCGAGAGCAGTGGACCAGAGAGGACAGCTTCGGGTCCTTAGTGACACTAAGAGCCAACAGGACTCACCGATGGATTGGAGGTGGAGGGTGAAGGGTGGTCCAAGGACGGCTCTTAGATCTGGGGCCTGAGCGAAGGGCAGCGCCTTCACTTAGATGGGGAACACTGGAGGGTGGGCAAGTTGGGGTGTGAGGGTGGAAATTTCAGGTTCTGTCCTAGACCTGTTAATTCTGAGATGCTCCTTAGATCTCCCAGTGGAGATTTCAAATAGGAGATTGAAATGAGTCTGGAAATCGGGAGAGATGCTCAGAGAGGAGGCCTGACGTTGGGATATATCAGGGGGAATTGACATCCCTGGGTCTGAGAGGAGGGAGGCGATGCTCAAGAAGAAGCCGTCTGCCAGGCACTGGGCAAGAACTTGAGTGCCATGGTCTCTCAGATACTTCCTCCAGCTCTGAGCTGCTGGGCTTTTATAAGTGAGCCTGACACCAGCCTGCCTGGGGCAGAGCATCACACTGGGAGGAGAGAGGAGAGCAGCAGCGAGGCAGGGGCTGTGGAGGGCTATGGAGGCTGTGAGGAGTCTGTCTATTTAGCAGGAGAACGGGTAACCCTTTGGAGAGAGTGTGGGACCGGGACTCTGAAGACTGGCGTGCTAGGTCACTTGCTGGCTGGGAGACGCCGCTCCAGGGTCTGCCCTTCTATGGGTCTCTATTCTCCCACCTACAGAATGAGACGGTTAGATGGGTGATAAAGAGCACCGGGGAGAGTCTATGATTCTTGATCCCTAATCAGCAGTCCTCAAACTTTCTTTGCGCCAAAATGCTGTTCACATGCGCAACACACTCCCCTGGGCCTCCCGGCACATAAAACAAGCTCCAAGTTCCTCGCAATTCCCCGTGTACTTGCCCTCCCGGTCAACAAAGCGTTTCGAGCACTGGCGAGAGTGAGATTGTTAGAGGGAGGACGTGGAAGCTGCCCCCGTTTATTTTAAAAGGTAAGTCAGTCGCGGGAGCTTTGTCCTTAGCAACACCCTCCTCGGAACCTACTTCCCTAGTGATTTACGCCCCGAGGTTGGCACCCGTGTCAGGTGGGTGTTGCCAACTTCAGCCATACACCTTAGGGAACCAGAGTGGGCCACTGGGCAGTGTGGCGCCTGAACAGCTCTGGTCGGGGAGCATCAGCCAGCCCGTGGCAGGAGGCGTGCTGGGGGCCTCTGCAGGGATGCAGGCCCCAGAGTGAGCCACGGCCCCCAGTCGGGGCAGCGGGAGGGCAGGAAGGCCCGGCGCTTCCCAGGGCTCTCCTGCCAGCCTCGGCCCAGAAAGACACAGTGGCACTGGTATGGAGAGATCGGAGGCCAAGGCGGCAGGACAAAGCGAACCACTTCCCCACAGTGGGCTCTGTTGCTTCCCAGACAGATGAAGGAAGGAAACCACAGTCCAGAGTCTTCAGGCAGAATCTGGGGCTCTGCTTGGGTGTGGGTGAGGGGCGGCCAGGAGGGACTTAAATAGGGTGCAAGACAGCGCCCAGAGCTCCTTGGGCTACTGGCCTGTCAAGCCCTTGGCTAAGAATTCGCTTTTTCCTTTCAAAGAGGGTGGAAGTCACTGTTTTCTTGTCTCAGTTGATGAACAGATTCTGGGTGGCAGGAGTCACCATAGAAACAGGTGCTATCTTAAGCAAATGAGCCTTATTAACCTTAAGAGTGGTGGAGTTTTCACAAGATTGCACATATAGGGTAGGAGGGAGAGCGGGGTTTGGCGGGGGGAGGGCCGACGTGGCCGGGGAGCCGTGCCGTGGCGGCTCTGGGTGTGGATGCGTGTGCTCGCGTGTGTGCACGTGCGCGTGTGTGCATGCGTGTGGGGACATGTCTGCGTGTGCTTTTGCAAAACCGTTCCCCAGGGAGCGAGCTCATGTTCTATCTTTTCCCTAAGAAACTCACATGTCCCCCAAAGAAACCTCAGCCTCCTTGGGAACTGGCCTCCTGGTAGCAGAGGTCAGAGCCCTGCCTCCACCCCTGACTCTCTCTCCCAGGGCTGCTTCCAGTCCTGGAAGAACAGGTGCCTCCCTGGGGGCCCACCGCCAGTAAGCAGGGCCCTCTGCTGCAGGCAGCAGTGGTGGGAGCGGGGAACCTGTCACGGGGTGGACCTGGGTCCTTAAGGCCGCTCTGTATTTCTGAACCAATGACCCGCCTCCGTGAACCCCAATGTGTAAAAAGCAAAAAACACTTCACAGGGCTGATGAGAGGACCTGGGTTGACGTGGAGCATCTGCCCCAGCCCTCCCCCTGTGATGGGCCTCCTTTCTGGGGTGAGGAAGGGGTATCTCCCCACAAGCACAGCCATGACCTGACAAAGATTTTCCAAAGCCAAGGTTAATATTTCCCAGCATCATCTCATCATATAGGTTTCCACTCCTGCCTGCTGTGATGTTAGGACAAAGAACCTGCCCTCAGGGAGCCTCAGGGAGGCTACTACACCGGGAAGTAGCGAACTGGGTAGAGAGAAGAGCGACAGCTGCTCAAAGGGAGCGTGCAGGGAGGGGGCAGCTGAGGAGGGGTGGGCGGGTCTTTGAAGGCCAGGTAGGCCTGGGGTAGCAAGGAGGAAATGTCTAAGGAAACGGAGTGTATATTCACCCCTTGAGGCAGACTCAGTCAAATTCTGGACTGTTCCTAAGTCGTGAAAGGTAAATAGGAAATTGGCACTCTCCCACAGGAGCTGGGAGTTGCGCATATTGGCTCCAAGAAGCTCGTCTGCTGCCCTCTGCAGCCCCGCCTTGGGCAGGACACTCAGCCCACCCTAGTCTGGCTCCAGTTCCGGGGAGTCAACCTGAACCGCCATTCCAGGGGCTCTGAGGACCAGTCCTGTGTAGCCCCGCCACTTGTACCCTGAAGGCACAGCATGAGGGGACCTTTTATTTTCCTTTGCCCAGAGGAGTAAAGGGTCCCGGCACATGCCTGAAGCTGGGACGGGGTTGGCAGCCTGGAGGAGGGACTGCTTCCTGCTTCATAGATTTCTAGATGTCCAGAGCCGGAAGGGCCCTCAGATGTACGTGGTCCTGCTCCTCCGTTTTACAGATGAAGAAGCTGAGGCCCAGAGTCATCTAAGCTCATTGGTGCAGAGTGTGAACCAAAATTGAGGAGTCCCAACTTTTAATCCTACTGCTCTTTCCTGTCACTGTCCCAAGCTTGCTGAATGAGCAAAGCCACCGCCTAGCACGTGCCTAAGTCCCTGGGTGATTAACCAAGTCCAGGGAAGGAGAAAAGGGACGTTCATGCTGGGCTCCCAGCTCTCACGTCCTCTCTGTCTCAGAATCAAAGTTTGGCATTTTGTGAGCTTCACCTGGTCCCAGCCAAGGGCTGCAATTTTAGTAGTTCCAGGAACGTTCTCCCAGTCTACCCATGCCTTCCTCCCAAATTTTCTTCCCCGTTGGCCTTAGAGGCGCCTGAAATTCCTTCATAGCAGGGAAAGCATCATACCGCAGTTGAAGGTGAGGCTGAAAGGGCTGCTTCCTGGGACTGACGGGGCCCAAACTGTAAGTGGCAGTAAAAAAAAAAATACTGGAATTTGGCTGGGCCACTCAGAGAAAAACAGAGCAGGAGGTCCCTGGGCAGTGATGGAAAGTGAGGTCTGGGGAAGATGGAGCAGGAAAGGAGAGTCAGAGGAAAAGAGGGGGATCTGAACCTAGCTCTGTCTCCCCCCAAGGTCCACGCTCTTTCCTCTGCACCAGCTGCCCGAACATGATGTCTGTTCCCCTCCCTCGTGTTTGGGTTGTACCCAGGATATAGAAGTGACTGAGTAATGACTCGGAGAGATCAATACCATTAAAACAAGTTTTATTACTCAGAATCCCCAAGAGAAGGGGGCATGTCTAGCCATGCAGGGTCACATGGGGAAGCACCAGTGTCAGTCAGGAGGCAGAAGGAGTGAGAGACAAGGATGACCCAGGGCCTTTATTGTGGTTTCTGCAGGAAGGAATGGGTGAGGCAGGGTAGGCAAGTTTGAGCAATTTTAGGATTGGAGAGTTTGAATAATGGCTATCAGCTGACTCTGGGCTATGGGGGTGGTCTCTAGTACCTGACCTTGGGTTGATTAGGACAAGGGAATATTGGCTTGGTGTGTGAAAGTTAGACAGAAGAGCTGCTTGGAGGTACAGCCTCGGGGTTGACTGATTTGTAAATGAAAGGTGTATTTGCAGGTGAGTGGTTTGCTATCTCTAGGAATTAGCTAGTCCTGGGAGGGGCAGTCTCTCCAGTATTAGCAAGCCCTCAGGATGTCAAAGCATCAGAAAAATACAGAAAATAAAAGACATGATCAATACACCTGGAAACCCCCTTCTCTCCAAAAGCTGCTTTTTTTTAAGAGTTCTGCTCAAAATCCACGTTGTTCAGCGTGCCTTCCTTGTGGCTCCAAGACCCTTCCCCTTCTCTGGCCGCCCGCTTAGCATTTTGTGCTGCGCAATTTAGCACTGGATTCCGGGCTGTCTTGTTTCCTAGTTGTCCCAGGGCACGTGCCCTGGTTTCCCAGCCTCCTGGGAAAACTCTGCTTGCCCTCTTCCTGCCCCAGTGCACATCTGGCCCTCTACCCAGAGCATGGCAGTTCTTCTTGGCATCAGCCCTTGCCAGCTACTCTCCCGGCCGGGGTACTTGCCCGACCACCTCACCTTTCATGCTGTCATCCCCTGGCCAGGCTGTCACACGACACTGCGTCGTCCCACCGACAGACGACAACAAGGCTCTCTTCCTCGGGTCCTCTGACCACATAGACCCTGCAGCCGTCTGCCAACAGCCTCCTCCAACAAACACGCACCCTCCACTCACTGCCACTTCTGCTCGCCACCGACTCCCACCTCAAACCTCTTCTTACATCACCTCTGAATCACACTGAACTCCTGTCACCTGGTTCACTGACTGAGCTGAACCATTCATCTCCCTGGACCTTGGTACCATCCCAGGTAAAATGAACAGTTGGCCAGCATGGTGCCCTAGGCCCCTTTCAGCTCTAACCATCTGCGGTACCGACACTCTCCATTTCTCCTTAGGCAGCGTGTAGGCAAAGAATAGGGCTCTTATGCCTGGCATGTCCTCTCCACGGAGCCAGTGCAGAGCACGGCCCAGAGGAAGCCTCCTCAGCTGCTTTCTAATGACCAAACTGTCCATAGTTACAATAGCTAGAGAATTCCATTCAACTCAGCCATGATTTACTGGACACGCCTTCTGAGTTCAGCTCTCTGCTGGGCATTGTGGAGGCGCTCAAAGAATAGGATGAAATTCCTGCCCTCAAGGAACTCAAAACTCAATGGGGAAATGAATTACACATGTATACACATATACATGACGTTTGAGATTTGCCAAGGAAACCGGGTGCATTTATAGGTTAAAGAGCCAACTTGAGTCACTACTTTGAATCTTTACTTTGGATTTGCCAATGCTTCACTCTAAATATCTCACAGTATGCCAACGTGAACCCATCAGAAATATTGAGTGCCCAACATGGTGTAGGCGCTGTAGTGACCACCTTGGGCTCAGAGATCACACCTTTGGGATTTGGCCAATACGTTTCCAATTTTAAATGTCCCCTCCTGATTGCCCTCTTAACTATAGGAATGCTCAGAAATTCTCACATTTCAGGATACAAACTACACCTCCCTAGTGTATTGATCATTCGTTTATTTATTTATTTATTTTTGGCTGCGTTGGGTCTTCGTTGCTGCACGCGGGCTTTCTCCAGTTGTGGCGAGCGGGGGCTACTCTTTGTTGCCGTGCACGGGCTTCTCATTGCGGTGGCCTCTCCCGTTGCGGAGCACAGGCTCTAGGCATGCGGGCTTCAGTAGTTGTGGCACGTGGGCTCAGTAGTTGTGGCTCGCGGGCTGTAGAGCACAGGCTCAGTAGTTGTGGCACACGGGCTTAGTTGCTCCGTGGCACGTGGGATCTTCCCGGACCAGGGCTCGAACCCGTGTTCCCTGCATTGGCAGGCGGATTCCCAACCACTGTGCCACCAGGGAAGACCCGATCACTAGTTCATTGATAAATAAACTGTCCAATAAATGTGATGAATTTCAATAAAAAGAGAACTTTCACAGGGAGGATGAAAGACTTTAATATAGGGAGAGATATCAGAAGTTCATAAATCAGTATTTCCCAAATTAATTTTCACATGTGCTCCTTGTCGATTAAAAAAAGGATTTTTATAGGAACTCAACAGTATGATTTTTATTGGAACTTAAGGTTACTTCTAGATATTAATACATGTTATAAAACTACAATTATTTAGAAGGATGGTACTGTTGAGAATATACACAGACATATCATTGATAGAGAAGAGAAAGGTCTGAAAAAGATTAAAATACTCAGTGTCTTATAAAGGAATCATTTTAAAACCAAGGGGGAAGAATTGATTATTCCATAAATGTTATGGGGATGATTGGCTAATCATCTTGGGGGGGGGGGAGCGGGAAATAACATTGAAGCTCTTTCTCATAATCAAAATAAATTCTAAATGGATTAAATATTTAAATGTTAATAATTAGACCATAAAAGAACCAAAAATATATATACATTTGTTTGTATTTCTCTGATCTCAAGATAGGAAAAGACCTTTTAACATATATTTGCAAAGACAGAAGCGAAATAGTTGATCAATTTAGCCACATAAATCCTCCATAGATCAAAACCTCCTCAGACAAAATGAGACACGATCAACACATTGGAAAAAATTGTGATATAGACAACAAAAGATTACTATCTTTAACATATGAGTCACTTAAAAATCAGTAAGATAATCCTGCAATTGTATGTTACTCATGAGCTGTTGGAAGGAACAAAGGAAAAAAAGCAGCATAGAAAGTACTCAGGGTAATGCCTGACACACCCTCAACAAATGACATACACGCAATAGATGTTAACTGTTATTAATTTATTTTGTAATAAATAGAAAAGTGAGCAAAAAGACAGAAATAAGAAGTTCTTTAAAAAGAAACACAGAATAAACATATGAAAAATGAAGACCTACACTGGTAGTCAGAAATGCAAATGAAAACAAGAAAGTGTTGATGCCACTCCCTCACCCACTGCAGCCATTATTTGCCAATGTTTGGGGTTTGTTTCTTTAAAAAAAAAAAATGATAATAGTAACACCAGAGTCCTCTCACATAGTGCTGATGAGAGTGTAAATTGTTAAAAAAAAAAAACCTTTTGCAGGGTTATTTGGCAGTGTGTATCAAATATCACACGCCTTTAAGATGTACATAGCCTATGACCCAGCAATCTCCTTCTAGAAATTTATACTAAGGAAGTTATAATGGATGTGAGGAGCAATTTATCCACACAACAGTGTTGCTTATAATGGTGAAAAGTTAGAAACAATCTATTGGTCCCAAAGCAATGATGGGCAAATAAATTATGGTCTGTGGAATATTCTGCAACCATTAAAATGACCGAAGATCAGTGTGTAAGGACATCAATAAAATACTCGTGCCATATTGTCACATGACAAGGAGAAGAAAACTAAAAATAATTACATAGAGCACAATCTAAAGTTTCCCAAAGAAATGGGAAAGGGTACACACCAAAATATTCATCGAAGTTAGTTAGGTCTGGGTAGCAGAGTTATGAGTGACCCTTATATTCTTTTTTGAGCTTAGCTCTTTTTCTAAATTTTCTGTAGTATGTATTTTTTTTTATAATCAGATGTTAAATGCTATTTTTAAAAAGTGAAATCGCAGGGCAAGAGAATATGATCATCCCAGCTATGGGGGAATATAAAGATAATTAGGTAAGGTCCCTATTCCAAGGAGTCTGTGGCTTCTTTGGGGAGCATCTAAGCCTCATCTCTGATGCGGAGCCTGAGAACCTTCTTGCTCCCCCGCCAAGCCCCCCCCTGCCTGCCCCCATGGTGCCCTGTGCACAACTCTGTCATACACCTGGCCCTCGTAATTACGCTTTGCTCTCCTGTCCTCCTACTAGGCTGGCAGGTCCTCATGGGCAAAGCTAGGGTCCTTCATTTGTGTGTCCCCCAGAGCCCAGGGCCAGGCACTGAGTAGAATTTCCCCACGTGTTCTTTGAAAGAGCAAAATAAGCTTAGAACAAAAAATGATAGCTATCAACATAAAGCAGAACGTAATAAGGGCTGGTGAATTGCACAGACAGTAGGATGTCATAAGAGGGACACTTTGGTTATGCCTGGGGTGAGCAGGGAAGGCTTCAGGGAGGAGGAAGATGTTGAAAAACACCCACAAACAAGGATGGGATATGCGGGTCCCACGCACCCTTCCCCGGGCACTTTTACCTACACCTTAAAACCACCCAAAAGTATTCTAGTGGGGCATGATGGCCCTTCAGCCCTGAGAAGTCACCTGTGCAGGGAATCCCAGTGCCACCCTCACTTGCTATTGTTCCACTCAAATGGACTGTCTCTCCTGTATTAAAAGGATACTGACCTACTGATATATCCCACCAGCTCACTTGACGGCTGTCGTTACAGATTTCTGCACATTTGTTGGAAAACCTGTATTAAGACTCCAGGGGACGTTAGCCCCCAGAGGCAGGGGCTTTATCTAACTTGTTTATCACTTTACCCCCCAGGGCCTAGGACAGTGTTTCATGAGTAGGAAGTGCTAATTAAATGTTTGTTGAGTAAATTAAATATGATAGCTTAAATATTGGCATACAGGACTCTGTGCTGTATTACACATATATGTGATAAATACATACACACACACACACGCGCGTATATATATATACACTTCCGTAGCTGCCTTGTGAATATGCATTACGTGTTTGTACATCCGATAAGTAGAGAACCCTAAAACAAATGGGCACACGTGAGCGCACACACGCATGCGCACACACACGCATGCGCACACACACGCACAGAGAATTTGGGAAAATATCAAAAGGAGAAGCCCACAGCTTTCTCAGGAGTCAATTGCATCCTTTGAGATGAGGCTTCCAATAAAATAGAAGTTGGATGGTGTCACAGATAAATTTGCCTTTCTAAAAGCTCCCAAATTAAAATTTGAGAGAGGCTTGAGCACGAAAACAGGATGGCGATGACTCGTTATGAATTTGCTTTATTTGCCTGGCTCAGAAATCCTCTCTGTACCATTTGGGTTGAGGAGGGAAAGCTGCAGAGGCGAGGTGCCAAAGGCTCGCCTCTACCTGGCTGCCTCCGGCCTACTTCTCAGCCCCACCAGCTAAGGCTCTCAGGGAGCCCACGGGAGTGCAGCCCCTTCCTCGCCCACCCCCACCCCCAGCCCCAGAAGCCCGTGGAATTCAGCCTTCTCTGTGCTGGGGACGCTGGTTGTCTGCCTGAAGGCAGTAGTTTAGGTTAATGGTGCCTGTGAAATTACCCAGCTTCTTCTGGGCCTCTGGCCAATCAAAGGGCGCTGACTGCACCCTCCCCAACTGCCCTCCTCCCCCGCCCCACCCAGTCAAAAAGTCACTGCTGTCATATTGTTCCAGCATCTTAAGCCCTGGGGGATCATTTCGTGTCCCAGTCACTCACAGATCCCAGCGCCTCCTGCTAAGGACTGTATTTAAGGGTAATGTAAACAGTTTGATCTTTAAAGTACCCTGGATGCATAATATCTATACATAGTTCCTGAATTTTTATTCTAAAAACAATTAGCCAAAAAGCCCTTTTTATATGATATTTGCAACTACACTGACAGTAACAGCAATTAAACCCCGTCTGTTGGCTGAGAAGGGAGCCAACTCTCCGTTTCTCCAGAAGCCTGTAAAATGTACAAATTCGGAGCTAGAAAACTCAGCCTTCAAAGGTAGCCACAGGACCCTTCAAGGTCAGGCCCCAGTCCAGCTTTTCTCTCTCCCTCCACCCCACGTGAACCCATCATTCCAATCAGCCACAGCCACGCTGTATTCCCAGTGTTTCTCCCACTGCTGAGCCTTTTCTGGGATGCTTTTCTTCCCCTTCCCTCTCTTAACCTGCTCGTCCATCCTTCAAGCCACCTTTCAGACGCCCCCTGACTTACGAAGGCGCCCTGGTCCACCTCCTCTGATTCCTGTGTCTGCCCGTTACGAGGAGCTTCCACATGTCTGTGGGGCAGTCGGTTCCATGGGTCCCCGCTCCCCACCAGACTGCAGTCTCCTTCAGGGCAAAAGAGCATCTGGCTCTGTGCCTGCGTGTGCGATGAGTAGATGAATGAGTGAATGAATGAATGAATCATCTAACAGCCTGCACAACTGAAGGCCGACAGAAAGAGGCTTCCAGATAGGTGGAGTGAAGGCTGTGCTTCCGGGGCTGAGCGTTGGAGATGGGGGTGTGGAGCAGGGAAACTTTACTTTAGACTTCATCTGCAATGCTTACCCCTAAACACCGAGGTGCCTCTCACTGAGAGCTGTCTTAAATTTCCTCTTATGCTTTCCTGATAGGGGGAATGTTTCCAAGTTCTTAACTTTTATCCAATTTTTGCTTTTATTCGACAAATATGTTAAGCAGTTGCTCTGAGTCCCTCTATTCTAGGCACTCCGGTTGCATCAGTGCATGAAACTAAGATCCCTCTCCTCATGGAACTTACTTTCTAGAGGAGGGAGACAAACGAGCAGCAATGAGCTTAATAAATAAATGAATGAGCTGGTGTATCAGAAGGTGTGAAATACTAGGGGCGGGAAATGCAGAACAGGATTGTGGGGTGAAGGGGGGATGCACAGTTTGCAGGATTAAATCTGTGCTCGGGGTGGGGATCATTGAGTAGGTGAGATTTGAATGAAGACTTGGGGGAAGTGATGGAGCAAGGCCCACAGAAATCTGGGAGGAGAGCCCTCCAGGGAGAGGGACTGGGCAGTGCAAAGAGCCTGGGGCAGGTACACGCCTGCTGTGTCCAGGGAAGAGCTGAGAGGCCAGTGTGGCTGAAGGCGGTGGGCGGTGGGGTCGAGGCGGGGGGGCGGGGGGGAATGAGGATGCATGGGAGAGGAGTTCCGGGAGGTGAGGGAGCCAGGTAGGCAGGGCCTGGTTATGGGCTCAGGCTTGCTCTGTGTATGTCATGTACCAGGAGGCAATGAGTGGGCAGATGAGCAGAGGAAGAGCGTGTTTTACTTGGGTTTGAGCAGGATCCCTCTGGCTGCTTCGGGCAAGGGGTAGGAGCAGGGAGACTTGTCAGGAGGCTATTGCAGTGGCCCATGCAAGGGATGACAGAGTGGCCGTGGTGGTCAGCATAGGGCCAGAGAAGAAGCCAGGCCTGACCCCTCTGGCCTGCGTTAGGAAGACGGTGCGGTGTTACTGCATTAACGTGGATGACAGGGCGAGTGCAGCCGTCTCCCCCCAGTTTGGCTGGGTGACAATGAAATGCTGCTGTAGCCCAGACAGCCCTGCACCCCTCGAGCAGCCTTGAGTGATCCGGGCCCCAGGGTGTGCAGGGAATAGAGGAGTCCATGACCCTCCCGCCCCAGAGTACGTAGAAATGCAGTCACCTCGTAGATCTTAGTGTGGGGTGGGGGTGGTCTCTGAGGGCCACATGCAGGCATCAACTGGAGGTTGTTCTAGACCTGGTCCCCCAACCCCATCCCCAACTAGTGACTGTCCTAGACCTTCCGCTAAGCTTGAACTTCTTCATCTGAAAAGTGAGGAGGTGGGGCTCCCTGACCTCTAGGGTGAATTCCACTTCTAAAGTTCTCTCCTTTCAGAATATCTCCACTTCCTTGACTCCGTGACAACCTACTTTCCATCCTAATGACTTCAAAATTCACATGAACACACGTGATGTCTAACTCTTTCTGGTTAGTTTTTTAAGTTACATTATTCCAGATAATACTCTACTTGCTTGCCAAGAGAAGGAAAAAATGACATTAATTAAAGATTTGGTCTGTGTCCTAATCAAAAATTTTAAAAATGAATGTATCATACTGTACATTCTGTAACGTAGCCTGCCTTTTTACTTAGCAATATATCATTAACATTTTCCCATGTCAACACATATTCTTCTAAACCATGATTTTTAGTGCAGAAGTAGTTTACCATATGGATGTACTATAATTTACTCAGCCGATTCCTTACTATTGGACATTAGGTTGTATCTTTTTTTCACAAACACTACAATGAACAAAGTTGTGAATATCCACTCTTCTTACTCACCTCGGCCGTGACTTTGTTAGAAGAAATTCTCAGGTCAGAGGTTTTACATATTCGAAGGCTTTTTGGTAGATATTACTAAAACGCCACACAGAATTTAGAATTTCTGTCAATTTGGAATCCATATAGCATCATAGCATATGAACAAGCATAAGGACAATCCAATTTGAGAGCTGAAAGAAGACCTAGTACTGCAATGATCCAGGCCCTTCTTCTTCCAGGTGAGGAAACTGAGGCCCAGGTTGCTGTGGGACTAGGTATGTGTCCCGAGCATCCCTGCAAGTGTGTGGGAGACTTTGAACCCAGCTGGATGCTGGGTGTGCCCCACCCAGCCCTGCCAACCTCAGTCCTCACTGCCAGAGGCTCCCAGAGACCCCCAGCTCCAGCTACGGCCACCCCACTTCTCACCTGCCTTTCCCAGCCACGCTGCTTCTCAGAGAAGGCTGCGTGTGCAATGTCTCCCTCTTCAGCACCGCCCCCCGCCCATCTTTCCTGCGCTGAAATGGTTCCAGCTTTGACCCTCTCACTGCCATATCTGACGGAGACTTGACAGTTCTCATCCCAGTGGCATCTCTGTCACCGGTAGATGACACCTACCATTTTGAAATGCGCCTCTACCATGATTTCCCTCCCAGATTCTCCCAGCCTCCCTTTCCCGTTAGGCTCTGCCAGGAGGAGCTCGTCCATTCCCACGGCTTCCAGCACACCCCGTTACCTCTTCCTGAGTCCAGATCTGGGTGCCTATTACCTGTGTGTCTCTCTGGATGTTCTGCAAGCCCGCTCTCAATGCATTCAAAATGAAACTGAGTATCCTCCCCGCTCTACTCCGCCACCCTGCCCCACCCCCTCCCCCTCTACAGCCTCACAGCCACCCCAGAATCTTCCTAAGGGTGGGACCACTCCCCTATTTTACCCATTGACTGGTACACCCACACACCTTGGCATGGACAGTAGGGCCCTCCCTGACCCGCCCGGCCTCCTCTCCAAGCCTCATTTCTCAGCAGTCCTCCCACCCCGCCCCCGACTCCCACCCCAGCAGTAGCAGCCTTCCTGTGCTCCTCCCTAGCAGATCGTTTGGGTCTTCCCTTCCCAGCGCTCAGCTCAACCCCATGATCTGCCTAGATCATCTTTTAAAGCTGAGCTTAAAAGCGTCACCCTGCGCAAGGCCTTCTTGTGCCAACCTTCTTTTTAAGCACCACTGAGGCCATCTCCTCTCGGAAACCACCATGGCCCAGACGTTCCTGCATCCGGGAACTTAGCACAGGGCTGCAAGTAGCAGCAGCAGCAAGAGTAGCAATAGTTTATTTTTCTGACTCAAGTGCTTGGGAGTAGACTCCATGTTTAATCCGCATCTCCAGTGTGTGCTTCTTTTTTTCTTTTCTTTTTTAAATTAATTTATTTTATTTTTGGCTGCATTGGCTCTTTGTGGCTGCACGTGGGCTTTCTCTAGTTTCGGCGAGCAGGGGCTACACTTTGTTGCGGTGCCCGCGGGCTTCTCGTTGCGGTGGCTTCTCTTGTTGTGGAGCACGGGCTCTAGGAGCACGGGCTTCAGTAGTTGTGGCACGCAGACTCAGAAGTTGTGGCGCACGGGCTTAGTTGCACCGCGGCATGTGGGATCTTCCCGGGCCAGGGATTGAACCCGTGTCCCCTGCATTGGCAGGCGGATTCTTAACCACTGCACCACCAGGGAAGCCCTCCAGTGTGTGCTTCTTGATTGAATAGAAAGGGCAGAGAAGAGCAAATGTTAGTGTTACTAGTTAACGCCTCTTTGCCATCACCGGCCAACTGGGAATCTGTACAAAGCATAATTTCTGGCTGCAAGGAGAGGATATGAGTACTGTTGAAACAAAAGTGACCTAACAAAATGCTGGTATCCCCGCTTCGTCCACTTCTGCCAATTCCCAGACAGAGAACGTCTAGCAGGCAAGAGCGATTTGAGATTTTAAGACCCTGTGTAATTCTTGCCCTTCTGACCACGTCTGCAGTACAAACGCTGCATGCTAACTTAACTGACATATCTAGAAAAACAGACGCCAACTCTTCAAGTCCGCTCACTGGATTGCGTTCTTCTAGAATACTGCCCTTCTTCCTACCTGTGCAAATCCTGCACCCCTGCCAAGAGAGGCATCTGGGAAGTGTTCCTGGAGGGACCCACCTTGAATTAGAGGGACTAGAGGGACCAGCCCTCTTCCCTTCGCACGACTCCCAGGGCATTGGCCATCCATTCTTCCCATTGGCTCTCTTTCCCACGCTGCCTGCCATGGAGCTATGTAAGGAGTGTGAACTCTGATGGGTAACCTTTGATTAGTCAGTTGAAGATCTGACTGTTAGAGGGACAGGAGAGAAAGAGATTGTTCCCTTTCTGCACCATCTAACTGCCGTGGCAACTTTTTTTTTTTTTGCCGCACTACATGGCATGTGGAACTTCCCCAACCAGGGATAGAGCCTACGCCCCCTGCAGTGGAAGTGCAGAGTCTTAACCACTGGACCACCAAGGAAGTCCTGCCGTGGCAACTTTTAAAAAGGCACAGATAGATGGGTTTTCAAGTTCAGAAATATATCTAGCCTTTTCCCATAGGTCCCAGCCTAATTCTAAGGAAAACATGCCCCAAATATTATAATGTACTAGAGCAGGGGTCCCCAGCCACCGGGCCACGGACCAGGACTGGTCGCTGCCTGTTAGGAACCGGGCCGCACAGCAGGAGGTGAGCGGCAGGCAAGTGAGCGAGGCTTCATCTGCGGCTCCCCATCGCTCGCGTTACCGCCTGAGCCATCCCCCACCCCCAACCAACCCGTGGAAAACTTGTCTTCCATGAAACCAGCCCCTGGTGCCAAAAAGGTTGGGGACCGCTGTCCTAGAGTACCCTTTCCTTGGTATCTCTAATCCAGATCCCTCCAGAATGGACGATTTAGCGGTTCTCTTGCTGGGAGACGAAAAGATGGGACGAAGCGAGTGGGAGGGAGAAAGGGAAGGAGAGCCAGGATTTATTCCATTTCTGCTCTGCGCTGGGCACTTTCCGCACATCCGTTATCTCATTCCATCCTCACTCAGCACTGTGAGATGAGCATCAGTGCTAATGGACACACGAGGAGACAGGCGTTTGGAGGAGTTAGTCCCCTTGTCCAGGGTCATGTAGGTGGTAAAGAGCAGAGCCGAAATTTAAGCTCAGCTCCAGGTCCACTTGGAGCAGCAGCGAGCCCAGGAAACTCCGCTCCACGTTCATCCATCCTGTCACTGCGTCCTCTACACACTTATCAAAGGCTTATCGGATGCCAGATAGAATTAGTAGACGTCATCTCCTGGGCCCCTCACTGGACCCTGTATGGTAGCTACTGTCCCCATTTTAAATGAGGAAGCAGGCTCAGAGAGGACACAGGACTTTCCCAGGTTACCCTGCCAGGACCCCTGCCCGGCCCTGCCTCCCTAACCGGGCTTTCCTCTCGATCCCCTGCCCCGATACATGGAGCCGCGTCCACGGTGGGGCATCACGCAGCAGACTGGTCCCAAACCAGACTGCACCTCGACACTCAGCCACATCCTTGCCTTTACGGTCTTACCCCATCCTGGAGATGTGGCCTCCTCGGAAATGCCTTGATATGGCTGTTCTGCTGTCCTGGGCGCTGGGCAGGAGGTGCAGAGGGAAGGTCTGGGTCAGGTTCCTAAAGGTGCCCCAGGAGGACAAGGAAAAATAACATGAGGACAGGGCGGCTCCCAATTCCATTGCCTAAGGCCTGGTAACCTTGGTGGTGGGCACCTGAGGGTCAATGGCTTTTTTCTCCAAAAAAGAGAGTAGTCAAGACATCACTGAATCTGGCCCTTGATCCTTGGAAGGAAATGCAGAGAGACATTCCCTGACTAAAGCTGACTCCGTGGGGAGGCTGGGTCCCCATGGCTCTGTGCTAAGCTGTTCTTTTGTCCCAGAGAAGAGCCAAACGGGGTGACGAAGTGTTCTGAGCACACCGGGGCCCTGAGGAAGCAGGCCCAGCCGCAGCTCAAACCTGCAGGGCCTGTTTGTGGCCGCGGGCAGGTGCCGCATGGCCTGCCTTGGCCCCCTGGCCTAGGCTGTGTCTCCAGCCCCCCAGAAAGGAAGCGGAGCCTCAGATGGGGCTCAGAGCACCTCTGATGGCCCTCCCCTCCCTCCCCCTGCCGTCCTCCTAGTGTCATCGCTATTGACAGAAGATTATGTAACCTCCAAGGAAAGGAGGTCTGGAGTTCTCCCCAAAGCGGCAAGTGAATCTGTTCTTGCTGCCGTCATTTTCTCAGCAGGAATCTGCTCTGTGCAGACTGGATTTAGGGGCTTTTCCTGGATGCTTCTGTTTCATTTAACATGCAAGGGCTAATAACTTGTCACAATTCAATAAGGCGGTGGTTACAAACACCCGGGTGGCTGCTTATTTAAATGCAGGTTTGTTAATTAGTTTCTCTTAACAAGGCGTGTGCTAAATCGGGCACCCGGCTGGCAGCCCCCAAGCCTGGCACGTCTCCCGGGATGCAAGGTTGGCTCCGGGGTCATGTCCAGTGGCTGCAGCAGGGCCAGGATTCAAGGCTAGGAGGCCCGTCCAGCCACCCCACTGCCTCAGTTTCCTTAAAAACAAGGCATCGATGACGAATCTTTAAAAACAGCTACAGGATAGCCACAGCCTGCCTCTTCCCGCCTGTCCTTGTCCTTTTCTCTGCCTTGGAGTTCTGAGCGCATTCTCCCCTCCAGGCACGTAGTTTGTCTTTACTCTTGTTGCCATCCTACCTGGTCCCCACCTCTTCCGCTGAGCCTTCCTTCACGTGTTCCACAGCCCTCTATGGCATCCGTCTCCTCTTACACATGACTAGGTACTCAGTTCTGGTAGCGGGGTACCAGTGATGGGGACAGAAGAAAACCAGCAAAGCTGGAGTGCCTGCTGCACGCCAGGATCCAGGCAGGCACCTCACATGACCCATCTCTGTCATCCTCGCAGTGGCCTAGAGGTCTGGTGTCCTTGGCCTCCTGTGGTCCAGAGAGGTAGCCTTCCCAAGGTCACTCGGCAGTGAGAGTCTCTCTGGGCCTCGCCCTCCAGGCCCGGCTCCAAGACCTACACCCGCTCTACTCCTGGTGCACACGATGTGCTCAGACAACAGGCAGTGAAGTGAGTGCCCCTCGCCCCTACATCATACGGATCTCTCCTCTGAGATCTCATGGAGCACACTGACCCTGGTTGAATCCAGGAATCTGATTCCACTCAGAGCCTTCCGGCCTCTCCCGGGCACCCGACCACCAGCCACAGAAAGCTGAGAGAGCCCGCAGGAGCAGTGAGGCCTCCCTCTCGGAGGGCCCGGCCCCTCGTGCATTCCTCCAGGGCAGCTCCGGGCACCTTGGCCTGGTGAGGAAGCTGAGGCGGGGCCGAGGCCAGAAGGAGAGGGTATAGAGACCCGAGGAGGCATTTCTGTAGACTCCTGCCGGTCCTGATCGGACTGCCATGCCCATCTCTCCTAACAGGGAAAAGAGGGTTAAAAGCACAAAGAGAACTGCTAGGCGTCATTCGCTCATTCTCAAGAAAGGACTGAGAAAAGATCTAAATATAGAAAGGGAATCAAAGTGAGGTCGGAACAGGGGAGACAGAGCCCTGAGAAGCCCCAGGTTGCCCAATCCGGCCCACATCCCTGGACCCAAACCTGGCGGCAAGCCTGGCTCAGCAGAGAGGCCGGATGTGGCTGTGCGTGAAACGCCCCTTCGGTGCCTCTGGCTGAGGTTGAACCTAGGGTCTGAGCAGGGAGGCTGGGGTCACCAGGGGGGGCTTCCCATGGTCCTGGCAGAGGCAAGCACCAGGATCCTGGAAAGCTGATCACTAGGTCACAGTCATTCAACACTGGTCCTGCGGCGTGCTGTGATGTTCACGCTCAGACACCCTAAGACAAGCTGCTTCCAAACCTGGGCCGGCCTCTGATAACAGGAAGGGCCCTTAGCCCTTGGAAGATCATAGACCCCAGTCTGTCGAAAGTGCTGGGCCTCTCTCTAGAGAAATATGCAGGCAAGCAGGCACACATGTATACAATTTTGCAATCTCTGGCCATTTACAGACCCCCCCGCCCTTGAAGGCTGTTCATGAATCCTAGGTTAAGAACTCGTGCTTGAAGAAGCCCTAAGAGACTTTGCTCCTAGTTAGGACTCCTGTGTGGGGGGATAAGATTTTCTGTATGTGGTCTGAGGACCCCGTCTGACAGTCTGAAGCGCTCTAAAACGCTCTGAGGGATGGTTTGGACCCGACGGCTTGCACAATGCTTAGCGTGGAGTGCGGTCTCTCCAGATTGGTGTTGAGTGAATGAGTGAAAGGTTCCTCCATGCTGTGTGATTTGGTACCATGCTGTTTTTATGAGGCACACGATCGCCCTTCAGTGGTGGTATTGAACCCACTGGTCAGGGAGGGCTTCATATCATCAGGACTGATGTCAGGACTTTGAAAGGTGATGTAGGAAGGCGCTCTGGGCACCTCTGCCCAGTGTTTCCAGCTCCGACCCCGAGGACTCCCCACCTCACCCCAACTCCCACACCAAGTCTGTTTCCCAAGCGATTGGGCATCTCCATCCAGTCAAGGCTGACATGGGCAGTTTGGAGGGAGCCAGAGGGGATGGAAGGAAGGACATGACATGCCAAATCCTCCCCTGCCCCAAGACGTTAAGCGTGAGCAGGGCGCCCGGGCCCGCAGGCCCTGTTCTTAGGGCGCGGTGTCAGCCGTGGGTGTCCTGCGCCTCGCTGAGGTGGGCCCGGCTCTGCCACCTTCCCCCGCAAAGAGAGCAGTGAGGAGAGCCAGCCATGCCTAAAGTTCAACATGGTACCTCCAGAAACGAGCTGGGGGCCCTGAGCCTGAGGCAAACTCCAGGCCTGAAAATGTGAGGGTCTAGAACAGGGGCTGACAGGCAGGGCGTTTGGTCTCCCAGATTTCTCCGGGTGGCTGGGCCACATGACAGTGCCAACGGAGGTGGGGAGTGGCTGCGTGGGAGGCCTGGGTACAGGGGGAGGGAACTCCTACCCCCGCCCAGGCCTTGGATCATTTGAAAGGCAAATGTGCCGGGTTGCCTAGGGAACGGAAGAAAAGGGACTTCCCTAGCACCGGTGACTAGTAAGGGATGGAGATGGGAGCTGTGATGCTGAGAAAATTGTTTCCAAAAAAAAAGTAAAAAGCGGTGACTAAGCAGCCCTGGTTATGTAAAGCGATCCCTGAGGAAGTGCGGGGAAAAGCCTGGAACCCACCCCCGTGTCCCTCCTCCCCACTCCCAGCCTGGTTCCTGCTGCCTTGGGGAGTTTCCACCAGCCCCTGGCTCCTCCCCTTCTCCCCGGAACTCCCTACTCCTCCACAGGACTCAGGAGGAGCTGGCCCGGTCCTCAGATGGGGCTCTCGCTGCCAAGAGCAACCGAATGTGATGGGCGGGGCATGGAGGAGGGGATGCCTTCCCTGACCCGAAAGGGTCCATCCGCTTGGAGCTACTCTGGGACCTCTGCTCAGAACAGGGTACTCCGGGTCAGCCCAACAGGTGGCAAAGGATCATTTGCCTACCCAGAATCAGGGGCTGTTCCACTCTGAAGACAAGTGTTCCAGATTTGAGCCCCGACACATTGGTTGCTCACTGTGAACTTGGGCAAGTTACCGAACCTCTTGGAGCTCCTTTCCTAGGCTGTACATTGGAGCTAACATCTACCCCCAAAACCTTGCTGGGGCAATGAACTAAGACAACCCGTGTGCAGTTCCAGGCACAAGGCTGACGCGTGGCAGGCACTCGACATGTGTTAGTTTCCTTCCCCCTTAGCCAGGAACCCTAGAGACCCTCCTGTCCTTTTCTGGAAGGGAAAGTCTGCAGCTGGTCATTAGACTCACTGGGAATGCAAGCAGTCCAGCCATCCCTTCACTGCTTCTGTTCACTTTCCTCCAGCGGATGAAGGGCTGCTGATCCAGGCCCCTTCTCTGCCTGTGGGCATGTGGCAGGGTGAGCCTGTGCCTCCAGGCCTCACATTTCCCACCCCGAGTATTCTCCCAGTTGCCAGGACCCTCCCTCTGGCTGCCTGGAGGGCATCCTCTCGAGAGCAGCCCAGGGGATCAGCGGGAACCTCAAAGCACTGATGAGATGTTATCACCCCCAAAATCCCCATCAATGGTTTAGACAGAAATGCAGACGCCTCTGGCTCCCCCATTCTCCCTACTGTGCGTCCTTGGGGGTAAAGCAGACCTAGTTGTTCCAGACAAATAGATTTCAAGGTATGAGCTACCGTGGATCTCAAAAAGCTATGGAAAGGGTCTGGGGAACAAGAGCCTCTGTCACCAGTGAAAGTAACCAGGCCTGAGTGAAGAAGGAAAGGAATCCACCAACTGCCGAAGGATACCTGGGCAGCAACCCCACTTTTAACTACACCCAACAGACCTCTGTGCCGTCCGTCCCCTCTCTCAGGAGGGTCGCATGACCAATCGAAATTCCCAGGCTGTAGTTTAAGCCCTGTTTCCTCTCGTGTGTCCTCCTTGGAAAATAAAAACAGCTAATCCCCTTCTGTATGCTTATATTTCATAAGCCCAAAATATGAAGAAAGACATCATTTAGGGATCGAGGTCTGAAACCTAATGTTTTCCCAGAAGTCTGAGGGATTGGGAAAGCCCCCCATTCCTTTTGAAGCACTGTCCCCAGTGCTTCTATTGGATTGACCCTTAAATGGGTCCCCTGGGTCACGGGAACAGACTTGCCAGGCCTCTGGAGCAGCCAGGCTGACTCCACAGCAGAGGCCCAGGGAGAAAAGCAGAGACCCCTCAGCAGAGGCCGTGGTCGTCTCGGACCCCTTGCTGCCCTCCTTCCCTCTGCCCACTGGCAGGTCCTGTTCTGTTCTGCCCCACGCTGTCCTCACGACCAAGACCTGAGTTCAAACGCACCTTCTCCCAGGCCCAGCGAGGCCACTGTAGGTTTTCTTCTGGGATCCTAGCATCTCCTCCATTTGCTGTCGAATTTCAGCTGAATCTCTCCTCTCAGAGACCAGGCCTTCCTCGCCCTTCCCGTTGCTAAGTGCTGGGCCTGCGGAAGTAATCGATGGGTACTTGCCGGGCCAATGAACGTTCCCAGGGGTGACTCTGCCTCTGCCTCCTCTCGTGGAGAGGCCTCGAGGGTCCGGAGTGCAGCCCCAGCCATCACCCCTTGGGCTTTCAGTCCCCCTCAGATAACGGGGGGACTTGTGGCCTGTGCCCTAGATGATCTGCTAAGACCCTCGGGGCTCTTTGCGCAGCTCCTGAGACACCCAGGAAAAACACACAGGTCTTGCAGTCAGAGACATAGCTGCATGGAGCCGGGTCCCCTCTTAGCTGGGTGACCCGTGGCAGGTAAGTCCCTTATTCTCTGTGCCTCAGATTCTCCATCTGTACGTTGAGGCCAACACCAGCGACCTCAGGGTTGTGGGGAGAATGGGTGCCTGGGACATGTGAGGAGGGCCTCAGAAAATATTGGGTGAGTCCGAATACGGGGTACCGTGGACCCCGCAGGGGTATAGTTCTCCTGCGGGGACTCTGGGTCCCCATAGCTTTCCCTTCCTGGGATCGCGTGCGGGCAGCCAAGCAGCTGACTTGGTGAGGAAACCCCGGGCCCCGCCTTGCCCCTCCTCCCCCGCCCACCTTCCCACCACCTCCTCCCCAGAGGCTCATAATTGGTGTTTTGAGGATTAGTCACCGCGCCTCCCCACAGCCCGGGCCCCCCACGCAGGCAGGCTGGCTGAATGCTCCACTGGAGTTCCTCACACCCTCCGAGGATAGCCTGCCACGAGACGACAGGGACGCAGAGCCGCGCGCAGACCCCGACCCTGGAGCGGGGCCGATGACGGGCCGAGGACTTTGCTGCCCCCCCCGCCCCCCACGAGGCACCCTCCCCGTGACCTCAGCAGAGCAGGGAGACAAGGCTGGGAACCTGTCTCGGTGCCCAGCACCCCAATAGGACAGGGCTTCCAGAACCTTCTCTTGAGAGGCTTGCTGGAAGGGTCTCCACCCAGGCCTGTTCATCTCAGTAGAAAGGGCAGCCCCAGCCCAGCTCCATCAGCTGAGGCCTCTCTCCCCTCCCAGGATCACAGGAGAGAAATGGGGACAGCAGGAAGGCAGGGAGAAGCCGTTGGGGAGGGCAGCTCCTAGGAGTGCGGGGCCCTGGGTGGAGGCTGCAGGAGGCCCCCTACACCCGTGCTCCCGTGTTCCCCCACAACTGCCTCTAAGGAAGGCTGAGAGGGGGTGTCAGAGGCAACAGGGCCTGGGCTCACTGATTTGTCAGTCTGGGGCCGCTGGAGGCTGTTGGTCAGGGGGAGTGAGGTCACTTGTCGCCTTATCCGCGCTGAGCTGGGTGAGATAGACACTCACTGGGGAGCTTAGGTGAGCTGAGAGCAAGCCGGAGAGCCCAGGTCCAGAGGGGCATCAGCCTGGGGGGCGCAGGGGACAACCAGAGAGAGGGAGGGGGCTGCCCTGGGGGCGCCGCCGGCTGAGGGGGCCGCCGCGGTGGGACTCTGTTTCCCCTCTGGGGTAACTGTCCCACCCTGAGCTAGGAGGGGATGGGGGCTGGCAGGAATCAGAGCGTGCTGGCCCTGGGAAGGGGAGCTGGGGGCTGCAATGAGGGATCCGGGCTGTGATTTCTCATTTAGGGCCTGGGGAAGCCAAGAAACCTTCTCCCACACACCCGCAGCCTCCCCAGCCTTCTCATCTAATTGGATTTCCTCGGCCTCCCACAAGGTTATCCTCAGCGCCAGGAAAATGCCTCACGGTTAGATTCTCCCCCCAACCCGCCCCCCCTCCCAAAAGGAAGTCTGGAGCTCAGAGCAGCTCTGCCATTCACAACATTTCTCCATGCGTGCCGCAGTCACCGCCCTCAGCTGTGAGGGTGACAGGAGTGCCATGCAGGGAGGTAAGGAGGGGAGCCGGGAGCCTCAGGGCAGGACCAGGGCAGGCTGGGAGCCAGGGGCTGAGCTGCCACCCGGAGACCCTGCCCATCTCCTTCAAGGCCCGCCTCTCCCCTGAGGGTCCAGGGGCTGCATCCCCACTGCCTCTCTGCCCCTCTTACGCCCCAGGCCAAGCTGAAGTGTTCCCTTCTCAAGCAGTCCTCACAGCCTAGAGGAATCCCACCCATGCCCTCATCCTCCCCAGTTTAACCCCCGTCCCTTTGGGCTCGCCCCTCCCCAGAATCCAACACGCCATGACCACAGCTGTCCTGAGGGAGTTTCCCCTCAGCAACTTAGAGCTCCGTGTGTCCCCAGGTAGAGAGTTACCCCGAGGACAGGGCCACGCCCCGCACCTTCTCTCAGGCCCCTCCCAGGCTGGGCTCAGGGGAACACTTAAGGGATTGGTCAGGTGCACTATTCTGTACACAAGGCCTAGACTTCTGCCCAGAGGGTCTGCTTAACGCCCCGAGTCTCAGGGAGCACAGAGAGGAGCTTCTTCCTACTAGATGTTTTCTCTTATCTACCAGTACCTATAGGCAAGTGTCGGTGCCATGTGGGATCCACGTGACACCTCACGTCACGTGTCACAGGTGCTCAACACAGGGCAGGCGCGATGTCGCTGCCCCTCCGCCTCGTGGTCCTCTCAGTGTGACTGACATCCACGAGAACAGCCGACCTGGGCCAAGCCTCTGGCCGCGCCTGCCTGTCCCCCAACACAGCCCGAAGCAGTCTCCACCAAGCCCAGCGGGCCCTGCAGGGAGCAGACCCAAATGTTTTCTGGAAATGTCATCTGCAGTCCCAGGTCCAGAGAAAAGGGTCAGGCGGAGGTGCCCAAGCCACACCACACTCCCTGGTCCCAGCTCTGCCACCAGATGACTGTGGGGCTTGGGCGGCGCACTCACTTATCTGAGCCCCCAGTGCTTCCAAGGTTCTGTCTGGCGGCAAAAGTTTTGATGTATCCCACGGACACTCCAAAGTGCCTTTTGGGCTAAGTTTGCCCGACACTGGTCTTCACCTTCCTTGCCTTATACCTAATTTAAGGAAATAGTGTTTAAAAGACAAAACAAAACACATACTTACATGCAACCTGATTTTAACATTCTCCACGCAGACGTACCTCTCCCTCCATGTTCTCTCCTTTTCTCCTCCTCTGATCCCCTCACCTCCTGGCCTCCCCTCCCCCTCTAGGCCTTTCCTGAAGCCACTCCGTCTCCCTTCCACTCTCTGTGGCAGGCAGGGGTGAAGCAGAGGGGAGAGAGACGTGAGGGGCTGCAGCAGCCGGGGCAGCAGCCCGACTGCCCTCCTGTGCAAACCCAAGCTGTGCTCGTTTTGGTGTCGAACGCGGAACTCTGAAAGAGCATCTGCAGGGCTGGAGAGGCAGGTCCTGTCCCCTCCATCCCATCCCGGGAAGCTCTCCTGGAGCAGCCACACCCCCTGCCATTCTCAAAGTGAGAGAAGAGCTGGTGTGGGGAGTGGGGAGAGTGGGGGAGGAAGGCGGACGCAGCAGAGAGGAAGCGAAAAGGATGGAGAAGATCTGGGAGAACAGGAAGGAGGCATGCCTGCCCTGCTGAACTGCTTTCCCAGCCTCTCCCTCTGGCCCACGATGCTTGTCTGCACGGCTGCCTCCTTGGCAGCCCCCTCGCCTTCCCCGTCTTTCCACCCACGCCTGCACTCCCCTGGGACCCGTCTCCCCCACCCACCCGACCCAAGCCATGCCCCCCAAGCCGTTCTTCAGGTAGGCCTGGCTACTGAGGCCACGTGCCGGTCACCTCCCCGACCCGCAGGCCCCATTCGGGTACTCTGAAGGGTCAGCTGGCTGGGGTTACTTAACCACCACCTTGGGTGCCTGGATCAGAAAAATTCCCTGCCAGCCCTTCTCCGTCTCCGGTTCCATAACCTGTTCCTAAGCTCGTCGCCAAGTGATGGTGTTTGAACCCGTTGGGAAGTAGATGGTGGGATCAGAGTTAGGGAGGAATCATCATTTGCAGGTGGAGAGGGAAATAGCAACAAGAAAAGATGAGGAAAAATGCAGGGAAGACTGGACTGATGGAGAAAGTGGTGCGGGAGGATGGAGCGGCCGCCTAGCTGAAAGGCCAGTGGTTTGAAGGCCAAGGGCAAGGCGGCTGGCGTGCAGCTAGCCCAGCTGCTATTCAAAGAATCTCGGGTGGGGCACCCATGGAAATCCCCCGAAAGCCACATCGTGTTGCTTTTGAAAGGGTGTGTCTATCAGATTCAACTTGGATTGCTCATTGTACCTTAGAGAACTCTCATGTTTTCCTCCGTCTATGAGTAAAAGGAAGGATGAAGGGATGGCAAAAGGTTTGCAATGGCTTCTGCAGGCCCAGGTAACTGCGCCCCCCAAACTCCTTGGGGTGATCCTTTCACCCAACACGTGAGCCCCAGCTTCACCATTTCAGAATGCTGTTCTTCAGAGAAACCACTGCCCATGAGGCTTTCCAAGAGCTACTCTGCCGTAGGGGTGAAGAAGGGGAGAATCCAAGTGGTCCCTGGGCCCTGCAGAGGTGATGGCCTCTGCCCTGGGCGGCCCTGGCCACAGGCTCACCTGCTTCCCCAGTTGGAGGTGCCCCCAGATGTATCTACAAACCCCTATTGTTTTGGGGGTGAGCCCAGATGACCCCCGACGTCCCCAGTAGGGACAGATGGGCTAGAGAAGCTCACTGCCAGCGCCTCCAGAACGGGAAACCCCACCCCCCAAGAGCCTAGGAGTCAGGCACTCCTTCCTGCCCACTCAGAGATTCCGGAAGCCCTTCGAGTCTGGAGATCCCGCCTCCCCAACCTCTCTCTCGATTCCTCTGTCTGTCTCCTTCCCGCGACTCCTGTGAGTGCACAGGAGGGCTGAGGGAAGCCCCGTGTGCCTGTGATGAACGGAGCTAATTTCTGGTTTGCTGGTATGCCGCAGAGACGCTGCTGCCTCCGTTCCCCTCCTTCCCAGCAAACCCTCTCCCACACACAGACAAATAGGCTGCATATTTAATTGGAATTCCTCACACCTACAGGGTAAAGCCTTGTCAGTAGAAATAGAGCCCACAGCCAGCTGGCTTCCCCCATTCCACCCACCTTGTCTCTTAAAAAGAAATCCCCCCCCCCATACGTGAACACCCACCCACGGGCCCTTGCACGTCCCTCCCAGCATGGTTGTAAAGGAAGGATTCATTGGCAGTGACGCTCCTTTCCTGGGCTGCTACAGCTGGGCCCACCCGGCAGAGACCACCCAGAGGCTTCTCCCTGGCAGATGGGCCCTGGCCATCTTCTCATCGCCCACCTTGGGAACCCCCTGGCCAAAGGTCTTGGGGCTCTGGAGTCCCTGAATGGTGCTGAGAGGCACTGGCTGCTTAGGTATCAGAGATCAGGTGATGCAGAGAAGGAAGGAGAGCCGTAAAACCCTAGAACATTACCTAGAAGAGACCCGGCCAAACCTTGTTCTCCATTTCAAAGACTCCGCTTTGCTTCTTTCTCTGTGGCTTCTCTGCCCAGACAGGGCGGAGGGTGGCACCCAGAGGCTAGCAGGACCAAGGAAGAAGGGGTCCAGGGGAGGAGAAGGGGAGAGACAGGAGTGTCCAGAAGGGCCAGGGACAGAGAAGGGGTGAAAGACCCCAAGGAGTCCTGACGGGTGAGAGTCAGCTTGCTTTATTTCCCAGATGGCAACAGAGAAAGGTAAAGGCGGAGCCCACCTGGGGAGGCTGCGCTCCTCTGGATGGCCTCAGGGACGCCCAACCCAAGCTCTGTCCAGGAACCACATCCTGCTGGGGACAGATGGGCCAGAGAAGCTCACTGTCAGCGCCTCCAGAACACCGCCCCCCCACCCCCACCCCCACCGAACATTCTGGGTCAGCAGCTTCAGCCGGGTTTGCAGGGCCTCCTCTCCGTTGGTGACTTCTCTCCTGGCACCTATTCCCTGCGGGGCCTCCTTCCTCCCCTGGCACAGGGCCCCACCAGACCTGTGTGTCAGTGAGCAGACAGCTGCCTGTGGGGCTCTGAGGAGCGCTGTGACATCCTCTTTCTCCCCCACAAAATATCATCTCAGTTTGCCTGAAAGTTCACCATTAGTGACTCATTTCTTTGGGTTAAACATAGCCCTCCCTTTTTAAATGCAGCTGCTCGAGGAAAGGGTAACTCATTGAGTTCTTAACATCCTAGCGTGAATGGGGATACAGATGAGATCTAGGAGTTTTCGAGGAAGGAAGAGGAAGTGGGGAAGGAGACAAAGAGGAGGAAGGGAAGCTACTGAAAAGGAAGAAGAGGCCAAAGAAAGGACCAGCAAGAAGCACCTCCGTTCTACCTTGAGTGCCTTTTTCACAAGCCAGCCCCGTTCCAGAGTGAATTAAAGAAGCCCCTTTATTTAGGTAGAGTCCCCTGTGATTTACAAAGGACCTAAACGCCCACCCCCATTCGATCCTCACAGCTCTGTGAAGCCAGGACCAGGGAGGTTGTTGTACCCATTTTCCAGTTGAAGAGACTGAGGCTCTTGGACTTTGGAGGACTTACCATGTAGCCAGTGAGCGGAAGAGCTGGGACTCTCTACCTCCTTTGTACAGAAGCCCGTGAAGACACCCTCACCGGGACTTCCCTGGTGGTCCAGTGGTTAAGAATCCACCTTCCGATGCAGGGGACACAAGTTCAATCCCTGGTCTGGGAACTAAGATCCCACATGCCGTGGGGCTACTGAGCCCGCACGCCGCAGCTAAGGATCCCGTGTGCTGCAACGAAGACCCGATGCCGCCAAAAATAATTAATTAATTTTTAAAAAAAGATGCCCTCACCGAGCTCACCTCCTCCCTAATTCACCCACAGTCCTCTAGTCAGAAAGACCCCGGTAGAGGAACAAGAATGAAAATGGTGCCAGGAAGGGGTCAGGGGATGGAGGGGGGGCAAATGCAAGATCCTCCACAGCAGGAGTAGGGAGCACGTGGCATGTCCTAAAGCCCCCGCCCCGAGCTGGAAAGGAGGAGATGTGGACGGAGGGCAGAGGCCTCCACGCGCTCACTGGCGACAAGTCTGATGCCAACATCCGGGACATCCCACGCATCCTTCAGTTGGCAGCCTCTCTCCTCAGGCCTCCACGCCGGGGCCAGGAAGGCCTGCGAGGGCTTCGTTGGCCTTGGGTGTGAAGAGGAGGCTGGCTGTGGACACAGCAGGGTAGGCTGGACCCAGGAAGGTCCCCAGGGAGACAGGGAAGCAGGAAGAGACCCCAGAACCCCTGCGAAGAATCCCCACAGGCTTCCAGGCCCAGTTTTTCCTGTTCCCTCCTCTTCCTTTCCTCACTGTTCTGTCTTCAAGCTTTCCACCCTGCAGGAAGTGGTCGGTCCACCATATTGAAACTGTCCCCTGTGTCTCCCCCGTAACGAGCCAGGTTAAATATGCTGTAATCAGGGTAATAATACACCTGGGCTGGTTCTCGAGAGAACTGCCTTTTGTACGGCAATAGGCAATAGGACGTTAATAGCAATTATTCTGCTTTGTAATCAGAGCTTTAAATACTAATTCAAACAGCCAGAGGAAAACCAATTAGTGCTAATTTATCTCTATGTGTTTTCCAGAGCTGGTGTCTGTCACACTGTGAAGAAATAGGTTGGTAATTATTACAGTTGGGTGGTAGATAGAAGTAATTATCAGATTCTTTCATTTTTCTTTGGGAAAAAAAAAAGGGAGGGGTGGGGAGGGCCGAGATAGGTTCTGTAAGTCTTCGTTCCCTTGAAGTTTAAAGGGAGGACACACGCTGGCTCTGAGATCCCAGCCCTCAGCATCCCAACCGTACAGGTACCTCCAAGAGCTCGGTGGGCTCTGGTGGAGGTTGCCTTGAAGGCCTTAACAAGGAGCCTGCAGCTGATAGGCTCGTAGAAGTACTGCCTGCAACATTACAAGAAGCAGAGCATTTCTGGGGAAAGGTTGGTGAGCCCCCCACCCAAGCTGACCACAGGAGTAAGGGCACGGTGGGACCTGAGTCCCAGGCGGGCCTCTATGTCTCCAGCTGTGTGGCCCGGGTAGAGGCACTAAACCTCTCTGGACGTTGGTGTCCCCATTTGTAAAATGGACAGAATAATCCCTATCTCACAGGGTTGTTGTAAGGATTCGATCAAATAAAAGAATGTTTATAATGACCCTGGAACCCAGTCATAATAGGTATGAGTTATTGAGTGCAAACCATTTGCCTGGGACTCTTCTAGACGATTTTGTGTATATTAATATTATCTCTAACCCTCCAAAGGCATGGGCGACCTCACTGCATTAGTTTATTTCCCTGTTTCCTCTCCTGTCCATACCTTTCACCAGCTGTGCAACTCAGGAGAAGCTATTAATCTCACTAAGCCTCGGTTTCCTCATCTGTGTAACAGCGGTGATAATGGTACCTTCCTTGAAGATTAAAGGAGACAATGATGCTAAAAGCTCTTAGCAGGTGCTCTATTATCATTATCAATATTATATATTATCCTTTCATTGCATATAGTTTTGTTGTCATCTATACAAATCCTCTATTGAAAGATACGGCACTTTGAGTACATTTTATTAACTAATCCACAAGGACTTATCAAATGTCCGATGCATACTCACTACCATAGCAAGCCTGCTCACACCATTTCAAAACATAAAGCTAGCACACCCTGAACAACAGAAGGCGGGAGAATAATGGCATGTGACAGAGCTTTACAGTTTATATCAACACAATGCCGTCATGTATATGATTCCAACGCCTTTTCACAAGTCAGTGGGTTGAGAACTACTGAATCCCCATTTTACAGGTAGGAAAATGAATTTAAGTGATCTGCTCAAGAACGTGGTAGAATCAGAACCCAAACCCAGGCTTTTGACTGCTCGATCTACCTAGGCACTCACTAAATGCTTGTTGAATGGAGAAGTGTGTTTCCACTAAACCGTATCACCCAAGCTGCTAAAGGGGACCTCACACCCCTGCGTGAGGAGCAGGGCTGATCGAGGAGAGGTGAGACGGAGGCACGGAAATCTTCAGAGACGAGGTGGGCCATGGCAGGGCTGGGCAGCTCCGCTCAGCCTAGACGAGGCTTCTGAACGTGTTGAATTAATAGGCGACATTAAAAACTTGGGAGACTGCATTTAGCGGCCTGGGTGAGGATCTGTCAACTCAGGCCATCTCCTGTTCTCACAGACCCCATCCCCCACACACAGGGGACACGCCTAGGCCCTACTGGCACATGCAGTGTGACCCCTGGGCCGGGCCTCTGAGGACAGCAGTATGAGGTAGGGCAGGGGAGCAGGGGGCAGAGGGTGTAGGTTGGGCAAAGGCCCCAGGAGGGGCCAAACACACAGTGTTGGAGAAGCAGGGGCTAGACTGGCCCGGCAGGTCAGGAGCGTAAGTGCTGGGACCGGTTAGTAAGGTAGAATTGGCCCCCACACAGCAAAGGGCAGGTGTGACCAGGGCTAGTTATTCGCTGCTCCCACAGAAGGGACAGGTGGGGACTTCAATGCAGCCTGCACCCTGCCCCCTAGCCACTCACCCAGGCCAGGAGCTGCCTCCACCCTGAGGAAGGGGAGCCTTCTTTCCCATCACACAGAGGCGCCTGCCATATGCTCATCAAGCTGTGGGCTTCCACCCAGAGGGACACCTGTTTCCTGCGGGCCAGTGGCTGCCCGAGGGTCAACGTGTTTCAAAGGCAGCGCTTGAGAAAGTGGTAGAGGTGGCAGGGTGGACAACGGCGGCGGGGGGGGGGGGGGGGGGGAACCGAGAGACTGAGGGGAGGAGAGCGTAGACGAGGTGATAGTGGCAGGAATGGGGAGACGTGAAAGAAAGGAAAAGTTGTATGTATGTAGGCAGGGACAAGGGACGAACTGGGCATGTATCAAAATATTAATAACAGCTTTGACTGGAGGGTTATGGGTAATTTTAATTGTCCTCTTTTTGGTTATGGGTATTTTCTAAGTTTTCTACATTGTGCATAGCTCTCTTTTATACTAAGAAAAACAATGAAACTTAATTTTAAAAAAGGAAGGGACATACGCTGGAGACATTTTGAAGGAAGAACTGACAGAATTTGATAAGTGACAAGATAAGGGTGATAAAGGAGAAAGATGAATCAAAAATAACTCGGAGGTTTTGAGACTGGGTGATAGGGAAAATGACAGGGAGAGGGAAGTTAGGTGGGGGGGTTAGAGAGTGGGGATGGGACCCGTTCAGGTGAGACAGTGGAGGATATTCATTCCTGCAGCAGGAAAGGAAGAGCTGCCCTGAGAGGGGCTGTGCTCACCAGGCCGCAGGGCAGCCTTGGAGTCAAGAGGCGAACTCGGGACACCCTTACCAAAGCTCCGTCCAGAGCTGCAGGCAGACCTGTCTTTCTCGGCAGGGAGTTTAAAAGAGAGGCACCCAGACAAGACCCTGAGGTAGACCCGCCCACGACCAGCAGGCCTTCCCAGCCTTGGAACTGGGCTGCTTGGCCCTGGGGGGGCCAGGACAAACTTAATGCGTGACAGGGAGCAGGGCTGGGGAGCGGAGGATGTTAGGCCCAAGGCCCTGCCGGCAGAGGCTGCAGAAGACACAGCATGCTGGCAGGGAAGTCCCAGGGTCCCGGGGTCCTTGGCGATGGCCGTGCGGGGGTGGAAAGCGGGGAAACTCATCTCTGGAGGATACAGGAGGCATTCCCACATTGAGAAGGGTCGCCCTGGATCTTAGTTCCCAGCCAACCCCCTCACCCCCCATTGTCCACAAACACGTTGTTAATGCCTAGAAACCCATTCTGCTGCTCCTGGTTGACGGGTCTGCAGAGGCTTTGGACCTGCCAGAGCCTCGGAGACCAGCTGTCCCAGGCCACACAAACACCCAGGACAGGAAAAGGCTGTTCCCCCGCGCCTCTAGAACCATCTGCCTTGTATCTTCTGGTGACTCGGCCAAGGGTGGGTCTCCTGAGGCTCTGAGTGAAAAGTTTCATCCTGACTAGCGCCGTCCAGCAGGCATGCAGCAAAGCCACCGCCTCTTCCGTCGGGGTCACCCCTCTCCCCCTCCCCAGTCGGCCCTGTCCCCTGCACCCGCACCAGCCCTCCCAGCACCAGGGCCGCCTCACTGAACCACCATTGCCTTAAAAGACTCCACATTGACTAAGCCTGAGGCCCCACCGGAGGCTGCGTCACTGTTTCCTTGGCAACCAAAGGGGTGGGTGCAAAGTAACACACAAAGCAAACAAAATGAGCTCCACATGGGTGGCTGGGAGAGTCACCTCAGCATCCTGGGGCCACCGATTGCAGTGGGTATCTGGGTGTCTGCCGGACTCCTGTCACGGAGGCTGCTCTGGGGGGCACCTGACAGCCCCCCAGATATCCTAGGCAAGGAGCACTTCACAACACGCCATGGCCTCTGCTGGGAGCTGTCTTGCCAGAAGGAATGAGATTATCTGGTGAGGGTCCCGCGTCTCCACGCACTGGGCACTAATGAGGCTGAGACGTCAGCCCCGAAAAGTTGTCAGTCAGGAGTGTAGGCCACCAGGGAGAGCTCGTGGCCAGTCGCTGCCTGCCTGAGACGGCCTGATGTGACCCCAGCGCTCCCTGGGTTCCTACTGTAAAGGTCCTTCCAAGGTGCACTGTGGAAAAACCTTGACAGGTGCATGGCTGAGATTCCAAACTGCTTTTCAAAAAAAATTTTTTTATTAAGTTACAAATAGATCCATCAAATACCCAGATATTAAGTGTAAAACTTCCATTGTCTTAGTCAGTTCAGACTTTTATGACAGAATACCATAAACTGGGTGGCTTATAACACTTCTCATGGTCCTGGAGGCCAGAAGTCTGAGATCAGGGTAGAGCACGGCAGGTTCTGGTGAGAGCCTTCTTCTGGGTTGCAGACAGCCGACTTCTCAATGTATGCTTCCTTGGAGAGTAAGGAGGAGGAGGGGAAACAAGCTCTCTCTGACTCTCGAAAGGGCACTAATCCCACCACGAAGGCCCCACTCCCCGGACCTCATCTAATCCTAATTACCTCCCAAAGGCCCCACCTCCTAATACCATCATACTGGGGGTAGGGTTTCAACATACACATTTTAGGGGGACACAAACATTCTGTCCATTCACCATGTAACCACCACCAAGATCAAGACATGGAGTATTTCCAGTGCCCCCAAAGCCTCCCTCTTCCCAGTCAATATCCCCACCCCAAAGGCGACAGAGTTCTGACTGCTGTCACGGTCCATGAGGCTTGCTGAGGCCTTCACGTAATAGAGCCATGTCGAGGGGGCGCTCCTTTGCCCTTGCGTGGCTGCAGGCATGGTGTTCTGTCCTGGGAGCCAACCACATTGTTGCAGAAGAAGTCAGGGGCTCATAAAAAGAAACGAAACTGAGTTATTTGTCATGAGGTGGATAGACCTAGAGCCTGTCATACAGAATGAAGTAAGTCAGAAAGAGAAAAACAAATGCCGTATGCTAACACATATATATGGAATCTTAAAAAAAAAGAAAAAAATGGTTCTGAAGAACCTAGGGGCAGGACAGGAATAAAGATGCAGACATAGAGAATGGACTTGAGGACACCGGGAGGGGGAAGGGTAAGCTGGGACGAAGTGAGAGAGTAGCATGGACATATATACACTACCAAATGTAAAATCGATAGCTGGTGGGAAGCAGCCCCATAGCACAGGGAGATCAGCTCTGTGCTTTGTGACCACCTAGAGGGGTGGGATAGGGAGGGTGGGAGGGAAGGAGGGAGATGCAAGAGGGAGGGGATACGGGGATATATGTATATGTATAGCTGATTCACTTTGTTATACAGCAGAAACTAACACACCATTGTAAAGCAATTATACTCCAATAAAGATGTTAAAAAATATAAATTAAAAAAAAAAGAAGAAGTCAGGGGCTCATTCTTTTCTCTCGCTGTGCAGCATGCCTAGTGCTTCTAAGTGTCTCAAGGGTTTTCTCCAGGTCCCTGACCTGCACCTGTTATTTCTACCAGGCCACGTGTGGCCAGGGACACCCACGTGCGGGCACGCCCAGGTTGTGCCCAATCCCAGGTGCACCCTTTTCTACCCCACTCGAGAAGTCACGTAAGAATGAGAGTGGGTATGACCATATCATGCAACTAACCTTGAATTCCCTCTAAGGTAACCCCCCAAAGTGTGTTTGGGGGGGATTATTCAAAAACTGTGGCACTTTATTATTAGCAGCATATTTGTTTGTGATACATCTCACAACTGCTGGTACCATGCCAGCGCATCACAGCTCTTAGGCTGAGAGCTGCTAGTCTAAGTGGTGTGATTTCAGAAGTAAAGGAAGGCCATTTTCTGCCCCCAAAATATCTCTTTCCCCTCCCCCACTGCTTCTCCTGAAGTTTCGCGCCATCGATTTACTGTGCTGTGTCAGACAGCGCCAGTGTCCTCTTTTGAAATGCAGGAACTCCTGAGGAGAGGGAATCCATTAAACCCACAGTACCTTACCTTAGTGTGACTTATGGGGGCACCGGAATGACACGCATGCTGGGGGCTGGCGGCATGCCTGGTGCTGCAGGGGAACCTTTCCCACGCCTCCTCTCCCCATCCCCACAATGAGGTTGGGAGGATGGGATTCTTAGCCCCATTTTACAAATGAGAAAACTGAGGCTCGAGGAGATTAAATAACTAGCCTGCGGCCACATAACTCTTAGGTTGCAGAAGCAGTCATTCAAGGCCAGTTTAGTCTCCTCCAAAGCTCAGCTGGGTAGGTGGGAAGCATCAGGTATTTGTGAGCAAGGAGAGAGAAAGGCACAGAAAGGAGAAGGGCCAGACGCTGTGCCGAGGAGGAAGGTGACACCCAGGCCATAAATCAAAGTGCCAGAGGAAAGAGGGAGTTCCTTCATATTGGATTTCATAGTCGCCCAAGTGCTGCCACCCCAGAGCCAGCGGCAGGTGCACCATCGGGGCAGGCTGGCCACCATCGGCCCCAACACCTCCTCCGTGCTTGGTGACCACCAAGGGATGTGTCACAGGCACCAGGTCACATCCCTACAGAGATGTGCACAGGCCTTCCTCCTGACTCAGAAGGGCCAGTTTCTTCAAGCCCCTCTTGGGGTGCAGAAGAATGCCCATTTGGAAACTTCACGGAATGTTAACTCCCTGCCGGGCACCCTATATGCACTGTTTCAGTCTATACAGCAACCCCGTGGCGTGGGTAGTCTGAGGCCCCATTTGTAGATGAGAAAGCCGGTGCGTCGCCACGAGGCTGCAAACTCCATGAAGGCAGAGATCACATCTCTGCAGGGTGTCGCTCTACAGGCTAGCACCTACCACTATGCCTGGCATATTCTGGGTGCTTTTCTCCTCAGCACAGCATCTGCCCCTATTACCTCTGGGTCCCTCAGAGGTGTATGGCCAGGTCTTCCTGACCCTAAAGAGGACATCCTCATCACCAGATGTGGTACACTGCAACAGAGACCCAGCAGGAGGGTGAAGAAGGCCTAATTCTGGGAAAGGGGAGATGCCTGGGCTTCAAAAGGAAGAGTGTATATTGAAGGGGTCCATCAGGTTAGGCCCAGGAGCTGGCTGCCTGTATCTGTTGGTACAAGGCAAGAGCGCTTCCTCAAAAATAGCACTTGCACCAGCCCTACTTCCACCAGTGTATGTCCACTCCCTCGGGTCTCAAGCACTGTGTCAGGCTGTGGGATAACAATGGATGAAACACGGTGGTGTCCTCAGGGTTTAGAAAAGGGGAGGTGCAAAGCCCACGATAGGCACGGGCTGTGAAGGGGGCCCTCTCGGCTGCGGGTCTGGCACCTGTGAGGCCCCAAGAACAGCGCCAGGCATGGAGCAATGGTTAGACATGCACGTGCTCACGTGCACACGGGCCGCGATCTTGCATGGGATCCTGAAGTAGACAGGGAGGCTTGCGGAACAGGTTGTAGCAGGCGAGTGACAGCGTCACATGTATCTCCCATCGTGCTAACTTTGGCAGCATCAGTGACGGGAGGGATGGACGTGCGGGGTAGGCAGGGGGACTGACCGATGACGTCGTACCTTCTGGAGGATTCACGTATCATCAGCTGGCACCCTCATGTAGGGGGGAATACCTCAGCCAAGAATACCCCGGGCTTGAGGAGGGAGGCTAGGAGAAGGCAGGGGTCAGCCCTGAGAAAAAGGCGTGTCCCTAAAAGTGGACAGACCCGAAGGCAGCCTCCTCCGCTTACCCAGGGTCAGGGGCTGTGGGCATGCATCTGTGGGGGGATGCACGTGCACACATGCGCGTGCACGCACACACACACACACACACACACATGCCCACACGTACACACACGTATTGGATTTAAGAATGAGGAGCTTTAGGGCTTCCCTGGTGGCGCAGTGGTTGGGAGTCTGTCTGCCAATGCAGGGGACACGGGTTGGAGCCCTGGTCTGGGAGGATCCCACGTGCCGCGGAACAACTAAGCCCGTGAGCCACAACTACTGAGCCTACACGTCTGGAGCCTGTGCTCCACAATGGGAGAGGCCGTGACAGTGAGAGGTCCGCACACCGCGATGAAGAGTGGCCCCCGCTCGCCACAACTGGAGAAAGCCCTCGCACAGAAACGAAGACCCAACACAGCAAAAATAAATAAATTAATTTAAAAAAAAAAAAAAAAGAACGAGGAGCTTTAAAAAAAAAAGAAACAACGCATACCTGGGTCCCATCCACCCATGGAATCCCAGTCTCTTGTGTTTGGATGATGGACACAAGGTGTGCCCTTGACTGAAGCTCAGATTTGCCACCATTTTTTCGTCATCCCTGGTGTATTCCTTTCAGTGATTTCACATAAGGAAAACGGGCTGGAAAACAGTTAAGTGAGGAACAGGCAAAGAAACCAGAGCATGTCCCCTGGGGAAGAGAAGCTCTGAAGAGAAATTGTAAATTCTTCTGGTGTTTAAAATCCATGAGATCGGACTTCCCTGGGGGCGCAGTGGTTACGAATCCACCTGCCAATGCAGGAGACCCGGGTTCAATCCCTGGTCCGGAAGATTCCACATGCCGCGGAGCAACAAAGCCCGTGCGCCACAACTACTGAGCCTGCGCGCCAAAACTACGGAAGCCCCTGCGCCTAGAACCTGTGCTCCGCGACAAGAGAAGCCACCGCAATGAGAAACCCGCGCAGCGCTATGAAGAGTAGCCCCCGCTCCACGCAACTAGAGAAAGCCCACACGCAGCAACGAAGACCCAACGCAGCCAAAACAAATGTAAAAAAAAAAAAAAAAATCCATGAGATCGGGGAGCAAGTCTTTTCCACATCTCTCTCTTCTCTTGGCACTAAGTACCTGGCATGCAGGGGTCATCCAGTGACAGCTGAGCACTGAATGAATGAAATAGTTGAAAACAGTCACACAAGGGGCTTCCCTGGTGGCGCAGTGGTTGGGAGTCCACCTGCCGATGCGGGGGACACGGGTTCGTGCCCCGGTCCGGGAAGGTCCCACGTGCCGCGAAGCGGCTGGGCCCGTGAGCCATGGCCGCTGAGCCTGCGCGTCCGGAGCCTGTGCTCCATAACGGGAGAGGCCACAACAGTGAGTGGCCCGCATACCGCAAAAAAAACCAAACCAAAACAAACAAACAAAAAAAACAGTCACACAAAGAGAAAAGTTAATCTTGTTCCGTAGGGCCCCAGGCAGAGCTACAACCATGGCAGTTATGCTAGGGAGCTAGATGAACTTCCTAACAATAATAATAGCTAAGCTTGGTTAGTTTAGTAGGCTGGGCACTGCTCGACATGTATCATCTCCTGTCATCCTCACAAAACCTTATAGAGCAGGCACTTGTACTGTTCCCATTTTACAGAGGAAGAGGAAACGGAAGCAAAGAAATGTTAAGTCCCCTATCCGAGGTCCTAGAGCTGCGACATGGCTGTGCTGGATTTAAACCCAGACACTCTCGCTCCAGCGTGCACTGCTCTTAAACACTTACTTAACCATGAGAGCTGCACAGAGATGGTCTGACACCCTGGGAGAAGGTCGCCAACCCTCCATCCGCAGAGGAGCCAGAACCGAGAATGAACAAGTCATGGTTGGGGACGTCATGAAGGGGGTTCAAGCAGCAACAGAAAGGTGGACTAGGTGACTTTCCAGACCTCTTCCAGCTCTCGGAGAAGAGAATTCTGTGTCTCAGTCCATTTGGATTGTTATAACAACTGCCACAGGCTGAGTGGCTCAAAAGACAAACATTTATTTCTCCAAGTTCTAGAGGCTGGGAAATCCAAGATCAAGGTGCTGGCAGATCCAATGTCTGGACAGCCGCCTTGTATCCTCACATGGCCCCAAGAGAGCAGAGAGAGGAAGCAAACTCTCCCCTGGCACTTCTCATAAGGGCGCTAATCCCATCAGGAGGGGTCCACTCTCATGACTAATCACTTCCCAAAAGGCCCCACCTCCAAATACCATCACATTGATACCATTAGGGTTTCAACATGTGACTTTGAGGGGAACACAAACATTCAGTCCGTAGCACTCTGTCATTTTATTCCTTTGCCCTGGGTCATTTGTGTGAGAGAAGAGTCATCTGGAGTTACTCTATCCGAAGTGGAAAGCGTACTAGCTTGGGAGTCAGGACCCCAGGATCCAGCTTGAACTGCAGGCAGCTCTGTGCTCTGAAGTTCCTCAACTGTTAAAGATGGGAAATTTCTAACCCCTTCAAGTCCAAGATCCCACAGTTCTCTGATTTGATGTCGGGGGAGGAAAAGGAAGACCACAGTGGGGAAAGGGGACCCCACTTTGCTCCTTACACAAGAGCGATGCTACCTTTCTGGGACCCTGCCATCACTTTTATCTTTAGAGGCATGACGACTAGAGGCCTGACTAAGAAGAAACCAGTCGGGTCAATATCAGGCCATCCATCCCCATGGAACTTGGCCTTCTTCTCCCTTCAGGACTGAGAACCTGACCATCTAGGGCATCTCAAAATTAATCTTGCTTTTTCTCAACAATGGGCAAGGCCTGATGTCAGAAATATCCAGAAAAACTGTTGGAGCGGAATTCTCGCTACGTCTGCAGATAGGCATTTTGAAGGGCCACCCTGCATTTTGGCGGGACTGCTCCCTGCCTCATGGTTTTCCACCCCCTGTTGCTTTTAGAGACGTATATTTGTATACATATAAATATCTCTTTCCCTGAGGGACAATGGAGCTCAGCGACTGGGAGCTCAGCGTGATCCTGTAGGATTTGTTAGGAAGGAATTTCACTGGGTCGGGGAGCAGAGACTGTGTATTCAGGACGTTACCTGGTTAATAAAAACATTGCAGAGCTCCCAGAAACACACGAGATTTCCTTTCCTATTTTTTCCACTTTAAAGTAGCAAAGGGGGGACTTCCCCGGTGGTCCAGTGGTTAAGACTCCGTGCTTCCACTGCTGGGGGCACGGGTTCGATCCCTGGTCGGGGAACTAAGATCCCGCGTGCAGCGTCTCGCAGCCCGAAATAAATAAATTAATTAATTAAAAACAAATAAATCGATTAATGAACCAAGGGTATGTCGTTTCCCCCACTTTTGCCAATTTAAATTGCAATTATTCTTTTTTGAGACAATAAGCGAACTAACAGTAAGGGTTAAATAATTTTTTAAAGGGTCGCGGGGTAGAGAGGAGTTGGGGTTTGAAAAGGGGGTTGGGGGAACTGGAATCTGCCAGTAGCAGCAATAAATGCAGAGTTGTGCCTCAGGCATAATATATCAAAGAAAATATAATGCATCCAGCTTAAAACTAATGATTGCCGTATAATTAGATGAGAAGCATTGTGCTATAAACGTGTATTCTTTAGCGTGCTGTGATTTTACTGTAAAAAAAAGAGAGAGAGCGAGAGAGAAGGAGACAGAAAAACACAGAGCCCAGCAACATACTATAAAAAGAACCTTCTGTTGACTTCTCTACTGTTTAGTATTCCTTGGCTGTTCTCCCTTGGGAGTGTGTAATTAGTACTTTATGAAGAGTACATTTAAAGCAGTTTAATATTCACCTCATTCAATCTGAAACAATGTGATCCATGCTTAGACAAATCAGTGCTCCTTGCTGACATAACCTGTCAGAACATTACCTCTGAAAAGACCTTTCAGGAGGTTTGGATGTTAATTAGTTGTCTATCATGTATAAACAGAGCAGTGAGCAGAAGGGGCTCCGACAGGCCAGAGGGATACGTTGGGAAATGCATTTTGTATGAACGCGGCTTGCAGGGGGGTCTTCTCGCTCTCCCCCCATCCCCCCATCCCCCCTCCCCCGTGTCAGCAGCCACGCATGCTTTGAACCTCTTCCGGGCAAGAAAAGAGGTTTCCAGTGGCTTCAAGGGGCACCTCCAGCCCCCAGAGGGGACTGGGGACGCTAAAGGGGTCCCCCGTACACCACCCCTGCCCCTGACACCTGCTGGCGCCCCAGGAAAGGGCCACCTGCAAGTGTGGCAGGAAGCATGACCTCACAGGCCCACCTGGCTTGCTGGGAGGCTCCAGGCTTTGGGCCCCGGCTGGGTCCCACCTCCTGTGGATGGAGAGAGCCGGGAAGAGATGAAAGTGTCCTGATTCCCATCTCCTTGCTCCCCCGAAAACTCTGCTCCTCCAGGCAGCCAGTCCGCTGTAAACAGAGCTGCATGGTACAAAAGAGGACTCCCCGACACGGGAATTCATGCAACTTCCCTCCACAGCCCAGCCTGGCTTCTCAGAGGGCCGGCAAGCTTCAGAGCGTACGGGGCACGGAGTCCAGACCCAGCCTCAGGGTGATCCTTTGCCAAAGTGCATCCTGCAAAGGCACTGCCTTCGTGAGCCGTCGAGGGATTTGAACTAGCTGTCCTTTATCCTGGACTTAGAATGCCCTTGTGCGAAGCGCTTCCTAGCATGTTGAAGGTGCTTACTAAGCAGTGTCAGGACATCATTCTGTTGTTCTTGCCAGGCTCGTGATTCCAAGATGGCATGGCAGCTGGCAGCAGGAACCTCCTCCCCTCCAGGGTCAAGCAAGCCCCACCCACTCAGCTGTGTCCCCCACTGGTCTTCCTTTCCCGGCTCCCAGCACCCCACCTTCCTTTAGTGGGCCCAACCCCCACAGGCTCTGTATTCAACATTCTTTCCATGAGCAACCACTAAGTGCCTACTCTGTGCACTGCACTGTGCTACATTCTGCAGCAGCAAAGATACGTAAGTCGTGGCCTCAGCTCACGGGCCATTTACAGACCCATAAACTTATTATCACAGTTTGGGGTAATTATAACTAGTGTCAGAGAGGCAATATCATTTATTGGTTAGGAGGGAGGGCACTGAGGTCATACTGCCTGGATTCAGACCCCAGCCTCACCTCGGGCAGGTTATTTAGCTGCTCTGAGCTTCGGTTTCCTTATCTGTAAAATGGGGATAAGACCCTTTCATGGGTTTTTGAATGTTAAATGGCATAATTCAGTAAAGTGCCTAGCGTAAGGTGTAGGATGTACTAAGTGCTCGATTAATGTTTGTCCCCCACCCCCAAATAGTATAATAATCAAAGTGCCTGAAGGCAGAACAGGGAGATACTAACTGTGCCTGGGTAGTCTTGGAAGACTTCCTGGAGGAGGTGACATTTGAGCTATGTTTTAAAGGATTGAGTAGAAGTTTACCAGGTAAAGAAGTAACAGGATGGCTTTCTAGATACAGGAACAGTGAATTATACGTGGAAAAGGGCACAGAAATAAGCAGGGTGTTGGCGACAGGAAGACATGGCCCGCTGTGTACCGAGTCACACTGCTGAGTTCCAGCCCGGGAGGCTGGTCTCAGGTGACCCTCCAGAACCAGCCACGGGATGGCACAAGTACACAGAAGAGAGTGCTCCAGGTTCCACGGCTGGGTGATGATGGGGTTTTTCCAGCAGCCGAGGAACTAGTCCTTTTCAATGTATTTCTCAAAAAGAAGAATCGCCTCTCTTTTCGTGCCTAGCGCAGCCATGGCTCGCGGTCCCAAGAAACACCTGAAGCACATAGCAGCTCCAAAGCATTGGCTGCTGGATAAACTGACTGGTGTGTTTTCTCCTCATCCATCTACCAGTCCCCACAAGCTGAGGGAATGTCTCAAGGAACAGACTTAAGTATGCCCTAACAGGAGATGAAGTAAAGAAGATATGCATGCAGCATTCCATTAAGATTGATGGCAAGGTCCTCACTGATATAACCTACCCTGCTGGTTTTATGGATGTCGTCAGCATTGACAAGACTGGAGAGAATTTTCTTCTGATCTATGACACCAAGTTTCGCTTTGCTGTTCATCGTATTACATCTGAGGAGGCCAAGTATAAGTTGTACAAAGTGAGAAAGATCTTTGCGGAGACAAAAGGAATCCCTCATCTGGTGACCCACGATGCTCGCACCATCCGCTACCATGATCCCCTCATCAAGGTGAATGACACCATTCAAACTGATTTGGAGACTGGCAAGATTACTGATTTCATCACATTTGACACTGGTAACCTGTGCACGGTGACTGGAGGTGCTAACCTGGGAAGAATTGGTGTGATCACTAACCAGGAGAGACATCCTGGTTCTTTTGATGTAGTTCATGTGAAAGATGCCAACGGCAATAGCTTTGCCACCCGGCTCTCCAACATTTTCGTTATTGGCAGAGGCAACAAACCATGGATCTCTCTTCCTCGTGGAAAGGGTATCCACCTTACCATTGCTGAGGAGAGAGACAAGAGACTGACGGCAAACAGAGCAGTGGATAAAATGATCTCTAAGTGACATGATTGGAAAAGTCTTTGTACTTAAAGATAACTACCACATAATTGAAAAAAAAGAAAAAAAAGAAAGAAAGAAAAAGAATCAAGATCTCACACTCCCCTGACCTGAGTACCCACCCAAACCTGAACCCACAGGCAGAGCTAGGCTCCCAGGAGGCAGTGGAACATCAAAGAAAGCAGGACCATCCTCGCCCGGCTCCAGCCCCTGCAGCTGTGAGCCTTCCCCCGCCCCTCCCGCCCCAGCATTGCCCGGGCTCTCTGGGGGGATGGGGGGATGGGCATACAGCCCCCAGCACCCGGGACACAAAAGTGCTCAGTACATGGTGGCTCTTACTCTGACCCACACTTTTTCCACAACTGCTTCCTTCTCTAGTTTCTCATTTGACAACAAGCCAGGACTCAAAGGGACCAGGGAGTCGCCGGTGTCCTCTCGGCAAAGCCCTGGGTCCCCCCGGGCCTCAGGTCTGTGTGGAGCCTCTCGTAGCCCCACAGATTCCCAGACGCCACCTCCTGCCCAAGACAAAGCTGGTGGTGGGACAAATGTCCCAACCCTACACCCAGCCCCTCGACATAACCCCAGGTCTTCCTCTCCTCATGAAACCCTGGCCCTCTGCCTTCCGAGCAGGGCCTTGGTTGGTCACCTTGTAGAATATCCCAGACTCTGGGAGGGTGCTGTCCTCCCCACCACACAAAGGACAGGGTGGGCCGTCCCTCACCCACTGAGCCGTAATGATACCACCCCGCATCTCTCAGGCACCTGCTGCGGTGTAGACGCAGCCCTCTGAAGTAAGCAGGGACTATTACAGCCACGAGGCGACAATTCACTAAGTCCCGGGGAGGTTGAAGAGTGATCCGAAGGCCCTCAGGCAGGCAGGCAGCAAAACTGGGGGTCTAGGCCTTTTCTACTTCCAAACTCCCCCGCCCCCAACTTTACACTAGGCCAGGCATAGCAAACTACAGCCCGCGGGCCAAACCGGCCTGTTCTTGTAAGACCTGTGAACTAAGAATGTTTCTTACGTTTTTAAAGAGTTGTATGGAAAGAAAGAAAGAAACAAAGAACATGTGACCAAAATCGCCTGTGGCCCACGAAACCTCAAATATTTACCAGGTGGGCTTTTGCAAAAAGTTTGCCAGCCCTGTCCTGGAGCCCATGGGGCCACCCAGGGAACATTTGATTCGGGACCAGACACTGGGTACCAGAGATCCAAGTGGAAAAGCCACAGTAGGGAAGACAGACGTTTGACCAGGACAATTGCTGTGTGACCCGCCGCTTCAAAGCCATTTTTAAAAAGGTCTTTAGTAGAGATGAGATCGGGCTGAAGGGAACACCAGTAATTTCTCTCTCTCTGCAGGCTTTATAGTTGATGAAATTTTTCACACGCAATGTCTATTTCATGTAGTTAGTATCCTCACTTTTTGAGTGAAAAGTGGAAAAGCTGAGAGGGGAAATGACTGATTTATGGGTCCCTAGGGAATATCCTCTCCAGGTTCCATGACCTCAAAGCCACTGTTCTTTCCATCACACCAGGGCTGCATCTGAGCCCCAGGCATCCGGGGAAGGGAAGCAGAGAGACGGTGCCGGGACTGGCCAGGAGGGGAGCTAGTGTGGTGACCACTAGTCCCAGCGCCTCTTTCTTGGCATACAGATTGCCTTTATATGCATCTCAGATTTCCTTTTTTTAACACAAGCCCAGCTATCTTGGAGCTGTTTCAGCCACTGAGTCAGCCCTTAAGAAAAGCACCCCAATTTGCTGTATCTCGGGGGTGATTCTAGCCCATACTCGTCAAGCTAAATAACCACCTTCAAGGTCAGGGATGCCTGATTTCCAGTCCCAGCTCTGCCGCCAGCCAGCTTTGTGACCTAGAACAGGCCAGCGTCCCTCTCTGTGCCTCCCTTTCCTCCCTGGGAAATGGAGTCCCCACCCCCTCCTTAGCCCACATGGGACTGTGGGAAAGTGAATGAGATCATGTCTGTGTGGGGCTTGGCGGAAGGAAGCAGCAGTACAAGGTAGTATTATTTTCTGGGTCTAGCTGGGCAGTTGCCATGAAGCTGCTGAGATGTACAAGTCTTTCAAAGGCCTCGGGAACCCATCCCAGGAATGCCATGGGAAGGCAGTGTATCAGAGCCAGCTTAGGCTCCCAAGCCACTGGGGAGCGAGTTCAAAGCCCAGCTCAGCCACTTACCAGCTTTGGCAAACCACCCAATTGCTTTCAGCCTCAGTTTCCCCACCTGTAAAATGGGAATAATCCCAAGCACAGAGGGCTGCGTGGTTAAGGATTAAACAAACTAATCTTCAGCACTCATGTCTGTGAATACCGTGGGCCTCGTCAGGACACCTCTTTGTGTTTTTCCCTGAACTGCGTCCAAATAAAGCACAAATGTCCTCCCTCCACGTCCCCCCTCAGGATGGCCTTCTGCAGGAGGGACGGGCTGGGCTTACCAAGCACCCCCTCTTAAAAAAGAAAAGTGAGAACCGAAGCAGTGAGCCCAGGCCCCTCCCAGCATCACCCAGGCAGCCTGTGACCTGCAGGGCCCGGGGTCCAAGGCCAGGGGACTGGGTGAGGGCAGATGTTCCCTGGAGCCCTCTCCCCTTGATCAGTGATGGAGAAGGGCCCCGAGTTCTGGACCCAACAGTGCCAACTTTAGCAGCCAAAACCCTCCGGCCGGCCGGCCAGCCAAGGGCAGCAGGCCACAGCGCCCTTCACCCTCACCAGGTGCAAAATGAAGGGCCTCAGTGAGCCCCAGGCATAAATGAACTGTCTTCCTGGCCTCTTTTTGGAGGGCAGGAAGGGACGCAAAGTTGGGGGATTGGACGCCTACGGAGAAGGTCTCCGGGAGGCAGGAGTGCTGATGGAGCCGTGGTTGAGGTTGGTGGTGGCCCAGGCCAGCAAGGGAGCTGAGACATCCTTCCAGCAGAGGGTGTGAGAACCAGCCACGAACCAGCCGGGCCTCCTGCAGCTGACACCAAAGCTGCCGAGCCAATCTGGCCGAGACGGTCTGAATTAGTCACCAGTTTGGCAAGGAGTTAAATCAGTTACATAACAGCCTCCCTTGCTCTCCACTGGCTCTCCTGAGCTGGGCTCTCTCGGGACGAAGGGGCTGGGGTGGTGGTAGGGAGGTGACATTCTGGGAGCCGAGGGGCTGAGGTTCCCGCACCAGCCCTCCCCAGGCCCGCTCCAGCCCGGCAGGGCCAGAAGGAGGCGCCAGCTCTTCACCTCCTATCTGAGTCCTGGCCACCCTGCCTCCCAATCTCTTGCTAGCCAATCCCTTGCTAGCCTTGCAACCCGAGGGCTCCAGGCTCTAAGGTTAGCAGGGAAGATGCCCCAGACGAGGAGTTAAACTGTTTCTCAGCTCATGGCAGCTCAGAAGCACTTCAGAGCACTCCCAGGCCCACTTCTGCTTAATCTGTTATAAGACATCATTATAATTCACTATTTTCAATAAGCATTTAGCAAGCACCTTTGGTCGTGCCCTGTTCAAGGCATTGTAGCAGCTACCAATGTGAATAAGAAACAGATACACAGCGGCAAAAGTAGCTTGGAATTATAACACCTTTCCTCTGGAAAGGAGAGCACTTTCATGTAAAGGAACTCGAAGCCACGGGCCCCATTTCCTGCTGCGGGTCAGATTTAATCCCTGCATAAGGGCTGGAGAAACCAGCCTTGACCAGAGACATGCCCGAAACGGTGCAGGCTTCCTGTGGCCGGAGTTTCTTGCTGATTTACTCACCCACTGCTCTTGGCTGAATGAAGAACCATAAATGCTTAACAGTATTAATAATGGGTGACGGTGATGGTGATGAGCGTGATGACAAAAATAACGTTAGAGAAGAGTACACGTGTCCCATTTGGGGCCCAAGCCCTTGGGACTTTAATCCTTCCTTTGTCCCTACTGGCACTTCTGTTACACCCACAAGGTAATAGAAAACAGGAGTAGAAGCTTGGGAAACATTTAAGAGTCATTCACACAGACTTTCTGGCTTCAAGCAGGACTTGACTAACTCATCCAGGAAGAGTCACCTTTGCAGCAAGTGGGTGAACACAGGCATCCACGAGTGGAGCAGTAGCTTTGTGGGCCCTTCCTTCCCCCCACCCCAACCCCGCAAGCCTAAGTTAAGGGAAAGTCCCCAGCCCAGGCTCTGGGGGACAGTGATAATATCAAGGGCCACATTCCCTGCTCATCATTCTACCAGATATGTGACATTAGGAACTGGTAGAGAACTCAGAGATTCCCTAGTCCAGCCTTCATTGTTCAGATGAGAACACAGAGGCCCAGAGAGGAGAAATGACTCACCTGTGGCCACACAGTAGAGCTGGAACTCCAACTCCCATCTCCTTTTTTTTCCCCAAAGCTCATTTATTTTATTTTTTGAATATTAATTAATCAATTAATTGATGAATTAATTAATTATTGGCTGTGCCGGATCTTAGTTGTGGCACACGGTATCCTTTAGTTGCGGCGTGCAGACTTCGTACTTGCGGCACGCGAACTCTTAGTTGCAGCATGCGTGCGGTATCGAGTTCCCCGACCAGGGATCAAACCCAGGCCCCCTGCATTGGGAGCGTGGAGTCTTACCCACTGGACCACCGGGGAAGTCCCTCGCATCTCCTTTTATTACGCCGTGAGAACCGGGCAGAGAGAGGTGATGGAGGACAGATGCAGGGAAGCTATAAACCTCCCCTACTCGTGGAGGTCCACACGATTCATAATTCCTGCCTCTCTGGCTCTGTAGCAGGCAGGTAATAGCTTTGCACAGAGGGGGAAGCAGCTGCCCCAAGGACGACATGCAAGTGGCCGTGATGCCAAGTCAGTGTGTTTCTAGAACAATGAGCCTTTCCCCTGTGCTCAGCTCCCTAGAAAAGAGCTTAAAGAGGTAAACTACTCTTAGGCCCGCAGGCAAATTCCTGATGAGAATCTGAAAGTTTCTATCTCCCAAAGATCTCTGAGTGTCTACTTGGGAAAAGCTTCCCCAGCAATATTTACAGCCAATTAGAGAAAATTAAAGCATTAAATGGGAAACCTTGTGTCAATTTAGGCCATGCAATCGCTCACTCATTTAGCAAACTTCTACAGTGTCTACTCTGTGAGGATTCAGTGATGAAGACGATAGGGTCTCTGATCTTGGTACACCCGCGGGCTAGTAGGTGAGACAGAAGAAGGAGCAGTTACCTCGGGGACTTTAATTGCTGCAGTGTAAGACATTTGGGGAGCACAGGAGAGGCGAGGAGTTGGGCAGCTTCTCAGAGGAGACGCCGGACCCTGGGCTCTCAGGAGCCACCTGGAAGCCACAAGCCCAACCTGGGCAGATGCACTCTGATCCATTTGCTTTTAAGTTTCTCTTTGCTCTTCATCCCTTCCTCTCCCCCAGAGTTCAGACATTCTTTTTCTCATGGGAACATACCCCCTCAGCAACCCCTAGCTCCTGCCTCTGCCTTCAAACTTTCCTTTCCCACCATTTTCCCCATTTGGGATCCAAACTGAGCCCACACCCTATTGATGAACGGGTAGACTTGGCATGGAGGTTGTGGGGAGGGGCCCCACTAGACTCACCCGGACAGATGTGCTCTGTCCCCCACACAGCTGTCTGGGCAGCCCATCTGCGCTCACTTCCTGCCTCCCAGCTCTAGCCCCTCACGCCTCCCACACAGGGGTGGGGAAGTCTGGTCCAAAAGCCAGTATTCAGCCCTCCTACCCACCCACCCACCAGCACACCAAAGCCAGTAGCCCAGGGCCCTGGCTTCCACCCTCCACCCTCCTCCACAAGGAATGGTGGCCTGGAAAGGACTTCAGCAAGGTGGCCACTCTGGAGGGCTCTGCCTCGGGGTTCAACCTCAGGCTCCGGGCAGCTACAGGAGCTGCCCAGCTCTCTAGTTCTCCCAGCAACGTCTGTCCATATGAAACACACTACAATATCACTGATCTGATTTCAGTATTTGGTCACAACTAAGGAGTCTGCTTCGCTCTGGCCAGATGTCTCCCAAGGAAGGAAAAACTATTTTCAAAAAAAGGTTTTATGTGAAAAGGTGTCCCAGCTAAAAGTGTGCCCTTGCCGCGTTGACTCATTGTCAAGGTCCACGTGGTGTCCCCAGTTTCAATGCTGGGAGGCGGGAGGAAATGGGGAATCTCACGAGGAAGTGACTTCTCTGGAAACCTGTCTGCTTCTGGGACACTCTCAGTTCCCTCCTGGCCCCTGAGCAGGGCATGTGCATTCTCTGGGACTGTAAGGATAATTCAGGCAGCTCTACGCCTCCCGTGAGCTGAAAATTTTTTAAGGGCAGGAACTACAGTCCCATAGCCCCCAGCCCTGGCTCTGTACATGGTAGGCACTCAATAAGAGTGTGCTGAACTGGGCTACTCCCTGGCCACCTGCCTGCGTCAAACAAGAAAGCGGGGAATCTGATTAACCCTCTCAGTTTGCTCTTAGGAAACTCAAATTGGGCAATCAGTTAAAGGAGAGACATCGCCGTGATATTTCTCCATGATGGAGAATGGGGACGGGAGAGTATTGGAGGAATGGGAAATTTGCCTGTAAAATTAACAGGTGTCTCCTACTCAACCCAGAGCCTTTTCTTTAATACTGTGTCCTAATGCATTAGGAGTTAGGGAGAAAGATGATAAATTGTTCCCTTTTCCTAGAAACGGAAATGTCTTAGGAGTGTGTGCAAACCCCAGAATCCTACATCTCCTGAACAGTGGGATTGCCTGGATGGAAACCGGCTTCTCGAAGCAGAAATGAGCCCCCAGAACAAGGGCTGGTGCCAAGAACAAGAGCAAAGCGCTAACCCAGGCTTTCTTGTTGCAAGAAGGGATTGCCTTCCTGACCGCCATTTTTAAATGAGGGGAAATTCCAATTCGCCCCACTCTTCCCACCACATCCACAGACACACACAGCCTTTGTATATGACTGTAGGTGAGGGGCAGTGCTAGCCTTTCTGCCAGGCTGGAAACCCATTAACCACGGATGTTGATTCGGGATTTTCACATTGTTCATTTACGCGTCCTCAAGGTGACCAGACAACTGTGGAGTTAGGTTACTTTATTTTCAAAGTGTTTTGCTCAGTATCTAAGAAAGAAAATTTCTTTCACAAAGACATTCATGTCACCATTTTTCCACTTTACAAATCTGGCCACCGTAACAATGGCGGAGACCCTGAAATTCAGGTCCCAGCCTGAAAACTCTGATCACCCGATAAGTCTGAGCTTAATGTAACAGAAAGAGAAGGTGGATGAGAGATGGCTGATGACAAGAGGGTTGGATGACAGCTGGGCAGAAAGGCAGGCTGATAAGACCACAGCAGGCAAGGAACCCCATCCTTGTCCGGGGCCTTTGAGGCAGGCTGCTTGGCAAAAGGAGAAGCTCCTTTGTTTTAGGAACGGTAATTTATGCCCCTGTGCTTTCAAACGAGAGTAACCCAAAGTTTTCTTTAAGTACACACACGCACACATGCACACACACACACACACACACACACACACACACCTTCCCCCTCCTCCTCCTCCAAGGCAAGGCTTCTTTCCACTAGCCCAGTGATTTGGGGCCTCTCTCCCTACTACAGGTTTAAGAGAAAGGGAAAATCCATATTCACCAATTCACCCAGATTATCCCACTAGTTCATCGTGCCAGGGAAGCCCCGGGACCGCACAGATGTTCCTGGGTATCGGACCCAAGGTCCACAAGGCAACTGGATCTTGGAGGGAAGGGACAGAGTTTCATTCCAACCACCCGCAAGAGTCAAAAATAGTCTTGTGGGCCCTCCGAGACCCCCAGAATAACAGCTTCCATGGGCTTCTGAGTTGAGGACCCCAGCCTTTGCTCTCCTAATCTAGGGATTTAGGTTTAGGGTAGCAACCCTCACCCACCCCAACTCTGTCCAGAAGCAGGAGGCTTGACCTTGGACCCCCTGCAACACAGATTCCCTGGGACAGATTTCACAACCCAGCACTGAGTTTTACTACAAGTTTCAGACAAAGAAGGTGTGTCGGAGCCGAGAGCATGCTTCTGCCCGCTGCGTGGGTGTCAAGTTAAATACCTTCTTGTCAACACTTGAATGTGTCGAACATCACTCACATGGGCATTCTTTAAGAAACCTATTAACTTAATTACCCAGGCTTTTATTTTTTCTCCCTCTCCCCCCATCCATGCACCTTATATAAAAATTTGGCTTTCTTCTTTTCTGAGATACTTTTGAGGTAACTCCTCTCCCCTCGGTACAATACCTATATCTTGTTTATTTCTCTAACAGTCAGGGTGGCTGCCCTAGTTAGACTGACTCCTTGCCTCGGGTCCTGGCGCTGCAGGAAGCTAAGAGACAGCAAAGCGTGCTCCTAGCGATGGGGGAGTGTGGGTCCTCTGGCATCCTCTTTTCTAACTGCCGGACAGGAGTGGAAATCTAGAGGAGAGCAAGGAAGGGATAAACCAAGCTCCTACAGGGTCTGACCCCTCCTTCCTCTAGAAAAGGAGAGAGGATTCACCCGGAGACACAGGTCAATCAACAGGCACTTATTAAACACCAGCCAGGTACCCAGAATGATCCACTTAGATCTTGGAAGAAGAGAAAATTCTGCCCGGGGTCAGTTTTTCCAAATCCCAGCTGCATGCACATCCAAGCCCCTGGGAAAATGAAGGACTTCATTTGGTATAAGGTATCTCACACCGGGAATCAGGAGAACCGGGTTCCAGAGCCATGTTGCCTATAAGTGGTCCTGTGGATGCCGGGGCCCTGAATTGGTTCCTCAGTAAAAGGTAGAGGGTAGACCTCGCTAAGGGGTCTCTGAACTCCCTTCAGATCTCATCATCCACGGCTCATCTGTGCTTGCACGGCTGTCGGCAGCTACCCACCTACACGGGGAATCTGCTCAAAGAGAGCGAGGGAAAGGCAATGTCCAGACAGGCAAATGGCGACCATCTCAGAGAGTTGATCCATGTGCTGTGTCTGGGGGCCAGGCCCTGGATGGTGACTCCCCTGTCTGGGGAGGGAGGAGGTAGGGAGAGGCAGGGGCTGGGGCAGGCGTGGCTTTCAGTTCAAGCAGGGTCAGTGGAGGTCATGAGCCTGGGAAGGCAGCTGTGCTCCTAGGGCTGACGTGACAGAGAGGGGACCTCTTGCCCACAGATCTAAAGCAAGAAGAGCTACACAGAGGCCCAAGAGACGTGTGAGGGAGGTACCCCCCAGCCAGACCTCAGGCTCCCCTTCACTGCATTGTGGGAAGTCCGGGCTGTCAGCTATGATAAAGGAAGAACACAGCACTCAGCTTTCCTGCCAAAACCATGCATAACCGAGAAGCAATTTTCAGACCTTTTCAACTCTCCCCCTTCTCCTTCCAGGGAAGTGAAAGCCCTGGAGCAAATTCAGAAACTCCAGCGGAGCTCTGTGGGACACCCCTTTCTGTACCCACACCTCAGACTGTCCTTTCCCTAGTTCCAACAGCGGCTCCCCCCACCCCAGACTCTCTGTGGACCAGTTTGGGTCCACACAGCCAAGAGGCATGGGTGTGGTGAGTCCCCTGTGTGGAATTCCAGAGTTCGAAGGGACCCAACTGGTCATCTGGTCCAGCTCCCTGCCTCCAGGCAGGTCTGCTGCTAAGTCGCTCACCTTCTGTGAATGCTCCAGCATGTACAGTGACGGCAGAGAGAGAGGCCTGGTCTGCAGGCAGAGCCTCGCGGCTTCCCAGTCAGGAAGGGCTCTTTTCCCAGGAAGCCCTTGTGGGGAGCAGGGCTTGTGGGGAACTCCAGGACTACCTGATGCTGTTCCCACCCACCTCCCTGACTCGGGGCTGATAAAAGCCCGGTTACCTCTGATCCACACACACACACACCCTTTCTTCACTCACCCCCCAGCCACCCCCTCCATCTGTGTGCAGTTGGAGAGGGGGTGGGGCACTGGTGGAGGCTGAGGGTTTGACCCGGAGGCTGGAAAATTAGGATCTCAAGCCCTCAGCGCCCTCTCCCCCAAGGCATCTAGCATGCAGCTGCGCCCTGATGCAACTCTCCGCCAGGGGGGTTCTGTGACCCAGGATCCCTGAGGCCTGGGCACACCTTCTGGGGCAGAAGAGAAGGCATCCCATTCTGTCCACACTCTGACCATGTCCCATCACTTACTGGCTGGTGGGCTTCTCTCCCTGCCCCCAGAGGGCTCCTCTCAGTGGTCCCTCCCATCTCATAGTCTTGGAGCCCCCATCTCAACCAAGAAGCCTAAGAATACCCTCTCTCGGGGCATCCCCCCTTATCTCCAAATGTGGGGGGGATCTGCGGTGACAGAGGCTTGGAGGGAGGGCAAAGCAACAAAGGCTAATTTATTTCCCTTCCACACCTCCCTACGCAGTGTGTGCACATGTGTGTGTGTGCGTGTGCGTGTGTGTCCGTCCAAGTTGTTGGAATTGACTAAGAGTCTAAGCATTGCATAAGCCAGGCCCTGGGTCCAGGTGAAACCCCTCCCCGCTCCCCAGGCTGGGACACACATCCCTCCAAGGCCAGGCTCTGTGGGAGACCGCACGCAGCCTGGGTCTCCTGCTCTCAAACTCACACATTCCCCGAGAAAACCCCTGGGGCCTCTGTGGAAAGGCTTGCTGGGATACTTTTATGGCAAAAGAGGAAGTCTGGGGCATCATTGGAACACTCCGGGCCGAGGATTGGGCAGACGCCCAGCAGAAGTAGAGTCAGACCACAACCTTCCCCATCTAAGCAGCCTTCAGCCCCTTTCCTAGTCTCAGGCTGTTCAGTTAGGTAGGATCCCCAGGGTCTCACTGCTGTGCCTCAACCCTCCACCACATACACACACGTTTGTGCATGCATGCACACATACATGCATAGGTGACTCACACACATGCATACACACACACACACACACACACACAGCGCCTGTCCTGCTGTTCACACGGACTCGCCCAGATCTGATCATAGCAGGATCCGGCCCAGAGAAGCACTGAACTCAGAGTTGGAAGGAAACCTTGAGGCTAGAGCAACTTCCTCAAGAAATTACTTTCATTATTTGACAGAAGAGTCTACTGAGGCTCCCAGATCCAATGCCCAGGGTCATCCAGGTCCAAGCCCAGAACTCCGTGGCCTCTCACAGTTCGCAGATTAGGAAGCTGAGCACAGGAGGGAAGCTGGGTCCCACAGAAGTTTGGGGGAGAGGCAGGGCCTGGACAAGGAGGGGCACCTCCAGGCGGGTCCAGCACTATGTATCATTTAGAGCTCTGATGTCCAGCTCAGTAGCTACCAGCCACATGTGCCAATTAAAATTAAACTTCATCAAAATTTTTTTTAGTGTTTAAAAATTCAGTTCCTCAGCAGCACGAGCCACGTTTGAACTGTTCAATAGCCACATGTGGCTACCAGCTACTATATAAGACAGCACAGATCGAGAACATTTCCATCATCACAGAATGTTGTATTGGATGGATAGGGAGGAGGTAGACTAGGGGAGCCAATATGAAGAAATTGGTTTCCTGATAGAAGCTTGGGATCCATGTAGGAAGGAGAGGAGGAGAAAGAGGAGAAGAGGGCAGAAGAGAGGGGTGAAGAGGAAGAGACTGGAGAGAAAAGAGAACAGAGGAGGAAGAGGCTGCAATAAGAGAGAAGGAGAGGAAAGCAAGGGAAATCCTGTGGTCGAGAGCTGACCAGCTACTCCTAATCTGAGAGACCGACACTCTCCCCCACCCTGCTCCATAAAGGCCAGAGAACAGAATCACAGACCCTACGGTCAGGGGCCACAGATACGGCATCTGGTGGTTTTCCAGACCTGAAGAGCCCAACCTGTCCCCAAATGGATCAGCCCTTGTGACCAGGCCTCTCTCCATCCCCCATGGTGACTTTCACACCTGGGCTCCTGGATTCACAGAGATATGGCACAGCTCCTTCCATTGGCAGGGGTTGAGGGGCACATCTAACAGGGATGGCCCTGAGGCCCTTTCACGAATCACTGCAGCAAAAATGTTTCCTGGGAAAAAAGAAGGAAGCAAACAAGCGAACTGAATCTAATGAAATATAAATGCTTCCTTTGCCACAGGTTGGGTTCATTTTCCAAGCCAGGGGACAGCACCTTGACTCAGTCCCATAGACATATAATCCATTTTGTCACTTTCTCCCACATTCTTCTAAGCAAGCATTTGAGAGGCAGCGTTGAACTGGGTGAAAAGAATCACGTCTGAAATCAGCAATATCTGGGTTTAATCCCACTTCTGCCACCTAATGACCTGAACAAGTGGCTGCTCTCCCCCAGCCTCCATTTCCTTCCTTGAAGGGTCATTGGGATGATCAAGTGCACTGATGAATGTCGAATGCCTGGACCAGGCCTGCGCTGGGTGTGTGTCAGTCCCTCCCCTCCAGGCCCGGGTATGTACCTCTGCCACAGGAGCAGGAGACAGAGCAGCGGGGGGCCAAAACAAGATGCTCTGGAAGAACTCAGGGCCAGAGGAGATGCAGAAGAGCAAACAGCTGTGGGTCTAGCCTGGGGCGGGGGTGGGGGATGGTTCTGTACTACAGAGGGGAAACACTAGGAGAGAGCACTCGAGGAAGGCTTCATAGTGGAAAACCAGTGGAAACTAGACTGGAAAGATAAGGAGAAGCAGAGGAGGGCATTGAGACAGAAACTACAGAGCCAAGCTCACAGGGAACCTCAACTCTTATTAGTAAAGCCAAGGGCCTGAGGAGAGCTCTCAGCATCGCACTGGTAAATCTTCCAGCCACAGGGCTCCAGGCCCTCCCCAGTTCACCTGGCCACCCCTCATTCCTCCAGATCCCACCTCCACATCAGGTTGCCGATGCCTCTGCAGAACCTAAAGCTAGTGAACTGTTGACTCATCACAGCCCACGCCCCTCCCAGTGGCCTAACAGTGGCGCTCAGGGTCCCCTAAGTCAGGAGGACACCGGCAAAAGTGACCCGCTCCTGTCCAAAAAGTTTCCTGCCCCCAGGCCTGGGCGTGACCCGGGAGAGATTTAGGAAGATCTAGACTGGCCCTTCAGCCCAATCTGAGTGTATTCAGGGTCACCCAAGAAATTCCGGCAAAGGGGAAAGAAATCATCTCTTCGCTCTAGAACTGATTTCCTGAACACAGCCCCCTTTGTTATGAGGTACAGGCAAAGTAACCTTGGACTATGAGTCAGGAGGCTTAGATCATGGACCAGGACACCTGGATTCCATTCCCAGATCTGCAGCCAATCGGGACTATAACCTCGGGCAAGTCACTTAACCTCTTGGGAGCTTGTGTTCACCAACTGCAAATTGGGGATGATAAGCCTTGTCCTTTCTGCCTCCTTGGGGAGGAGGGTTAAATGATACCATAGCATGAAAGTACCTGATAGGCCTCAAGAGAGGAGAGCGGCCGACACACGTATTGGATGGTGGTTGTTACTGCCTAATAACCACGACACCACCTCCGAGTGACTCACCTCACTTGTTTGCTCTCTGAGCCTTTCTAAAGGTGCCTTTCCTACCACGGTGCCTCCTGCTGAGAGGCCAGGTATGGGGTGGGGGATGCTTTTTCTGCCCTGCATTGTCAGGGGGCGACTGCCTCCAAGGGGAGGGCACCGAAAATGGGAGGTTGGTCAGGGGCCCAGGAACCTACATTCCTGGGATCCTCTGCCCTCCTCTGACCCCAATTATCTGCAGATGGCCTGGAGGCAGGGCTGGGCCAGCGCCCAGATGGGAACACTGAGGCTGCAGGCTGACTCAGAGTTTCTTGCCACTGGCAGACCTTGTCATGACGGCCTGTGGCTCCTCTCTAGTCTCTGACCGAAAGACCAGAGTTAGGCAGTTCCGGAACTCTAGGGAAAGAAAATTGGCCTGTCCCTCCATCCTCCAGGGTGTGGGGACTCTGATTCTGCCCATCCCACCTGCCTCAGATGCTACCAGCCACCCAAGGTCCCCTGGCCACCACCAGGGGCTTCTCCATGACAAGCGTATTGGATTATTTACTTCCACTACCCATTTTATCCCAAGTGAACTCATGTTCCCCTGACAGCTTTCTACTATCAAATGGGGTCGGGGCGGGACTCAAAGAACAACGTGAGTCTCTCAATGAGCTAATCCTGGGAACACAGGGGCAAGTATCTCTTTAAAAATATTCCCTGCCTGGCAGGTCCCACTAGCCTGCAGCCACAACACCCAGGGTTGTGATCTCACCAAGCTCCAGGAAGCCAAACAGGGTCAGGCTTGGCGAGTCCCAAGCAGGGAGACCTCCCAAGCAAAACACAGGTGTTGCTGGTGAATCATCAGGCAAGCCCCTCCCTCCTGGGGTCTAGCTCTTCTCAAGCGAAGGAGTTGACACTGGGATGATTTGTGAGCTCCTATTGGTATAGGTGTGGGGCAGAGGAAGGGGCCGTGGTGCAGTCAGCCGCTGCTAGGTGCCCTTTCTCTGCAGCCACGTGGTACAAGTGTCGACACTGTCCATAAGAATCAGGGTGTATATGCTTCCTCCCTCCCCATCGCCTGCCCACTTCCTAAGGCTGGTCACTGTCAGGCATCTCCCTAGACTCCTCGGGGCAGTTTCAACCTGATAAGGGATGGAGGAGGAAAGGCAGCCTCCGAGGGGCCTCAGTAACCAGTGGGCCCCCAACCCAAACAGCTGGACCTCAGCCCCCAGGACGGTCCCTTCTGGTTTGGGAACCAGTAAGGATAAAAGGGGTCCATTAAATGAAGGCAGTCATTAGTCTGTTTTATGAGCACACAGATATTCATTATACCCCAACCCCATCATTAGAGGCTGCAGCGAAAGAGAGCTCGGGGGCCCCTTTTTTATTGCTGTAGATCCTGAGGGGGTTTCTCCCGCAAAGGGAGCTCTGCTTCTGCTTCCCAGCAGGGGGGTCCCGCCCAGGACAAGGTCGGTTGCCTCCACACCCTGCCTGACTCTCACTCCCTTTCCTTCATCCTCAATCCTCCCTCCCCCCAGCCGCCAAGCAGCCCAAGGGGAGGGTCAAGCATCTCAAGGAGTAGGTGATAAGGGCCTGGGGCTTCTTGGGGACGAGGACGCCCTGGAAGGGCTCTGGCCTGGCAGCTGGGGTCCAGAAATATGGGCCTCCCCTTCCCCGCCAAGCACCACTGACAGGTGGAGAGCTGATTCGTGCTTCTTCCAGGAAGCCCTCCCCGCCCCAGACTAGGCCCTCTGTAAATCCTCTGCTTAGCACTCATCTCACCTGTAATTTACCTCTTTACTCTCGTGTCCCCGCCAGCCTGTAAGCCACCCTCTCACGGGCACAGCACGTGGCACCTAGCAGGAACTCAGTCAGTGTGGGCTACGTTGGCATTAGCCAGGAGCCAGGGCGGGTGAATTGGGGTAGAAAGAGGGACTTTCCCCTAGTCCCGATTCTTCTCTGCCTTCTCCCACAGCATGAATGATCTGATGGCCTGACCGCTTTCTCAAAGCCACAATCTGCGAGTAACTGAAAAACCATCCCCGTTGTCTAGACCACACTCCCACTTACCTCCTAATTATCATCCCTTCACACAAATCCCACTGAGCAGCTGTCTGCCCCCTTCCTGAGGGGGTCACCCAGGGACGGCACCCAGCCAAGCCTGCTCCTCCAGCGCCAGCCCCTCACGCAGGACAGGACGGCTGGTTCAGTAGGGCAGAGGGGACGCGGGGGCTCACCCTCTCCCCCATTAGGGCCGGAAGCGCCAGTGGTAATAGGTTGCAGGCCATCGAGGCTGAATGGAGCGTGGCCAGACCCCACAGAGAGGAGCGGGGCTGGAGCTGTCAGATTAATCAGCGGCCGTTTGCTTTCATTGAAGGCCCCTTGCTCACGCACTGCAGCCTCGGATGCCAGGGCGATTAACCGCTCGCAGCGAAAAGCTCCAGGGAGAAGTTTGTCTCGGCTCCTTGTGGTATAGCCTAGGGATTGGCCTGGCATCCCAGAACCCCAGACTCCCAGAGTGGAAGGCCTCTGAGGTCCAGCCACATGGGTTAGGGCTGGAAGGAGGCAGGCTGAGCCCCAGCCCCAGAAGGCTCCGGAGTCAGCAGCTGTGAAAACCCCTTAACCCCTCTTTGGGTTTTTTCTCTGCTGTCACCTCGTCCCCTTTCCTCCCATCTCCTCATAGCCCTGGGCACTGTCACCTGGAATTGCCGGGCCCTCCTCAAGGTTGTGCAAAGACCCATTTCAACACACTTTGAGACCGATGATGATTCCAATCGGGCCGGCAGCCAAGCATCACAACTGCCCCAAGCCCAGCTCTCCACCTGCCGGGGAGGAGGGTGGGTGCCGCTTCCAGAGGCAGCCAGGGTCCTCTGCACAAACCTCCCCATTGGCCTCTGGGGCTCAGCTGAGTGGCCCTAAACAGGTGACACCCACTGAAGGCTCAGCGTAGTGACCCAATTCTTGACCTTGCCAGAGAGGGCCGTAGATTCCCCTTTCCTCTCCCTGGGATTATGTCAGTTTCCAAGCATTCCAGAGACGGATGGGACCAGATGTGAGGTCAGGGTGGAGTGGAGTTTACTGACCTCACTCTCTGTTGTTTTCTCACTGTGATTGCCAAGCTCCCCAGATTGGCATCTGCCTGCCGGGCACTGTAAAATGTGACACAACAGAATGAGAGCAAGCCCTGGTCCCGGCTGACAACTGCTCGGCCCCAGTGGGCCACGTTCACGGCTCCCTTGGCCTTGACACAGGCAGGCAGGCCCACCGCACCACCCATGGCGTGACCAAGGAAGACGAGGGCAGCCTGGCAGCTGGTCGGGGATGGCAAGTTTGCATGGGCATCTCTGAAGAAAGAAAGCTGAGGGAGGCCCGTGACTGCAGCCCTCCTGCTGGGACCAGACACCCCCACCCCCACCCCAGAGCAGACCCCGACCTGCCACCTGCGCCTCTCACACCCCCTCCTCTGGTCCTCAGACTGCAAGGAAGAGCAAGGCTCTCTTACCTCCTCCTTCCCCAGAGATTTCTAAACACCTGGTGGGGGACTACCCTGGTGCTCCTGTGCTTAGGACTCCGTGCCCTCCCTCCGTGCACTGCCAAGGGTCTAGGGGGGTTCAAGCCCTGGTTGGGGAACTAAGATCCCACAAGCCGTACGGAGCGGCCCAAAAATAATAATAATAAATAAATAAACACCTGGGGAATAAACATTCCCCCTCCTCAAATAGAGTCAGGAGTGGGGAGCATGATGGGGGGAAGGAAGCACCAGTGGGTGTGTATCCAACACCCCGTGAGGCACCCAGCAAACAGTGCACCCAGAAGACGTGGCTGCACAGGTCCCCCTCCAGCAGGAGAGGCTGCCTTGCCTAAGGCCAGAGACTCAAAGGCTCAGAAAAGTGAGCGACACCACCAAGACTCACGGACTGGGCCTGCTTTTCGTGGCCCCAAGCAGGGGTGCAGGGAAGAAGGGTGCACACCAGGCCTCACGTCTCCCGGTCCCGGCCGGGGCCCCAACCCCTCCCCACCTCCTGCAATCGCCCAGGAGCCCAACCAGTCTGAACAATCTGACTTGAGAGCTGGGGCCATCTCAGCACCTAAAGGTCAGCCAGGTGCTGCCCAGGGAAGGGTGATCCCACGGGGGCTCCTGAGCCTGGGAGAGACCTGAAATGGGATAGTTTCAGGGACAAGAGCTCAGGTGGCTCCCACCAGTGCTGCCACCGCAGTTCTGATGAGGAGTCTCCCGCCCGGTCCAGAGACCCCAGGGCGCTGAGAGCAGGACGCTGCCGCAGTGCTTCTCAGACTTTATGGTGCATGCGAGTCACCGCAAGTTCTTGTTAAAAGAAAGATTCTGATTCACATTATGTCTGAGGTGGAACCCAAGATTTGCATTTCTAACAAGTTCTCATGTGATGCTGCTGCGGCTTTGAGTAGCAAGGGGCTAGAGGACTGAGGCCAAGTTCACTGTCAGTCCCTCCGTAAAGAGCAAGATGGGATTTGAATGAGACTTAAGACTGTTTCTGCTTATTAGCACCCTTTCTAAGGAGCACGGGGTTTCACAGAGCCTCCAAATCTTCCCAGCATCTTCTGTTGCTCAGAAGTCCTGATCCCCAAGCTTCCTTCCAGAAAGTCCCTCGCTCCTTCCTTCATTCCATTTCACAAGGCAGCCCCAGGCCTGGGCCCTTTTGGTGGGGAAGCAGGGAGAGGCCCCAAAGTACAGATTATGCCTTGGAGCCAAGTATGGAACAAAAAATAGGGCAAAGGAGAGAGACAAAGCAGAGAACAGAGCCCAGGAGCCTGACTGAGGACCCGCCGGCCTCTGGGGCCTGGATTCTCTACGACAGCCAGCATCCCATAGATGGTACACGGGGAGGACAGAGTAGCCCAGAGACAGTTGGCCATTTCCTGGTGGGCGGTAGAGGGCAGGATGGTACGGGAGGGGTGGGGGGAGTCTTAGGCAAAAAGAGAGGAGATGGAAGGACCAGGCGGGCCAGGATCCAGAGGAGACTGCTGAGCCAGGCACCCCGAGAAGGCTCCTTGGCTGTCGGTGAAGGTGGTCCCTACCCTGTGAACCTGGGGGAGCCCCCATGTAGCTCTCACAAGCACCCTGGGATCGTTCCAGATGCCAGCACTCCCTGACCACTCACAAACCCTGGGGTACTACTCCCCAGGCCAGGGAGGGGCTAGGGGGCTGCTGGACCCCCTCTGTCCAGCTGGAGTTGGGGAGCAAAGATCTCGGCAGATCACCTCCTCCCAGTTTATTGGTCCTCCCCAGTTCCTCCTGGCCTCTTCTGGGGTTGCAGCCACCCAGCCAGAAAGACTAGATGCTGGAGATGAGAGATGCAAGGCGATAAGAGTGGGCCTGAGGAGGTAGCCCTGCAGCTCCCTCCCCTCTGGCTGGGCTGCAGTCTCTCAAGCCCTGTTTGTTTTGGGGATTGGTGGGCAGTGTTTCCTAATTGTTTTGCTGCTCTAGGGAGAGAGGGCAGGTCAGCCTGCAGCGTCCTACCACAGCAGAGGCAGGAGGGCAGGAGGGCAGGGACAGGGACGCCTCCACTCCTAGCCGACCTCCTCTCCTGCCAGGGCTCCCCTTCCTTCCTGCATCCCCAGCCCTTTGGCGCTCACACTTCGGAGGGTGGACAGAGAACAGCTCAATTCTTACTCGCAGCCCTCAGTCCTACTCGGCCATCTCTTTGTCCTGGTCTTCTGCCTGGAGATTCCCACACCCACCTCTCCTAATCCCACTGTCCAGGCTTTAGCCTTGCCCTGGCCCCCTTCCCCAGTGCCCTGCAGCCGGCAGCTCCCTTCATGCTCCGCCCCGACATACCCACCAATGAAAGCTGCCTGCGAGAGGGAGTGTGTGTGAGCACGTGTGTGTATGAGTGCCTGTGCAAGCGTGCATACATGAGTGTATGTGGATGCATGTTAAGCGTATATGCGTGAGAGTGTGAGCATGTGTATGTATGTGTATGTGAGTGCATGTTGTATGAGCATGTGTGTGTACATGTGAGCACGTGTGTGAGCGTGCCTGTGTGTTGTGTGTATATGTGCGTTGCATAAGTGTGCGAGGTGGAGGGCCCTGTGTGTGTGACCGTGTATATGTGAACATGTGTGAGTGTGTATGTGTGAAAGCATGTGAGTGTGTGTGGGCATGTGTGCATACGTGTGTAGGTGGGGAGGTGTATGTGAGTGTGCATTGACTAAGCGTGTTGTGTGTGTAGTGAGCACGTGTGTGTGACTGTGTGGACGTGTGAGCGTGTCTGAGCGTGTGGAGGCTGTGCGTGAACGTGTGTGTGACTGTGGACATGTATCTATGTGAGCATGTGAGGGCATGTGTGAGTTGAGGGGTATGCGATCATGTATCTGTAAGTGTGCACGTGAGTGCACGTGTGTGTATGAGCGTGTGTGCATACATGGGGGGTGCTGGGAGTGTGTGGATGTATGTGGCTGTGAGCACGTGTGAGCCTGAGTGAGCGTGACTTGCTGTTTCCCCTCCCCTGGCTCTCACCCCTCCCCCCCCCCGCCCCCCTTCTCAGCCCCGCCCTGCCCTAGAGGGACCAGAAGACCTCTAGTCTCTCTCCCTCCTGCTCCCACCAGGGCTCAGCCCCGCCCCAGCTCCAGCTTCTCCTGTCTCACCCCACCCCACGCTGCTCCGCTCCTTCCCGTTTTGGTAAAGTCTTGCCACTGCTTTGCTTCCCTTGCTCCCATCAGCGAGCACTTTCTGGCCAGCTTCCCACCTGACAGCCGAGCCAGCAGCATCCTACTTCCTCCCTCATCCTGGATCCTCTGTCGGAACCCTGTGGCTCGACCCCCATCCCAGCCCCTGCCTCCTGGGACAGCTCTGCCTCCTGTCCCTCCTCTGGGGGCCCTCGTCTCTGTCTGTGAGTGGGTGTGTGTCTCCACGGGATGGGGGAGAGAGAGGAGCAAGAGAAGGAAGGAGGCCAGGCTCAGACGGTGTCATTAGGAGATACTAATGCCCCTCATCAAGGCATATTCATAAACATTATGTGCCACGCGCTCTGCGCACCCTGGCTGATGCAGGCCCAGCAGACGGGCCCCACGTTTACAGCTGAGTAACTGCCGAGCCCACGGCACAGCCATTACCCTGCCAGGAGGCTTCCTGGGCCCGTCACAGCTCGCGGGATGGGTTCTGAGGGCGGACTGACGGAGGCTGGGGGCAGTGTCTCCCCGCCTAGCCCGGGCAGCAGTGGCCTCACGCCTCTCCTTCCTCGCTGAGCCCGGGGAAGGGAACCGTCATGACCCTTACCCTCAGATGGCACTGTGGGACTTCAGACTATCCCATTTCCTAATTTCATCTTCACGAGTCTGTGAGGAAACCAGGGCAGGTATCATTATCACAGCCACTTTACAGGTATGGAAACTGACACGCTGGGAAATAGTGTCTTTCTCAAAGTCGTGCAGCTAATTGGTAATGACATTGGGCTGAAGCCCAGGTTGCCCTTTGGAACGGCTGTGTTAACAGCTCAGTCACGGATCCAGTGGGGCTGCTTTTAACCAGATGGCAACATTTCCCTGGTTCTTGCAGCACCAGAAGCCAGACCACGAAGCTCAGCTCCCTCAGCAGGACCGAGGGTCTTCATCCTCCCATTGGCAGTGCTGGCGGCAGGGGTGGGTGTCCTGAGGGTCACCGCACCTTAGTGGGAAATGGGCTGCGAGGCGGGGACCGGAGTGATCTAACTTGCGTAAAGATACTGGTGGAGGGCTTCCCTGGTGGCGCAGTGGTTGAGAGTCCGCCTGCCGATGCAGGGGACACGGGTTCGTGCCCCAGTCCGGGAATATCCCACATGCCGCGGAGCGGCTGGGCCCGTGAGCCATGGCCACTGAGCCTGCGCGTCCGGAGTCTGTGCTCCGCAACAGGAGAGGCCACAGCAGTGAAAGGCCCGCGTACTGCAAAAAAAAAAAAAAAGAAAGAAAAAAAAGATGCTGGCGGAATGCTTGCCACGTTGTAGGCGCCCCACAAGAGGTGGTTCCCCTTTCTTTATGTACTGACCACTGTGTCAATATTAAATTATTGGACCCTGAGGAGGTTTGAGCAGGCGGAAGGCTGAACGACCCGTTCTTTGTATTTGTTTTTGAGCATTACAGTCCTGTGCTGTCGCTGGGTGCAAAACTGGCTACTCACTGTGACAACCACAATGGTGTTTAAAATTACATAAGGTATTATTCGTGTGTGTGTGTGTGTGTGTGTGTGTGTGTTGAAGAACATGAGAACTAGTGTTTTAATAAGATCGCTATCCAAAATAGTTAAGATGAAAGGAGTTGGGGAGCTAAAAATATAAGATCCAAGAGATCAGGGAAATGTTCTTATGAAAAACATCCAATTCCCTACATGATTCCAGGTAAATGAGCCATTCCGGCAACCTGTTGTTGGTCCTGAAAGCTTCAGCGTTCGTTCCGTGTGTCTAGAAACGGCAGTCTTTAGCCTAAGCTGACATTGATGCATAATAATTATATTTAGCTATCACCTCATGATATTTGCTCTCAATCTATCTTAACATTTCTTGGCTATTTCTAAGTGGGACAAGTTTAATAAGACCATACGTTGTGTTCTTTATTCCTTTTTTTCCTTTCCACCCTCTTCCTAACCCTACCTAGATGCTACGTCCTGAGAATGGGTGACCTGTGACAGGCCAGGGTCAAAGAGGGCTGGGTCCACCATCTCCTGAGGTCCAACCCAGTCTCTGAGCTTCAGATACTGAGAGTAACTAAGGCACGTTTCCCCAAGCAGATGGGAGTCCAGCCAATGCAGACCCCAGAAGGGACCAGGGGCTCAAAGCTGACACTTGCATGACGAGAAGCTTTGGGACCCAGATGCAAAGAAGGGAGCCCTGGTGCTCTCAGGGCAGCTATCTCTATGCAGAATGATCCAGGGGATTCTTTTTCTTTCCAGTTATTTTCTTCTGTGTTTTAAATTTTTTCTACAATGAACATGCTGTCCTTTAATGATCTAAAACTGAAAAAGTTACGGTTTGTAAAAGGGATGGGTTGGGGTTCGGGGGTCCCAGGCGCACCTGTTCTGGGTGAGGCCATGGTCGCAGGGTTCAGCTCCATCCAGCCCTGACCTGCCACATATGGGCAGTGTCCCAAAGCTGACCCCACCCAGATTTGTTCTTGACCGGAGAGGCAGCTGACCAACCCCCTTTGATGATGCTCCTGGGATACAGTTGCTGAGCATTTGGAAGACAGAAAGAGTCTTGCCTGGGGTCTGTGGGCCCAAAGTTTGGTTTGCTGATGGCTGCAATTCTCAGAAATCAGAAGCACTGCCTGCCATTCAAGCCTAACCCCAGCCTACATTTCCAGCCTCAACTTGAGCTTCTTCCAGACCCACCTGTTCTTGTCACACCTTGTTGACATATTTATAGATTGCTTATACAGTTTCCTCAATGTAAACTGCCCCTCCCCTCCCTATCCTGTCCACTGGAAAACTGGAAAACTCTTACATACCCTTCAAAGCCCGGATCGAGTACAGCCCCCTTTCAGTAGCTTTCCCTGATTACTACCCCCAAGCAATTACAATTTCCTTCCTCTCTGCTCCTTCAACATTTCCTATAGACTGCAATTATTTAGACCTATAATACAGTTATTTCTTTATTGATGTATCTGCCCCACTAGACCATGAGTTCCTCAATACCATAAAATGTGTCTTAATTCATATTCTTATTTTCGATTTCACAGGGGTTCTCATTAACTGATTCATTTATCTACCCATCTCCCCAGCCATCATGCCTCAGGGCTAACCCTATGCTAGATAGTGTCACATACACACAGGTGCAAGACACGGTGGCTTATTTGGGAACCACTCGCATCTCCATATGTCCTGGAACAAAGGGCTTAGACAACCTGTACTTGTTAGACCACAAGCAACCTTGACCCCGGCCTTGGGAAATCTTGCCTCTTCACCCAGTGTTGTGGAGAGTGGTGAAGCTCCTCCCATCTGGGTAACTACTTACGCCAAGAAACAGACCAGCAACACCCCACCTCACCCCAACTCATTTTGGCATCTGGAGACCCAGGGAAGTAACTGACTCCAGATCTGAAGCCAAACTAGGAATCAAAACCCAAGGGTCCTGTTGCCAGTTGGAGCCAAATACCAGAATCTCCTGGCCATCCACTGATGTCTTCTAAAGACGGTGCAGCCCATCTTTAGAAAACGCCACGCAGTCCGCCACCCATGAAGGCGCCAGGAGGAGACCATCAGGTCTTTGATGTTGACCCTTCTTGAGGGAAACCAGTGCCCCAAATAATCGGCCATCCTACACCCTGGAGTCTGGAAGCACTTGGCTCCCAGAAGGGCTCATGTCTGTGCCTCCTTCTCACCACTTCCCACGGATTCCACTCCACCCACCTTGGTGGCCGGCCCCCCGTTTTCCCAGCCCCAGGACAAAAAAGCAAGCCATCGTTTTAACTGATCGCAGCCTTTCCCTTGGGGCAGGTACAGTCTCCGGGGCTGGGTCCTCTCCAGGTGGGTGTTAGGCGGCCCGGCAGCCGCAGCCCCTGGAGATCTCAGAGCCCAGGAGCTGTCAGTGCCTTCCACTGACTTACCCCTTGTGAATTGCAGAATCCACAGATTGCTGGGTAGCACTTTCCAATCGTGCGCCTTTTCCTAGATCCTTTGCCACTTGGCAGGTTGCAGGCAGCTGTGTAAAACAGCAGGGAGCTCTCTCGTCTGGTGCCAGTGTCAGAGAGCCTGGAACTCTGTCCTGTTTTCCCCATTTTCCCCCCGAGTTTTGCTCGCTGTTTTGCTCGTTTCTCCCTCGGCTCTTCCTCGTCTCCACTGCACCCTTGTGTGTCTCGCATTTCCAGTTCAGGACTTTCCCGATGCCCCCCGCCCCACCCACCCAGAGATCAAAATGTACAACTTCCCACTCTGCCTGAGGTTTGAAGCCAGGCAGGAGAAGCGATTACATCCTCCCGCCCAGATGGAAAGAGGTGGATGAAGCGATTAAATCATCTCCCTAAGCTCAAGGAAATGTGCTGCTGACCCTCTGCTCGAGGGGTCAGCAAGCCCGAGTACCTGGGGCCTTCACGTAAGCCCAGGTGGGCAGGCAGTTGCCTGGAGGTAACTGAAGGGAAGTGAAGAAACTGGGCCAGCCTCCCAGCAAGGCCCAGTGCTGAGCCAGGACCCTTCCCCACCCTCCAGACATCACAATCCAAATCTTACCTAAGGGGTTCCCCAGCCTGGGGGAGGGGCATCTCTGAACCCTTCATTCTCAGGGAATGTAGCTCTCCGGCTGTCCCCAAGGGGACAAGAAACGAAAGATCGAGGTGACTTTCATCTAGCTGGCTCATCTGTTTGTGGTTTTCCAAGGGCTTAATATATCAGGGACCAATTCTGTCAGGGAACTCTAGGGTCTGGCCCGGGAGGGCAGAAGGATCCAGGTCCAGACAGCAGCAGTGAGGTCTCATCAGAAGAGGTCAGGACCAAGAGTCAGCTGCCTAGGACACCTTGGACAAAGCCTTCACTCATCTCTCCATTCATCCCACAGATGTTTATTGGACCCTTACTGTCTTAGCTTGGGGTCCCCCAGAAGCAGAGCCTGAGACAAGGATATCAGTACAAGTAGTTTATTTTAAAGGGGACACGAGAGAGCACGAGAGAGTAAGGCAGCAGGTAAGACAGGAAAAGGAAGGCACCCAAGGAAGGTTCAGGAGCAAACAAGTTCCACTGGGGGTACCCGGAGCACTTACGCACCAGTTCCCATCAGCCATTGGTTAAGAGCTGTTGCCAGGGAACATTAACGCCCCAGCACACCTGCCCTAATGCACAGGGGGTGAAGTGAGCTCGGGATGCCAGTGCTGGCCCTGGGACCAGGAGAAGCAGATTGAAAGTGGAGCCGGTGAGCCAGGGGATGGGCCAGGGCATGGATAACATCTACTACCCCTGCTATGTGCAAAGCATCCTAAGGGCTACAAAGATGGAGAGGATATAGTCCCTGACCTTGAGAAGCTGAAGCGTCTCTGTTTCTCTCCGGTCAAATGGGGAGACCAATCTCTGCCCATCCCACGCAAGGGCTGCTATGAGATCCATTGGTTGGACAGTGCCCTGGAGAATAAACCCTAAAAGCTCATTACAAATGTAGGATGGGGGGTCGGGGGGGCAGCTCCCAGCTTCCAGCACTGTGCTTTTTACTTGCTCTGAGACAAGCCACTCAGAACAACTCTGGTGCGACAGTCTGCATTGCCCTGGTCCAAGAATGGAGTTGCTGCGATTCTCCGTTGAACCTCAACTTTTCTTAAGCATCTCATGTGCCAGTTCCAAACTAGCTTAACAAGACCCAATGGGTTCTTTTTTATATATATATTAATTTATTTATTTTATTTTTATTTATTTTTGGCTGTGTTCGTCTTCGTTGCTGCGTGCGGGCTTTCTCTATTTGCGGTGAGCGGGGGGCTACTCTTCCTTGCGGTGCGCGAGCTTCTCACGGCCGTGGCCTCTCTTGCTGCAGAACACGGACCCTAGGCACATGGGCTTTGGTAGTTGCAGCACGTGGACTCAGTAGTTGCAGCTCGCGGGCTCTGGAGCTCAGGCTCAGTAGCTGTGGCGCACGGGCTTAGCTGCTCTGCGGCATGTGGGATCTTCCTGGACCAGGGCTCGAACCCGTGTCCCCTGCATCGGCAGGCGGACTCTCAACCACTGCACCACCAGGGAAACCAGCAATGGGTTCTTGAGGTGGGAGAGAGCTGGAAAAGAAATCTCGTGTTCTATAAACCAGGAAGTTCCTGCAAAGGGTCCATAGAGTTGAGATTCTTCTCCGCAATTAGAATAATTTGTGCTAATTCCCATGCCAGGAAGCCATGGACACACACATGCACGTGTACATACACAGATGCACACACGTATGCACACATGCACACATCGGGCACCAACTTCTAAGAAAAAGGAGAGGCTGTCTTATATCCTGAGCATTTAAGGGTCTGATTGAGCAATTTTGTGCCCTTTCCTCCCCTCTCCTTGCTAAGAGGGTGATGGGTATCGGGCTCCCCATTTCCAGAGGATGCTGATAAGGAAAGGAGATGCTCTCCCAAGCCCACCGAGTCCCCGTGTCTTAGAAGGGCCCAGGACATCCTCCCAAAGCACACTGACCAAACACCTCCGGTGCTTCTGTCCTGACTCCTGAAAAACCCATCCTGGGCTTCTCAGTGGTCTTGAGGATTAGAAATCCAACTATTTTTATACTGTTTGTCATTTAGGCCATGATTTCTTTTTTAAAATCAGCATTTAGACAAGTTCCTTTTGAAAATGTCCACCTGTCTTAGCTATAGTAAGGGAAAGGAAGTTTTGTCTGTGCCCGGTGCCCAAGAGGAGCAGCGTACCTGGGGGCTGGGGAGGAGGTGGAGGTGAGGCAGCCCCTCCCCTCCTGAGGCTCTCCTGCTAAACCTCTGCTGTGCTCAGACTTGACAGGTATGGGGTCTGGTCCTCAAATGCTGGGCTCATCGCCACCCTCAGGGCACTTCCCTCAGCCCAGTCTCCCTGGGAAGTGCTCTGAACGATAGATTTCCCCCTCTTGCCTTCAAAATGTCCCTGAATCTCTCCCGTCCCCAGAGGCTTCCAGTTTTCTAAGGTGACTTCAGGCTACATGTGACACACCAAGCCACGAAGATGTTTTAGGAGACCTCACGTTTTCACATGGGGTGAGGGGAAAGGTAGGCCACTTCCACAGCAGCCCCAGACCTCTGGGTGATATCTGTGTACGTTAATAATGGTCTTCCCCAGAACGCCTCCTAGAGGAGGGATGGGATGGTCATGACGTCCTAGAAGAGGCACAGGTCAGCACTGCAGGTCCAAGGTCGAAGGGCCTGGGGCCCCCTCCTCCTGGAACATTCTGGGATTCTCCCACTCACTGCTCGTAAGTCTCTGGACAAGTCGTCTGACCTTGGGGACTCAACTTTCTCACCCTTTGGCTTTAGTTTCCTGACTCCCCCACCAGATATTGATTCTGCGGTAGAAATTTTAGGCCCCCAAGGACAGACCAAGGAGGGAAGATTTACGGCCCACAGGGAGCTTCGCCAATATTCAGCCCAACGCGGGTACGTACCAGCCGTGCTGACCACACTCAGGGAGCCCTTCTACGGCCTGGGCCTTCCCCAGAGCCTTCACTCTGTGCTCTTCCTTCCAGCAAGGACCAGCACCTGTCCATGGGACAAGCTCCGGAGAGACCCTAAAGGCTCTCAAAGCCATCAGTGCCCTCTGCTCGGGGCCGGCGGCAGCTGCCTCAGCTGAGCTCAGGGGCAGCGGGCAGGGGAAGGCGGGCAGGCAGGGCCGCCAGCTCTACTGACGAATCCAAGGCTTTGCGTGCGTCTTTGCCAAGCTGGCCCCGGTCGGGGAGAAAAGACTCCCCGGAGTGAAAGGGAGGGACGGAGAGCCTCCCCACCCTGACCAAGGCTGCCATCAGACTTTCCACACTGCTCTGACCTCACGGGCCCAGGGCCCATCCTCACCCTCAAACCCTCCCTGCGCTCTCACCAGGAGAGAGGCCTGTTTATCACTCTGGGTGGGACCAGAGCCTGTGGGGAATTGAAAAGAAACAGGCGGCTTAGGTTGCTATTGTTTTGTTTAAACAAACTGCTGGCCGGGATGACTTGGAAAGGAATGAGGGGGAGGCTGGGAAGGCAAGGAGGCCGGGCTGGGCTGGGCTTCAGAGACCTATCTGGGGAGAGTGGCTGCGAGGCCTAGGGCCCTCCCCGCCTCTCCCGGGAGAGAAGGGTATCCAGGGGAGGGGCCTCCGTGCCCCCGCCCCGTCCTGGCACCCTAGTGACCCCTGGCCACACCCTGGCCTGATACTGAGGGGAAGGGGGCTGTGCTGGGAAGGCCAGGCAGAGGGAGCGCGCTCTGCTGCGTCTGACAGGCTCCTGGACGCTCCTGAGCAGGGGGAGGGAAGGGGCAGGGATGTCAAAGGACGTGAAGGAAACGGAGGGAGGGGGGCTCAAAGTGGGGGGGCGGTCCGTCCTTCTGCAGTCTCCTGCCCCTCCTCCGACCAAAGGTAACCTAGATGGACACAGAGGAGCCTGGGGGGAGGGACGTTCTGGAAAAAAAGGCCCGAAGGGGGTTTCCCTGGTGGCGCAGTGGTTGAGAGTCCGCCTGCCGATGCAGGGGACGCGGGTTCGTGCCTCGGTCCGGGAAGATCCCACATACCGCGGAGCGGCTGGGCCCGTGAGCCATGGCCGCTGAGCCTGCGCGTCCGGAGCCTGTGCTCTGCAGCGGGAGAGGCCACAACAGTGAGAGGCCCGCGTACCACAAAAAAAAAAAAAAAAAAGGCCCGAAGTGAGAACAGCCGGAGGGCAGGCTGCCGCCTAAAGAGGAGAATGGTGGGGGAGAGGCTCTGGAATGCGGGGAGGGGCTTACATTTGGTAAAAAGTCAACCACACTAGGGTTTGGGTCACCCAGGTGAGTCTGAGAATCTCCACAGAGAACTGAGAAGAAGCCTCACGCTCCCCCATCCCCATCGCCCCCCATCTCCACCCTGAGCACCTCTCTCGAGGGGAAGGAGCAGGGGCTGCACCACAAGGGCTCAGTGTAAAGGTGGCCAGGGCACACTTAGGTGTCGGCAGAATCAGTGAAGAGCCATGCTAATCACCATCATTAAGGCTATGAAACCCCACACCGAGGGGCCGCAGGACTCCCTGGCATGGCGCCCTGAGCTGTGGCACAAAACCAGGGCCAGCTCCAGCGCCTTTCATCTGAGCATCTCCGGGTCCTGCACAAACAGTAATTAGCACCCGCGTCCCCCTGCCCACGCCCCGGGATCACCTCATGATCCCACAGACACTGAGCAGAGGGGAGAAGGGAGGGAAGGGGGAGGAAGAGAAAGAGGGAAACTGAAGCTGTCCCACCGGCCCAGGGTGCTGGGCTGAGTCCGGTCGAGGCTGGGGGAAGTAGCTGCCTCTGAATCAGAGAGTCCGGCCTCCTCCGGCCCTTCCCTGCCCTTCTGGCTGCTCAGGCAGCCGTTGGCCGAGTATTCTGAAGGCCCCAAAGAGAACCCGAGAGGATGGGCAAGCAGTGAGGATGGTCAGCCCCGCCCTAGATCTCACCAGACCCCACAGGCCCCAGAGATGTGTCCTGGGCCCAGCCTGGGGGCACAGATGGTGAGAGTGGGGCAGCCCTTCTGGAAGGGTCCCGTCAGGCTCTCCAGAGATCAGGGGTCCATCCCTCGCCACCAGACCACCCTCAGCAATGTTTGCACCTGTCCTCTCTCCCCAGACCCGCAAGGCACCATTCCAAACCCCACGGCCCGTTCTGGCAGCGCCCCCCAGGACAGCCAGACAGCTTCCTCCTCTTCCAGCCTACTCCCTCCGAGAGAAAGAACTCAGCAGGGCCCACCTGGACTAAGTGTGATGGCATGGCCTCCTGCTGCCCCAGGAGTGACCCTCGCCTGTGCCTGTCTCTTATTTTCAGGGCGCTGACATGAAGAAGGGGAAGATTCAGGGCCAGGAGTTATCACGTGAGTAAGACCCTCCAGCGCCCCTTCCCCCCAGCCAGGGCAGTGAGGGTGATTACAAGAATCACAGCGATACAACTTTATGTGGACGCTTCACAGTGTGCAAAGCGCTCAGCCAGCAGTTTACTTGGACCTTCTGATCTTATCTTCACAACTGCCTTTTAAGGTCGCTGCCATCAATATCTCCATTTTAAAGAGAAGGAAACTGAGGCACAGAACCACCTGCCCCATGTCACACAACCAGTAAGGAATGGAGCCCACAGTAACCTGCAGGGCTCCGTGGGGAGAGAACCCAGAACTAGAACCGCCCCCACTCCATGGGATTGGCAGGCAGCTCTCTTCCCTCTGCCCCCTCTCTCTTTCCCCTGCCCCAGTCCCACCATGTGGCTGCGAGTGGCTGCTTGGACCTCCCTTTTCTCTGATGCCCTCCTCTTCCCACCCCCATTCTCACCATCAGCTCCCCACCTCCCCTCCCTCTGGGATCCCGCCAGCAAGGGCATGCCCTCCACTCAACTTGAAGGGGATGCTCAGGTGGTGAGCTGGCCTCTGGCAAAGGGTTGAGCAAGAAAAACCAACCAAGCATCATGGTTCCATAAAGCAACGCGGACTCGGGCACCAGATGGGCCTGGATTCAAAGCCCAGCTCCACCACTGACCATCGGCCTGACCTCACCTCTCAGAGCCTCAGTTTCCTCATCCAGAAAATGGCCGTGACACCCACCTTACCAAGTTGTGGTGAAGATTAGGGAGATGTCACAGGGAAAGCACTTAGCCAGGACCTGGCCCTGAGACGTGGCTCAGCAAGTGTGTCCCCCTTCCCTTTCTCCTCATCCCTACTTTTGGAGGGAGACCTCTTCAGGAAAGTCCTAGTATGAGGGGGTTGCGTCTCTCTCTCCCCCAAGGATAAATTCTCAGCTGCATAGAACCACTGAGTTCCCTCACTGGTTGGCAGTGTTTGTAAAAAAGCATCAGTTTACCCACATGTACACACGCACTGACAGAGACCCTCCAAAACAGCCTCAGCTCCCGTGCCCATCGGCTCCGCCAACACCTGCACCCACCCCAGCGGAGACCCCAATTCACACAAATTCACATGGCTCCTGGCACAGCCTGTGCTGTTCTCATTCTGCGGGCGTGCACACACGCGCGCGCACACACACACACACACACACACATACATCTGCTCTGCAATGCAAAAACCCAGGGAGAAATGAATAGTCAGGAATTCCCCTGGCTGTGGGCACTCCGGAGGCCCCAGTGGCCAGAAGTGCACCACGAGGAACGCTTCCACAGCTCTGAGCAGCAACTGGTTCTTGTCTAACGATCAGGAGAGGGAGGGGGCCCCAGTGTACCGGTACTCCCTCCCCCCAGCATCCTCCTTGCAAACACTTCATCCCCACCCACCCCCAGGAAGATGCTTGGCTCCTTGGAAAGGGAGATGAAGGGAGCAAAGAGGGGGAGGAAGAGGCCCACGCTCTTGGAAGGAGGCCCAGCTGGAATGGCCCGCGAAAGTCGGCCTGCAAAACCCCAAGGCCCTGCATAGACTTGGGGGAAGGATGAGAGATGTCCCCACCCCGCATCTCCCCCGAAAAAGAGTACCTCCCGCACAAAGAGCGAAAGGAAGGGAGATAGGCATTCTCCTCCGGAAGAGCCTGTGTCGGCTCCCGGTGCCCCGAGCACCCAGATCCTACAGCTTCCATGATCAAACCTTTGAACCGAGTCCCACCCACCCCCGTAACCACTTCCAGATCCTCCGGATCCAGCCAAGAAATTGGCTTCTTTGGGGATTGAGTTCATAAGGAAATGCTGAAAAAATAAATAAAAATCTCCTGCCAAAAACACCCGCAGAGGAAGATGAGTTTCTCTTGAGGGAGGACATCCATCAGGACAGACTAAAGCAAAAAGAGGACAACGCCAACACCCGCTGGCCCAGGAAGGCCCAAGAGCCCGGCCAGCGCCCAAGACCTTCAACCAGCCCATACCTCCTCCTCCCGCCACCCCAGATAATGTGCTTCTTAAATGAAGCTGCTGAAGACGAGATCCTGCCAAAGATAAATCCTAGTGGTTTGCAGTGGGTGGGACCCCAGGAGGGGTCCGTGAAAAGGACCAAGAATGATTCTCTTTCCCCCTGCCCAGAATAGCCAGGAACCCCTGGGTACTGTGGGATGTGGAGCGGTGGGCTCCATTTTTCTGGATACCCATGAGGGTGCTCTCTCATTTTTCTACCCACAGCCTACCAGCCTCCTTCCCCACCAGCACAAAGTGGCTTCCATCACTACCAGTTCTTCGTCTATCTTCAGGAAGGAAAGACCATCTCTCTCCTTCCTAAAGAAAACAAAACTCGAGGTAAGGCCTTCCCATCCTTCAAAGCCAGGATGAATTCTGGGGTGGAAGTGGATGCTTTGTGAATTCATGGGGAAGTCAGGACCTTGACCATACCCGTGAGCCTTGGAGGTGGAGTCAAAGGGTGGTGTTTCTTGAGAATAAACCGGGATGAGTGTCTTCAAAGAGATGTTGGCATCAGATATGGTCTCCCCCTAGAAGTTCCATCGTCCTAGATGGTGGCTTCAGTGGCGTGGGTGGATCTATAAGGCAGAGTCCCAAAGGGAGTAACTGGAGCCTAAGAGAGAAGCATCTCCCCCAGTAGTTTCTTTTTTTTTTTTTTTTAATTAATTTATTTATTTTTGGTTGCATTGGGTCTTCTTGCTGCGCACGGGCTTTCTCTAGTTGCGCAAGCGGGGGCTACTCTTCATTGCAGGGCGCAGGCTTCTCATTGCGGTGGCTTCTCTTGTTGCGGAGCACGGGCTCTAGGCGCACAGGCTTCACTAGTTGTGGTACACGGGCTCAGTAGTTGTGGCGTGAGGGCCTAGCCGCTCTGCGGCATGTGGGATCTTCCCAGACCAGGGCTCGAACCCGTGTCCCCTGCATTGGCAGGCGGATTCTTAACCACTGCGCCACCAGGGAAGCCCTCCCCCAGTAGTTTCAAATGGCATGTGCAGGCAGCTACCCCACACCACTTCTGCAGGTAATTGTACCCTAGAGTTGAGTCTGATCTGGGCAAGAGGGCCATGGAATGCCACCCTGCTGGTCTGTCTTCAATGGTCGTTAATTGCTCTGTGCCATCTCAGTGGTGGGGTGAAGACTTCCTTGGCCATGCCCCCTCCATTGGCTTCTCTGAACAACCTTCCCGGCACTCTTCAGAGGACCCATTTCCCATAGCTTCCCAATGGCTAACCCAGGCTGCTTGGCCTTGGTCCTCCTACCACCAGAGCTGGGGAGCTGGGGAGCCCAGGACACCTGGCTCCTGCAGTGCCGATACCACAGGTGACTCACCTGACCCCGTGTGGGCCATGCTCCCTCTCTGAGCCTTAGGTTTCTCTTCAAGAAAGTGGGAACTATAGTAATCCCTGTGCACTCTATGACCCACCCCACCTCCCTCCCCCCAGATGAGGGAAGGAAGAGAATGCGGAATGCACAAATGCCAACTTGGGAGCACAAAGGGCACATCCCCCAGGCTGACAGGAGGGTGGGTGGGTGTCATCAGCCGTTTCCTCTCACCCAGTGACCCTAACCAACCTCCACCCACTGGGAAGCCGGAGAAAGTACTGTTACAAGCCTACTGCCCCAGGCCCCGGAGGAGAGGAGGGGAGCATGGAGCCCTTCAGATGTGCTGAGCAGGGGCCGCCAATCACAGGAGGCTCTGGACTGCCCTAGAAGCGGAGTTGGTGCAACGTTTCCACTGCTGAACCTTTCCCCAGGTGCCCCCAGCACCTTGCCAATCTGTAAATCTGTTTAAATGGCTCTGCCCAAGACACCCTTTCAAGTCTGGATACAAAGAGAGAAAGGAAAGAAAAACGTATCTTGCCCAGGCGAAGATCAATTTCTCCAAGTCCCTGGGTCCCTGTCTCATCATGAAGCCCCTTCCGCCAGTCCAAGCACTGTGATCTCCGGGGGCTGGAAACTAGCACCTCAGCCCACGATGCTTCCCCACACGTGTGGGAGTCGCATAAACTAGGGCAGTACCTCCGATCACCACGTTAAATGTCAGGGTCACAACAGTCCCCTGAAGGCGCCTCCGTAGGACCGAGTGCTCTCCGAGGGCGGGATGGAGGGGGAAGGAGCGTTAGGTGATGCCTGGAGGAGCAGTGAAAGGGGCAGAGGAGGAAAAGGGGCGTGTGCACCAGAGACCTTTTCCACCCCTGCCATGGCTCGTCCTCCTGAGCCATGGGTGCTTTTCCTATGATATCAACAGCAGGCAGGGAAGCTGGAGACCCATCGGGCCTGAAACTCATTATTAGTCCCTGTGGATCTTAGCCCAGACTATGGTTGGTTGTGCACTCCCATGGCCACCCCCCTTCCATCTACGTGAAAACTTAGGAACCGGACTTGCCCCTGGGCAGAGTCCCTTTGGCTTCCATGCTGTTTCGTTTGCTGCCAGAAATGGAGATGATAAAATTATTCTCACGGATGAAAGCTCTGGCCGGGGTTCCAGCCATACCACGTGACGCCTTCCACGCACCCCGTACTAAGGGCTTTGGAGAGAACACAATCCAGGGCACAGGGAAAGCTCCCTGCCTTCAAGAGACTTACGATCTCCTTTGGAAACACTTAAATAATGATGCAGAGCGGCGTATAATTAAGCACTTAATTGCGTTTCTGGCTGTACGGACAACTGGAGATCACGTGGACTTAGGGACAGTCCTGTCCCTTCCCAGGATCCCTTTCCCTCCAGGATGACACACCCTCTTCAGCCAGGAAGAGTGAAAGGTATTTTCCTGCAAGGTGAGGATATGTTGATTTCCAGTCTCTAGCTAGTGATTTGACTTTTAAGCAAGTCAGCTAATGTCTCTGGGCCTCAGGTTCCTCCTCTAGAAAATGAGGGGTTGGATCTAGATGATCTACAAATCCACATGATCCTGAGGCTACCTGGAGGAGGCCGGGCGTGGGCCAGGAGGAGAGTGAAGGAAAAAGGGAGCTCTGGGCTGGGGAAACTGCAGAGGCAAAGATTGTTTTAAAAAGTGAGAAGGAGGCCCCCTGTGATGGTTATGAAAGGAGAAAGTGGGAGAAGGCTGTGGAGGATCTCAGAAGCTCGGCACAGCTGTGACTTTGGTGGGTGCCCTGGAGAGCTGCTGGAGATTGCTCGCGGGAGAAGTAACATGCAAAAGCCACTCTTTAGAGATGACGGCGCTGGAGTGGTAGGCAGGATGGACCAGAGCAAGAGGACAGGAGGCCTCCAGAGGCCTAGAGACGTGTGGTGTGGATGAACCCAAGGGGCGACTGTAACAGCAGAAGCAGCCTATGCGCAATGGCGGAATTCCAAAGGCCTTGGCGGTCTCTGAAGCACCTGCACGGTGCTGGGGGGTCTCCAGCTGCGCCAGGCTGGACCAGCACTCAGGAGGCCAGGATGAGGAGCCCTGAAAAGAAATGTGGACTCTGGGGCTTACTTTGATCTAGTTTCCTTTTTTTTTTTTTTTTTTTGCGGTACGCGGGCCTCTCACTGTTGTGGCCCCTCCTGTTGCGGAGCACAGGCTCCGGACGCGCAGGCTCAGCGGCCATGGCTCACGGGCCCAGCCGCTCCGCGGCATGTGGGATCTTCCCGGACCGGGGCACGAACCCGTGTCTCCTGCATCGGCAGGCGGACTCTCAACCACTGTGCCACCAGGGAAGCCCTGATCTAGTTTTCTTTCCATGGAGGGAGGTGGGGAGTCCCAGGGTATGCGTGCCATAGCCAGCCTTGGTTAGGTGAGCCCTGGATGAACGAGCAGGAACGACGTCCGGAGGCTGCAGGCAAGAGGTCAGTATGCAGGAGCCCAGCTAGAAGGGCACCCATGGAGGGTGGTTAACTTGACCCAGTCCTGCGGGGTTGCCTCTCTCTCTGGGACTTAGTCGTGTATGACAAGTTTAGGATGAGAAGGGAACATGAGATTATTCTCATTGAACTTGTATGACTGTGTTGGGGGTCGGGGTGGGGGAGGTGGAATTGCTCAGAACCGGGGACTGAAACCCTCTCCCGGATTCCTCTTTGTCCTGTGACCCCAGGATGACATACAAGGGGTCAGCAAATGGAAGATCTTGACATTCAAACTCTCACCATGTGACCTTGGACAAGCCACCTCACATCTCTGGGCCTCAATTTCTCCATCATCAAGACTAGGGGTTGGACTACTTGGTCTACCAGTGAATGACCCTGAACAGATTTGCTCCCAGCTCACCGAGCTCTCCCACCTTCGAGTTCTGCCAGACAAATTAGGGTGTGACTCACCCTACCAACCCCACACGCTTTTGAGTAGAGGTCTTCGATCAGATACGGGGCCACCGGGACCACAGCAGGGACGTTGGAAGCGGATTTGGAGCCACCTCGCTCCTAGTTTATAAAATCCTGCCTTTCAAATCCACAGCTCCTTCCTCCCCGTTCCGTTTTTCCCACCGCGCTTGGCATGGTTCACCAATGCCCTCTGCGTTCATTCAGATGACGCTAAGTGTCAAGTATGAGGCCCCGTTCTAGGCGCTATGGGTACAGAAATACATCCCTGCTGCCGTGGATGTATGGAGTCACCTGGTGGAGCTCTGCAGATACTAGGAGCTCACAGAGAGAGTGGAGGGAGATAGTCACATAGCTTAAGCATGACCGCATCCCAAATGGGGGAGAACGCTGAAGCCGACAGAACCTGAACTGGTGCCCTCTGACAAGGGCTGGCCCAGTTTCACTATTTGTCCCTAAGGCGACACTTCACCTTCCCAAATTTGGAGCTGTGGCATTACCTCGGGCCTGTAATACACTGGACTTGCACCCTCGACCTCCAAGTTAACTCCCCTCCCCCACGCCCAATCCCCCTGCTCCCGCCCTCCACACCCAAAGCCTAGAATAAGGCCTCTGGGCTCATCTGGGATTCACGATGTTTTCTCTACACATCTTCCTCACAGCAGCCTTGGATTTGTCCTCCAGACTTCCAGGTTCTAGAGGAACCAGCCGAATGCTTTGAGGGGCCATGTCTGAAGAGGGTCCACACTCACTGCGTTGGTTCACACCCTTCCGAACCACACGCTGCCAGGATGCCCACTGACTCCTGCTTCTTCATTCACGTCAACCTGCCCACCTTCTCACTCAACAGTTGATTTGCTTCTGCCGGCCGACCCGGGCAGAACGTTTTCCCCCTTCCCCCAAACCGGGACCGCCTTCCCACCTTCAGGACACCAGTCCGTGGCGCCTTTCAAACCTACGCCACAGGGCCACCTTCTCTCAGTCGGCGACCCTACCCTGCCCTCTCCTGCTCCTCTCACAGGCTCACAAAACACCCTGTTGTACGCCCTCAGTTACCTGCTTTTCTCTCTTCTGTATTTCTTTACATTTTTCTCTTGCCTGGGTCCTACTTCCACCATGAGACCAGAGAGATTCCTGGAGGGAAGAGCTCACCTCTATCTTTTCTTTTGTTGCTTTTAGTATTTATTTTTTTATTTTTATTTTTTTGGGCTGTGTCGAGTGTTAGTTGTGGCACAGGGAATCTTTCATCGCGGCACGCAGGCTCTTCGTTGCGGTGCGGGGCTTCTCTCTAGTTGTGGCACACGGGCTCCCTGACCAGGGATCGAACCCGTGTCCCCTGCACTGGAAGGCAGATTCGTTACCACTGGACTACCAGGGAAGTCCCCGAGCTCACCTCTGGTCTTACGTTCCCTTTTTTGCCACCTGTTTCTGGGCTCAGCCCACTGTGGACTTTATTTTTTATTTTTTTAAAAGATTTTTTTGATGCGGACCATTTTTAAAGTCTTTATTGAATTTGTTACAATATTGCTTCTGTTTTGTTTTCTGGTTTTTTGGCCCCGAGGCACATGGGATCTTAGCTCCCCGACCAGGGATCGAACCTGCACCCCCTGCACTAGAAGGCGATGTCTTAACCACTGAACTGCCAGGGAAGTCCCCACTGTGGACTTTGAATCAATAAGTGTTTGTATAGGGGACACACCCACGTGTGCCCATTCAAACACACACACACACACACACACACACACACACACACACACACACGGATCTGCACATTCTCACATGCCACATTCACAAACACACCTCACGGTCAAGTTCCTTTAACACCTGCGTAGGCAGCCGCTTCTGTGAGCACCGTGCCCACAAATGACGATTTCGGTGTCCACACCCTCCCTGTCCCAACGCCGAGCCAGCGGGGCCGCGCACGCCCAGCCTCTCCGCCAGCCTGCCCTGCCCCTCCCGGACCTGCCCCTTGCCCGACCGTGTGGGGTGGGCAGCACAGCGGCCACTGTTCCCCAGGGCAAAGGAGGAGACCGGAGCCCAGAACAGTGAGTGGCTTGGCTGACCGAGGGTCTGCAGTTAATAGCAGGTTCACTTCCTTCTGCTTTCCGGGGCAAAAGGCTCTTTGCAGCCGTTTCACCCACATTCCCTCTCCCCCAACCCCGACCACCAGATTTCTGGGCCCTGGTGTGGGGACGGAGAGGGAGCAAAGCTGTCCCGCTGCCTTGGGTGGCCTCAGCGACACACCCACACACCCCTCCCCTGGAGGAGGGCTGTAGCCCAGCGCCGCATGGGGACCACGAGTCCCGGGAGCTGTGGCCTGTGCCGTGCCTCACCTCAGCGCCTCGCCCAGGGAGATCACGAGCCCGCGTCACGCTCCTCAAGGGTGAGCCAGGGGAATCCCCTCCATGCCACAACTCAATCCAGAAGCCTGTCGAAGGCTGTGAGTGAGCCCAGAACCGTGCCGCAGAGCCAGGGGAGCCAACAGGCCACGCCAGGCTCGGTCTCGCCTCCATAGGCTGGCCTCGGGGACCTGTAGAGGGACTGCTCCTTGCAGAATGGGATGGGGGAGCGGGGGCGGGCAGAGGAGGGTCCCTGGGCTCCGGACCAGGCAGCGAGAATCTGCTCCCCAGCACCACAGGCAGCTGAACTGAACAGCTTCTGGGCGAGCCACCCACCCACAGGGGTCAGAGAGGAGGGACAGGCGGAGACTTGCCACGCAGTGGGCTTGAAGTCCTGCTTGTGGCGTCTAAAGGCCTGCGGGGCACCGTGGGTGACTGAGATAAGGGGCGCCGTGGGGAAATGTTTGAAAGCACGGGCCGAGGGCGTGAAGGCAGCCGAGCTCCAAGCAGCGTCAACAGTAGGAGGCAGCACGCGGAGCGACCAAGGCTGGGAGGAAATCCACCAGGCCTGGTGGCAGTGAGGAGAGGCACAGTGCAGGCCAAGCAGCAGGGAAGGGGGCCCCGCCTGGAGACCAGCCCAACCCAAACGCACACAACACACACAGACACAAACACATGCAGCCCACTGCCGAACAGCCCCTCTCCCGCCCCCCATGACCTCCCATGGTGGTTCACCTGGCCAGGCCCCAGGAGCCCCCCGGGGCCCAGCCCCTGAGTCACCGTGTGGGCTTGTGTCAGGCAGCCCTCTTCTGCCTCCGAAGCGCCCCACCCACCTGGCAGAGCGGGTAGGACTGGGGGCCTGGCAGCGGCCCAGATGGGGGCAGCTGTCAGACAGGCGCCCTGGCTAGGAACCGCCTGCCATCTCCACAGGCCCCAGGCAGCCCTCTTCCAGAACATGCCCCAGTCGATCCCAACATCAACTGCCCAAATCTGTATTGAACAGGTCATCGGGAAACCACAGAAAATCCCCAAATTTCACCCGCAACTCCAGCCAGCCGTCACCACCACCAAATGCTGGAATTGATAACTGGGGGCGAAATGGACCGTTTCGAGTCTCCACTCTTCTCGCTCCCTTCCCCACCCCTGCCCCCAGCCACAGGGCGGAGGGAGGAGGCCTGGGTGATCCACTTACTGGATAGTTAGGAATGGCACTTCCGCTCTCCAGCTCTCCTGGGTTCTCCTCTCCAGAGGAGCCGGAGGTAACCCCTCCCCACCTCGGAAAATCCCCCTGGCATCCCCCCGCCAACCTCACTCCCGCCAAAGTCAAAGTGGTCCCCTCGGCCCCAAGCCTCTCGAGCCAGCGGGATCAGCCCCTCAGCAAATAGCCTCCAGAAGTAATTGGATGTGATGGAACGAGGGCTTTTCAGCTCCTGAGTGGAAGTCTCTGGATGTCATTTAATGGCACAAAAAATAAAAGGCTCGGGCCTCCCGCCCACCACCGCCAGGACATCATTAATCTCAGCAGAAAGGCATCAGCACTCCCATCACCGCAGCCAGCCCCACGAAGCGTCAGACAAATTACAGACCTGAGCCGGGCGCTCAGCGGGACGCTTATTAGGCTGGTGTTCCGTTTTTATCTTTTCTTCAGGGCCACTGTCCCCTGCCAGGAAGCACTTGTGTCCCTGCACAGGGGGAGGGCAGGGGGAGGGCAGGGAGAGGCCAGGGAAGAGCCTGGCTGCCTTGGTTAGACGCAACTCCCGGCCTGGGGTGACAGGGCGGCCCCAGGCCAGGCGCCGGGCACCGTGAGTCCCAGCAGAGGCTGAGGGGACCCATCCGAAGGCTTAGAACCCACCCCTTGTTCCCAGCTCACCCAAATGGGGGCCTCCCTCCCAGTGAGAGGGGGACGCTTGAGGGCCCACTGAGGACCAGATGACAAGTCAGGTGGGAGCAAGGACACAAGGGAACGCTGTCCTGTGCTGTTGGAAGTCTTAAGAGTAGGACTGCTGGAGAGACTCCAGGACCACTGCTGGGTCAGGACCTCGTCTGCCAGGGTTGCACGCTGTGCTGCTGGCTGAGGCCACCCTGCGAAGGCCTAGCTTCTTATTAGTCCATTGTTAATTGTCCTATATTATAAACTCGTAGAGGGCAGGAGTGGCGCCTGGATAAAGCCACCCTCCCCCATGCCTGGCAGACCCCGGAAGCAGCTGTCAGTGTTGGGGGGCCTGGATCCCAGGGTCTGAGATTTCCCTCCAGCTCAGAGCTTCTGAATTCTAGCCCAGGTGCTGTCTACCCAGCTCTCCCGAATCCTGGGGTGGCTGGGGGTTGCTAGACTGGGTGTAGCATCCCCTTCTCAGTCTCTTGGATGCCTCTTAACCCTGATAGGCCCAATGGGAGTGGTCCAGCCCGTGTGATGAGCCACTCCCAAGCAGTGGTAAGCCAGCCCCACAGATCTGGGAGGCCGGGGGTGAAGAGATGAACTGTTCAGGAGCTGTCCCAGGGCCATTCCCGAGCATTCCAGCCTTGCAGTCCTCAGGACTCAAACTCAGAGGATGAGTCTCTATGAAGCCTCCCTCCCAGTTGTTGATGACAGGGGTCATTCACCCCCTCCCAGTGTCTCGTAGAGATTGGGCTCAGAACACCCACTCCCCACGGCTTTAGATGAGGTGACCTAACTTCCCCTGCTCCCCGCCTCCGGGCCCAGGTCTGGAACATCTCTAACCTCTAACATCTTCCCCATCAGTACCGGCCAGTAAGTGAGCAAATGGCCTCTGCGTATGGCTTAGCTGGATGGAAGCAGCACCCCCTAGGGTTGTGCAGGGACCCACCTGCACATCATATGCGGTAACCCTGCCCTGAAGAGCCCAGGCCTCTGTGTTCCAGCCACTGGCTCAGGAGACACCCTCCTCCTTCCTCCCTGTGGCCGGAGGCCTCCTGCCACAGAGGCCTTTGAAGTGTACTCACCACTCCTGCCCTCATCCCAGGAAGAGCCCATCCAGGGTGGGTCCAGGGTACAAGGGGAGTGGCCCGAGCACAGGCAGCAGCGCCGCCCTCTTCCTGCATGGCAGCAGACCCCTGCAGCTCAGAGACCCGGGCAGTGCCGTACAGGATGGGGCTTTCCACAGAAAGCGGCGACCGCAAAAGCCACAGCCTCCAAACTCCTCGTCTCTCCCCACACAGCCCTGAGGGCCTGACTCACCCCTCTTCCTTCTAGAACTTGCACAGGGTCAGTTCCTCTTGCCCTCTGTGGCAGGAAACGGAGGTGTAAGGAGTCACGGCCAAGCCAGGGGAGGAGGCCGCGGAGGCTAGCAGCCAGGCGGCACTTGGGCCCCGTCTCCCGAGCGATGGGGCGGGCTTGCGGAGCTGCCCAAGGACCCCAGCGTTGTTGGAAATGGGACCCGGAAGCAGCTGCAAGGCCCCCCGGGCACTCCTAGCTCAATCAAGAGAGCAGACTGCTGGGAGAGGGGAGCAAGGTCTCCCTGGGTGCAGGGGATTTCTTTCCGTCAACTTGCTCTGATCTCGTGATGAGTTTCAATTCCCTCCCTGCCACCAGGTTCCTTCCTGCCCTGCTCCGTGGGGAAGACCCCCTTGTCCCCGTGCCCGCCATGCGCCAGTTCACCCATGACCTTTTCCCTGGTATGCAGGCACACACACACGCACATATACAAGCATGCACACACACACACGCACATGCACACACACACACACACACTTTCCCAGGGTCGTGTTACTACAATTCTTTTCCAGTCCGCTGGGTGCCCTGGGTGCAAAGGCCACAGCCAGGCGAGTACCTGCTCCCTCCTTTCTCCCTCCCTCCCTCCATCCCATTCTAATGGAAAATCACCAGCATTGGGTCCTACAGCCCAGCAGCAGCCCATCCCATGCAGCCCTTCCCCCAAGAGAACTCCCGAAGCACCTATTTTCTAGGCCCTCAAAGGCCCAATTTGAATGCACAACCACATTCACAATTACAGCCAGATAAGACCTGAGGGAACCCGTAGAGGTCCTCTCCCCCATCCGTGCCCCTGAGAAGCTTCCGCACCGGAACCTGGTCTTGTTTCCCAAACCCTGGGCCTCAGGCACCCTCAGCACCACCATCCCATCTGTGCACTAGGAATAAATATAGTCTCCCCTTGTGAGGATTAAGTGAATATGTGTGGAGTTCCTAGAACTGTGCCTGGCACATAGGAAGCACTATATCCATGTTATTGCTATTATTATTATTATTATTATCATTGTTTTGTTTCTTTGGTTTAAAAATTGTCCTCTCCTTGAGACCATCTTTGAAATGCAAACAGCTGGGGGTGTGGGAGGGTGGCAGGTAGAGGGGATTTGCCTTCTTCATTGCTAAAAATGGAGGTGGGTGTAGACCAAGGACCACAGGTGGGTAAAGGGGCGGCTCAGGGAGGAATCTAGGCTGCCAGCCCCTCACTTCCTGCTCTCCGTGTGTTAGAGATTACTGTTCTCCATTGGTTCAGGCTATATCAGCCGCTGTCTAGCTCTACTCCAGGCAGGCTCTACCCCTAGTACTCCCTCCAGCCAGGGAAGGCTGCTAGATTTTAGGGGGAAAAAACCCAGGGGGCGGGCAGTGATGGTGATAAATAAATAAATAAATACAGGATGTCCAATTCAATTTGCTAGTATAAGTATGGCCCAGGCAATATGTGGGACATACTTACACTAACAGAGTATTTGTTGCTCCTCTGAAATTCAAGTTGAACTGGGCAACCTGTATTTTACCTGCCAACCATCCACCGAGGGTGCCTGAGGCCCAGGGTTTGGGAAACAGGAGCATGGGAATGTGCCTCTGACCGCCTCCCTCAGCCTCTCCCCCGTGCCTGGGGCCTCGCTCGCCTTGCCCTGCTGCTAGGCCTGTTCACACTTGTCCCAGAAGATGCACCTCCCCCTATGCCCCTGTGTTCTCTTCCCCCGAGGAGGCCCCCTCTGACCTGGGCACCCACTGGACTTCCCCAGGGTCCAGGCCGGGAATGTCTCGCCCACACTCCGCTCCCCTCCAGGATCCAGGTCTTCAGGGCAGGGAGAAGCAGCCTGGCCCTATGCCCTGCCTCTCACCTCTGCCACAGCCAGGGAAGGAACCCTGTCGCACAAGGTCTCCTGGGACTCCGGGGGAGGTGGCCGGGCCTCTGGGGAGGAGATTGGAAGAACGGCATAGACGCTTCTGCCAAGCTCAGCCCCGGCAACTGGGCTGACCAGGTATGAAGAAAAGAAGCATTCAGGCCTCAGTCAGGAGAGCCTGCAGGAAAAGAGGGGTGGCTGGAGAAAATGGGCAGCCAACCTGACTGGGCATTTCCTTTCTGCGTACGAGTGAGAAGGCAGAGTTCTGCCAAATAAAGTCCTGGAGAAACTGACCAAAGGCCATCCCTGTTGTCCTCCAGGAAGCGTCCTTCCCAGACGCTGCTAACATCCAGAGACTGCCCCTGCAGCCAGGAGCCAGAGGGCACCCCTCAGACCGATGGCCACGGCCGCCTCCTCCTCTCTCTGCTCCCCACAGCTGGCCTCCCTCTCAGGCCTCTTCCAGCTCTGAAGTCCACGGTTCTCTCTCACTACTTCCCTGTGGTCTGTTTGTCCTTCCAGGCTCTTGGAATATGGACAGATTTCTGAGCCGCTTCCACCTGGGCGAACCTGAAGCCAGCACCCAGTTCATGACCCAGAATTACCAGGACACGCTGCATCACCAGGCTCCGGGAGGAAGCAGTGAGCCCAAGGACAAACCCGAACCGAGATAACGGCCCACCAGACCTCAGGCTTCACGTTGCAGGTGTGTGCACAGTACTCACCACCCGTGGTCTGTGTATAGAACCCACTCCGGCTATGAAACCCTTTCTCTTCCGAATAAAAAAAAAAAAAAATCATCCAGGGCTTAATGGTTGGATGTTCTGTTTCCAAACCTGTCCTCCTTCTAAAACCAAGAGGAGGAAATCAATTGATGTTCAGCACTGGGGCCTGGAGCATTCCTGTAAATGCAAGTGGTGGGGTGGCAGGGGAAGTGGGGTGGGAAGGATGGACAGGCGGGCGGGGGGGATCTCTAGCCCTGAACGATCACTGAGGCACCGTGTGACCTTGAGCAAGTCACTTATCCTCTCTAAAATTCTGCTTCCTCAGGTGTGAAATTGAGGAAGAAGAGGCAGGGGGTGGTTGGTTTATCACCATGGTCCTTTCCAGCTCTGACATTCATTTAACAAACATTGTCAGCACCTGGTGTGTGCCTGACCTCCTGCCAGGTGCTGGGGTGACATGTATGACCAGGGCAGGCCCAACAGGAGGCTTGCTTCTTGGAGCTTCCAGACTACTACAGGAGGGCAAACTTTATCAGATGACCACAAGCAAATTCCAGCAAATGTGGCAAGTGTTCTAAGGTGTAAAGGCGACGCGCTTTGTGATGGGGGGTGGGGGGTGGTAAAGCTCAAAAAGCCCTCTTCTTGGGCTTCCCTGGTGGCGCAGGGGTTAAGAATCCGCCTGCCAATACAGGGGACACGCGTTCGAGCCCTGGTCTGGGAAGATCCCACATGCCGCGGAGCAACTAAGCCCGTGCACCACAACTACTGAGCCTGCGCTCTAGAGCCCGCGAGCCACAACTACTGAAGCCCCTGCGCCTAGAGCCCGTGCTCCACAACAAGAGAAGCCACAGCAATGAGAAGCCCGCTCGCCACAACTAGAGAAAGCCCGCACGCAGCAACGAAGACCCAGGGCAGCCAAAAATAAATAAATAAAAAATAAAAATAAATAAAAGAAAACTGCCTGCTGACTTAAAAAACAAAAGCTCTCTTCTTCCTGAGGAAGTGATGTTTAACTTCAAGGCTGAGAAGTGGGGTAGGGGTGAATGATGAGTGGGGACAGGGGGCAAAGAGGAGAAATGACACCTCCAAGCCCCTGTGGCTGATGGGGGCAATGAAAGGCCAAAATCATGGCCACCTGGACAGATAGACAGACAAGAACAAGCCAGGCCTTGCAGCCATGTTCACGTTTTGGACTCTACCCTGAAAGCGCTGGGGAATTGTGGAATGATAAGTAGACTGGAGGGGAGAGGGGGCGTCATCTGACTTATGCTTTTAGAAAGCTGTGAAGAAACACCTTGGTGTCTGCAAGGAAGGGATTTTCAGCGTCCTGACTGCCCCTGGACGTTCTCTGAAGGTCTCTTGGCTTTCCCACCCAAAACCCCCTTAGAGGCACCTCTCTGCTACGGTCTCATTCATAGGCTAAACTCCCCTACCCTCAACTCCAGTCCCCTCAGCCCCACCCCTACCCCCTCAACAAGCCCCTCTGCTCAGTTTCCCTCCGAGAGTTAATTACTCCCCACCTCCTTGGCTAGAAAACAGCAAGACGGGTGACTCATGCATGCAAAGTGCCTGAGATCCCCAGATGAAAGGGGCAGGCCGCACCTGGGCCCAGGGTTATTACCTTCCTAGAGGCATGCCCCGCATTAGCTGGAAGGCAAGGGGCCCAGGCCAACCCCTCAGCCCAGCCCAGCACACTCTTGACTAGTGGGAAGATTTTAGTGACGGGCATCTGAAGAACACCAGGAGGTGGGAGATGGAGTTTGTGATGGGAGGGGATTGGATGGTGCAGCCGCCCCCCTACTGCCCCACACCGATAGATTCAGCTCCCCGCCCAGGTGATGGACAGCAAGCTCTTATGCTACAGAAGGGCCTTTGATGCCAGTCCAGGCAGCAGGAGCTCCCTACTCCCTTCTACGCCACCAGGCAGGCTTGTCGGCAGAGCTACAAGAAGAAGCAAAGGCAGTGTCCCTTTGCAGTGTCATGGAAGGCAGCCCCGGAAGGGACTCTCTGAGTGTGTGTGAACCTCCCTCTCTCCGGGCCCTTCTCCCCTCAGCACCCACCCCACCGGGCCCGGAGTGTAATTGGCAGCTCCGGTCGGTGCCCAAGGCCAGCATAAATAGCAGGTCAGCTTCCTAGAGCAGCCCCAAATCGAGACACATCCTCCTCTCTTCTGCTTTTAATTCCTTGTGGCTAGCATGTTTATTTTGGGTGAGGAAAAAAAATCGGATGTTTATCCTTCGAGGAAATTATCGGCTTGCTTTCCTTCCCTTTCCCCCCTCCTTCCTTTCTTTTCCCCTGGTGTTTTGGGCTTTTAGTTCAGCTGCCAGAGAGACCCCCACCCTCCTGGCCTCCAAACTTGAAAAAAGAGCAAAACTAGCCCAGGCTCTAGGCTGAAGCCAGCCCTGTCAGACGTCCCTGGAAGCCACAGAGAAGGAGTTCCCAGTGGCCGGGAGGGGAAGCCTGGAGGCCAGGAGACCTTGGGGAAGCCCCCTTAGTCAGCTGTCTGCCTGCAGAAGGCTTTGGGCCTCGTGCCCCTTTTCTTTCGCTGCCTCCTCCAGGAAGAAACAAAATGAGCATGTGGATTGCTTCGAGACAGCTGACAAAGCAGCTAAGAAAGGGAGTGTCAGTGACCCCTTTACAGGGATGAAGAGAATTGGTAGAATTATCGTCGTCATCATCATTATCACATACCATTTGTTGCGTGCTATCTGCACACCAGGCACCATGCCAAATGCCTGACATGTGGCATCTCAGTTAGTGCCTTCCTGCCCAGCTTTACAGCCTACCGGGGCCTTCATGCCTATTCTCTCATCCGATTGTCACAACTATCGAATAACGTAGGTGTCATGATTCTCATCTTACAGATGAGGAAACTGACATTCCGATAAATTAATCTTAAGATAAGATAAGAACCTAATCCCTGTTCTGTAACTAGTAATGGTAGAATCTGGTGTTAACTCAAGCCTTCCCACTCTCAGTACTCACAGGTAAAGGGTACTCTAATTTTGCTCTCTGGGTTACATAAAATAAAGGCCAGACATTCTATTTATTCAGAAGCCAGGTAGGCCAAGAAGGAAGGCTGGAGGTTCCAAAAGAACTGAAAGGGAGTCTCCCCCACGTGTCTTCCCTGAACCCAGCTTCAGCTATTCTAGACCAAGTACAATTTGTGGGGAGGGCCAGCCCCTGGACACTCACAGCAATGGCCTGGCCCAGCTCAAGGCCATTACCACCCAACTCAACCTGCTCAAGGCAAATACCCCAACAGTTTACCACCCTCAATCCCCTCTCCCTCCCAGAACCTTACCTGTGTAATAACTGCTAAAAAAGAGATGGAAAAGGATATATAGGAAGACTTCCCAGTGATGATGATGGTGATGGTGATGATGATGAAGATGATGATGGTGGTGGTGGTGGTGGTGGTGGTGATGATGAAGATGATGGTGGTGGTGGTGGTGATGGTGATGGTGATGATGGTGGTGGTGATGGTGATGATGATGATGATGATGATGGTGATGATGGTGGTGGTGATGGTGATGATGATGATGATGGTGATGATGGTGGTAGTGATGGTGATGATGATGATGGTGGTGGTGGTGGTGGTGATGATGATGATGATGGTGGTGGTGGTGGTGGTGATGATGGTGGCGGTGGTGGTGGTGATGGTGATGATGGTGGTGGTGGTGGTGGTGATGGTGATGATGATGGTGCTGGTGGTTATGATGGTGGTGGTGGTGGTGATGGTGAAGATGATGGTGATGATGATGATGGTGATGGTGATGGTGGTGATGGTGGTAGTGATGGTGATGATGATGATGATGGTGGTGGTGGTGGTGATGATGATGGTGGCGGTGGTGGTGGTGATGGTGATGATGGTGGTGGTGGTGGTGGTGATGATGAAGATGATGATGGTGATGGTGGTGGTGGTGATGGTGATGGTGATGATGGTGGTGGTGATGGTGATGATGATGATGATGGTGATGATGGTGATGATGATGATGATGATGGTGATGGTGATGATGATGGTGGTGATGGTGGTAGTGATGGTGATGATGATGATGATGGTGGTGGTGGTGGTGATGATGGTGGTGATGATGGTGATGGTGGGTTCAAGCGTTAGGGCTGAGCACCCATAGGATAAGAAGAAAGCTGGCTAGATGCACGAGGTGGTAAATTTTTTTTTAATTTATTTAAATAATTAATTTATTTTTGGCTGCATTGGGTCTTCGTTGCTGCATGCGGGCTTTCTCTACTTGCAGTGAGCAGGGGGCTACTCTTTGTTGCAGAGCACGGGCTCTAGGCATGCGGGCTTCAGTAGTTGTGGCACAGGGGCTTAGTTGCTCCGCGGCATGTGGGATCCTCCCGGACCAGGGATCAAACCCGTGTCCCCTGCATTGACAGGCAGATTCTTAACCATTGCACCACGAGGGAAGTCCCAAGAGGTGCTAAAATTTGAAAAGCACAACTTTTCTTACTTAGCACACCTAAGATCACAGAGTCTCTACCACTCGATAGCTCTTTGACTTCAGGCAACTTACTCAACTGTTCTGGACCTGTGTTTCAACTGCAAAAACAAAACAGCATAATGGGAGGGAAATGTAAATAAGTGCCTTCCTTAAAGGTCTGTTGCAACGGTTAGATGAGATGGCATGGAAGGCACCCGGCACAGTGCCTGGTGGGCAGGCTGTTCGGTACCTGTGTGTTTTCCTCTCCTTCCCTGCCTGCACCTCACCTGCTCTGCTCCCCATCTCGGCTGGAGCAAGCAGTGAGGCCGAGGGTAATGGGAGCACTCACCCTCCCCAGACAAGAGTCCTTCCCAAGAGACCCATCCAAGCGTCAGCAGCCCCAGGGAAAGGGCCACCTGGCAAGGGAGCCTCTAGCCCCAGCCCAGCATGCCCCTCCCAAGCTCAGCAAAAAACTGGGTGGCTTGGATCAGGAAAGACAACCCAGTTCCCTAGCAACTAACAAGCACTTCCCTGTAAAGACAAAGACCCTTCACTCAGAATGCCCCCTTCCCCCCCTCCTCTCCAGGTATCTGATCTGTTTTCAGGAGTGGGGCTCGGGGCTGCCCACTACCCCCAGGAGGTCTGAGGGCCTTTAGCCCCACCCTCCCGGCTGTCCTGATATTACCTGCAATTACCCCATAGCACCTTTCATCCTGGCACTAATTAACTTTCCCATTACCCCCGGGAGCTGCTGGGAGACACGCGAGGTGCACATACACACACACGCACACACATACACACCTGCATGCACACACATACACAAATCCCCATAGTTCCCCTGCAGAGACCCCCACTCCATTTTAGAGACCAGGAAACTAAGGTTAGAGAAAGAAGAAAATTCCTTGAGGGTTCTCATCCTCCTCCTGGGTACTTGGAAGCAGAAATAGGAGCTGAAGAGGCTGGCTTGGGGAGAGGAGGGGACAGGGTCCCTGGCAGTCCTTGGGGGATGAGGGACCAGGAAGGAGAAAAACCCTTGGAAAGGGCAGATGAAAACCATGCCAGGACTGAGGTCTTGGGTCTGAGTACCACCTTGGTACCACCAAATGCAAGCCATCTCGCTTAACCCAGAGAGGGCATTTCAGAGAGAAAAAAAGGAAATATTTCAGTCGAAAAGTCGAAAGGAAGAGAAACAGTCAGAAAGAGAAGGAAATAGGAAAGAAGGACACGGTCAGCTCGTCTGATGTAGCTGAAAGAACCACTGACCAGGAGTCAAGACCTGATTTTAGCACCAGGGCTACCATTCACTGCTGTGTGACCCTGGGCATGTCAGCTGCCGTCTCTGGGCCTCAGATTTCTCATCTATAAAATAGTTTGGGATGGGTGCTCTCAGAGGCCCCCTCCAGCTGAATGTTCTACAGTTCTATATGGCTATTTGGGGGCATGGTAGAGAAACCATTCAGGGATCCTAGCAGAGGGAGGACGGAGGGGCACATGGGCACTCAGGCACAGAGGGTAGAAATATGACTCGAGAACCTCCTGACCCGCCCTGAATGAGGGCAGGACACAGAAGCGCCCTCTTTATTCCTCAGGAGCTGGAGTCCGCCCCACTGGCATAAGTCAGCTGTGCAGGAAGCAGAGGGCTCAAAGGAGAGAGGCTGAGCCTGTCAGAAAGGCAGGTGTAGCAGGGCCCTAGTGCAACTTTCATTTCCAGTCTCGTGAAGTAAGCAGACAGTGGGCTCAGGGGGCTTCCTTTAGGGCCTGGGCAGCAGAGCGAGCCTAGGTAGTGCCCGAAAGGAGTCCAAACACCTCCACCCACACCCACGCTCACACACAGCCACACAAACTCAGACATCCCATGCTCACACTCACATACTCACACACTTGCGCATTCACTCACACACACATAGACACAGCTGGACGTGTATACTCAAGCCACCACAAAGGCAATAGATTCTTTCTCTCCTTGCTGTGGCTGTGAAGCCAGCGCCCAGTCAGCCCTTCCCCAGTATTGATGGAGGCTCAGCTGAGGCTAAGAATTGAAAGGGCTACAAAAGAGACCTAGAAGGTCTCTACTCACCCCCACCTCCCCGGGGAGGAAGCTGAATTCGCCCATGAGAACGCTGGTCACCCCTGTCCAGAGCTCGCCTGGCTTCCTTCCCTCATACCCCAAGAACCAGACCCTGCCGGTCCACACGTATACAAACGTGTGCACGCACACTTACACACACCTCTGCTATACACATCCTGCACACATACTGTAAATACACCAGCCCACACAAAATCACACGGTGTACGCACCCGCTAGACACTGCAGGGTTTCACCTCTGCCAGGCTCTTTCTAGACATCCATGCAAGCTGCATGGGTGTGTGTTGTCCAGCCCAGGCAGTGGCAAACGTCGGATTTGCATGCACACACAGTGTCCACGGATGCACGCCCACTTCATTCACAACCCACAGCACACCGGCCTGCCAGTGACACGGGCACACCATCCTTTCGATTAAACTGAGGACCAGACCAGCCCTAACCCCACAACTCTCACTTTGCAGACTCCTGATGCAGCAAGTGCATTTGTGGCGGCGGCGGTGGAGGTTGTGTGTGTGTGTGTGTGTGTGTACGTGCGTGCGCGTGTGCGCAGTACATGCAGTTTGGGGAGTGTTGGAGAGGGTTGAGGAGGAGGTTCTGGCAGAGGATGGGAAGCAGGCCTTCCCCTGAAGTCCACAAGGAAGGCACTCAGACACACCCTCCTCCCAGCAGCCCTACCTCTGGGCTCTCGCCTGCTGCCAGGCCAGGGAAAGGAGAAGCTAAAAATGTGGCCAGTCTGACTTGCTAAATTGGTCTTCGGTGGAGAAGGGGAAACGCGTCAGTTCCCTGGGGAAGTGGCCGAGCCCAGGGTGGCCACAGGCCCCTGGGCTTCTACTCCGATGGAAAAAAAAGTTGCTCAAATAGATCTGACGCTTTGTTTTCGAACCCAAAATACCCTGTGGCGGCTGCCGGAAGTGTGACCGCGGGAGGGAAGTGGGGCAAGAGGGAAGGTTAGCTCGAGTTTCCACTGCAGCAACTTTTTCTTTCATTTGGGGTCTAGAAAGCTCTCCTGCCCATCCAGGAGAGGGTTTGTGTGAGAGGCAGTGCAGCTCTGGGATTCGGGGCTGGGGTAGCCACAGCCACAGTCACCCTTGGCCCACTGACACCTCCTCCCCAGAGGCCTCTGAAGAGTCCTCAGGCACTGTCAGAGTTTTCTCTCAGGCCACCTGGTGGCAGGCAGGAAAGCCTGTCTAGGGAAGAGGGGCTGTTCCAGGGGCAAGGGGCCAAGTCACAGGTGACTTTGCCTTCAGAGACCCGACTTTCCTCAGTGAACTGTGATGTAATTTTTTTGACAAAGATCTTATTTACATAAAAATTTTCAAAGAGCATCCAATAAATTAGCTGGACTGACAGCACAGACCCACATCTTCTGATTCAGTACTTTAGTCAGTGGCACTAACGCTAGCTCCAAACGCAAGGATCGGGGAAGAATGACTACATACAACAGGATCTCAACGTGCACATCCCATCACTCTCTCTCCCCTTATCCTCATTTCTTTTTTCTCATAGCACTTACCACCACCTCGTAGGTATCTTCTTATTGCCCACCCTCACCCCGAACCCTCATTAGGTCTTGAGTCTCCCCACAGGCTCTTTTTGTCACAGCTGTATTTCCAGTGCCAGACACATGGTAGGTGCACAAGTGATAACTGTCAAATGTTAAAGACGATCAGGTGCAGGGACAGTCAGCAAACAGTTCTCTTGCCTCATGAGGACTTGTTAATTCAAAAATGCTGAGTCCTGCGATACCCCAGACATTCGCGCTAGGTGGGGATGGGGTGGGTTGAGAGGAGGCCGTATCGTGGGAATACGATGCAAAATCAGAAGTGGCTCCTGCCCTTCTAGAACTTGGGGCAGGAGGATGGGAGGCAGGCATCCATCAAAGGATTACACAGATAAATGTAAAAAGGTAGGTAGGACCACGGCAAACTAGGAGTGGTGTTTGGTACATCACCTGGACCAGGGGTATGAGAGGAAAGCCTTTTCTGGTTGGGTGGCGACTGAACTGAAGGAAGAATGCCCTCAGGGACATCGTGGTCCAGAGAAAAGTCACGCTAGATGCAGGATGGTGTTGGGGCCGCGCAGATGGTTCGAACTGGTGGCCGGGGAGGCGGAGCGGCGCCGCCCGCGGCCTGGGGCCTGCGGACCCCGGCTGCAGTTAGAGGCGGCTGCGCGCCCTCGGTCCCTGGGTGATATTTACGGACTCTTAAATGACGGCAGGGTAATCACCTTAATGAAAAACTCCCTCAGGGCGATGAGGAAACCGGGAGGCATTTCGGAGGCGACGGTGACTCAGGCTGAGTATGCCGCGCGCGGCCTGGCCACTGGACACGAAGGACTAGCGAGTCCCCTCCCCTGCTCCGCGCGCCCCTCCAGCGCCGCCTCCGGAGGGCGGGGAGCCGAGGCCCCGGCAGGCTCTCCGTCGGCCAAGCCACGGGCAAAACCGATCGCCCACTGCCACGGTCGCCAGGCCCGCGGCTGAGACTCCTTTCTCTGCTCCGGTGCGGGTCTCCGGCGCCCCTCCCCACTCACGACCTCGGCTCTCCAGCTGCCTGGCTTTGGGAGGGGGCTGCGCTCTGGAGTGCTCACGGCACCCCTGCAGACGCCGGGCTCTGCTGGCCTTTGCATCCACTCTCCTAACGGCCCTTCCTCCGCCAGTGCCTCAGTTTCCCCAACTGAGCACCAACAGCTCAAGATTCTCCACACCACCTCCACCCTGCCCCCGGGTGGCGGGAGTATTAATTACAGCTTGTTCCTGAATTTGAAGATGAAAAATGCCAAGGATCATTGCCACTCAATGAACAGGGCTATTACCACTTAAGTTTATGCCTGATGAGTCCTACCCCACCCCCAATTTGGGGTCCATGTTGCCTTGGACTCCCCGAGTCCTGCTTTCTCCTGGAGCTCACACCTGGAGTTAGCCCCTTTCCTGCTCCTGAGTCCCGAACCGGACCTGGTAGAGCGTCTGGCACATTCATTCTCCCACAAATACTGATGGAGCCACTATCCCACTACCCACTATCCCCTCCACAAGCCAGGTTCTAGCTGCGGATACAGCAGTGCAGGTCCAGACCCAGGCCATTGCCTTCCTGGAGCCTACATTCTGGTAGATGCCCAAATGTCTGCTGTCATCTTGCAGATCCAGCCTCAGTGCTATCTCCCTTCTCTCCCTCTAGGATTCCTCACTCACCCACAAGCAAGCCATAATCAGGCCAGAGAAGTCCTGGAAGGACAGTGCTAATGGGCTCTAGGTAGTTTCAGAGATGAAAATAAATAAATAAATAAATTTAACGTGAAAATGAGGGGGGAAAGCACAGCTCCTTACACTGAATACCTCCTGCCCTTGTCTCCCCCTTCCCTCTCCTCTTCATACCTCCCCTCCTCACTTATGGGTCTTAGCCCATCCTCAAGGCCTCGATCAACACCACCCCTCCCAATCAGGCTTTCGCCTGTCCCTGAACATGTCCTCTTGCAAGTCCTTCCCCCTCTGAACTTCCTGCCTGCACTTCCTTTCAGAACCGATCATGTCTTGTGTGTGATGGCTTCTACCTCAGCCTCATTCCTCACTTCCCTTTAAATCACCTGCCCCCTGACAGACCGCAGGATCCCAGCCTCAAGTCTGATTCCCTCCACAGGAAGTGCGCCCTGGATGTTTGTCTCATTGAAACAAGAGAGCTAAGTCCCAGACCCAGGAGCCTCCCCCTCCACCCCAGTGGGGAATGAATTTTGGTGGACAAGGGGCCCCCCCATCCTGTATACTGGGCGCTGGGTGGTAGAAATGCAAGGACAAAGTGGGAAGGTCGCCGTCTATCCTGCGCTCCTCAAATCAGCCATGTTTCAGAATCACCCATGTGGACCCTTGAATCAACAACCTCTTATGGAGCACCTGCTGGGGACAGGCAGTGGGAGTGCTGGGAAGACTGAGGAATGAGGCTCAGTCCCTGTCCCCAGGGAGCTCGGATACCATCTCTTGTCATCCAGTAACTTTCTTGACGATTTGGGGCCAAATAATTCTGAATAGCCCAAATAATTCTGCAAAAAGAGAAAGAAGGGGGGAGAGAGAGAAATCTATCATGTCCCTTCTCCTTTGCCCATCTGCCCTGAGCCCTGGCAGAAAAGCTCATGCCATCAGTCAGGCTGATGGGCAGACTTCCATTGGGTTCCAGCTGGCCTGTATTGTTCAGCCCTCAGAGTGATGGGATGGGCCGAGGGCAGTGTTTGTTAGTTCTTCACTCCAGTGGCTGTAAAGAGTGTCATTTTCTAGCAGAGCTATGGCACAACAGAAGTCAGGAAGCCCTGCCTAGGCCATCTGGTGAAAGAGGATGCTGACAGCACTGAGGACCTCGAATTAGGGGCCCCGAAGAGTCATTAACTGCTTTTCCCCACATCCCAGGTTTTTGGACTGCATAGAACAGCAAAGAAGAAGCCAGAGGTCGGCCCCCAACTGCTCACCTTGGTGGACGAGGCGAAGGGCCCACTTGTTTCAGGCTGAGGAGGGCCCTGAGACTGGGAGTTAAGAGACACAAGATCTAGAGAGACCACAGCTCTCTCTGACTCCCCAAAGGTTTTCCTTCCAGGGCAGGGAGGAGAGGAACCTGCCAGCCTCTTGGATCCTCGAGCTGTCCCATGGGTGAAGCCTGTAGCCAGCAGGAGGCTGGCTGCGTGGGGAGCAGTGGGGGCAAATCCTCTCTCCTCTCTGCTCTCACCTCTCTCTCCCTCCTTTTCTCTCTCTCACTCCCTCTTTGCTCCCCCTGACTGCCTCCCCAATGGCCCCCCACACTCACACCTTTTCTGGTTCATTTCAGATGACAAAGTTCCTCTTTCCAAAAAGCCTCTTCCCCCAAGAGTCTTTTCTGCAGAGACACCATCCCTCCCAGCTGAGAAGGGGCTGTCCCACAGTGGGCCCCAGGGGCCATGACAGGCCCCCTGAGCACATGACTCCACTTACCCTCCAGGCACCGCTGAACTAAGACAGCAAAGTTCCCATTACAAGCCCTCATGCCCTGACCCATCCCTTCTCCTCCTCAAGGGTCCCAGGAGCCCAAACTTGACTGGGAACACTAACACGTCTCCTCCCAACCTTTTCCGCAATAGAATCCAAAATTCATGGATCAAAGGAGCTGGGAGGAATTTAGTGGTAGGTTATCCACTCCAGCCCCACCAGAAGCCCAGGAACCAGAGGGTGGCCCAAAGTTACACAGATAATTAATGGTGGAACCCAGAAGTCCTGATTCCCAGGCCAGGGCCTGTTCTTCCCATTTACCCATACAGCACACTTTTTCCAAGTCTTGCCTTCTATCTAAGACCTGCCTTCTCTCCCTGCCCCAGCCCAGCCCAGCCCTGAGCTCTCAACCTCTGGACCCCCATGGCAGTTACTCACTGCCTTGGACTTGCGTCTGAGGAGGGGTCTCCACCTCACCGGCCAACAAACGTTACTTTGTAACAAGACTTTCTCCCTTTGGTCACCAGGTTCTCCCTGAAATTGCTTGAAGAGTAATCCAAAACACCCGGATTCAACATGATTCTAATGAGTTCGTTGGAATGTAGGCACAAGCAGATGTTTCAAATGGAAGTGTGTGACTGGCTTGGCGAGGAGCCTGTGACCTCTGTGACAACCTAGGGCAGTGGGACCTTTGCTCAGAGTGGCACAGATGCTACTCCACCTACCAGGAGCCCTGGCAGAAATGCTGCTCCTCCCTGACGTCCCTGTGAGCTGTACCCCCTCCCCTCCCCTGGGCAGGGGCTCCTCCCCTACCTTGCATGCTGGGTCCCAGGGGTGCTGGGAAGCAGGTCCAGCTAGTCTTTCTTCTATTCATTGCCTTCTGCACAGTTTTTATACCTCTCCTTCCTCTTACCCACACCTGCCGTCTCCTTTCTTTTCCCTAACAGCCAGAATGGGGACAAAGGCTGAAATTAAGAGCGGCAGCTTTGGAGTCACAAGGCCGTGAGTTCAAATCTCAGCTCAGCCACTTCCTGGCCAAGGGTCCTCCAACTAACTACTCAGACTCTTTCCAACACCTTAGATCTTTCATTTAAAACAAACAAACATGGCTTCCCTAGTGGCGCAGTGGTTAAAAGTCCGCCTCCCAATGCGGGGGACACGGGTTCAAGCCCTGGTCCGGAAAGATCCCACATGCCGCGGAGCAACTAAGCCTGTGCGCCACAACTACTGAGCCTGTGCTCTAGAGCCCGCGAGCCACAACTACTGAGCCCTCGTGCCACATCTACTGAAGTCCGCACACCAAGAGCCTGTGCTCCGCAAAAAGAGAAGCCACCGCAGTGAGAAGCCCGCGCACCGCAACCAAGAGTAGCCCCTGCTCACCGCAGCAAGAGACAGCCCGTGTGCAGCAACAAAGACCCAACACAGCCAAAAATAAATAAATAAATTTTTAAAATTTTTTTTAAATTAAAAAAAAAACGATTGGGAGGCAGCCTTAAAAGCTTCCTCACAGGATTGTTGTAAAAAATGAAGAAGATATATCGCCACAGGCCCCAATCTTTTGTGGGTCCAGAAGGTCAGCGAGCCCAAAGCCTCCAGCAGTCCCCAAACAATGCTCTAAACTGGGACCACCCCCCCCCAAAGTCGTCGTGGCTGTCAAGTTCCTTCCGCGAGCTTCTAGGCCAAACCCACCTCACCTCAGAGTTGTCTGTCATTACCGAAGGAATGGCAATGACCTCTAGAATGCCAGGGAGAGCTGGCCAGAGAGATTCCACCAACGACCTGTCCGTCTCCTGGGGGACACCCAAAATGGAAAGCAACTGAAAGCCCTCGAGGGAGCTATCATTCGGGAGCAATCCCACCAGGGTGGGCCCTCTACATGGGTGCTTGGTGTGACTTGAACCCCAGATGCTCTCTGCACCCCAAAACTCCTACTCCTTGTCACTGGGCCTCACATCCCACCATTAGACCTCAGCCCACCAGCATATATGAGTTCCTACCATTTTCCAGGCACCATGCTTAATGGTAGGCTTAATCCCTTTAGGTTATATATGACCCTCTTCTAAGCATTTTCTGTTAAAAAGGCAAATACCCGCTGAGATGGGTAATGCATTAAGTCGTCAGCACCCCAGTTTGAACTAATTGGGGGCTTCTTGCTTGTAAGACAGCAGAGAAGGACTGGATATCTTTAGCAAAAGGGAGCTCAAGTTCAGAGGGCAGAGGTGACTACGGAGCAAGACAGAGCACCAACCTGGTCTTTTTCTGTGGTGGGTTTGTAGGGCAAGTCCCCTCCTTCCTCTACCCTTTCACCAAGACAAACACACCCATTGCCCCCAGAGGTAAGCAGCGGGGGGCTGGGCAGCCTTAGCTCTGCTGCAGAGGGGCGGGGCCTGCCCTTCACCATCTCCAGGGTAAGGACGCCCTGAACCAGTGCCTACTCACTCTCCAACAAGTCCGGGGCCTGCAGTTCAGGTAATCTCACCCGAGCCCACCAGTAAAAGTGAGACCTCACCCTTAGCCCCTGTTCAGGAGGGAGAGAGGAAAGAAAGAGGGAGGGAAGGAAAAAAACTTTTTTCTAGGCTGAATTCAAGACTTGGCCAGCAGAAGGGAGAATGCTGTTAGTCTGCAAGGGGCCACTCCAAACCCCCCACCCCTACTCTATACCCAGGGTTGTCCCCACCCGCCACGGAACCTTGCCCTCCATCTGCCACCATCATCCAGGTTGACAGGGGACGCCTGTGCGGGCTGCAACCCGACCAGCAACCAGGCAGTGAGAACCTATGCTTGTAGAGGCAGGCCTTCCCCAGCATGGCTCCTTCCAGGGCAGAGGAGGGGAGGAAGGGCACCTGAGTCCCCCACCCCACCTTGGAGCCATAGCCACCCTCCATAAAAAGTCTAGAAGGATGCTCCAGAGTGTTAAAGAGCAACTGAGTGACTTCTTGGTTTCCTACTTTATGTCACCACCAGCTATTGAGGGCCCTCTGTTCTCGCACAGTGGGGACAATTCCTTCACCATCTCTGCGATGACATAGTGCCCAGCAGGTACCCGGCACACAAATAGGACTTCCTGTATATGATCACACTGATATGGGATGCAGTGTCATACCTGGCCCTTTTTACTCCCTATACCAACCGCACTCACTCCTAAGACACACAAGGGGAAAAAGGGCTTTTCAGTCACATGGTAGGGTTGGGGAAAATATAGTTTACAAATAATGATTGCCATTTACTGAGTGCTGGCTAGGGGTCTGGCAAAAGTGCTCCATGAGGATTATCAAAGGGATAGGTACTATTATTATCCCAATTTACAGACAAGAAAACTGAGGCCAAGAAAGAGATTCAGACATTTGCCCAACATCACACTGAAGTTTGAATGAATACTTGTTTGAATTGAAGGCTCCCGTTCTAGGTCATGGACAAGTAGGAAGGAGGGGCAGACATCTTGCCCAAAAAGACTCCTATCCATTCTCACCAACAGGCATAAAGGCTTGGAGCAGGCCTGCAAAACCCTGTTACTTGTTCTGCTTGGATGCAACAGGTCCAGCTCTCCTAAAAGTGTTTGCAGGTCATCTCTGGAATGGCTACACTCCTCCATGGTCTTTGGGGCCCTGGAAGCTTTCAAGGATCCGAAATGCTCCCACTGCCTCTGCCTTTCCTAATGTAGGCCCCTATCAAACAGGACTGGGGCTTGCAGCTCCTCCATCTCCTCCTCTCCGGGAAGAGGTCTCAACAGGTGGGAGGGGGGTGCATCACGGTAGGGTCCTCCAGAGTTGAGCTGGGCGGCCGGGAGGGCTCTCACTTCCTCCCCGCCACCCCCGCAGGCTGAGCTGTGCCTCGCGCTGGGAAACATGGGCACTGCAGTCACTACTGGGGCCTGCGGCTCGCCTAAAGGCCGCGGACCTCGCGGCGTCTCTTGGTCCTGGGCCGGAACCCGCAGAGACCCTCCGGGTGCACTCGCAGCAGGAAGCACCGCGGAGAGCCCAGGACTGGGACTGGAGCGGCCGAAGCTCTCTGGTGGCCGCGGCTCCCCGCCTCTCCCCGCCTCCCCCCAGCTGCCAAGCTCCAAGGCCAGAGGCCAGAGCCGCTGGCTAATTTTTCACGCCCCCCAGACCGCCTCCCTAGGTGACGCTACAGCCTGTGCGGTTCCTTTAAAGGCTGCGGGTTCCGTTCTTCTTTCCTTTTCCACTGGATGCCAAAATATGCAAATCCGGGGACCGGAATCAGCAGCCAAATAGAGAAGGAGAAGGGGCGCGGCCGGCGCGTCACCGGATCCGCTCCTTGTATGGCTCTTCCCGGCTTGGCCCGCCGCCCCGCGACCCTCCCTGCAGCCGCCAGGGCCCCTCCCGCGCCCAGCCTGGCTCACACTGCCGCCCACGCCCCCGGGCCGGCCAATCGCCCCCCCTTGGGAGGGAGCCGGGGGCGGGAGGCGCTGCATGCCCTGATTCCGGCCGGAGCTGGGGACCGCTGCAGAGCGCTCCCTCCCCGCGCCGCGCGGGCGGAGGAGAGCCCAGGGGCGCAGAGCCTCCGCGGTATAGGTGTGGGTAGCCTGGCGGGAGCGGCAGCAGGGGCGGGGGAGAGGGGGCCCGCGGCAGCGGGAATCCCTCCTTTCCTAAGAACCAGAGGAGATCCGGGGGAGGCCGGGCCCTCCCACCCCTAGTTCTCCACCGAGTGAAGTGGAGGGGAGGAGAGAGAGGTTGTCATCCACCCCCACGACGATGTGCAGCTCGGGAGTTCCTCCCACACGTCCCCGGCCCGCGTGGCCCTCCCACGGAGTGAGGCCCGGGGATCCTCTCCTCCTCCTTGTCAGTACTCCCACTCCCCCTGAGAAATGCATGTTCCCCCAACCCCGACTCCCCAGCGAGGAACGCGGGATCCACCGCGCCCACACGGCCAACGAGGAGGGACTCCTCCCACGCTGAGCTGGTGTGATCCGGGGTCGCTCCCCCACGCCCCCCTCCTCTCCTTTCCCTCTCCCGCGGCCCGGCCGCGCGCGCTCCGAAAACAGGCCTCGGGGAACATAGCCGCCCCCGGGATCTGCTGCCTCTCTGGGAGGTGACAGCGCTCGGGGTCGGCAAACAGGCAGCCCTTGACTGCAGGGCGCCGGCAGTCAGCAATGGGGACAGCCCTGTGGAAGGCGAGGGGGAGGGTAGAGAGCAGGGGAGGTCGTCGTGGTGGCTCAGAGACTGTGGTTCGGCAGGCTGCTGCCGCAACTCAGTGGCGGGCCCTTCGCAGGCAGCAATAGACAGCGACTGCGCCTGGGCCTGCTGGGCCCTCCTGCCATCCCGTGGCCAAAGGGGTGCTTTGGAACCATTAGGGAATTTATGGAGGGTTTGGTGCACGTGTTCCCTATCCCCTCAACTTCATTCCTTCTCCTTCACCACCAAAACTGCACATCCTCGACCCCCAAGGTGAGGAGTTCTCGCCTCCCGCGCAGCCGCTATGCAGCTACGAAATCTCCCAGCCACTGCGCTCAGCCGGGTGTCAGCACAGGGTCAGGGGCCCAGGGAGCAGCAGGGCTGTGGGCGGCGCATCGGAGGGAGGGCGGCACAAAAGTTCCCGGGATACTGGACCAGAGATCCCTGACCCGCTGGAATCCTCCTCAGAGGGACTTTGTCCCAGTGCCAGGCAGGATCCTGTACGCGAGAAGAGCGGCCGGGGCAGGGTCGGAGCGCACACCTTCCGGGTTCCCCAGAAGTTCCCAGGCTGCAAAGGGACCCCGCCGAGTGTTTTCAATTCTCTTTCTTCCTGCTGGGGGGCTGTTAGAGGCCACTTGCGAACGACCCCACCCCACGGCGCCCTGTCCTACAAGCGCGCTCTCCTGGTGCAGACATCAAATAAACACACAGGCGATTATTGCTCTTTCACCCCCGCGCTGCGTGCTTTACGCCGCACGTTCAGTTACACCCCTCTTTCCTCTCTCCTCTCGAATTTTCTTTCCTTCTTCTCTTCTATTTCTCTCTTTCTCTCTCTCTTTTTTTTAAGATCCGCGAGCGGTGCGGGCGCCGCACGTTGGCTGCGGCCCGCTTCCTGCTTTCTAATGTTCCATTGTGAGGAGCTTCCATTGTGACGTCGCGCCCCTTCGGCTGGGCTTTGTCTGTCCATATATGGGCAGCTACGTCACGGAGCTTTCCCGGGGCTCAGATAAATAGGCTGGTGGAGTTCCCTGGCTGGGAGCTTTTGGGCAGCAGTGCGCTTGCTAGGAAGCTGCGGGGCTGGTGGTGGTGGTAGCAGCGGCAGCAGCAGCGGCAGAGGCGGCGGCGGCGGCAGTGGCGGCGGTGGCGGCGGTGGCGGTGGCGGATCGGGGGGCGGGGGGGCCGCGGGCGCGCGTCTGTTTGTGTTATCAATACTGAGGCCGCGTGCGACCCCCTTGGGCCGAGATCCCCCCCCGGCCCAGCACCCACCCACCCACCCCGCACACGCCCCCCCCCCACGCCACGACCCAGCCTCTTACGGCACCAGCTGAGGCACCCAAGAGGATTACCCTCCTTTGCCCTCTCTCCCACCCACCCCCCAAAAAGAGAAGATCCCCTCCCCAGGCCCACCCCTTCCCCTCTTCCCTCCCCCCTCCTCCCGAACTTTCCCTCTCGCATGCTTTTCCCCTGCACCACGGATCGCCTCTCCGATGCCGCTTGCCTGGAAGCTGCGTTAAGAGCGAGCGGCGGCGGTGGCGGCGGCGGCGGCGGCGGCAGCTCGGGAGTGCTATGACCGGCAAACTCGCCGAGAAGCTGCCGGTGACCATGAGCAGTTTGCTAAACCAACTGCCTGACAATCTGTACCCCGAGGAGATCCCCAGCGCGCTCAACCTCTTTTCTGGCAGCAGCGACTCGGTAGCCCATTACAATCAGATGGCTACAGGTAAGGGCGGCGGGGAGGCGGCGAGGAAGGAAAGGGAGAGAGGAAGAGGAGGAGGGAACGAGCTAGCGATGGATGGATGGATGGATGGATGGATGGATGGATGGATGGATGGATGGATGGATAGATGGATGGATGGATGGAGATATGGGGGGCGCGCTGGGAATTTTCCGGGGGTCGAGTTGCTTTTCCCACCCACTCCTCCCGCCCTCCCCGATCGGGAAGGCTCGGTTGGCGACGCCACGGTAGAGGCTTCGGTTCTCCCGGGTGGGGGCAGCCGCCGACCGAAGGGAGGTAGGTGCAAGCGGCTCTGGGGTTCTCCACTTAGGGAGCGCGATCGCCGGGCTGTGCGCAAGGCGTAATGCTGTCGCCCCCTTTCCCAGGAGGAGCCCAACGTCCCTTTTCACCCGCGCTCTCCCCCCTTACTCCCTCAGCCTCCCACCCGGGATGGAGCCATGTGCGGCGTGGAGTCCCCGCGGTGGGAGAGGTACTGCGACGCTGCCTTTCCAGGGCTTTCAGCAAAGCCGTGGGGGTGTGGGGACGGCGGGGAGGGGAGAAGGTGGGGGCCCACCCGCGCGGGGGCTGCCACAGGGGACGATCCCCGGACCGAGGAGCTTGGGAAGAGCGGCCACTCCCGCCATGGAGACACCGGCCGGTTTTCCGCCGCCCTCCACTCTCGCTAAGCTGAAGCTGGGCTTTCCCCCTCCAGCAAAAGCCGAAAGCTCCTTCAGGCCCGGAGGAGACTGGGGCTGGGGGAGGCGGCGGGAGAGCTCCCTTTGCGGACAGCACCCCTCTACGCGCCGCGGACAAAGCGTCGGAGCCCTCCGGGTCAGCTCCCCGGGCGCAGTGCGCACCGGGGGCTTCGTCGGGGCAGGAGAGGCGCGGGGTCCGGCGCGGACAGCGCTAGGGGAAGAGGCCGAGTTGTGTGCGCTGGAGAGCGAGAGCCCGGCGCGCTTCGGGTCTGAAACTACCTGTAGCTGCAGCTACCTGCCCGCCCCACCTCGGGAATAACAACAATGCTTCTCGCGCTCGCGCCTGTGTGTGTGTGTGTGTGTGTGTGTGTGTGTGTGTGGTACGGGAGTGTGTGTGTACGGCGTGTGCGGTGTGTGTGCAGCAGCCACTCCACACCCCGATCAGTAGTATTTTCCTGTATCCAGGTTGCGCCCGGGAGCGCGGCACCGCCCGCTTTGCGCCTGGCGCAGCCTACCCCATGCGCTGCGCACTCCACCCGGCCGCACCTCCACACCTGGGCAAGGACCTGGGCGCCCCTGCCTGGGAGCCGACTCGGCTTCACTCACCCCTCCCCTCTCTCCCCCGCTCTCCGCAGAGAATGTGATGGACATCGGTCTGACCAACGAGAAGCCCAACCCGGAACTCTCTTATTCGGGCTCCTTCCAGCCAGCCCCTGGCAACAAGACCGTGACCTACTTGGGAAAGTTCGCCTTTGACTCCCCTTCCAACTGGTGCCAGGACAACATCATTAGCCTCATGAGCGCCGGCATCTTGGGGGTGCCCCCGGCCTCTGGGGCACTCAGCACGCAAACCTCCACAGCCAGCATGGTGCAGCCGCCGCAGGGGGAAGTGGAGGCCATGTATCCGGCGCTGCCCCCCTATTCTAACTGCAGTGATCTCTACTCGGAGCCTGTGTCTTTCCACGATCCCCAGGGCAACCCCGGGCTCGCCTATTCCCCCCAGGATTACCAATCGGCCAAACCGGCCTTGGACAGCAATCTCTTCCCCATGATTCCTGACTACAACCTATACCACCACCCCAACGACATGGGCTCCATTCCGGAGCACAAGCCCTTCCAGGGCATGGACCCCATCCGGGTCAACCCGCCCCCTATTACCCCCCTGGAGACCATCAAGGCATTCAAAGACAAGCAGATCCACCCGGGCTTTGGCAGCCTGCCCCAGCCGCCGCTCACGCTCAAGCCCATCCGGCCCCGCAAGTACCCCAACCGACCCAGCAAGACCCCGCTACACGAGCGGCCCCACGCGTGCCCGGCGGAGGGCTGCGACCGCCGTTTCAGCCGCTCGGACGAGCTGACCCGGCATCTGCGCATCCACACGGGCCACAAGCCCTTCCAGTGCCGGATCTGCATGCGGAGCTTCAGCCGCAGCGACCACCTTACCACTCACATCCGCACGCATACGGGCGAGAAGCCCTTTGCCTGCGAATTCTGCGGGCGCAAGTTTGCGCGCAGCGACGAGCGCAAGCGCCACGCCAAAATCCACCTCAAGCAAAAGGAGAAGAAGGCGGAGAAGGGGGGTGCGCCTTCTGCGTCCTCGGCGGCCCCGGTGTCCCTGGCCCCTGTGGTCACCACCTGCGCCTGAGGCTCGGGCCCCCAGATCACACTTTTCCCCTTCAGTGTCTCCCGGCTGCTGGCCTGAATGCAGCCGGAAAGCTAGCCACGGAGGCGCAGGGGCCGCGCCCTGGCCTCTCCATGGACGTAAGGCCCCTTGTTTCCCTTCGCTGTCCCCCGTTTCCACCCTTTCACACCGGCCAACGGTCGGGGGCCAGGGCAGGAGGCGCCTTCCCCTTGCTGCCCCCCATTAGCCAAGGCGTGGGGGCGGAAAGGTGGCGTCTAGCCCGCTTTGTTCAGTTGGGATCGTCTTGATCCAGGGGCCGCCGGGCCGGGCCAAGGACCTGCGGGGGACTGAAGGCTGGGCCCGCCCAAGCCTCGCTGGACCCAAGCACCTCACGGTTCTCCCCACGTCTCCCTCGGCTCCCCATCGAAGACCCGAGAGGGGGAGGGGGTAAGGAGCGCACCAAAGCGCAGAGCTTGCTGCCCGCCGCACGCACGCGCGCCTGCGTGCGGGGATGCGCGCGAGTGTGCGTGCTCGCGTGAGTGTATGTGTGCGTGTGTGTTTCTGTGTGTGTGTGTGTGTGTGCGTGTGCGCGCGCGCGCGCTCCGACGTGTGTGTGCGAGACTCTTGAGCTGAACTGGGCTATGTCCACCCCAAACTCTTCCCCACCTCGGGTCCCCAGGCCGCTGGGGGCCTGCACGTGGCGGGACGAGACGGTCTTCCATCTGCTCCGAAATAATGTTTCTCACAGAAATGCCTCGGGTGCCGCCGCCGCGGTGCTGCTACCGCCGCTTAGGGTTTGGCCCCTCAGAATCCCTCCTTTTCCGAGCGCTTCCCTCTCAAGGCCTCAGGGCAGTTTGATCTTCGGGGAGAAGAAGCAGCCATCACTGAACCTGCCTTTAAAAAAAATGTGTTTCCTCGGCCCCAGAGATTTTTAAATCTCTGTTCCTGAGTTTGCCCTCTGCCCTTTTTCCCCCTCCTCTCCCTTCTCCCCTCTAAGCCTTTTCCCATCTCTTTCCAAATCTTTTTCCAAAAAGGCAGGCCTCAACCAACCACCCCATTTTGCCATCTTTTTGTTCTCTCACTCACATACCCATTTCTCTTCCCACCATTAATGGGAATGCAGCCTTTCTTTTCCTCTCTCTCTTTGTCATCACCAACACAACAGGTAGAATTCAAATTTATGAATACGGTGTGTGTGTGTATGTATGTATATATGTGTGTCTACACACACACACATATATACATTTATATATAACATGCACACAATATGTATTCCTAGTAAAATAAAACCTCTAAGGTACTTGGCTATCCAGTGCAGTGCACCGGAATAAAGAGAACTTGTAGGCATTTACAGCTTTAAATGATTTATTTTTTATGAAAAATTTAACTGATGAGATTATATCTACATGTGTGTATGTGTGTGTGAGTATGTATATATACATCCATATACACACATATACACACATCTCTGTCCAAATTTTCCTCAAAGCTATGGGGATGTTTGCATTAATCCATGTTGCTGAATGAGGCACATCTTCTCCATACCCCAGTCTCACCTTCTCCCCGCCCTACCTCACCTCTTCTCAGGCACCCCCTCTCCCCAGCCTCCTCCACACAGGGGTGACTCTTTGGAAGTGGAGTAGTAGGGAAGGTTACTCTCTGACACAGCTTCCAGTGCAGTCTTGCCTGAATGTACTGTTCCCTGTTAGCGTTATTTCTCCTGTGGTCAGTAAGCTGCCCAGAGAGAAGGAACAAAGGTCTGGAGTTTACAGAATGTCTGTTTTTAAAGTCACTTTATGCATTTCCCACTTTTTTTTTTTTTAAAGAAAAAAGCACCGGTTTTTTTGGTGGTGGATAGATAATACTAAAGGAGTCTAGTGAAAGGGGGGAAAAAATCAAAGAGCAGGGGACTGTGGACTTCCAGGTACTTGGACTTTTTGTAGAAGGAGAGAGAAGTGGATGAAGTTTGCCGGGAGGGCCCATATTTTTTCAGCTGAAGGGTAAAATCTTTCTTTGCAGAGACAGTATTTTGCTGAATACTTTTTATAATGTGATGATTATTAAAAACAAAAATTTTGGTCACTTCAAAGCTGGAAGGAGGAATCAGATATCCTTTAATATTTTTTCCTTACTCCTTCTGGTATATGCATGTCACTGCATGATAACTCTGAGTTTTCCTTTGTTTTAATAAAACTGTTCTCAGACATTTAAGCTAAACTAAGAGAAAACTAGCTTTGTTGCCAAAAGGTTGTGCTATCCAGATTTTTTATATGTCTGCATGTTTTAAGAAAAAAACAGCAAAAGAAAATGCACTCTAACTTATGTGAACTGAGAGAAAAAAATCAGGTTTTAAACAGGAAAACCTATGGGGAATGATATTTTTTGAAAGACTTTTGTATAAAGTTGAGTACTTAGAAAAAGACAAACCAGATGTAATATATTTTGTGGATGTTTTTATTTCTTGGATTTATAGTACCTTATACTAAGGTTAAAAAAATATGCTTGTTATCGTGAAAAGGTGAAATTCTTCACCAACATTTCATTTGCTCCTTTGTCACATTGTTATGCCAATATAATATAGTTCATGAAAACAGCATTTTTAAAAACTGAAATATTGAAATGGTGTAATGTTGTACCATTTGCACTGTGAGCAAATGCTAATACAGTAAATATATTGTGTTTGCTGACAATCAGACGGCCTAGAAATCTCCTTATTTTATTTCTTGTTTTCATAGCATAAAGTTTTGGTTTGGCCCGTTTTTTGTCTTGTTTTGTTTCTGGCTGGTGGTTGGTCTGATAGGTTCTTATGCCTGGTTTTTGTGGTTCTTGCTCTGAAACCCCTCACCGTGGAAACATGGAGTCTGGTGTTCTTAGAAGTCGGTTAGAATTTCGTGTGGGTTCTGGCGTTTCAAACTCAATGTTGAGTGTTTACTCTGGTTCTCAGAGAATTCTACTGTGGTTCTAGGGATTCTCCTCCACCCTTCTGGGAGCCTCAAACTGCCAGAGAGATTAGGTGAACAGATTAGATAAGCTCATGGGAGCCGGGGCTGATGACTGGAACCTTCTAGAATCTTTCTCTCTGGTTTCCAATGGGTATTTGAGAGTAGAAGGGAGGGGATCTCCTGGCTTATGAACTATTTCTCTGGTGGCTTCAGGGAGCACCAGAATAGGACCTGCGGTGGTCTCTGCGGCCACACTGAGTACTACTCTGGCTAGAGCTTTTGAAGCCTGAGAAACAGATGGAGATTTGAGAGGGGGTTCTTCATTGTTGGCAAGATAACCAGAAAGATTGAAAGCTTTTTGGTGGTCAGATAATTGGGAAAAATCAGGTTTAAAAGCATTACAACGCAGTCACACTTGGACAGGATACTCCAGGCCTCATTATTTGTAGCTGCCTGTCCTAGCTCTTATGAGCTACCCAAGGAGCCGATGCTTAGAAGAGAAGAAAGAACACAGGAATTTGGAGAAATACAGGGAATGTCTTATAGAGCAGTAATCCCTCCCATCTTACAACTTCTATCACCCATAGAAGTGATGCTTCCCTACCCTATGAGCTTTCTTCTCCAGAACCTTCCCTTTCCTTAACTGATGTGATTTGCCAGCCCTAGAGCTTTCTCCGTTTCTCTTGAAGAGATATGTACCCTCCACTTCCTTCCCGTGTCCACATCTCCATCCTGCTCCCTTCACCTTATTTCCCATCGCTTTTAGAATCCTTTATCATTGGGAGGCTTGTTCTAGAACAGTCTTTGGACAAAGCAATCCTCTCTCTCCTGCCTGCCCTCTTGCTTGGGTTTCTCAGCCATGCATTTTGCATATTATCTGCCTCAGCAACATTTAGGGGCTTGGTGTCTGATACAGAGCTATGTCAATGTAGCGTGACATTATGAATGGGGGACAGTGTCTCAACGCCTGGGGTGCCATTCAGGCCAGCCATACAGTGACAGAACTATACTATAATGTCCCTGCTCAGAAACTGCTCTTATCACCGCCCCCCCGCCCCCCACCCCACCCCCACCCGACCCCTGCATCCTGCCCTCCATTTAGGCCCATCACAGTGAAAAATGTGGGTGGTATTTCTGGTTGGCTATAGTTACTGAGACGTTGAAGGCAGACCTGGGTGGAGGAGGTGGGCTCTGGCCTTAGAAAAGAATGTTTTTGAAGTAAGAGATCAATAACAAGAACGCAAGATGCAGTCTTAAATTTTCTCGCCCACACAGTTCTAGGTCACTGGCTGCCATCTTGAATTCCCTTCTCTCACCTCATGAAACTTTGAAACTTCCAAGCTGCAACTTTGTGTACAGCCACAAGGAGGTATCCTTCTTTTTTAACAGAGGGAATCCAAGATGGCCGAAAAGTCCTAATGATGGAGCATATAATCCATCTCTTTGCTAAACTGGATGAATCCTTCCAGATTTCTATGTGTTTTTCAAGTGCACATCGTCAGAGGAAGATAGCTTACACAGTTAGCATTCAGCCCCACCTGCACCTTCTTCAATCAAGCCAGGCCTTCAGAGTGATACTTTCGTCAACAGTGTACTATGCGGCATGATTAATAAACTCACTTCCCATTGGTGCATATTGCTCAACCCATCCTTGTTCAACCACTGGGTTACTTGGCAATATGGCAGCCTGCCTGGCTGGTACCAGCCCTGTGTGGTGTAATCTCTGATTCACACCTTGTAGCTAGATAAGGCTGCCCCAGATAGCATCACACCAGCAACCCAACCTGCCTGGGTTTTGTAAATATGGGGAGAGGAGATTCAACCCTGAAACTTAGGGGTGAAGTGGGGGTATGGTAGAGGAAAGGCCTGGATGGGGCTATCATGAGAAGGAATCAAGGGAGGCTTTGCAAAGGAGAGGCCTAGGAACAAAATCAGGAATAAAAGTGTGGAAACTCTAAGTTGTTTGGGGGTGAATGAAAGGATGCCCTCCCCCCATGCACATACCCCTCCAGAGTGGCCTACGGAAGGTGATGACTCTTTGCAAAATTGTACTCAGTTAAATGGAATTGGATACAAATGAGAAGATACTTTGTGAGAACTGGGGGCAAGGAATAGCTTACTTATATTTTTATATGGTGGTGGTTGTGGTGGCGGTGAGGTGGTGGTGAGTGAGTGTGTATGTGTGTGTGTGTATGTGTGTTTTTATGTATTATTCACAAGTATATTAAAAGGAATAGGAAGATGGATTCCGGTGAATGTAGGCAGGCGCTATGGCCAATCGTTACTGATCCCCTTTTGCTAGTCCAGAATTTGCTTGCCATAGATGAGGGGGTTGTGAGCTGCCTTTTCCCAGCCTTGATCAGCTCCCCTTGTGTCCTGGAATAATAAACCCGGGGAAAGTAGGAGACCTCTGTGTGTCCCAAAGACTAGAAATCATACTGGCAGAAACCTTAACGACTAGGGGAAAATGACTTTCTAAAAGGTACCATGGGGTTTTAAAAATAGGTCAGAATCCTAAATCTATCTCAAGTGGTTCTTTTTAGAAAACCCACTCTGTGTGTGGAGAGGAATGAGGTCTCCAGAAGAAGGGGGAAGATCTGAGTGACGCTTGGAACCCCTTGGTCACAGCAGTCCCTGGGACAGCCCTGAGGACATGATCACTCCCCCATCAGTCATCTAAGAAGGCCTGGAACATGTCTGGCCTCATCAGCTTCTCCCAGCATCCCAGGTCTTGAAATTTCACCACTCCTTTTGCTTGAAGTTTACCATCCATGCCACCTCTAATATTTTCCACGATGATCATTTTCGCAACCCTCTACAAGAACAGAGGTGGGCCAGGGTTGGGGGCAGTGTCACGGGGCTTTCCCCAACTTGTGCTGAAGTCTCTGACGTGTCCATGCCCAAGCAGGAAGGGACCAGGCCCCGACTCTCCTGCCTGGGATCCTCATTCCCCATCTTCATCACGACTGCTTCATCTGGGCTCTGGAATTGGGGTCGTCCCTGCCGCTGCCCCTGCTGGCTACCAGGGGCACAGCGCTTCTCTGCCCACTGACCTGGGCATGAAAAACCTATGTCTTCCTTTCTGGCAAACACACAGATGGCTAGAAGAAAGGTTTCCGAGCAATCTTACTAAGGAGGTAATACAAACAGATCATGGACGCAAAGCCGCAAACAAGAATTAGAGAATACAAGGTTCTAGACGGTGCTGGCTACTTAAAAGAACATGGGGCTGGTTTACTGAGATCCTGCTCTGCTCTCAACGTCTCTGGATGAAGGACGAACAAGGCAATCTCTGGGCCTTGGAATGCCTTTCCTGGACCTCAGGAACCCCACTCTGCTCCTACAGTCTCCTCCTTTACCCATTCCTGGGGGCCTCCAGGACTCTGCAACCCTCCATTTCCATCATCACTCCAGTGATGTTCTCTCATTTGCATGGCGCGTGATCGCTAGACCTTCAGGTGGCTCTCCCCATGAGGCCTGCCCAGGGCCTGCAGCCATCTCTACCTTGGACCTTTCACAGTAGCATCATGACCCGACCAAAAACAGAAGCTCTTTTCTAATCTGGCCAACAGCAGACTCGAGTCCCCTTTGGGGTCACCCACTGAGTTCCCAGCAAGGGGCTCAGGAATGCTTCCATCTCTCAGCTCCCTGGAGGAAAAGAGATGTCTTAAAGCCCCTGAGGCTGGAGACAGCCCAGCCCTCCATGGGGGAAGTTACCCTTGTCTGAAGTTACCCCTGCGTTCTCTGGGGTGGTTCACGCCAGGGCTTGACCGCTTACCCAGAATGCATCTGGTCCCTGTCTCCACCAAAGGGAGGGAGATTAGTGACCAGAACAGAACTGGGCCTTCAGGAACGTTGGCTTCTTCTCAACGACAGGCTGCAAGAGCTCTGGCGCTTTTAGTCCTGAGGGTTTTTCCCCTCCGGGTGCCCAAAGTTCTTCCATTCTTCCTTGTTCCCTTCTCCCCACTACTTAGGAAGGTCAGGCCATCTGAGCAGGAAAGCAGAAAATTTTCCGGTTCCTGCATGACCCTAGGGTACTAAGGAAAGCTTCCTTGGGGGCACTTGTTACTTACTCAGATCTCTGTCCTGAAAATTGAGAGGCAGTTTGATAACCCAGCAGCTACTCCAGCTTTTCCTTTGGGGCCGTTAACCTGCTTTGGAATCACCACCTCCATCCTCGATCTGAATCCCACCTCTTGCCACTTTCTTGCATCGTGACTGTCAACACGTTTCTTAGTCTCTCTGGATGTCACTTTCCTCCCGTCTGATCATTACTCTTGTGGGGTTCAAAAGAAGTGATGTGTATGGGGCCTGATTCAGTGTGGGTGCTCCATAAACGTTACTCATCTTCCTTGTCCCTTGCCCCTGCCCCCTTTCCCCATCCTCCAAACCCAGATGTGAGAAAGTGGGCTCAGGCTCCACCAGGGATGGGTACACCGATTCAAAGACGGCCAGAGGAACTTGCAGTCCTCACGACCACTCCCAACCCCAGCCGTCCACTGGACATCTGTATTCGGAAAATGGATCCTCTCCACCCCCAATCTGACCAGAGGACACAAGTTCTGTCCCCTCTTGGCCACAGCTGCTGCTCGTTGTTGCCATTTCTTGACCTGGTTCCTGACCCCTTCCCAGGTCCTTTTGTCTCTCTCACTTAGATGGGTGGGTGTAACACCTTCCTGATCCAGTATCATCTGCAAAGTTAATTAATGTGTCATTGAGCTATTGCCTGCTTCCTGATCCTTACCAGGGATTTAAATAAAACGCAACAGCCCCAGCTCTTCCCCAACAGTCCCTCACCCTGGATCTGAGACTTGTTCTTAGTCATCAATCCTTGACCTCAGCCTTCTAGCCAGTTCTCAGCTTCCAGCCCCAGGGCTGGTGGCACTGCCACCCCCAACCCTAGTCTGGGAGCAGAAGTGTCATCTAAGGCTTTAATGGCAGTGATGGTCTATGAGAGAATCAGGGATGTCAGGGCCCTTACCTCATCCCACCCCCCTGGGTGGGTTCCCCTAGATTTGTAGAGTCCTAGGGGACCTTGAGAGGCAATTTAGTCCAACACTGCTTTTCGGGTAAGGAAATAGAGACCTCCAGAGGTCCCGTGGCTTGTCCAAGGTCACACATCCAGTAAAGGCAGAGCCAGGATTTCAGATCCAGACTATCAGTGGAGGGTCCCATAAGAAGGTGCCGATTCCTTCATTTATTTAATAAATATTTATGGAAGGATATAGCCATCAACAACAACAAAAATCCCTCCATTCTCAAAGATTCTCTTCTCCAGGGCAGAAACAGGTAAAAAACAAACAAGCAAATACATAATATGTCAGACTGTGATCTATATCGCAGAGAAGAATGCAGCAGAGGAAGAAGGAGTGCTGGCGAGCAGGTTACCATACATTACAGGGTGGTCCGGGACAGCCTCACGGGGAAGGGGCCTCTGTGCACAGATGCAGGAGGTGATGCAGCTGGCCACACAGGGGCCTCTGGGCAAGAGCACTCTGGGCAGAGGGGATGGAGAGTGTAAAGGTCCTGGTGATGGTGTTCTTGGGCTATTCAAGGAATCACGTGGAGCCAGAGTGTCTGGAAAGGAGTGAGGCAAGGGGTCAGCCATAGGAAGAAGTCAGAGAGGTAGTGTGGGACCAGATCACAGAGAAAGCAAACACAATCTGAAGACTCATGGTCAGGGAGAGCCCCCCCCAACCTGCCACCGAGCCCCTGGGGAGAGCCACAACCCGTACCTGGGTGTCCTCTCCCTCTGTCCAGGCTGCCTCTCCTTTCAGCCTTCAAATCCCCCTTCCCCTGCTTGGCTTCTTCATCTCCCTGACTGCAGTCTTCTTAAACTTTCTTCCACGTCCTCTCAGAGGCCACCAATGCCTCCTAAACTCCAGCTTGTCCACAGAGAGACAGAACTGCCTCCCTTGAGAACCAAAGCCTGCGAACCCTTTCTCTTCCCGTTGCCACCTGCCTTGGTACCAAGTTCCTAATAAGATGGATGACCCTTCCTGCTGCCCGACCTGAGAGTGGGAATCTCCCGTGGCCTCTTCTCTCAGGAACTGCCCCTGCAAAGGCAGCTCCCTCCTTCTGCGGCTGCATTGGCCATGTCTCCTGCCTTGGCAAAGAGCTGGTGGATGGCCACGTTCCTCTGATAGGATCATATTCTTACCCCAGCCCTGAACGTGTAAGATGGGACATTCCTGAAATCACTTCATCCACCATCTTCCCATCCACAAGCTCCAGCTCCCTGGATTGTTGCAAATCTCAGTCTTGGAGAATCATTTCTATACACTTGTCTGAGCAGTTTCATTCTGGAGGAGGAAAATGTCTTCCCCTTGCCTTTTCTTTGGTCTTCCGCTTCGTGTCCTTCCAAAAGCCCCCATCAGTGTCTGTCTTTCCGTGGCAACTTGGCATCAACCAGAGCTTCTTTGCATCTATTCATTTATCCATTAATTTAGCAAAACTGTATTAAAGCAGGTCCAGTGCCTGCCCTGGGGAGGGGAGGGAAGCAGCAGGCAGTACAAAGACGAACATGCACAGGACACTGTCCCTACCCTCGAGGATCTTCCATTCTGTCAAGGGAGAGGCAGAAGCATAAACAGACTATTTCAATACATGGGGCCTGGTGTCATGGGATGGTGGTCCCTGATAGTAAGGCACCTAAATCAGAGTCTAGTGGGAGGCGGGGGAGGCGGGGGAGGTAAGGGTGGGTTGAGGGAAACTTCCTGGGGGATCTTAGAAAGTCCTCTCCCAGGTCCCACAATAATAAGGAAACCCCAAAGGTACTGAGAACTTACTACCTGCCAAGTGCCGTGCTAAGGTCTCTTGTGAATTATCCCATTGGACTCTAGGTAGAGTGGATTACCTGGGATGCTCCCCTGGTGGCCTGTAGGGCTGCTCACTCTCTTGTCCTTTTCCCCAAAGAGGAAGAGAAAATTCCAGTGGCCCACAGTCCCCAGGAAACAACCTAGCAGCTTGGAATCTCTGGAGCAGGCCCAGCTGGCTCGGTGGAGGTCGTCCAACCCAGATGACACTTCCCTGTGTTACATCCTGGTCGCTACTTCTTGCTACAGGGCAGCCATTTCTGGGGCTGGGGGGAGGGGTTAGGATGTGGGTTCCATCTTCTGATTCTCCTCGGTCTGTGCAGAGCATCCCTCCTGCTGGCCTCCCCGCCTGCTCCTCAGCCCAGAACCTGAGATGGTGAGCTGGGAGTAAAGACCGCCCCACACCCTCTTTCTTTTGGGCACTTAGAGTTCAGCTTCCACAATTCCAGACACGGACAGACCTCTGCCTTCCCCCTCCTCAGCCTACCCACCTGCTTCTCCTTTGCTGCTGTTGGAAGAGCTCAGGCTCTCAGCCAAAAGACCAAAGGCGTAGCTTCAGCCCTAGCATTGCCTTTCCCTCTGTGTTAGACCATAGGTCGATCTTGGAACCTGGTTGAGCCTCTGTTCTCCCATCTGTACAATGGAGTTCATGCCCCTCCTCTCCACAGGGCTATTGAGCAGATGTGCTGCTATGTAAAATTGTGAAAAAGAGCTATTCTGTCCCAGAAACCTGAAGAAGACTGTTGAGGGATGCTTTTCTCCTTTGACAGGTGAATATTCCAGGCAGATGTTCCCGGCAGAGCTAGGAGCTAGGTCTGAGCTCTTCCTACTAGATCAGGTGAGGAAACCGCACAGGGTCCAGATGGCTCAGAGGTGACAAGCTCAGGAATGAATGGTCCCTGCTTCACAGAAACTTCTGGGTCTTGGGGCGCTGAAATCTACATCCAATGAGAATCTAGATCGTCAAACAACTGTACACCTCTGGGCTCCACTACATCAGGAGTCAGGCGATCTGGCTGTCGGTCTTGACTCTGAGATTAGGACAAAATTGTATGATGCTTGCAAAGTCACCGTCCCCCTCTGGGTCTTAAAGTCCTAGCAGGAAAGTGAGTGGTGCTAGTGGTAGATCTATACAGCACCCCCAGCTCTGATGTTCTGGGACCAGCACACAGTACACACAAGACCCACCCCTTCACCTCCCCACAGCGGGGCTGAGCCAGAGCCTACAGCGGCAGGACGGCAGGACGCGGGAGAGACCTCTGCTCCTGACCTCCTGGGCCTGAACTTAATGATCCTGCTTCCTGCTGCTCAGACTTTCCGGCCTCTCTCCAGACCCACTGGCTCCCTGGGCCCTCTGTTCCCTGACTATAGTTCCTTCTGGCCTGTGTCTGTGGTGGGGGAATGTTCTGCGGCTGTGATTGTTTGGGGAATGTGCTTTTTAACCCTTTCTCTCCCTTATTTGTCTGCAAAGTGCATAGAAACGGGCATTTAGTGAGGTCCCCTGGTTTGGGGTCCCGTTCGATCCAAATGCTCTCAGAGTGGCCTGAGGGGCGTGGACGGTCAGCCTCCCGCCCGTGGACTGGAAGGCCCCGGAGGGTGGCCGGCTCCTGGCAGGAGCCACTGCCCCGCTGAGGGAGCTGCAGGGCCTGGAGGGCTCAGAAGCTCTGCCTCTGGGTCTCCACCCTGAAGACGCATACGGCGGGGAGTCCTCCATGTTTGGATATTAGCCCCAAACCCACCACCTGAGCCTCTACCTCTCCTACCGGGAAAGGCCTCTCAGGAGGTTCTGGAACCTCATTCCTTCTTTCCAACCCCAAAGCCCAAAGCCCAAAGCCCACCCTCCTCCTAACGGGCTGCCCGGAACCAGCAGCGTCTCCCAGCCGGCACACTCTCTCTCCCTTATCTAAACATCACCTATTTATTCCACCCCTCACCCCACTGGAGCATCTGCTGGGTTTCCCAACCACCCCTGGGTCAAGCCTGTGTCGGATGGGTTGAGTCATTACCTCCACCTCCTCCCCAACTCTCCCAGGTCCCAGGGCTTGGTCTGGTTTAGCAGGCTGGGAGGGACGAGGCATTCCTCCCACGCAAGGAGAATCCAAGGCCCTATGGGCCTCCTGGGACAGGGATTTTCCTGACGTTCAGCCTACCTTTGTCTTCCCTGGAACAATACCTGGTGGGTCCCCCTATGTCAACACCAGAGACCCCTCCATCACCCATTTGACCACCCAACAGATGGCCTGAGTTTGCTTCCTGCCCAGCTCTCCCCTGCAGCGCCTTCTCTGAGTACTCACAGAAACTTGGACGCAGCGACTAACCTCTCTGGGCCTCAGATGACACATCTCTGAAATGGGGATAATAATACCTCGCCTGCCTCAGGCAGGACCCTGGGCCAGCCGATTTCCCAATGTCCTCTTCCGGTTCTCTTAGGTCTGCTTATTCTCAGCTCTTTCTCGCCCCTACTCTGAGAACAGCACCTCATCTGCACCCACTTGGGATTCTTAGCTCGCTTCTTCCCCATCCTTGGCACACCAGCCTTCTCCCAGCAGCTCTGTCCTTGGCTCCCACCTCTCTCCCATCCACATCCCCCTACCCTTGAGTCTCTCCAGACTTTCTTATAGGAATCTCCAAACAAATCCAAGAACAGGCCTCCAGACACCACCCCATCCCACGCCGCCACCAGAGGTTCAGGTCACTACTTCCCTCTGCATTCCCCCGGCATCGTCCAGGGAACCCCAGAGGTTACAGAGCAAAGCCCAGTTTCCCTCTGGGGTCCGGAAGATGGGCTCTGGCCTCTGTTCATGCAGCATTTTGGAGCTGGCGGGGCCCTCAGCGGTCCCTTCTGTGTGCAGCCCGCTGGCGGCAGGGCGGGGGTGGGGGGTGTGCGGCGGGGGGTGGGGGCTCCCCTCTTTGTACGCGCCCTGCACACATGCTCACAGCGGCCTCACTCAATTCTCCCGCAAGCAGTCTCTCCTGCCCTCCCTCCCCCTCTCGATTTCTCTTTCTGCGCTGTGCTCCTAGAACACACCCTCCCAGCCCACCGATCCTACACATGCCACTGCGCTTTACAAGCATCGGCTCCAGAATTTCCCAGTTCTCCACTCGCTCCTCCACCCCACCCCTCTAACTCCTCCACCCCCAAAAGGGTGGGCCCCTGGCTGCCCACAAGACAGACATGCCTCAGCTTCCCCCAGCCTGCCTTTATCAGAAGAGTCTTTGCAGGCTCCTCCCTAAGCCCCTCACCTCCCTTTCCCCCTGAACGAAAGCAGCTCAAGGTCCCCAGCAGCCCTGGCAGCCCCTCCCTGGCATCTGGTGAAAGGACAGGAAAGAAGAACTGTAGGTTCTTTTTCCCCAAGACTCCTAGATTTTGCACCAAAATGCAGGGTGTGCTCCTGTTTGCATCTTTTTTTTTTTTGTTTCCTTTCTGAAAATAACCATGAAACTATCATTTCCTCCCACTGCCTTTTCCCTATCTTATTTGGATTAGCAGAGTTGCTGGGAGAGGTGCTTTGGAGCCACTGACAGCCTCCTTCTCTGACCTGCGCCTGGAGGACTCACAGGTGGCCCTCAAGCAGGTGCTGCCAGATGGGTACTGGGTCCCACAGGTTGGAAGGAAGGAGTGCAGACGCTGGGCACGGTGGGTCCACGAGAACCCCCCCCCCACCAAAAAAAAAAAAAAAAACCCAGCAACAATCAAGGGCTTCTGGGAAACCAGGTTCTGCCTGGCCTTGTCCCCAGAGTGGCATATATTGGGAAGAACTCTGCCCTGGTTTTCCCCTCAGCTGTAGCTCCTGGGTGTGGGGGAAGGACTGGCAGCTCAGCCCCCTCCCGGGCCGACAGGAAGGGAGGCTGCAATGGTTGCAGACTCTCAAAGTCTGTGTGCAGGTGGGGGGTGGGGGGAGATAAACACAGAGGAATCTATACTTACACAAGAAGGAAAATGGGGTACATGCTGGGGAATATATTGCTCTTTTTCTATTTTATTTTCATGCTCCTCCCATTCAGCCATTCTGGGCGCCCATCCTGCTGCATCAGGCAAGCCTCTAAAGATGCCAGATCCAGGGCTGGGGGCGGCGGATCCGAGAGGCCCCCAAAGGAAGCTGCGGCTCACTGCACCCAAGCGCCTTCAGGGTCCAGCCACCTGACTTTCCCTTGACTTGCTTGAGAAACTGGGTTCTCCCTCCACCCCCATCCTGCTCAGCCCTCGCTGTGGAGAGTTGCTGGCCCCGCAGGTCTCAAGCCCTCTGTGACACCTCAGAGAGGTCCAGAGGCAGCGGCTTGGGCAGAGGGAGGGCAGTTAGACACGGAGGGGCGAGGAGCCTCTTCTTGCAGGGCGCCCCGTGGCCCCGGCTCCTGGAACCTCAGCCTCTGAGGCCTGCGGCCACCTGGCTTTACCTCTGGTTGAAGATCACCCTGAGGGAGGGTCCATGGGGCCCGGGAAGTTGCAGACCCATGTGAGGCAAGGGATGGCTGGACGAGGGTCTAAGACCTGTACTGCACACAGACCTTGGCCTGGCCCTGTGGGGTTTGGGGAATCTGTGCCCCCAACCCCCTCCTCGCACTCACTTAGCCTCCCTTCCCTTCCCTGTGTGCCTTCTTTGGGGGTCCTTTGCTGATCAATCCGGAGGTGCCGCGGGTCAAGGCTGGAGGCGGGCAGCTGGTCTGGCCTCAGTGGCGCCACTGGTTCCTCCTATGTTGTGAGACCCTCTCTACATCCCCGCTCATGCTGGGTACCACCTTCTCGGGTGACCAGATTTACCCTCAGGAAGGCTGGAGTAGTGGCGTCTGCCCCATCTAATTCTTCTGGGTCGGCCTGCTGCAGCGGGGACCTCATTCTTTTCCTTTATGGCCCTCGCCTGCCCCGAAAGGCAGAAGCCTTGACGTGGTGAGCTCCTCCCCCACCCCACAGTCCTTCCAAATACATCCATCCCATATGCATCCTCTCAATCCTGCCCCTTCTTCCCCAGCGGGACCCTTCTCCTCCCCCACTCCTGTGCCAGGCTGAGCTGCTATTTGGGGCTCTGGACGGCCCTGCGGTATAATCAGTGCCCAGGGATAATTGCCACCTGCCCTGCCGGTGTCTGGGGGCTGTCTCGGCCACAGCAGCAGGGGGTGGACGCTGGCAGCCAGGCCTGGAGTGAGGTCAGGCTAGGGCAACGCTCCCCATCCCCCCAGATCTGCTCTTCGCCACCTACAGAACCTGCAAGGATTCCCCATGAAAGCCATGCTCTCCTGGGGGCTGTGCCTACCTGGGAGGCCCTGTGGCTACAGCTGGGAATGGGCGGCCATCCCAGCCAGGGGACAAAAACCTGGAGGTCACTCTATCACCCACAATCATCTCAAAGCCTGTCCCCCCTATACTGTCCCCAGTGGGTACCCTCCCGCAGCTGCAAGCTGACCGCTGGACGGCACCACGGCTGGAGCACGGGCTTTGCAGCTAGGACTTCAGTTTGACGTTCAGCACAAGCTTTCCCGGGGTCAAGCCCTCCAAGCCTCATTGTCCCCCTTCAGGGAGGAGGCAAACGAGATGACATGTGAGAGTAGGTCTCCCATAAATGCCAGCTCCCTGACCTTTTGATACTTTCTTTTCTACTCCGAGGCAGTTTACACAGCCTGGGTTTAAAACACCTGTCGTTCTCACTTGGCCGACTCTACGACGTTGGGCAATCCGTTCAGCCTCGGTTTCCTCATCAATAAAAAGGAGATAATCAGAGGAGCCTCCGCATCAAGTTACTGTGAAAAAGACACGATCTAATACGTGCCAAATGCTTAACGCAGTGCCCGTAAGTGTCAATGGTAGTTACTATTACGGGAAACTTCAGAGGGCAGAGAAGGGGGCTTGGGAGCATCCAGAGGCCAGTTGTAAGACGCTCGGGGGAGCAAAGCCTGAAGAGACAGGCCAGAGCCGATGGAACTAACTACACAGCAACCCTGGCACCTGGACATCCCCTATTGCACTGATGGCCCTGGGGGCTGAGGGTGATTTCTCCCAGGCCTTCTCCCTCTTTTAACCCCGTTTGCTCTAAGGTGCTGCCCTATACGCTTTTTGAGATCAGTGAACACCAGACACCTGTGGATGTTTTAGTTTTAAAAGAGAATCACGGGTTTCCCTGGTGGCGCAGTGGTTAAGAATCCGCCTGCCAATGCAGGGGACACGGGTTCGATCCCTGGTCCGGGAAGATCCCACGTGCCGCGGAGCAACTAAGCCCATGCGCCACAACTACTGAGCCTGTGCTCTAGAGCCCGAGAGCCACAACTGTGGAGCCCGCAAGCCTAGAGGCCGTGTTCCGCAACAAGAGAAGCCACCGCAGTGAGAAGCCCGTGCACTGCAACGAAGAGTAGCCTCCCTCGCCGCAACTAGAGAAAGCCCGTGCGCAGCAATGAAGACCCAACGCAGCCAAAAATAAATCTAAAAAAAAAATAAAAGAGAATCAGCAGTAGCAAAATCAAGATGAAGTACTTTGATCTTGAGAGATGGAAAAATAAAATTTCTTTTGTCTTTACTGTTAGAGTCCAATGCTAATTTGTCCTGACCCTTGGAACTCTTCACACAGATAGCCATGAGTGGCCTACTAGGGCCACTCAGAGCAGTGACTTCTTCCTAGGGTGGAACAACACTGTTGGGGAGAATGGGCTGCAGGGCTGGGCAGAGAAAACAGGATTCACAGGGCCAGCCAGTCCCTGACACAGCCCAGCGCCATGCCTCTCTATTTCTCTTCCCCAACCAGGCACAGAGCTCCCATCTCTGGCACCTTGGCCAACAGGCCAGACGGGGAGAGCGCCTTAGCTCTCCTGCCCCACCAGCACCACAGCAGGTGCAAAGGCCACTCTGGATAGAAAGATGAGGCCAAAGTACTAGATATCGCCCCCGTGAGGATGGAGAAGAAAAGAGAATGGTGAAGTGTGGAGCGTGGAAAGTGGGTACCATCCCCACCTGCAGGAACTTCTCAACCCCAATCCGAGCCCTGAGGATGCCAGCCCTAAGGCATTTCTTAGCCCCACCACGGCCTGGGTACCAGCCTCACATCACAGCCATGATGACTCCACTGTGCTCTCCCTCATCCTTTTCAGCCACCAGCGCCCCACCTCGGGAGCCACACGTTCAGGGACTTCCTCTGACTTCCCCTTGGTGGACCCACCTGGAGGAACAGGCCACCCAAAGCCAACTTGGACGGCGGGAGCAGTGGGCTCAGTGTTCCTCCCGCGAGCTCTCTTTCCAGTGGACGCCTCCCACTGTGGGGCAAGTCGTCAGGGGGCTGCCCAGGCTTGACAGAGCATCCTTGGACTGATGCCTGGGGCATATGTTGTCCAGGGGGGATTGTTTTCCCTCCTGGTGCGCTCTCTCTCTCTCCCTCACTCGTGTCTCCTCCCTGGCTTCTGTGAGCTAATCAGGGAGCAGGAGGGGGAGGAGGGGGATGCTGCTTGCCTTCCCCGTTATCTGCAGCAATCCACGGTGACTAATGCTCCCAGTTGGTAAAAAGGCAGTGTAATCAAAACACTTTTTTTTTTTAGTCCTTAAAGTTAGTCATTCTCCCAGAGTGGAGGAAAAAAAAGCCCACAGCAGGCACCATGAAATGCAAGCTGAGAGACTCGCGCTGCGGATGGAACTAAAGCATTGGCCATGGCAGCTCCCTGTGGGTCTGAGGCTCTGTCCCTCCTCCTCTGGGCCCCTTGGCTAGCCTTCCTCCGCACCCTCATTTGTTCTTGCTTTCCTCGATAGATATCTGGGCTGTCTGATCCCTGAAGGACTCCCATGCCAAGCTGGGATCTGCCCTTTCCTCTCACCCTGCGAGGTGCTGCCACCTGCTGGTCCTGAGTGCTCCAAACTGGAGGAGGCATATAAAAGCTCCCAGGCCGAGGCTGAGTGCCAGATCTTTTGTTAGTTAGGTGTGTGGTCATGTACTGCCCCCTCCCTTCACCCCAACCCAGCCATGGGCCAGGTTGCCCATGTTGGATTCTCCATTTTTCTACTTATTATTAGCTTCATGTTAATAATAATAACAGTACCTACCTCGTAGAGTCATTGTAAAGATTAAACAGGAACCGCTTAGAATACTGCCTGCCACATCGTGAGTGTTCAATTCACTCATAAAAATAATAACAACAAAATAACAAACTGGAATGTGTACCATCACATTGCCCTTACTCATCCATGGCAGACATTGCTAATCAACCACAGATTTCCCCATCAGTAGAAGATTCCCCAGCATCCTTAGCACAGCACTCCAGCACTCCCTAGATTTCTGTGTGGGGAAGCTGGGAGAGGAAGTATATGACAAGCGCAGAGCTGAGGGTCAATGGGGAGCAGCTGCTTACCAATTACTGCATGAAAAGCTCCGAAGAGAAGTCAGGGGTCTGATGGCAGAGCTGGTAGTTCTTCAACTCCTTTCCCTCTGGTAAATAGCTTTGTCCCCTAAAGTAGATCTCTGCTACCTGAACACTCATTAAACTTCCGGCTTAGGCTTCTGGGGAGAAAGCAGTAGTCACCAGGCTTGAAACCAGGAGCATCTGCCTCTACCCAAAGCTCCTCCAGTCTCTGCTTCCACTTAGAAACTGAATTTGCTTGTGTTCTATTCCACCCCACCCACTGAAGGGGCAGGGTCAACCTGTATTGTGCTGTCCTTTGGTTACAGAAGAGAAAGACATAGCTCCCAGCCCTGGGTCTAGAGACCCTGCCCCTGAGTTTTCCCCAACAGTGGGAGGTGTTTGTGCTTCCTCATGCTCAGCTCCCCAGGAATCAGTACATGGCATGCCACACTCACGGAGGGAAGCCTGTGGGTCCACAGGATAGCGGGATGCCTGCCTCAGCCCAGCAGGCCTCGAGCTGAACCAATGAGCCACAGGTAAGTAGACGGAGCTCAGCTCAGGGCAGGCACTCTCCTTACAGACTCCCAGGAAGCCAGCACTCTTCCTAGTCCCCTCAAACGTCCTGCTGGCTACCTGAAAGGTTTGGGGTTGAAAGTAAGCAGCACAGCCTTAGTAGGGCCTCAGTCTGAATCCTTCCATCCCAGAAGGTACATGTTTGGCTTCATTCCAAGACATCCATGATTCCTCAGACCAGCTCACTTCTCTGGGTTTGCCTCTCTGTTTGGGCCCCATCTCACATGCCTTCCCCATTCTCCTGTTTCCTGAGGGCCTCTGGAGTCAACAAGAGAGTTGACTTGGATTCTCAAACTATTGGAGACTTTGGTGATGTGATCCATCTACTCATCTTTTAAATGAGGGGGCCAAGACCCGGAAAGGAGATGGGACTCATCAGCTGTAGGGTTAAAGAACTAGAGCCCAGTACTCCTCCAGATTCTTAATCTAGAACTCATCATTCTTGCCCCGCAGGATGTGGTTTCCACCCCACAGCCCTCAAACAGACTTGCCCTGGGTTACGGCGCTTGCCTAGGTTAATACTTGGAAATTCTTTAGCACTGTGGGGCAATAACCAGGGGAGACAGAGTAGGGGGAAAGGAGGAAGCAGGTGGGGAAGCCATCCACACGCGCTGAAATTCCAGGAGCCTCATAAGCACACTGCACCCTCCGTCCATTTATCACACCCTGTGCAAAGCAGCAAGGACCGTCCTTCCCTTTGCCCACGCTCTCTGCCCCAGCTGCCCTTTGGTGACTTCTCTTCTTCCTCTTTACTCTTCAAGGCTGCTCTAGTGCTCATTGTGGCCTGTTTCCTGAGGAGTAACAATGGTGATGAAGCTGATCTGTGTGATGTGCTTGGGGGCCCACTCAAGAATGGAAAGAGAAAATATAAATGAGAGACAACCTCCCCTGGACAATTTTCTGAGCTCCCCTATCCCCCCTGGCCAAGCCCTCCACCCTGCCCTGGGAGGTCAGAACAAACTATACATTTCTTTGCCCTAGTTCATCAGCTTAGCTACTCCCCAAGCATCCCTTATAACACTAAAGCCCATTTGAAGCAGAATTCTTAGAGAGAAGGCCCTTGGGTGTCCAGCAGTTACCAGCAGCCTCACTGCCTGCTGCTCTCTCTTCTAAGGCAGGGAGATTTGGGAGGGTGAGGAAGCCAACTTGGCCCAGAACAGCTTAGGAGGGATTTTGGAAGACCCACGGCAAGTGAGCTGCTTGCCTGGAACTCAGTCCTCTTCTCAGCCACCATAGGTTCCCTCTGCCTGGACTCTCCCCAGCCCTCCCCTCAGACTCACCGGGCCAGCCTGATTTGCCTTCAGGATGTGGCTTACCCATTGGCTCCTCCCAGAAGCCTTCACTAAAACTCCATGTGCAGTTGGGAGTGAGGGGGGGCCTTACAGGCTGCCACAGCACTTTCTTTCCCATCATATATTATTACTTTGCTGCCAGTTTATCTCTCTCTCCAGGTAAGTAGCCCTGGGAGGGCATAAGGGCAGGATCCATACTGCTTTTTCATGGTTGTATCCTTGAAGTTAGCTCAGTGTCTGGCACATTGTAGGAGCCCAATGAATATGTGTTAAATGAATGAGCATAAAAATGGAACCATTCACATCATTTGGGTTCTGTAGTGCCGAGCACAGAGGGAAGACTGGAAGACTGGGAGCAACCCTTACTCTTTGTCCTCTTTTGTTGAGTAAATCCACAGAACATGCCAACCTGAAAAGCACTATTCTATTTTCTATTCAGAGCCCTGTGCCATTTTGGAGGAGCGAAGAGATCCATTTGTTTCTTTGCAACAGGTAACTATGTACAGGGTACAAAATTTAAAAGATACAGAAGACCGTAGAGTGAATGTAAGTCTCCCTCACACCCACTCCTTCATCGTTCCTTTCCCCCCTGCCCCCGCTAGACAATTAATTACTGCTACTGTCCCTGGATGAGAAATCTCCTTACAAACTGAAAAACTAAGGCAATTCCCGGTTAAGCAACACGTGTAGTCCGTGGAGGAGAATTTTACCAAGTCAGCGTTTAAGGTACAAAACGCACCCAGGGGTCCTCATGCCCCCGCCACAGGCTAAATCCTCTGGAGCCCCTAAGCCTAGGCGCGAGGGTCGCGGGCCAGGGAAACTCCGCGAAAGCCAGCGGCAGCGGAAGGGTTAATGCGTCTGGCCCCGTCCTCCCGGCCCGCCTCTTCCGGGCAGAGGGGGGCGGAGCCCACGTCACTTCCTGGAGACTGGCTGAATCCGGAAGCGATCCCCCAGGACCGAGGTGCAGCTGAGGACCCCGGCGGCAGGGCCAGCTTCGGGACCATGAGCTGGTGAGTGGGGCCCAGGCGGCGGGGGCAGCTGGAGCCCCCGGCCTGCAATGCGCTTTGCCCTGCGTCCGTCCGACTTGAGTCCCTTGGCCCGCGCTGCCCGCGGACCCTCTGCCCCGGAGCAGGGCCCACTTGGCCCCAGCCCTTGGGGTCGTTCAAGGGGCTTTCCTCTGGTGCTTTCCTGGAGGCTCCAGCTCTCGGCAGGCCTCACCGGGAGGTGGGGCGGAGGATCCCTTTAGAGTGGGATCCCGCGTCTCTTTGCTGACTCTGTACCAAGGTGCTGGTCCCGTCCGTCTTCTCTCAGCTGCGTGAAGTGAGGGACGCCCCTGTTACCTCCTTTACTAAGTATCCGTTGAGAAATATCCACTTCTCTCTCCCACGTGGGCATCTCTCCACCACTGCCAGGTGGCCCTCACTCTGGCCGTCTGAGCCCAGCTCATGGATCAAAACCCCTAGCTTTCAGACGAGTAGCCTTTGCTCCACTTAGTCTTCAAGAGACAAAACTTGCTTCTCTTTCGGAAGGAGCCAGAATTACACGCCACCCGCACTCCCATTATGGGATTGGACTAATTTTTTTCCAGGGCCTTACACACTCTTTGCTTTCCCTGTTAAATTAACGTAAGTAAGCTTAAATGTTATGGGAACTATCAAGCCATGAGAAAAGAAGCCAGGGAGCCTCAGAGTAGTAGTCACAACTCCAGAGCTGGCACGTGCGTTGCTATGGAACTGTATGGTACTTGGCTCATAGTAGACACTTGATCATGTTCAATGGTTGATTTCTTTTGTAAGACTCAGTTTGCCCAAAGGACCTTACCTTCAGGCTTGAGGGCCTGTATATCCACAACCCAAACCTCAGGGCATCCAACTAAAGTGTGCTTGTATGAATACATTGATCCCCGGAGATGTACAAGATGAATCAGTCCTTTTGGAATCCAAGTTACGTTGGCATAGGGTACATGTTTGCCACTCTCTCCTCAGAGTCTAGCCTGTTGCTTTACAAAAAGTGCACATTAGCTAGTTATGAACGAGTGAAGATGGTAGAATATTCTTTAGGAAGGCGCTTGCAGCCTCACATTTGGCCATCAATGGAGACTAAGCTCTGGCCACAGACAACTGATGTCATTCAGTGTCAGGGACAGCCCTGTAATGTAAAATGTAAGCCATTTCTGTCCCCTCCTCCCCCCAGCTTCTTAGACGAAGATTGACCGACAGATGTCAGACAGCACCAGCGCGTGGGGGTCAGCCCCGAGCAACCCCCTAACAAGCCCCAGCAGGAGCTGCTCCTTTTCCCTCCACCTTTGCTCCAGGAGGCCGATAGGGGGCTGGAGCCTTAAAAAGCTAACTTTCGCGTCTTGTTATAACCTGGTTAGTGATGGGCATAGTGGCAATCCTTCAATTCCCCTTCCTAGAGGGATTACTTCCTTAAAGGATCAACCTGGGTCCCTTTACTTTGTGATGTAGATGACTTCTTGCCTGCTGCATCTTGAATCTTTGGAGTTCTCTTACCTAATGTCTCCAAAAGCAGACAGTACAAGGTGCTTTACGTTGCCTAGACTGGCATTTACAATTCTTAAGAATGAATTGATCTTTCCTTCACAAATCAGGAGAAGAGTAGAGCAGAGGCCACTAAAGGTAGAGTCGTCTCTGGGTGATCTGAGACGCATTGTTTCCACCTGTCTTACAGAAATCCTTTTTCTGAAAAACTAGTAGCCTATTTCAGGCTGGAGAGAATTGAAATTGACAAGTAACTGCCCAGCCAAAGCTGAGATTTTGTCCAGTAGAATTAATTTAACAATACACACACATCTTGGCACCTCCTTGGACTGAGGGTCACAACCAAAAGGGTGGCTTTGTCCCTCAAAGCTGAGGTTCCTTTCTCTTCCTCCTTAGAGGGCTTCTACGTCATCTCTTGCGTGGCCCCTGACCCTCTCTCCCTGAGAGGGGAATAGCACCAGCGCCTGGGCACACAATTGCACTCAGTTCCTGGCTCAATGGCTGGCAAGGGGACCAGGGCTGGGTCCTTCTGATTCACTCCTGGAGTGTTTTCCTGCTCCCAGAATGAATCCATCCATTCATCCGAGATTGGAATTTTCAGTGGGGGAAGAGACCAGAGTGACGTAGAGCCGTCATGGGAGTCTGATGCCCAAGGTCAAGTTCACCAAGCACATGGGATATGCCAGCCATCGTCGAATAAGGCCTAGGGGTACGCGGCCCATGGTCCCCAGAGGGTAACCATTGTTCTGGGCTAGGCTGGACTTTCAAAATGTCACAGTGAGAAATGTCCAATATTGGTGCCCTTTGCACACTGTGGACTTTGCATGAAGAGTGAGAGGTCTTTGTTCTCTGCTTCCTCAGTGCATGCAGCCCGCCCACCGCCTGTTTGTTTAGTGGGCACTTGCTGCCTTCCTGTACCATCTACTCATCCGTCCGTCCACTGATCTGCTTTTCAGCAAGGTGGCCCAGTGGTGGGCTCTGCTCGGAGGAAGGCATTTGATGTTTACATCTCAGATCACTGATCCACCTCTTGGCCCCAAGCCAAGTGCTGCTTTCTTACCCTTCCTCCTCCGTGTCACCCCCCTCTCCGTGTGTGTGTGTGTGTGTGTGTGTCTTTATTATGGTGTGGAGGGAGAATTAAATGGAATTAAGGATAGTGACCTTAATCTTGCTTAGCTGTCTCCAGGACCCATAGCCTTCCTTGGAACCACACACCTTCATGGTGATCTTAGGCTTCAGTGACGAGGAAAAAGGAGCACTGCTGGAGGAAATCGTCCTATACCTAGAGGTTCAGGAGTCTGACTCAGAAGGAAGGAAATTAAAGTCAGTGCAGATAAATTTGGTAGGAGTTGGAGTGCTGAGTTCAGGCTCTGGTTCCCTCATTCTCAGTGTGGCCTGGTTAGGCGTCTGATCTTCCTCTGTCTTGTTTTCTCCACTTATAACACGGAATGGATAAGCTCAGCTGATACTTTGTCACCCAGACCTGTTGTGAAAAGAAAGGAAACCCTGGGCTTCCCTGGTGGCGCAGCGGTTGAGAGTCCGCCTGCCGATGCGGGGGACACGGGTTCGTGCCCCGGTCCGGGAAGATCCCACATGCCGCGGAGCGGCTGGGCCCGTGAGCCATGGCCGCTGAGCCTGCGCGTCTGGAGCCTGTGCTCCGCAACGGGAGAGGCCACAGCAGTGAGAGGCCCGCGTACCGCAAAAAAAAAAAAAGAATGGAAACCCTGCGGATGCTATTTTGTTTTCTGACTCTTCTGGGCTCTTCTGCCCCTTAAATATTGGTATTCCTCAGGGAACATCTTTTTTTTTTTTTTTCCTGTTCTCACCATGTATACCCTCCCCATCATCTTCAGGATAAAGGCCTAACTCTGGGCCATGGCCTAACTAAGGCCTAACTAACTGGAGACTGGAGGCCATGGCCTAACTAAGGCCCTTCTGGATCTGGCTGTCCCCCTTCACTCATGTGTCCAAGCTTCTCCTGGTCTCTCGTGCCCCTGCTCCTCTGTGCGTGCCATTCCCCTGCCCAAAATGCCCTTTACTCCCCTCACCTCCCCACCCGCCATCCCCCAGGCCAACATCCACTCATCCTTAAAGAGTCAGGGCAGGCTTCAGCTCCTCTGAGGGTCTTCCCTGAACGGCCCCCCACACCCTGCCAAGCTGAGTGGGGTGCCCCTCCTCTGACCACCGTTAGCATCTGTACTTGAATTCTTGGCTTACTTTTCAGTCAGCCCACTAGTCCATGAGCTGTTGAAAGCAGAGGCTGTCTCTTGGTCACCACTGTATCCCTAGCGCTGTTCCTGGCAATCAGTAAATGTTTACAGAATGTATGAATGAGGACTTTCTTCCCATTTACTGACTTGCCTTCACTCAGGAAAAAATTTAAGATAAAAATGTGCAAAAGCTACTGGCCACTTCCTGAAGTGAAGAGCCTCTAAGCGTGCTATTGTTAACATGAAGAAGTGGCTTCCGAGGCTCTCTGAGGCTGTCTCTGTTCTCTGCCCTCCCCTCCCCACCCTTCCCCCACCCAAACTCCTTTATTCTCGAGCTCCATGGTGCTTCTCTTGTAGTACTCCCACGCTATCCACGTATCACAAACGTGCGCCTCTCTCCCACATAAAGTCCGTGAGAGCATGATCTACAGCTTCTCCATCTGTGTGTACACATACTGTCTTGCACATAGTGGGTACCTAATCGGTAATTGTCAAGTGAAGTGGATGGAATGTAAAGAAGGACGGTAAACTGCTGGATCAGAGGGAACCATCCATGCAATTGCAAACATTTTCTCCGTGGAGTCTCTTTTCCCTCTAGCATCACCAGTGCTATCTTACATTCATATAGTGCTTTTAACTTTGCACAGTACTTTCCCATCCATTCTCTGATATCATCGCCACATCTACCCTTTGAATTTTGCAGTTCAGGTCTGATTATCTCCCTTTGACAACTTACCCGAATTCACTCACCTGGCGGAACTGGAACTGAAACCTGCATCTCCTGAGTATTCCCTGTGCTTAAACAGGAACATTAGGAAAGTGGAAGACCATTCCCAAGCTGATTGGATCCCAAAGGAAGGTGTCTGACTTTGCTAGGCCGTATTGACACCACCGGGTTGGTAGTGAATTACAGGAAGTGACCAGTTTTCACAGGTAAAGTGATAGAGGAAGTCCTGTGTCCTGCAGACCTCCAGGTATTCTGGACCATCTCAGCTTCTTCCTATTCTGGGGCCTCCCTGCATGGGGCAGCCTTATCACTTGCTTCTGTGACTTTGGACAGACCAGGCTCTCCCCAAGCTTCTTCCTCCTGTGTAAACAGCATAGTAATGCCTAGAAGACAGGGACCCCATGAGGAACCCATGAGATTCTATATTCAACATTGTTTTGGGAACAAACGTAAAACTCTTCTCTCAGCCTTTCGTAACAAGGGGGGAAGGGACCTTTTCCCGATTTTGGAGTAGTTGGAAAGAGTCAAGTACCTTGAGTCCCACAGCTTCACAGTCAAAGGTGTTTTCTTGTATATTATACTTTTAAGTAAATGTGTTGAGGTAGCTTTCAAATTGGCAGTTAAACTATTAAAGTTGTTTTCCCAAAACCATTATTCTGGTGGCTAATCTATTAAGTAGAGCCCAGTATAGTTTGTTGCACACAGATAGTGCTCAATGAATCTTTGTTGATTTAATGCATATCAAACAGTTTTTAATGTACAAGGGCCTGTGCTTAACACTGGGAGACATTCAAAATGCTTTAAGAATCCATCCTTGTCTTCGGCCGGTGTATGGAAAGTGCCAGAGGTTCACAAGAATGACAGCAGATCACTAAACGTCCCTGTGGCAGCATCAAGAAAGACTTCAAGCAGAGGATGCGATTTTAACTGAACCTTGACGTAGCAAGCGTGTCCTGTTGCAGTGGGGAACAGGAGAGGGGTGTGCAGGTTAGAAGAATGGTGTGAAAAGGGTGTGTGGAGACAGAATGCGTGAAGAGTGTTGGGGGCAGGCAGTCAGGAGGCCAGCTTGGGTTTAGTAAATAGTGATTTGGGTGGAAGCTTCATTGATGAAAGCTGGCACTCTGGTTGGGGCCATACTGTAAGCACTTTTAGTGCCATGCTGAGGAATTGAAATTGAGCCTAGGCTTCTGAAAATTGAAGGTTTTTGAGCAGGGAAGTGGCAGGGCAAAAGCAATGATTTTTGTCAGGTTAATTTGGCAGTGGTCTGCAGGACAACTCAGAAAAGAGAAAGAATGGAGTTGGGGGCGGGATACCTTGGACAGTGGCTTCCAACGTTTTTTGACCACAGCTTGCAGTCAGAAATGCCTTTGATATCAACAGACACACAAACACACACATACACACACACACACACGAAATATGTTTCACATTGTATGTGTACAATGCACTCAGATATTTTCTACTATGTTTTATTTTGTTTTTTAAAGCATGACCCACTTCAGTTGATTTCATGACTAATTTTGATAGATGTTTACAATGGAATGATGTGTAGCAGTGTAAATGATCGGTGAGGGATGGGTGTTCTACACACCCCGGTTTGAAAAACACTTTTCTAGGAGTTTATTACAAATATTCAGACTAGAAGCTTATACCTGTGACTCCAGCCAGGTAAAGATAGTGTTCTTTATTTGGTTGTTTGTCATTGGTTATAAATGAGGAATACAGAAGGGGCGGCTGTAAAGAACGCTGGCTGGTTCTGCATAAGAACTTATTGCATAGATTTGAAAGCCGCCAACCACTTTATATAGAAAAGAAAACCCAGGTAGACAAAAGCCTAAATCAAGATGTTCCATTGGGCTTCCCTGGTGGCGCAGTGGTTGAAAGTCCGCCTGCCGATGCAGGGTACACGGGTTCGTGCCCCAGTCCGGGAAGATCCCACATGCCACAGAGCAGCTGGGCCCGTGAGCCATGGCCGCTGAGCCTGTGTGTCCGGAGGCTGTGCTCTGCAACGGGAGAGGCCACAACAGTGAGAGGCCCGCGTACCGCAAAAAAAAAAAAGTTCCATTTATTAGTAATCAGGGAGAGCAGATTAAACCAACATTGAGAAATGAAATGTCATTTCACAGCCATCAGACTGGCAAAAATGGGCAATTTAGTCTGGCAATGCCAAGTATCTGAGGATGAGGAGCGGTGGGAGCTGGCATCTGCTGAGTGGGGTGGCGGGGTGGGGAACTGACGCAATTACTGGGAGATTTTGTAGTGCCTCACACAGCCAAAGACGGGCCTGCCCCTCACCCAGAGAAACTTCTGCACCTGTGCAGCAGGAGACCTGAGCAGAAATGTCCGCTGCTTCATTGTTTATACATGTCTATAGCCTCTGAAGAATGGGAAAATAAAACATGGTGTCATTACATAGTGAAATACGCAGTGTCAAAATGAATGAAGTGAGCCATGTGTATCAGCAGGGGCAAATCTCAGAAACATAAGGCCCAACATAAAAGACTAGTTTGGAAATGATACATTCAATATTGTACTATTTGTATAAAGTTTAGATCTGTAAAACAACACTATGTTGTGCTTATGGATTCAAACTTATGAAGCAAAAGTATAGGATTAATAAACACTGAATTCGGGGTAGTGGTTACCTCAAGGATAACAGGAGGGAGGGAAGGAAGGAAATGGGATCAGGCTGGAGCACTCAGGGAGCTTCAGCAGTATCTGTGCTGGTGTGCTGCTTGAAGAATAAGACCCGAAGCAAGTACGGCTCAGTGTTAGAATTTGACAATGCTAGGTGGTGGGTACATGAGTATTTATTATATGTGCTCTGCTCTATAATTTTCTGAGTGTTTCCAATACTTCTGTAACTGTCGTCATGCCTAGCCTGACCAGTATCATGGCTAAGGCTGACCTCATAGCAGGAGAATTATTGCCTCCTGTGGCCAAAAGCTGGGGATGACCGAGGCAGGCAGGCCTAGAAGTGGGTTTCCATCCCAGCCCTCGTTCTGCTTCTAGGGACCAAACCTTCAACAGAGAAGAGGAAACAGTGGAGTGAAAGCTCTTTTTAAGATTCCTGGTTGGTAAGGGACAAGTGAGAATGAGATTAGAGCTAGTGCCTCAGCTGGTCTGGTGCTTCTCAGAGTGTCTGCCCTCAGCCACTGTGAACCCATCAGAGTGGAAGTCAGGCCGTAGGAGGCTTCTCTCTGGCTTGTTCAGTAGGCAGGACAAGGCTTTCACCTCCAAATGTCTTCTGATTCCCTATTATAAAATGGGAAAACCGAGTTTCTACTTCCTCTTATCTTAGCAGGTTAGAATGAGAATAGGTAGTAACTTGTCTGTCAAATATTAGGAGTTTCTTAAGGAGCTGCCGAAAAAAAAAAAAATCCAACCACCTCCCTGAATCGCCTTCCTTCCTCTCTTTTCTCGACCTTTGGATGCTCCATCAACCTCCAAACTTGGGTCACAAATCCTTTTACTACTCACGAGGAAGTCACCACTCAATTTTAAGCAAATATATTAACTTGGACCTGGTAGTGGTGATTATGGCAGGGACTCCTGCGTGCTCCCCAAACAGAAAACAACCATTTCAGGTTTCCTAACCATACTTACCTCTGTGTAATTTTGTGCAAGTCCCCCATCTGGGCATCAGTTTGATCACCATCATCAAAATACCACCACCATCATCTTTACGACAGGTACTCCCAGGCTGCTTACTGTAGGCTGGGAACTATTTTAAAGATTAAACTCACTTAGCTTTCACAGCGACCCTATAAAATAGGTATATTATGATCCTATTTTATAGACAGGGAAACTGAGACACAGGGAAATTAGGTAAGTTATCCAAGTCTCAGAGCTGGCAGCTGGCGGAGCCAGATCTTGAACCCAGGCAGCCTGGCTCCACAGTCCGCCCCCTCATCCAGTGCGCCGTCTCTTGGGTGAAATATGGGAGGGCAGCACTCTGAATGAGCTGACATATCGGAAGCACCTAGCGCAGACACTGGCAATAGTAGATGCTCAATAAATGATCACTTTAATTGGATGATCTCACTCAACATTCTGTGATTCATTCTGTCTTTCCTTTTCAGCGGTCAGCCCGGGGAGCATGGGGAAGGGGGGATCACAGCTGAGCTGGGCCATTGTTCTGGTCAAGTAACAAATCAGCCAAGTCACAGAGTCGTGCCTTTTATTTTTAAACACACACATACCTCCTCGGACTGGTGGCAAGCGAGAGTGGTGTTGTCTGTGCTCTGGTTCGGAATCCAGCTAATTTAGGGGAAGGACTGAGGTGGGGCTGGAGAGGCTATGGTCATAGGCACTGGAAATGGATCCTTCACAGCTCAGGCCATTTCCCCTTCTGATGGGGTGGGTCTCTCACGTCCTTGCTTGGGCTGAACTTTCCTTGGCCCCGGGCATTGTGGCCAGCTGGCCCTTCAGAGAGGATGGCATCCAACAAGCAGCTGCTCCGCCGGAGCCAGCTGACTCTCCGTAAACCCTGCCCTGGCCCCGGCCCACTGTTTTCTCTCTCCGATTGTCAAGGTAGTGGTAGCCTTGGTGGGGCCTCAGACCAGAGAAGGCAGCGACCGGAGGATAGAGTGACAGAAGGATGGGGGAGGAGGGGCTTGTCCTTCCAGCCTGCAGAAGCTGCTGCCTTTCGCCCACCTTCCTGCTCTTGCCGAGACAGTGACTCAGGCCCAGACCACTCCCCGGAGAGCCAGGATTTCAGCCACTATCTGCTGCCTCCTACTCTTTGCTCAGCCCTCCCTTCGTTCTCACCTCCCTCCCCTCCCCCCACGCCCCACCCCCAAAACTGTGATCTTTGCCCAGCTGGAGATATCGGGATGATACACGGTTGGGTTGACTGAATCATTCCAGGGTTCTCTCCACCCCCGGGCAAGGCCTCGGCCCATTCAGGCTCAGTAGAAACAAATTCTGGAGGCCCAGTGAAGGCCAGGGAGGAGGGGGTAGGTTTTAGCTTCTTTAAGCTGTTCTTGGTAATGGAGTGGAGGACTCTCCAAAGAAGGTGTGGCTCGGGGAATCTGCTGGGGTGACCAGGGGATCCCCACCCAGCTGCCATCCGGGCCTGCCTCTCGTCTCTGCCTCTGCAGTGGAGGGGGTGGGGAAACAAGAGATTGAGAAACCTAGCAAATCGAAAATGCACAAGAGCTGGTTTTGTAAATAGACATTACCCAAGAGCAGGAGTTTTTGGGGAAAGGTTTTCCTGAGACAGACAGAATTAGCCAACTGGCATCATGCTGCTAATAGAGATATTTACTGTTTGAAAAAGTATATTTGTAGCTTTGGAGAACATCCTGTTGACTTTTCTTTATTGTGAAAGAAAATAGAACCCTTTTTCTTCCCCCCTTTCCCTCTGTACACACAGAACTTTTTTTTTTCTTTTTTGAGGTGGGGCATGTTGGGGGTTGGAGAAGGGTAGGGCTGAGAGAAATGTTTTCTCCATTTTGTTGCCGAGACCAAAATACCCCTCCTCCTGCCCTCTGGTGCTCATATTTATGGAATGGCAAGCAGAACAAAGTAAAGAATCCTACTCCAGGGGCCGGGAGCTCACAGCCTTCATGATGGTTTCCAGAACGTAGAGATTCTCTGGGGAGCAAGCCCAGTCTCCTCTCTGGATCTCTGCGTACCCGCCCGATTCCAGGGGGAGAGCCCTGAGGAAAGCTGTGAGAAGGAGGAGGAACAAAAGTCTGGAAGCCCCCTGCCCCAGAGCCCCAGCCGTGCCAGGACAGCACTGCTCTGAGATGCTCTGATACTGTCAGTCTTGCCGCACACTTTCCAAAGCAGTCGCTTCTCCTGAGGACGTCCCTGGGTTCCTGCGGGGGCCTAGACCGCAGGGTGAAATCAAGAGGTCAAGGAGAAGAAGAGGCAGGAGAGTCAGTTGACGTGCAGTTGCTTTGCTCTTTCGTCTCACCATCTTTCACGTCAGTGGCAGAGAATCCGATCCCTCCATCAGGGCACCTGCCCCAGTTTTCTGGCTCTTTCTCTGGCAGAGTGGAGTACGTTTGCTGTTTGGCAGCCTGAGAATAAACCCAGGAGACTCTTCTCCTTTCATATTTCCTCTCAGGCTCTTGAAAATGTTTTCCCTTGACCCATACTCTGATAACTTCGCCAGGCTTTACTGCCAGTGCCAAAGGCCAGCTTCGTTCTCTCCGTCTCCACTGAATTTACTTTCCCTTGACCCAGGCTGATACTTGTAGCTGGCGATGCCTTTTTAGGTTTTATTTTACTCAGGTAAGGATTGGGAGACCAAGGACAATGATATTACCTTTCTTTGTTCTTTATATAGCCTGATCTAAGAGTAGCTTTTTTCAGGAACCCTAAATTAGAGTATGGTATTTGATAGGGCCCCTGGGCCAATAGACTCATTTTACTCATTCATTTAATCATTCATTCCCTGCTTACTATGTGTATGAAGCCAGACTGTAAGCTCCATGAGATCATAGAATGAGTCTGCCGTATTCATCCTGATATCCCTAGAACCTCGTGTAGTGCTAGGCATGAAGGAGGCCCCTAATACATATTTACTGACTGTTCATTCAGTAAAAGGTTGAAAATAGCACTGTGCCTAGTACAGCACTTGACAGGAGTTGCAGAGAAGCATAACATTGAGTCCCTACCCTTGAGGTGCTTTTGTGTCATAATCAGAAAGCAAGATGTATGCACATCAAAGTTAATTAACCTGTACCTTTAACCAAGCAGAGCTCACTTCAGTAATGGAAGGATGGCTCAGTCTTAGGACATGTATTCACACAGTTCGTCACAGCACTAGGTCATAGGAGAACCAACAGGTCCACCAAATGCATGCTGAAAAGGCATTGATACAATTCAAAAATCCAGTCTTTGTATCTTTCAGTAAACTAGAAACAGAAAAATATTTCCTTACTATTAGCCTCCTAAATAAACCAGGAGCCCTCTTCGTATTTTATAGTGAAAGATCAAACTCGAAGTATTCTTACTAAAGTGAAAAACATTTTTCTGTAATTTTTAGCCAATGCCGTAATACAAGACAAAAATAGGTATTAAATATTGGGGAAGAAGAGGGAAATTTTACAGTTATTTTAAAATGGTATCACTGTCTACTTGGAAAACCCAATTAGTTCTTTTTTTTTTTCCCAGCCAAATTTCTTGGGCTATGTAGGTTAGGTGTATAGCTGTGGTGATTGGTTGTGGGGTAAATATTTAACACCCACTAGCTTTCCTGTGTACTAGGAAGATGAAATGAAAAAGAGAATCCATTTATAGTATAACCAAAAATATAAAATTCCATGGAATGTACCTAAGACATGTGTAGGGCAAAAAAATTCACAGATAAGTGTTACTTTTGGATGTTAATATTTAACTAAACAAATGTAGAGGACCTATGTGAAAAAAAACTCTTAAGACTAAAGGGCATAATAAAAAGACTTGAATGACTGGAGAGAAGTATTTTGGCCCTGAATGAGCAAACCTAATATTTATAAAGATGTAGGTTCTTCAAAAGTTAATCTATAAATATAATGTATTTTCAGTAATTAATATCCTGATTTGGAAGGGGAAACACAGCAGATGATTTTGAATTTCATCTTAAATATGAAAACAAAATTAAAATAGCCAAATTACCTGAAAAAGAAATGTAATGAGAAGGGATTTGCTTACTAGGTATCAAGATCTGTTTTAAACCTAAATAATTAAATTTGTGTTATTGTCAAAAGAGTAGACAGATCTATGATATAGAGCGGAAGTATTTAATGCTGATAAAATGATTTTTCAAAGATAGATTATTTTTTTAATTCATTCATTTATTTATTTTTGCTGCATTGGGTCTTTGTTGCTGCAAGCCGGCTTTCTCTAGTTGCAGTGCGCAGGCTTCTCACTGCAGTGGCTTCTCTTGTTGCGGAGCACAGGCTCTAGGCGGGCAGGCTTCAGTAGTTGTGGCTCGCAGGCTCTAGAGCACAGGCTCAGTAGTTGTGGCGCACAGGCTTAGTTGCTCTGTGGCATGTGGGATCTTCCTGGACCAGGGCTCGAACCCATGTCCCCTGCATTGGCAGGCGGATTCTTAACCACTGCGCCACCAGGGAAGTCCCAAAGATGGATTATTTTTTAAATCATGTTAAAACAACTGGTTAGCCATACACTCAAACTCTACATGGAGTAAAGATTTAAATATAAAAGACAAACCACTAAAATTCATATGAAAATTCAAGGGACACAGAATAGCGAAAACAATCTTGACGAAGAAGAACAAAGTTGGAGGACTCACACTTCCCAATCTCAAAACTTACTACAAAGCAACGGTAACTAAGACAATGTGGTACTAGCAATAAAGATAGATATGTAGATCAATGGAATAGAATTGAGAATCCAAAAATAAACCTTTATACTGATGGTCAGTTGATTTTTAACAAGGATGCCAGTTCAATGGAGAAGGAATAGTCTTTTCAACAGACGGTACTGGGATAACTGGATAGTCACATGCAAAAGAATGAAGTAGGATCCTTACCTACACCATATTAAAAAATTAGAAAACACAAAAGGCCACATGTTATATAATTCCATTTATATGAAATGTCCAGAACAGGCAAATCCATGGAGCCTGAAAGTGTCTTTGTACCACACTACAAAATGGTGAATGACTGCTAATAGATACAGGGTTTCCTTTTGGGTGATGAAAATATTCTAAAATTAGCTAGTGGTGGGAATTCCCTGGCAGCCCAGTGGTTAGGACTCTGCTCTTTCGCTGCCAAGGGAGCAGGTTTGATCCCTGGTCAAGGAACTAAGATCCAGCAAGCCACGCAGCGTTGCCAAAAAAAATAAAATTAGTTGTAGTGATGGTTGCACAACTCTGTGAATACAGCCAAAACACCAAATTGTACACTTTAAAAGGATGAATGTTACAGTATGTGAATTACATCTCATAAAGTTGTTATTTAAAATTAATAAAGCAGTTTCTGAGTAAAGGTGACAAATTGTGGGATTTGTGCAGGAGATAAAACCAGGTGTATATAATAACATACTACATATACATCTATAATGTATAACACATTATACATTATAATGTATAATAATGTACATCTATTTTATCTCCCTCAGAAATCCCACACAAAGCACAGTGAGGTGATTTTTTTTAAGTCATAAACCTACCAATTCAGGGAGAATAGAACAGACATGGACAACATTTGGGGATTGGAATGCAGTGACATGGGGTAACTGACTTGGCAGTTCCCAGAAGGCCAGGTGGTGAACTGGCATTTAGGAAAACCAAGAACTTACATCACAGAATCCTCAAAGGTTCAGGAACTGGTGACACTAGGTACCTCTAGGAGTGGGCTGAAGCCGAACACTCAGATCAGGGGGATTGGTTGAAAGCTGCTTATGAATAAGTTGAGAGTCCTACCATCTCCTCCCCAACGCCATTTCACTGGACACTGTCCCCACCTCACCCTAGCAGAAGAATGAAGGGGCCCCACCCCTGGAGAGTGAAGCAGGGAGTTTGTCTACTAGGGCACACAGAGGTGGATTTACTGTGTGAAACTAATGAAGCTTAAGCCTCAGGGCCCCTCGCTTACATGGACCTTGTCCAGGGCCCTAGAAGGAACCCTAGCCATGTGTTCAAATGATCCTGTGTTTCTGTAAACTTCGAAAATGTATTTATACTGCACTCAGCTAAGAATATCTCTGCCTTCCTTTCCTCCTTTTTTTTTAAATTAATTATTTATTGGAGTCTAGTTGATTTACAATGTTGTGTTAGTTTCTGCCGTACAGCAAAGTGAATCAGCCACGCGTATCCACTCTTTTTTAGATTCTATTCCCATATAGCTCATTACAGAGTATTGAGTAGAGTTCCCTGTGCTATACAATAGGTTCTTATTAGTTACCTGTTTTATATATAGTAGTGTGTATATGTCAATCGCAGTCTCCCAATTTATCCCTCCCCCCCCCTTTTTTCCCCTTGGTAACATAAGGGTGTTTTCTACATCTGTGACTCAATTTCTGAATTTCTGTTTTGTAGATAGGTTCATTTGTACCATTTTTTCAGATTCCACATATAAGCGATATCATATGACATTTGTCTTTCGCTGTCTGACTACACTCAGTATGACAATCTCTAGGTCCTTCTTTTTCTTCTTTATACTACCCTTCATGTCAGGCAGCTTTGGAGTAGCCTAGACCCTTTTTGGGATGGGACAGGATTGGAGGGGGTTGTTGAATTGGGAGTATGCTGTTTTGACCTCAGTTTGTAAAGACATTTTTGAAAAACATAAAACAAGTGAGAAATTAGAGTCCTGAGTTGGAAGCGCACAAAGGATACCTTTTTTGATCATCTTCAAATGTATTTTATAGCTAAGAGAAAAATTGGATAAAAGTAGAACACAAAACAAAAGTGACAAAGGTGAGAATGAAATCAATAGATATTACTCTGAAATCATGTAAAGTATAACAAAACATTGTCACATTGTACCAAAGCTAGTAATTCATTAAGAGAGTAAGATCAGTTTTAGATAGGAGTGATGATTATCTGATGATCTAGTTAATGAAGAGGAGGAGCAAATCATATGAACCTATTGCTAGAACATTTAAATTTCTAGTGGATTTAACGTGAAAGACATAACAAAGATAACATAAAACTCATACCCTCCTACTAGGACCTCAGTGACAGACCAGTTACTCTCATTAATTCAGAGAGCATTTAAGATTAGTCATTGTACAAGAAAATTTGAAATGTGGCCTGAAATCTTATAGTTTATTTATGAGAGAAACATGAGATTTTCCTAAATTTTACAACAATCCTAAAGTTTATATTTATATGTTACCAGTAAGCTGGAAAAAAAAGCTTTTCTAAACTGTCAGTAATAGAAAGCAAATTTCAATCAACGCTACTAGAGAAAAGGCTGAATTATGTGTCTTTTCTCTCTAAGGAAATGATTTATCAACTCTGTGTCACATGAAGAGGCAATCATAGACTATGCAGCCAAAAAAATGTGCAGAAATAAACATAAAGGTGTGTCAGGCAGATGATTAATAAAAATATTAGGTTATTCTTGATTTTCTGATGTTCATGTTATTTGTCAGCTTTTATAGCTTGTAATTTATAATGTTCTTTTCTCTGTTTAAATAAACATTCACTTTCAGGCCTATTTTTATATTTGCAGTTTTGTAATCTCTCTTTTTTAAAGGGCATGCAAAATTGTGTAAGCTTCAGGCCCACAAAACCCAGATCCGCTTCAAGCACAGGTGAGGGCAGGACTTCATAGGAGGATGAAGTGGATGAATGCATGTGGAGTGCTGACACATCCTCTTACACACACACACACACACACACACACACACACACACACACACACACACACACACACACACACACACTCTCTCTCTCTTCTACTCCGCTCCCAGAACAGTGAGCTGGGCCTTTATTCCCAGTCCAAGACAGTGGAAGAATCTTCTCTAGGGAATTTTACCTCCCTTGGAGAAAAGAGTACAAACTGCCATCGAGGATCCCCCACAAAACTTCTCAGCCAGATCATCCCACACAATAGACAGACGTTATTCATGTACTTACAGCTTCTAGTCAGCGTTTTGGTCCCCAGTCATATATTGGAGAAGACAACCAAGAATTACCACTCATCCAAGGGACATGTTTAATATGAAAAATGGAGACTAAAAGAAACACAAAACCAACTTGAAGGGAAACTGAAACTATAAAGGAAGAAGAAACTTTTTTCAAAGCTATCATTAAGATTTTCAGATAAGGCATCCAAGAAATAAAAACAGGGTACCATTTTAAAAAAAAAAGGGACATCCTGAAAATTAAGAAGAGCTGTTGGAAATTAAAAACATGGCAGCAGAAATGAAAAACTCTTTAGAAATATTAAAAGATAAGGAAACATTGAAAAATAGAGAAATTAGAGGACCAGCCAAAGAGGGTCAGCATCAGAATTATAAGAATTTCAGAAATAAGAAACAGAGAAAATGGGTGTGGGGGGAGTGGTCAGTAGCAACAAAGTTTCCTTTAATCCCAGAACTAAAGATTATAAATTGCCAACTCGAAAGAGTCCTGTGTATCCCCCAGCACAATGGATAAAAACAGACCCCAAGGTACATCGTTGTGAAATTTTGCAACACGGGAGACACACATCTGACCCTCGAAGCTGGCATGAAGAAGATAAAAAGCAGGTCACATACAAAGGTTGGGAGTCAGATTGGCTTCAGACTTCACCACCACAGCAGCACTGGGAAATGAGAAGCCAGTGAAACAGTGCCTTTGAGATTCTGAAAGAAATCATGTCCAGCCTATAATTCTATACCCAGTCAAAACTAACTCGTGTGAGGATAGGATAAAAGGGGTTTGGGTTGCGCAGTCTCAAAACTGATCTCCCTCACACTTTTTCTCCACCCAGATGAGGAGTAAACCAAGAAAGGAGAAGACATGGAATCCAGGTGGAAAAGATCCTAGGAGAGAGGTGGAAGGAATCCCTGTGAGGGTGGTGACAGGGGAGCCCAGAGTGGAGGCAGCCCGTCCAGACCCAAGCAGGTCCAAGGCTCCAGTAGAGACTGCTTCAGGAAGGGAAAATGATAGGACACCTGATACGCATGAATGTATTGAGTAGATTTAGACAACTGAGAGAGGATTAGGGATAAACATCTAGAAGATGAAGCATATGAAAGAAAAGGAAAAATTATTTTTAGGGAAACTTGTGCAGTGTTCTTAGTTCTGTATTGCTGTGGAACAGATTACCCCACAAATTAGTGCCTCCCAACAATAATACCAGTCTCTGATTGTCAGGAATTTGGGAGTGGCTCGGCTGGGGGTTTTGGCTTGGGAACGCCACAGTCTCCTGAAGGTTTGGCTGAAGCTGAACAGTCTGCTGGCTGCCACATGCAGGAAGGAAAACAAACCATGTTCTGTTCCTAATAGTGTATTTCGCATTGCTCTAACCAGATCACAGTATACCTCTATTGAGAAGGCAGAGTTGCAAATGTGCCTTTGGGTAATAGGGGTGAAGACCCAAAAGAGGTGTGTGTTTTTGTTTAGTTAAATCTTCCTCTTCCAAGATAAAAAGTCAACAGCTAGGGCCTAAAACCTAATCATCACAGGGTGGTAATGCCCGCATTTTTATTTAGAGATGCAAAGGTACATATCAAAAACAAAACCAGCCACGTTAGAAGTGCTCATCACAGGCGATTGAGTTTAGGGGAGCCTAGAACGTAATGTTTTACTTAGCAGACATTGTTGCCTTGTTAAACTATGCACATGTATAACTTTGATAAGAGCAAAACTTAGATTAGTAGAAGGAAATCATAAAAGTAAAAAGTAGGTCCAGGTGAAATTTTTCTGTGTTGGAGTGGAAGAGGCAGGTCTTTCTCAGTATGACACCAAAAGAAGAAATCGTAAAGGAAAGAGACAGATTTGGGCAGTTTCGCTTCATACAAATTAAAAGCCTCTGTACATTAAACACACACACGTACAAAATGGAAAGGTAAACGTTAAGACAGGAAAAAAATCCTGGGACTGGTGGTAAATGATTTCAATCCTTTAAAAAATGTAAACTGTTTCAGCCTGTCTCGGGCAATTTGGCAAGCGAATCAAAGCCTTGAACCTGCATGCATCCTTTGACCCAGCAATTCCAATACTAAGAATTTATCCTATGTGACTAATCCTTGATATGCCCAAAGATTTAGCCGTTGGTTTTTGTTTATATTAGAAGAAAAACTTGAGGCAGTTGAAATGATAATGTAAGCCATGTGGGTTACAAAAAGAAAATTAGTGATACAGTTGATTAATGAAATACTAGGTAGCTCTTAAAAGTCAGGCTGATGAAAACTTGTGTATTGGCATATAAAAACACTCCTGATATATGTTTCCTTTATTTTTTTTAAAAGTTGTGTCAATATGCATATGCTGTACACACTGAAATTTGGGGTATTACTTTTTCTCTGGGATTTTGTGTATTTGTATCTGTGTGTGTGTGTGTTTGTCCTTTGTGGTTTTCCAAGTTTTTGACACTGATCAGGTGTTATTTTTATAGTCAAGGAAAAGAACTTAAGGGATTTTTTTTTTCTTCAGTTTATTTGAGAGATATGGAAAGTGCAAAAAAGAAAACAGTAATCATATTCTCACCACCCGGAATTATCTACTAACATTTGGCATATCAGCTTCAGGTTTTTTTCTTTCTGAAAATGTTTAAAATATAATTAACACCAAAACATTAACCTTGGTTATCTTTTCAATATGAGACAGAGGGCTATTTTGGAGTTTTTTCTTTTCCTTCTTTTCCTTCTCTTTCTCTCTCCCTCTCTTCTCTCTCTTTTAGGCTTTCTGTACTTTCTCAAGTTTTCTCTGATGAACATGTTTTACTTTTTAAAGAGATGAACTGTAATCAACTGTAAAAGGTAGAATATTTTTAAATGCCTAATAAAGTCGTAGACATTTTGAAGAAGGTAAGCAAGGTTTGGGAGTCAGAACAGCTTTGATGAAGCCAGGAGAAGGGAAAGGTTCCTTCTGGGTGGGGTGGCCGTATGTCCCAGTCGCCCTGGACAGTCCATGTTTTATGCCTTTTGTCCTGATGAAATTATTAATGACATGTTGGCACTAAAACATGGACCTCCACTTTGGGACAGGAAGTTGCTTATAAGGCGTCTAGATTTGGGGGATAAATGAACAGCCACTTGGCTGAATCAGAGTAGTTGTACTGGATGAATGGGAAGGGAAACTAAAAGGCGGGGTGAGACCATATTATAGAGGCACAGTGACTGCTGGTTTAGGAAGTTCCTCGACCAGTTCTAGGGCTGGCTCAGGAAATGTACAGGGTAAGCCTGGAGCAGTTCATAGTCCAGAAAACAAGGAAGTACTAAACAAAACACACGCACGTGCACACACACACACACACGCACACACACTGATGTGGGTATGTCAGAAAGACACAGGAGGCAACTGAAGGAGCTCCCAGTGGCCAAAGCTGGAACAGTTTGAGCAACAGAATAAAGTAGGATTGGATTATAACCCATATAAAATAAATATCGATGTATTTATACTGCTATAAGTGACTGAATAAATAAATAGAGAACAGAAATCTCCCATGCAGAATCCCAAATAACTTATGCCAATACTCTGCCCACAAAAAGGTGGAGTATTACTCTTCATTTCTTAAGTGTGGGCTGTGCCCAGTGGCTTCCTTCCAAAGGTGGGGGGGTCGTGGGGGGGGGGACCATATATCGGAGAATCCCGGGAAAGGCTGCTTCAGCCCAGTGACGGAGACTCACATCAGCAGTAGGAAGTCGGGTTGATGGCTCGAGCCCTCAGTATGATGTGGCACTTCACCCCTTCCCTCCAGAACCTGTAACGCCAGTCTAGTCATGAGAAAGATAGCGGACAAGTCCCAGCTGAGGGACATTTCTATAGAGTACCTGACCATCACTCCTTAAAACTGTCCAGGTCATCAAAAACAGGGAAAGTCTGAGAAAATACCAGGAGGAGTCTGAGCAGACAATGACTAAATGGAATGCGGCAACCTGGCTGGGGTCTTGGAACTTAAAGGGGACGTTAGGTGAAAACTAAGGGAATCTGAATAAAGTGTAGACTTTAATATTTCAGGATTGGTTTGCTAATTGTGACAAGTATGCCATATGAATATAAGATGTTAATAATAAGGGAAACTGGGTGTGGGATATATGGAGTTAGGTACTGTCTTTACAATTGTTCTGTAAATCTAAAACTTTTCTAATCAAAAGTTACTTTTTTATTTTTTAAGGCATTCTTCAGGCAGGGAGATGGCTTTTGAAGAGGTGAGGTGAAAACTAATCAGAATCATATGATAAAGTTATAGGTGATTGTCAGTAGCTGCAGTGAGATTACAGAGGCCTGGTTCCTTCTACACAGTTCACACGGCCTCTCATTTGTGCAGAAGCACCCAGTTCAGCACTAGCCTCCTCCTGATAACATGGTCCTCTTTCATTTCCAGGCTTCTAACAATGAACCCTTTCTAAATTCCATAGTATTTTAAGATTAGGTATTTTGACCAGATGATTTTTTTCCTAGTTCCTTCAAACACATATGACATATCTACGTGAAAGAGTATTGAACTGTGAGTAGTAGAAAACTGGACAAGAAATCACAACCCTGATTGTTTGTTCTGGGTCCTGTTGCTGAGTGACCCTGGGCTAGTCACTGAACCCCTCCAGATCTGCTTCCGCATCTCCAAAATGAGAGGGTTGAACTGGAAAAATTTCTATGGTAACTTGCAGCTCTAAAAATACTGTGATTCCAAATTAAGATTTAGAGAGAGGCTGTGGCACCACAAATAATGGAATCTAAGTTCCTAATTCCTTTGTAGCTAGTCTGTAGTACTAGACGCCACGTTAGAGGCACTTTGAGGACCGCTCTGAGGGCTCTTTAGAATGCGCATTCCGCTCCCCATGTGCTTGGAATGGAGATTCAGTTTAGAATTCAAGTTTTAGGTAAGCGGAAAGGGCTACGTAGTCCAGCTCCTTTGTTTTATAGTTTGTTTAAGAAACTAGTCAGAGGCAGAGACCAGGGTTTCTTTTTTTTTTTTTTTTTTTTTTTTTTGCGGTACGCGGGCCTCTCACTGTTGTGGCCTCTCCCGTTGCGGAGCACAGGCTCCGGACGCACAGGCTCAGCGGCCATGGCTCATGGGCCCAGCCGCTCCGCGGCATGTGGGATCTTCCCGGACCGGGGCACGAACCCGTGTCCCCTGCATTGGCAGGCGGACTCTCAACTACTGCACCACGAGGGAAGCCCAAGACCAGGGTTTCTGATTCCTGGTCCAGAGCTTTTTATATGGCAACATGCTTCACACAGAGCAGGATCGGTCTTTTTGCAATGCCACCAGGACCTCATTTGCACTGTCACCAAAATGGTCCTTGCGGGCAGTTGCTCACTGTCCAAAACCATTGTGTCAGTCAGCTCGAGTCCCTGATTTGGGCAGAAGTAACTGTTGCGGGGGGAGAGGACTGAGGCTCTCCTGTCCCCTTAACCTTTCTTCTTCAGGTCTGAGCGAGGGACATGGCAATTTCATTTTTTCTTTCCTTTTCAATTCCATAGCTTACCTTCCCTTGGTAATTACATAGCCAGAGGTTATTTGTTTGCAGAAGCCACGTGAATCGGCCAGCCCCCAAAGGGTTAACGCTCCGAAATTACGGGGCTGGGTTAACAATAAACAGGATGTCCTCCAGAAATTAAATTTAAACTGCTGTGACTCAGGCTGGCCCATCCTCTCAACCAGATCGTTGTCTGGGGTTATTATCGGTGGTTAATTATACCACTGGGCTTAGCAGCAGTGTTGGTCAGTATGGGCCAAGAGAAGCCAGGCTTGGGGAGAGGGGGGTGTGGAGGGAGGGGCCTGGTGGAGGGGGTGGGGGGGAAGGAGTGGGAGCGGGAGATTTGAATGGAAGGGACCACTGGTCCTGAGCACTGGAAGGAGAGCAGTGAGAGTGGGGTCCAACATGCACCCTCAGGGCTCTTCCCTGAGCTGATCCCAGCCAGGGATGCTTAACTCACTCCTACCTTGGTGGGAGAAGCCCGCATTTCTGTAGCTGTGGGGATGCCCTGTGGCTTCTTTAATTCTCAGAACTGTAGGATGGGAGCATTTTCAGCGCTTGAAGGAAGCTTCTAGATTACCCAGTTTAACCCTCTTGTTTCACAGAGTAGGAAATTAAGTCCCGGCGCAGTCATTTCCTGGCGTCCTGCTCCTCAGGGGTGGAGGCAGGGTTAGCGCTCAGGGTTTCACTCCTGGGCCATGACCTTCCTTCCATTATGCCACACCTTCTTCCATTTCCAAGTGGGGAACCTGTGGTGCAGAGCTTCCCAGCAAGTTCAGGGCAGACTTGAACTGGATTCAGATTCTTCTCCAAGCTAGCTTTCTTTAGATGTTGTCAGTTCTCGCGGGAAATAACCCAGCCTGACTGGTCCTCAGTGCTCCTACAGTTCGTCATCTCTCCCCAGCCCCACAAAAAGCCCTCCACAGTCTGTCTCTCTATAGAGAAGTAGGGAAGCACCTGCTACAGACGATAGTGGGCTCTGTGGTGTTTTTTAAAGGCATGTTTTCAAGGATGATAGCTGTCCAGGTGAGCCTGCAACCTCTGACTTCGCAGCTCCTCAAGACACAAGGTTTGTAGTGACTGTCACTAGTACAGTATCTCACCTTTCCTGCCTTCACCTTTGCAATGTATGTAGACATTGCAGAGAAAGATGCCCTGGGGCACCTCCCTCTGATTCTGTCCATGGGGGACCGTTCTCCTGGAGCCCAGCCTGGTTGCTGATGGTCCTAGACCCGCAGGCACGTGGTACGAGTCCCGGGAGTGAGGCACTCCTTCCAGGGGGGAAGTGGCCGTACCTCATCAAGTCTTTTCAGCCACATCCTTCCCCATTTCTCCTAACCTTTCTCTTTGACTCTTTGTCTTACAGGATTCCTTTCAAGATTGGGCAGCCCAAGAAACAGATTGTCCCCAAAACAGTGAGTAACCAGTTCTTTCACTCCGAGACTCACGTGGCCTTTGTGTAGAACCGGAGCTTTGACTCAGTGAATGGTGGTGCTGGGAAGGCAGAACCCAGGCCTTATTATTCCCAGTCGTGCTGCTCTAGAACCTCACACAGGTGGGGGCTTATAGGGCCCTCCTATCCTGGGACACTTTCCTCCCTCAGGTCAGCCTGGGCCCCTCCCCTTCCTTGGGCAGGTGGAAGAGGTGGGTTACAAAGTGAGGACAGACACCCTGCTTCTGAACAGCCCAGCACTGGGGTCTAGCGTGACAGTCTGCACTTTCCTGAAAGGGTTCCTGAGACATAGGCTCCCGCCAAGGACACGTCCCAGGCCTCTATCTCCCGCCCCCTCAGGCTGCGTAAAAGGCCAGAAAGCCTCCCTGGGATGTCCAGGTCCCCTTCTCTCTGCTGCTACATTCATTCTTAGCCAGGACCCGGAGCCACTCACTGGGAGGGCATGATTGAATCCTACCCCTTTGTAAGTCCACAGTTTTTGTCTCTGTTTTATTGCCACAATGGAAGAGGAGGAGAATCTAGATTCTCAGAAAGTTAGAACTGTGGGACTTCCCTAGCAGTCCAATTGTTAGGACTCCACTCTTTCCACCGCAGGGGGCCCAGGTTCGATCCCTTGTTGGGGAACTAAGGTCCTGCAAGCTACGCAGTGTGGCCCAAAAAAAAAAGCACTGGAAGCCCTTAGAGATCATCCAGTCCAACCTTCTGAGTTTTCCTGATGAGGAAACCAAGGCCCGTGGAGTTTTTGTGACTTTCTAAGAATTACGTTTCATAAACCTAATTCTGATGGAGCTGGAATTAGAACTCAAGTTTGAGGCTCCGTTTCGTACACTTTCCATAGCTTCACGCGAGCTCACTCGGGCTGTGAAGATCTCCTGAGGTTTTGGAATTCTAGTCAAGAATGGCCTCTCCACAGGACTTCACTGGTGGCACAGGGGTTAAGAATCCGCCTGCCAATGCAGGGAACACGGGTTCGAGCCCTGGTCCGGGGAGATCCCACATGCCACGGAGCAACTAAGCCCAGGTGCCACAACTACTGAGCCTGTGCTCTAGAGCCCGAGTGCCACAACTACTGAGCCTGCGCGCCTAGAGCCCGTGCTTCGCAACAAGAGGCCACTGCAATGAGAAGCCCATGCACTGCAACGAAGAGTAGCCCCCGCCTGCCACAACTAGAGAAAGCTCATGTGCAGCAACAAAGACCCAACGCAGCCAAAAATTAATTAATTAATTTGAAAAAAAAGAATGGCCTCTCCAACCCCTCACCCACCAATGTGGGTGAGGCTCTTGAGGGTTTAACGTGAGAGACTATATCTGTAAGGTTAGCACTGTCAGCCTGCTGGAGGCCCTGGACTGTCATCCCAGCCGCTTATAAGACAGTTCTTGTCTTATAACCTTGGCCCTCCTTAGCTCCGGACTCTGAACTGGGTTTGGCGGGAGGGGAAGTGCAGCACGCATCTGAGCACTGGCTCCATCTTTGGGAAATCCAAAGTTAGGTCACTTAAAGGGAAATGGGTCCATGTTAAAAGGGCCCTCCCTTTTTTTCAAGCAAAGGCAGGCCAAGGACAGACTCAGAGTATACCTCCCATGCAGAGGCTGACCAGCTGTGGAGGCTCTCAGCTGAAGCGCGGAGAATCTGGGCGTGCTCCAGCCAGCTACAGGAAGTGGGAAGGTGTGGCTTTGAGTCTCCAGAGTTTAATCCAGGGCAGATCTGAAAGGGAAGTGGTTTCGAGAAGGGTCTTTTATTCCCAGCACTCACTACCAAAAAACAAACAAACAAACAAAAATTTCTCCTAACACCCCAACCTTGATGGAAATAGCCTTTGTTCTCCACGGAAGAGTATAGGGTAGCATGCAGTTTCTCGCTTCCTTGCCAGAATTTGTTGTTGGAAAGGTCTCTAGGTCTTTTACTCTAAGGGGTGGCCAGGACTCCCCGGAGGAAGGGCAGATGGACAATCTCAGTGCCTGTGGATGGGCCCGTGGCCTCCCTCTTCCTTTCCTGGCATCCGTCGTGTTTGGGATGGAATTGTAGCCCTCTAACACCTGGCATCAGCTCCTCCAGACAGACTGGGCATCAAGGAATGGTTATGAAACTGGATTTGGAAGGTTCCCTGCCTGGATTCCCATCCTGGCCCTGCCACGTGTTGTCCGTGACCTTTAGCAAGTTCCTTACCCTCCCTGAGCCCTCATTTTCTCCTTTGTGAAGTGAGGATGATACTAGCTCCTATGTCATTGATGTAAGTATTATGCATCTTACATGAGGTAATGCACATGAAGCACTTAGCACAGTGCCTGGCACGTGGTGACCCCTCAGTATTAACTGCATTATGAGACGATAGCTGATTTGACTCTTAATAAACCACCAATGACCCAGCCTGTCCCCAGCAGCTGGATTCCCCAGTACAATGAAATGGTAGGCTGGGCCTTTGATCTCTCACGAGGAATAGAGTCCTTTGCTTCCTCAACTCCCCAGAGGCACTGAAGTCTATGTAGCAAGACCCTACCTCTTCGGAGTCTCCCTACCCTCCCCCGCACAAGCCCCCTCCTGGCCCCCAAACAGGCCGAGGCTGTGCAGTTGTCTCAGCATCTCTGGCAGCTGCCCCCGAACATGGGTGACGCACTCTATTTTTCCTGTCCAGGCACTCTCGGGGAGGGGAGCAGATGTGGCTGTCTGGGTTATTGGAAGTCGTGGCACCCCTGTCATGGGAAGAAAAGCTCATGTTATCTTCAGGGAGTTTCAGGAGATTTTTGGCTCAAGGCACCCAACCATCAGACACAAAGAAAGCATTGTGCGTTTGCCCTCCCCATTCTGCTGTGCCCAGGTTATTAACACAGATTCCAGTATTGTCAAGGCTTTGGCTGGAAGGGCGTGTTCTCTGCAGGGGCTGACCACTGGGGCTGAAATGGAAGGACAAACACTCCCCCACTTTCCAGTCCTAACCTTCTGCTTAGTCCCCTCCCGCTGTCCCAGCTCATGAAGGAGCTGGAGCATCTTGGTACGGCAAAGAGAAGCTGCACCTCCCTCTGCAACCGGCATGATGGAAGACTTCGCACATTGAAGCAAGGGTTTCCCTGGGTCTCGCACACACCTAGATTCCCAGCTAGGCAGGCGCTCTGGAAGGTCAAGGCAGATGGGAGTCCCTGCAGGTTGCGCCTTCACCTGAGAAGGGTTTTCACGTGCAAAGTGGAGGGACCCTTTGTAACAAACCAAAGGCAGGCTGCTCTCTACCCTGAGCCACCCTGGAAGAGGAGTTTCTCAGAAGGCACAAGGCTCGCTCTGCCTCAGATCCAATCTGGCTCCGCTTAGCCCCGGGATTAGAGCCTGGCCCTGCCTGCTGGCCTCCCTCTTCCCTTCACCATGAGTGTGAGTGGGTGGGAACTCAGCCCACTATTCACTTAACAACCACCGAGCTCCTGCCGTGTGGCAGCCTGACCTAGGCCCTGGGGACAAGCTGTGAGCAGCACGGCCCCTCCTGCAACCCTGAGCCTCCGAGAATGCAGGGGTTGCTGAGGCAGTCTCTGTGCTTGACGCTCCCTGCACTGACCTCGCCAGCCTGACCCAGCCCACCCTGACCTGCCGACAGTCGTGCACATGTGTTTACACTTGCATTGTTGACTGGGGTCCAGTTGCCTTCTTGGCAAAGGCATCAAGCATCCAGAGATGTTCAGATCTTTTGTATTTGGCTCCTTCCCTCTGCACGGATATACCTTGGAATGAGACTCCAGTGTGTCCCTTGATCCCCTCAGCCGTTGTCTGAGGGCCTAGAATCCCGGTGCTGTGCCTCTCAGATCTTTCCCCTGGGGAGGAGAGAGACCTCAGGAGCAGTGAGCTGTGGAAGCAACGCCAGCTGGCTACCGACAAAAGAGGTGAAGCGTTCTTGACCTTCTCTTAGGCTGTCAGATGGCCTTGAGCTGGGAGAGCAGAAGACTCAAGCTCCCACCCCGACACACTTCTCCGCTTCCAGCGTGAGACCCTGAGTTTCTCCTCAGCCAGTTGGAAACCTGCGGTCCTTCTCTGTGCAAGTCCCAGCAGTGGCAGCCCGGGAGACCAGGTGTTCCCTGACATCCCACACAGCACGCTGGGGATTGCGCAAGAGAGCGAGGGGAGCCTGGCCCTTGCCTCCCTTCTCGCCCACCCACCCCCTCTGCTCTTGGTCTTCAGGAGAGCCGGACCCTGGCCAGGGCATCCTTAATTTCAACTTCATCTTTTCGGCAGAAAAAATACTTGTGCGACGTAAAGACTCAGCTCAGCCGTCACATCCTACAAAGTAAGAAAGGAGACGTGTCCAGTGGAGGGAGGCCCCTCTGTGGCCCCAGGCACAGGGCCCAGGCTTTACCCCACCTGCCAGCTGACTGAGTGCTCTGTGCCAGAGGGTCACAGACCAGTCTGCTTCCTCAGACCCCCGGTCCTCTCACCACCCCAGGGGAGGGGAGCAGGGAGACCCCGTGTGTAAGCCGGGCGCTGTGCTCTGTGCTCTACACATACTGCTCGTTAATCCTCCAAACAAGCCAGCAAGGCTGATGCTGTCAGCCCACTGCCTTGTCAGCCACCTGAAATTCCCATGGGCTGAGACCAAGTGAAGCTATCCCATTTTAGTAGAAAAGAAACCGAGGCTCAAAATGTTGGAAATGTTTCTAAAGCTCCTCATCTAGTATCAGAGTTCATATCGTCTGTCTGCTTGCTCCCCTCCACCGCCTTCCCCCGGGCGCTGTTGAAAAAAGGACTAGACTAACTTCAGTGCGGACTCCAAAGGGCAGGGCGAGGCCCATTTGCTCCAGAACAAATCTCCCATCCACGGTCACACCAGCAGCTGTTCAGACCTTCAGCTAAGACTCTGATTCCTGTCCAGCTACAAATCCCCCGACTTAGGTAGCACTTTAAACTTTTATCAGGCACATGCACTTTAGCGGGAGTGAATTGTGAATTTTTTCTTGAGAGAATCTTTTGGTGGGTCATACAAAAGGTGATGATGAAAATGTTGGGTTCCCAGATGGAGAAGAAGTGGGTCTGTTGAAAAGAGAGGAAAAGACTGTAGGGCAGAAGGCTAGGGCACCAGTGATTGATTGATTGATTTCGCTGCACCACATGGCTTTGGGATCTTAGTTCTGGGACCAGGGATTGAACCTGGGCCCTCGTCTGTTAGAATGCGGAGTCCTAACCACTGGACTGACAGGGAATTCCCAGTGATGAGTTTTACTTCACAACTTTGTAGAAGGTCCCAGATGTTAGGATCATAATGTAAGGGGGAGACCATGTGTTTCTGCTTCTGAGTTTTACAGTTCAAATGAGGAAGGCGAGCCATCTCCATGCAAGACAGCCCCATTGTCAAGCCCTGAGGTCGGACGCTAAGTAGGGCCTCTGCGTCAGGCCTCACTGGGCCCTTCCTTGCCCTCCATGGGGCTCCCCACAGCCCCCCGTCACGTGTGTGTTTGTTCTTTTGATCTCCCAACCAGGGCCCGTGTCTGTTTTGGGTTTTTTTTATTATTTATTTTTGGCTGTGTTGGGTCTTCATTGCTGCGCGCAGGCTTTCTCTAGTTGCGGCGAGCGGGGGCTACTCTTCGTTGTGGTGCATGCGCTCCTCATTGTGGTGGCTTCTCTTGTTGTGGAGCACGAGCTCTAAGTGCGCGGGCTTCAGTAGTTGTGGCACACGGGCTCAGTAGTTGTGGCTCGTGGGCTTAGTTGCTTCAAGGCACTTGGGATCTTCCCGGACCAGGGCTCAAACCGTGTCCCCTGCATTGGCAGGTGGACTCTCAACCACTGCACCACCAGGGAAGCCCCCGTGTCTGTTTTATTCACCAGTGTATCCCTGGCACCTGGCAGAATGCACTACACTTAATTGGTGCTCAATAAATGTTTGTGGGATTAATGAATGCAGTTTAAAAAAAAAAAAAAAGGCCTGGATTAGGAGTCTGAATTCTAGCCCTGCTTTGCCACACACTAGCTCTGTGTCCTGATGTAAATCACTTCCCCCCTCTGGGTGGCATTCTCATTTATCTTGTGAAATAATTGGCCTGAATAATGTTCTGCCAGTCTACGACTGTCAAATTTACCTTAATCCAAACATGGAGCATGAGGCCAACGGGGTTTTAGAAGACTCCTGGTGAGGCACAGCGGGGCTTTGATGATCACTGCAAATTCACACTCCTTCACCTCCAGCCTGTGATAGCCAGGATTTATGGCTCTCCCTGGCAGGAGTCTCGGGGCAGCCGCCAGGAAGGTGCTCTCATAGGTCATGGCTTTAGTTCATCAGCCAGAGCTTTTCCCCCTTAGGTAGAATGACGGTAAAGGGCGCAGGCCTGGGAACCAGGCCTCCTGGCCCGTGTTCAGACCCCAGGCCTGCCGCTTACTAGTGGTGTGACCTTGCGCAGGTGACTCCCCCTCTGTCCCGCTGACCTCAGTGCGGTGAGGGCCGTCAGCACACCTGCCTGCCAGGTGAGTGATGGAGGAGAAGCCGGTCACGGGAGCGTGTGGTGCCTCAACAAGGCATGCAGGGAGCTGTTCGGCCTCCTTGGAAGAAGACAAAGCAGAGACGGAGGCTCCGTCCTCCTATCGGCCCTCAGACATCAGGACTCGGTCTAAATATCAGGGAAATCCGATGACTCGTCCAGAATTTAGAGAGCCTTGCCCGAGTCGATAATCGTATCTGTGATGGCTGCATCCCAGCGCACAGAGCGGGGATACCTGGTCTTTCTTGATCCACCCTGAACGCAGCAGGTTCTGGACCTGTGAGGAAACCAGGACCGGGAGGGGAGGGGAGCCGTTCCAGCCCCAGAGCTGCTGAGCGGCAGGGACAGGACCGGACTCCAACCCGCCCGCTTTCCTCCGTGCCCTGCCTCTTCCCCGATGATGAGCTTCTATCACGCTCTGAGCCCCTTACCCAGACCCCGCAGGGGAGGGGAGGGAGCGCAGCCCAGCCTCGCTCCCTGAGGTGGAAGAACAGAGCCAGCCGGGATCCGCTGGTACCTGCCTGGCTGGCCCGTCTGGGAGGGGCGTCCTTTGACCTAAGTCAAACACTTAACTAATTTGGGAACACAGGGCTTCTGTCATGAACGGTGTGCTGGTGCTTGTGTGGACTGGATGGTGGTGTTTTCTGCAGAAGGGGGTGCGGGGAGGGCGTGGAGGGAGTTTCGTAGGTGACAGATTTTCTCCAGCCTGCTGTCATTCCTCCAGTGATTGAGTTGTCGCTTCCCTTACAGGTGGAAAGAGACTTTGAAAGGGAGTATGGAAAACTCCAGCAGTGAGTGTCAACCCCCAGAAGGGAGGGCAGGGAGGGGGCTGCTCCGAGAAGGAAAAGAGCCTTCTGCCCGGGCTGCCTCGTCCGCTCACCCTGGGAGCTGAGGGCAGCTCAGTTCACCACCTGCCAGAAATTCTCCCCCGGGGTGGTGGCTCTGTGACAGTCGTTAACTCAGCCTTTGGGTGCCTCGCGCCAAGCTCGCGGTGGCCCTTCAGTCAGTGGGGACATCCGCGCAGAGCAGGCCCTTCCTCCTCCTGGCAGGCGACCTGAGTGTCGCGTGGGGCTCGGCTCAGGGGGATGGGCAGAACGGGGGCAGAAGCAGGTGGGTGATGCCAGGTCCCCAGGCCCATGTCCCTGCCTTGCAGGCTGGAGGAGCAGACCAAGCGGCTGCAGAAGGACATGAAGAAGAGCACGGACGCCGACCTGGGTAGGCGTCCCGTCCCCCGTGCCCGGCCTGGACGGGGGAGGGGCAGAGGTGGACACCCTCCTCGCTCAGTCCCTTTGGGGCTGGCTTAGAAGAAAGTGCCCTTAGTAGGTGCCCCGCAGATGTCCCTGAGAAGTGGCTTGCGGTCGCCCTTCACTTAGCAGATCACCACTCCCTGCTTTCCCTGGGGCGGCAGCAGCCACCACTGGCGGGTGGAGGGCAGCTCCCGTGGTCTGTGCCCCAGAGCCTCCGGCCAGTGCTCCTCCAGAGGATGGGGGGCGGGGGGGGGGGGGTCTGACCACGACCGCCCCTGCTTCTGACCCCGGCGTCTCCAGACTGTGTGTGTAGCAAGCCACGGGTCTGATTTTCAGTCTGTCCGTTATTTGTTTTGTAGTTAGCTCTGAGTTGCCTGGGTTCCATCTTTCATTGTGGCTCCCGCTGTCTTTCTAGTAGGGAAATGCTGTGGCCTGTGCTTCTCTTCCTTCCTGCTTTTCCACACAGCTGCACTCTCAGAGCGTGAACGGAAAGGACAGAACGTCAGGGATCTATGAACTGGAGTCTGGCTGTAGAGAGTGTAGGTTTTTAACAAAGAAATCAGGACAAATGGGTGACCCCTGGCACCTAGGATTTCTGGCTGCTTCTGGCCCGAGTCAGACGTGGAGTCTGGGCAGCGGAAGCCCTCCTGAAACAGTGGTGCCCTCACCCACCCCAAAGCCTGCATCCCCCAGTCCAGGCCAGAGAGCCTCGCACACTGTTGGCTGGGGCATCAGAGTCAGTGAGGGCCTGCTGCAGTGTGGGTCGCCCGGCCCACCCCAGGACTCTCTGATTCATCAGGTCTGGGTGAGGCTTAGGGACCCCACTTTGAGAACCACTGCTCCACACGGTCGGGGGGAATCAAATTACACCTTTCCTGGTCTTGGAAACTCCTGAGCTGCTGCCTGGACAGGATCTCACATCCAAAGCTGTGGGTCCAAAATAAGACCAAGTAGGCGTGACCAGACCCTGCCAGGTCCTCGTCGACCCCTGCACTCCCAGGTTGTGTCAGGGCTCTAGAGACCCACGTGCGGTCCAGGACTCCTGGGCTCCCTAAGGTACGAAGCCCGCCAGCCTCCCGGTTTGTGCTGGGCTGACGATGCCCCTCCCCTGTCACTGTAGAGGTAGAGCAAGGGATGTGAGCTGCTGCAGAGGAGAGTGGAGGCCACGGCACCCTGCTGTGTTCACACAGGCCGGCAATGTCTCGGGGTGGGGCTCCCAGACGAAGGGCCGCCCCGCAGACTCTCACCGTTCATTGACTTCAGATGGTTCTAGCAAAGAGACATTGGCGTGAAGATGTGGAGGCGTTAGGAAAGAAAAGGAAAATTGGGAAGAAAGTCTTCCCTCCCAACCCCTGACTTTTGGGGGTTTTCCCTCAACTATTAAAAAAAAATTAGGGGAAGAAATTTTTCAAAAACATTTCCAGTTTTGTCCTCGTTTTCTATCTTTTAATTACGCAGTCTGTGACCGTTTCATAATCCAGTCAAATGACACGTGAGTTTGCTCCTAAGCCTACAAAGTCACTTTACTTTTTTTTAAGAGGGTTTTTGCCTCCGTTGCTTCAACATCTCTGGGAAGTTTACATTTCTAGTCTTCTCTCATATTTTGCCCTTTTGCTAGGGGGCTGCAGCACACCCCCAGATTCAAGAGAAATCAAGGTATATAACACTTAGTAGTGTGCTCTGGTTTCATTGGCAGCATTTTTTTTTTCTTCACGGTTTATGCAATAATGGTGTGTGTTACAGTTAATAGCATCTTAAATTTAATGACATAAAATAAGAAATAGATCAAAAACACGTTTTCCCGTGAGCCCCTGAAACTAGTACAGACACTGTGGGGCAAGCAAGGCCCTTCTCCAGCCTTTCCTGCCCCTCTAGGATTTCGTTTGCTGGTAATGGAGGCCTGAAAACTCTCACGGGACCAAGAACTCCAAAGCTGCCAACAGGTTGCCTCGCCATACCAAATCCGGCCTAGTTTTGTCAATAAAGTTTTATTGGAACACACCCATTCTTTGGGTGTCATCTATGGCAAAGTTGAGTTATTGAAAGCCTAAAATCTTATCTCTAGCTGTACAGTAGGTTTGCCTCTCTGGTGTAGATACCATGCTACTCTTTCTGTGAGGGAGCCCCAAACCAAGCTTCACATCCAAACCGCCTGGAGATTTTTTTTTTTTTAATGCATATTCCTGGATTCCAGGCTTACTGAAATAAATCTTTGGAGCTAGAAATACGTACTTCTTACAGCTTCCCGCCCAAATGATTCTGTTATAATCCAGAGTTTGGAAAGTAAGTCATTGCAACAGGTAAATCTGCTCAAAAGAATTACCCAGAGCAGTATCAGGAATGCACATTACACCATAAGGACTGGTGTCTTGTGCCTCTGGGGTACTGTGTAGTTTATGGCCTGTGGCCATGGATGGAGGTCGTCCGGATGCAGGCCTCTGGCCCCAAGGACGACAGGGAGTCCTGAGGACAAGACCTTGAAGCATGCCCTGTCATTGGTTCACTGAGCTTTGACTTCTTACAGCCATGTCCAAGTCCGCTGTGAAGATATCCTTGGACTTGCTCTCCAATCCCCTCTGCGAGCAAGACCAGGACTTTCTGAACATGGTGACAGCCCTGGACACGGCCATGAAGCGGATGGATGCCTTCAACCAGGAAAAGGTGACTGGGGTCTTGGTCTCCCCCTCCTCGAGGCTTCTTTCTGGGCGGAGTGCTGCATGGAGTCCTTATCGGGGCTTGGTCTCCTCTCTGGACACCTGAGTGTCCCAGCCCTGTGAGCTCTCCCCTGGCCACCCTGCCCCCGCACCGGCTGCTTCCCGTAGCTCCCACTAGCTCACATCACTCACATGGGGCCACGAGGGAGACTCAGGCCGGCTCTGCCCACCCACGCCTGTAGCCCCTCAGACTTGCCCGCCCAGCCTCCTCACTGAGCAAGGCCATCATCGGCTTCACAGAATGAGAACTGACCCGGGACAAGGCCGGTGCGCCTTGTCACCCTTCAGGCTCCCCGGTTGTCATCTCTGCCTCACTCCAGCGGCAGTTAGGGGTGTCTCCCTGCCTGGGGCTCTCGGGGTACCCCTGTCCTGCTCCCTTTCTCTTCTCAGGAACTTGGAGGCTCCCCCTTTTGGGAAGAGTCTGGCTTCCCCCCAGTTTTTGTTTTTGTTTTTTATAATTTTGGCTGCGTCGGGTCTTCGTTGCTGTGCACGGGCTTTCTCTAGTTGTGGAGAGCGGGGGGCCACTCTTCGTTGCGGTGCGTGGGCTTCTCATTGCAGTGGCTTCTCTTGTTGTGGAGCACGGGCTCTATGCACGTGGACCTCAGTCGTTGTGGCATGTGAGCTCAGTAGTTGTGGCTTGCAAGCTCTAGAGCACAGGCTCAGTAGTTGTGGCACATGGGCTTAGTTGCTCCGCGGCATGTGGGATCTTCCCGGGCCAGGGCTCAAACCCGTGTCCCCTGCATTGGCGGGCAGATTCTTAACCCCTGCACCACCAGGGAAGCCCTGGCTTCCCCCCAATTTTGACGCCATCGGGTTTTTCTTTTGACAGGTGAACCAGATACAAAAGACTGTGATTGAACCCTTAAAAAAGTGAGTAAAGGTCATCGGGGGGACCACAGGCCTGAGGGCAGTTACTGGACAGGCAGGTCAACCAGCCACTTGGGGACCTAATATTGTTTCTGGCAGCCTGTCCCCAGACTCACACGGGGTGGACAGGAACCTCCAGGGGACACCAGCTCCCTGATCTGTGGCCCTGGGGTTGACACTCCCGGTAGCTCCAGAGCACCTGCCTGGCCAGGCATGCTCAGTGGTGGCAGGGCCTGTCTGATCCTCCACAGTGGCCGGCCGGTGCTCCTGTGGTCATTCTGCCATTGTCCCTTTGTTTCTGACCGAGAACCAGTGGGACCAGAGCTTGTGGAGTTAAGCTAGCAGAGATCTTGGCTGGGCCTCCACAGAGATGAGTGAGGCCTTTCATCTCGCTCGGCCGGGTTGGGGGAAGCAGCTGCCTGCCGCACGTGGCTTTTGAAGCGGTGGGGGGGGGGGGGGGTGGCCGCACACGGGAAAGGGCGCTGCAGCGGGGTCCCGCCTGGGACGGTCCCCCGATTCATGACCTGCCAGGGTCAGAAATTCTTCTGTGAGACTCATCTTCTGTCCAGCAGGCTCTGGTCAGTGATCAGACAGGCCTATTCCCCAGGTCCCCTAGGGGGGTGGCGCTGGGCGGGAGACAGGCAGGAACATTGCCTTGAAGCTCCCGAATCACTTCATCTTCCTTCCTGGCCTCTCCCAGCTCGGCTCCGGCCTAGAGAGGCTCCCGCTCCAGCCCAGCAGCTGCACTTTATTACCTCTTCTGTGGTGGTCCCTGGCAGTTGCCTCACCAGGGCCTGGGTAATGAGGCTGTGCTAATTACCATGAGGCCTGGATCAGGGCCTGGAGGGCGATGGAGAGAGCAGGTTTTGATCCTGTGACCCCTGGCGTTCAGGTTGTTGAGCTCTTGTTCCCTGTTCAGGTCCAAGGGGTGGGGTTAGGCAAAGCTCTTTCTAAGCTGGGCTGTCTGGAGGCTTAGCCGTGGAGGGCAGGCAGAACCTGGCCCACAGGGATTCCTCCCCGCTCCTGCCCCGGGCCCCTGTCCCCAGCCCCTGCTCGGCCCCAGGTCGCAGTGTCATGTGAGGAGCAGGGTGCTGGGCAGGCCAGTAGCTCAGGAGGGAGCGTCGGAAAGAGCTCCGCTGCTTGTAGCTCTGTGACCCCGTCTCCAGGCCTGAGGGTTCAGAACTGGGTGGGAAGGACCCCTGGCTGAGCTGACCGTGCCCACGGGGGTCCCAGGGGCTGCCACGGAGGCTGCCGTGCACACCTATGGCTGGCAGAGCTAGGCAGGGGACACCGGCCCAGAGAACTGGGGACTGACTTCCGCCTTGATTTCACCACCACCGAGGCGGGCCTGAAATCTGATGCCTGGCTTCTGGAGCCAAATGGAGAGAAATCGCGGCTGCTTCCCACCACTCCAGCCGCGCACCACCTGCCAGGAAGGTGGGTGAGTGGCCGAGGGGGTGGCCACCATCTCCGCAGCAGATCCGCTGACCTCTGCCCAAGCCCCCCAGGCCTGCCTGCCTGCCTGCCCGGCTGGCTTCTTTGTATCCCGTGGCCGACATGCGATCTCCCCCAACCACATAAACCCGGCACTGCCTGTTGCCGCCTCTTGCCAGGAGAGAAGCTCCCAGGGACCCCAGCACCGGAAACAGGAAGCTGCAGCTTTCCTGTCCTCTGATGAGGAACATCGCCACATGGCCACCCCGCCGCCCCCGGCCTCCCCCCAGGGGGCTCGGCCTCTAATCCCCCAGTCTCTGGGCCGTGTTCACAGGGTGGGATGGGGATGCTTTCAATTTCCCTTTCCTGGTGGGTGGAAGATCCCGGCTGTGTGGGCACAGATTGAGGAATGGCAGGCATGCCCCACCTCCCAGCCAGCCTCCCTCCCTCCCCCTTTCCCTCCGCCTCTTGATGCCTCTTCACCCCACGCTTACCCTGAGGACCATTTGCTGCCCCACCTTAGGACAGGCAAGAAATGGGCAGAGCTTCAGGAGCGCCTGGGGTAGGCCCAGCCCTGTCCTCCCTTCTCTGCGATTCAAACTTTAGGAGCTTAGGATGTAGCGCAGAAGCCATGCGGCATCCCCCGAGAAACGGACCAGAATGATAACTGCCGAGGCGGGGCAGTGCATTGGAGTGGGGAGAGCCCTGGACAGGACAGGCCTGTGCCTCCAAGTCTCTTCCCCTTCTGCGGAAGCAGGAACGGAGCTGAACTCTCAAAATGGCAGAGCCGGGCACTCCCCTGAGCAGAGAGGGAGGTATCGTGGGCTGGAGTGGCGCTGTATGTGGAGGGCAGAGTCCCTCCTGGGGTCCTAGCCCAGGGACTCCCATGTGCCCCTCACCACTAATTATCAGGGGGACGCCGGGCACTGAGCAGAGAGGCTCTGGGCCCGCAGCCTTGCTCCTTCGTGGCAGCCCCATAAAAGTGCAGGCTTGGTGCCCCAGGGAGAGCTGGATCACCCCATCCTTGTCAGGTCAAGTCAGCAGGTACCCTGTCAGGTCCCAGGGGCATGTCTGGAAGGGGCCCGGGCTCTGGGGACCAGCCTATGCTTGTCCTTGCCTCCCTGCAGCTTCCCTGCCCTGACGAGAAGGTAGGGGCAGCACTAAAACACCCCACACGAGGAGGGGTGTCTGCTGCCAGGAGCCCCTTTCCCCGAACAGCACCCTGGTGTTTATACCCCCCGGCACGTGGAGCTGGCAGAGTTCTTCCTGTTACTTCTAAGCGGAAAACGAGGCGGTGTGGCCTCAGTGGGGCAGTGACCTGAGCCAGGGATTACAGAGTTCGGTCCCCACCCCCCCTTTTGTCAGCTACCTCCGATTACAGTGTCTGATCTCCCCTGCCTGACCTTAGCTTCCCTGCTTTACTGTGAGAAGGGCGTGACACCTACCCGGGCGGTCCGAGGCCCAGGGCCCAAGGAGTCACGTCCGTCCCTCGGCAGCGGCGGACATCAAGCTGAGCCCTCCGCGGCCTCTGGGTTCAGCTAAGGGTGCCGTCTGCCGTGGGAGGTGGAAGTCAGCGTGCTGACCAAAGTTTCCCTCGGGCCTCACAGAGCAGCCGCTTCCTCCCCCCAGAGGATACGTGGCCTTGCTTCCGGAAGGCTGAAGGTAGTGTCCTGTGGACACACCCGTCCCCTGAGGTTGCCTGGAAATCAGTCAGCCCTGGATCCACGCCTTCTCCCCCTGGCTCAGGAGCTGCCCTGGGGCTGGATTTCTACACCCTCTGTAGGCCAGCCCAGTCCCAGCATGTTGTAGTCAGCCTTGTTGTATCCGACCCTGGCCCTGGAGATAAAGCCCAGTGGACTTTATGGGGGGAAGAGGGTTGTGAGCACTGGCCCAGGTGCTGCCGGGGTCAGAGTATCGAGAGCTGCTTGACCACCCGCGGATGACGCCCGTGCCGCACATTCCTTCCTTACTCGTGCCACCCTCCTCCCCGAGGACGTGGGGTGCAGGGGGAGGTGGCGTGGCGGCTTCCCAGGCCCAGGTGCACCTGCTCCCCTGAGCCACATGCCTCTCCGCCGGCGAGGGAGAGGGGCTCGCCTGGCATCCGAGACCCCGTCGTAGCACTGCCTGAGGCAAAAGCAGTGAAGTGAGTCCAGCTCCCCCAGAGGGTCTCAGCCGTCCCAGGCGTGTTCAGCCCTACCCCAGGGGGACCTTGTGTCCTGGGCGTGGCTGGTCCAGTTTGCAGAGCACCAAGTAGGCCTGCGTCTTCTGCCTGGCAGAGCAGTCATTCAGGGGTTGATTGCAGTGTAGAGGGACCTGCGACTGAGGATTCGGAGAGGATTCGGAGAAGCGTGGGTGGTCTGGCCCACGTTAGCATCTCCAGCTACGTGGTGAGCCCATTACGGACACCCAGAGAGTGAGAAGAATCCGCTTTAGTGGCCTTTCTATCTGTTTCATCAAACTCTGCTGCCTGGGCCTATAGCTTTGTTTGGGGCATTATGCGTCAGTCAAGTGTCTATCCTCTGTTCTCTGGCAGAGGTATTCATTACTCTTATGTCACGTGGACTCTTGATTTGTTGAGGCTTTTTCCTGCCCCATCTTTCATCTTCTCTGAGTTGCTCTGGGAAGAACCGACTCTGCTTCTGGTCCTGGGTCTCCCTCTGTGTGCTTCGCAACCCCCCCGAATAACCACTGCACCGTCACCTCGGCTTGAGGCCGGGGCTCCACCGGCCACTCGGGCTCCCAGCTGCGAGATAGACGCTCCAGCCCCTCAGGCTTTGTGTTCAAGGAAGCTGCCCCATCTTCTGTCCAGTTCCAGAAAACCTGCTTGCAGGCTGGCCTGGCCTCCTCCCACACTCATTAGTCAGGGAGAATGCAGCATTCCTGCCTGGGATGCGGTCCTGCCCTGGGTCCACCCCAAGACTGTGTTGCCCTTCCCAGTCAAAGAAGATCCTAGTCACAAAGATTACGCCCATGGTGCCAAAAATGCCAGAGCCTCTGCTACTGCTCTTTCTGAACAGCCACCCTAGCACTGCCCTGTGGTTCTTGTAGTCCTGGTGGGGCAGGAAGAGCTCCTGCAGTCGTTTTCCTCAAACATTTGGTTTGACAGTTTGGCTGTTTCAACAGTAGAGCATGAGGATTCCTGTTTTTCCGGCAGAGTTGGTAGAAAAGGCTGGGAGTAGCTTGTCATCATTTAATAGGAGTAGAGTCGATTTACAAGGTTGTCTTAGTTTTGGGTGTACAGCAAAGTGATTCCGTTTTTTATATATAGTTATAGATATACATGTATATATATGTATATATACAGGTGTGTATACATGTATATGTACATGTGTATGTGTGTATATATATTTTTCAGATTCTTTTCTGTTATAGATGATTATAAGATATTGAATATAGTTCCCTGTGCTATATAGTAGGACCTTGTTGTTCATCTGTTTTATATATAGCAGTGTGTATCTGTTAATCCCAAACTCCTAATTTATCATTTATCCCTCCCCCGGCTTTCCCCTTTGGTGACCGCAAGTTTGTTTTCTATGTCTGTGAGTCTGTTTCTATTTTGTAAATAAGTTCATTTGTGTCATATTTTAGATTCTACATATAAGCGATATCATATGATACTTGTCTTTCTATGTCTGGCTTGCTTCACTTAGTGTCATAATCTCTAGGTCCATCCATCTTGCTGCAAATGGCATCACTTCACTTGTTGTTAATGGCTGAGTAATATGGGAGTAGATTTCGGTTGCAGGTCTGTCACCTGCTGTTGGCAGCATGAGGTGGTAGGGAGGTGCCAGAGGGAGAGCTGGGACACTTGAGTTATCTGCTGGACTGTCACTACCTAATTGTGACCTTGGACAAGTCATGTCATCTCCCTGGTCTCAGTTTTTTCACTTTTCTAATGGAAGATGTTGGACAGAAGCTTGATCTCCCAGCTTTTCTGATACCGCCCTCAGAGCAGCTGCCCTTGGCCTAGCTCCTGGAGCACCCCTGGGTCTGGGCCCACTCCCAAGGGGTGCTGTCTCCATCTGCTCAAATGGCTTCCTGAGCTCTGTCCACCCCTGTTCCTCCGTGATTGTCCAGAGAGCTCTCCTGGCTCTGCTAGCTCATCTGTCTTTTGTTTCTTCTGAGATGCCTGATGCTAATTAATAGAACCTGAATCTTTTTGTACCAGGTCAACAGCATGGAGGAGCTGTACCAGGTCAGCTCCTCCATGCTGCAGCATAGGTCTCTGAAACGCGGGGTGGGGGCTAAAGGGCAGTGGCAGCATCAGTGGCATCATGCATTCATGACCTTCTGAGTCTTACCCAGGTCGGTGGAGTGGCCCTTACCCTGTCTTCCTTGCCCTGGCCTTACCCCAAGGCGACATTCTCAGCCTGTGCCCCACCAAGGCCAGGGCCCCATCTATCTCGTTCACAGCAAGATCCCCAAGACCTAGAACAGAGTCTGGCGCTTGGTAGGCGCTCGATACATATTTTTGAATGAGTGGTGAGCTGCCAGCCTGCAGCTCCAAGAACAGCCCGTCTCCAACCCACTGTGGCCGGCAGGTTTGGCAGTGTCTTCCCGAGCCTCAACATGGCCGTGAAACGGCGGGAGCAGGCCTTGCAGGACTACAGGAGGTTGCAGGCCAAGGTGGAGAAGTACGAGGAGAAGGAGAAGACAGGGCCGGTGCTGGCCAAACTCCACCAGGTACCGGGGAGAAGGGGCTGGGGCTGGACAGGGGGCCACGTGGTTCCTCCTTCACCCAGGGACAGGAGGCCAAGTTCCTCCTTCACCCAGGGACCAAGACACCGGATGTCCTGACTCCCCCCACCACCACCATACACACACACACAGCACCTCCACCACCCCCCGTGCCCCACTCAGGAAGCTGGATGAGCCAGCAAGAGCTGTGCCACCCAGAGTCTTGCTCCTCAGGCCCGAGAAGAGCTTCGGCCCGTGCGGGATGACTTTGAGGCCAAGAACAAGCAGCTCCTGGATGAGATGCCGCGGTTCTACAACAGCCGACTGGACTACTTCCAGCCCAGCTTTGAGTCCCTGATCCGAGCACAGGTGAGGCCGCTGCCACCCCGCATGATGGCCCAACACTTCTTCCCTCGGGAGGCAGTCGCGGGCTTTGGAGACCCATCTCATGCCAGCCCCGCCCTGCTCCCCACACCGGAAGCGGGGCTCAGTCACTCTCTGCCCCCAGCCCTGCCCCCGAGGGAGGAATGCAGGGCGCCCCCGGTTGTTGGCTGGAATTCCCGTTTCGGTCTCTCCGTTGCTCTTTGGTTAATCCCAACTTTCACATGAGGTCCCTTGTCGTCCAAGAGTTCTTCGCTGAAGTTCTCTCTCTCCATGAGCAGCAAGAGGAAACCAGGCCGCACCTCCAGCGCCTCACCCTGATGGGCAGGTCGCTTGCCTGGCGGGCCCAGGTCAGGGACAGGGGCCACAGGTGAAGGCCTTTTTCCGAGGACCCTGCACCCCCTCCCCTCCCTAGTTAGTCCTTCTCTTTTGGTGGAAGACTAGGGGGTGTCTTGACTTTTAGCAACCCTTGGAGGGGTCCCTAAACCCCGGCGAGAGCCACGCGCAGGGCCCCCACCTGGGCGCCAGGCCGTGGTGCATCTTCCAGCGGAAAGGCAGGCCCGCTCGCGTTGGGCGCGGGTGGACGTGCACCATGGTAGCACCGGGCCCGAGACCCCATGCCTCCTGCTACTCAGGGGTGTAAAGACAACGTGTGGCTCCTGCCCTCCTTCCCCCTCCCCCACGTCCTTCAAGCCCTTGGCAGGGAGTGTTCTCCCCATCTGTAAAAGAGAAAAGGTTGAGGTGCCAAAACCAAGAGGTCTTCTCCACGTGGGAAACACCCCCCGCCTCCCGCCCGCCAGGTGACTGCAGGTGCTCAGCACTCGGCCACCTTCCCCACCAGGTAACAAAGCTGAAGTCTCAACATGTCCCTGTCTGCCTCCAGCCCGCCTCGCCGCTGGGCCTGAGTGTCTGGCGCCCTCCAGTGGGCACTCTCGTTCTTACACAGTCCACAATCACAGATACCCAGGAAAAGCTTGGTTCCTGCCTTCCAGCCTGTGTCTTCAGAGAACACCAAACCCCATGGGAATCATGGGATCCGGACACTTGGGATCAGGACCCCTGAGCAGGATTAATGTTGGATCCGGGACTTGTTAGTGACCGTGTCCTTAGGGGCTCAGGGAAAATGAGGCAGAGAGCTACGTGCATAGGGACGTGGAAGGTTCCCATGCTTGCCCCGAGAGCACAGCCCCTGGAGGTGCGGGCTTCCTTTCAGCAGCTTGGCCTGGGCCGGGGACGGTGTGTTTCAGGAGACCTGTGACTCCCCTGTCCTGTGCCGCTGCTCCCGGACCCGCAGTCACCTGCCCTGCCCCCTCCACCCTGTTGCTCACCGGAGACAGCTCCAGGCTGCCCAGGTTGGGAGCCAGGGATACCCTGTAACCAGGCAGCAGGGTGGCGGAGGGTTGTTTACTGCCTCGTCAGCGCCAGCCTCCCCCTCCAGCGGCTGCTGCTGCCATTAGTCACTGGAGAAGTGAGCATTCCTAGTGACTCAGCCTGCGCAGTGCGGCTCAGGGCAGGGAGCTGGGGCGGGGGGGGCCATCCCGCTCCCCCCTCCAGCACTAGCCCGGGCCCTGTCCCCTCAGGTGACAACCCTGTTTGGAGACCTTGATTTAGATCCCCCTCAGCCCAGCTGTGCGAGTGTGGAAGACATGGCCTGGCCTTGCCAGTAATGGCACTCCAGGTTGCTAGAGAAGGAGAGTTCCTTCTCCCCAGAGACAACTTGGGGCTGGAGATGGTAACACGTAGGGGTGTTTGAGTGGTGTGGCACACTTTCTTGAAAGTACGTGACTTCATTTGGTTGTGAGGTGGAGACTGAGGCAGAAATGGTCCTTGCCCTCCTCCCCTGGGCCTGCTCAGCTCTCAGCCATCTGAGGGCTGCCCATGGGTCCCCCCCATTCCTCGGCCTGCCCCCGCCTGGTTCCTGTGCGCCTCTCCCATCCCACCTCTGGTGCCTGTGCAGAGGGAAACGTGGAAGTGAGCCTGGCCTCTGGGCCCTGCTTTCCTGGCTCTGCAGCTAAGGCAGTGATTGGCGGTGGGATGAGCTGGGAAGGGACGGAGGCTAGAACCGTGTCCCCTCTCTCACCTTTACTTCTAAGGCTGGCCCAGGGCTTTGGGAGCTGCTGTGCCCTCTCCCATGGATGAGAGCTTCTCCTAGCTTCTGTAAAGCAGTTAGCCCCTGGTCACAGGGCCTGACTCACTGGCGCCCCCAGGACCCGCCGAGGACCCACCCACACCCCCCAGCCCTTCCCCCTCAGCTGCCTGGAGAGCTCGGAGGCAGAGCACCACCCCCCACCCCCACCCCCGCCTCACCAAGGACCCGTCGCTCCCTCTGCCACCCAGGCAGTGGGCAGTGAATGCTCCTGAAGGACCCGGGGCTGTGGTTGCCACACAGCTCAAGGGGAGGGGCGGTGGTGGAGGGAGAGTGGAGTCGAGACCTGCGCTCCACTTCCCACAGGCTCCGGCCCTCCGCCCACCCACCCGCCGTGCCCCGGGGGGCTGGTACCCTGGAGCCCCCACGGCCCACCTCCTCCCGTTCCCACCCCAGGTCGTGTACTACTCGGAAATGCACAAGATTTTCGGAGACCTGACCCAGCAGCTTGCCCAGCCCGGCCGTCCTGATGAGCAGCGGGAGCGGGAGAACGAGGCCAGACTGAGCGAGCTCAGAGCCCTCTCCATCGTGGCCGATGACTGAGCCCGGCCCTCGGAAGTCTCTGAAACACCAGTCGGCCTCTCTAGCTTACGCTTCACGAGCTCAGGCTCGGGCATCAGGGAGCAAAGGGGCCTTGCCTGGGAGAAGGATGGGGATACCGGCAGCTCCCACTGCACCACCCCAGCCCTTGGGAATGAGTCTGGAACCAGGAGCCCCGAGCAGGCTCTCACCTCCCCACTCGTAGCAAGAACCCACCGACAGGTAAGCAGTGTAGACTGTCTTAGGCCCTAAAGAACCGTCCAAAGTGCATCCTGGCCTAGGGCCAGAGCCTGGGCTCTTGTCTGCTCCCTTGAAGTCTTAGCCTGGCTTGCACGGTTGGGATCACTTCTACCTCCAAAAGGGCCACCCTGGGGAGTCACCCACCCTTGCTGCCTTTTCACCTCAGACTCGCCTGTTCTGGGAGAGGCCTCGACACTGCCCTGGGCAATGTGAAAGCCACGGTCTCCCAGCCTCAACAGGCCCCTCACCCCAGCCTCTCGGCAAGACAGCGGCCGGCTCTGCCCACTTCTAGACTTTGGGTCAACTGCGGGGCAGAGCCCCAAGTCTTGCAGCTTCCCTAGGAAGCTGGGACTCAACGCGTGTCAACAGCCTACCCCACAAAATGTCACAGACCGAGTCACAGGCCTCAGAGCAACAACAGTGGGTTTATGTCTCACCTCATTATTTGGGATTTTATTTTTCCAAGTAAAAAGTTTTCAATAAAATGTCCGTGTATTGTTGTGCCGTAACTAAAGAGAGGAGGGGAGGAGCCACCCCAAGTCTTTCCCAGACCCCGCGGCAGCCCCTCTCCTGGGCAGCAGAGCCCAGAGCTGCACCCCTCCACCCTCCGGAGGTGACACCTGCATCGAGCAGAGGCTGCGCTGAGGGTTGGGAGGAGGGCGGAGCACAGGCAGACCTAGAAGAGGAGCGAGGGGAGAGTTACGGAGGACACTTTTAGTTTGTTTTGACTTTGGTTTATTTAAAAAACAAAAAGCCAAAAAAAACCAAAACAGAACACTTTATATACAAAGTCAAACTGAAACCACGGATTATGGAAAGAGGCGAGACTTATGGGGAACAGGGAAAAGGCTGGGCCAGAGCCAATACCACATTCTGAACATGGGGAGCCAGGGAAAAGAGGTGCTGGTTTCTTCTGGCAAGTCTGGGGTGGCTGAAACAGTGTTCACTGCCAAACACTGCCCAGCGCTAAACGCTCGCTAGCACTGACTGACTGTTCCTGCGATGGCCACGGGAGACCCTTCCCCCCAGAACCTGCTCCTGAAACCTGGCAGGATTTGTGCCATCCGGAGGAAGGGGCTCTTACCCCCAGCCAGCTTCCGCGTCTGTTTCTTCAGTTTATTGGCATCAGACCTTACAACAGACTCAAAAAGCCTTTTCCTCCCGTCTTATTCTAAACTGGAAGAGGACAGGAGAAAGCACAAGACGAAAGGGCCCCAGGAGGAATCCCAAGGTAGAGGGCAAAATGACATTCGAGGGGTGCAGAAGATGTTGGATTTAGTTGCAAGTGGAACCGGCTTCCTCACTCATCCGTCCCACACGGCACAGACAGACCCCACCCTGACGGCCTGAGCTCCTCTACAGAGGCCGAGCACAGGGGTCAGCCACCCCTGCCTATGGCTCCCAGGTCCTGCTCCAGCTTCTTTCTAGAACCAGAAGGGCTCTAACTTCAGCAGGCTCCATCGCTGACCTCACAGGATGGCAGCTCCTGCACCAGGCCCTCAGTTGCTAGGTGCTGGCTCCTCCTTCTCTACCCAGCTGTCTGCCTGTTTGAAACAGATGTCACGAGAATCGGACTCAGAGGAAGGGCCGGGATCCGAGGACTACTGAGCACTTCCTCCTGGGAGACTCCAGGGTGCCAGCTGCTGACTGATCGATTCCATAAGAAACTAGCGCATGGAGGCGGAAGCAAGGCACACCTGGGCCCGGCCCCGTGCCGGCTGCCCTGACCCAGCCTCCCCGCCCGGCGGCCGGCTCTCCCAGGAGGCTCACCTTTTCAACCATCCGCTGCACCTCAAGCTGCAGGGGAGTCAGGCGCCTTCGGAACTCCTGTAGCAGCCGCTGAAGCTGGTGCTTCTGTCGCTCCGCCGTCCGGGCCGTCTCCTCAGCCTCAGCCAGCCGGGTTCTCAGCTCCTGCATCTCTGCGGCCAGCGTCTTATTCGTCACTTCAGTGGCTGAGAAGCGGTTATGGCTCTCCTCTGGCGGGGGAAGACAGGAAAGACTGCCAAGCTAAGGAGGGGAGTGTAGGGCCAGAGGGCTGGAGGCTGAGGGGCGGGCCTCCCGCTCGGCTCCTTGCGTCTGCGCCCGGCTGCAACAGGTCCCCGCGCCGCCAGCCACTCACCCAGCTTCAGCTCCAGTGTGTGAATCTTGTTTTCCAGGTAGAGCCGCCCGCTGTCCTGCTGCTCCGCACGCTGCAGCAGGTTCCCCACGTTGATGAGGCTGCCGTTGTGGGACACCAGGCCCTTGTGCTCCACAGGGGCAGCGCCTGGCTTGGCACTCTTCCCAGGAGGAGGTAGCAGGTCCAGGTTTCCTAGAAGGGCCGTGAAAAGACTCAGGGACGGTCCCGGGAGAAAGCAGCCTGCTCCGCTGTCCCCAGAAGGCCGCAGAGCACAGTACGCACCGAAGAGCACCTCCTCAGGGAGCCCCCCGTCCGGGCCCTCCGGGCGGCTGTACTGAAGGCTCCGATACTGGCAGATGTTCTGGGCCACCACCCTGCTGACCAGCTGTTTGGCCTGTAGGAAGCACACACCCAAGATGCCCACGGATGAGAAGGTGCAAGTCCCCCCACAATGGCGTGCAAGAACCTAGAACCACAGCATCCCGAGCCGCGCATGCACACGAGGATGTCGGGCGAGGCATCTCAGAGAGGCCTAGGGCGGGGCATGAGAAGGCACCTGCTCTGCGCTGAGCCGGAGCCCAAGGGTAAGCAGGATCCTCTCCAAGTCTCGCCGATGCAAGTAGCCACACCAGTTGGCATCAAAGAAGACAAAAGCAAGAAGACAGTCCAGAGGGAGCACAGGAGAGGGGTCCAGCTCCTTGGGCTAAAAGAGAAACAAGGAAGAACAGGATTTACAAACAGGTCCCTTGATGCTCAATCACCCAGGACGAAGCCCTTATAAAATCAAGCCGCTTGATATTTAAAATGGATAACCAACAAGGACCTACTGTATATAGCACAGGGAACTCTGCTCAATGTTATGCGGCAGCCTGGATGGGAGGGGAGTTTGGGGGAGAATGGATACATGTACATGTATGGCTGAGTCTCTTTGCTGTGCACCTGAAACTGCCACAACACTGTTAATTGGCTATACTCCAACATAAAAAGAAAAGTTTAAAAAACACAAAAAGAATCTAGCAGCTTGGCTGACACACTCACACCTTCCAGTTAGAGACCTGACCCTGGGCCAGGCAAGTCCCTTGGCCTGTAACCAAAGGCGTCTTTGGGGCATTTTCACCCCAGGGGCTGTCACACAGAGGAATCTTGGGTGCTCCCAGGTCAGACAGCTCGCTTAGATCCGCCCTGATGGAGATACCGAAGTGCTCGCCTGGATCCTACGAGCATGCCATCCCATAAGCCAGGAACCACCTTTCGTCCTTCGTCTATCAGAAGATGCCAGAGGTCATTTAGGAAAAGCACCCCTTTCCCAGGAGTGAGTCAGAGGCCTTGCTAAGCTTTCCTATCACTGAGACCCAGAGAGGCACAGAGGTCTCACCATGTCCTGAAGGGATGAGAACTCCATCTCTGACTGATTCGAGGCAACCGACCGGACCTCGGAATCCTCCAGCTTGGCTCCTGCTACAGAAAGCCAGAGATGAACTTGGAGCTGGGAGCACACAGGCCCGGACTGGCTCCACACACAGCCAGGACGGGAGCCACAGAGCCAGGAAGCCGCCACCCGGGCAGGCGCCAGACATACCGAACTCCTCCTCCCCATCGTCCCTCAGGAGCAGCAGTTCGGGGTCCAGGGCCATCTCGCAGAGGTCCTCGGACACCTCGCCCCGGGGTTTCTCTTCTTCCTCTCCCCCAGAAGATGGGGGTTTGGGCAAAAGCCCGTCTTCCTTCTAGGAGAAGCAGACCAAGATGATGAGAGGAACTGCCCCTGTGACTACCAACAATAACAACGGTTAACATCTGTGCGTCAGCCGCGTTCAGGCACCGCGCCGAAGGCACATACACAACGTCTCATTTAACACACTTCGTTACATGGGGGTCACAGAGCAGACCAGGGCGAGTTCCAGATACCTGGGATTTTCCTCAAGAGTCAATCTCAGTCCCGTAAGAAATTTGTTTACTTGACAGTATTTAGGCAAGAAGAAGACCCATGTGCTTTAGAAATGTTTAAGAAAATGCAGTGTTCTAGTTAACCGTCAGGTAATCGAAACACCTGTACCCATCAAAGCATTCCTATTAATGGAGACTTCCATGCTGCCGTGTCAACCACGCTTCCCTTCACTGCTCCAGGCCCGCCTCCCTTCTCCCAGGTACACCAACCACCTCCGGGCTGTGTGGCCACGTGGGAGAGTTAGGCGCCCCGCACCTGAGTCACACCAGGGTCACAGAGCGCGTGTGCGCAGTGAGCGAGGGGTGATGAGAGGAGAGCCCTAAAGCACTCTGAGCAGCGCTGGTGCCACGCAGCGCCCCAGTTGTGTTCAGCATTACCATGTGCAGCCCCAGTGCCCGTGCACGGGGTCAGAGGTACTCACCGGCGGGGCATCTGACTCGGCAGCTGTGCCCTCACTCTGTACCTCATCCTTGGACTCCTTGGACTCCTCCTTGACCGCTTCTTCCTCCTTGGCCGCCTCCTCCTTCTCAGGTTCAGGTGCGGCCACGACCTTTTCAGGAAGGCTCAGCAGCATCTTATAAATCCTATAGCCAAAATCCCTCTGCAGCATCTCCAGAAACAGCTCAGCCAACACCATCACCTGGTGGAAGAGGCAACAACGGGTCACGAGCATCAAAAAATGGGGTATTCCAAACCCCACCATCCTATACGCCCTGCCCCACAGGCCCCAGACTCCTACACCTACCTCAAAAGAGATCCTTTCTTTTGGCCTCCGGTCCTCCACGATACTATGGATGGACAGGTTTACACAGCTGGGGCGTGCCATGACAGCAGGTTCTAGAGGGGGTGGAGGGGCCTCTGGGAGATCGGTGTCCATTTCCTGCTGTGCAGTGACCTCCGGATTCTCTGCATTCTGTTTAGAGGTGTCTGCTGCCTGCTCTGATACATCAGCTGCCTGTTCTGTAGGCTCTGTTTCCTGTGACGAAAAGTCAAGAGCTATGACCATCTGGGTCCAGGGGTTAGGGCCCAGGGCCCCTACTTTCCCCACGTGTTCGTAAGGCTCAGCCTTACCACTGGCACCTCCTGGGGCGGGGGAGCTGCCTCTGCAGCTTTCTGCTGGCACAGGGCCTCCCACTCTTCCAAAGTAGGCATGATGGTCCAGATGTCCGGCAGGTACACCACCACGGTCTGGAGCCGCCTCGGGGGTCCCAGCTGCAGGTACTGAAACTCGGCAAAGCGCCACCTGCTCACAGCAGAAGGAAAAATGCAGAACTGACCCATGACATTTGTGAGGGCTTCAGTTTCCAATCAGCATTTAATGAGCACATACTGTGTGCCAAATTCTGACAGTACAGAAATAAAATATAGACCAAGTCTTCAAGAAATGGTTAGTCAGTGGGGAGAGACAAGTAAGCAGACAATTACTATCCGAGGTGCCATGGCAACAAGAAGGAGCACGGAATGTGGCTGTGGGGCCACACCTGACGAGCCTTGGAGGGTCAGCTGGCCTTCAACACACTTACACACCCCTCGCCGTGCTCACGACCACTGCGAGGGCTGGAGGGAGGGGGTGATGAGCAGGGACTAGGGAACAGACGGGAACTAACAGGTCAGAAAGGCCCAGCAGAAGCCTGGCTCCCTGCCGGGTCTCGCCACTCACTGGGCAGCCACAGACAACAGCTCGGGCAGCCACTCACCACTTGGTGCAGGCACTCAAGTCGATGCCGGTCTGGGCTTGCGCGCAGCGGATGGCAGTGCGGACGAGCACCTGCGGGTCGCCCTTGGGGTCGAGGCCATCCAGAGAAGGAGACCACTCGCCCCCCACCAACACTACCTCCTCTTCTTTCTGGCCCAGCAAAAACTGCAAAAAGAGATCAGGGGTAAGAAACGAAAAACCAATCATGTGGGTCTCCCACAGGGAGGCAACCTGCCACCAGTGGGGAACAAAGGGTCCGCCACACTGGGGGCGGGAGGGGTATCTCTACCCATGAATGTGAACCCCATATAATTCTGATAAGAAAGAACATCTCTCAGCCATGCTGTCCTCCCGGTAAAACGACTGGTATCTCAGCCCCGAAACCCCGCTTCTATGAGTTCCTGAGCAGGAGCAGAGCTGACAGGAACTGAACATCATCAGTGAGTGAGTCTTGCCTCCTGGGCTCCAGCTCTTACTTTAATTTGCTTCAGAGGATGTTCTGGCGTCTCCCTTGGCTCAGTCATGTCATCCACGAAGAGCATGCAACAACGATACAATTCCTCCAACCCCGGGGAAGAGAGCAGCAGTACCTGGTAGGGACAGCATAAAGGAGACACTCGAGAGCTTTCTCAGCCTCCAACAACGGGATAAAGAGGCAGGACCCCAGCCAACTCACCTTGGAACTGTAAGCAGGGTCACTGTCTGTGGACGTGGGCTCAGCACCAGCGTCTGGAGCTGGCTCCTTCTCAGAAGATGCCTGGATGCGGCTTGGATGATGGAGGGAAAAGGGCTGGCTCAGAGGGAAGGCCGACAGCCAGCTCAGGTGCACAGCCAGAAAATCTGCGGGAACCAGCAGGGTGCGGTAGCGGCGCTGGAGTTCTAAGAAGTCACAGGTGGAGCTATGGGAAGAAAGCAAGGGAGTCCAGATGGAGCCAAGACTAAATTATTTTTAAAAATGGAACCATAAAAGACTTGAAAGAAAAGGGGAGCAGATTATTTTATAATCTGAGAAAAGAAGAGCTTTCTAAGTAAGACACTTCTGAAAAGATAAAAATGGATCAGACTTGACCATTAAAATGTCACAACCTCTAGTGGCAAAATAAAGTCAATCTGGGGAAGGAAAACAAAAAAAGACATCTGCAATATGTGAAAGAGAAAAGGGTCACTGTCTTAATATAAAAGGAACCCACAAGTTACTAACAAAGTTCACAAGTCTAAGAGAAAACTGGAAAAACGGACAGCAACAGATAACTTAGAAAAAGAAATGAGACTTAGGAGCTCATGAAAACATGCTCAATCTCACTCATAATTAAATTCAAATCAGGGTATCACTTTTCACCTATCAGACTGACAAAGATCACAAAGCTGGATAACAGTGTTGGCAAAGGCTGGGGGTGCAAGAACCTCACACCTCGTGTGAGAACGTAAACCGATACCGCCTCTGTGAGCGGCCTGGCAATACCTGTCAAGGCTGACAGACCTGTGAGCCAGCTACTCCATTTCTAGGAATTGAGCGCAATAAAATGCTCGCACCTGTCCACGCAGATGTATAGAGAAGGATGTTTATTATTACAACAATGTTTAGGATAATTAAAGACTAAAAATGGAGAACTGGTTAAATAAATTCTGGTCCGTTCATTTAGTAGAATGCTGTGCAGTTGCTAAAAAGAATGAGATCAGTCTAATAAACTTTAACGTAGAATAAATTCCAAGACAAGTGAAAAAGCAAAGTACTGAACGGTATGTACAATAGGTTTCCAGTTGTGTTTTAGGAAAAAAACCACAGCTGTGTGTGTGTGGCTAATTGTTAGCGGTCATGTTCTGACCACATGAGGAGGCTCTATATTCACCCCTCCAGTGGTGATGATGTGGGGACCAGTATCTCATCAGATTAACCTTGGGAGGCAGGTGGGTCAGCATGGAGAAAAACAAGCCCTGCCTGGGCCTGGAGAGAGGAAGCGGTGACAGGGGAAGAGCAGTGGCAGCCCTCCTTCCCTGCCATCTTGAGGAGGTGGTGCCAGGAGGCTGCCCTCACCTCAGCTCGGACTTAGGTGGACTTGGCTCTGGGGCCTTATCTCTAATACAGCAGCTGGAGCCCTGCATCTCCCCTGCTAGACGGAATCTGGAATTGCTCATCTACCTCTCAGTCAGTGAGTTTCTACGTGTGCGGAGTAAGCTTGTGGGCCAGTGTCCTCATACATGCTGTAGCACTTAAAAAATAATTTAGAGCTTCCCTGGGAAACCAGTCCCACGGTTCCTATGACCCCCAGTTTCTACCTGACTTACAACTGGTATTGGGCACCTGGATGTTGATTGATAAGCCTTGATTATAGCCTGGCCTAACAATTTCTGGTGATCAAATCATAAAGTTCTATCAAGGGCACCCATGTCAGTGGTGCTATGCTGGTCAGAACTTGAGATTTTGAAGTAAAAAATCTGTCACATTAAAAAACAAAAGTGAAACAAAAAGGTCATGAGCGCACGCACGCACGCGCGCGCACACACACATACACTCACTCACTCTTACTCCCAGACTATATCTCACTTACACAAGAAACTGTTACCAGCTACAAGTCTCAACCCCCACCCCAGCCTCACCACTCACCTGTCCACAGTGTAGGGAGTGAGATGGACTCGGTAAGGAGGCAGGTCATGCCTTGGTTTCTTAGCACCCCAAGGCTCTCCACCAGCCCGCTGTTTGCGTTTCTTGGAGTCATAGTCATCGCTGGAGGTTGATCCATTACCAGAAGGAAGAGACCACACTGTTACATATAGATTCAGTACATACTGGCCTAAAAAGAACTGGAAACCATCTGAATCCCCAACTTTAAAAATAAAGAAGCCATGCTAACAGTCATATAAGAGTGCTACAAAAGACATTAAGATATTTAAATGCTTTTAATAACACAGAAAACCATTCATGTTAAACAAAAAGAATTATATGAGACACTATATATACAATAGTGCCTCAAATGTGCCAAAAAAAGCTTTAAAAAGAAATATTAATGGTGGATACCTCTGACAGATAAAGGTGATGAATAATTTTCTTATATTTAATATAATTTTTTGAAATGAGAAGAAGAATTTAACTGATTTTTTTTTTAACTAAGATATATATACATATGGCACCATGCTACGGGTTCTGTCAAGTTTCATTAAAAGAGACAGTTCTGGGGCTTCCCTGGTGGCCCAGTGGCTGAGAGTCCGCCTGCCGATGCAGGGGACACGGGTTAGTGCCCCGGTCTGGGAAGATCCCACATGCCGGGGAACGGCTGGGCCCGTGCGCCATGGCCGCTGAGTCTGCGCGTCCAGAGCCTGTGCTCCGCAACGGGAGAGGCCACAACAGTGAGAGGCCCGCGTACCGCAAAAAAAAAAAAAAAAAAAGACAGTTCTGGTAAAAACCCTTAACACTACACATTAGAGTCATAAAAATACTGAAACCCTTCGATCCAGTAATTTCACTCTTAAAAATTTATCCCAAGGAAGTTAATTCAGAAGAAGAAAAAAGGTTATATATAGTAGAAGAAATTCAAGCCGAGTAAGAAAACCACATGTGGCACTTCCCTGGTGGCGCCGTGGTTAAGAACCCGCCTGCCAATGCAGGGGACACGGCTTCGAGCCCTGGTCCGGGAAGATCCCACACGCCGCGGAGCAACTAAGCCCGTCTGCCACAACTACTGAGCCTGCGCTCTAGAGCCCGCGTGCCACAACTACTGAAGCCCCTGTGCCTAGAGCCCGTGCTCTGCAACACGAGAAGCCACCACAATGAGAAGTCCACGCACCGCAATGAGGAGTAGACCCCGCTCACCGCAACTAGAGAAAGCTCGCGCGCAGCAACAAAGACCCAACACAGCCAAAAATAAAATAAATAAATGTATAAAAAAAAAAAGAAAACCATGTGTGTATCTAGCAATCCTGAATTTTCATAGTAAATAAGTACAGTAATCATACAGCCATTAAAACAATTATGAGGATTACAGTGCAATATGGAACAGATGTTCGATAAGAACGTATAAAAAAATCTGAACTCAAAGATTTAAATTATAAAAAGTATGCATATATATAGACAAAGACTAGAAAAGAACATGGGGGGAAAAAGTAGCAGAAAGTAAATTTGCTTTTCAAAATTATTTTCTAAAGGTCTTTAAGAATGGTTACCTTGGGGATGGGGGGGAAGATAAGGGTAAGAGATTAAGAGGTACAAACTACTATATACAAAATAAATAAGATACAAAGGTGTAATGCACAGCACAGGGAACATAGCCAACATTTTATAACTTTAAATGGAGTACAACTGCTATGTTGTACACCTGGAACTAATACAATATTGTGAATCAACTATACTTTAATTTAAAAGTTTTTAAATGGCTACCTTTAAAGGAAAAGAGGGAATGATATATTTTTATAGTATTTTTAACTTTATATAATAGCATGCACTACTTTATACATTTTTGTAATAAATCACTTATTATAGTATCACTATGTTATGGGGGCAATAAAAAAAATAATAGAAGAGAAAAAACCTTTAGACCATCATAAAATGCCAGACTGATAAGGGGAAAAAACCCCCATGTCTCACAAGAGAAATAAAATCAATTGTCAATTCTTCGTGCTGAGGTAATGCCAAGTTGATTATATTTACCAGAAGGTGTCTACTCTTTCCCTTTAGACCTGCCTGGGTTGTTTCCCTAGTCATTACACCCCTGAGTAACAAACTTGATTATATTTAACACAAAGTTTTTCTTCTTTTCTCATATTTCTGCCTGGGTAATTTCCTTGTTCATAGCATCTCCCTCCAAAAGCTGCCTTCTAATCTTGCCCTTGTGGGATGTCAGTGCTTCTGTGTCTCTAACAGAACTGTTGCAAAGTCATTTTAACAACTCTCTTCAGCTCACCCATGACTGAAGTGAACTCTTCAGTAAATGCTGTCAACCTCAAGTTAAAGTGGATGTTCCACTGAATTCTGTAAACTCAGCAAGCAGTTTTCTCCCCTTACCGTGTATTGCCAGGAACAGGTTATAAGGCATGACCAGTGGAAGCCATCTCCGTAACCTCAGCAGGATACTGAGATGGTATATCCAGCTGGATAGCCCTGTCCAAAAACCGCAGTAGTCCAGCATTAGCAATCCAAAGGAGACACTGTTTCCTGCCTCCCAAAACCTGAAGTTCAAAATAAAACCTGGTTTCCAGTCAAACGCTAACATGGGTGACTCCATTATAAATTGTTGTTCCCCCTCAGGGTGACCTCATTCCTACTGCCCCCTTTGCAGAATGAGTCTGCAAATTCTCTCTACTGACTGATGGTAATATCTCCCTCCCAATGGTCATGTCTCCTTTCTCGAGAAGCCATGACACTGAAGCATTATGGCCAAAGTAACAGAACATAGGTCTTGCACGGGGCTTGGCATGTCCAGGACAATCAAATGCAACTGGCTATATAAGAAAGGCTGAATGTGAACCTAAAGCAGGAAGTCAATAGCAGCCACTGATTTCCACCCAGGCTACATTATCCCCGAGGGCACCTGCTGTGATTTTGAATGAAGCCTTTAATAAACTCATGGAATGTAAGAGGTGGAAAGTCCTTGTAAATTTTGAAGACCAAGAAGATGGGTGTATGCAAGACGTATACCAGTAACTTGAGAATGAAAGTGTTTCAAGCAGAGACACTGTGGAAAACAATCCTACACAATCAAAGCTTTCCCGCCTCCTTAGTGTTCACGTGACCTATCCCGAGGGAACAAACAGTAGCTTCAGCACAGAGCCTAGCTACATCACTTTGCCTAAACTTTTTCTCTGAGGAACTCCATGCTCCTTTTACATGTTCTCAGTGGACCGCATTCTCAGCCCTTACCATGTAATAATCTACTGGCCTCTGGGATAGGGGGCTGTTTCCTTCTCAGAACAGTTCTTATTTCAGAAGAGAACCAGAACATGAGAACACCTTCTAGAGTGATGGAAATGTTCTATATCTTAATAGGGGTGAGAGTTACACAGAATTTTCTATTTGTCAAAACTGTCCATCTAAGATTTGTGCACATCAACCTAAATAAATTCTACCTTAAAAAAAAAAATCAAGTACAAGGCAGGGAGCAGATGACAAAGAATGGCAGATACTGATACTTGTTTAAGCTGGGTGATGGGTATGTGAAGGTTCATCATCCTTTTTTACTTACTATGCTTATACTTGAAATTTTTCATAATAAAATTTAAAATGAAGACGGACAGAACTAGAACAAGTCTTCAAAGCAAACTAGTCTAGAGTGTAAGCCCTAGGGATATAAACAAAAGCTTTTAGGGAGAGAGTAAGGCAGGATGAGGAACATGTGAGCCAGAGAGAACAGGAAGTACGCTCCTCCTGGCAGCCCCCAACGCTCACAGATGATACAGGATGGCCTGGGATGCCCCAAAGGCCCAAATCCACCATGCCTGCTCCACAAAAGGCCGTGTCTGCATATCCATGGCACAGACCTGGATTTCTGGGCAGAGTGCAACACACACAGTCTACCACACCACTGAACTGTACAGTGTATTTAAAGAAACACATTTTAGACTAAGAATTAAATTATGCACTGGAGGAAACTAAAAGACAAAACAAATGCACAAACATAAAAAAACCAGAAACAGACTCACAGGTATAGAGAACACACTGGTGGTCACTAGAGGGGAGGAGGTTGGGGGGAATGGGCAAAATAGGTGAGAAGGTATTAAGAGGTACAAACTTCCAGTTACAAAACAAGTCATGGGGATGTAACATACAGCACAGAGGATACACTCAATGATATAGTAATAGCTTTGTATGGTGACAGATGGTAACTACCTATTGCGGTGATCACCTCGTAATATATAAAAATAGCCAATCTACTGGTATAATATTGTAAACTATGCTTCAATTTTAAAAATACACTGCAGAGTTACTTTTTTTGGACAATTACTATTTTCTTGATAGTTTTGATTCTTGGTGTCTCAATCTTATGCACAAGAAATAAAAAGGAAAATTATATTATTAAAAAATTCAACGTGATACTATGAAAAATGAATTACACCAAATCCCTACTTGCTGAACCAGCTTATGAAGTTCCGATATTTGTATATACATCTCAATGTACCAGCCTATTTCAGGGTAAAGGGACTAGGATCTAGCTGTTGAAAGAGAATGTTAGTGTCAACAGGTGGCCAAAAAAAAAAGGTACATTCTCTTAGAGGCAAATAAAATAAAACACCTTTCCTTTCTTGCTTGACCATCCTCTTACCTTCGGCCCGGATCCAATCGTCCATGAGGGCCCCGAGCAGGAAATCTGTTCAGGTGGCTCAGATGAAGTGTATGGGATGTTTGGAAGAGACTCAGAGCTGCAGAAAGGAAATGGCTGGTGACTCAAAACCCCCTAAATATTTGCCCAACTTTCCTGTACCTTTCTTCCAGTGCATGAAATACCCACATCTATTCTGAGAGCAGCAACCTAACAGTTACAAGTCCATTCATCCCAAGTACCCCATAAAGCCACACGCCCAATATCCATGCCACTGGTACTCACGCTTCTGAGGAAAGAGTGGGGGAATCCGGTGAGGCTGGAAGATCAGCTGGGGCTGAGCTCCCAGAATCCCTTGCTTCTGGCCCAGGGCTGCCACATGTAGAAGGGGAGGTGCTGGGGACTTCAGTAGGGGCTGCAAGACAGTAACCAGGAAATTCAGGGCATCCCATAGCTGACCTGCTCACTACCTTGGAAAGATGCAGCCCCAACCCCTTGACCAAAGTAAGGTTCCCTCCCACGCCTTTCCAATAAACATGCCAAGGAGAGATGAATACCTGGTTGGAGAGCGTTTGCACCTTGACAGCATTCCAGGGCACTGCCTGGCCTGGGTTGTATGCAGCCTTCACCAGCACCTTCTCACCCAGCTGGGGCAGCCGGCCCTTCACCACACTGCCAGCACACAAGCCAGGAGACCCAGTCAGGAAAGAAACCCTGGCCAAGCCACCCTGACTGTCCCTATGAGGCCCTTGCCATCAAGATTTCTCACACCTTGCATAACAACAGCAAAGCATTGGCATTATAGGGGACCCACCAGCATGGTGACAGAACTGAGTCCAATAAGCATTTCCAGAAGGGGATCAGCCTCAAGCCTACCTTAGCTGAAAAAAGACCTCTTCATCCACCACCCCAAAGTAGTCATGCAAACTGGTAACAATGCCAGTGAAGACCCGCTGCTTCTCTCCACCCTGTAAGAGAAGAGTGCAGTTTAAAGGTAACAGGGAGCATCTGTCCATGCTCTGCCATTAGCATCTCATCTTCATCCACCCCGCCCCACCCTCAGCTCAATCAGAGTACTGCACGGATTCCCATGGAAGGAAGCATACATATAGAAGGAAGCATATGTACAGTGGACACAATCAATCTACTGGGGGGAGTCATGCTGATTCTTGGGTCATAAGCTTCTTCTAAGATTTCCAGTTCTTTAATTCCAAGAAGCACCCTAGAGATCTCCCTAGAGCCAGAACCTAGGACTCCCCAGTCACAGATGTCTAGTCGCCTCTGGACTGGCCAAGGACAGGAGTGTCAGGAAGGATGAACACTGTGATGTAAGAATGAAAGCATCGGGCAACCATGCATGCTGGGGTAGTCCCGAGTGCCGAAACTCACTAGATAGGATGCCCAACCTACCTGAAGGTGCCTGGCATTTTGGGACAGGTCTGTGGCCACAGGAGGAGTGAGCAAACCAGGAGGAGGACCCAAAAGAGATGTTGAAGCTGCGCCTATTGGAACACAGAAGCAATCCAGAAACTGCACCTACCATCTTAAGCACTAGTCCAGCTAGAGGAAACGGTAAACCCAAAGAGCAAAGTGGATCCAAGCATGTCCCACACAGGGTTTCGCCGACAACTACTGTGGTCATGCTTTTTCCTAAGAAAACTCAGCAGCAAATTGCACTCCACCAGGGAAACCCCAAAAGCCACATTTTGAAAGACTAACTCCAAAACACACACTTCCCAGTACTAGGCCAGGTAGAGATAAAGGTGTTCACCTGAGAAGTTGCGTCCCCCTGGTAGTGGGTTGATCCGCTGGCGCTTAAACTGGGACATTGGGAATGCTGTCCTCTTTCAGAGTCTTGGGGAAAAACCTTCAATCAGAAAAGAAATAAATTAACAGCCCATAGGGAAATTTTCCATCTACCCCAAAAAAGGAACTAAGGATCTTAAGGAAAATGGAGAGATGGATACTGAGAAGGAAAGGAGGAGACGGATGGCGAGAATATGAAAAGGAGCAGGAAATGGAGAAATTACAATGTTCCAGTCAGCCCTCACAATAATCTAGTGATGGGTGATACTGTTATGTTCTTTCAACGAAAAGGAAACTGAAGCTCGGAGGGACTGAGACTTGCCCGAGGCCACATAACCAGGTAGGTACAAAACTAGGACTCACACCCAGATCTCCCGACAACTTAGAGCTCCTCTCACTATGCCACGCCACCCTCAGATGGTTGGGGAGAGTGGAGGGTTGGAAAGAGCCCCGATGACATTCATTCATTCAATGCATCCGCCAAAGAGTTCCACGCAAGGCCCGGAAAAATGGAGGAGGCTGCTGCCGGAGAGGAGATGGTGTGGGCCCTCTCCCCGGAAGCCCGGCCCGTTGTTCCCCGGACGGGCGGGTGGGAAGACAGCTCCGTGGCCCGGCCGAACGCGAATCCGGCTGCGCGCCCGCCCTCTTGATCCCGCGCTCCCCGGCCCTCGGCTCCCGCCTCATCAGCCGCCGGCGCCGAGTCTCCCGGGGCGGGCCGCGGCCAGGCCACCGTGGGAGGACGAAGGCGCGCGGCTTCTCCTCCTCCCGCCCGCCCCCAGGGCCGAGACCGTTGCCAGGGAGACGGAACTTGCAGGCCGAAGGGGGGCTCGGCCCGTTCCGCGCCCGGATCATCTTCGAGGCCCGGCCCTCGCAGCCCCTCGGCCAGGGGAGGGGCGAAGAGGCAGAGGGGCGGCGGAAGGCCCCGCAACCCACCTGCGGGCCAGGGCCGCGACACCGGGGGGACAAAGACACCCGGAACCACCACAGCCGCTGCTGCTGCCGCCACCGGAAACGCCTCTCCGGAAGCGCGACCACTGGTCGGAAGCTGCCTCTCTCCCGGATATGGTCCCTCCCTCCTATCCACTGACCTGTCCCTTCCCCCACCCCGGCCTGCCATCCCGCTCCAACTGTGGAGCGGAAGTGCGCTTTCCCCGATCGGATGCGCGTTAGGAAGCCGCGCCTCAGTGGTGTCCTCTCTTACGTGTCCCATTAGAAAAGCAGGCTTCGGAGAATTGGTTCCTGGCCCCAAGACTGCTGGAGCTGGAGCCCCAAACATAAGGGAGCACCTATGCCTCATTCTGGCAGATCCCAAGACCGCAGCAGCAAGAGAACCAGCTGACTGGAGGAGGAGGATGCATGATCAGTGGCCATTTCCAGAAGACATCCCTGTGTCTGATTCAACCATCCCTAGCCCTACCCTTCTGTTGGCGGCACACCCCTCCCCACACACCTCCTGCGTACCTGCAGGAGACTAAACTTTCCCCCTTTCTCAATTAACAAAGAGCTAGGAACCTAATAGGCCATATAGTAGGATAAACCTCCACAATATTTAGGTATACATATACAAAGAGTTCTCACAATCATTTCCTTTAGTCCTCACATCAACCCTTGGGGGATAAGGAGGTCAGGAATTAGTGTCCTAATTCTCAGCTATGAAACCTGAGAGACTTCAATGAAATGACTTGCTCAAAGTCTTGCCGCTAATCACTGGCCATTTTAGTCCCCATTAGCAATCCCAGTTCCCCCTTACCCTCTGACCTTCCCATCACCCTCCAGTCTAGCCTCCCTGCAACACCCTTTCCTATTCATTTAACATTCACCAAGCATTTTGAGACAGTTTAATCTCACTTTACCCTCAAAACAAGCTTGTGAGGTAGGTAGGACAGGCATCATTATACCATTTGGGAGATTAAGTGGGAAGCTATGGCTCAGAAAAGTTAAGGGATTTTTGTCAAGGTCTAAAAGCTAGTATGGGCCTCTGGTTTCAGCTGTGACGTGGAAAGGCTAGTAAGGAGTAAAGCAGCTGAGAATAGACCTTGAAGATTACTCTGCTGTTCCCCATGTTGTCCTTGACTCCCATCCCTGGTGCAGTCTTCAGGCAAGATTCAATGCAGAGGCAGCCAAGAGAGCACCCTTCTCTGTCCTGGGGCTGCCCGTGCAAGTATGAGGAGGAAGGGAGGACTCCAGATCAGTAACTGTCCGCTCAGGAGTGAAGGTCAAGTCCATCGTTCTGCAGTTACCTCACCCTGAAGACTGACTCTTTGAGTGCATGATTCCAGAGAGATGGTTGGATCCAGCCAGTTCACAACACTGACAGTCCCACAGTCCCCAGCGACACGCTGGGCCCCGACAGATCGCCACGCCAAACACACTCCACGGACGCCAGATGAATCAGTAAGTTCACATTGCCTAAGCCCAGGGATTTCTGGCAACCAGGGAGGAGCCCGAGAGCTGCTGCACCTTGGGGCCTCTCAGGGACCCAGGGTTCCTTGGCTGCTCAGAGGAGAAAGACTCAGCCCTTGCCTCAGAGAGAAAACTGAGGCTCAACAGCTTTTCCTGGCAGTGCCCAGAAGCAGCAACAGGGCAGAGGGCGAGGAAGAAGACTTCACTGCACTCCCCCCAGCTGGGGTTACATCCCTGCACCAGGAAGTCTCAGCATACAGTAAGGTTTTTTGCTCGTTGCTTCTTAACCACTAATGATGGCATAAAGGTCTTCTGGAGGGTTTGGCCTGGAGGCCTTTCAGGGAGGTCCCTTGATGCAATCCTGTGGAGAAAGAAAGGAGGCACTAGGCTAGGAGGAAGAAACAAAGGTAACGATGGTCCCAGAGTTGACCAAGCATTGTGGGAGGCCTGGGGATATTAAATGACAGGGATAATCCCCCATTGACCACCCTGAAGGCGCCAGAATTATTCAGTATAGACCCCTACCCCCCAACCCCCGGCATCCACCGTGGCATCCCGTGTGCCCTACCTTGCTTTCCTGGGGAAACCCAGGGAGGTGACCTAAGTTTCAGCTTTGAGGGGTGAGGGCTTGCTGGGCTTATATGAGGATTTCCCATCTTTTGGTCCTGGCTCTGTCACTGACTCACCGTGTGGCCTCGGGAAAATGACTTCCGTCCCCAGCCCAGTCCTCAGCCTCCTCATCCTTAAACGGGGTGCTTTAACCACTTTCTGTTTTTTCCAGCACCCTCTCCAAGACTACGTCTCTCAAATTTTGCAGGGACGAAGATAACAACTGGCAGCACAATCTTGGCATCCTAGCTCATCAGCCTCCTCCCTCTGACCTGGGCTGGGCCACAGGACTCACCTGGGGGCAGAGCCATCAGGAGGGGCAGCGGCTTCAGCAGGTCGAGGGCTTCTCCACCGGATCCGGTTGAGCAGGACCTTGACCTTGTTCCAGTGGGAGAGATCCCGCTGAGCAGAGGGTGAGAGGGTCACCCAGGGCCCCTCCCCAAAACGTACCCCTGACCAAACTCCCAGAGATAGCTGTCAGCACAGCCAGGACAGATCACCTGTCCCCAACAGGAATCCTCTCGTTTTCTAGCACACATCCCAACCACCCCCGACCTCCGCCGCATCCTGTCACCTGCCCCCACGTACATCCCTCACCTACCCTGTGCCCCTGGGAGGATGGAAAGGTGTGAGCTGGCTCTGCCAGGGCCTCTGACAGCCTGGAAGGGCTGGCGCTGGGCACCCCTACCTTTGGGGGTGAAGCTGTGCTTGCTCCTTCGGAAAGAGAATCCAGTTACACAAGGCCAGGAACAGGAAGGCACTCATCAAGCCCAGAGCTCAGGGGGTCTGCCTATGGGGACCTGGGCAGGCAAGATACAGACAGAGACACAACTGCGCCTCACCTGTCTCCTCTGTCTGGCTGAGCCGCTCCCACCGCCCGTGTACCTCACTGCCCGGGGCGTGAGAGGGTGGAGGTGAAGGCGCCAGGGCCGGCTCCTCCTCTTTAGGATGCTGTGCACAGGAGAGACGGGCTTTCAGGGCCTGGCTAGAGGGCTGAGGCTGTTCTGAAGGGAGTCCTGGTTCCAGGGGTCCCCCCCATCCTCTGCATCCCCCACTCACCTGCCTGCCCGCTGGCCCGACTGCCCACAGCTCACTCACCCCAGGGGCCCTCTGAGTCTGCAGCTGCAGGCAGAGCTGCTGCAGCCTCGCCATCTGCTCCAGTACCAGGCACAGGTGTTCCAGGTAGCGAAGACCCTGCCCTGGGAGGCAGGCCCAGGCTTCAGGCCCCAAGCCCCCCACCTGTGGGACGTAGTGAGGTAGGGGAGAATTCTGAACTCAACCAGACTCGCACCCTAAGGGGCCAGCAGATGGGGGCAGGATGAGTGGGAGGAGGGACGCACACCCGGCTGGCCTCCCAGTGCCCAGCCAGGCAAAGTGCCGGGCAGGCCCCGGACCTGCCCACCTCCACACAGCTGGGGGCGGGGTGAGGCAAGACGTTCTCACACAACACATCAATGAGGCGTAAGAGAGAAGAAGTTGGGGGGCGGAGGCATCTCCATCCCACGCCTGAGAGTCGGCACTCACCACTTCTGCTTCTTCCAGCCCTGCCTCTAGGTCACTCTCTGCCTTGGTGGCCTCCTGTCCTCCTGCTCCAAAAAGGGGCATTTCATACTCAGGGTTGCGTGGCGGCTTTGGGGAGCGGTAATGTGACAAGCTGGCAGAGGAAGTCGGGAGCTGGCGGGACCGCTCCAGCACCTGCTCCAGCTTACGGCTGGCTAGAAGCCGGCTTAGGCGGGCAGGAGGCTCCGTGGCACCCAGGGCCAGGGGCTCAGCGTTCTGCATGGGCTCAGAGTTCAGAGAGTCTTGAGAAAGGCCCGGGGAGGTGGCTAGGGACCTGTCCCCAATCGCCATCTCCACTCCTGAGTCCTGGGAGGCCAGTTTGAGAAGCGGCACCTGCCTCCCAGGTGCTCTCAGCCGGCCATGCCCCTTGCAGGAGTCTGCCGACCACCCTGGAGCGGCATCCGGGATCCGTCTGTAGGTGCTGGTGACTCCAGGCACTACACAACCACGTGCCAGGTCCTCGCCAGCCCCATCTGCAAGGAGAATCAGTCATCAGGCTGGGCAGGCTGCCCCAACACCCCCGGCATTCCTGGCAGCTGGCGACATTCCCTGAGGAGGAGTGTCCTGGGCCAGAGGTGACAGGAGGAGACTGGTTGGCCACAGCCCCGCCCAGATCTCTCTCCAACCCTGGCTGGGAGATGTTAGAATGGGGTTCCCTTTACAAAAGTAATTGTTAGTGATATCTGCCTTGGAGGGGTGAGCACTTTTTCTTCCAGGGAGCCCTCGTGCTCCAGCCCCTGAGCTTGGCCTAAGACCTCTGAGCCATAACTGGGGAGTGGTAGCCTCTTCAAGTGCTCCCCATGGGGAAGTATGACTGTGCCCTAGCCTCAGGGAGAGGGGGAAGGGCGCAAAGAGGGAAGCCTGGGCCCAAACTGGCATCAGGATGCAAAAGGAAGTCCATCCTGGAATTCCTGGGGGGAGATGGGTAGTAAAAATAACAATCGCTATAACCATTTTGGACTTTTGTTCTTTTAAGTGAGAAACAGAAGGTTTTGGAGAGTTGAAAAGGAAAAACTTAAACGGAAGAAAGAGAACCAGGCGGGCAGGAGGAGGAACAGCGTGATCACCCATTCACTGTCCTCTCCTACAGCTCTCCTGGCCTGTGCCAGGCTCTCCTGCGATCTGGGTGCCCCGATTGTAAGGATGCAGAAACGGAGGCTGGAGACGATGGAGGGCCGCCTTCGTCTCCCTGCCCGCCACGCGGGAGAGCTGGAACGGGATGCCAAACCAGGCCCCTCTGGGCAAGGAAGTCGACCAGGAAGTCCACCCCTGCGCGGCTCCTTTGGAAAGGGGTCCGCCGCCGCGGAGAGAGCTTTTCGCAACTGCGGGCTGGGGCAGGGGCCGGTCAGAGGAGGATCCAGACCGGGAATTAGAGGGAAGTGGACTCGGAGGAAATGGGATGGAGGTGGCGGTCGTTTTAACGCCAGAAGCCAGAGGGTCTCCAACGGGCAAGGCGCGATCCCCCGGCCCTTCCTAAGGGAAGCGGCGAGGAGGGCGCAGCGAGGTCGGGCGGGCTGCGCCGGGTGGGGCGGGGAGCGCAGACAGGGGCCCGGGCACGGGAGTCGGCTCTAGGCCAAAGGTCCCGGCCGGCCCCGGGGTGGGTGACTCACCCCGGCCGCCCAGCGGCTCCACGGCGAAGACGCGCCGCCGGCCCAGCATGGCCCCAATCCCGGCCCCGACACGGCGCCCCGGCCGTGGCCGCTGCAGCCGGACGGAGCGATCCCGGCCGGCGTCCCCGCGCTGCTGTCGGGTGCGCGTCCGGACCTGGTTGGGCGAGGCCCCCGGACACTCCCAGCGGGGATGGGGGAGGGACGGCGGGAGGGGTGCGCAGGTGTGCGGGCGCTCGGAGAGGGGCCGCGGGGGCGGGGCCTGGCCCCACCCCCCCGCCCCCAGTGCCGGCGGGGCGCGGGCCCCGATCTGCCGTCCTTCGGGCCCCGGGCGGCCCCGCACTGCCGACCCCGGACGAGGAGCGGGGAGCCCTGCCCGGAGACGCCGTCTGGTTCGTGGCGCGGGGTCACCCCGCCCTCGGTTTCCAAGCGGGGTCTGTCTTCCTGCCGCCGAAATGAACCCGGGCGGGGATGGGGGGCGGCGGCGACCGGACGCGAGCGCGGAAGGAAATGGAGCCGCACGTGCCGGCGGAGGGAGGAGAGCGGACCTGGACACCGGCGTACCCGCGCTCCCAGCTGTGTGCCTTGGGGCAAGTCACTCAGCCACTCAGAAACCTGGCGCGATCAAAGGGGGAAGTGACTCCCGGCACAGGAAGATCCTTTCCAACAACTGCAGAGCGCTTTGGGTTCTGGGCTAGATCTGAACCCCCTCCTCGTCCCAGATCTCTTCCTCACCCGGGTACCCTAAAGCTGGGGGCTGGCGCGGGGGGAGGGGGCTTCAGGATCCGGGGAAGCGAAACAGGGGGGACAGGAGGGCAAGCCTGAGGTGCTGGAAGTGTAAATGCTCTCCCGTCCCCGCCCCCGAACTCTTTGGGTCCGTGGGATTCCACCCCCCCAACCACCCTGAAAGGGGGCCGGCAGCCCAGGCAGACACTGACGGTGAGACAGCCTGGTGACCAGATGGGATGGTGGGCTCTAAGGAAACCTCAGCCTCCTGAGGAAGGCGACCACCAGGCTGGAAAACTCCCAGCGGGACCTAAATTCCCTGGAGGGAGATAAGGGAGCTGGCGGACGTGCAAACTTGCACCTGAGCCTCTGGGGGAGGGGGCCGGAGCTGGAGCTGGAGGCGTTGGGAGCAAGTGGTTATTAACTGGGAGGGAGAAGACAGTCTGCCCACCTCCAGCTCCCTCCTTCCCTTCTGCCAGCACCCTACGCAGGAGCCGTCAGCAATCAGAGTCACGAACTACAACATTCTAACTTCTGGGAAACAGGCCTACAGCTAAGCCCGGGGAAGAATGAGAGCCTCTCTTAACACCTTGATTTTTCAGGCCAACCTCTTTCCTGCTAGCTGCGGGTTCTCTGGGTTGCCGCCTCCCAACCCTATCCTCCTGGAAAGCACTGCCCCCCCCACCTTCCTCTTTCCCAGGTACAGAGAGGGAGACCTGGGCCTGGGGGGAGCTGCTTTACCCAAGTCCAACAGCCCGTGAAGATCCCACGCCAGGCCTCCCTGGGGAGGAGAGGAGGAGGGCTGGCCATCAGGTGGCTTCCTCCCTCCAAAGGCAGAGGATGGGGAGGTAAAGTGAGGGACCCTTTGCCAGATCTTGTCCTGAATTTGGAGAATGTAGGGCCAGATTCCAAGCAGTCTCCGTGGTGACTCTGGGGCAGGAATGCATCTGGAGCAGGAAGCCCAGCCAGCAGGAATGCAGTGTCTCAGCACAAGGCTCTGTGTGGGCTCAAACCACACACAGAACACACACACACACACACACACACACACACACACACACACACACACACACACACACACACACACACACACACACACACACACACACACGGCACACTCCCCTCCAGGCCATTCTCCCCTCTCCATGCAGTTATGCCACAATCTTCAGGGCAGCTGGGATCCCTCGCAGTTGAGGGCCAACATGTTGCCTTCCCCTCTGCCTTCTGCTGCCCTGACTGTGGCAGCCCCAGGCCCGGAGCTGGGCCAGGCCTTCACCGCCCGGAGGGCTGTTTCTCCTTCACCCCACCTTCTACCAGAGGAGAATCATCTCCCTTTGAGTGATGCTTCAAGGAGTGGGAGGGGCGGCACAGCCACCCCCTCGCTGCCCAGCTGAGGGCTGAGCAGCTACCATGAGTTCCTGAGACACATGGTAGCCCAGCAGAGACATCCTTCAGGCTGAGGCCAGGGATGCTCGATGCCTCCCAGCCTCCATGGGGAAATCCCAGCTTCAGGAAGCATGTTTCCTGCCAGCTCAGCGCTGAGCTAGGCCCTGTGCGAGGAAGGGCAAAGCCAAGAGCCTAGGGCAGCTCCTGCCAGATTAGAGATGGCTGGAAGCTGTGGTGACCTCCCTTACGGCCTGGAAGGGAAGGGCAAGCGCACCCCAGGGCAAACCAGAAACCCAGGAGTCAGGCTCCTGGCTCATCCTTTGCACCCTCCCCTTACTGCTAGGAGCTCTTAGACCAGCGACTTAGCCTCCCTGTCGTTGCTTTCTTCATCTACACAGCAAGCATGACAACAGTACCTGCTTCAGAATGGTGAGGACTGGAGTTGAAAGCACTTTAGAATTATCTATTGGTGTCACTTTGGGAAAGTCGTTTTCTCATCTCTAATAGAAGCCTGTATCAGACGCTCTCTCAGGTCGCTTCTAACTCGAATCTGTCATCATTTCTGAAGTTATTCCCCAAAATGAAGAAAAAGTAAAAAGGGCACAGCACTGGACAAATAACGGCCGCGTGTTTGGGCGGTGCCCCCTCCCCACCCCAGCACGTCTGGGCCAAAGGGGGTGGGTGTACACAGCTGGGCAGAGACCAAAGGCCGCCCCCAACCTCCTCTGCTGACAAATGAGACGGACTAATAACTCCGTCTTCCGAAGAAGTTCAACCCCAAGCTCGGGCTAGTTGTGTGGCGGCAGAGAGCTCTGATGCTGAAACCCTCTGGCCCCGGGGAGGAGAGCTGGCTGACACAGAGAGGCGGATTTTAGCTTGAACCCCGGTCCACTCTTCGAAAGGCATTCAACCACTCACTGGCCTACCCATTTCCCACGGGCCTCCACTCCCCCTTTGTTCTCCATTCCTTAGAGCACTGCTAGCCCAGCATGGTTTGTTACAGGCGAAGATGTGACCATATTAAGATTCTAACACACCCTTTTCCAACCTGTCACTTACCTGCTGAAAATTTTTCAGTGTCCCTAGAGCCGCAAGGAGAAATTCAAACCGTATCTTACAACATTCAAGGCTCCCATCTTCCTTTCCAATCTTATCTCAGTGTCGCTTTCAGCCGCTGCCCTAAACTGATCATGCCACTTGCACTCAGCCCCTCACTCTGCATTTCTCTCCTCCATCTGTCTGTGTCCTTTCTTCCTCTCACACCCACGGCCCCTGCTCTGAACTCTCAGGGCGCTCCTGTCTGTTCCGCACGAGTTCTTTACACTCAGTACCATGTAACATTATTTCATTCATGCCATCTCAGTCGCTGCCACTTGACTATTATCTTTAGGAAAGCCAGAAAAGTGCTCTATCTCTGTACTCCCACTGTGCCAGGACCTGAGAATTTACAGAGAAGTGAATCCCCTTTTGTGAGCATTCTCCCCGCCAAGGGCTACACCTGACACTAGGTGGCGCCAAGGAGCCCATCCCACTTGGGACCAGACAGTTCTGGCCTGACAACTCCTGAGCCGCAGACAGCCTTGATCTTTCCTATGAAAATAAAGACAGCCATCCAGGCAAAAGGTGAGACAATTATAGCAAGGTGTAAATTACATCAAGGTGCCTGGGGAGGCAATACTACACAGTCTCTGCCAAGATTCCCTCCCAAAAGAGCCAGATAGCACAAAGCACCCTCTGAAGCCCAGCTTTGATCTTTTCCCTCAGGCTGAGTGGGCGATAGGGTAGGTCTAGAGCACCCAGCAGCACCCATGCATCTTTCTGAAGGGTCCTCTGGAATTAGGACTGGGAGTGATGGGTGAATCAAGCCAAAAGTCGGGCAGAGGACCACTGTTGCCCTGCCTAGCGGCAGCTTTCAAATCAACCACCAGGGTCCTCAGGGTAGGGGCGCTGCAGGGTTGTCCCTCCCAGGGAAAGCTAACTCACAGCCCTGTCCAAGGTTACTCCTGGGATAAGCTTTCTCAAACGGGTGCAGACAGCATCGGGCAGGCGCAGGAGGTCCTTTAGATGTTGCCCCCTCTCTGGCCCACCGAGCTCCCCGGGTGCATCAGCAGGGCAAGCAGCCTCCAAACCAAGTAAAGCAAGGGGCACAGAGCGCCAGCGCAGAAACTGTCTCACGGAGACGGGCCTGGGCAGGAGTCTCAGGGCCTGCTTCCTGTTTGCTGCCGGCCCTCTAGCATCCCTTCCCCTCTCGGGCTCCCAGTGAGAAACTCATTCCTCTACCAGGGATCGTCCCAATAAAACACACATCTTTAAAAGAGGGTCCAGGAAGAGCACGACCCTCCACTAACAGGAGTGGGTGTCTTCAGTCGGGAGTGTCACGTGGTGAAGCATCTGGTAGGGTGGAGGTTTGAGAGAGGCGGAAATAAGAGGGGAGAAAAATTGTATGTAGGAAGACTCTCCACCCAGTGGTAGGGAGAAGCTCATCCCCAGGGGCTGGGGCAGGGAAGGAGAGAAAAGAGGGGCACCTACTTTATTTTGTCCACGTACAGTATATATTTACAGAGCTCGTATGTTGAAAACTTTACACAGTGAATACCTGTAGCCTCTGGCCCAGCCCTCTCCTTCCAGATACTTCTCTCCACGTCCCAGCCTGCTTAACCCCTGGTACACAAAGGTGTCCAAGGCAGCACCCACTTCGCACTTTGACGCAGAGCCTGTCCAGCAGGGGGACGCGAGAGTATCCAGCAGAGGCCTGGGAAGGTGAGGCTGCCCTCACCCGCAGCACAGGCAGGTCCTAGCCTCTGGCCTCACTCAGCGAGGAGGAAGGGGCCTCACCAGTCCCCATCGCCTTTCCAGGCCAACTTGATATTGGCGCGGCCTGGGTGCGGAGGTGCCCACAGAGTGGAGGGCGGTCTGAGAGCGCAGCCGGGCGCTCAGGCCTGGGAGTTGATGGTGCGCGGTGCGGAGTAGCGCTGGCGGGCGTGCTTCTCGCAGTACAGCTCGTCCCCCACCCAGAAGTGCCCTCGCATCTTCAGGTTCAGCCCACAGTCAGCGCAGGTGTAGCAGCCCGGATGGCGGTACCGCCCCTCCTGGATACGCACGGCCTGGTTCCTGCGGGGGGGGGGGGGGCACAGGGAGGAGAGAGCCATTAGCCTAGGGGGGAGGAGAGAGGGGAGAACACCAGGCACGAAGCCACCATTCCCATTCTCAGGGAACCTAGTTTCCAGCCCAGAGTCAGGACCCGGTAAGGTCCCAAAATCTCAGTCACTTGACTCCCCAGGCCTGCCCTCAGGAATCTCCGTTCAACAGACCCCCAGCCCACATCCCCGAACCCCAAATTTTTAAAAAGTCATTCCTCCCCCACACAAAGGCAGACAAGCACCGTCCTGAATCTTGTGGCTTGTTAATAGAGCAGTGATTCTCAAAATGCGGTCCCAGTGCCAGGACCCACAGCATCACATCACCTGGGGATGAATCGGAAATGCAAACTCTGGGGCTAGGGACCTCCCGAAGAGGAAACTCTGGGGGTGTGGGCCCGAAACCCCTCAGAGGTCCAGCTGCTGATCTTTGAGAAACACCGTATAGGACCCCTTCCTCGGGCCTGCGCAGCAGGGCTGGGCAGTGTTGCGTTCTGCAGATGACACACGGAGGCCCACGGAGGCCCACGGAGGCTAGGGGTTTGCCTAAAATGAGTCATCTGACCCTCACCACTGTGCACGGAAGAAATTTATCTGGGGGGGGGGGCAGGGTTCAATTTTCCAGAGAATGTGGCTGCATTATAATGAGAAAAATGGGCCTACCTCTGGAAAACGCATCCCATTCCAAAGAGGGGGAGGAGGAAGTAACAGCAAGAGTTTCCAAGAGGAGGCCCCTCATCCAGAGGCAGATCTGCAGAGGCTTTGAGATGGTTGGCGAGAAATCGAAAGCAGTAGCATTTCTTCCTCCTCCAGGGAGGCGGGGAAAGAAACCGAGGAAGAGGAGAGACAGCAGGGAAAAGCCAGTGCAGGCATCCTACGAAGGCTGAAGTGACCCCTGAGCCCATCACAGATCCACTGTAGCAATGCTCCCCGCAGGGTCCCTGGCTACTGGAGCCATGCAGGCCCCTCCTGAGAGCGTCCTGGCCCCTGGCCCCCGCCCTGCAGGGTGTGCCCTGCCCCCCAGGCCGCCAGCACTCACGCGATGCTGGCGCTGCACTTCTCACACGTGTGGAGCTTGGGTGGGGTGGCCAGGGCCCTGGAAGTGGGCCGGGAGGACTGGGGGTTCAGCGAGCTGGGCAGGAAGGCGGGTGTGCCACCTGTGGGGGGTGGGGGATGAGGGTGGGGAGGACAGACAGACACATCAGAGCTCGCCCACGGCAGTGCCATCAGGCTGTATTTTTGATGCCCACTCCACCTCCTCCAACACAGCTCCAAAGAGCCCCTGTCAAAGGTGCACTTACACGCAGACCCCTAAAGTAAGCCCGGGCATGAGAGGGGGTCACGGGGGAAGGAAGCGATCACCCCAGATCCTTGGCGGAGGTTGGTCAAGGGCAGGGAGCACGTTCAAGGCTGAGTTAGCCCAAGCTAAGGCAGCCTGAGCAGCGTCTGCTTGGTGTCTGACGCGGCAGGCCAAGCAGGCATCTCCTCTCTCCTGACCCAGGGATGATGATATCAAGAGATGAAAATAATAGATAATAACAGCATCACAGCACCTCTGTACGGTTTCCAAAGGGCTTTCACGTGCATTATTGTGCCTGAGCCTTGGAACGACGCTAAGATGAAGCACGGATGTTATCAGGTGTGGTCACCTGCAGCCGAGGACCCCGTGATTCCAGGGGTGAAGTCACCATCTGTCTGCGCCGCCCTCCCCCCACCCTTCCGCCTCTCCCCGTGCCCCCTCCCAGGGCCTGCCGAGGCCTCAGGGTAGTGATGGACAAGCTCTGCTCCAAACCTTCTCACCTTGTCTCCGAAACATCAGAGTTGGAAGCAGCCCCGAGGTACCAGTGATTGTGCCAGTCAAATACTTCTGACTGTCCCATCCTTTCTCTCCCTGATACCACTGCCCAGGCCAGGCCCTCCTCATCTCTCCCCTGGACCATGGCAGTGCCCCCCTCACCCCCTACTCCCCATGCACCCACACGAACTCCTGCGGCACGGTCCACTTCCTGGGCGGCTGGGCAAACCAGTCTTCCCAATAAACAGAGTTCCTGGCGGGGCAGACGTGGGTCCTGACCGCCTTCGATCTCCACACAGCACATGACTGGTCCATCAGACAACTCGGCAAACGTCTCGAATGAGCAACTGGACGGCTGGCAGAAGCCTGTATCTCTGTTGCTCACTTCGGCACCTCACACACCGCCTGGCGTTATTTAACGGGTCCTCCTGGGTTGGGACGCTCCTCAGGCCTGGTATGCGAGGCCTCACAGCCAGGACTTAACCTTCGTGGCCACCGTCCATGCAGCCAGGCCCCAGTGTCCTGTCAGTCCCACCCCAGAGCCCTGCGGCTCCAGCCTCCACATTCCACACTGCTCCTGGCCACCATCTTAAGGCCGTTTGTCCTGATCTTTCTTCAAGGGCCCAGTCGATTCTTCTTCCTCCACGAAGCCGTCCTTGGAGACCCAGGCCACACCGCCCACATTTATCGTTCCCTTGGCACTTGCCCTGATCCCAGCACCTCTGGGTTGCACCCCAGTAACTCCTAGCAGACCCTAAGCTCCTGTAGTGCAGGGGCTGTGGCTTCTACAAGTCAGAGCCCACTCCCATGATGGGCACTTAACAAATACTCATTTCATAACATGTCCAGTCGGGGGTCCAGCGTGTCCTGGGGGAACATCCTTCTCCTACCCGAGCCCCCCGGGGGCTCACCTCTCTCCTCAGCCTCCAGGGCTTCCTGCAAGAGCCGAAAAGAGCTGGACTGCCGGGGGGCCACCCGTGCCTCGCGATTTTCCTGCAGCATTTTGAAGACTTCTGAGTCCTCTCTCAGGAGGTGGCTTTCCCCTTCCGAGGCCACGCTGCAGGGATGGGAAGGAGGCAGCCAGGAGTGAGGGCCCCGTTCCCAGGGGTTGGGATGAACATGAGGACAGAGAAAGAGTGTCCCGGGGGCGTAAAAGGGATTCTGGGGGCCAGAGGAAAGTGGACGGGGGTTAGGGAGGGGGGGACCCCCCCATCCCTCTCTGGGAAGCCTGTCTCCTGCCCCTCCCAGGCCCTCCAAGATCCCACCCCACCCTCCAGAACTCACTGGTACCTGAGCCTGGGGCTGGAGGAACGGGGACCTGGGGAAGGCGGTGGCGGCAGAACCAGCACAGCCGAGTCGCCAGCACGGCCCAGGCCGGCCTGCGGGAAGGAGAGGCACCAGGGGAGGAGTCAGCGGCCGGGCCTGGGGCCAGCACACCCATCTGGGCAGCCGAACCCCGCTGTTCCCCAGGCCCACCACCAGGGGGCCCCCGGCCCTCGCTGACCAGTAGCCCCACCCAACCAGCTCGCAGAACCGGGGGTCAGCAGCCGCCTGCAACTGCTCCTGCTGGGTCCCCGAGGGGAGGGAGGGTTCTAGAAGGGTGAGCCTGCTGCCCTAAGGGGACTGGGCAAGGGGCAGGATGAAGATGAGTGTGCGGGGCCACCATGGCTGTTCCTCTGCCATCTCACACAATGTGTTTGCAAAGATGTTTTACACTGGGGCCTGGCAGGCAGAACAAGCAGAGAGAAAGTAAGCTGAGCCTTCTGCAATGAGGAACAGGAAACATAAAGGGCCAAGACCCCTCTTGGCGTCAGGGCTCAGGCCGCACAAAAGTCCTGTCTCCTACACCCTCTGGTCCTTCCTCTGAAATGGCCAGGGTCTGGGCTTACCAGCCTCTCCCAGCTGCCCTGGAAGGTCTGGTCCTGCCCCACAGAGCCTTGGGGAGCCAGGTCCCCACAGCAGAGCCCCCTGCTCGATGTGTGCTGTCCCTCTCGGGCTCCGACACCTGCTCTCTACCTGGAAATCTTGCCTTCAGTCTCCCTGTTTTCCGGCCTGCACTCTGCACCCTCCCCTACTCTGCTCCCTCTCCGTGGCCAGCCCCGATGGAAAAGACAGCCTCAGAGACGACCAGGCATGGTCTCCTGGAAAGGAAAATGCCCTCGATTTTAAAGTTCAAAGTTGGGGATGAATTATGGGGTCAAGTGGAAAAGCTGCATGACTTCTTAACCTGAAAACAGAAACTTCACAGAGCTAAAAAACAGCCCTAGGGACTTCCCTGGCAGTCCAGTGGTTGGGACTCCGTGCTTCCACTGCAGAGGGCAAGGGTTCGATCCCTGGTTGGGGAAGTAAGATCCCACATGCCATAAATAAATAAAAAATGTGGGGTTTCTTTGGTTTGGGGTTTGTTTTTTTTTTTTGCAGTACGCGGGCCTCTCACTGTTGTGGCCTCTCCGGTTGTGGAGCACAGGCTCTGGACGCGCAGGCTCAGTGGCCATGGCTCACGGGCCCAGCCACTCCGTGGCATGTGGGACCTTCCCGGACCGGGGCCCGAACCGGCGTCCCCTGCATCGGCAGGCGGACTCTCAACCACTGCGCCACCAGGGAAGCCCTAAAAAATGTTTAAAAAAAATTTTTTTTTTAATTAAAAACAAAAAGCCCTTAGCCCCTCACCCCACTGGCCCTCTTGCACTAGCCTGCATTCTTCTTCTGTTCTTGGGCTTCTACAGGTAAGGGGATTAAGGGTCAGAAAGCAAAGTGGCCAATCCAAGCCACCTGGGGAGTGGGAGCCAGGGCTGGGAGTCCACGCCTAGGCTCCTGGGTGCCCAGCTGCTTCCATGCGGTCAACTCAGGAAGGACAACTGGCACCAGGTACTCAAGAACGATGTCCCATCTCGCTGTCCTAGACAGGCCAGCGTGTGCCCTGCACAGGGGCACCGGCCAGCAGGGAGGGAGGGCTGAAATCCGCCCTGACTCCCTTCTCAGGCCATGTCCTCATGCCGGCCAGAGGGACAGGGGTTGTTTTCACTTTACATCTGCTCACCCAAGTGTGTGCCTCTCCAGAGGGGGCAACTTCCGGTTTCTGTAAGGTCTGTCGATGTTCTTCGCCCTGGGCCCAGCGCAGCCTCAGCCCGCTCAGGAGCCAGCAGCAAGGCCATGGCCACAAGAGCCTGGGGCAGGGGCACCTCATCTGTAGTCACCTCTGCCGCCTTTCTCCTGCCAGAGCACCTCACCCCGGTGGAGGGGCGCCCAACGCCCTTTCCTCTCCCCACCTCCCTCCCAGTCACCGGTAGGCGACACCTGCCTTCACAGAAGCGACCTTTCATCTCTAGATCCAGAAAAGCTGCTCACCTGTCCATCAAGAGCTGTCTCCAGCCAACCCCTCTCAAAATGTGTTGGGGGGATGTTAATAAGCAATTGGCAGGGGGATCCCCGGAGAAATTCTGCAGTTAAGTAAGTTCAGGAAATTAAAAAATTAAACATCTTTCTTCCTCACAGGCAGGACTTTTCAGAGCCTTTAAGGTGCTCAAGTGCACGGTGACTCCCAAGAGGGAGCTGTGGGACCCGGTGACTCCCACCCCGTCTGACCACAGCCTCATTTGTAGAACAGAATGCAAGCTTCACGGGGTTAGGAATTTCTCTGTTTTTCCACCTATGCATCCCCAAAGCCTAGAAGGGGGCCTGACACAAAGCAGCTGCTCCACAAATAGTTGCTGAAAGAATGACCAGGGGCCTCAGGGTGAAAGAAGGGAATTCAGAGCGTCGGGTCTGACTCTGAGGCCCAGAGAGTGGAAGGGTGCCTTGTCCAAAGTGACACAGTAGAGGTGGGACCAACCCAGGTCTCCCTGCCACCCAGCTCAGGGCTCCTCTTCACACCACATGGGTGGCCCTCAAATCTGTGCGTGCATCAGATCCCTGAGGGCTCCTTAGAACAGGGATGGGTGCCCTCACCCCCGCCCCTCACCCCTGCGTCCGATCCAGTAAGTCTAGGCTGGGGCCTGAGAACGTGCATTTCTAACAATTTCCAAGGTGCTGCTGCTGGTTTAAGAGCCACTCCCTGTCCCACCCGCCTCTCCCCTTTGCCCCGGTTTCGAGGAAGGAGGATAGGGTGGACCAAGCTCATTCCCAGCTGATCTCAGCCCGGAGCTCTCTGGAGAAGGCCCCCAGGCCCCAACACGCCAGGTCTTGCTTGTACCGTGGAGTTCCCATCTCCCCAGCTCATCGTTCTCTAATCCGAAACCTACCCCATCCTGCCTCTGACATCCAGCAAAATTCCTGACAAAGCTTTCTCAGGCCACCCCAGCCCACACTCAGCTATCCCCTCCCCGAATGCCTCCTGCTTTTATAATTAAGATCATACTGCTCAGTGCTTAATTTTCCCAAAATTGTTTTGCATGTTTATCTTATTTCTGCCACTGCATTTTTAATTCTTTAAAGACGGGATCTCATTGAATACATCCATCTCTATGCCCACGTCTCCTGGAGGGTCACTGGGCAGGCCAACAGAGGGTCACCAGGGAGCCACTACTATGCAGCCCCCAGAGGACCCTGTTCTTTCCTTCTCCAGAGCCCCCAGTTTCTAGCACCCTCCCCCAGTCATCTCCAAAGGCTCTGCTTTCTGGAATGCAGAATCTACCCGAGGTAGGATTCCAGCAGCTGGGCCTCATCCTCTTCACCCCAAAGGCTGGACATGCCCCCACTAACTCTGCCCCCAGCAGCTGTGGCCCTGACTCTTGGCCGCCTCACTCCTCACCTCCCCACCCCCGCCCTTAGAGAGGAGACATACCACCAAGGCGGTGTTGGGCTGTCACTAGCGGACAGTGGGACCTGGCAGGGTGTCCAGGGGAAAAGGGCAGGGGAGGGGGGCAGACAGAGAGTAAGCCAAGTGCAACTGGAGTCGGAACCACAGGCCGGCTGGTGGTTCTCTGGTGGTTCTCGGGGGCTGAGTCAGAGGACGAAGAGGGGGAATGGGTGATGGGAGCTGGGGGCGGGCATGGGGCTTGGAATGGGGAGGAATGTGTTCAAGAGATACAGCCAAAGGGAATCATCCCAACAACAGCAGCTAAACTATTTCGGTCCCGGCCCAAGAGAAACACTTGAGAAGGGAGGAAGCCAGCAGGAAGGGGGGAGGCAGCGGCGGGTCTGAATGTAAGAGGTAGAAGGACACCTGGGCCTGGACGGGTAGGGCCGGTGCAGTGAGTGTGACCCTCACCAGAGCTCTGGCCTCCCGGCTCCAGAGAGGAGCGTGCCTATTACTAGGAGACCGTGGTGCTGGCCGCCTAGGTGGGACCAGCCACATGCAGCCCCACGGGCACCACCAGCAACCAGCCAGGACAGGAGGCTCTCTCCTCGCCTCAGGTATCCTCACCTGTCGGCTTCCAGGGCGGCCCCTGTAGGACAAGTGGTCAGCAGTAGTGGGTTCTGGGGAGTACGCCAGGCTCTGGAAACTGAAATGGGGAAGTGGACAGTGTGTGCCGGGGGCCCCGCCACCAGGCTGCCCCGGGAGACAGAGGTGACCCTAGGGCCCCCTAAACCCAGCTACAGAGACTTTGAGAGGCCGGCTTGGACCTGGTGGCCAGGGGGCCTACCCGCTGCACTCACCTGTGGCTGGGCACCACCTCTCCCACGGGGGCCTGGGGGCTGGCGGGGGGCAGGGTGGAGAAGGGGCTGCCTGGCGGGGGGCTGAGGGAGGCCTGGCTGGAGCAGGAAGACCGCAGGGAGGACTGACTGTCGGTGTGTGTCCTCCTGGAGCCCTGCGGAGAGAGGGGCCTGGAAGGGCAGGGCCGGGAAGAGCAGGGAAGGGGGCCCCCCATCACTTCAGGGTGTGGGGCTCCCAGCAGGAGGCACCATCCTACCTGGAAGCGAGTGGCCAGCACTTCGGGGGAGCTTTCCCCGTTGGTCTGCCCGGGAGAGGAAACCTGAGGCCTGAAGAGAGGACAGAGGGAGACAAAGTGTCCCCGGGTTCTCAAGATTAGGAACATGTCCAAAACGTTTGGAAATCGGGTAGCCAACTTTTAACTTCGTCAAATTCACAACAAACAACTGTCCTCAACGACCACCATCATTTCTTAAAAGAAAGGACAATTTAGCACCAAAAAGTAGAAAGGCCATCATTTCAGCAAAAAGTTCAATAAATTCAAATTTTTTTTAAGAGCTCCTCACATCATCACCCCTCCCCCTGCCTCGCCTTTACTTTTCCTTTTCTAGTCTTTTTTTTTTGGTGGGGGGAGCATTTCATCCAGACTTTGTCGCTGGTCAGCATCAGTTTGTAGATTGCTTTGGACTGCTGATTGTGCATAAATAATCCTTTATCTTTCACCCCTGGAGAAACTGAAGCCCAGAGAGGGAAAGTGAGTTGCCCAAATTCCTAAAGGCCAACAATGGCTGGGCCAGCTGCCCCCTCTGCCCAGGGGCCTGTCCCCCATCAGCTCTGCCTTTGAGAGGATCCCTCCCTGTGGTTTCCAAAGTCAACCCCCCTCACCCCGCCCCCTGTAAACCAGAGGGTAGAGCCAGCCCCCCTTCCTGCCATGAAGGCAGCTGAAGGACCTAGAGAACAAGGCGGCCCAGCTCCCCTGCTAATCACCAAGGCTCCCCCTCCTCAACTCCCCAGGGACCCCCCACCTCCTCCAAAGCCCTGCCCAGTGGAACCTGGCTGAAGCCTCAAACAGGAGGTGACTGGAGGACTGGGAGCTGCTGAGGGTGCGGGATGAGCCCACCATGTCCCACTACACCGTTCCTGGATGTCTGACTGCCTCCAGAGAGGTCAGCAGGAACCTCAGTCACCACACGCCACACCAGCCACAGCCTCCGCCTCCCTCCCTGGGGAGAATTTAGGGCCAGAGCAGGGGAGCTCGGGCCCTGGCTCCGCCCAGAGCACTGCTTCCTGCCTGGGGCTTTGAGTGCTGGAGAGGTCTCCTGGGGGTGGGTTACTGGGGGAGGTTAGGAAGGGTTTGGGCAAAAGAAAGAAGAGACAGGGAGCCTTGGCCTGCCCAACGTGGAACTGGAGGCCTGGGGGTACTCGGCCAGGGCCACCTCTCTGATGGAGCTGGGTCGTTCTTGGAGGGACCCGAGAGGATGTGATGGTGTCAGCAGCTCCCTGCCCCTCCCCCGCCCCACTTTGCAGCTTCTTGTAGATCTTGGTCCCCTTCCCAGATGCCATGAGCTATTCTCTACCCTCCTCCTCTGGGTCCCACTCCTGTAAACACTCATGAGCCAGACTGGTACAAAACAGTCACTGAAGGGGCCGGGCCGTGAGAGCGTCCCAGGAGACGGGAGCCAGGTTCTGCAGTGACGTAGGGCGGCAGGGGCGAGGAGAGGGCAGGAGCAGAGGTACCTGACTCAGGTTCAAGGCCCGCCCAGAGGGCTCTCCCGGCTGGGGAATCTCCCAGCATTCCTGCCCCATGACTCACTGGGATGCCCCACCCCCAGGGAGCCACCTGTTCCCACCCACACCCCCAGGCTGAAGTCCCAGGAACCTGGGAATCTGCCTTCCCCAGCAGGGCCCAGAGAGGCAACTTGGGGAGCAACGGAGTGGTTCTATGGGGAGTGAGCCCCCAAACTCCTCACCACCCCAGGATCTGAGCAAAGGTTCTCCCCCCACCCCTTGGAGGCAGGGGCCCTGCAGACCCAGCCTAAGGCACACCTTTCCCCTCTTCAACCGACTGCATGCCCACGCCCTGTACCCTGCACACCTGGGAACCAGTCAAACCCGGGTGTCCAGGTGGCTGATGCCAGCCTGCTCTGCCTGTGAGTGCACGCCCAGCTGGGCACAGGGACACCCCTCAGCCCACCCTGCTGCAGCCCCAGAGCTTGGGACCTTCTCACGGATGAGCCGTGAGGGCCCAGGAAGGCCAGGTCGGAGCTGAGAGCAAGGGGTGAGGGCGGCCACTGTGCAGCGGGCTGGCAGAAGGCAGAAGAGTGCTGGCAGGCCCAGCAGAGGTGGAGGACCTACCGGTCCAGCTGCAGCCTCAGCGGCGAGGGGCTCTGGCGGATCTTGCTCTGGGCCTCGGCATGCAGCATGCTCTTTGCACTCTCACCATTGATGGCCACAATAATGTCACCGGGCCGGAGGTCAGCGGCTTCGGCCTTGCCCTCCTCAGTTACCTGTAGGGGGTGAGGAGCAGGTAGTCTGAGGTGACACTCAGGCAGGGAGGGATGGAGAGGAAGGGATTTCCTTGTCCTGCCCAAGAAACACAGAGGCTGGTTTCAACCAGGCTGGCCTGCATCTCCCTTTAACATCTCTCTCCCTGCCTGCCGGTGTCCACCCAGCCCACCAGCCAATCCCCTCCAAAAGCTGGAGTGGCAGCCCCCCGCCACCCACCTCAGCGCTGGCCTTCTAACGGGGCTCCCCAAAGAACGTGTAATGGCAGAACTTCAGGAACTGTGCTTGGAAATACTTCTGGATAGAGAGCCCTGCCCGTGCAAATCAAATCATGCCTGCACGCAGGCCCTCTGCGTGAACACTCCCTGGCCTGGGCCTGGGTCAGGGGAAAACTGTCAAGAGCTCGGGGCTCCTGTTCTAATCACCTAAAATGGCTGCCAGCACGTACGGGGTTAGTGGCCAAGGAGAAAAGAGAAGGCCTTGCATTGGGCCCAGCTCCCTTTCACTCTCTAGAAGCCTGTTTCTGAAGTGGCCACCGCATCCCCATGGCAACGGGGCCCCAGCCCTGCCCACGCCAACGATCCCAGAAGCAGGCCTCTGGCTTCAAAACAGAAAAAGAAAGGTGTCTGTGAGGACCAAGTGGGCAGGGCAGACTCTGGCTTTGGGGGTGCCTCCCCGTCTCCTGGGACTAGCCCTTACCCTGGTCACCACGACAGGCGTGTGGAAATCCCTGCCGCCCGAGATGCGGAAGCCCCAGGGCGCGGGTCCCACCAAGTCCACCGTCAGCGCCATACCTGGGGGAGGGAGGTTGGAGAGATGGAGCCTGTCCCTCGCCCCGCAAGGGACTCTGTGAGGCGGCAGAAGGGGGTGACAGGTCCCCGGAGGAGCCAGTCAGGGGCTGGCGGTGGGTGGAGGTGGGTAGAGGAAGTGACTAACCTCTCCCGCGTGCCCCAGTTCCACTTCCCCCCACCCCGGGAAGTCAGGACTCCTGAGTTCCCCCTTTGCCCCGTCTTCGGCAGAGCGGCAGGGTGCTACACAGGGGCTTGCTGAGAACAGGCAGGCGGGCGGGCGGGGCTGGCAGGTGGTAGATGTCAGCATTTCCTCCCTCTCCCCTCCTCCACCATCAGGGTGAAGTCCCCCTAGTGCTTGTTTCCGGTCCCCGAAACCGACAGCACAAGAGACTTCCTCCCCGCTCTGGGGGAGGGCAGCGCTCTGGGAACAGAGGTGGCAGCACAGAAAGGGGTGGTACCACCACATACTCTCAAGTACTTGGCTGGGGACGGGGCAGCTTGCCCACGTGAGGCCAGGGTCTTCAGAGGGGCCTCCTGGCTGCCTGCCACGCCCCGGCCGTGTGGTCCAGGTAGGCAAGACTGGGCTTCCCACCTCCGCCAGCAGCCTGCTGCCCTCCGAGCAGCTCCGGCAAGAAGGACGGGCTTATCTGCCAAGCAGGGCACACCCGCCACCGGGCGCTGGCCAACAGGGCGAGCTGACTGATGCTGCCCGCTAGCTGGGGCCCCCGGCCTCCCACCCACTGCCCCTCCACTGGGCAAGGGAGTGTCCCTGTAGACCAGACCCATGTAGGATTTCCTGACCCTCTAGCTCTGGAGTCAGGAGCCAACCCAGGCAGGAAGCTGCAGTGCCAGTCTGGGCCACCGCCCTACCCAGCGCCCACCCTGAGGCCGTCCCTGGGGAGGCCCACAGACTACAAGCGCTGCCCGAGTCTATCAGGCACACTGGGGCCACTTCCCGCGTTTAGGAGCCTGGGGAGAGGGCGCCCAGGCGAGCGGGGCTGTCTGCCCTCTTCCCGGCCCTCCGGCTTCCCCTTTTGCCCAGGCCCAGCCTCTGTCCCTCCCGCAGGCCCCAGGTCGGCGCTGGCGGCTAGCAGATGCCTTGGATTCCCAGACCTTTGAGCCGGCCAGTGGACTCCGCTCCGGGGGCCGCGGGGAGGTGCCCAGACCGTCGGCCCGGCTTGCCCACTTCTGGCTCCTTCTGAGCTCCAAGACCAAAGTACCCGCGCACGCCGGGGGCTGGAGGAGGAGCACCCGGGACGGGAAAGCCCAGCTAGCGGGGGGCGCCGACCACAGGCGAGGCTGCAGGGAGCGGCCGTGCGCGGAGGAGAGGTCCGGGCGCCGAGCCGGCCGCAGGCGCGCAGAGCTGCGAAGGCGCCGGGGCCGGGGAGGTCGCCGGCCGTGCGGACCGCACGCAGGTGGGCGCGCTCACCCGGCTCCCGCTCACCTGTCGGGCTGGGCGGCCGGGCCGGGGAACGAAGGGAAGGAAGGAGGGAGGCGAGGAGACGCCGCCGTTCCCGCCGCAGCCGTCTGCCCGACTCTGGGGAGAGCCCGCCCGGGGACCTGCCTCCGCCCATGTGATCCCAGGGCCGCCCCTGCCGCCGCCCCTGGCCAGGGAGGCCGCCTCCTCCGCGCAGCTCAGCCCCGGCGCTGCCACCTGGCCCGCGCCCGCTAGGGGCCCGGGGCTACTCTCCCGAGAGCCCCCTAGAGGCTGCGGCCGTCCTCCCCGGGGTGTCCCCATCCTCTCGAGGTCAGGGGAGGTGACCCGGTGACGGGCCCGGAGTCCCACTTCGCAGACAGCTGAGCCTGCTGACCCCCGAAGCTCGCCCAGGCCGCCTTCGCCCCCCCTCCTTCAAAGGGGCCCTGAGCTCCCCCAACCCCAGTCCAGGGCCGGGGAGGGGGAGGGGGAGGGCAGGCTGGGGCTGTCTGCGGTCGGCCCGCCCGGCTCCTCCGCCCACTCCAGGCTCCGAGTTTGGCGCAGATGCAGCCCCGACACCCATAAATCCCAACCCAGAGGCCGCCCCTCCGCCTTCCTGCCTGGCCAGCGCGCTCGCGGGGCGGTGGTCGCGGACTGCTGCGGCGCTTTGGATGCGCCGAGCTTCCCTGCTTGAGATGCGCCGTAAGCCTGCTCCACTCAGGGCGACATGCCAGGCCCAGGAAGAGATGAAGAGAGACTCCGGCTGGAAGTGACCGGGCCCCCTCCTGGGCTACACACGTCCCTTGCGGGCTGATGCCTGTTCCGTTCCTGGCTGCCCTCCCCTCACCCTTTCGGCTGCCCTGCCTGCGGCCGGCCGCTACCAACAACCACCAATGGCCCTGATCCCCCTTGCCCCCAGCCCTCTGCCAACCACCTGGATCCCCGGCTCTAGGGGTCAGGAGAGGACAGCCAAGGAGAGGCCCCAGGTGTCAACTCAGAACCATCTGGCAAATGGTTCCCCCAGAGCCAAACCTGGCAACCCTCACCCTGGGGACCTCAGGGCCCACCAGAGCCGGCTTCTCCCATCTCCCTCTGGTCTCCACTTCACTCTCAGGCTGGCCTGTTTCCAGGGGAGGCCACCTGGAGGCACAGCTGTAACTTGCCTGCCTCAGGTGTGAGTCATTCCCTCTGAGTTCTGTCTGCAAGGTGTGCCCTCACCATCCCTCTCGCCGCCTACCTATGCCCTGGACCAGCCTGCCTCCAAGGCAGCTACGTCCCCTGTCCCTGGCCTCCCACACCCTCTGTCCTCGGTGTGTGTAAGCCACTCTCCCACTAAGAAGTTCCAGGCCTCCTGGTGTGGCCTCTTCGCCTGATGCACCTGTTCTGCCTCCCCAACTAGACTGGAAGTCCCTGAGAGAGCAGGAAGCTGCAGGTAGGGCAGGCACCACTGCCCGGGGGGCCGGGGCTGCCTCAAATGCCGGGTCTGCCTCTTCCCAGCTGTGTGACCTCGGACAGTTTCCTCAGCCCCTCTGGGTCTCAGTTTCCCCTGTGTAAACTGGGGATGGTGCACAGCTTACCCTCCCGTTGTCCACGCTGCCCTCCTTTTAAAGCTGCCTGTTCCTCAGAGGGCAGGGTGGGTTTTGTTCGGTGTGTTGCTCCATTCCTGGAGTGTTCCATAGTATTTTGTTGAAGGGATATTGTTTGAATGATCAAATGGATTCATTTCCCTTTCCTCGCCGCCCATCCCCATCCTGCCAGTTTGTAACAGGGACTCAGTTTTGCACCTCTTTCTGCTCAGACTTTGCCTTGGAGAGTCTCTAGAAAGATCTGCAGGCTCATCGGCAGGATTTCTGCTCTGTGGGTTGCGCAGTCACAAAACTCACAGCGAAGACAAAGTCAGCCGACCCCAGGGCATGTCCCTGTGGCACAGAAGGGCATACGGTTCTGCCCTTAGCAACTCTGTGGCCAAGTGACTCACCTCACTGGGATGAGCGTTCCCAGCGACCTAAGGTCCCTTCTGGCTCTGATCCCCCCTCCGCCCCTCCCACCTCATGCCAAGTCAAAGCAGAGAAGGGGTCTTGTACAGGCAGGGCATAGGGTTGATCTGCTGCAGAGGCTCCAGGGCCCCGCCAAAGAGAGGGTGTGGAATTGGTTTCTGCCCTAAGGAAAGGACGTCTCAACCCTGAGGTCCTTTTTGAGGGCATCAGGCAACTGGAAGAAGCTGAGATGGGGGATCAGGGACAGGCTAGCAGGTTCGTGAGGAATGGTCACTTCCATGGCATGGGCTGGGCCTGCCAACCTAGCAGCAGACCATGGTGGGGACCGGGGTGGATGGAGAAGTGAAAGCAGGTCTTGTTCTTCAGTCTGCTGTTTAACCAGCAGTGGAGCCTGGGCCGCACCCAGGCACGAGGAGCCTGCCAGGGACCGGCCACAGCCCTGTCATTCACAGGCCTCTCCCACCTGTCCTGATAGAATTAGCCACCACCGCCTCTTTCCACCCACCTGGGGTGCGGGTGCCCTAGGTGACAGGCCTAGATGACAGGATTGCCAGGAAGAATGTAAGAGAGGCCCAGCCCGGGGCCGCCCCAGGGACCTCACGCGTGACCTTTCTTCTCCAGGGCCTCTGGACAAGGACTGCGCGGGCATTTGGTAGACTGTGCAGAGAGGCAGCAATAGTCATCAGATCTGACTTCAGGTCTATAATGATGTGACCCAATTTCTCTGCCTCAGTCTCTCCTCCTGTAAAATGGACTCATAACCTGCCTGTTGGGATGCTTACATCAGATAACATGTGGGTAACACCGTATGCCCCGCTCATCTCCCAGCAGTGGCCAAGGAATGGAGCTTTTCTTCCCGATTAGAGCAGCCAGGCCCAGCCTATGCCCCTACAGGAACCACCAAGCCCCAGAAGAGTCGCCTTGGCTAGCTGTGCCCCACCACTCCCAGCTTCCTGCCATCGATTGCTCAAAAACCCGAGCCCAGAAGAAGAAAGTCAACAAACACACGAGAACTTCGGTGTGGAAATGGAGCACACAGAAGGAAAACATTAGGAGCAGAACAAACAGGAATGCCATTTAGTTCAGCCACCCCACGGCAGCTCCAGAACCAAACAGCCCGCAAACAAGGCCACATTCAGCTCCCATCTCTGGTTTCTCCCCACAGTCAGGCCTTGCCCTCATCCCTGTGACGTTAGTTCTCTCAGCACTGCTTGCCAGACAGCTGCCCAACCCTTGGGGCTGCCCAGTCGTGCCTGACACCTGAGATCTTGAGAGATAATAATGGTTCTTTTGCAGCCTCCCGTTAAACACACACACACACACACACACACACACTCACTCACTCATTCACATCCCACCTGATTCCCTACATTAGAAAGAATTCCCATAACCCTAAGCAGGTGGCGCCCTCTCCCACCACAAAGGAAAAGGACAGGAAGGCAAGGTCCCTGATAGCCAGATTTATTTTACATTCTCTTCCACAGGGGACTTGGCGGGTGGGGGCCGCTGGGCAGGCAGGAGGACAGCACACATCAGTCCCCCTGGAATGCATCTGGGACAGGCCAGTCCTCGGAGGCCCCACCCTTCCTGGGCGCTACAGCAGCAGGAGGATGAGCAGGACCCAGGTCCAGGGCTCGGCAGCCTGTGGGAAGAGGGAGCCTTCGGGCAAGACCTCTTGCCAGGCCTCGAATGCTAAGGAAGTGCTGCATCCATCCTCCATCTCACTCCCAGGCCCAGCTGGAGGCAGGAAGACAAAGGGGATGGCAGGCAAGCTGGAGTGAAAGGGGAGGAATCCCTTCCAGGCGAAGACGGCCTTTGGTCTCTATTAGGTTAGGAAGCTGGTCCTTGTTAGAGGAACCCCATGGGGGTGAAGCTGCGAGCGGGCCCCTGTTAGAGGAAACGCCATAGCAGGGTGGGGTGGCGGACGCGGGGGTCTGGTCTCAATAAGGCCTGGAAATAGTCTCCACTTCAAAGCAGACCTCTATATTTGGGGAGTGGGGTAGGGGAGGAAATAAAAGGGCTGTTAGAGGAATGCTTGTGAATTGTGGGTGGGAATCAGTCCAGGGGGCTTCGAGGGAGGTTCCGTGGGAAAGGCTGCTGAGGTTGTCTGCAGATGCCAGCGGCTCAGGTCCTGGGGGAGGAGGATGGGGGGGGGCGTCCTCTCTCCCGCCCATAAGTGTTCTGCTCCCCATCCCATCCTGGCTGGGCTCCGAGTTGCCATGGAGACCACTCACACCGGGGCTACATAATTTCCAGGGAACGTCCCAAATTTCTGGGTCCTCCGGGAGACACCTGAAATAGGAAAGACAGAAAGAGCATTCCCCACGTTTTACAAGAGGAATGGGGTTGGGGGAAGTGAGAGCCCTGCCCTCTGCTGGCAGAGCCCAGAACTGCAAGTGGAGTCCCGGTCCCAGGGAGGATTTGTTTTTTCTCGCTCCTGCCCCCTAGAGGCAGAAGCTTAGACGGGACAAGCCACACTTCATGATTTCGATAATGATGGACGAAACCTGAGCACTCAACAACTGTGTACAACTCTGCACACAGCACTGAATAACCCCACCCGTCCTTGGGAAAGCAAGGACACAGGAAGATGAATCACAGAACTTAAGCTGGGAGGAATCTCACTGGTCTAGTATGACACCCTAATTTTAGAGATGGGGCAGGTAAGGCCACATGAATTCCCCCAAAGCATTCAGCTGCTTAGAGGCAAAGGCGGGACTAAAATCCAGGCCTCTGTCTGCTACAACCCCAAAGAAACCTGTGTGCTGGGGTAGAGGAGGGGAAATGCTAGAAGACACAGGAATATAAAATGAAATTAAAGTCCTGGACCTTCCCTTCCCGGCAGGCAGCCATTCCATCCTCTCTTCTGAGCAGCCCAGGCCCATCTTGCCCACAGGCCTCGCTGATGCTCCTCCCCTGCCCGGAGTGCCTCCCCTCTCCCCTCTCCTCTCTCCTCCCCAAATCTTTCCCCTGTTCCCCTGCTTCCTCCAGAAAGCCTTCCCTGACCTGCACTGTCCAAAATGATACCCACTAGCCACCCATCCAAGTAAGGACTGTTGACAAGGTGGTGCTTCATAATCACTGGTGTGTCCGCAGCTTAGTCAGCAATGAGGTGCTGGGACTCAGATGAGAAAGGGGGGTGCTGCCAGGTCAAGGGGCCACCCCTCCTCAGGCAGCCAGCCCTCCAACCCCTCAGGCCCTGCAGCCTGCTGAGTGGGAGCTTCGCCAGGATGTCCACTGCTCTCTGAGGACAGCCTCATCCTCTGAAGCTGAGGCCTGGACAGGGCCTGCCCACTCTGGGAAAAAGCCTGCTGGGTTGGTCACCTTGAACCAGGCCAAGGCCAACCTGAGGCTTCCTGCGTTAGTCCTTTGCCTGAGCTGCCCCTGGGAGCTGGGATCTTTCTCCTCTCTCTCCTCTTGGGGGTGGGAGGAGCTAGCTGCTAGCTGGGGGTGGGGATACACAGGTGTGAGACTTGCTCCTTCCCATCGGGGGCTTAGTGTCTCAGGAGATAGGACCCTTCCCCTGCAAGGACTGCTCCAGAGACAGAGGTGTATGATGGAAGGAGCAGGGGCCTGGGGGTTGGGAACCGTGCTGCCCTGAGTCCAGCTGGCTTCGCCAATGACCCTGAGCTGGTCTGCTTTCCTCCCAGGCCTCACCCCTCTTCAGGGAACGAAGGCAGGCAACAGAAGTGCTGGCTTTGGGAAAGCAGCCAGTGCCCGGCCGGAAGGGTGGGGGATGGTCAGTCCGTGAACCTTTGCTGAACCAGCACTGGCTGCCAGTAGCAGCCACCCCAATCCCCCCAGGGACCCTGAGATACCCTTTCTGAACTGCCCTCAGCCCATCCCCCACAGGACCTGGAGACATCCCTTCTGGCCTGTCCCCCAACGCAGCCCCCTAGCACCCTGAGATACACCTGGCCCCAGCCCACATACCTACAAACCAGCCGTCGTCACACTGCTGCATGACATCCACCCAATCCCCCTCCCGCAGCTCCAGCTCATCCTCATTCTGGGGCCTGTACTGGTACATCGCCCGGTACCTGCGGGAAACATCGCCATGGCAACCACCAGAGCCCTCACCCCTTCCCCAGACCAGGCCTGGAGTGTCTTAAGACCAAGGTAGACACATCCTCTGAATTTCCCAGCGTCTCTCCAGGCTCCCATTAGCCCCTGGCCCAGTTCCAGGGATGGCGACTGTGTCTGGCTTTAGTGCATTCTTCCCCAGGCCTGCTCCCTGCTCCCTGAGCCCTAATCACCCAAACCCCACCTCCTCTGAGTTCCCAGTGCCTTCAAATCTGTCCTACCACTTCCCACACTTTGCGCACACAAGCGCTGACCTCAGGGCTGGAAACGCAGTGAGGAGCCGGAGGTCAGGGGACCCAGTGTGGGAGGCTTGCTTTAAGGCCCAGGGCTGGCAGGGACAGGTCAGGAACACCGCAGACAAGCACCCTCCCGCCCCCGCACCCCCCCCCAACCCACCAAAATCACCCGTAAGCACTGTAAGGACAAGCACTCTTCAGTAGGAATTTACCAACTCCATCCTGGGATGGGGGGAAGAGCAGGTTAGGGGGTCCGTGTGCTCAACACTCCCTGCGGGGCAGCCCCCCCACCCTGACCAAGCACCCCAGACAGTACTCACAGGGTCCAGTGTATCTGAGTGGTGTTGGGGGGTGAGGTCCCCAGCTCCAGGGGACGGCTGGAGCCTCCAGGATGGGACAGAGCTGACCCAAGGGTGCTGAGACTCTGGGGTCCACGGGAAGGCAGGCAGACACATGCAAGCATGAAGGAGGAGAAGTGAACGGGCCTGCCCATCTCACCAGGAGCAGCTTCCCATGATGCCTCATCTTATCTCGCAATCCCCACAGCACAGGGAGATCTGTCTGACTGTTTCCCTTCACAAGTGCTGGGAAGTTGGGCCCAGCAGGGTAGATGGCTGATTTGAACACGTGCACGGACAAAGCCGGGAGCAGGAGAAGTCCTATGCGCTGGCTCTGTCTGCCCATAACAGTGCCCATCACTGTTTGCTGAGTGAGTGGATGAACCCAGGAGCAGATGCACTTGTCTGTGGGCTATGTCAGCACGAGGACCAATGGCTATCATTTACCCATCAGCTACTACCTACCAACTACCCTCTGCACCTCTGCAGTGGGGATGACTATCCCCATTCTACAGGCGAGGAAACCCAGAACCAGAGAGGGCAAGTCATCTGCCCAAGGTCACACAGCAGGTGAATGGCAGACCCCCGACTCATGGCACACCCTGTCCCAGAGGCTGATTATAGGGAAATCCCAAGAGTGGATTCTGGAAGGTCAGGAGGTTGGTGCTGCCTTTGGGTCCTACCTAGAAACTCCTGCCTCCCTGGGCTGCAGCTCAAGGACAGAACCAAGGGTCTGAGGTCCTCAAGGCCAGGATGGGGCTGCAACACAAGGTTCTGCCCAGTCACCCCACTAGTCTGTCCTGAGCAGTCTGGGAGGGATTCCGAAGCACAGACCATCACAGGAATGGGAGATACAGTGCGCGGAGCAGGGCTCAGCTCTCCGGTCTAAGGCAGGTCACCTTACCTGGGTCTGGGGTCTGGGCTCCTGGGTGGGGAAGGAGAAGCCAGTGCGGCGGGGGGAGGTCCGGCCCCCCCAGTCGGTGGGGTCAAATGGGCTGCGCGGCATTAATGGGGAGCTGGGGTGATGGGCCAGGCGGGGAGATGCAGGGAGCTGGGGGCTGTCGTCGCAGACCCGAATCCGGGGCTCCCGGGTCACTTGCACGTAGCTGGCAGGGAAGATGCCCTGGCGCCCGGTGCCTGAGATGCGGCCCTCGTACCAGTGCTCGTTCACCTTGCGGATCAGGCAGATGCGCTCCCCCTGGTCGCAGAGAGGGAGTTAGTACCTGCAGGGCCCTCCCGGGTGCCACGTACCAGAGGGAGCCTACGTGGAACAGTGTTATTTAAACCTAACACCTTGCACGAAGGGATCAGGTTCAGAGTGTGTCAGCAGGTTATACAGAGGTCACACAGCTCAATGCCAGGCTGGTAAGAAGCACTGGGCAGGCATTAGCCACCCCTGCCATGACTGGGTCCTTCCCTGCCTCCGCCCTGGGTTATCCGGTCACCACTGCATAAAGCAACAAACTCTCTGAGGGCAGCTGGTGCGTCCTCAAGCCCCCATGCTGACTAGTGTTAGTGGGGCTGCCCTGGGAAGGATGGTCTCTGGCCTCCACCTGCCCCCACCTCTCTCCATCCAGCCACCTCCTTCCCCCTCTCTCCCTGGGCCAGCTCTTCTGGGGAAACATTCGCTAGTGGCAGTCATAGCCTCTGCCCCCAAAATCAGCCAAGGGAGACCCGTTCCCTGCTTTCCAGAACAACATTTTTCAAGGTTTCTGAACCATGATCTATAGTAAAAAATATGTCGTAACAACAATCTAGTACACACGCAAACATATATACATAACTGTCCAAAAGTCTGTAAAACACCTTTCTACATGCAAGGCATTCTAAGATTTCCATTCTATTAAACATGCTGAGGAAATTCCCTGGCAGTCCAGTGGTTAGAACTTGATGCTCTCACTGCCATGGGCCCAGGTTCGATCCCTGGTTGGGGAACTGTGAGGATCCCGCAAGCTATGAGGATCCCACCACCAGAAAAAAAAAAAAAAAAAAAAAAGCTGACTGTGATCCTCACAGCCTATCAAACTGCAATTTGAACAAAGCACAACTACTCTAGAAGTTTTGAACATTTAAAAAATGGGCAAAATTAAGGGAAATATATCCAAAGAGACTGAGGAAAAAAATCTGAAATACTACTGAAGATGGGCACACCTGATTTTTTTTTTAATGTTTTTACTGCACATACTTACCTGTGTCTTCACCTGCCCCCGCCCTGCACCCACACTCCCTGCCTGGCCGCACCTTTCGGAAGGAAAGCTCCACCTCCAGATCCCCCTTGAAGTTGTACTGGGCCACGGCTTCTCCATACTCCAGCACCTGGTAGGTCGGAGGCTTGATGGGCTTGGGGATCTCATCTGCAGGCAGCACCTGTGGGAAGACAGGGCATGAGAAAGAGTCACCTTGGGTATCAACTGGGCACAGACCTGGGGCTCCTGGGAGGGTGAGGCAATATGGGCAAGATCTGTCCCCAGCCCAGAGAGGAGACAGACACCAGACACAAGACTGAGGGTGGCCAGGGGTGAGCACAGGCAAGGGGGTGGTCGGTCCCAGAATGCTCCTGGAGGAAGAATTTCCATCGGAGGTATGTGGAGTGGGCATTATTAGAGTGGACTACAGCAGTGCAAATAGGAGACAGTTTAAATTGGAGCACAGAAGGACATGAGGAGTTCCAAGGAGCAGGGAACTCCTGGTTACCTAAAAGTGAGGCTCTACCATTTCACTGCTGCTGAGAACCAAGTGTCCCTCCTCCTCCTCCTCCTCCCCTTCTACCCCACCAGGTGCCCTGAGTCCCCACACTCTCTCTGCTTCACCCTACCCAGGAAATCAAGACACTAATAAACTAGTTCCTACTAAGATATAAATGACTGATGACATAGAATACTATATATGCTTTGTGGAACTTCAGAATCAGGGACATCGTTCTGAGGATATGGGAGGTCTACTGATGCCTATGAGATGAAGAGCCTGAATTAGATGACCCAATCCATGAGTCAAAAAGGAAGCCACAGGGCTTCCCTGGTGGCGCAGTGGTTGAGAGTCCGCCTGCCGAGGCAGGGGACACAGGTCCGTGCCCTGGTCCGGGAAGATCCCACATGCCGCGGAGCAGCTGGGCCCGTGAGCCATAGCCGCTGAGCCTGCGCGTCCGGAGCCTGTGCTCCGCAACGGGAGAGGCCACAGCAGTGAGAGGCCGGCATACCGCAAAAAAAAAAAAATAGAAAACCAATGAGTTGAAGTATTTCCAGCAGTAAGAGGCCTGTGTACCGTGGGGAAAAAAAAAAAAAAAAGAAGCCACAAAGGAAATGAGAATAGTTTGAGTTGAGTGAAAAAAACAAAATATCAAAATCTGTGGGATGTAGTTAAAGCAGTGCTTAGAGGAAAATTTATAGCATTACATGTTTCCATTAGGGGAAAAAGGTTTCAAATCAATAATCTGAACTACCACCCTAAAAAACTAGAAAAAGAACCTAATGCAAGCTGAAGGAAGGAAATAGCGAAGTGGCAGAAATCAATGAAACTGAAAACAAAAATAGAGAAAAATCAGTGAAATCAAAAGTTGGTTCTTTGAAAAGATCAATAAAATTAACAAATCTCTAGCCAGGATAAGGAAAGATACAGATTACCAATATCGTGAATGAAAGAAAGGACATCACTCTGCATCTTACTGACATTAAAAGGATAATTAGGGGACTTCCCTGGTGGCACAGTGGTTAAGAATCCGCCTGCCAATGCAGGGGACACAGGTTCGATCCCTGGTCCAGGAAGATCCCACATGCCGCGGAACAACTAAGCCAGTGTGCCACAACTACAGAGCCTGTGCTTTAGAGCCCATGTGCCACAACTACTGGAGCTCGTGCTCCACAACAAGAGAAGCCACTGCAATGAAGACGGAATGCAGCCAAAAATAAATAAATTTTTTTAGAAAAAGGATAATCAGAAAACATTATGAACAACTTTATGCCAATAAATTAGATAATTTAAAATTCCTTAAAAGATGCAAATACCAGAGATAACCTGTAGCCCTATATTTATCAAATCCAGAACCTGTCTCTGGATTCAGATTCTAGATCTTCTACTTAACGACTTGTCTCTGAACCTTAGCAAGTGCATCTGCAAAATGGGGATGATTTATCACTTTCCCACGTTAATGAGGGGAACAAGGGAAGTAATAACACGTGAAGAAGGTGATGCAAGTATATGTGATTTGTGAACTGTCACACGATTCGTACTCTTGCCAGTTGCAATTAGAATTCTTCCCAAAGATAGCTTGAGAGAGGTAGACTCTGAGTGGTGAAAGTGGGGGAGGCCGACAGGGCTGGTGGCCTCTGGTACAGGAACTGAGTTGTTTGGTTCTTCCCCCCTGGGCTGGGCTCCACCTTTAGCCCTCATTTAACAAACATTTCCTGAGGGCATGAATGAGGCTGAGACTTGGCCCCTGCCCGGAGCTCACAGTTTTACGTCTTAGGAAACTTGCCATTTGTGAGGGAGCAGCCAGCTCCAGAGAGAGGGGCCCTGGATGGTTAAAGGGGTCTCCACTCTCTGCAAGCCCATCCGCCCGCCCAGCCAGGCCCCTGCTTGTTGTTGCCCTGCTCACCTCCACGTAATTAGCAGGGAAGATGCCCAGCCGGCCGTGGTGCTCCCCCTCCAGCCAGTTCTTGTCCACCTCCTTGTGGATGTAGACAATGTCACCCTTCTTTAGAGTCAGCTCCCTGAAGGCCAGAGCAAGGACATCTAGCAACCTGAGGTCCTCCGGGTCCTCCTTCCGTTCGGACCCTGCGCAGGGCACCCAGAGTCCCCTCCGCCCTCTGGGGGGCCCACTGCAGCTCTGTCCTCCCAGAGACTGCCCCAGAGGGAAGGGGAGGGAAGAGAAGCGCACTTACTTCGGGGACTGTGCCTGGAAGTCAAACTTGAGCCGCGCGGCCTTCCTCTGGGCAGGGGGAGAGGACAGAGGGACTGACCTCAGTCAAGCAGCTGGCAGGTCGGGAAGAGCAGCCACTGGGACCCACCCCAGGCCCTCCTTGCACCCTGACCCTAACGCTCCCACCCCCCTTACCTTCTTCTCTTCCTTCCTGGCAGGGCTGCCCCCTGGTTCAGAGGCACTAGGGTCTGTGGAGAAGCACTACCTCAGCTTGGGAAGGCCATGTCTGGGGTGCAGGATTGGGATGGGGTTCTGCTCCCCCTCCCCGCCCAGGACAGGAACCAGTGGAAGCAGGGGGCTCCATGACCTTCCTGCCACCTCCCCCTGGGCCCCAGCATATGTGGTGCCTGGTGGTGGTGGTGGGCGTCTGCCTGGGTGACAACAAGAGCAAGATCTGGTTCTTACCTCGGGTTGAGGAAGGGTACTCGAAGTCCCTCCGACCTAGGAACGGGCTTCCTCCGTCCGCCATCCTGTGGGCGCTCAGGGAGGAACCCTGGTAAAGTGCATTCGGGGAACTGGAGCTCCAGGCGGAGGCCGGGCTGCGCGGGGGCACACGAGTGAGCCACCTGTCTGGAGCTTCACAGCCTACCCGGCTCACCCCTGACCACCCAGATGTCCCACCCACCCCCTTCTCCCATCTCCCGCCGCCTCCTCCCAAGGCGTCTCCCAGATCCCGGGCTCTCAGCAGGATGTCCTACTTCCCGAGCGGTAAAGGCCTGGAAAGGGTGCGGCCCGGGGTGGGGAGGCGGGAGTGCGCGGCAGGATCCCCTCGCCGCCACTACCCGAGTCCCGAGCTGGGGTTAGGCTTCCCTCTGCGGGCCAGGGACGGCCCCCCTGGCGGCGAGCGGTGGATCGGGCCCCCGCCGGCCACTTTCCGCGCTCCGGGCCCCTCCTCCCGCCGTCAGTGTCCCGGGCTCGCCCCCTCCCCGCGCCACGTCCCCGCCGGCGGCCCTCCCGCCCCGCCCCGCTCCGCCGCCACTCACCGCGCGGGGGGCCGCGGCTCCCGGGACCGTCGGGGCGCCTGCGAGCTCTGTGCGGGAGACGGGCGCGGTCAGGGCCCGGGACGCCGGTGCGCGACACAGCCGAGGCCGCCGCCTCCGGAAAAGTTTGCGGCTCGTAGGAGAGCGGGAGGGGGAGGAGAGGGGCGGGAGGGGGAGGGGTCCTAGAGTCGCCTGCGCGGGCGGCGGGCTGGGAACTGGAGGAGCGAGGAGCCGGGGGAGGAACCGCGGGTGCGGAAGGGGGAGGGAGGCCGGGAAATCGGGGCCTGGTTGGGGTTGGGGTCCCAGCGGGCTGAGGTCTAGGGGGCGGGGCGAGGCGGGGGACCCCTCCGGCTCCCGTACGGCAGGCTGCCGTGGAGTCGGCCTGGGAGGGTTCTTAGGGGTCACTAGGAACAGTGAACGCCCTGCATTTTAGGAAGGAGAGAGCAAACAGGGATGAAGTCTCCCAAGGTCGCGAGTGCAGCTGGAGGCGACGCCTCTCGTCGGCCTGCGCCTCCCACCCAAGCCCGGCAGCCGCGGCTCCGGGTTCCTGCGTACCCACCCCCCCGGGAGGGGCCTGGGAGGCCGGTACCTTGGGGGATGGCTGCCCGGTCTCAATGGCACGCAGGTCCTTGTCCAGCTCGGCGCTCAGCTTGGCCAGCTCTCTCTCCAGCAGGACCTGGCGGCGGGTTATCATTTTCTGTTGTATTAGTTCTCTGTTCAAGAGCCTACAGGACTCCCTACTTCCTCGCCCATCAAGTCTTCTACGGCCTTCCACAGCCTGGCTTCACTCTACGCAACCTGCTTTCCCTCCCACTGCCCGTCCAGCAGGCTGTTACACACACACACACACACACACACACACGCCCCTCCAGCCTTTGCCTGTGTCTCCCCCATCCTGAGCCCCTCTCTCTGCCTGTCCTCCAAGCTCCACCTCCAAGAACATTTCCTGACAATTCCAGTCCACACTAATCACTCCTTTCTCAGCTCCTGCTTTGATCAACACACAGTTTTCAACACACGTTTACTGAGCGCCTACTGTACGCCAGGCACTGTCCTGGGTGCTGGGGGTATAGAGGTAAACTGTATGGGACTGGAGAGGGTCAGAGTTTTGGGTCCGTGGCCTTTGCCCACGGTCACTGGGACCAACACCACCCATGATCTCCCTCGTTGTTCCCCCAACATGCTGTCTCCCCTCCTGCCCACCTGCCCGCAACACTCACCTCGATGGGCTGGGAAGGCTTCTCAACAGGGTCATCTACCAGTGGTTTCTTGGGCTAAGAGTGGGACGAGTGAGTCAGAGGGGGTGAACTTGCTCCCCAAATGCACTAGCTGAGGGTGCATCCTATTCCAGAGAACCAGGCCCACACTCACCTTCTTCCCAGTCTCTAGTTCTTGCAGAAACTGGTTCCAAGATTCTTCCGTCCAGACATTGTCTGCTTTGTCTCGGTGTCTGGACACCTGCATAGGGGTGGGTAGGCATCAGCCTGAGTAGAGAGGTACTGGGACACTGGCCAGGCTCAAAAAGCAGGCTTTCAGGCCACTGTCCCACCCCATCAGTGCCCTCCTAAGGATTCTGGGCTCTTCTGGCTGCACAGCCCCCAAGCTGAAAAAAAAGCCTTATCTGTGCTATTGCAGCAGAGGGCCTCGCCAAAGAGTGTGGTGGCCGGAGAAGTGGGGAGGCGGGGGACGAGGGGGGGGATGGAGGGGACGGGGAGGGCGGTGGGGGGGGGATGCTGGGCGAGCTACCTGATTTGGGGTCTGGTGCAGGGAGGAGGATGCTCCAGCATTGCAATTGAAGGTGTTTCTAAGAAACTCTTCGGAGATATCCCAGCTTCTTCTAAAAGAAGGGAAGGACATCTCTTCAGTTTCCTTTTAGGGAAACTGAGGCATGCGTGAGCACACAATCCTGGGGAGGGAGCTGCACCCCCTCCCCACCTGCCTCCGGGCTGTGGAAGCAGTGTTAAATAGTAAAACGTTATAAGCTCTGAGTTCGAATCCCAGCTGGCCCCACCACTTAGCTGTGTCACCTTTTGGCAAGTTAATGAATTCTCAGAGTCTCTGATTCAACACCTATAATATGAGAATGATTCCCACCTTCGTAAGGGTGTGGTAAAGCTTAGGTGGGGGAACATAATGTGAGACACCCAGGAGAAGGGCTGACACACACATCTGCTCCAGGAGTGGCCAGTCCCTTTCCTGCTGGCCTTGGAATACCCCGCATTTGTGTTCCGTCTGGCCCCGTGACTGTGGGTGTGTATGTTTGGGCAGCTTCGATGAAGCTGGTCGCCATGACTAAGTGCCTTGCACCAATGCCCAACGGTGTGGGACTATGTCTTAGCCCCAGGAAAACCCAGGACAGGGCAGAGAGCCTGCAGGCCTGACCCTGGAGCTCTGAGCAAGTTACTTCTGATCCGTGGGCCTCAGTTCCCTGAGGTGCTGGATCAGCGATGTCATCTGTCACATTTGCCTTAGTTCCCCTCCAGGGCTTCCTTCTTGGCTGGCTGAAATGTTCTAGCCTCTGCTGCGTTTAAATGTTTCCACCAAGTAGAACCATTGTACCAAGGTTATCAAATGATGGAATGTCTGACGGGAGGGTCAGTATTTGTTGGCTGTAACTATGACTCGATTCTCTATTTTAGAAAGAACATCAGTCATAACCCTGATAATGAGAATGGAATACATTGTTCCTAATTTAAGGAAGCTCTAGTCATAACTAAGCCTGTATAATAATGTTTGTGGAGACTTGCAATGTACCTTGATCTTCACGACCACCCTCTGATGCCCACTTAACAGATGGGGCTAGTGAGGCGTAGACTGGTTACCTCGGTCAAGGTCACATGGCTAGTGGCCGCACACCGGCTTTAATCCAGAACTCTGGGTCCAAATCTTGAGCAAATCTTAGTCTCTACCTTATCGATGATGCCAAGAGCCACAGCCCAGTTAAGACCGTGCTGATGAGGTCACCCCCTCCCCATAAAGGAATCAGAAACTCATTGATTACACTGTGACAGACAAGCTCCTGATTCTTAAGCTTGGGCCAAGCTCCTATAGGGCCCTGCAGCCCGGGCTGGGCTCAGGTGGTTTGCACAGAGAAAAGGAACTCTGTCCTTGACCTATCTGGAGGGTTCCTCTCTCAGCGGCATCTGGGAGAAAGCTTGGGATCCTCTGTGCCCCTTGTTTTCTTCCAGGCTTCCGAGTGGATGGCCACAGGTCCCAGGTCCACGCCTAGTCATGGGCTGCCCCACTCTCCACCCCATATGATGAGTGGATCTTTGGGGTGATGAGTTCCTGCTGCCAACCACAAAGGCATCACAGGCGGTCCTGACCAGGAATGGCGCAAAGTCCATCCCTGCCCGCCATTCCCCTTTGGCTCTGGCGGGGAGGGGAGCATCTGGAGCCGTGGGGACCCCCGAGAAGGGGCAGAGCCATGGAGGGGAGCCAGCCGCCCTGCTCCAAGACTGTGCCAGCTGTGGCCACCAGGGGGCGCCAATCCCCACAAGGAAGCCAGCGCCCCTCTGCAGCTCCTCCCCACGTTGGCTCACCCGCTCAGAGACGACGTCTGGCCTGGCCTGGCAGCAGGTCTTTGCTGGGGCCCTGGATGCCTTGAATCTGCTGAGGTGGCACAAGAAGAAGCCACTGAAAGTGGGAGAAAACAAGCAGGGGTGGCGGCAGGTGACAGCTGGGGTTGAGGGCGCCTGGGTGACCCTTGAAGGTTCTGGCCCACACCCACCCGTGCTCCTGGATGGCTGATGGGAATGGGGGTGATAGTCTGGACCACGAAATATGGGCTTGGGGCCAAGAGCTTTACATTCTTCACTGAACCTTCCAAACATCTCTGGGGTGTTCCCGTTTTACACGTGAGGAAAGAGAGGCCCAGAGAAATCACGGCCAGGGCTAGGCGTCCGCTGGACAGTGAAGCAGAGGCTCTTAATTACCATCTACCAGGGCATTTGGAGCTCGTGGAAATGGGCTATATAAACTTCTCAAGCTGAGCTCAGCCAACTGGGGAGCCCCAAAGCCAGGTGTGGCTGCAGGGAGGGGCAGATGCAGGCGCCAGGCTGGGGTGGGACACCCGCACCCCCTCACCTTTGGGGGCTTCCTTGAAGGTCCGGTCCAGCTGCAGGTCTGTGGGAGCAGAAAGGACCAGGTCAGGGCTGGGGCAACAAGCGAGGATGGGGAGCCCCATGAGGCTGCCCCAGAGGCTCCCAGCACCCCTCCTGCCTAGAGCAGGGGCCAAGGGGCTGAGTCAGAGCCTGAAGAATGTCCCGAGGGAGGGAAGGAATTAGGTTTCTGGGAGGGCTTGAAATGCCTCTGGCCGACTTAGGGCCTGAGCGAGCCAACAGGGGCAGTGGCCTCGCCCAAACCCTCCTGCCCCTCCCTCCCGGCGTTCCCACACACACCCTCTCCCTGACCTTTGCTGACCTGCCCTCACCAGGTCAGTTTGGGGAATCCCACTTCCCCTTCGCCCTCTTTCCCTTTCTGCACCCTCTTCTAAACACCTGTCCTTCCCCCTTTGCCCAGACCCACTCCTCAAGGTGCTCAGGACTTTCTGGGGCCTCCTAGGAAGAGCTACTGACCAGGCAACCCACTTGATCCCCTTGGCACGCAGACACACGACCACAGTTCTGACCTTAAACGCAAACCAAAATGCCCCTCTCCGGATCCCACACCTTCCTCCAGCTCCCGCAGTTTTCTGCTTTCCTTTGCAGCAAACTGCTGGCCGTAGGGAACTCAGTGTCTCCAGTTCCCCTTCCCGTTAAGCAGGCTTTCAGCCTGAGCTACCCTCCTCAAGTACCCCAGTGACCTCCGCCTTACCAGGTCAAAGGGCAGTCCCGCCTGACCATCAGCAGCATCTGTCACAGTGGATCACTTCCTCCTTTTGAAATTCCTTTTCACTTGGCTTCAGGGAGACCACTCTGGTTTTCCTCCTGCCTCCCCCCGGGCTGCCCCTTCCCAGGCTGCATAGCTGATGCCTGCCCATCTCTCAAACCAAGTGCTTCAGGGCTCAGTCCCTGGGCCTCTGTCTCTCTGTCTCTCTGGGTGATCTGGTCTAGTCTTCTACCTTAAAGATCACTGTCTATTCCAGGGACTCATAACCTTAGCTGCGCATCGGAGTTACTTGGGGGAACCTTTAAATCAAAATCTCTTTGAGTGGGTCCCGGGTATTAACATCTGCAGCTGAAGCCTCGCCTCTGAACTGCAGACTTGTATGTCAGTTGCCACTTTGGGTGAACCTTATCGAAAACTGAACGCCCCTTAGACCCGCACCTCTCGCAGCCTCCCCTGTGTGTGTACATGCATTTACAAAGGGCAACTCCATCGACTCACTCAGGTTTAAAGTCACCCCTGACTCACCTCTTTGAATCCATCAGCAAATTCCCATGACTCTGTCTCCGGAATCCCACCAGGCCCGCTGCTACTGCCCTGGTCCGAGACTCTTTACTGGTCCCCCACCTCCGCCCAGCCCCACCTCTTCCCCGCCTGGCAGCCAGAGGCAGCCTCTTCAGCCATCCCTTGTCAGAGCCTGTCACTCACTCTTCCGCTCAGGGCCTCTGGGTGGCTCCTCAGTTCGCACAGAGTAAAAGCCAAAGGCTCTGGGCCACCAGATCCCAGCACCTCTGTGACCCATGTCCTGACACGTGCCCCTCTCACTGTGGTCCAGCCCCTCCCTGCGGCTCCAGAACATGCCGGCCTGCTCTGCCTCTGGGTGTCTGATGCTCCCCAAGCGGCAACGCTCCTCCCCCAGCCCTGCAGGCCAACTCCTTCACACCCTTAGCTCTCCGCTCAGATGCTGCTTCTCAGGGGCCTTTCCCGACCAGCCTGCGTGAGGTGGCAGCCTCCCTGCACTGGGCACTCCCCCGGCTTTTTTTCCCTAGCCCTTCCCACCACCTGCCATGTTAAATACTTATCTGTTTATTCTGTGACCCCCCCCCCCCCACCCCGCCTTAAGCTTCGCTGGGCAGAGACATTCTCTTTTGCTCCCTGTTTTGTCCTCAGCACCTAGAATAGTGCTTAGCACACAGCAAGTGCTCAACAGTTGGTTAAGGGACTGACTGAACAAACGTGTGACCTCATGGCTTCCCAGGTCCTCAGAGGACACCAGGAACAGTGTCTGGTCATTGTACCCCGAGTACAGAGAGGAGATTGGCGGCTCCTTCCTTGGGCCTGTTTTAGCAACCACTCAACACAGAGCCTGGGGTGGGTGGAGAGACTTCCCTGGGCAGGTAAGTTCCCTTTTCTACCCCTTACTCCCCAAGCCCCAGGGGTCCGAGCCCACGTAGGCAGAGAGAGGGCTCTGGAAGGGTGTCTCACCCGGCATTTTCCGGTGAATCTGCTGGAACATTCTCCGGTACCAGTCCCTGGGGCTGTCAACACTCTGGGATGAGAGAAGGCGAAGTCAGGCTACCCTCCCAATATCAAACCACAGAAGTTTTCTCCTCCCTGAGTCCTTTCTCTGGCCACCCTTGAAGCCCCAGCGGGTGGGCTGCGGTGACATCTTTAACAACCATAACTTCGTGTAGCGTGTTACGTTTGAACAAGATATATGGAAGGATCTCCACCAGTGATGGTCCCTAAGCTGTGAGATTTGGGGCAGTTTACATTTTTTTCTCTTAGCTTTTCTGTATTTCTGATGATTCCACAGAGAACATGTGTTTCTATGTAATGAAAAATAAATGCAACAGTATCGGTGGGGGGATGGGGTGGGAATGGTATTTCACATCCTCTGCCTCACCTGTGACGCAAAAGAACCCTGGGAGGCAGAAGGGTATGTTACCAACTTGAGTTTCACTTGAGGGCGAGGAGGTGGAGAACTAGAGGAGGCGACTGGCTCAGGACAGGCCTGGGGGTGGAGGAAGGGCAGGTCCCCCACGCCTGGACCCCACCCCCGGATCCTCCCACGCCTGCCACCCCTTGAGGCCTTCTCAATCAGGACTCTCCCGTTCATCCCTTCAGCCGGTAACTTACTCAGCACCTGTTTCACGAGTGCCGTGCCAGGTCCTGGGGCCGTGAAAATGGGGGTCCCTGCCAGGGTCAACCCTTACACTAGTGGCGCTCTACCACTGAGAACCTGGTGGGCAGTCTAGAACCCCCCCAAAAAAAACCACTGTGCAACTCAGACGTGCAAGAGTGCCTGTAATTTTATGGGGCTCATGATCCCCCAAACCCATCATGGTTGAACCCCTGCTTTAGTCGGACACGGCTTGGGTACAGCCTTTGTTGTCAGAGGTGGAGCTCAGCGTGGGTCCCTGGGCCCCATCGATCAGTGGCCCCAACCCTGGACTCACAGATCGGGGTGCAATAGGCATGCCGCTCTCATCCACAGGCCCGATTCCCTCATACTTGACCCAGCGCTTGTTCAGACGTTTGCTATCCTTGGTCCACGTGGCTGACCAGTTCTGGAGATGCTGGGAGGCAGGGGTCTTCTGGTTCCCAGAAGGCCGGCTCCCAGGACCTGGCCAGGTCTGATACCAGGCAGGGTCTGTGGGGCATGTACAGGGGAGCTTTAGCAAAGAGCAGGGGTCCCACCTGGGCTTGTTTGTCCCTTAGCTTCTCAGAACGCTGATCCCTGTGGGTTCAAAAGTTTCAACATCTCCTTGTCTGTCTGAGTTGACGACACAGATTGTCCAAATGTCCCCATCCTCAGCAGGACCACAGGCCTCTGTTTATTTTTTAGTAGTTAAAGTGAATGAAAATGGATTTTATCTTGAGAAATCTGTGCCCATCCCCACTCCACCCTGCTTTGCTGGGGATGTCCTAAAAGTTTTCAGAATGAGAGCCAGGATCGTCACTTGCAGAGGATGCTGGGGGGAGACAGTCCAGGTGAGGAGGCAGCGGGGTGTGGCAGAAAAGGCCCTGGGGCCGGGGGCGAAGACTGAAACCAGACCTGGGCTCTGCCACCTACCGGCTGTGTGACCATGGGCACAGCAGTCAACCTCTCAGTGCCTGTTTCCACTTCTGTAAAATGAGGGTAGTCATGGCAGAGATGCAGGGAGAGCTAGTGCGTATGACTGTATTCAGGACAGTGCCTGACACAGTCAACGGGCAAGGGACAGAAACTCATTCACCAGAACTTTCAGCCCCCAGGTGTAAAAACGTAAGGGCTTCAGGGCAGGATGGATGAGGGTTTGAATCTCAGTTCAGCCTCTGTGACTGAACATCCCTGAGACTCAGGTTCTTCAACGGGGAAGATGTTGATAATCACACCTTACCTTGTCAGGATATCAAGGGATGACGTGAGATAAGGCCTGTAGAGTGCCTGTACAGTGTCACAGAATTCTCTACGTGCTTAACAGCTATTTGTTAAATGAATGAACTACTTGACACAGGGCCTGCCTCAAGGAAATGCTCAGTAAAGGTTGCCACCCGCCTCAGGAGAGGGGCCCTTGGGATGGGCCTGCACCCAGGAGGCCCCAGGATCTCCCAGACCCCGTGGCCCAGGCGGGGCTGACTCACAGGATCCCGGGAGCTGGCAGGCTCCCAGAGCTGCTTCTCCGGCCTTCTGCTGGGCCAACGAGTACAGACCGGAGCAGCCCTTAGGGGGCCTGTCTTGAGTTCAGCCCCCTCCCCTTCTATTGGCAACACACACTCGCATTCCTTCACCCTCCATCCCCAGTCCAAGCTATCTCCTGGCCATCTGGAGGTCCGCCGGACCCCTGAGGCTATGTCCCCTGCACAGGGCCTTCCCCTGGCACTGGGTGGGGCAGGCAGGGGAAGGGATGTGTCAGCCGGGTCTCTCCCACAGCAGTTTCCCTCTCACAGGCCAGCAGGCTCACACGGGAGGGGCAGCTGGCTGAGCTAACTGGCCCCAGGCCCTCGAGAGGCCTCCATCCACCTCCTGCCCCTCCAGCCTGACCCAGGGTGGATCCGTAAGGCAGGGCCCAGGAAGCTCTGACCCCCACCTCCACGGCGCTCCTGGAGCACGTTTTCCTGAGCAGACCCACCTGGGTGCCTGGAAGCATCTCTCCTTGGTGGGAAGTACCCATTGCACACGGTCCTGGGCGCAGGGTCATGGAACTGGAAATTAAGGGTGTTGGAGCCACCATTCCGGATCACAGGCACCTGTGGGGAGGGGCCGGGAGCAGCAGGCAGCTCAGGCCCAGAGGGCTCTGCAGAGGGGTGGGAGGGATGGCTACCAGGGCACAGCCATACCCCATGGGGACGGCTTGACCCTCTCCAGGAAACCAGCGAGGCTCTCTAGAGCGATCACCCACCTCCTTCCCTCCCTCCATCCCTTTAATCCTCCCTCTGCTCCCCAACCTGTCCTGAGAGCCCTCCACCAACTACAGGCCCCCAGTAACGCTCTCTCTCTCTGTTTCACTCACCCGTGTCCCCCGGGGGGATGACCCTACATGGGCCCGGAGGTGGCTGGGGATGAAGTCATCCAGGCTGAGCGCAGCTGGGAGGCTGCGGGCTGAGGCCTGCATGCTTGGGTCAAGGCGGGGGGACCCCGGGGGTACCAGCTGCTCCTCTGCGTGTCCTCTGTGGGGAAGGGAGGGGGAAGGGAGAGCCCTGCTGGATCCAGGCTGCCCGTGCCCTCTGGGCCCGACCTCGGGGTCGGGCCAGCTGGGTGGGAGCTCACGGACCCGGGAGAAAGGCCAGTGCGGGCACCCGCCTGCAGGCTTCCCGGGCCGGCTCCCAAAGGCACAATGGACCGCTTGTTAGGCCGCGGGCAGGAGCTCCGGGTGGGAGTGGGGGAGGGGAGGCTGGGCCGGGAGGAGGGGAGGCTGGCTGGGAGCGCGCCTGCTGGCCAGCCTCTCTGGGGCTCTCAGTGCACAGCGGGGCCCTCTCCCCCGGAGCGAAGGCACAGGGAACTGGGGCAGCTGGCAGGGAAGGGCCTGGGCACTGGGACTTTGTTTCAGTTCCCTCTGCCACCCCCAGGCCCTGTGTGGGCATCTGCTTGTCAACGGGCACAAGGGGCTACTCAGGCGGGGAGGGGGCGGAGAGGCCCCGGGCCACGGTGAGGCCATCCGCGCACTGCCCAACAGGGCCAAGGTTCCGGGGAGGCGGAGCGCGCCGAGCATTTCCAGGCCGCGGGAACCATTCCTTCTGAGCTCAGTGGAGTATCAGCTCTCTTCTTTGGCCTCTTTGCTCGGGCGGAAGCCTCAGAGGGCTCAGGGTGCCCGTGAGGGGTGGGGCGGGAGCAGAGCAGCGGGGGAGCAGGAAGGTGGACCTGCTCACGCGCAGGCGGTGCTGAGTGTCACGCACATGCACGCACACGCACAGATGTGCGCACACGACCCTCTTTCTCCTACACCTCCAGGCTGGTTTTTGAACAGAGGGTCTTCCTGGGAGTACCATGCCTGACTGGTCAGCTGGGTTCTTCTGCCCCGGGCAAAGGTTAGGTCAGGGGAAAGGGCTCCCAGCAGCCGGGAGAGGAGCCGGTGGGGTTTTCCACCAGAGAGCTCAGCTGTCCCGCCTCACCTGTCCTATTGGACAAGGCCAGAGGCTGAGCCAACCTCTGCCACCTTCCGGCGCTGGACCAATTCTGGCACTTTTGTTCAGAGTTAAGGCTTGCGCGTGCCTGTGTGGTCTGGGGACTCACAGGAGGGCGGCGAGGGCCTTGTGAGGTGCTGTGTGTGCGGGGTGGAGTGTAAGCACAGTGCTCCGAATGTGACTTGTGCAGGGGGTACCATGAGGGGGGTGATGTGAGCAGCATGAGCATTGTGGGTACAGAGGGGGGTCAGCTGAATAGTAGGCGGGGGGGGGTGCAGTGGAGGTGTGTGTGTGCAGTGGAGGTGTGTGTGTGTGTAGTGGGGTGTGTGTGTGTGCAGTGCAGGGGTGTGTGTGCCGTGGAGGTGTGTGTGTGTAGTGGGGTGTGTGTGTGCAGTGCAGGGGTGTGTGTGCCGTGGAGGTGTGTGTGTGCAGTGGAGGTGTGTGTGTGTTGTAGTGGGGTGTGTGTGTGCAGTGTGTGTGTGTGTGCAGTGCAGGAGTGTGTGTGCCGTGGAGGTGTGTGTGTGCAGTGGGGGTGTGTGCAGTGGATGTGTGCAGTGGAGATGTGTGTGCAGTGCAGGTGTGTGTGCAATGGGGGTGTGTGTGCAGTGGAGATGTGTGCGCATTGCAGGTGTGTGTGTGCAGTGTGTGTGTGTGCAGTGAAGGTGTGTTGTGCAGTGGGGGTGTATGTGTGCAGTGCAGGTGTGTGTGCAGTGGGGGTGCAGTGGAGATGTGTGTGTGCAGTGAAGGTGTGTGCAGTGCGGGTGTGTGCGCAGTGGGGGTACGTGTGTGCAGTGGGGGTATATGTGTGCAGTGCAGGTGTGTGTGCAAAGTGTGTGCGCAGTGTGGGTGTGTGTGTGCAGTGTGGGTGTATGTGTGCAGTGCAGGTGCATGTGCAGTGTGGGTGGGTGTGCAGTGCAGGTGTGTGTGTGCAGTGGAGATGTGTGTGTGCAGTGCAGGTGTGTGTGTGCAGTGGGTGTATGTGTGTGCAGTGGGGGGCTCATATGAGCAGCACAAGTGTTGTGGAGGCCAGAGAGGATGAAGGTGCAATGGGGGCTGTGATTACTGCTGTACCCAGTTCCTGCTCAGCCATGGTAGGGGGGCGGTGCTGCAGGGTACACACTAGGCTGGGGGCAGCTCCCTGACTCTAGTCTGAGTGGGGATTCCCTCTGACATTCGAAAAGACCTGCTGGGACCCAGCTTCTCCGGGCCCACCTCTAGCTGTGAGGGGAGTAGAGGGCTGAGGCTGGAGGAGGGGCCTCTCACCAGCTGGATCCAATTAGGACTCCTACCAAAACCGAAACAGGCAGACACACCCCTGTTCCTGCTGCTCTCCCTCCCTTTGCGGGGGAAATTGAGGCGGGGGAGAGCGGGAGATCCGAGGGCTGGGGCAGGCTGGTTCCTAGCCGCAACCCCTCCCCCGCCAGCTGACCACCGGAGGCCAAGTTGCGAGGTCAGCACTGGCAGTCCTGCCCATCAGCTGACCCAGCCTGCTTCCCTCTCCCTGAGGCCCACCCTGCTGTGCTCACTGAGAAGGGCCCTCCAGTAAGGAAGGGGCGGGCAGGAGCTCTGCCCACACCACCTGATTTTCCAGGGTCTGCTGATCCTTGGTGGCCCAGCCTGACCCTCCCCAACACAGCTCCCGGGGACGCACGTCTCAGGATATGCAGGGGTGGGTGGGGAAGGGTGGGCTGAGTTTTCCTCCTGGCGGCTGCACCAGGAGACGATAAGGAGGACTTCTCGCAGGGAAGATGGAGGCACGGGGGTCAATGGGTCCAGCATCTGGCAGGGGACAGGGGTGCCAGGAAATTCCTGGGGTCCTCCCAGGATTCAGGCAGCCTTTCACCCCGGCAGCCAGCTCCAAAGGGCTAGAAGAGGTGAAGTAGCCCTGCTGTAGCTGGCAGACGCCTTCCTCCCTCTAAGTACTGCCCTGACCTTGGGGGCCTGGCCCTAGGCGCATTCCGGGGTATTTTCCAGCTACAAGTCCACGTGGACAAGGACAGGTTTTCTCGAATTTCACCTTATCTGGATTGAGGGGGGGACTTCTCACCTCTCTCCTCCCCGGAGTTTGGGACCAGGACCCCGGGGGGAGGGGCTCCTTGCCTTCCCCTCGTGTTGGATGCGGGTCCCTCCTCGACTGCGCCCCCCCGCCGCGTCTCCTCTCCACCGCCTCTCCTTCCCGGCACCTACCTTCCCAGGCGAGCAGGTGGCGGGGACTGAGGACGCCCGAGAAGACAGGAGCATCTCTGCGCGGCTCCTGCCTGGCGCAGCCGCGACGGGCCCTCGGGGAGGGAGGGCGGGCAGGGAGAAGTCCGGGCTGTGCCGTCCGCCCTCGTGACCGGGTCAGGACAGGCTCCGCTAGGCCGGCCCCAGAGGAGGAAGAGGGGAATCGACGGAGCCGGAGTTGGGGGAGGGGGGCGAGGGCCAGCGCTGGGAGGAAGGACCGTGAGAGGCGCGCGCGCGGCGTAATGTGTCTCCCTGCAATCTGGTCCGTGGGCCGGGCTGGAGTGGAGGGCGGGGGCTCGGGCCGGCCAGCCCGGAGCGGGCGAGTGCTCCCCGTCGGGGCGCGGGCGGGCGGGCAGCGAGGACGGCGTGGGCCCTGCCGGGGGCCGGGCCGGCCGCGAGGCGGCGCCGGGAGGAACCGCCCAGGGTCCCCGGGGAGCCCGCTCCGGTTTCCCAGCTGCTTCCCCGGCCCCCACCGCAGGGCGGGGGCCAGCGAGCGCCACTCAGAGTTTCCAGCGACATTTCCAGCGAGTGGGAAGGGAGCCGCTGCACGGCGGAGCCAGGACAGAGGGCAGGAATGATTAAAGAACCCGGGTCAGCCAGCAACTGATACGGAGCCGGCGGCCTCGGAAACGGGACCGGGATGCAGACAGGCTGGGGCCGTGATAAAGGCGCCGCACAGGCAGAGTGGCCTAGCGGGCCGAGTTTAGGCCCTGCCGCCTCTCTGCCCACTTGGGGAGAGAGTTTGTGATTGCGTGAGCGCGCGTCCAGGCGAGTGCAAACACACACACATGCGTGCATGCACTGGCAAACGGGCGGATGCTCACACACGTGCAAGGCCCGCGGAGGACAGCGCGGGAGGAAATCGGCCTAAAACAGCGACTCGCTGGGCGTGCCGCGCCCCTGAAGAGGACGAGGGCGGGGTCCCCTTGGCGGGGATGGGGTTACCAGGGTCCTGGTGTTCCCATACACCGTCCTTGTTTTGATCTTGCTGCTTTTCCGCTGTTCCTGCTGCTCTGACAACAGGTCCCAAGAGCCCACGCGCGCCAGTTGGCTCCCAACCCCTCTGGCCATCCCATCTTCCCCTTCTCCCCCAAGCCTCTGTGCCGGCATAGGGCCTGTTACAGCGAGGGTACTTAATGAATGCTTAACTGCTAGTGGACAGACTCTGGGGTACCACTTCTTAGCCCCTGGCTTGGCTCTGGGACCCCAAGCCCACCAGATAGCAAATACCTGCTGGACAATCTCAGATCTATTTTGGGAGTGATCAATTATAGATTATGAAAATATGAAAATGTTTATCGCAGACCTACTGGGAGTTAGATTGGTGCCCTAAGGTCACCATGCACTTCAGAGTGTTTCCCAAGCACATCGTTCAACTCAAAAGTTGAGAAAAAAGGGAATGGAGAAAGATGAAACCGTATTTTTAAATCCCTACCATCACTGATGCTATCAGCTATATCTTTTCCCAGTTCAGGTAAAAGAGCTATCCGGGTTGTGGGGAACCAGCTCGAAACAGTCTCACGTGTGAAAAGCGGAAGGAGAGGCTTAGGTTGAGAAGAGGCTTGAGAGAGAGAGGCATGCCACCTAGCTTCCAGTGTCTGCAGGGCTGTCAGTGTGGCAACAGACTGGCTGCACTAGCAGACTGGCTGCATGCTCCGAAGCAGATCCAAGGTCTCCAAGAAAGAGATTTCAGAGGTTCCAAGTCTGCCACTTGCGGGGCATCTTCATAAAGGCAACTATTGCACTGAATAAGGGAACTGAACCAGATCCCCCTTTAAGGCCCCTTCCAAGAATCTCTGATTCACCAGGAAAGCTGAAGGGATGGGGGTGGGATGGGTAGCCCCTGCCCACAGAAGTCAGCTTCAGAAAGGAGGGAGGAGATCTGGGACTACCTGAGGGCAGGCAGCAGTGCATCTCCCCTCTCCTAAAGCTTGGATACCTGCCCACCCTTAGGCGCCATCCTCTTCCCTCCCTCAGGGACAAAGTATGTGCCTGCCTAGCCCGTCACCAGTTTTTTTCCCCACCTGTCAGGATCCTTGCGATTAAGGGCCACATCTCTTTCATGTTCTTCCTTTTCTCCAAAGATGGTGAAGCTGAAATCTTCCAACTCCAGGAATCCTGGCCATACCCCCTCTCACCAGCAGTGAGCTTCTCTTATTCTCTAGGGCTCTGACCTGGACTCCAAGATAAATATTTAATGTAGAGGGTGCAGCTGAGCCGACAAAGGTCCCAACTTCCTGTTTCTCACAAGGGGAGGTGGCAGCCATGGGCAAAGAGCTGGGGACTGGCTACCAGCCTCATCTCTATGGGGGTGGGGAGTCCGGTAAACAGCTTTGTAGGAGGAGGTGTGGTAGGCCCCGCTGGAGCCTTCCTCCTAAGCTGCTTTGACTTCTTCCCGTCCGCTTAGGCCCTGCTGGGCTCATCACCTTCTCTCTCAGGTCAGAACCTGCTTTGCCCTGGCACCACTGGAAATAACTCTCCCTCTCAGGAGTCACAGGCTGTGTGCTTGGACCAAGGAGGAGCTCTAACAGGATCCCTCCCACACACAGCCTCACAGGAGACAGGATGAGAGACCGGTGGGAGCACAGAGCCTAAGGAACCTGGACCGACGACTCCTTTTCTGCCCATGTTTAGGGAGAAGAATCCCTCCTCTTTGAAAAGTGGGAGATTAAAGGAAAAAGAGGAGTGAAATCCGGAGATTCAGCCAAAAACCAGGTGTCTGATTTCTCTGCTCCTCCCCCCAGCCTCAGCTCTGCTTGCGGCTGGCCTGACCGGGCAGAGAGCTGGCATGGCTTAGGGAGAAGCTGAAGATAGGGAAGGCCGTGCTAGGTGACCTAGCTGTTGTCAACAACAGAGCAGATTCCTTTCATCCCAATGCACTATCTCCTCTGGCCAACTCGCTTATCGCCTGACAGGGACCTCTGTTCCTGTGAGTCTTCCCCATCTCTGGCACGGCCTTTTGTCAGGGGACTGCCTCTGCCTTCTCAGGGCCACCTGAGCCATAGTAAACACTGTTACATAACCGCTGTGTTTTTTCTAGCTATCTGATCCTGGTCGCAGCGGGCCCTACCCTCACCCTGCTCCTTGAGGCCGCCACCTTTTGTTCCACGGATTATCCCCCAGGGGCCCCCGTGTCAACTCAGGTCCGTCCACGCCCACCACACTACAGGATGATTAGCCAAGGGACTAGCAATAGATGTGGTGGCTCTTCACACGGAGGGGGAGAGGCGTGCTGGCTGTTCATACAGGAATGTGGGTCGCTCTGAACACCAGCCTCCGTCACCAAGAGGAAGGATGAATGGAAAGAGCACTTAGGTAGCTTTTTATTTAAGTGAGTAGGGTGAGCAGAGAATTCAGTTTCATTTCTCCAATGGGAAAAAGGAAGCCAGGGATCCCAGAAGACGCAAACCTGAACTCTCAGTTCTTGAGGAGTGTCTGTGTCTGGTGCTGGGGGTCTGGCATTTGAATGTCACACTCAGATGGACCCTGAGCAGGCAAGTGGCTCCCCGGCTCTGTGCCTCAGTCCCCCCCACGTTAGACAAAGGAAGAGCATCTGCTATTCCTTCTTTTCTCCTCCACAGGAATGAACGAACTCTCGTATATTCTTTAGTTAGGCTATGAGCGGGTGTTTAATTTGTGCTCTCAGAAGAGTGTTTTCTCCCCACCAGGGATACTGAGCAAAGTCCACCCGAATGGACTAGCAAAGAAAGCACTGTCCCATTTGAGGATTTTGGACTTCTCTACAGGGGGAGACCACAGTGACCCATTAGTGAGGAACTGAAACCAAGTCCCATCAGAGACAGGAGTACAGATCTGGACTGTTTCATCCCCTGGGCTCCATCCCTTTTTCCTGGGTTCAGTCCTGATTCCAGCTCTTGCTAATGTTGCCAGCCAAGTTCTACCCAAGGTCCTCATCAGGCCAAACACTCATGGGAACAGGAGCAACAGAAGGGGAACACAAGTGACCCACTGTGGGTCTTGGAAGACCCTCTGAAGCTGACAATGGCATGGCCTAACCCAAGTGTTTTGGTGTAGTTGCTGTAAAGCAAGGGATCTCTGTGAGTGAAAAAATACCCATTACAGGTCAGGGATAGTCAGTGTTGGAGGCTGGCAGCCAGGGTGAGTGGATCCCCATGGGATACAGAATGAGGCCTTCAGGCCTGCCTGGCACAGATCTCTCCATAGCACACACATGATGTAACAGCAGTCTATTCAAGGTTCTCAGAGTCAGCCGCATCCAAACCCCGAAGACTGGGAGAGAACTCAGCCTTTTGACCAACTATCTAGTCTATCTTCAAGGAGGCCTTTACACTGACATCACACCAGCCACTGTTCTCTCTCTCCCTCCTTTTATAGATGAGCAAACAAGCACAATGTGCAGATGGGGTGTCTTTGAGAAGAACTGGGCTACAGATGAACCTCTTTTAGTTCTCAGGAGAGAAAGAAAGAGCAAGTGGCTGTCAGCTCTTCAGAAAGCAGATTTTATAAGGGAAAGATAAATAAGCAATGACCTCAGAGGGAAAACCCAGCCAAGTTAACTCAGCCACAAAGAAGGGCACACAGACCAAGAGCTGGAAAACTAGGTCTGCATCACCCTTTCCTAGCAGGTAAACTGAGATAAGGAAGATAAGACGGCTTGATTTGCTAGCCAGTGGACACCACGAGGTCTGGCCTCCAAACAAAGAATGACCTTGTCTTCCCACCTCCTTGAATTCTAAAATGAACCTTCTCCTGAACTGCAGCAACGTTAAAAAGGATAATTTACCATTATTAATCCACTGTATCAAAATTGAACCGACTTTCTAAAACCTGAAAGTTGTGATAGAAAAACAAAAAGACCAGGCGATTACACATAGCAGGCAAGAAAGTAGGGATTGGATCTAGATGTAGTGAGAGGTAAATATGACTTTGCATTTGAGTTCTTAATTTCCAGGCTTAAATTTTTTTTTTTCACAACTCTGAAATAAGGGCAAATATGACCTCATTTTACTGAAGCTTTAGCTGAGGTATAAGGACATTGCTAAGTTAGGATGCTATTGGGATAAACAAAGATCCCAAAATGCACACTTAACCATTTGGAATGAGAAATCTGGGCTCGTTTTTGAGCCTGTATGTGGCCCTTGGTGTGTCTGTACCGATGGTGAAATTGCCTTACTTAGGCCTGGCTGCTCCTGATTTAGACTTTCTGCCTCTACTGCCATAGCTCATAGAATCCCCTCACTGATGCATTTTCCTCTCTGAAGAGCCTATCCCCTAACCCCCACCTGCCCAGAGGAGTTATTTTTCCTTGTGAGTCCACAGCACCTCATGGTATTTCGACTTTCCAGAGGAATCAAGGCTGGTCTGACACTTCCTTTCTTGGGGGGTTCAACTCCACATTCAATTCCTCTCTGGCTTCTTCTTCTTCAACTTCTCCCAAGATGGAATTTATCTGTGTCTATTATTAGGACCATGTGCAGAGTTATTAAATTGCTCTAATAAAAATTATTTTTATCTTTTGTAAAGACTGTACATTTTCTGGGATGTCTTTCTTCCTTTTCTTCAAGTAGCGGCCTCTGCCGGAGAAACCACAGAAGGAGCTGGGACTTGAGTGTGATTTCGTGGTGGGCAAAGTGCCAGGAATGAGGCCAGGGCAAGGGAACGGGTTCTGAGTGGGAAAAATAGAACCACCACCGCAGCCAGCAAAGCAGATTGAAAACTAGGGAGCTGAAGACGTGAAGAAAAGAGGTTCCTTTTATTGTGATGGGATTCCTTTCCTTGAGGGGAGAATTCCTTGGCATTGTCAGGGACCAGACCAGACATCAAACATCAGGCTTTCCCTTGACTTCCAGAATTACTGAATGGGTAAGAGCCAAATACAAGTGTGCTCCACAAGGAAATAAAGACACAGGGAGCCAATAAAGTTATCATTTAATTTCTTCTTTTTTTCAAGATGACTTCTAATGTACAGTAAGAAAGTTTTAACAAATTCATTTCTTGTTCACAAAAAAGACTTATGATTTCTGCCAATAAATAACATTTCCACCATTTGCCTTAACATAACTGAAACAAGAAAAAGCCAGTAACCTCTAAGCACAAGCAAATAATTCATCATTCAGAAACGCCTTAAAAAATTTACACCATTAGCTAGTCTCATGTGTCTGACCCCCTCATTTAGGAAGCAAAACCAGGATCCTTTCTTGGAAAATGCCTGCTGACATTTCTGTTAGGAAACAGAGCTATTGGTCACAGTACACTGAGAAAGGAAAAGTGGGGCATTCATGATGGTATCTTCAAAAAGTTTCTTTGACAGACAAAACCCACATCTTTATTGCCACAAATCAAAATGTACAGTAGAGCTCCTTCTTATTACATGCACTTCACTTTAACATGAACACACACACACACACACACACAAGTTATTTGGAGACAGCTATGTTAAAGGAGTGAAGGGAATTTGGGCAAGAACTTACAAGAAGGCAGCGTACGTGGCCCTCCTTTAGAGCTGCTCAGAGGGACGATCCACATCCACTCCTCACTTCTTGATCTTAAACCACCTCGGCTTGTCATGGGGGTGTAGAAGACGAGAAGATGCATAACCCCGTCTTGGACAAAGGTGTTATTTAGCAAGTCTTGCCAAGGTTGATGGGGCGTGAGGCCACGGCCGCCCGGGAGGGAATATAGTCTCCAGTATCATCTTTACCTTTGTGACTGCATAGATGAAGGCAGCTAACCCTGACCCCATTCACTTTGGCTGGCTAGACATAGGCAGGTCAGGTCACAAGTCTCAGAGTAATATAGGTTTCCTCTTTCACACTCTATCAGTGGCACAAAGCTCTACTGTGAATGCAGTTCTCTGCTGGACTCAAGATAAGAGTAACAACCACGTTTTTCGACTACACAACTTGCTCTATGCGCGTCTGCCCTTTCTTATGGCTTTCCTCTGAGTGTTTGATCACAGCAGTGCTGAAGAGGGACTGTGGCATTACAATGCTTCGGAGGTGTCCTCCAGGTAATCCAAACCCTCCTCCAGCTATTGTTGGGCTCCCTAGACTGCCCTTTACTCTCTGCTATAGCAGATTTCAGAAAAGATATGGACCTGGGTGCCAGACAAGGTGGTATCCATGTTTATAACCACAAGTGATTTAGGAAATTGGAGCCTCATTCCCACAACTGGGGCTCTGGGTTCACGCTCCCTCTGAAGTCTTTTCTCCCAGGGTAGGGAAAGCTGAATAATGCTTTGAAAAACACTTGGGTTCCACTGTTACTATAACAACTATAATAAATATCGGAGATTCTAGAATGATATCTCAACAAGTCTTTCTGGGTACGAAAGTAATTTTCAATACAAAAACTGGAGGAAAAAACCTGAAAATTAATACAAAGAAAAACTATGAATCAGTCAATCTGGTACAAGCTCTTCCTAAACCATTTTAACTAACTGGTCACCCAGATTGGTCAGGATGAACGTAACTCTCAAGAGCTTGAGTTTTGTATTTCTAGATATGGTACAGTCAAAACTTCTGGAGATCAGCTACAATATTTACATAAAACAAGGGAGGGTAGAGGGAACAGATTTCAGCCTTACTTACTCCAAGAGGCTAGAGGGACTATTGAGTAATGACCATGAGCAGTAAGTCTGGCTGTATCTCATGTAGGCATGGTTTGCAATATTTTTCTTACAGAGAGCAGCTGCCTCAAACTTTGTTTTGTTTTTTAATCTTTTGGCCGCACCCCAAGGCATGTGGGATCTTAGTTCCCCGACCAGGGATCGAACCCACGTCCCCTGTGTTGGAAGTGTGGAGTCTTAACCACTGGACCACCAGGGAAGTCCCAAACTTTGTGTTTTAAAATTACTCAGAAGAGGATCTAAGGGACAATGCCAAGGCCCCAAGTTATCCAATTTGAAGAAATCCCACCCTTGCTCCATAATGACATTAAATAATAATAATCTGTTTACAAAACAATTAAGAGCTTTCCTTTTCCTATTCTGAATAGTGTCACGAAGTCAGTTATCCTGTTATCAGGATAAGAAAGCAAATCTTTGCTATTGAGAAAAACTTGATTCATGGAACTGCAAATGTTCTGTAGGAACAGAAAAGGCAACGTAAATATAGATAAAAGGGTATGAAAAATACTGATATTCCTGGAGAGTCTGATTCTTCTATCCCTAGGCAAGAAGCCACATCATACCCATCCATAAGCCATTTTCACCCTGCTGGTCAATATCTAGTCAAAAAAGGCCAGCGAATCAGCAATGTCTGTACCCATAACCTAAGTGTTACCTTGAGGTTTTAAAGAAAACAGGCTGCTTTTGTTTTAGCATTCCGTCTCTCTCTCTCTCTCTCACACACACTACACGCACACGCACATGCACACACACGCGGCTTATTCTTTTACTTTTTCTCTAAATATTCAGAACACAGAGATTAAAAAAAGATGTATGTTTTGAACTTGTATTAGATGAGTTCTAAAATTTTTATTAACAAGAACTGTCATCTGATCAATTTGTAACTTCATATGACGTGGATGTAAACAAAATTGGGAAAACTGGTCTTCGGGAAGTGTCATTTCTAAACTGGTATTTCAGAAAAGTTTACAAAGGAGCCCTCTGATGCGTCCCCCCAACCCCCATGAGAGAAGTTGAATAACGTCTCTGTGGACTTTAAAGTGAAGGAGAACAAGAGAAAAGTATTTTTAGTATCTTTAGAACATTCAAGGGGGAAGATTTAGTAAAAACAGAAGAGGCTTTGAAAACAGCAACACCACAGAGCGCTGACAGCAGTCAAAATGTTTGTTTGAAATGATGGCCCCAGTCAGACTATCAGGCCCCAGGCAGTTTTATGGCAAACTCAGGGCAGGCCACCAGCCATCTCGGGAGCTACTATTCAGATTAAAACATTAAAAAATGTTAAAACCCTCCAATGAAGTCTAAAGGGAAGAACAAGTGCTGTTATATCAATATATTCCTAAGGTTCACGCCTTCTATTATTATCTATTTATTTTTACCTTTTAAAAAAATTTATCTATTTTAATTATTTATTTTTGGCTGCATTGGGTCTTCGTTGCTGCGCACAGGCTTTCTCTAGTTGCAGCGAGCGGGGGCTACTCTTCATTGTGGTGCGCGGGCTTCTCTCATTGTGGTGGCTTCTCTTGTTGCGGAGCACAGGCTCTAGGTGCGCAGGCTTCAGTCGTTGTGGCACGTGGGCTCAGTAGTTGTGGCTCATGGGCTGTAGAGTGCAGGCTCGGTAGTTGTGGCGCACGGGCTTAGTTGCTCCGCGGCATGTGGGATCTTCCTGGACCAGGGCTCAAACACGTGTCCCCTGCATTGGCAGGAGGATTCTTAACCACTGCGCCACCAGGGAAGCACCGGTTTATGCCTTCTAAACTGTCTTGAATCACAGGTACAAATGCATATATAGGTGCACTGCCTGCTGGTCTGGCTTTAAGAAGCTACTTGTAGGACTTCCCTGGTGGGGCAGTGGATAAGAATCTGCCTGCCAATACAGGGGACACGCGTTCGAGCCCTGGTCCGGGAATATCCCACATGACGTGGAGCAACTAAGCATGTGAGCCACAACTACTGAGCCTGCGCTCTAGAGCCCGCGTGCCACAACTACTGAGCCTGCGTGCCACAAATACTGAAGCCCGCGCGCCTAGAGCCCGTGCTCCACAACAAGAGAAGCCACTGCAGTGAGAAGCCTGCGCACCGCAACGAAGAGTAGCCCCCGCTCACCGCAACTAGAGAGAGCCCAGGCGCAGCAACCAAGACCCAACGCAGCCAAAAATAAATAAATAAATTAATTAATTAAAAAAAAAAAAAGCTACTTATACCAGACAGACACACTCACCACACAACTTTCTAAAGTGCTGAAATACACACCCCAGCTTTCTACAGAACATAAGAAATGCCTTTACCTTTAGAATTCAACAGGATCTTCAAACCTAACTTCCTTCCAGAGCTGCTGCTATGCTCTTTTAAACCCCCTCCAATTTTCTTGAATCGTGACCACTTAACTCTCTACTCCGGCTGAACCTTCAACAGCTCAAAAGTTACCTGTAAAATACATCTTTTCACATGGCTCTGTCAAGGAAAATTGCTTTATCGTACTACTTCATTTTGGGAAGAAAATGAAGACCTTCCTAAGTAATTGTCTTTGTTTTTTTTTTCCTAATACTATTTTTTGCTTATAAGGATTTGTAGTAACTATTTCACTACTTGCCTGCTGATTGAAGTCGTTAAGATTGAAGCCCACGGTTTCTACCTGTGGACTGTGTGTGTATAACAATAGCCTCAATGGAAAAGAGAAAGGAATCAGGGACTTCCATCTATCAAACCTGTCCTGTGAACTGACTGTCACATTAGGTGAGATTTCCAAAACAGTGGCTCTTTCCCTATTGGGATTGGGGGAGGGAGGAGTATGAGGATATCCAGGTGATGAATTCCTCTTTGATTATAAAGAAATGATGATCAGTAAAGACAGCTACTGGAGACTCTTTCTCTCCTCTTTCAAAGATTTTACTCACAACCCAGTAAGAGATCTTTTATCTCCTTCCCAATATCCTTCCTATCTTTTTTGTTAACAGAGCACTCTACGCCACCAGATTCCAATCTCCAAAGTGCTTTGATCTCTGTCATAAACAAATTGGGAACTGTTAGCAAGGCATAGGAAAAACAGATAGATGGGCTAAATCCTCATTCTTCTAATGAAATTATGTTTTGTTTTGAACCGTGCCACACGGCTTGTGGGATCCTAGTTCCCCGACCAGGGACTGAACCTGGGCCCTCAGCAGTGAAAGCCTAGAGTCCTAACCACTGGACTGCCAGGGAATTCCCTGAAATTATGTTTTTTGAAAAAAGGTTTCTGGTGTTCTTGAAGCTCCAAACATAAAGTACTACTGTCTGGGATACTTGCTTTAATGCTGGACTCCTATATCCCAAATGACATTAAGGAATTCCACAAATATGCAGTTTGATGTAGTGTGGCCCAGACATGCACTTTCACTACAGGCTGACCAATGAGTATTATGACATGGCACCTGTCATCAGGCTAAACCAAAAATGGGAGCCTAAGGATCCCTGAAATTTCCTTCACTAGTTGGCTGTGACTTGAAAAACTAAGGAAAGATTATTCAAACCTTGTGTTTGATCACTTGTTTTTGTATTCCAAAATACGCTGACAGAGACCGACACACAGTTCAATATAATGAGTGTTGAAACATGGAGGAACATTCCAGTAATTGATAGACAGGAAATCCTCACTCATCCAATGCCCTTTAGCAAGACTTCCAGTTCACAGGGGGACCATTTTAACCTAGTCAGTTTCCATTACCCCTGTTGGTTTCAAAAATGCTGACACAGAAAAACAGATGGACGACGGGGAGGATAGATGTGAGAGCTGATGCAGTAACACAGAAGGGCATAAACACTTCCTACCATCGAAGGCTCTACAGAGGGCATTTATATTTAGAAATGTCGCTTCCTTTGCAGATGGGGTAAATCACCTAGTGTTCAAAAATAAAAGCAAGGGTGCTTCCCTGGTGGCGTGATGGTTGAGAGTCCGCCTGCCGATGCAGGGTACACGGGTTCGTGCCCCGGTCCGGGAAGATCCCACATGCCGCGAAGCGGCTGGGCCCGTGAGCCATGGCCGCTGAGCCTGCGCGTCCGGAGCCTGTGCTCCGCAACGGGAGAGGCCACAGTAGTGAGAGGCCCGCGTACCGCAAAAAATTAAAAAAAAAAAAAAAAAAAAGCAAAAGGATCTGGCAACAGTTAAGAAACCTCCAAAGTTCTAAGGGAAGTTTAAACCAATCATGCCCACGGTTAGATGAACAAATTTTAAGTAATTCTACGAAAATCCCTCATTATTTTTTATTTCGCCATACTAGAATACATTGAGTAATTGAGAGTCCAGAAGAAAGTAGGTTATCATGGAAAACATTTCCCTTGGCCCTTAAAATCACTGGGTTTGGGTTATTCACTTAGGAGTTCTACTATAATCAAGTTTTCCATAAGAAGAGGAAGTTTTAGCCACTGAAATCTAAGAGATCTTCAATGGTACCCTGTAGAAAGGAAAAAAAAAAAAATAGAAAAGAAAAAACCCTTTTGTGTTTGAAAAATGATTAGTCTGAAATTAAAGATATTACCCTCCAAAAACAAGAGAAAAGGCTGGCTAGTTCAAGTCAGAAACCCAGGGTAGAGGTTTCCAAGGCCCTTTTATTAGGGGGAAGGTCCCCTTTATAGCACAAGACTTCACTATGTATCAGACAATCAGATCAGTTCCTAAAAATTAGGGGGGGGAAAAAAGGAAAAACAAAACACATTCACTTTTTATGTATATATTAAACATAAATTAAAAGAATTTATAAAATGGTCACCTTTCTTACAGAGTAAATGCAGAGTGTATTATGAATGCACCTCCAGGTTTAAGTTGTTTCAGTTGTTTTTGTTTTGTTTTCCAATAATAAATAAATAAAATTGATTGTTAAGTCTTGGATCCACCTGTGCCACAGCAGGGCTCTGAGTCATTACTGGCTCTTCTCCCCTTGTCACTCCTGTGCGCAGCGTTTGGTTGGACTAATTTCACCGGCCCATCAAAGTACTGGCTATCTTTGCGGGGTGGCATCCGCTCATTAATTCGGTCCAGACCTCGGGCTTCTTCAAAACTCCGGATCCTGTGCTGAAGCGAAAACCCTCTGATGGCTACAGAAAAACAGGAAAGGGAGGAGCTCAATTAGACAGTAAAGCGACCAGCTTTAAGTTTCTTAGCATACAGCAACCTCCTAGAGAAAAACACAGAAGGGTGGCTGTGGAGCACATGTCTGGTGAAGGGATTGAGCAATATTTGATTTCAATTAGCCTGGTCTGAAGCTACTGCTTCCTTAAGGCCCAAAGGGCCATGGAAACTGTGAAAGTCATTTTCATAGCTCAATTAATCATAGCAGAAGTAGACCTGACAAAAAGCCCCAATACATTTGAAAGAGTCTCTTATGGGCCAGAAACGTGCTCAGTGAGAGAGAAAAAAAGGCAACACTAGAATAACAGAACAAGTTAAGCAGAGTAGCTGCTCTAACACAAACATCACATAGACCACACAAAAAAGTTTGTTTAGAAGGACAGCTTTTTATCTTGCACAACCAGGAGCTGAACGTAAGTTAAAAGCCATCTAAAAAATAGTTCCTAGATATTTTCTTTCTGATTGAACTTTTGTATTACCAAGGAAAGGCATTCCCATTGTGAACCATCTTATCTAACAGAACAATTAAATTTATAACACAAGTATATCGATTCCAATGGTTTTCATCCTCAGAATTCATAGATAATTTGTTACTTAAAATTTGTTTTCATAGAAACAAAGATAATTTAGCTTGACTGACTTAGGGCAACCTCAAAAACAAATCAAACTAAATCCTATCTACTTTTGCCTCCACTTTTGATGTCATTTGGAATCATTAGATAAAGAGGCTGAGGGTTTGAATTTCTGATAATCAAATGGATGCCTCTTGGATATGGAAGGGCTATGAGATTACACCATTTGAACCCCCATGACCAGTTGCTTAAGCTTCAGTCATTGCATTAAAACTGAGAGAGCCCAGAAAGGACTTCAGCTGTGTAGAAGATCATTTAAATTAATACAAATACAGGACACAAAGGAAATACTTTGTGAGCACGCCTGGAGATATCTCTTCCTTTCCTCACTGTTACAGTTCTGGTGATGCAATAATAACAGATTTCGAATGTTGACAAAGCTTTTAAAACCAGTAGACAGACACATGATCACATCTATCATAGGAATATGGCCATACCTTCCCGGGCCTCTACCGCTTCTACTGTGGCTGTAAGAGGCAGGAGCAGTGGCATGCAAAAATGAAGGCAGAAAAAGAGTGAGTAAACCAACAGCACTGCTGCCAGCACAGACATCCCAGCGTCCCACCTTTAAGCCTATTCCCATCCCTAATAAAAGTCGACTAGTTAGAGAAGCGACAGGATTACTGCGAAAAACTAAATTGGGGGGAAATATGAGGTGGGGAGAGTTTCTAAGATTGTTCACATTGTGAGTGGCACGAGAACCTTTTAGCTAATGTCATCCATAGCTAAGACAATGGGGTCAATCAAGCTGACTAGAAGAAACAAGAGTTACGACGTTTTCCTCATTTTAAATAGCCAGCTGCTAATCTACGTCTTAACGTTCACATATCAAAATATGTCCAGTCAAATCATTTAATATTACAACTGTTCTTTAGTTTGTGATAGTTCAGATGATATTAGATCTGTAGCTGCTGTGTCCTATTTTAAAAAGTTATTTAAAACTATTTCTTAATGATTTCAAGCAACTTGTGTGGGGTCCAACTGTCCTTAATGAAAAGGAGTGGCCGTTGAATAACAGACTGGCATTTGGAAGGAGAGAAAAGTGGGTTATAAGTGAAGGGTTATTTCTTTTCCGGGGGTGGAGTACTAAGCTGGCAAAGGCATAAATCTATTCAATTCTGAATACAAATTCATGTACCATCTGGGAGGAGAGACACAGCAGAGGCTGACATTTCCAAACCACATGGCTTCCATTCGCTGTGCAAGACAGCAGGCCAATTACTAAGAAGGCCCTCTTCTCCCTCACTTTTGGAAAAGGAAGCTATTTAAGCATTAGTATCAACAGGTAAACTTTCTTGCATCTTCATTTTAAGACAGTAAAAGCGCTAATATATGAAAAGGTTACCAGTTGTAGCAAGAAAGATCTTATTAGGAGAACCCTGTTAGTTCCTCCAATACCAATTTTTTAAAAGAAGGCAGGGAAGAATAATGAACAGTAACAGTTTGCTGTTCCTGAGGCTTTTTATATCCATCAGAGAGGAGAAACTGGAAGAACTGAAAATTAACTTCCCAAGGCAATGGGGAAAATGGAAACTTGGAATCAACTTATCGACTGCTTACATTTGTCAACCATGTGTTGGCATGTGTTAAGGCAATGTCACACCCTCTCAAACCTCCTCACACAGAACAAATTTTCACAAGAAAACAATAATGCCTTCAAACAGTACATCACAAAAGCAACTGTTAAGAAGTGGGAGAACAAGGCTTTACCTGAAATTGTATACACAGTGTTGGTTAATTAGAATTTAAAAGCTACGTGTGTGGCAAAATGTGTCCTAGTATCACATTGTTTTGGGTCCTCCTAGAATTGCTTTTTGCATTGGGTATTAAGATAGCCTGCACTGAAGGATATTCCTTACAAGAAACAGTCGTATAAAACTGAGAAACTCTTTTTTCTTTTCCTTTACTGAAATATACTTTCCTTTACTGAATGAGATTTCTTTACTGAAACATAATTCACATAACCATAAAATTCACTTGTTCAAAGTGATAGTTCAATGATTTTAAGAGTTGTGCAGCCATTACCACAATCTATGGTTAGAATATTTTCATCACCTCCTAAAACCCCATTTCCCTCCCTCATCCCTTTCCCTAACTTTACAGTCAACCACTAAAGTACTTTCCGTCTCTACAGATTTGCCTGTTCTGGACATTTCGCATAAGTGGAATCATATAATATGTGGTTTTAGTGATTGGCTTCTTTCACTTAGCATAATGTTTTCAAGGTTCATTCATGTTGAGGATTGTATCAGTACATAATTCCTTTTTATGACTGAATAGTATTCCACTGTATGAATACACCACATTTTGTTTATCCATTCATCAGGTGATAGACATTTGTGTTGTTTCCACTTATTGGCTATTACAGAGCATGTTACTATGAACATTTGTGTACAAGTTTTTGTGTGGCTATGTTTTCATTTCTCTGGGTATGTAACTAGGAGTGTAACTGCTGGGTCATATGATTAACGGTATGTTTAATCATCTAAGAAACTGCCAGATTGGTTTCCAATGTGCTGCTCCACTTTAAATCCCCACCAGCAGTGTATGAGGGTCCTACTTTCTCTCCATTCTCACCAACACTTGTTTCTATCTGCCTTTTTGATTACAACTATCCAGTGGGCTTAAAGTGGTATCTCATTGTGGTTAATGTCTAATGATGTGGAACATCTTTTCACATGCTTATTGGCCATTTGTATGTCTTCTTTGGAAAAATGTCTATTCAATTTTTTACCCATTTTAATTGGGTTATTTGCCTTTTTATTATTCAGTTACAAGAATTCTTTACAGTTTCTAGATACTAGTCTCTTATCAGATATATGCTTTGTAAATATTTTCACCCATGCTGTGGGTTGTGTTTTCACTTTCTTGATGGTTCCATTTTCAGCACAAAACTTTAAAACTTTTGATGGAGTCCAATTTATAACTGACCTGTTTTTTATCTTATGGTCTTTCCTCTTTATTTTGGCTACTAGGAAGCTTGGAGTCAAATTTGTGACTGACTACTGGCTTTCACTGGTTTGTTTTCCTTTGTGCTCCAATTTCCAAGCATATTTATTTCCCTTCACTGTGTTGGATGTATACTGTAGCTTACTCAAATCCCCCTTGGGACAAGGTGGGGTATAAATGAATGTAGGCTATAAGGCCATATAGGATGGGATATTGTTGGTTGAAGGCTCTCCAAGTAAAGTTACATGAACAATAAAAGATCTTTTTCAGCTAACGCTCCAGTTTGCCAGTGAACCTGTGGAACTGAGACTCTGATGGGAAAATGACAAATAAACTCAGTTCTTGTCAATCAATAAGAGAGAATAAGAAGCTCTACTGGCTGCAACTTTAGTTTTGTTCTTATACATTCCTGAGATTTCTATCAATTTTGGAGTACCAATAAACAATCCTATAGTGATTAAAACACTCATATTCAAATCAGGAATGAAGAGAAACTGCATATATTTGGGACTGAGAACAAAAGATAGACCAAGGATTATAAACAACAAATCTCCAAATAACACATCCATAGAATTCTTTGCTACTTAACTCAGATTTGCAGATTTACTCTTTCAAATCAAGGTCTAGAAAAATTTCATTCAGATTAAAACAACAACTCTATGGATCAGCAAATTTCCAAAACTTTTCAAGAAAGGAGGTATAGGATGTTCCTTTTTTTCTTTACCCGTATTACTACCCATTAACTCTAAAATGCTTTGTCAGAGCTGCTCTCAGAATACTTCACATGACTAATAAGCAGAGCAATGACAGAAAAGTATTTTGCTTACAAGAAACTGCGCATCTGAGAGGGAAAATTCAGTCTGAAACAGTTTACTGATTCTTCCTATGAAACTACAGAACTTAAGAAAATTAATTTTATACTTCCAAGGAGAAAATGTTCACTCTTCCTTATAAATAACTAAACTCTAATATTTCAGTATTCAATTTGAAAGAGAAGGAGGAAATCAATCCTATAAAAAGAAGAGGGGGATGGGCTTCCCTGGTGGCGCAGTGGTTGAGAGGCCGCCTGCCGATGCAGGGGACACGGGTTCGTGCCCCGGTCCTGGAAGATCCCACATGCCGTGGAGCGGCTGGGCCCATGAGCCATGGCCGCTGAGCCTGTGCGTCCGGAGCCTGTGCTCTGCGATGGGAGAGGCCACAACAGTGAGAGGCCCGCGTACCGCAAAAAAAAAAAAAAAGAAGAGGGGGAAAAGGGGCTGTTCCTATTAATCAATAGCCCTGGAATGTTCACAAAATGCAAAGAATTCCTATAAGAGGCAGGGTGACAAGGAAAAGAAAAACTTAAGTAGAAGCAATTCAAAAAACAAGGGGGGCAAAAAAGCACTGAAACTCTACTTTAAGTTGTTGATGCTTCAACTCCAGTTTTCTTGCCTAGAATTAGTCATCCAATGACTTGATCTCACGTTTCTTCCCCTTGCTTGACCAGATCTGTTTATTCTGACAAATATCAATCTTATCATTCCTGGGTTCCATAAAGTCCTCTCCTTAAAGTCAACGCCCACGTAATTTTCAGAACTGACACTCTGGTTGAAGCGGTGACTGAGGCACTGTTGTAGGATATGGTTTGCAGGCAAAGAGGCAAACTCCCTTTCTGACTGAGAAACTCTAACCCCCCAAAATTAAGGTATAAAACACACAAGTGAGGCATATGATGTGCATAAATCTGAAGTGTACTCATTAATACATTTTTATATATGCATGCACTTGTGTAACTACCACCTAGGTAGTGATATAGAACATTCCCACTACTCCAGAAGTCCCCTGGGCTCCTTCTGGGTCCATATGCTCCCACCAGAGGACGTGCCATTCTGACTTCTTTTACCATTGATGAGCCTGCCAGTTCCTTTTTTGTTGTTGTTGCTTGTGTTTCTGAGAACAGAAAGCACAAATACCTATCGAGTGTTTCACTTCAGTGCCTGGGACACGGTGAAGCTCTTTTTAAAAAATAATTATTTATTTATTTTTGGCTGCTCTGGGTCTTCGTTGCGGTGCGTGGGCTTTCTCTAATTGGAGCAAGCGGGGGCTACTCTTCGTTGCAGTGTGCAAGCTTCTCATTGCGGTGGATTGTCTTGTTGCAGAGCACGGGCTCTAGGCGCGCGGGCTTCAGTAGTTGCAGCATGCGGGTTCAGCAGCTGTGGCTCGCGGGCTTAGCTGCTCCATGGCATGGGGGATCTTCCTAGACCAGGGCTCAAAACCATGTCCCCTGCATTGACAGGCAGATTTTTAACCACTGTGCCACCAGGAAGTCCCAGTTCTTTTTTTTTTTTTTGAAAACAGAAAAATAATTTATTCCAAAAGATAGCAGAAATAAATTCATCCTAAAAATATACTTTGGCATAATTCTGGTGGGACAGATCTTCCCTCTGAACGTGTTCTCCTATTGACCGCCCCACTGGAGTCTTCCTGTCTTGTAACAGCTCTTAAACACTTTGCTGATTCCCATGTAGTGAGCAGGCAGGAGCCACCTTCAAATCCACAGGTTCCAAAGAGAGAGTCATATATTTCTCAGAAGAACAGCATTTTCTATCTCAGAGCAGTGCACAGACATTTTATGGAGCCTGCAGTTTAAGTAGGTACATAATTCATCAAAGTGTAAAAAAGGTGATGGGAAAAAAAATACTGCATTGTAGAATAAGATGTTCAAATGTGCTGTGAATGTTTAAGGAAGCTGATGGCCAAAATAGGCAAGTCAACGAAGGTGGTCTAGGTATGGAGGTGATTTAACAACTCTTCATGACTAGAGATAACAGCAAACTGAACAGGTCACCAACAAGGTGATGATAACTCCCAGTTGGGACCCTCAGGGATGAACCAGGGCTCCAAGAAGCTGACGAAGTCCCAGAACACGCTCATCATGATGAGAGGCACTGTGAGGCCCATATACACCACGGTTGCTTCCCCGCCGCCTCACTTTGATCCCACCCAGAAATGTTAGTCTGCTTGTTCTTGCACATCATATAAATCAGACAGTCTGTGCTCTTTTCGGTGTAACTTTTTTAGTTTACCATGATGTCTGTGAGATTCAACCACGTTTTGCATGTATTCATAATGTTATTTTTTATTGCTGAGTAAATTCCATTGTATAAATATAACACAATTTATCTATTCTACTATTGATGGACATTTGGTTGTTTCCCATTTTGGACTATTATGAGTAAAGCTAAGGTGAGCATTCTTATGCACGTCCTTCGGTGGACATATGCACTAATTTCTCTTCTATAGAAACCAGGCATGGGGGCTTCCCTGGTGGCGCAGTGTTAAGAATCTGTCTGCCAATGCAGGGGACATGGGCTCGAGCCCTGGTCCGGGAAGATCCCACATGCCACGGAGCAACTGGGCCTGTGAGCCACAACTACTGAGCCCGCGTGCCTAGAGCCCATGCTCCACAACAAGAGAAGCCACTGCAATGAGAAGCCCGTGCACCGGAAGGAAGAGTAGCCCCTGCTCACCGCAACTAGAGAAAGCCCGCGTGCAGCAACAAAGACCCAATGCAGCCAAAAATAAAATAAAATAAACAAAAAAAAAACAGGCATGGATTTGCTGGGTTGTAGGGTAGACATATGTTTTGCTTTATTGCCCAACAGTTTTCCAAAGTGGTTGAACCAATTTACAAACCCACTAGCAATGTATCTAGTTTTAGTTCTCCACAAACTCATCAACACTTGGTATTGTCACACTTACAAATTTTAGCCATTCTAGAGAATATGTAGTGGTATCTCACTGTGGTTTTATATCCATTTCCCAGATGGGTAACTATTTTAAGCACCTTTTCATATGCTTTTTGGCCATTTTAATACCCTCTTTTGTGAAGTGTCTGTTAAAATCTTTTGACCATTAAAAAAATTTGGTTGTTTTGTGTTTTTCTTATTGAGTTGTACTTTTTTTTTTTTTTGCCACGGGGTGCGGCATGCGGGATCTTAGCTCCCTGACCAAGGATCAAACCCATGCCCCTTGTGATGGAAGCATGGAGTCTTAACCACTGGACCACCAGGAAGTCCCTGAGTTATGGTTCTTTATAGAACTACAGACTTTATAGAACTGTAGACTCTGAATATAAGTCCTTAGTCAGACATATGTACTGCAAAAATCTTCTCCCAGTTTATGGTTTGTCTTTTTCCTTTCTTAATCATGAATTTCTGTGAATACACATTCTTAATTTTCATGAAAGTCATTTATTCAATTTTTCTTTTAAGGTTAGTATTTTTTGTGTCATATTTAAGGACTCTTTATCTACCCCAGTGCCTAGTTTCCATACCTTCTTCTGGGAGTTTTACTGTTTTAGATTTTACATTTAAGTTATAATTCATTTTGATTTAGTTTTTGTGTATGGAGATCCATTTTCCCCCAGAGATAGATATCCAATTGCTTTAGTACCATTTATTGGAAGAAGCCCTAAGTTTCAATTTGACATTGACTGCTAGGTAACGGGAGCACACCTTCCATGAAAGGAGCATTTCTCATACTCACCTGTCTCAATAGTCTGCTTTCCTCCTGAGAGTACACCCAAAGGGAGTGTACCTGTAGGAGTCAGGCCCTTGAGAGTCAGCACACTCTCACTCTCTTCCCTGCAAAGGAAGATCAAAGCCCAGGGTTAATGCTAGGGTGTCTACCTCTCAGTACCTACAAAGATACTTGAAAGAAGTTAAGAAAAGATGTGCAGAGATGGAAGATAGCTTCTCCTTCTCCCTACCCCTTCCCTGACCCAAAGAAAGGGATGTTTTCTGTAAATATTCCAATTAACAACAATTAGCCAGGTCTTGTTTTCAATTAAAGCCATTTAATAATCAGGTGCTGTTCTAACGTTTTCCATATATTACCCCATATAATCCTCCAAAGAACCTTGTAAGGCAGATCTGCTATTATCACTCTTTTACAGACCAGGAAAATGAGGCACAAGATCACACAGCTGAGAAGATGTAGAGCCAGGATCTGAACACAGGCAATCTGGCTCCAGAAGCCACACTAAATCACTGCACTCACTGCACTGTATCTAAGCTCATACCAAATAAATGTTTGCCAGGCGTTTCTAGGCACTTTAACATGTAGGTCTGATTCAAATTGTACTCAACCCAAAGACCAACAGTTCTAATACCAAACTCCAATTCTAAAAAAACTGTTCTGAAATCAACTTCTAAATTACTCTCAAAATGCTTTTATCCCACAGTGTAATGACAGAGTTATCCTTACCGAAGAATTGAAAAGACCCGTGCCATCTTCCCAATGGCTCTGATTTTATTCTTGATGATCTCCTTTCGAACTGTAGTGCCTCCTTAGAGAATACAAAGAATAAGTGAGTTAAAGGAATATGTTAACAGGTTAGTTTTAAAAAATGCAGGATGAAGCGTCTTTCTAAGTTAAAGGAATTGTTTTTAAAAAAGAAATCAAGGCCTAAGTTTGTTTAAACAAACCAAAGTCCCAGGAAGTTGTAAGGAGCAAGAGAAAAAAAAAATAACCCAGAAGAGAGAAAAAAAAAGGTGATGTAAAAAATGGAGGGGCCACAGAAAAGACAGACTGAGTGGATCTATGAGGTAGGAACTTATTTGTGGTTCTGGAATGTAAAACACAGGGAAGAATGAAATACACACATATAAACAAAGACAGTTGCTACAGCAAAGATCTCTTTTGAGAATGCTGTGGGCCACCTCAGGATGCAGGGTTTGGCCTGCCAAATGGCAAGTGATGACTTGAGCAGTTGTCTTCTGCATGTAAACACAACACACAGCTAGCTCTCCTGAACTTACTGAGAGCTGCTTTCATTTTACAGTCCTCACTTACTCACAAACTGGTGAGTTATTTCCTACCATAGACAACTGTGCAGTGTAAATTATGATGATGGGTAAGGTATTTTATAAAGCAACATCAAAAAAGTTAACGTTAAGACTTTATGGCCTTTTCTCATCCAAGATTTAGGAAACAGCTCACACATGAGAAGCCAATGTCCAGGCATGCATCAGGTGACCGCATTCAAACGTCAGAAACTAAGAAATGTGGCCTCTCCTTCCTCACCCCCCAGTTCTAAATATCCTGCAGGATCATACAGCAGGGTTCAGAGAAAACATATACATTGAAACAGAAAGGGAGGATGGAGGGCCTGTCTGAAATTATTCAACTACAACTAAAAAAGTCTAATTAATAGATTGTGGTGGGACAGACAGCGAGTAGTAAGCTCATAGCACATTTTGGTCAGATACCTTTCTGATAGCTTGAAATGTAGTGATCTTCAGGGAGAAGAGACACCAAGAAACAAGGAGATGAAAATAGAAATATGGGAAGAGAAATTTAAGTTTGCATGGAAGAGAGAAAAGAAAAAATCAAAGCGAAATGCAATGAGAGAAGCAGGCTTTTATCTTTATCAGCTCAGAAGAGACATCCTTGGTATCATGATAGAATATTAAATTACAGATTTCTTGCCAGGAGTGTTTCTATTTCTTAAAAGTTTTACATTAATTCACATCTATTATTTTCCAACATGGTCTATCCCCATAGATCATGAAAATAAAATTAGACAAAGAAAAAGATACTATTTGTGGAACAAATAATGCTGAAAACAATGAATAAAAACAAAGGACAGAATGAACAGCTTACAAATCTCTTAAGAAGAGCATCATGCTTTTATATAATGGATTCAATATATTCTCATCTCTTTCTAGAGATATTACAGTTTTTCCATTTTTAAGTTTTATATTTTCTTCAGAATCTCACGTTCATTTGAGTTGTTTTTGCTGCTTTTGTTGTTGTCTCTCTTAGAGACTTTCCCGAAGAGTCCTATAATCCTTGGTGCCTGCTCATCATTAAGAATGAGGGGCTAGAAAGCTTTCAGAGTTGGTAGGTGGGCTGCTGACTTGGAGCTTTACATACACAGAATGACCAGGGGGGGGGTCTTTGTTAGGGAATTCTCTGTATCAGTACTGAGATTGCGTATGGTCACGTAATTCGCCTGTTTTTGGCAAAGTATCGATGCCCTCAGTTGTATCCTGGTCCAGAAATTCTTTGCTTTACGCTTTTTAGAGGTTAGCCTCCAGTCTTGGAGAAGAGGCAGCTAGGACCTCAGCTGCCTTTCAAACAGCTTTTACCTACTCATTTTAGCTCAGCCCCCATCTCCCTCTTCCCCTCAACTCAAGGTCCCCAATTCTAGCAACTGGTGTAGGCTACCAATTCCTTTGCTTTTTGAGGATTCTGTACTGGAACTCGGTATTCCCCATTACTAAACTGGTCTTTAGCTTTCTTGAATCAGCCAAGTCAGTAATACTAATTCATTTGTTTTCCAGCTTCCAAAATCCCTACAGAAATCTCCACATCTTTGTAGGCTTATAAATTTGTAAAAATCTTTTATTGTGAAGTATGATAAACATAGAGAAAAGTACACAAAACAAATGTATAACTCAATGATTTATTAAAAGCAAGTGGCCATATAACCAGTCAGGACAATAAACAGAACCCTGCCAGCACCCCAGATTCCCCACCTTGGGCCCTTCCTAATAATTAGAGTCTCCCTCTTCCCAAAGAAAATCATTCTCTTGACTTCTATTGAAATCACTTTCTTGCTCTACTTTATAGTTTTATCATTTAAGCATGTATCCACAAGTACAAGTTTTAATTTTTTTTTAATTTTATGTAATTGGAACAATCAAATAATGTATTTTTGTGTCTGGCTTCTTTTGCTCAACATTATGTTTGTAAGACGCATCCATGTCTTCCCTGTTCCTGTAGTTCACTGTCATTATTGTATACAATTCCACTATATGAATATGCCACAACTTATTTATCCTTTCTTCTGTCAGTGGTCATTTGGGCTGATTCCAATTTTTGGCTATGTTGAATTCAGCTGCTGTGAATATTCCAGTGCATTTCTCTTTGCTGCACATATTTCTCTTAAGTACATTCCTATAATTAGAATGCTCAGTTATAGGGTATGTATATGTTCAATTCTGGATAACAGTTTAGCATTATCTACTGAAGTGGATGTACCAATTTACACTTCAGTATATGAGCATTCCTGTTGCTACACATTCTGGCCAACACTTGATGTTATATACTTTTAGCCAATTTGGTAGGTGTGTAGAACCATCCATTGTGGTTTTAATTTGCATTTTCATGATGACTAATGTGGTTGGATAACTTTTCATATTTTTACTGGCCATTTGGATACCCTCATTTGTGAAGTGCTCATTCAAGTCTCATCTCACTGATCTGTAGTTCTTTATATATTCTGCATGAGTCACTTTTTGGTTGTGTAGCAAATATCCTCTCTCACTCTGTAGCTTGTCTTTTCACACTCTTTTTTTAAATTTTAATTTAATTTTATTTATTTTTTTCCACCCCGCTGCATGCGGGATCTTGGTCTCCTGACCAGGGATCGAACCCATGCCCCCTGCAGTGGAAGCACAGAGTCTTAACCACTGGACTGCCAGGGAAGTCCCTTCACACTCTTTAAATAGAGTCTTTTGATAAATACAAGTTCTAATTATTATTATTATTATTTTTTGCGGTACGCAGGCCTCTCACTGTTGTGGCCTCTCCCGTTGCGGAGCACAGGCACCAGACGCGCAGGCTCAGCGGCCATGGCTCACGGGCCCAGCCGCTCCGCGGCATGTGGCATCTTCCCGGACCGGGGCACAAACCCGTGTCCCCTGCATCTGCAGGCGGACTCTCAACCACTGTGCCACCAGGGAAGCCCCATTGGTTATTTCTGTCTTATCTTTTTTACTTCATAAGTCTTGCCATGGATTTATCAATTTTATTAGTCTCTTGAAAAGAGTACACTCTGGTTTTACTGCTCCTCTATACTATATCTTATTTATTTATTTTGGGGGGCTGCACCGCACAGCTTGTGGGATCTTAGTTCCCTGACCAGGGATCGAACCTGGGCCCTCAGCTGTGAAAGTGTGGAGTCCTAACCACTGGACCACCAGGGAATTCCCTATATTATATTTTATTTTCTGTTTTCTTATGCTGCTCTTAATTTTTTATTTCATTCCACCTCCTTTCTTTAGGTTTAATGTGCTATCCATTTTTTTCCCTTAACTTCCTGAGATAGTTGTTGATTTTTCACCTTTCTTCTTTTCCAATTTATGCATTTAAGGCTATAAATTTTCCTCTATGCATGGCTTTAGATGCATCCCTCAAGTTTTGTTGTTCTATTTTTTTCTTTCAATTTATATCATTTTGTATTTAAGCACTGATTTCACAAAATGTGGTATAAAGGTGAACTAAATTTACAACTTAATTTGTTCAGGTAAATTGCCTTCAAAATACATTGCAGCTAAGATGTGTATAAAATTTTACATACATTTGGAAGAAATCACACAGAAACAGTTGCTTTTTCAACAAACTTGGCTAATTTCACATCCCTTTTGGTCAGTCCCCCACGGACATGTGAGGTGAGGGGCATATGGACCTGTTGTACACACTGAACCATTCTGGTGATGATTCATCTTCTCTGCTTGTAGGGCAACTTGAGACATAAAGCCAGATGCCTGATTACAATATTTGAAAGAGAACTCCTTGTAGATGGCACCTCTCTCACTTAATTCTTACCATCCTGCTGCTTTAAGGTCAACTTGGTTCCTCTCCTCTGCTGTCAACCAGTGAACATCTGCTGAGGTTCTGGTTCCAGCCCCAAACCCAGGCCTGCCTGGTGCACTGCCTGCCCTCAAGTTTTAATATGTACTGCTTTTTATTTTCATTCAGTTCAAAATATTTTGAAATTTTAATTGTGATATATGACCCATGGGTAATTCATTTCATTTCATTTTATTTTATTTTAATTTTTGGCTGCTCCATGTGGCATGCAGGATCTTAGTTCCCCGACCAGGGATTGAACCCGCATCCTCAGCAGTGAAAGCGTGAAGTCCTAACTACTGGGCCGCCAGGGAATTCCCCATCTTATTTTTGTTTTAGCATTTATTTCATGTAATATTAATCTATCTACAACAGCTTTTCTTTGGTTAGTATTTGGACTATATATTTATTCTCCTTTTACTTTCAAATTTTCTGTATCTTTATGTTTTAGATGTCTCATAAACCATCATAAAATGTTTTTTAAAAAATCTTACCTGACAATCTGTCTTTTATTCATTTACATTTAATGAAGTTGCTGATAAATTTATCAACATAATTTATTCTATTTGTCCTAGTGTTATAGGTACCTTCCCTCCTTTCTTGCCTTCTAGGTTATTTTTTTTATCATGTCATTTTTTCTATAACTTAAAGGGTACATACTTTTTAAAAAGTCCTCCTTTCTTTTTTTTTTTTTTTGCGGTACGCGGGCCTCTCACTGTTGTGGCCTCTCTCATTGCAGAGCACAGGCTCCGGACACGCAGGTTCAGTGGCCATGGCTCACGGGCCCAGCCGCTCTGCAGCATGTGGGATATTCCCAGACCGGGGCACGAACCCGTGTCCCCTGCTTCAGCAGGCGGACTCTCAACCACTGCGCCACCAGGGAAGCCCAGCCCTCCTTTCTTGAAAATTACTCTTACACCATGCATCTCTTACTTATCAAAGTATAATGTTAACAGGTACTTTTCTCCTCTCCCCAGATAATATAGCGTCCTTACACACTTTAACTCTATCCCACTGCCGACTATTATGGTCATATATTTTAATTGTCTTTTAAATCCAACAAAAATTATTATTGTTTAATAAGGTCTAAATTCACTTGATTTACCCACATATTTTCTACTATTTGTACTCTTTATTTCTTCCTGACTCTCCAAGCTTCCGTCTGGTATTTTCCTTCTGTTTGAATAATATTCTTCAGAATTTCATTTAGTGTGGGTCTCCTGGTAATTCTTAGTACCTTTTTTAAAGGGAAGAATAGCTGAAAAATGCTTATTTCTTCTTCATTTTTGAAGGGTATTTCTGCTAGGTATAGAATTCTAGATGTACCAATTATTATCTTTCAGTACTTTGAATATGTCATTCCATGGTTTCCTGCTTCCATTGTGTCCATTGAGAATCTACTGTCAGTTTAATTGTTCTCTTTTGAAAGTAATCGATTTTTTTTTTTCCTGGCTGCTTTAAGATTTTTTTCTTTGTCTTTCACCTGAAGCACTTTTACTATGATGTGCTTAGATATTGTTTTCTTTGTATTCATTCTGCTTTGGTTTGGGGGACTTCCTCAATCTGTGGCTTAACTTGTCAGTTTTAGAAAAATTTCAATCCATTATCTCTTCAAATACTGGTTCTACCCCATTCTCTCTCTCTTCTCTAGGATTCCAAACACACAGGTGATACCTATTCACTGTATCCTCCATGTCTCTTATACTTTTTGGGGTATTTTATTTTTTCTCTTTGTGATTTATTCCAGGTTGTTTCTTCTGACTTATATTCTAGTTCATTTATTCTTTGTTTAGCTTTATTGAATCTGCTGTTAATTCATCTGCTGTGTTTTTTATTTTTCATTCCTAGAACTTTCTTTTTGTGCTTTATCAACTCTGCTACATCCCTTCTTATAATTCACAGTTCTCTACCAAAATTTTTAATCTAGTCTTTTATGTTCTTGAATAGTTAGCATTGTTTTATTTTTTAGAATAGTTATTTTAAAGTTTGGTCTGATAAAGCCAGTGTCTGGAGAACCTGAGGGTCTGTTTTTATTTTTTGCTCTTTCTGCTGGTTCTCATTCATTTTGTTATGTCTCCTCATATGCCTAGTTATTTTTGGTTGTGAGCCATGTATTATATTTGAAAGACAGTTTGCAGTAGTTTAAAGTTCTACATAATGCTATCTTCGTCTAAAGAGGTTTGCTTTTGCCAGATGCTTGGGACCACCTTATTTAAATTTCAGAGACTGAAATGACTTGAAGACAGGCTGTAGTCCCTTCCAGGGCATTCTATTTCCAGTTCACCCTTACTCTTACATAGATGCAACCTTTGGGGGTCCCAAACCAATGAGCAGAAGCTTATCAGCACTCAATTCATCTTTGGCAAGTCATGAACCCCAACTTTTTTTAGCTTCTATCAAGAGGGCTGGTCAACCTCTCAGCCCCCTCTTTTGATATTCATGAATGCCTTTAGGAGAAAATTGGTCCCATACGTAACCAAATGTCTTACCTCTCTGGATTTATGCCTTTCTCCAGATCTCTACTTGGTAATTCTTTATTACTTTCTTAGTTTTCTGAATGCCTTTGAAGCAACTTTTTAAAATATTTTGTCTACCTTTTCTAGTTGTCTTAAGAGTCAAGATTGCTTTAAACTATCTGTCTGGCATTACTAAAGTGAAAATCCTTAGTTTATATCACTTAGATAAAACCAAAATTGTACTGTAGTTTTAGTGTGGTTTCAGGAAGGAATGGAATTAGAAGTGTGTTCAATTCACCAGCGTAACCTAAAGGTTATTCTTCATTTCCTTTCAGAAAAAAAGTTTTAAAATCCTGTATCAGTTTATACCCACATACCTTGTAATAAATGGGAATAAGAGGATTCTATCCATTTACTTTTGTACTTAACATCTAATACACTTTCCATATCAGCACCAACAGCTCTACTCCATTCTTTTATTTTTTTAATAGTTGTACTTCATACCACAAATATTTACCTACCATGCTCATTGCACTATACTTGGCTTTAAGGTGATAATGGTAAGCAAGAACGAATTTTGTCCCAGCACTCAGGGAATTTACTGTTGAGTGACTTAACAGTATAAAGTCACTTATTAAATACATTAATATATTAATCTTGTAACAGTATAAATAAATGTAAAATCGCAACTCTATCAAATGCTAAGAAGTTAGCACCATTGATATGAGAGCATGACAGGGGTGTTGGATCTAGTCAGGGAGATCAGAAATATCTTCCATGACGAAGTAACAATAAGCTGAATAGGAACTAACTAGAAGAGAAGGGGAGAAGAAAGGAGGCTTACAGAAGAGAAATAATATTCCATGTGGAGAATCTATCATATGGATATATCGTGATTGATTTACCCAGCTCTCCACTGAGGGATATTTAGATTGTTTGACTCTTTTGCTACTACAGATGATACTTCAATAAATATATCCATATGTAACTTTGGGCATAATTTAGTAAGTATGTCCTTATGATAATCAAGGATACATACACACAATAGAGTTAATACATACAATAGAGTTCACAATAATTTCCATTTCCACTTAGATTTAAATATAAAATTTACTAGATGTATTTCTTACATATTTCATCCTTTCCTAACTTAAATTCTTTGTTTTAATTTTCACTTGGCTGCACTATTTTCTCAAGACCTGGTTCCCTGCAGTGATCTCCTATCCCATTCATAAAGGTAAACACAAGCTATGCTCCATCTGCTCTGCACCTTCAATGTGGAATCTGAAGCATAAGTATGTATAGGACTCTCATCTATATTCTCAAAGTAAGCTAGGCTTTCTCCACTATGTACATAGCTCATCCTAACAGCTGAGTGAATCACCTTAGCATAAGCTTGGGGAGAATGAGACGGTCAGAGGTTTGTGCTAAGGTGCTACCATCTCTCCAGAATCTTCTGCATTCTCAGATAAGTTAGGATCTATCTTTAAAATCAAACCTCCTGAAACATATTAGGGAAAAAATACTTGGCTATGTATACAACAAAATGTAACTATATAAATATCGCTCACAGGCCAATAAGAAGAAAAACAAACAAACATGCACATAACAGTAGAAAAGTGGGCAAAATAAATGAATTGACAACTCATAAAAAGAAATAAGGGTGGTCAATAAATACAAGAAAAAAACTTCATTAGTCATCATAAAAATAAATATTTAAGTTAAAAAAAACAGCAGACTACAAAAATTAAAATAAATAGTATTGGAGAGAACACTGTGAACTATGTATCACATACACAAAATGTAAACTGTTATAGCTTTTCTAGGTCATCTGTATCCAATTTAAAACTGTTAAGTACTAATTGACACCAATTTTCAATTTCTAGAAATTTATCCTATGGAAATAATCAAGAAAGTGTTAATTTTCATTTCCTAGTATTGTTCTCCTTTCTTTCATACCACATATCAATATTTGACTCATATGCATTGTTTGTTTGTTTTCCCACCACCAGAATATAAGCTTTTTGAGAGCTTAGGACCTATACAATTGCTGGCACATATAAGGCGTATAAAAAACATTGGTTGTTGAACAGAACAGGTAAAGATTTATCTATAAAAATTTTCAAAACTGTGGGGTTTTAAAAGAAAATTTGGAACAAATCTAATATCCAACAGCAGGGGATTGGATAAAACAAAGAATGACTGACATGGATAACTATGTAACCATTAAAAAGTAGTCTACAAAAAACCCAGGAAATGTTTGTGAAACTATCACATGACTTCATTTTTGTTTAAAAGAAAAAAGAGGAAAAAAAGACACTAATACAGTATTTATATCAAGATGTTAACAGTGGATATCTATGAGATGGTAGGATTATGGGTGACTTTTTTTTCTTATTTATGGTTTCCTGTATTTTTCAAATTTCATTTTTTCTACAATGAGCAGAATTCTTTTTTTAATTAGACAAAGAAAATTATTCACAACAAACTAAAACCAAAACCAAAACTTCTTCGTTTCTGATTCAAAGGAGGAAAAGGCAAGTTTACCTTCAATTTCATCATCGGAAATCAATTCATCATCAGAGCATATGTTGAGAATGTTAACCAGCATCTCTGTGACTAGATGATAAGACAAAATAACCCAAAATTTATATAATTAATAAGGTACTTTCTCTAAAATGATGTGGATATATAAACATACATGTTAAATAAACATAGATAAAAATGATTTGTCATTTTGCTATTCAGAGTAGCTGTAAGGAACAGCATTAAATGCAGACCTTCAAGTTGATATAGATTTGGGGGAGATTATTTGCTCCAGTTAAAGTACGGAGTCTTTGAAGATTCCATTGCATAACTACTACTTGATCTCGTTAGACTGCTGCCAGAGCCTTTTCTTCACTGATATACATATGAAAGGATTTCCTCACATTTTACAAAGAAGTTAAGCCACCAGGCCTATGTACAACAGGCTTATATATTTGCATAGCTTATTTGTATAGGTGCACAAATAAAATTCCAAGAAAAATAATTCCTATTTAAATCTCTTTATCACTGCAGAAATCACTGAAGGAATGGTTATTTTATTGTTACTTATGTTATTTTAACATCTTGATTATAGGACAACAGCTATTTTTAAATTGATATTTAGAATAAGAAAAGCATAATCAACTAGAATTACAATTTAAAAACCAATTAAGCGCCACTTAAACATCTTTGTAGAGAACAATGAAAATAGAAAACATTTCTGATAACTTTAAGAAAAACATTTCTGAACCATCAGGGAACTCATGCAAATATAAGGGTGCTCAGTCACTAGTTAGGACAATTGATGGTCCAGATGCTTTAGTTCTCTTACCTTTTTCCCCAACAAAAGGCAAAGACCACGTGAAAACATCCATAAAGTTTGGAAGCCAGTATGGGTGTGGAGAACAGTTAAACTGCCTGATATTCATGACATTGTTTTCATATTTTAACACAGCAGCTAAAAAGGAAAAAGGAGGAAAGTCTGGCACAGAGGAAAATGACATGGCAACTGGTACACTTTGTACAGCTGTGTACCTGTTACACAGAATTCAAGAACTTACTTTCCATTTATAAATTCAAGACAGATGGAAAATCTTAAAGCATGTCACATAGTTCATTCTTTTAAGAATTATCCCAAGAAACAAAGTTACCTGAAGAGCTCTTATATATAATAAAAGTACAAAAGAAACTAAACTCTGAAACTTCAAAGGGTCTTGCACAGTAACTATCTATAGAAATCTCAGATTCCACATGAGAAAAATTTCATCATAATTTCCCTTTATAGGCCAAGTGGTTACAATTACAACTTTCCTCTGAGGGCAAACATTTCTCATTAAATGAACACAGCCTGTTTTCCTAGTCATTAGCCAGAGCCAAAGATTTTATAAACTTTTTAGTTTATAACATAGCAGTTATTAATTCATAGTGGGGGATACAGATAGATGGTAAACTTGGAGCAATTTAATAAGGTTCAAAGTAGATTAAATCATCTCTGCATACAGTATGTGAAGAAAAAAATGCCCGTCTCTCCTATACACAGTTAGTATATTGCTCACACTCTATAAATGTTTAATATTAACCAGTTCATATATATATTTTGGTACCAAACTGATTTTCTTTATATTTAAAACTTTTTAAAATCCAATCCCTTAGTTTTCATCACCAGAATGCAATGTGGTTTGCATTACTCTTAATTATTCTTACTATGATCATAAATAGAATAGGGTATAATAGTTCTCTAGAAATGACAGTTATAGGTCATCTCCTGATTCCTGTCTCTTTGCTTATTGCAGGATAGCCTAGTATTCTCAAAATTAAAGTCACTGGATGTTTAAAATGTACACCATAGATTATAAAGAAAATATATGAAAATAGGATTTTCAGCTTTTAAGAAGCTTCTAATACTGGTTACAATGTACATGTCCCATTATTTTCAAGTATATGTATTTTACTTAGGTTAGATGAATATGTAAATATTCAACAACTCCCTCAATCTACACAAGAAAAAGAGGTGGGAGGTGGACACAAAATAGAAATAGAGATGTTTAAAAATCATGACTTAAAGGTCTTTCATTTAACCAGTGGAACTAAGAAATGCCTGTTGGTACCAATAAGTCTAAAGAATATACAAGAAAGAAAAACAACAGTAAAAGAAAGAGAAGAAGGAAAGGGGGATAGAGTTGCTTTCTTCAAGAAAAGAGATACTTGTGCGGTGAATAACTGAGTACCACCAGAGATTATTTTAGATGCCACATGCCCCCCTCCCCCCGGCCAAAGGTTAAGAAACAACCAAGGAAAATAAGATTGTTTCAAGGTAAAGTATGTTACCAATTATGTCAAAGCCAACAAAAAACTCAGAATCAACTGTGACTTTAACAGTTTACTAAAGGAATAATCAAGAACAAGACCAGATTAGAATATGGCAAAGAATGAACTGGCAGTTAGTAAGCTAGTAAAGTGATTGCTGATTTAGACGACATGTTTCAGATTAGCACACTGATAAATCCACTGAGCAATCAATAGACACTTTTTTTTTTTTTTTTGGCCAACGCTGTGCAGCTTGCAGGATCTTGGTTCTCCAACCAGGGACTGAACCCGGGCCCCTGGCAGTGAAAGTGCCAAGTCCTAACCACTGGACTGCCAGGGAATTCCCTCAATAGACACTTTTAATAGTAAGGTTAATAAAGGAAGTAAGAAGGGAAAATCTTCATCATAGATAAGAGGACTAGGGACACTGTCCTTGAGGAAGTTTGACAACATAAGTGGCACATACTATTCATAAGGGAGGAAACGAGAACAAAAACTAAGTCTCTAATGTATTGGAAATATTAGGAAAAAGGAAATAAGAAAGAATGGAGTTAGGGAGAAGCAGAGTACTATAGGATAGCTAAGACTCAGGAAAGATTGACGAGTAGCAAAAAGAAAATATAAGACTGGAAGAGAATTTAAGTCAAAGAAATGTCTTTTTAAAATGGACAGCAAGTCACTAAGGACATTCAGAGATAACTGTTCCAAAACAGATTGAAATGAGATGTGCCATTTCATAGTCTACTCTGAAATAGAGGAAGTAGTAAATATATTGTGGGCCTCTTTTAAACTTCTCTCCCAAACTGCATATACAAGATATGACTATAAAGTAATGAGACTTAAGAAACCACCAACGACAAACACACCAGACCTTATATATCAGATGAGTGTGGTCCTTTGCTGTAATCACACCAGGCACAATAACAGTAGAATGTTATAATAGTAGAGCAATTTATAGTTTGACCAATGTTTTTAATATTCATTTTGACTATTCCAACTTATCTCCAACAAGCCTATATCACAGTTATTTTAAGGACAAACTGAGGCTCAGAGAAGTTAAGTATCTCATTAACTGTGAATTTAAAAGTGAAGCAGGACTAGACTAGGATTTCTGACTCCTAGCTCAGTGCTCTTATCAATATACCTTGCTGCCTTACCGTATATTTAATCCAAAGATGGTGCCATCACTCAAAACGTTTCTGGAACTCCTCTTTTGGAATTGCCTCCAGAGCCATTTTATAAGCAACACAAGAAAAACCAGTCTCATTACCTTATAATCATACCTTGTTCCTGACCCCAAATGGTATCGTCTAGCTTGATCACTCACCTTATTCATCAGTCTTGACTCCGAATGACTTTTGGCTGTTCCAAAAATCAAATCCACCCTCAAAGGACGAAGATTTCCCATCATTGAGGATAATCAAAAGAATGTGTCGCAGACTCTGAAGGCAATGCCAAAAGAGGAGTTCCAAAAATGTTTGAACAATGGGCAGCATTGTTGGAATAAGTGTATAACCTCCCAAGGTAACTACCTTGAAGGGACAATACTCACTTGGATATATTTGTTCTGGCATGTTTGTTTAAAAGTTCTATTATTTTATAGTCATACAGCAAAATAGTTACAGAGGCATGTTACAGAGGAGGTTTTTAAGTAGACCACTGCCCTGATACAAAACTTATGAACTAGGAATCATAAATGTTAAATTTAAAAAAATGACTAAAATAGACTAAAAGTCTTAGAAGTAGAATTTCTGGATCAAAAGGCATGTTATATCCAATTATCTTTTTTATATGGGAAACTGAGGTTAAGAAAGATTATATGACTTACCTAAAGTCACACTATTAGTTTCTGGCAGGGCTTGGACTAAAATGAAGATTTTTCTGACTTTTTGTAGAGTATTCATTCTAACAGTATTATTTCTTAATAGCAAAAACAGCTTAACAGACAGACATTAAAACACTAAACAGTGACATTTTATTGAGGTAGTACTGTTATAAATAAATTAAATTCACCAAAACCAATAATTTATGCTGACTTTTCTAACCTGAACCTGAAGTAATTTATTCTTCTTATATTTTGATTCAGTAGTATAAATCAGACCTATTGTAATCATTATTTATACTCACAAAGAGCCCAATAATCCTTAGGAGATGAAAACCAAGCAGAAGCCCAAATTCTAAGTTTCTTGGCCTTTGTTTCAATTAAGATCCTTTTTTTTCTTATTTAAAATTTATATATATTCCGAAAATTACCTATGCACATACATATTCAACTAGAGCTCACATATACTCACTCACAAATTCAAACTCAAGTATTGCTGGTCTCCTTTACCTTTATTGTTATAGACATCTAGGTAATTGGGGGCAGAGAAAATAGTAATGAGTGATGGAAAGCCTGTCGTTTGGCTCTTCCTGTACATTCGATACCTGGAAGAGAAATGACAGCCCGTCTGTCTTGATGTTAAAGGCAAAAACTTTTCAGTGCTGTTTGGTACAGTTGGTTGTTTTTGTTTGTTTGTTTTTGGTTTTGGCCACGCCACACCATAAGTAGGATCTTACTTCCCTGACCAGGGATTGAACCCGTGCCCCCCTGCAGTGGAATGTGGAGTCTTAACCGCTGGACCACCAGGGAAGTCATGGTACAGTTTTAATATAACTTACCCAGCATCTTGGGCTTCATGGGCTCTGATTATTGATAACAGATTATTGTTCTGCAAAAATTCACAAACTGCAGGGTAACTGAAAAAGAAAATAGAAAACACAAATCCAGAATTAAAACACTTGTTTTTTAATAGGAGAAAGGGGAGAAGTCAAGATGAAATGAGTTGAACTTGTTTCAAAATTATAGGTTTTCATTACCACTGAACTTTTATTAATAGCTTAGCAATCATCACTCTCGTTTTTCCATGTCACTGATATTCCTCATTCCAGATCAAGGACACAGATAACAGACAACCCTAGGACAGAAGCAGAGTTCCCCCACCTTTTTTTTTTTCTTAACCCACACAATAATAATACAACACCAAAACTTTTCTTGGTATCTTGATATAAAAAAAAGTATCACAGCAGTGTGTGTGTGTGTGTGTGTGTGTGTGTGTGTGTGTGTGTGTGTGTGTGTAGTAGGTGCTAAAAACCGAACACACAATTTTCAAATTGTAAAACTGTTAGAAAAGTTAAAGAACCTACTTATAGCTTCACAGGTAATATCAATATCAAGATGATATTATGCAGGAATATTTCAGGAGCAAATACAAATACTATATCCAACCTTATTCAAATGAAAGGTATGATATTTGCATATCTCCTATCGTATTCTCTTAGCACTAGTACCTTTCTGAATGGCAAATGTTTGATACGAAGAACTGGAGAATACAAAATTATCCTGGAATTATCCAAGTGTTAATTATTTAATTTATGTTTAATCTTTGTTTCTTATGTTCACTAGAAAAAGTAAGTTTTAAAATAGGCTGCACATTCACGTGGCATAAAATTAAAAGATATAAAAAGTTATACAGTGAAATGTCTCCCTCCATCTTACCTCTATCTTCCAGCTACCCTGGAAGCAACCAATGTTCTTGGTTTCTTTGAGTGCCCTTTCAGAGATACCATATTCAATTTCAAGCAATTATGCACACACATATGCACACCCCCCCCTTTCAGAAATGTCATCAGACGGTACACATAGCTTTTTACTATGTCTTTTTTTTCACTTTACACTAGTGATTATTCCAACCAGTATACAAAGGATTTGTTTTCTTTTTTTCATTTTTAAAAAACAGCCTCATTGCATTGTCTGGTACATTCCATTGTCTGGATGTACAAGCATTTATTTAACTAGTCTCCTATTGAACGTTTAGGTTGTTTAAAACCATCATCATAAATAATGCAACAATGAAAAACTTGTACATGCATTTTACACCTTTTCAAGTACAGCTGATTCCTATCATTTGCAGTAGCTGTGTTCTATAAAGTTGCTGCAAAAACTGAGTTAGTGAATACTGAACGACTGCTCCTAGGGGAAATACAGGGTTTCGGTTCTGTGAGCCTCTGGTCACAACGTTTTCGTCAACTAATCAACACATAACCTTGTTTTATGTGTGTTTCTGTGTAAAATCACCTTATTTAATGTATATTGTTGATTCATTAACATGGGCCTCATGGCCAACAGTGCCACAACTCATTCCTGAATGGAGCTTATATAACACATCACAGCCTTCTTGCACATAGGAACACTAGATGGCACTTCAGCAGTATGCTTGGGGCCATTTTAAACAGCAAAACACCAACAAAAAATGTGGGAAATGTTTCACTAAATAGACCACAAAAAGAATACTTGCTTACAGTATGAGAGCTGAAACAAGAGGCAGAGCAGCTGCACGTTCAACCTCAGCCGGAACGTGCACAGGGTGTCTCAAATTTTCCGTTGCTCTGTACACTTGAATGTCTGTGAATGACTGGAAGTGTTGTGAGTATTGATTCCAGGGTTACAAATAAATCTTAGCAAGTAGGCAAATTTGCAAATCAGAATTCTTGAATAATGAGGACTGACTATATAGCCACAGGATTACATTTTAGAAGTAGAAATTCTGGAACAAAAGCCATGGCCATTTATAATTGAGAGATGTTGTCAAGCTCACTGCCATAGAAATTGTACCAATTTATAATGTGCTAAAAATAAAAGTTTTATGTTCCTTATTTTAAGCAATGTAAAGAGAAGTAAAATTTAAATGACTTCATCATATTAGTCACTGCTAAAGTTGGCAGAATGGAATGAAAAAAGTTTACTTAGAAGAATGTTAAAACTATGGCAAAACTGAGGCTTCCTTTTGTGTGCAGGATTTCATTTAATGAATGCATTATCTTAGGCAATTATCAAAGATTTTTCAGGGTACTAAATACAGGTATTATTTATCAGAATAAAATATTTGGATTTTTAAAAAATTCAGGCTTCAAACTTCCCTGAATCTCCCTAATTTGGAGTGGCAAAGCACAATGAAAGCTCACATATGAGATTTAAGACAACAACCAACTTCCAGGAAATGTCCTGGGCTTAGTTCACAATGTCCTGTTCTTTTTATATCTTTGCCAATACCGGTGGTTCCAAAAGCTGGAGAGCTTTCTAAAAAAATAAAAGGATTCCCTTGTCTCAGGCTTACTGAATCAGAATCTCTGAGGGAAGAGCCAAGAAATCTTTATTTTTAAAAAAGTCAATAGATGATGTTTGGGAACAAATAATCTAGATCATTTAAAGTCAGACAACAATATTTAAGCACTGCAAGATGTTCTATTCAGTCATGTTCAGTATATTACACTTATTAGGGCATAATACTGAGTAAAATATAAAAAACAAAACAGAGTTTTCTGCCTTCAATTAATCAAAAAATTAAATAGAAGTCCCTGAGCGACACAAATTCAAGATACAAAATATGTAGTTAAAAATAATTTGATAAAATATGTTACAATTTCCTTTTTCTAATTTTCTGAGGATTAGCTTACCTGTAAAAATAAGAGCACCCTCGGACCGTGTTGTGGGTATAGTGTTCCAAGGTCTTTTCATTGCCATAATCCTCTGAGGGATCAGACCAAAGCAGGTCACACACTGGCCCAAAGGCTGGAGGTTCTTTAAACCTGTCTAACTAGAAGACACGTAAAAGCCAAAAGAAGAAAAATCATGAAAGCAAAAGAGCTTTTGGAAAATGGTATGGGTCAAAAAACACCTTTCCACCCATAAGAATGTATTAGGAGAGTGGGCGGTAAGCCCCTAAAGAATTTTCCTTTAGGAAGAAAATGAACATTTAATAAATGTAGATACAATTTTTATTTGTTTTTGGTATTAAATTTTAATAAATATCCCTATCCCTACAGTAGAAAAGGACCTCCTTACATCCTAATCTTAAAAGCGGTGCTCATTTAATTTGAATGTGAAATCAATCACTATAGAAACATACTATTTATTAGAAAGACCCTGTAAAGTTTATTTCAATTGCCTAGGTGAGCCAATGTTACCATGACAGCAGGAAGGGTTTTGAGTGTTTCTGTTCATTGTTTATCTCATTCCAATGGAGATTTCTTTATTTTAAAGAATGCTAGTTTTATTTTGCAAAAGGCTTTCATCCTTTCCATTCTATTCAGTGGAGGCATTTTAATATAAGTTATTAATTCAAGCCTTTAGTCACTGCTGCTTTGGTTAACGCATGAAAGCCAAGAGAAAACAAGTAACTAGGATAACTGAATGCCAAGAAGAGAACCTCTACTAAGTGAAAAGGGAGCTTTATATTAATACAATTGATTCAGAATTGTAAAATTCAAGATTTACTATGTAAAAGAGAAATGTTGTTTATTTAATAACAACACGGCAGCAGAAAAGGCTGTGCATACAGGCATACACCCTCTTACCTTGAGGACAGTAACTTTAATTCAGAGAAATTTTACAAACAGAAAATTTTTTAGTTTCAGTACCTATATAAGAGAGGTAAGAGAATACAAGGTACAGAAGAGAAGATGGTGATGTAGAACAATATAAATGAAAAAAGACTGATCACCTTTTTTCAGTCATGAAGATACATAATCCTGAAAAATCACAATTACCAACTAAGGCAAGTGTAGCAATTAAACTCTATCATCTGAAATGTCAAAGTCAATGAATTTCAGAGCTGGGAGAGTCCTCAGACCATCCATTTCAACGTCCTCATTTTACAGAGAAGAAAATCTAAGAGGTTAAGTGATTTGGTAAAGGTTACACAATTAATGGCAGTACAGGGATTAGAACCCTGGCTTTTTTCCTTCCTATTGCTACATAATTTAAAGTTTCAGGGTTATACTCAAAATATGTTTCTAGTTGGTAAAAGCACAGACTTCGTTAAAAATCAGACATTTTCTGGGCTTCCCTGGTGGAGCAGTCGTTAAGAATCCGCCTGCCAATGCAGGGGACATGGGTTCGAACCCTGCTCCAGAAAGATCCCACATGCTGGGGAGCAACTAAGTCCGTGAGCCATAACTACTGAGCCTGCACTCTAGAGCTCGCGAGCCACAACTACTGAGCCTGCATGCCACAACTACTGAAGCCTGCATGCCTAGAGCCCGTGCTCCACAACAAGAGAAGCCACCGCAATGAGAAGCTTGCGCACTGCAATGAGGAGTGGCCCCCGCTCGCTGCAACTGGAGAAAGCCCGTGCGCAGCAACGAAGACCCAATGCAGCCAAAAATAAATAAATAAATAAAATAAATTTATTTAAAAAAATTAGACATTTTCTGGAAGATATATAGGAAAATGTTAACAGTAGTTATTGCCCAATGACAAGAACACAGGTGATTTCCATTTTCTTACTTTTAATTATCTGTATTTAAAAATTTTCAGCAATAAAGACATATTAGTTGACTGTAATAAAAAACAAAATTAAAAGCATATTTACTCCATGAGACTAATGAAAGATTACTTACTTTCCGAATGTCATCTAAACAAGTAATTTCAGGTGACATTCCTCCATGTACACACAGAAACTGCTGGTTTAAGAGGGCAGCAAGAGGAAGACAGTCAAATGTTTCCATACACGCATCATACACCTGTTCAGAATATTTGATTCGACCTATCAAAAAAGGAAAAACAAAGGAAGAGAGTTAAAATTTATCATACATGAAAAAGGATATATGCCAGTTGATTATGAAGCTACTCCAAAGCCATTTGTTACAGGCAAATTTGAAAACACAATCATCTTTGTACAGATATTTCTGAAAAGTTGTGGATAAAGGGCAAACAAAATCTCCCTCTTTTTCTACAAGTGTGACCTTGGATTAACTTTCTAGCTCTGTTGTCCTGGAAACCTGATAAGGTGAATGTAATCAGCTGTGTTATTAGGCAACATTTCTTATGGTAAAAATTACCCAATTACCTGGCGGAAGCTATAGCTTTGGGCTTCTCTGAGTGCGGTGACTCGTAAGGTATGTCCCTCGTGGGATCCTGGAAGCTATACCAATAAAACTTTTACAAGAGATACTGGCATTTGTGATGCATGAGGCTTCTAAGCCAGGGTGGCTCCCTAATCTGCCCAATGTGGATACTGTTTCCTTGCACCTGAGCTGTGACTAGGAGAGGGTGGGAGAAATGGAGGCAAAAGGCAGAAAAGCTCCAGACTGCGGCATGTACTTCTATGACGACTACTCCATGAAAAGGGATGCCTGATGCTGCCCTTCCTGAACTGTACTCTTCTAGGATGGACGCCATGTATGCCCCATGGTCTCTCGTGAGTCTGCATTGGGTCTAAAAAGACTTCCTGGTGGTATTGAAGATATATAAATAGAAACTGAAGTTTTAGGCGTCATCAGTAAAATGTCAATAATATTTTTGCTCATGATTTTTAAGGTCTTCAACCAAATTATGTCCTGATTTTATTTTATGTAAAAATGTTCATCTCAGTGAACTGTATTTTGATGTGGTTGTCATTTTGAGGCTACAGAACAAAAAAACACTCCAGTGGGCAGACAGTGGGTTGGCTTCCACAATTATCTAAAAAGAACAGGTCATGAAATAGTAGTTGGCAGATGGCTTTAGTTTAAAGAGAAAGGGAGCGTTTTCTTCTTTGGCCTTGGGTTCAAAAAGCCAATATGCTAGGAGGTGCATACTGGTGGAGACGGCCACAAGTTATACAGGCAGGCAGCCCTACAGAACTGTGAGCTCCTTCTCTTCCAAGATTCTGTGAAGATGAGACAAAGCCTACAGGCCCCAGAGAACAACACTATAGCAAGTGAGTCAGATTATCTAGTTGGTAATTATTTCTGTGTTTATTTTCTTCTTGTAATCTCCATGCTTTTAGAAAAGACATGTTCAAGTATCAGAGCCTGGTCTTGGCAAGGCTCTGGGGAATAATGTGAAGGGTGATGTGTCCAGATTTGGGCCAGAGTGCAGTACATGGGTAGCAGGAATGACTGGAGAGAGATCCCTAAAGGGAAGGTGTAACCAGTGGACCACACTTAAGGTGCTTCATCCCAGAAGGTGAAGACTGTCTACTGCCAATACTGATCAGGATTTGAGGGCATTAAGGGAGGCGTGAGTTCCTTTATAAACTTTTAGAGCATTCTGTATTACCACAAAGGCAGTTAAGATCATCTATTTCACAATATATGCTAACTCTATTATGACCTTCAAGTTAATAAGAGCCATATCTTCTGCATCTTTCTATCTCCTTGCAATTACATCCTTATATTCTGCTTTGTATCTGAGCACTACACGTTTGGCTATCTCTGAAGTAGACCCAGCACTGGCCAAAAAGTGTGTTAAAGGAAAAAAAATCAAGGGGAAAAAACCCTTTCATTTGTGGCCAGTGATTTGACTTTTTCTCCTGTAAATCCATGGAGCCAGAGTTCCCCCTGTTGCCAACATCAATAAGGAATTCCTTTGTAAGAGTCCTAAGGTTGCATATAGGCAGGGATTTTAATTAGTTATTAATTCATGCTCCAAATACCATTTTACATCAATAAGATGCCTTTCAACCCAAAGAATGACTCAAAGGAGTTCCTTAGCCTACTTCCAGAAGACTACCAAGTCTGGAGAAAGACAGAAAGTAATACAGTGTCCTAACCCATTTTGTAAATTAAAACAGAAAGTCACAAATCAAATTAAACAAAGTGCACAACCAAAATGGGTTACAGAATGTTACCATTTTAATTTTCTTAAAGTTTATGAATATGTATATAAATACCAACATTTTTATTTTCTGAGGGGTTAGATTGAAGATGACTTAGTTTAGCTGTATTTTCTAGGATGGATATATAATCCTTGTATAGTAATATTTATTGTTATATCACCTTTATTTTTGAAATCTGTTGAAGGCTCACAATGTACCTGTGCCATCAGTGAGTTAAGTGTTCAACACAGTGGAATGGAGTCTGGAACCTGACTGCCTGGATTCGAACCTCAGCTCCGCCACTTACTAGCAATAGTACTTTGGACGAATTACTTGACTCTCTGTGCCTTTACTTCCTCATCTATAATATAGGCCTAATAATAATACCCACCTACATTACAAGATTGCTGTGAGGATTAAATGAATTCACATATGTAAAATGCTTTGAATAATGTATGACACAAAGTTGGTTCTATATAAGTGTTAACCAATAAAATTACCTTATTTTATCCTCACTGAAACCCTGTGAAGTAGGTACATAATCTTCATTAAAAAGCTGGGGAAGGGCTTCCCTGGTGGCGCAGTGGTTGAGAGTCCACCTGCCGATGCAGGGGATGCGGGTTCGTGGCCCAGTCCGGGAAGATCCCACATGCCGCGGAGCGGCTGGGCCCGTGAGCCATGGCCGCTGAGCCTGCGGGTCCAGAGCCTGTGCTCCGCAACGGGAGAGGCCACAACAGTGAGAGGCCCGCGTACCGCAAAAAAATAAAATAAAATAAAAATAAAAAGCTGAGGAAACTGGGCTCACTTGTCCAAAGCTGCAACTAGTAAGTGGCAGAACTAGAACCTGTTCATGCTCTTAACATGATGCAATACTCCTCCCAATCATTACTTTTAAATTAAATATTTAGTAGGAGAATCTAAAGAGCCAAATATATAATTACCAAAGGTTAAATTAGCTGACTCAAGTGTTTTATTTTCATGATAAATTGTAAGATATATCCCACAATGAAGGAAACATGCACCTCAGTCATAGGTTCACACTGATACAAGTTCTAACTAGTATCAATAATATAACATTAACAAAACAAAATTTTCAACAATATTCTTTGAACGTAATTTTGAGAGTCAGCACTACTTGCAGGAAACCATGACCCGGTCTAAACAGTGATTATATATTTGTTTTAATTTTTATTTGCTTTCACTGTTTTTTTAAAACAAAGGTAATAGGTTCAAAAAAAGAAAGGTTCAGAATTAGTGCCTCCTCCCCCTCTTTGCAGGCAATTAGCTTCCTGGGTGTCTTTATAAAGATATTCTACGCATACATATGCAGATATGTATATTTATTCCATTTTCACAACATCCTTTTGTTTTTTAACATAAATGTAGAATATGTACACTGTTTTCACTTGCTCTTTGGACTTCTTTTTTTAAATAAATTTATTTATTTTGTTTTATTTATTTTACTTTTGGCTGCGTTGAGTCTTCATTGCTGCACGTGGGCTTTTCTCTGGTTGCAGCGAGCGGGGCCTACTCTTCGTTGCGGTGTGCAGGCCTCTTATTGTGGTGGCTTCTGTTGCAGAGCATGGGCTCTAGGCGTGCGGGCTTCAGTAGTTGTGGCTTGCAGGCTCAGTAGTTGTGGCTCTCGGGCTCAAGAGCACAAGCTCAGTAGATGTGCCGCACGGGCTTAGTTGCTCCGCTGCTCGAACCCGTGTCTCCTGCATTGGCAGGCGAATTCTTAACCACTGTGCCACCAGGGATGCCCCTTTTTGTACTTTTCTTTTTTGGCTGCGCTGTGCAGCACGAGGGGTCTTAGTGTCCGGATCAGGGATTGAACCCAGGCACCTGGCAGTGAGAGCACGGAGTCCTAACCACTGCACCGCCAGGGAATTCCTATTTTTTGGACTTAGTAACATATTTTGGAGATCATGCCATATAGTTATATGAAGAGTTTTGGTTTTTTTTAATATCTATATAATATTTCACTTTATGGATATACCACAATCTAACCACACCAATCTCTTGCTACTATAAGTAATGAACAATGGCAAACATTTGTTTATTTCAAAAAAAAACAACCTGTCATAACAATACTGTTTTCATTAACAAAATTACAGGAGTTTCTGGAACCTCCTGTAATTTCAGTAAGCTGTTTAACTACACATCAAAAAAGGGGCCCTTGGAAATAAGAAATTAATTTACTTTAGAAATATGGACCCAGAGCTATGAGATGGAATCACAAAACCACTAGGTTTCTTGCTTTCCAAGTACATAACAATAAAGAGATGTTTTTGCAAAGATAAATGATATGTCAAAAATTAACTGTTATACTTTGCTACTCAAATTATCTCTGGATTTGAAAGAAATTTTAAAAATCTCTGCAATATAAAGCACTTTAAAACTTGATATAAGAAAAGAAAAGCCTCCACCTGCCCCTCCTAGAAATATTAACAAGATTGCAGCTGCACAATTTGGAACTAAGCATCACTTAACAGTAGTTATAAGGTGCTGATTCTAAATGTTACAGTGGCCCTTTAAGAAAGATCAGCTTATCAGTAAAAACACTCATGCAAAGTGGCACACATGCTCTTTCCTTATATAGGAACAAAATTTGAAATTGTACTTGAATTTGTGTGCTTATTCCAAGATTTATTAACATTTCGGATGCAGCATTAGAATGAAACAGGAGTATATTGGCAGATAAGAGAAAAAGAAAGAAACGTGGTTTAACTAAATTACAGCTGTGAAAAGCAAAGAAAAACCTGAGATAAGAAATCCTGTGCAAAATGACACACTCAAAATGTTTCCCAAACCTATTGTTCTATTTTCTGAAAACAGTCTGAACCAATTATACTAATCAAAAAAAGAACTCTGAAAAAACAGAGGAAGAATTACATAGAATGTTACCGAAAAAACATGAATCTTAATTCAGAGGCATCCATACACAGTTTTTTCTTCATTACTTATCTATTGCCAAATATTGAGCATTCCAGGGCCTTTGTTAACTGCTTGATAGGCACTGTTTAATTTTCCCAAGTAAGGAAACAGAGGTGTAATGAGGACCACCTTAATATTTGGCTTAGAAAAACAATGCAAAATATTTCCAATTTTTAAAGTACTTGATGAAGTGGTTCTCAAATGACAAACAGTAGATACTTTCCAAGCCTCTGGAAGAGGTGTTCTTAACCAGCAGTGTGCTACAGAATTACCTGGGATGCTTTAAAAAGCCTTTTAAATGCTTGGCCCTAAATGGATAATTTGAAAGTTACCAGTTTAAAAAATTGGTATAATAGTATTACATGGTGGTGGTGAAAAGCTAATTCACGGAGTCCTATGGGAAGATAAAAAATTAAAAGTACTAGTCCTCCTGATCCAGTTTCCCACAGGTAATCACTGTTACCAATTACTTCTGCAGCTTATATATTTTTAATTTACAAAGGAGATCACACTATACGTGTTCTGCAAATGGCTTCCATCACCTAACAATATATCTGAACAGCTCTCCATATCAGTACATCTAGATCCACCTTGATCTTACAACAGCTGCCTACCATTCCATTTTTTAGATATATTATCCCTTATTATTTTTTTTTTGCTATTACAATTAACACTATAATGAACATCCTTATACATCCATATCTTCTTATCTTTTTGAGTATATAGTGTGGTAGGCAGAATTCTAAAATGACCTGCAATGACCTATACCTTTGTATAATCTGTGCCCCTTTGAGTGGGTGGAACTTGGAAATACACTGAGACTCCCATGATTATGTATCATTATGGCAAAAGGGAGATTTTCCTGGATGGGCCTGACCTAATCAGGTGAGCCTCTGAAAAGCAGAGGGTTTTCTCCAGCTGGCTGATCACAGAAGAGGAAGGCAGAGAGATGCATTTGGGCTCTAGAAACTGAGGGCAGTTTCTAGCCAACAGCTAGCAGGAAAATAGGGGCCTTAATCCTACAGTCAATAAGGACCACCAACAACTAGTGAGCTTGGAAGACACCAAGCTCCAAATGAGAACACAGCCCTTGGTGACACCTTAATTTTGGCCCATTGAGACCCAGAGCAGCAACTTTAGCCATACTGTGCCTGGACTTCTGACCTGCAGTAACTATGAGATAACAAATGTGCTGTTTTAAGCAGCTGAATTTGTGGTAATTTGTTATGCAGTATTAAAAAATAAAGATACAGGGCTTCCCTGGTGGTGCAGCAGTTAAGAATCCGCCTGCCAATGCAGGGGACACGGGTTCGAGCCCTGGTCCAGGAAGATCCCACATGCCACAGAGCAACTAAGCCAGTGCGCCACAACTGAAGCCTGCACACCTAGAGCCTGTGCTGCACAGCAAGAGAAGCCACCACAATGAGAAGACCGTGCACCACAACGAAGAGTAGCCCCCGCTCTCCGCAGCTAGAGAAAGCCCGCATGCAGCAACAAAGACCCGACGCAGCCAAAAATAAATAAAAATAAAAATAATAAATTAAAAAAAGAAAAGATACAATCTGCATGATAAACTCCTAGAAGCCAAACTGCTGGGTCAGAAATTTTTACGGATATTGCAAAATTACTCTTCAAGTACTTTACACCAATTTAAACACTCACCAACAGTAGATCTAATTTGTTTTAAACTTCCTGGTTAATTACTGATTTAAAGTGTTTATTTCAATAAGTTCCAAGGTCTGGAATGATCTATATCTTGCCCATTTGTAGCTGACTTTTCTCTCACAGGGTTTTTAAGTGTTCACACTCTAAAATTTCTTTCAATAAGAAAGACCTTTCATTTCAGGCGTTACTAGGAGGAAGGCTGTCATCACAACTGCTAACTTCAGTGTAGGAAGCTACTGGTAACGAGTTAAAATGAGCATTGGGAACATTCTCAAGTTGTAAGTAGAGGGATTTTGTGGCAGCTGAATAAACTGAGTCTCTGAAAACAAATTTCAAAGTTTTTTTCAACTTTGAATATTCTTTTGGTAATAAAACTTCAAATATAATATATTCCTCCAAGATGATAATCTGAAGAGAAATCTGAATAGGACACAAAGTAAAATCCATGATCAAAATATCAATTATATGAACAATAAAGGTTTTTTTTTTTTTTTTGCCACACCACATGGCAGGTGGGATCTTACTTCCCTGACCAGGGGAGGAACCCTTGGCCCCTCGCAGTGGAAGTGCAGTCTTAACCAGTCGATCGCCAGGGAAGTCCCAAAGCATTTTTATATATTCAGGATTATGGGGGGAAAGAGGTAGACTTTAGACTAGACAAGAGATTATTCTACCTTTCTTGTTTTATAAAGAATGTACTAACACTTTAGAAATAAAAAAGGTATAATTCTGTTTTTTATTTCACTATTTTCCTTTCACTATAACAAAGGAATAGTGAATTTTGTATAGTAATACAAAAATTCCATGTAGTATAAACTGATATATAATTTTTCTGAGTGCTAGAGTATGTACCAAAAGTCTTTAAAATGTTCATGCCCTGACACCTAGTAATTCTTTTCTGAGAGTCTATTCTAAAGATATAAATCACAAAGAATCATTCATTCAACAATTTAATTCAACCAATATTTGTTAAGCATCTACTATGACTTATTAGATAGTGTTCTGGAAAAACAACAGAGAACAAAACACCTCCCTGCTGTCATGCAGCTTAAATTCTGGTGGGAGAGAAAGACAGTAAATAAATAAATATATTAAAAATATATAAATTATATATATATATAGGATATATAAAAATTTCAGGTATTGATAGATGCTATGGGAAAAAAAAGTAGGGTATGAGAATAAAGTGATGAGATTTTAATTTAGAAAAAGCAACCAGGGAAGAAAATCTCTGAGGCTATGACACGAATGAAGTAAGGATGTAGGTCTTCTAAGCAGATAGACACCTGGGGAAACAAGAGATGATACGTGCAAATGTCCAGAGGCAAGTTCTCCCAAACAAGCCCAATATAGTCACCATCATGCTGCATGTTACTTAGAGCCAATTGTGAGTACCTAGATTCTGGTCAAAGAAATCTGTGAGGTTTTTGTTTTTGTTTTTGCTTCGCCTCACGGCTTGAGGCTTTGCAGGATCTTAGTTGGGCCTCGTGGAAGTGGAAGTGGAAGCACGGCATCCTGACCACTGGACCACCAGGGAATTCCCTGTTTTTGTTTTTTAAATCAGCTTGTAATGTTTTGAGTTTCAAAAAAATTCTACCTTTAATAATAATTTTTTTTTTACTATTACAGTATTATTTATAGTTGGAATCAACCTAAATGCCCTACAGTTGCTACTAAATTGGCCACACACGATAGTACATTCATGAGATGGAATACTTTAAAAACATTAATATTATATTTTAAAGTCATGTTAAAAAATATTTAATAAAATGGAAAAATGCTATTACATAACATGAAAAGAGCAGTTTATTAAACAGTACATATACTATGCGCCCAACTTTATTGCAAAAATATATACAGTTGGCTCTCCATAGCCACAGGTTCTGCATCCACGGATTCAACCAACTGCGGAACTAAAATATTTGGGGGGGGGCTTCCCTGGTGGCACAGTGGTTGAGAGTCCGCCTGCCGATGCAGGGGACACGGGTTCGTGCCCCGGTCCGGGAAGATCCCACATGCCACGGAGCGGCTGGGCCTGTGAGCCATGGCCGCTGAGCCTGCGCGTCCGGAGCCTGGGCTCCGCAACGGGAGAGGCCACAACAGTGAGAGGCCCGCGTACCGCAAAAAAAAAAATAAATAAATAAAAAAATAAAATATTTGGGGGAAAAAAAATTCCAGAAAGTTCCAATATGCAAAACTTAAATTTGCAGTGGGCCAGCAACTATTTACATAACATTTACATTGTATTTACAACTATTTACATGGCATTTGTATTAGGTATTATGAATAATCTAGAGATGACTTAAAGAATACAGGAGAATACATGAAGGTTATATGGAAATACTATATACCATTTTAGATAAGAGACTTGAGAATCTGCGGATGTGGGTATCTGTGGGGGTCCTGGAACCAATTCCCCGGAAATCAAGGGAGGATTGTATGGATATAGATATATCTGAACTATTTCATGATAGGTTTGTTTTTTTTTGTTTTTTTTTTTGCAGTACGCGGGCCTCTCACTGCTGTGGCCTCTCCCGTTGCAGAGCACAGGCTCCAGACGCACAGGCTCAGCGGCCATGGCTCACAGGCCCAGCCCCTCCGCGGCATGTGGGATCTTCCCGGACCAGGGCACGAACCCACGTCCCCTGCATTGGCAGGTGGACTCTCAATCACTGCGCCACCAAGGAAGCCCAATGATAGGTTTTTATGTATACAGAAAAGAATAGAAGACTATATACCAAATAGTGAGATAATAGTGATTAATTTTAAGTGGTGTAATTGTGGACAATTTATATCTTTGGACTTTTTAACGTTTTCCAAATATCCTAAATGTATTACTTATAGACCCAGGGGGATACTCAAAAGTTATTTTCAAAACAAGTGTTAAAAAGTGGAATCTAGGTTCTCACCAGAAAACAAAACAAAACAAAAACAAAACCAGAACAGGAAGCATTTGAGGTCCATTAGTTTCTTTTCTTTGTGTTTAATTCGCTGGGACTGGCTAAAGGATAACTTAAAAAGTTCTGGAGGAGTGATTATACTTACATTCCTGTTTGAAGGTGAAATATTCTGTAAGATGCCTGCATTCATGATTTCCTCGAAGCAGAAACAATGTTTTGGGATGATTAATCTTTAAACTCCATAAAAACAGCACACACTACAAGACAAACACAAGGATAAAACTTTTATTTTTGAACACAATAACACATAAAGACAATTTATACAAATTCAAATGACTTGCTATAATGGCGTATCTCTTTGATATTCCCAAGTTGAAACATGAAGAATTCCAGCTTTTGAGTGTGTTGTGTTGTTGCCCTAGAATTTGTCTTTTTTGTTGTTTTTGGTTTTGTGGGTTTTTTTTTTTTTTTTGGCTGTGCCACATGGCATGTGGGATCTTAGTTCCCCGACCAGGGATTGAATCCGTGCCCCCTGAAGTGGAAGCACAGAGTCCCAACCACTAGACCTCCAGGGAACTCCCTGCCCTAGAATTTGAAAGAACGTAAGAGCGTAGCCTTCATAGAAATCTCTTAATTTCTGTTCCCATGTTCCATCCAAATATCTAGATCTCTACAATAAAGTCACCCACACACATACCTTAGTCCTAAAACCTGTATTTTATTTAGTGGAGAAACAGTAGAGACATTTCCACTAAAATCAGGAACAAGGCAAGGATATCCACTAATACCACTACTATTCAACACTATACTAGAGGTATTAGCCAACTGAATTAGACAAATCAGTTAGAGGCTTAACAATGAGTAAAGAAAAACAAAAACTATCTGTATTTGCAGATGATATAATAGCATACCTGATAAACTCCAGAAGAATCAATGATACAACTAACTAAACTAATAAAAAATTCAGTAACATGCAAGGATATAAAATTAACATACAAAATAGCCTTCATATACACAAACAATAAGTGGGACACAATGCTAGACAAAACTCCATTTACAATAGCAGCAAAGAAGATTAACTACATAGGAATAAATTTAACAGGAAATGTATAAAACTCATACCAGGAAAAAGTTAAAAAAACACTCCTGAAAGACACAAAAGTAGACATGAACAAATGGAAAGACATTCCCTGTTTTTGGATAGGATGATTTAGCATTAAAAGATTACAGTTCTTGGGACTTCCCTGGCGGTCCAGTGGTTAAGCCTCTGCGCTCCCACTGCAGGGGGCGAGGGTTCTATCCCTGGTCGGGGAACTAAGATCCCACATGCTGCACAGTGCAGCCAAAAAAAAGAAAAAAGAAAAGATTATAGTTTTTCCTAGTTTATAAACCCATTACATTTCCAATAAAAATACCATAAGCTATTTTATGGAGTTAGACAAGTTGATAATAAAATTTATATGGCAAAATAAACATGTAAGAACAGCCAGGAAACAGCCAGAAAAACACTGAAAAAGATGGTTAAAACATACTATAAACTTCCTAAATTAAAATAGTGGTCCTGGCACTATATGTAGATAAATATACCAGTGGAATAAAATGGGTCAGAAATTAATGCACGTACATATAAAAATTTGAGATATAAGAAAGGTGGCACCCTAAATCACTGGAGAAATGATGAGCTTCTTAAGAAATGTCTCTGGGACAACTGGTGCTATTTCAAAAAAAAAATTAGAACCATATCTCACATAATGAATAACAAATGGATAAGGGATCTAAATATCAAAATGCAACCATACAAGTTCTAGAAGAAAACATGAGGTGAGTTTTCTTTAGCTTTAGTGTACGGAAAAACTTTAAAACTAATGACTAAAAGTTCAAAGGCAAGAAAAGAAAAGATGGGTAAATCTGACTACATAAAAATAATTTGCATGGTATAAAACAATTCGGCAAGAACTGACAAAACCACATATACATTTAACTTTTGACCACATCTAGGAGCCTACCCTGAAGATACACTTCCAACAATAAGAAAATACATACACACAGGCTGCAGTGTTGTTTGTAATAGCAAAGTATTTGAAACAACCTAAATGACCATACAAAGGAGAGAGGCTGAGCAAATTATGATACATCCACACAATGAAGTACTATGAAGCTATGAAAAAAAACATGAGAAAGATCTCTCTATAAACTTATTTGGGGCAATTTCTAGGATACACTGTTAAGAAAAAAGCAAAATGAAAGAGTATCTACAGTATGCTACTGTTTATGTAATAAAGAAGGGGTATAAGAAAAACATATATTAGCTGCTCATTTGTGCATAAGAAATAAGGGAAAGATAAATCATAAACTAAAGAGATTGGTTACCTAGAGCAGGCATAGAGGAAATGGGTGGAAAGAAGTGGGGACTGGGAACAGGTTAGGAGGGATGAGGCCGGAGTGACACTTCTCAAAGCATACCTCTTCAGATAGGTTTGACCTCTAGAACCACAGTAATTAAAATTATTTGGGTATTAAAATTACTCAAAATAAGTATTTAAATCAACCAGCATGTGATAGAAACCCCAAATATAATATGAACAGTAACAAATGAGCCTAACTGTATTATAAATGGATAACAAAGTAACAAAGAAAGGGATGGGATGGGGGAGAACTAACCCAAGTTATATATGTATATAATATATAATATATATATATATACACACGCTATATATAACCAAGCTACATATATATATATATATATATATATATATAGTGTGTGTGTACATATATATACATATGCGTGTGTGTATATATATATATATATGCATACGTATATATATCTCCTAGATCCTTCTGCTGAGAGGGCCTAGGACCTCAAAATCACTATGTGTATTGATTTGGGGATTACAAATAAATTTTAGTAGGGAGGCATATATACAAATACAGAATCCGTGAATAATGAAAATCAATCGTATAGTCTAATCATAAAATATACATATCTCATTCATATACAGCTTCAAAACATAAGCAAAAATTGACAGAACTATTGTGAGAAACAGATAAATCAATAACTGTAGCTGGAGATTTTGACGCAGACCCAAAAAATCATAGTTCAAGCAAACAAAAATAATCAAACTTATAGAGAACAAGTGAACAAGTACAGAATGCATTATTTTCAAGAATATATGAGATAGTCACAAAAATCTACTGGGTACCACAATAAATTCCAAAGGGAGTCTCAATAAATTCCAAAGAATGAATATTATTCAGATTATGTTCTCTAATTAAATTATGCTAATTAGAATCAGTAACAAAATACTAACTCTAAAAAAATCCCACATGACTGGAAACAAAAAACATACTGCTTCATTGTCTTAGGGCTTAAAGATAATTCTTTAAAAAATGCTGAATGATAATAAAAACAATACATGTCAAAATCTGTGGGACCCAGATAAAGCAGCACTTAAAGGGCAATGTACCTTAATAAGTACATTTATTTTTTAAAACAGATATGCAAATATGTTTGTATATGCTTAACCTATCTCTGAAATGTCATACAAGAAACTCTTAACAGTGATTGTATGGGTGGAATGGCTAATATATGAGAAGATGCTCAGTGTCATTAGTAATTAAAGAAATATTAATCGAAATGACAATAAGATACTACTTTATCATTTTGGTAAATATTAGAAAATGAGATAAAACCAAATTCTGGAAGAGGGACAGGAGGAAATATGAACTCTTAGGTGCTACTGGTAGGAGTATAAACTGGTACAGCTGTTCTGAAGACTGATCTACAATAATCAGTTCAAGTGTTATATGAAGGTAGGTACCCTTTTCCCTAGCAATCCCACTCTTGTTCATAAACCATAGAGAAACTAAAACATGGGACCATAAGTGGATTTATATAAGGGTGTGCTTCACAGCAGTGTTCATGATAGAAAGAAACTGGAGGCAACCTAGTGTCCACCACTGAGAACAGAGAACTAAAATGTCATAGATGTATACTATGGGATACTATGGAGCAGACAGAAACCCAGATAGATCTTAAAAACATACTGACATGTAAAAACAAAAATCAACAGAAAGACAGCTACAGCAGTGATTCTCAGGGTGGTCACATTCATATCAAAGTGTGGTACATCAGCATCACACAGGAACTTGTTAGAATATACATTCTCAGGGTCTATTCCAGACCTAAAGAATCAGAAATTCTGGGTGGGCTCCAGCAATCTGTTTTTGAACAAGCCCTCCAGGTAATTATGATGCATGCTAAAGTTTGAGAACGACTGAATAGCACCATAACATTTATGTAAAATTAAAATATTTTTCCCACCAAAACGTTATATATTAAAAAATTAATAATATATGTATTCTGAGGCATATACTAAATACAATAGCAACATGTATAGTTGGGAGAGGGAGTAAGGAAAATAGAGGTCACAGATAAGAAAAACAAAACAAAACAATAGAGGGACTTAGAAAAGACTAGTAATAAATGTGCCATGACCTTAAGAGCTTAATTCAACCAAGATTTCCCTCCTTTTTGAAAGGAAAGACTTCAAAATCCTGAATCCAAATGCTTCTCAAAATGCCTACTCTAAGTCACCAACATCTCCTGCCTATGCTTACTGGATAAGATTACTAACTAGTCTTTCTGGGCTCCCATAGTCAGTCCACCACGTAACAGCCAGAGTAATTGTTTTAAAACATAAATAAATGTGAATATGTCACTTCCATGCTTAACAAACAAATAAACAAACAAAAAAGCTCTAATGGCTTCCCACTGCATTCAGAATAAAACCCAAACTCTACCATGGTTTGCAAGGCCTGACATCATGTAAACCCTGCCTATGTCTCTGATACACTGTCTACATTGTCCCCTTACTCATTCTGTCTAGCCACACTGACCTTGTTTCTATTCCTGGGCTGCCTTAGGCTTGCTCCTTCCTCAGAGCTTTTACACTTGATATGCCCTTTGCCTGAGATGTACTCACCCCACCCCTCCATCTATGCATGGCTCATTCCCTCAGGTCATTCAAGTTTTTGTTCAAATATTACCTCTTCAGATAGGACTTCCCTGATCTCCAACTAAATTAGCTACTCCTGTCCCCCTTTTGTCCCTTACTCTGATTTGATTTTCATAGACACTAAGCAAATATAAGATGCCATCTCTCTCACTAGGAAACACAGTAGGGACTTCCCTGGTGTCGCAGTGGTTAAGACTCCGCACTCCCAATGCAGGGGGCCCGAGTTCGATCTCTGGTCAGGAACTAGATCCCACATGCATGCCACAACTAAGAAGCCTGACTGCCGCAACTAAGGAGCCCACCTGACACAACTAAGACCCGGTGCAACCAAATAAATAAATAAATATTAAAAAAACAAAACAAAATAATAAAGGACTTGGCTTTGCTTGTTTATCTCTGCATCCCCAGAATTTAACAATGCCTCTCAACTTAGGTACTATTAACAAGCATAATTCTTTGTTGCAGGATGTTTTGTATTCCTGAACCCTGCTCATTAAATGCCAGTAGAACTTCTCAACTATTGTGGCAAACCATTCATATGTCATTGTACATAATTATGAGTACATCTGCAGTATAGTTTCTCAAAAATGAAATTGTTGGATCAAAATAATGTACATTTTGAGACACACCTTGCAAAATAAACACTATAAAATGTAAATATATAGACACATACGAATATAATTGGATGGCTTTTTCCTTTTTTTGGTTGACTTTTGTTTTCAACATAATATTTCAAATTTCACAAAATATTCCAAGGAAAAATTACATTAAATTCATATATAAACATAGAAAGCACTTTCTCTCTTCCTACTTACCTTTCCCAACCAAGAACATGATATATCTTTTGAATTATTTGGTCTTTATCTCTGCCTCCTGTAATGATCAACTAAACTTTTTGAAGTAATGAGTTATAATGCCCATCCACACTACAATGTAATTTGGTTGATATACTTCTCAGCCTCTAATCTCAAGTTTTATTTCCTCGTATTATACATCAGTATGCAACTGTACAATTATCTTGTACACATCAATTAAAGGTCATGATTATCAAAAAATCTGTTCGATACTGTTTGTATTCCTATGTGAACAGAATTTTTACTCCATCTCAAGAATCATTTCTATATGTCAACAACTGTTCATTAGTTGTCCGTCTGATAACACTTACATCACCTAAACATCTGATAACATTTTCTCTTTGGTGGCTCCTGTGAATTTAGTACAACACATCCTATGCTGAAAAGGTTCCCTTTAATCCTTTCTCTTATTATAAAATCAATGAAAGGAAACTAAAATTTAGCTTCCCCTACCACAGAGGAAGTACTTTATAATGGGTGCAAATGAAGAAGGAATATCAAAAGGCTCAGACAAAAGTGAAACTTTACTATTCTGTTTTATCAGTCACATTTGGACCAGTCCCTGGTGTACTACCAAAGCCCACGTTGCTTCAGGAAAGATCAATGCTTGCTCTGGGCATGGAAAAAAAAAATATCATCATGCCTTGATTCTCTCATACAGGCTCAAGGAAAGAGAAATTATTAAGTATGGAAGAGAAAATAAAGTTCTGTGAAAACGATTTGGCAATACATATCAAAAGTCTTAGAAATGCTCACATTCTTAAAAATACTCATTCTATTATAAGAATCCAATCTAAGGAAATATCAGAAATGCTATTAAAGATGTATTCAAAAAGATGTTAATTGCAGCAATATGCAGAATGGAAACAACTGGAAAACAACCTTGTACCACTTACAGTACAAGTGATACAATATCCAATTAACTGCTGCTTAAGCCATAAAGACATTTAAACATCTCAGAAAACAAACAGTCTGGAGGCAAGATGTCTAGGTTTAGTGTACCAGCTCAACATCTTCACCAAGAAATCATGCCCTCTCTCCCTCTTTGATCTGCTATTCACAGCAGGTCTGCTTTTCATTCTTAGTTATAGCACCTCCTCATGGTCACAAAATGGCTGCTACAGTACACACACCCACATTTGACATGACATAGGGGAATGGGGGTCCAAAAGCTTTCACCTTGCAAGAGTCTTTTCATCTGGAAAGAAAAAATTTCAAAACAACACACACAAATAACAATGACAACACAACATGCAGAAGTCCCTTTATATATTACTGGGCAAAAGGGGATCTCATGTTTACCCTGGACTAGTCACTGGTAACAGGGAATGGATTGCCATGACTAGTTCAAACCAACCAGAATTCATTCCCTTGGGCTGGGATAAGGGCCTTCCCTCTCTGAAATTAAAAGTTCTCCCTGAGAACTTTTAAATAGGTAGAGTGTGCAATGTTACAATCTGCAAGTATGATCTCCACCCATCCCAGGTACCTATTTAGTTATCCCTGACAACCCCCAATCCTATTTATCTGAACAAAACAGGGATTTGATAGTAAGGAAGGAGGAGAGAAAAGGTAGGCAAATAAGCAGTACCTGCTACAAACCAAATTATCCAAAGAGAAATGGTGAAATAAACTACGGTATTTATACCACTAATCATACTTTTGGAGAAATTTTAATGATAGAGAAAAGTGCTCTCAAGACAATGATGAGTGGGGGGGAAAGACTACAAGAGAGAATGCACACAACGATCTCAACTTTCTTTAAAAAATATACACATGTAAAAGAAGAAAAAGACTGTGAGGAAATACAACAAAATGTTAACAGTAGTTTCATTATAATTCATTTATAACTTTATTTGTAAGAATTTTTTTCTTAGATTCTGCATTTCCCAATTTTTCTACAAAAAAATGACTCTTTATAACAAAAAATTATAATAGGGACACCATCACCTTATTTTCATCTGTTTGACAAAAACATCACCACTCATGCTTATCAAGCACATTGATAAAAATTTATTGTTCAAGTATATACTTGTATCATGTTAGACTAAGTTGTAGCTTACAGAAATCTATATAATCTTAGTGGTCTATAAGTGGCTTCCAACAAACATGAGATATATCCTACAGTTCAGTTTTAAAACTGGTATAATACAGCATTGTCAATTTAAAGTTTTGATTCATTTATCTCTTAAGCTGTTCCAGAAAAACGCTTTGTTAGCCAAACATCAAATAGCATGATAAAGCCAAATATAAACTATGATTTATTAATATTCATTCAGTCAACAAATATTGAGTGCCTACTATGTGTCAGGCACTGTGCTCAGTCCTAATATGAGAATATTGCTAATAATTAAATAAGTACTTTTGGGGACTTCCCTGGTGGTTCAGTGGGTAAGACTCCATGCTCCCAAGGCAGGGGGCTGGGGTTCAACCCCTGGTCGGGGAACTAGATCCCGTATGCATGCCGCAACTAAGAGTTCACACGCTACAACTGAGAACCCACATGCTGCAACTAAGAAGTCTGCATGCCACAACTAAAAGATACCGCATGCTGCAACAAAGACCCGGCACAGCCAAAATACATAAATAAATATTAAAATAAATAAATATTTTCATATCATACTGAGCGATCTATTCATAAGTAATCTTTTCTATTAGACTGTCAGCTCCCATAGAGACCATGAATCCTACTCATTATTTGATGCTCAGAGCCTGCCATAAAGTTGGCACTCAGGAAACATTTGTTGATGAGTGACAGAAAAAATATGTTAACACAAAATATTCTGAATATGGCATATGTGTACAAAACTCATCGTGGGTCTGTGTGTGTGTGTGTGTGTGTGTGTATTGTGAATATACTGATGCATTGAAACTATTTTTAAAGTATGTAATCAGAGGATGATTTGGCACAATATTTATCCTTTTAAAAAGTTATTTCTGGGCTTCCCTGGAGGCGCAGTAGTTGAGAATCTGCCTGCCAATGCAGGGGACACGGGTTTGAGTCCTGGTCTGGGAAGATCCCACATACCGCGGAGCAACTGGGCCCATGAGCCACAACTACTGAGCCTGTGCGTCTGGAGCTTGTGCTCCACAACAAGAGACGCCGCGACAGTGAGAGGCCTGCGAACCGCGATGTAGAGTGGCCCCCGCTTGCCGCAACTAGAGGAAGCCAAAGCACAGAAACGAAGACCCAACACAGCCAAAAATAAAAATAAATAAATAAAATTTTTTTAAAAAGTTATTTCATTAAATAAAATTAATTACAAATTCAGTAAGTTCTGTATTCTTTTCTTCAGCCTCTAAAACTTCCTCATGCTACTAAACACAAAGAACTAAGCATTCAGTGAGTCTTTCAAACACCCATACTTTTGACATACTGTCTATTAAAATAGGATGTGGATAGGAATGTGGGAAGCTTTTAATGTTACAGTCTGCAAGTATGATCTCCACCCATCCCAGGTACCTATTTAGAAATCTTGGGAAATTACTGAGCAGCAGGGAGAATGTGCTTATTTCCTTAGCTTCTATCATTAACTTTCGAACTCATAGATGACACTAAATGAATTTGAGACACTGGCAAGATAACACTGAACTTTTCTGATTCATGCACTTAGACTATCTATCTAACTAAAGAGTAAGATATATTTCTCTTGTTGTTTATTTTTCTGGCAGCTTTAGTATCACAGCTGCTTTTTTGGTTGAGTACCAGGTGAGAGGGTTGACTTTATTTAGGAGTGATGCTGCATGAACAATAAACCTTTAACCACATAGTACAGTGAGGGTCCCACACTACGAGGGAGAGGCAGAACTAAAGATTGCAAGAACAGCAAGCAGACTCAATTTCTCATCTCATGCTTATTCTGGGGATATTATAAATTCGATTACCTGCACTATTTCAAAAGTTACTTCTCTTTTATTTGCCAAGCATGTACAGCTGAATCAACGGACATTAAATATGAATGTACTGTGGTTCCACTGTACTCAAGTCATTCCGTTAGGTTTTGAAATAGTTTTATCTTTTGTACATAAAAACTTATACTTTGTTTTAAATCTAACCATTTTCCTGTCATCATACAATTTTCAAAATATATAAATTGTGAGTTTTCATTAACTTCATTAACTGTAATCATTTTTTCCTTCAATGAACATGTACTTCCTATGTGTAACAGTATCATAAATTATTCCTACAAGAGGCTAAGTGCCTGATTATTCAGCATTGGCAGTTAATCTAAGCGTTCAATGTAGCTCAGCAGCTTATAGTTTTATAATTAAGGTGAGCTAATCCAAACCCCACTTAGGGTGAACAGCAATTTATATCATTTATATACAGCCTGTACACTATCTACAAAGAGGAAAGGCTGGTAAACACTTAAGTTATTTGCAAAGCAGGGTTAACATAGCCTTCTATATGTCAGATTTTTACTGGCTAATAAAAGGAATAGTTCTTTTTATATCAATTAAAACGTATCTCTATCACTTTAATTATTGAAAGTAACAAAGTTTATAAATTCTGCCAGTGTGTTCTCATTTTAATTTCTTCTACTGAAGAATGGAAAGAAATTTTTTTAAAAAGATAATATGATAGTTCCAACACACCAGTTTAATATTTACCTCTATACTGAAATAGCCTCTGTCCACATAGTCACCCAGAAAGAGGTAGCGTGTATTACTAGGTGATCCTCCAACTTCAAACAACTTCATCAGGTCAAAAAACTGTCCATGAATGTCACCACATACTAGGAAAAAAAACAGACCTAGGGTGAGGTGAAAAATTATGTCTTAGAAGAGAAAGGGCATTACACCAATAGGACCACAGTTTAACTTTTAACTTAAATCAGTCTAGCTTTTGACTGGACTGCTCGATAATTGCAGGCAATCTATCAATACGAAATAGTCCTACTGGAAATATTAGACATTTTAAATTGTATTTCTTCAATGAATAACACATACTAAACAACCCTAAGACTGCTCACAATTCCTAGAATAATGATCACACATTTTAGTTGGTTATTTGTAATCACTTCTCAAATTAGCTCAAATCTAAGTACCACCATGCGAATACTTCTCATACCTGTGATTGGAGCATCTACTTCTATCATAGTCTTCTCTTGTCTCAGGATGGCAGCCCCATCATTGATTATCTTTAAGGCTACTTCCTCTTCCAGTCGCCCTTCCTTCACCAAATGGTTTTTCAAAACATCAATTTTAGGTTTCCCATTCTCAAATACTTCCTTCAAAGTAAGCCGCTGTGTTGGAGGAAAAGGGACAGCTAGGAAGAGAGAAAAAAAAATTTTTTAACAGTTAAAGGTATAGAGAAAAACCATAAACACATTACTTTTATGTAACAAATTAAACCTAATGCATCACCACGATTTCACATCCACAGCACGAGAACTACATAGGAAAACAAATCGAAGATACTATATATTATAGATGATCGATTCTAATTTTTTAAAAGGCCACAGTTAAAGTCATTTAAAAGATATATGTGTGTGTGCGTGTATATATTATGTTATACATATAAAGATGAAAGACTTGAAGTTGATTCAGTAGATAAGCTAAAAGTGAGACAAGGGACTAGATGATATGAGTATCTTTTATCTATGGAAAATGTGTTAAAAATGAAACTATGGTTTAAAAAAATGAAGGAAAATAAATCACAACACTAAAAGGGTATTTATTTCTTCCAAAGAACAGACCTAATGAAACCACGTCTTGGAAGTTTGACTTCAGTTCCTGATCAGGGGAATCAGATGTTTTTTATGTACGTACGTATGTATTAATAAAAGGTAGTTGCTTAAAATATTACTAATAACAAGAACACAACTAACAGGATGGAGCTCTTTCACAGAATAACTTGCTCTAGTAACAGAGCATAAACTTGAGAAAAATAGGTATGGGAGGTCTAGCTGTGTTTTCTAATCTCGAAATTCTAACAACTAACTTCAGTGTACACTGGATATAAAGTTTATATACAACATCATGGTAAATTAGCAACTTGAACAGAAAAAATTTTTTGACATTTTAAAATTGGCTATCACCTCTTCTTTTACCTATCTTATAATGTAGTCTACTTTAGATTCCCTGTGACCTAATAGCCACAAGTCTATAAACCATAAGTTTTAAAGGAGGGATTCATTTCAATTTGTGGTTACTGTCTGATTATTCCACTTCTAGCTTTATGGAAGTATTATTAAGAACCAAGTTGAAATCTACAGGCACTTAAACAATTTTAGACTTGATCTAGCCATTCCATTTTGTATTTTTTACAAGTAAAGAAAGTCCTATGGTAAGTTTTATAATGCTCTTAGCTATAATTTGACTCATTTTGACTATTCAAAGCCCATTGAAAATATCATAGTAGCTATCCAACCAGCAAATATTATCCTGAGATGGGGACCATACACATCCCAGTTTACTCAGGACAGTCCTAGGTTTCAGCTGCTCTCCTAGTATAACTGTTAATAGCATCCCCTTTCCCTCTTAAAACTGTCTCAATTTAAAGGACAAATTAGTCTTAATTTGTATAATTCATATGGAATATCAATATACTATTTTAGTAGGATAATCTAAATCTAAAATAAGACAAAAATAAAATATTATGATGAGTCTTTTATTCATTCATCTGGTGAGTCTATAAGACAGGGTGAAGGTTAGTCCTGAACAAGTTTACTTAAATTTTTACTAAATTGTTTTTAATTGCCCACTTTGTAAATCAAAGAAATTGGTCAAAAAACTAAAAACAGGGCTTCCCTGGTGGTGCAGTGGTTGAGAGTCCGCCTGCCGATGCAGGGGACACGGGTTTGTGCCCCGGTCCGGGAAGATCCCACATGCCACGGAGCAGCTGGGCCCATGAGCCATGGCCACTGAGCCTGCGCATCTGGAGCCTGTGCTCCGCAACAGGAGAGGCCACAACAGTGAGAGGCCCGCATACCGCAAAAAAAAAAAAAAAAAAACTAAAAACAAGATGAAATAATACAAAATCAAATATGTTGGAATTGACAAAAATGTATCATAACAGAGGTAGTATGAGAGACAAGAGATCCACAGATATTACTTGACTTCTACCAGTAGTATTATTACTTACTAATAAAAATCATTTTCCTCCAACCTCAGTTGTAATCAGAGAACAGCTTACAAAACAGGAAACCCGTTTTTCTTATATATCATAAAAGTTACGTAAGTAAAGGTGACAACAACCTAAAGAGCTCCTGAGGAGGAAATTTAGAAAGATATTTTTTCTTTCTCTCAAATTCTTCAGTTGTAATTTATTTAAAACAAGTAAATAAGTCAGTTAAATGAAAGTAAGGATGAAATGGATCAAGGGGATTATGCCTAGCTAAGAGAAATGGGACACAGCTGAGCCAGGAACACTAAGAGGAATTAAGATTGGCTTGGGACAACATGCATAAAAGAAAGTTCCAGGAGAGTCCTAAGTTTTTAGGTAAGGGTTATTTTTTTTTTAATTTTTGAATTTTATTTTATTTTTATACAGCAAGTTATTAGTCATCAATTTTATACACATCAGTGTATATATGTCACTCCCAATCGCCCAGTTCAGCACACCACCACCCCCACCCCACTGCGGCTTTCCCCCCTTGGTGTCCATATGTTTGTTCTCTACATCTGTGTCTAAACTTCTGCCCTGCAAACTGGTTCATCTGTCCCATTTTTCCAGGTTCCACATACATGCGTTAATATACGATACTTGTTTTTCTCTTTCTGACTTACTTCACTTGGTATGGCAGTCTCTAGATCCATCCGTGTCTCAACAAATGACTTAATTTCATTCCTTTTTATGGCTGAGTAATATTCCAGTGTATATATGTACCACAACTTCTTTATCCATTCGTATGTCGATGGGCATTTAGGTTGCTTCCATGACCTGGCTATTGTAAACAGTGCTGCAATGAACATTGGGGTGCATGTGTCTTTCTGAATTATGGTTTTCTCTGGGTATATGCCCAGTAGTGGGATTGCTGGATCATATGGTAATTCTATTTTTAGTTTTTTAAGGAATCTCCATACTATTCTCCATAGTGGCTGTATCAATTTACATTCCCACCAACAATGCAAAAGGGTTCCCTTTTCTCCACACCCCCTCCAGCATTTGTTGTTTGTAGATTTTCTGATGATGCCCTTTCTAACTGGTGTGAGGGGATACCTCATTGTAGTTTTGATTTGCATTTCTCTAATAATTAGTGATGTTGAGAAGCTTTTCATGTGCTTCTTGGCCATCTGTACGTCTTCTTTGGAGAAATGTCTATTTAGGTCTTCTGCCCATTTTTGGATTAGCTTGTTTATTTGTTTAATATTGAGCTGCATGAGCTGTTTATATACTTTGGAGATTAATCCTTTGTCCGTTGATTTGTTTGCAAATATTTTCTCCCATTCTGAGGGTTGTCTTTTCGTCTTGTTTATGGTTTCCTTTGCTGTGCAAAAGCTTTGAAGTTTCATTAGGTCCCATTTGCTTATTTTTGTTTTTATTTCCATTACTCTAGGAGGTGGATCAAAAAAGATCTTGCTGTGATTTATGTCAAAGAGTTTCTTCCTATGTTTTCCTCTAAGAGTTTTATAGTGTCCGGTCTTACATTTAGGTCTCAAATCCATTTTGAGTTTATTTTTGTGCATGGTGTTAGGGAGTGTTCTAATTTCATGCTTTTACATGCAGCTGTCCAGTTTTCCCAGCACCACTTATTGAAGAGACTGTCTTTTCTCCATTGTATATCCGTGCCTCCTTTGTCATAGATTAGTTGACCATAGGTGCGTGGGTTTATCTCTGGGCTTTCTATCTTGTTCCATTGATCTATGTTTCTGTTTTTGTGCCAGTACCATATTGTCTTGATTACTGTAGCTTTGTAGTACAGTCTGAATTCAGGGAGTCTGATCCTCCAGCTCTGTTTTTCTCCCTCAGGACTGCTTTGGCTATTCAGGGTCTTTTTTGCCTCCATACAAATTGTAAGATTTTTTGTTCTAGTTCCGTAAAAAATGCCATTGGTAATTTGATAAGAATTGCATTGAATCTGTAGATTGCTTTGGGTAGTGTAGTCATTTTCACAATATTGTTTCTTCCAATCCAAGAACATGGTATATCTCTCCATCTGTTGGTATCATCTTTAATTTCTTTCATCAGTGTCGCATAGTTTTCTGCATACAGGTCTTTTGTCTCCCTAGGTAGGTTTATTCCTAGGTATTTTATTCTTTTTGTTGCAGTGGTAAATGGGAGTGTTTCCTTAATTTCTCTTTCAGATTTTTCATCGTTAGTGTACAGGAATGCAAGAGATTTCTGTGCATTAATTTTGTATCCTGCAACTTTACCAAATTCATTGATTAGCTCTAGTAGTTTTCTGGTGGCATTTTTAGGATTCTCTATGTATAGTATCATGTCATCTGTAAACAGTTACAGTTCTTCTTTTCCAAATTGTATTCCTTTTATTTCTTTTTCTTCTCTGATTGCCGTGGCTAGGACTTCCAAAACTCTGTTGAATAATAGTGGTGAGAGTGGACATCCTTGTCTTGTTCCTGATCTTAGAGGAAATGCTTTCAGTTTTTCACCATTGAGAATGATGTTTGCTGTGGGTCTGTCATATATGGCCTTTATTATGTTGAGGTAGGTTCCCTCTATGCCCACTTTCTGGAGAGTTTTATCATAAATGGTAAGGGTTATTTAAAAAATCAATACCCTTCAAATCAGAATAAAAGCATCTTCAACTTTAAAGGAGTGGGTCTTACCACCCTCTAAGTTACCCCTAGCTATGTTTAGAGCCCTGAATTCCATTTCCCTTCTTGTACTGGATAGTTCTATACATACGTTAGCTGAGATTGATTCACAGAAGACTGGGAAGAGCCACAATCCAGAGAAGACTAAAGGAAATCGAGCTAAGTTTGCTAATGAAAGGAAACAGTAGAAACTTTCCAAGTAAACTTTAAACGTCTGTGTAAAAAAATATGCCCCAGACAAGAGTGACCATTATGTCTGAGTATCCTGGTTTATTTATTTTGTCCTGATGTAATTATTAATAATGCTTCCTTTTACTCTCAAGTATCCTGATTTAAACAACCTATCCAGAAACAAAATTAATCAGAATCAACTGATCAGAGGCATTTGTTTAGAGCATAGATTCTTAGGTCTCATACGTGTGGAATCAGGATCTTTGGAGATCTACACAGACCTCCGCATGGTTAACAAGTACCCCAGGCAAATCTCATGCTCACTAATCTCAGAAAATCAGCACCTGTATTCCCAGTCATCACATAGTCATAGTTTACTGGTCTTCATGTCCCTTGCCCCAGCCCCTATGTGGCCACATGAATACACAGAGTTCAGAATTTCTGAGTGAAAAATAGAGGATCTAGAGTAGTGCTTTGTAAACTGTCTGTTGGAACTGCCCGCACCCCAGCATCAACAAGTGGAAAACTATACTTTGTAAAATGCAATAAAAATAAATTACTAGAAAAATGATCACATGCATAGATGTTGTGCCAATGTCAAGCTGCTATAAAAGTTTTTAAATGCTAACTCTCTGTATTTACTGCAGTTAGTAACAATTCGTGGACAGACATTGGTCCACGGACCATACTTTTGGGTAACACTGGTTTGGATAAACGTGGATTTGGGGGAACAAGAATAAGACTAGAGGGCTTCCCTGGCGGCGCAGTGGTTAAGAGTCCGCCTGCCGATGCAGGGGACATGGGTTTGTGCCCCGGTCTGGAAGGATCCCACATGCTGCGGAGCGGCTGGGCCCGTGAGCCATGGCCGCTGAGCCTGCGCGTCTGGAGCCTATGCTCTGCAACGGGAGAGGCCACAACAGTGAGAGGCCCACGTACCACAAAAAAAAAAAAAAAAAAAAAGAATAAGACTAGAATCAAAACTTAAATACTACGCATATACATGTCTCTAAGCCCAAGTTTGGAGATTTTATTATGTCTTATGTCTAATGTATACAAAAGATGATATTCAACTGGCTTCACTTCTCACTTCACAGTGGATGATAATCTAAACCCAAATCTCTGACAAGTTCATTTCAAACTGCCTTTAATGGCACACAGGATTTCATTAATAAGAAATACAACTTAAACACTTGGACTCTGAAGTTGTAGCCTCTAACATCTTATCCATGCTTTAAACTAAGAAGTATTTGAACTGTAACACAGAGGTTCAATTCTTGCATCCTTTCAAATTATAAATAAACCACTCACCACCACACATGGAAGTTTCCCTTCATTTCTGTGGCTGTGTGTTGCCTCTCTAAATACTCCATTTATAAAGCTGTCATCCTTCCAAAATCATGTCTTAGCACAATTTTTCAAATTTCAAAGAAAAGGTACTCAAGTGATTACAAGGCTAATAAGTAATTCCAGACATTTTATTTGTTCAAAAAATTAAATAGGCATTTTTAAATAAAAGAGTCAAAATGTCAGTAGTGTCAGAGCTCAAGTTACTACTTTATTGGTTTCTTCATATTGTCACTTGGGGTTCCTGGTTCCTTCATTTTTAATATAGGCATGTTATTTTATAAACTATAATCATTACCAACAAGAAAGTAGGGTTAACAGAGGGATTAAAGGGTCTCAAAACACGAGCATACAGTTAAAAACATTTTTTGACTATGAATCAAAAGGCCATTTATCCAGAAATGTGATCATTTAGGGGTTATAAAACTACAGTACTTCTTTTTAAGAGTAGAGGAGGTTCTTGTTACTCAAAGATGATTGGTGGGCTTCCCTGGTGGTGCAGTGGTTGGGAGTCCGCCTGCCGATGCAGGGGACACGGGTTCGTGCCCCGGTCCGGGAGGATCCCACATGCCGCAGAGCGGCTGGGCCCGTAAGCCATGGCCGCTGAGCCTTCGCATCCGGAGCCCATGATCCGCAACGGGAGAGGCCACAACGGCGAGAGGCCCGCGTACAGCCAAAAAAAAAAAAAAAAAAGATGATTGGTGATAGAAAAGGCCACTTTAAGTGTATCCACATTAAAAAAAACAAAACAAAACAGTCATTCTAACAGGTCTGAGGTGATATCTTGCTATGATTTTAATTTGCATTTCCCTGATGATTAGTGATGTTGAGCACCTTTTCATGTACCTGTTGGCCATCTGTAATGTCTCCTTTGGGAAAATGTCTATTCAGTTCCTCTTTCCATTTTTAAATTGGATTGTTTGGGTTTTTTGCTATTGAGTTGTATGAGTTTATTATATACTTTGGATATTAACCTCTTATCAGACATATGATTTATAAATACTTTCTCCCATTCTGTAGGTTGCCTTTTCACTTGGTTGATGGTTTCTTTTTCTCTGCAGAAGTTTTTTAGTTTGATGTAGTCCCAGTTATTTTTGCTTTTGATGTCATACCCCCAAAATTGTCACCAAGACCAATGTCAAACAGCTTTTTCCCTATGTTTCCTTCTAGGAGTTTTACAGTTTCAGGTCTTATGTTTAAGTCTTTAATCCATTTTGAGTTAATTTTTGTGAGTGGTCTAATTTCATTCTTCTGCACTGTAGTTATACAGCTTTCCCAACACCACTTATTGAAAAGATTATCCTTTCCCTCATTGAATATTCTTGGCTCCCTTGTCAAATATTAGTTGACTGTATATGTGAGGGTTTATTTCTGAGCTCTTGATTCTGTTCCATTGGCCTGTGTGTCTGTTTTTATTTTATGCCAATACCATACCGTTTTGACTACTAGAGGTTTGCAGTATAGTTTGAAATCAGGACGTATGATGCCTCAAACTTTGTTCTTCTTTCTCCAGATTGCTTTGGTTATTCAGGGTCTTTTGTGGCTCCACACAAACTTTAGGATTGTTTTTTCTATTTCTGTGAAAAAAACCATTGGCTTTTTTTTTTTTTTTTTTTTTGCGGTATGAGGGCCTCTCACTGTTGTGGCCTCTCCCGTTGTGGGGCACAGGCTCCGGACGCGCAGGTTCAGTGGCCATGGTTCATGGGCCCAGCCGCTCCGCGGCATGTGGGATCTTCCCGGACCGGGGCACGAACCCATGCCCCTGCATCGGCAGGCGGACTCTCAACCACTGTGCCACCAGGGAAGCCCAAAACCATTGGCATTTTGATAGGAATTGGATTGAATCTCCAGACAACTTTGGGTAGTATAGACATTTTAAAAATATTAATTCTTCTGATCTATGAATATAGGATGTCTTTCCATTTGTTTATGTCTTCTTCAATTTCATCAAAATCTTGTAGTTTTCAGTGTACAGATCTTTCACCTCCTTGATTAAATTTATTCCTAAGTATTTTATTGTTTTTGATGTTATTGTAAATGGAATTGTTTTATTTCTTTTTCAGATATTGCATTGTTAGTGTATAGCAACACAAGTTATTTCTGTATGTTGATTTTGTATCCTCAAACAACTGAATTTGTTTATTAGTTCTAACAGTTTGTTTGTTTTTTGTTTTGGTGGAGTCTTTAGGATTTTCTCTATGTAAGACCATGTCATCTGCAAACTAAGACAATTTTACATCTTACTTTCTGACCTGGATTGATTGATTTTCTTACCTGATTGCTCTGGCTAGGACTTCAAGTACTATGTTGAATAAGAAAGGTGAGAGTAAGCACCCTTATTTTACTCCTGATCTTAGACGAAAAGCTTTCAACCTTTCATTGATGAATATGATGTTGGCTGTGGGCTGGTCATATATGGCTTTTATTAAGTTGAGGTATGTTCCTTCTATATGCAATTTGTTGGGTGTATTTATCAAGAAAAGATGCTGTATTTTGTCAAATGCTTTTTTTGCATCTATTGAGATGATCATATGATTTTTATCTTTTATCCCATTAATGTGATGTATATCACATTTGTTGATTTGCATATGTTGAATTACCCTTGCATCCTAGGGATAAATATCACTTGATTGTGGTGAATGATCTTTCTAACATGCTGTTAATTAGGTTTGCTAATATTTTGTTGAGAAGTTTTGCATCTCTATTCATCAGGGATATTGGTCTGCAGTTTTCTTTTCTTATAGTTTCCTTATCTGGCCTTTGTATCAGAGTAATGCTGGCCTCAAAAAAAATGAGTTTGGGAGCATTCCCTCCCCCTCAATTTTTTGGAAGAGTTTGAGAAGGATTGGTATGAATTCTTTTTTTAAATGTTTGATAGATTTCACCAATGAAACCATCTGGTCTTGGGCTTTTCTTTGTTGGGAGGTTTTAGATTACTGATTCAGTCTCCTTATTTGTTATTGGTCTGTTCAGAGTTTTCCACTTCTTCATAATTCAGCCTTCATAAGTTAAATGTGTCTAGAAATTTATCCATTTCTTCTAGGCTACCCAATTTGTAGTGGATAATTGTTCACAGTAGTCTCTTATAATCCTTTATATTTCTGTGGCATCAGTTGTAATGTCTCCTTTTTTCATTTCTTATTTATTTGTCTTTTCTCTTTTATTCTCAGTCTAAAGTCTGTCAATTATGTTAATCATTTCAAAAACCAATTCTTAATTCTGTTAATCTTTTCTATTGTTTTCCTGGTCCCTATTTCACTTACTTCTACTCTTATCTTTGTTATTTCAGTGGTGAAAGCTGCTGGGTTATCTGTTGAGCTGGTTGCCATGAACCTCATTCACGCCCACTGCATACCTGCCATGGTAGCCCCTTCATTCTACTCAATTCTCTGCTCAAATGTTACTTCTTCAGAGAGCTCTTCCCTATTTTATCCAAACAAAACAAAACAAAACAAAACCTCTTCCCTAGACACTGATCAGAGAAAAGGTTTGGTTCTTCATCAATTTCTAATTAAGTACTTTGAGGTATATATTATGTATACACCATTGTTGAGACATATAGAAACTAAGTCTGAGCCAGATATCAACTGTTGAATTCGACAATTATGCCACCAAATGTTCATTTCAGATATGGTAAACTCCTGCTCAACCTTTCATCCTAAAATTCTTTCCTCCTCAAAGTTTAGTCTGGGGATCAAAAATATCAGAATCACCCAGGAGCTTGTTAGAAGTGCAGGATACCTGGCCTAACTCAGATATATTGAAATCAGAATCTGCATTTTAACAAGATGTTCAGGTGCACATTAAGAAGCACTACTATAATTTACTGATTTTTAACTCCAATTGTACATTAGCATAACCTAGGAAGTTTCTGAAAATATAATGCCCTCATCCATTTCTAGAAATCTGGATTCAACTGGTTTTAGATTAGTGTCCCAGAAACTGGTAGTTTCAAAAAGCTCTCCAGGTAATCCTAACATGTAGCCTAATGTGCAGATTGAGAACCAATGTTCTAAGTTAAATGATAAATGCATTTTTTCCTAATTTCATATCATTCTAAATTCTTGTCTTTTTCTCAATTCATTCTGCTTAACTCTAGAGCTACACTGTCTAATAAGGTAGCTACTAGCCACATGTGGCCATTTAGACTTAAATTTAAATTAATCAAAATTAAATAAAATTTAAAATTTAGTTCCTCAGTTGCACTGACCACATTTCAATGCTCAATAACCTCATGTGCTCAGTGACTGCCATATTGGAGAGCATAAATACACAACATTTCTATCAGTTCAGAAAGTTATATTGAACAGCACTGCTCTTTAGTATTTATTCAAAAAATGAAACAGCATTAACAAGTTAATCTGAGCAAGCAACTAGTGCAGTGAGCAATAAATAAATAAATAAATGCACCATTCAAATGGGAAAGTAACGTGTAAGATTCAAAAAGCAGTTAAAATTAATGAAACTTAAGAATGATCCAAGAATAAAAGAGTATTTGGGCTAAATGCAGACCAAAAGTTGGCATTTTTATAATTGGTGCTCTAGGCTATCTGTGCAACAAATTTTCTTTTAGTGCTCCAAAATCAAACTAGTTTAAAGAAAAAAGTTTTAAGAAATTTGAAAAACATTTCAAAAATTAGAAAATTGGGGGGGGATACCCTACATAAATTTTCATTAATAGCACATATTAAACTAAAAGCAGATTGCTACATGTTTAGCACGACTGCATTAATAAGGCTAGGGGTAGCAAAATGTGTTAGGTAACCTTTCCAATTCTGAGCCACTATGAATAATGTTGCTATGAACATTCTTCTATCTGTCTTATGGTGGATGTAAGCACCCGTTTTACCCAGGATTGGGAATGCAAGGTTAGGGGGGTAGGCATAGGTTTCATCAAACAGTTCACTGAAGTCTTATACCATTTTAGCCACACCAGCAAGGTGTGAGGGTTCCAGTTACTCCTTGTCAACACTTAGTATTGGTCACTTTTAAATTTTACTCCATTATAGTGAGTGTCTACTTCTCTTTGTGGTTCTAATTTACATTTCATTGGTGAATAGTGATGCTGAGCACGCTTCCACTTGTTTACTGGCTATCTTCCTTTTGGGACATGCCTAATCAACCAATTTTTTGTCCATTTAACAATTTATTCAGGGGCCTTCCCTGGTGGCGCAGTGGTTGAGAGTCTGCCTGCTGATGCGGGGGACACGGGTTCGTGCCCCAGTCAGGGAGGATCCCACGTGCCGCGGAGCGGCTGGGCCCGTGAGCCATGGCCGCTGAGCCAGTGCGTCCGGAGCCTGTGCTCCGCAACGGGAGAGGCCACAATGGTGAGAGGCCCGTGTACGGCAAAAAAAAAAAAAATTCTTCAGTATATTTTTTCCATTGACTGATAAAAGTTCTTATATATTCTGAGTATGTCCTTTATCAGATATATGCTTTTTTTCTTAATCATCTTTACATAGCATACAATTCAATGAATTTTGACAATCATTACAACAGAACTGACTGTGTAACAATTCTAGGAGAACGCTAGGAGAGAGGAAAGAACAGAAATGAAACTGATAAAAATAAAGTATATAATATGTAAGACAAACTAGAAAAGATCTTTTGGAATACAAAGGAAAAGGACAAATATGAAAATGGTGAGAGACAATGACATACAGAGAATAGAGGATGGAGAGCCAAAATAAGAGGTTAATGATATTCCTGAAAAACTAAACTAGAAAAAATGTAACAGGAAAAATACTCAAAACAAATTAGAAAACTTTTCTGAGCTATATAGAAAGGTTTGCTTAAACACACTGAATCATTGCATTTCAGGAAAAACTAATCAAGAGGCACATTCTTGAAAAAATTCTGAATTATAAGGATAAAGAAGAAACTTAAATCATGATGGTCTACAGTTTTTTTTTCTAGAATATTAGATTTCTAACATCACTGGAATATGTGTAGAACTCTAAGGAGAAAAGGTTGTAACTTGTAAGTTTTGTACTCAGCCAAATACTTTATATTATCTGTGAAGGTCACAGAATGACATTCAGAAAATCAAAGGGACTCAGAAAATATATCACCTACAGAGCCTTCTTGAAAGAAAATTACCTCAACACTTACTGTAGGTAATGTTGTGTTTTCTTGATTTGAATACTGGCTACACAAGTATGTTTCCTTTGTGAAAATTTATCAAGCTGTACAGTTAGGATCTGTGCACTTTTGTATATTATACGTCAGTAATTTTTTAAAAACCTTTTTAATGCAAAAACACTTGAGCCTAGCTGACCCCAGTCAGAGTTGAATTAAAATTAAGGAAAAAACTGCAAAAGTCATGATACCAAAGATTTTCAAGTCTAGCTTTATTCACTTTGAACCCCAGACTCAGAAGTCTAGGTTGATTTCAGGAAGATTATGTAACTCAGAGATCAAATTTCCACTCATGTGCAAATTCTATGTTTCAGTTCCTTCCCAGTCCTAAGAAATGTGTTTCTAGAATGATTTTTTCATGCCGCTGTTAAAATAGAATCATTCTTGACATGGTTGATGACCACATCCAAATCACATTTTGGACACTTTGCAAGGAACATTACAAAACAAAATATTTGTCTTTACCTCACCTCTCTCCTCAAAAACAGAAGGATAGTAAGTAATAAAACAAACTATTTTCATTAACAAGTAACTCAAATAATGATTTTCTGTATTCTTTAAAAATTCATATAGCGAGTGCCCAGTCTATCAATGTTTCAGCAGGGAAATACTGCCCGATATCAGTCTGCACCTTCAGCTGAGACATTTTGGCATTCTAGTCAGTATGAGAAGCCAAGAGAAGACGGGAAAGGAGGCACAAGGTGCTCTCTTTCACTCTCTAAGTCTGGAATGTTCTTTAAAGACCTCTTTTCAAAGCATTTTCTTCTCCTGAGCTGCTGTTCCCCACAGGGAGGCCAGAGCCATGGTATTTTGTCTCAAAAAGCAAGAGGGAAGAAGAGCCAATGGAAACGCTGATGTCCTTGGTCCACTGATAATATTAAAATATAAGGTATCGTGAAAACTCAGCTGTCAGGGACCCTGAGGGAGCGAGTCAATTTGAACAGACAATGGAATGCTTTGTCTATTTTTTTCCCTCTCTATTTTTTTCCCCCATAAGATACTGATCATAAATATACATATATGTACATACACACGTAAAATTTTAAAAATAAAAGGCATATTTATGAATCTAAAATTCACACAGAATTAAAGAAGTCACTTTTAAAGGTTAGGATACAAAAAACTCATAGGTGATGAGTAATATGCCAAATACCTTTTATTTAAAATTGACAAGTGGTCCAGTGTTTAACTCTGTTTAAAAATAAATCTAAATAAATAAATAAATAAATAAATCCATACGATATGATCTAAATTGTGACTAAATAATGCATTAGAAAAGGCAATAAGGAAATATACCCAAGTATTAGTGCTAGGTAACAAGATTCTAATTATCTTATTCTTCCGACTTGCCTATTTTTAAACTTTCTCTGATTACCCTGTATCACTTTTATAATCAGAAAAAAAGTATATAAGAAGTCAGTATACAATTATTTTGTACACTATATGATCATAATGATATTCTTTTAATTGAACAATAAAAATTGGAAGAAAAGGATGAAAGTATAAGCAAGAGTGTTTGGACTACAGACAGTTTTTTTTTTTTCCTATCTGCTCTGCCCTACATTTTTCCAAGTTTTTATAAAAAACTTTATTAAAAGAAAAGTAACAGATGCCAAGGGCAAAAAGAAAGGCAATCCCACTGGCAATAACTTTCCTTATGTTAATCCGTTTTATACATAAATAAGACTTCTCTCAAATCAGCAGAGCTATACCCCAAACTGACTCTTACCAGCAACATTAAAATTTAAGTTACACCTATAAGCAACCAAGAGTTACTAAGATGACAAAGAGGAAATTCTGTGGCTTATGCTTCAAAACACACAAAGGCACTGTGGTTAGCAGAAGGCAGACCCCACAAGATGCCTGGTCCATGGTATACACACACCTTCTCCCAGTTACTCCATCAATCATCTAGGTACTGCTGGAAGGAAGTCTGCAAGCATAATTAAGGTCCCATATTAGATGACCTTAAAATAGGGAGACTGTCCAGGTGCACCTGACCTAATCACAGAAGACCCTTTAATCTGGATTTAGAGGTCAGATATAGGAGTTCAGAGAGCTGAAGCATGAGAGGGATTTGATGTGCAATTTCTCCATTGTTAGCTTGAAGATAGAGCAGGCCACGGAGCAAGGAATGAAGGCAGACTCTAGGAGCTGGGAGTGGCCCCCAGCTAAAAATAAGGACTTCACTCCTACCACCACAAGGAACTGCCAGCAACCTGAATGTGCTAAAGATCAGATTCTTCCCCCAGCCTCCACATGTAAACTCAGCCTGGTAGGCACCTTGATTTCAGCCTTTGAGCCCTGAGAAGTCTATGCCATGAATCTACCTCTGACCCACAAAACTAGGAGCTAAAAAAACGTTGTTTTAAGCCACTAAGTTTGTGGTAATTTGTTACACAGCAATAGAAAACTAATACTGAATTCTTGAAGTCAAAGTTTTTTCCTAAAGCCGTTCAACAATTACAAATATACTTTTATACACATAAGAAACTAACACCAGCAGCCTCTCAGAATCAAAACAGAAGTCCCAACTTATAACTGTACTATGACTCATAAAACAGATGAAGTGAACCAAACCAAACCACAACATGCATCACAGACTATCTAAGCTCAAATTCTTTTTAATACCAGATACTTCAGATCCATGTTTCAAGATAAGACCTCAGGCAAACTAATTTAACAGTAACTCTGCATAGACACTAGATCTGATCTATCACTAGAACTTCATGAGTTCTAGCAACTCATCTAGTCTACAAATTCTAACTAGTCCTTGCCCAGATTACAAACTTCCACCCTAAAATGCAACAATAGTCCTTCATCTAACAAGAGTATCCAATGAGTAGCCTTCCTAACTGACACCCCCTATAGAGAAGATCCCTATTTCCTCTAGTTCTCTGCTTGTTGCAGCAAGTTAAACAAACCTAACTTTTTTTTCTTTAACTATAAATAAATCCTTCAGCTGACCTTGTTTCTAGGGAGACCCATGACTTTGTAACAGTGTGCACATATGAGGCCACTTGATTTCCACCTGCTCAAGGCCACTCTGCCTACTAGAGTGAGTTACCTGATCTTCAATAATTTTCTCAAGCACTTCAGGGTTAAGGTGATACGGTGGGTCCTCTGACTTTCAGTCTTATCAGATTGTTCTGTTCAGGAGTGAAATCTGGCTTCTACCTAATTAACAGCATTCCTATCATCTGTCTGCTTGTTCAGTATCTTGAGTGTCATTCATCTATAAGAGGAAGCCCATAGGCAGAGGACAGACTAGGACCTAATAAGTATATTTTCCAGCCAGCCCCAAAGGCTGACAAGTTCAGAAGGTCTCATTAGACCAGTATCTTTAGGCAAACTCTGCATTGGGTCAGTTTTTCTAAAACTTCCTAAGGACCTTCCTTAGTCCTTACAATCCTGAGAAGTGTTTTGCTTAGTTCTGTCTAGCTGGGGCTGAGGCTCTGATCGGCCCTCAATTGATGACGGCTTATCTTTGGTGTCACTTCATGTCTTCTGGAGACATATGGTTGCAAAAGTGCCACCCTTAACAATCGTTGCAGGTCACATGGTGTTTTCTCAACCTGAATCTCTGTCTCCTCTGTGCCTCCTCTATCTGCTTCCTTCACATTTTCAGATTATGAATATACTCAATAAACGGCATAATTTCACCAAGGAAAAATTTCAAATTACAAATGGCCTCTTGGGGACTTTTTTTTTTTTAATTTATTTTTGGCTGCACTGGGCCTTTGTTGCTGCGCGTGGGCTTTCTCTAGTTGTGGCGAATGGGGGGCTACTCTTCATTGCGGTTCACGGGCTTCTCTTGATGCGGAGCACGGGCTCTAGGCGCATGGGCTTCAGTAGTTGTGGCTTGGGGCTCTAGAGTGCAGTCTCAGTAGTTGTGGCACACGGGCTCAGTAGTTGTGTCTCACGGGCTCTTAAGCACAGGCTCAGTAGTTGTGGCACACGGGCTTAGTTGCTCCGCAGCATGTGGGATCTTCTCACACCAGGGCTTGAACCTATGTCCCCTGCATTGGCAGGTGGATTCTTTTTTTTTTCTTCAATACGCGGGCCTCTCACTGCTGTGGCCTCTCCCGTTGCGGAGCACAGGCTCAGGACGCGCAGGCTCAGCGGCCATGGCTCATGGGCCCAGCCGCTCCGCAGCATGTGGGATCTTCCCAGACCAGGGCACGAACCCATGTCCCCTGCCTCGGCAGGCGGACTCTCAACAACTGCGCCACCAGGGAAGCCCTGGCAGGTGGATTCTTAACCACTGTGCCACCAGGGAAGTCCTCTTGGGGAACTTTTAACATGAACAAAGTTGTTTATTTGAGAGGCACCTTAAAACAAGATAGGAAACAGAATTCTAAATACCCAGTGGTCTGCATTCTTTAATATGAGGAGGCTTCCAAATGCAATTCAAATTCTAAAAGTGCCTCCCTGAAAGACTTCCCAAACACCAGGAAAAAAGAACATTTATTGAAGAAATCAGGCTTATGTAGCCTTCCCCGATCTCTAGCAATTAGTCCCTATTTTGATGTGCCTAGGAGATACAAAACCTGGAAAAGACTAATTGGCCTCACCCTAAAGAGAATTTAGAGATTAATTAATGCTTAAGAAACAAGGAAAGCCCTTACAATTTGTAACTCTCTGGAAGTTATAAGATTACTCATTTCTAACGCCCTCAGAATTTCCCTCTCATTCAACCTTTAACTCTTTTTTTTTTTTTTTTTGCGGTACACGGGCCTCTCACTGTTGTGGCCTCTCCCGTTGCGGAGCACAGGCTCTGGACGCACAGGCTTCGTGGCCATGGCTCACGGGCCCAGCTGCTCCACGGCATGTGGGATCTTCCCAGACCGGGGCACAAACACGTGTCCCCTGCATCGGCAGGCGGACTCTCAACCACTGCACCACCAGGGAAGCCCTTAACTCTTTTTTTATATATACATATATTTTAATATTAATTTATTTGGCTGTGTCAGATTTTAGTTGCGGCAGGCGGCATGTGGGGTTTTTCATTGAGGCATGCGGGTTTCTCTCTACTCGTGGCGCACGGGCTCAGTAGTTGCAGCTCGCGGGTATAGTTGCCCTGTGGCATGTGGGATCCCAGGTCCTCGACCAGGGATTGAACCCGTGTCCCCTGCATTGGAAGGCGGATTCCTAACCACTGGACCATGGGGAAGTCCCTCAACTTTTAACTCTTAACAATGTCTTCTGTTATTGATTTTGAATGAATGTAAAAGAATGTGTGTGAAGACAGGGGAATGTGAATGTATGGTATCAGATGTGCTTTTGCTCAACTAGAAATAGAGAGAATAATTTGGTCTTCAAATAAGAAATGTCTGTCTCACCACAAGAAAGAAATGGTAATTATATGGTGTTACACATTGTTAGCTAATGCTATTGTGGTAATCATTTTGCAAAATATATCAAATCAACACATTGTACACCTTAAACTCACACAATGTTATATGTCAATTATACCTCAATAAAGCTGGGGGAAAAAAGAGAAATTTCTGGTCGTGCCAAAATGTGACAGAATATAGTGAAAGACAAATGAGACAGCATACCATAAGGGTAGACAGTATGAGAATTAGTATACTTTATTTGTCTGGGTTTGTAGTAGCTACAAAAACCAAACCAGAACAAACCAAACAAAAAAAAACCTTTGAAGGGAGAAAGAAAATACGTTAAAATTTCTGACAAAACTGGTCAGATGTGAGGGATTTTTCATAAGGAATAATGGCTTATAAATCCTTTTAATGCAAATTCTTTCATGAATAATAAACAGAGTAAAACTAGAATTTGATTTTCTTTCTGTTAAAAGAGCAAAGTTATTCTGTGCCCAGGGAAGACATTCCTTAAATCATCAAAATATTCTATTAACTCTGTGCTTTTTCACAAACTCATAAATCTTCTTTTTTTAAGTTCCTTACTTTTGGAAACAAGTTGACATTCCTAATAAACAGTCACTTATTGTTGTGCTTTTAAAGATACTGCCTGTAACTACTTCTCACCTTTGGATAGTCACAGCTAATATTTTGTCACATAACAATTCTCTTTGATTTTGTTTTTCTCCAAATTCAGAATAATAAAACTGTGAAGATGTTTCTCACACCTACAATATCTTTGGGTTTACACTAAATGACCATTAGGTTACACAAAGACTTGATCCTTTACCTTATTAAAAATATTTTTGAAGGATTACAGAAATTATTAGCTCTGTTTGGCATTCTCCAACTTTTAGCTAACTCAAACTACTGTGAGAGCTCTTTGCTTTATTAAAATGGGGTAAAAGGAAAAAAAAACTAATGAATGAAAAGAGTACAGCCTTCCTAAGGCAATCATGTGTAAGTAAAATGTGTTAAAAGTAGATATGCTTCAATGTTTGTACATCTTTCAGGTTAAAGATACATTTATATACAAAGACTGACACAATAGCTGTCTACAAAAAGATTTTATCTCTAGGTTTAAATAAGCTTGTATTGGTGAAATTCTTAATACATTTTATAGGATAAATCAAAGGCCTGGAGATGTGTCAATGTCCTCTGTTCAGAACATATTCTTACTTTCAGAATAATCAATGACTGACTCCTTATAAAACTGATTATGTACTTTAACAGAAGATTCCACTCTCTTCCATTCTGATAAGGCTGGTTAATAATAATAAATTAACTAAAACCTACAGACTCAACATCAACAAGTAGTTTCTGCTTCTTCCTTACATTCACCTAAAGCTCCCAGTGATAATCTAAAGATCAAGAATTGAGCCTTGTGGAGACATGTCAAAAGAACTTCTGTTAAGGTATGTATCATGTACTTGTAACTATTAACACTACGGAGAAAAAATTAATTATGTGTATTACTGACATCATTGCTATGGCCAGACACTGTGTCTGAGCTAGGATTTCCAGAATTGTTTTGGTCCAAAAGCAGAAGATAATGTGAATAGACCATTTACGGCCAAGATCAACAGAACACAATCTCTCAGACGCCAGAAGCCACTGATTACCATGCAGTTTCCATGATTTTGCCCTTTATTCTTTTGGCTATTTCTTCTCTCTCTGCTGGTTCAAGATTCTAGACTGTCAATAAACACCCTGCCCTTTATTCCTAGTACTACCAAGACCTTTATCCTTGATAATCACCAAATGCAAGACTAATTCTTCAGACACAGGCAAAGGTGAATAATCCATATCCAAATTAAAGGGGAAAAAATGATTTGGTTACCAAAGGAAGATCCAAATAGATATGGGATATATGGGACATTATTTGAAACTTTAATAATAATTCTTGTTTGAGGTTTTGTCTGCTACAGATGCCATGTGTGTGATCGCCAGAGCCTTAAATGCTGCAGTCAGCCATTATCATGCCAGGTGATTCAAAAAACAATCATCTAGGGCTTCCCTGGTGGCGCAGTGGTTGGGAGTCTGCCTGCCAATGCAGGGGACACGTGTTCGTGCCCCGGTCCGGGAAGATCCCACATGCCGCAGAGCGGCTGGGCCCGTGAGCCATGGCCGCTGAGCCTGCGCGTCCGGAGCCTGTGCTCCGCAACGGGAGAGGCCACAACAGTGAGAGGCCCGTGTACAGCAAAACAAAAACAAAAAACAAAAACAAAACAAAAAAAACAATCATCTAGGGCTTCCCTGGTGGTGCAGTGGTTGAGAGTCCGCCTGTCGATGCAGGGGACACGGGTTTGCGCCCCGGTCCGGGAAGATCCCACATGCCGTGGAGCGGCTAGGCCTGTGAGCCATGGCCGCTGAGCCTGCGCGTCCGGAGCCTGTGCTCCGCAACGGGAGAGGCCACAACAGTGAGAGGCCTGCGCGTACCGCAAAAAAAAAAAACCCAATCATCTAAGAAAAAGAAAAAAATGGCTTGGTGCTTACAGAGGTCAAAATTACTACCATCAAAAGCTTGATAAACACTCACAGCCTATCTAACAAAGATACAGATCTTGATTGATCACTTACCCTAAATGGTAAATCCCCCAGCTTAGTTAACAAATGATCAGAAGCAAAGAGTAAAAATTGAAACAGAAACTACAAATTGCTCCCAAACGCTCAGAAAAACACTATGACTTAAAAGTCAGATAGGGCTTTCCTGGTGGCACAGGGCTTAAGAATCCGCCTGCCAATGCAGAGGACATGGGTTCAAGCCCTGGTCCAGGAAGATCCCACGTGCCGCGGAGCAACTAAGCCCGTGCACCGCAACTACTGAGCCTGTGCTCTAGAGCCTGCGAGCCACAACTACTGAAGCCCACATATCTAGAGCCCATGCTCCACAACAAGAGAAGCCACTACAGTGAGAAGCCCTCGCGCCGCAACTAAAGAAAGCCCGCAGCAATGAAGACCCAGCACAGCCAAAAAAAAAAAAAAAAGTCAGCGTGAACCAAACCAAACCACAATATGCATTACAGACTATCTAAGTTCTAACTTTTTTTTTTTAACATCGGCTCATTATGTTCCAGTACCACAGACAAACTGATCTGACAGTAACTCCTCAGGGACTCAGTTGTACCAAAGATAAAACCATTGACCATTCCAGCAATTCACCTAAATTACATATTCTAGCCAGTCCCTGCCCAGACTACTAACTTCCACCCTAAAATCACTCTATGACCAGTCTCAGTTCCTAAAACCCTGTAGAGCCTCTTTTCTAACTCCTTCCTTCTGAGATGCCCCACAGTTATTCTAGTATATGTTATTCCTTGCTGCAACAAGCTAAATGTAACTTATTTTTCTTAAGATACAGATGTGTTCCTGGTGGTCGGCTTTAACATCCCCAAGGCAGGGAACTGGTGGCCCAGAGTCAGGGAATAGAAGAAGACTTTTTGCTACACACCTTTTAAAATTTTATACCATATTATTTATTCAAAAAATAAATAAAATTAGAATTTAGAAATGTATATAACTATTATAAATGAATTAATCAAGAGAAATACTACCAATATCCAATTTGGCTGCAACTCACCTAGGAATCAGAGTATTGCTGGATGTCAAAGAGGAAAATTCACCATCTGTTTCTACAAGGCTAGAAAGATTACTGACTTTTTGGGGCGGGGGGCGCGGATGCCATGCCGCATGGCTTGCGGGATCTTAGTTCCCCGACCAGGGATTGAACCCAGGCCCAGGCAGTGAAAGCACCGAGTCCTAACCACTGGACAGCCAGGGAATTCCCAAAGATTACTGACCATTAATGGATCATCAATACATCATCAACAGATCTTTGTGTCCAAACTCAAAATCTCTTCCTGTTTGGAAGTTAAATCTAAATCAGCCAGCAGTTAGAGGTGATAATTTGCTTTGTATTTAATGTGAATAAATTTTTATTATACTATGCATTTATTAAAATCAAGCTTAAAGACCTTTAACCTGCCATTAAATAGCCTCATAAATGGAGTTATGCTTGATAAATATGGCTCATACAGTGCTGTAAATAAAATGAAGGTTTTCAAGCTATTTTAAAACTTTTTTAACATTCTCAAAGAATTTACAAAAATAGAAAGAACAGTATAATGAATACTATAGTATTAATGTTCAACCTTCTGCTAATCTTCAAGCTACTCTTTATTTCTCTACATCGAAGAAACTATATACTCAATGCAGAAGAATTTTTTTAATAGCAGATACAAACTACTATACATAAAATAGATAAGCAATAAGGATTTACTGTAGGGCTTCCCTGGTAGCACAGTAGTTAAGAATCCACCTGCCAATGCAGGGGACACGGGCTTGATCCCTGGTCCAGGAAGATCCCACATGCTGCGGAGCAACTAAGCCCATGCGCGACAACTACTGAGCCTGCGCTCTACAGCCCGCGAGCCACAACTACTGAGCCCACGTGCCACAGCTACTGAAGCCCATGCGCCTAGAGCCTGTGCTCCGCAACAAGAGAAGCCACCGCAATGAGAAGCCCTTGCACTGCAACGAAGAGTAGCCCTGCTCGCCACAACTAGAGAAAGCCCACGCACAGCAACGAAGACCCAACACAGCCAAAAATAAAATAAATAAAATTTTTTTAAAAAATAAGGATTTACTGTATAGCACAGGGAACTATATTTAATCTTATAATAACGTATAATGGAAAACAATATAAAAATATAAATATATTATATATAACTGAATCACTTTGCTAGACACCTGAAACTAACAAAATATTGTAAATCAACTATACTTCAATTTAAAAATTTTTTTAAAACTGCACAAAAAACAATAACTACCATAAAAACAAAAACAAATTTCTTAGAATGCCATCAACCAAAGATAACCACTGTTAAAATTCTGGTGTGTATCTTAAAATTTTTAATATTGAAATATATTATTTTATAATCAGTTGTAGTATACAATCTAGTAATCTGTCTTTTGGAAAATATTCCAGAATCCTTCAATGGTAATCTGTCTTTTGAATTTTGTATTACACTACTAAAATTTTCTCACACCAACAAACATTATTCTACAATATAATTCTCAAAGTTTGCATCATGGAAATAATATAATTCACCTAATTAATCTGCTATTATTAAACATTGCAGTTATTCTTATTTATTTTTGCTATTATGAATAATGTGGGAACAAATATCTTTGTCCATACATCTATAATCTCACATGTTCACTGGCCATTTGAATTTATTCATTTATAAATTATCTATACACATCATATCGCTTGTTCATTTCTTTTGTCCTTCTGTGTGATTTGCAGTTCTTTAGTAAGTATAAAAGATGACTAAAAATACATCCATGTATTGAAGCTAGCCATAAAGTGCAAATATTTTATCCCTAAAGCATACTTTTAAAAGGAGGCATTTCAACTCTAGGCAATATTTCAAAGTAAATTGTATCCTTCTAAAGCAAACTACTAATCCCTAGTTCAGAGGGAGTCTCTATTTCCTTCTTTCAGGTTTTCAATTCAATTTTGCAGTAGTCTATCAACCTGCAATCTTGTTTTAGCCAAAGTAAGTCATCTGCACTAAATCCTGTGTTAATTTTAGGGTACAGCTTCCATAACTTCTTTTTTAAAAATAAGCTTTATTGAGGTACTTAGGTACAATAAACTGTATCCACTGAAGTGTACAATTTGATAAAATTTGACTTCTCTATTTGTCAAACCACAACTACGATCAAGATATAAAACATTTCTATTACTCCTGAAGAATCCTGTCCTCTGCCTCCAGCACCAGGCAACCACTGATCTGTCAGTACACATAAATTTGCACTTTCTAGTTTTATATGAATGGAACTGTCCAGTGTATAGTCTTTTGTGTCTGGTGTTTTGTTTTTTTTTGTGTGTGTGTGTGTCACGCGGGCCTGTCACTGTTTTGGCCTCTCCCGTTGCGGAGCACAGGCTCCAGACGCGCAGGCCCAGCGGCCACGGCTCACGGGCCCAGCTGCTCCGCGGCATGTGGGATCTTCCCGGACCGGGGTACGAACCCATGTCCCCTGCATCGGCAGGCGGACTCTCAACCACTGCGCCACCAGGGAAGCCCGTGTCTGGTGTTTTTCATAAGCATAATGATTTTGTCATTCACCTGTGCTATTGCATATATCAGTAGTTTATATCTTTTTATTGCTGAGTAGTACTCCATTGTGAGGATATACCATATGGTTATCCATTTACCTGTTGAATATTTCCTGGTTTTGGCTATTATGACTAAAGCTGCTATAAACATTTGTGTATAAATCTTATTTTCATTTCTCTTGGGTAAATACCTAGGGGTGGAAAGCCAGGGATGTATGACAGGTGTATAATTAACATATGAGGAGACTGTCAAGCAATTTTCCCAAGTAGTTTTACAACTTTACATTCCCACCAGCAGTGCCTGAGAGTTCCAGTCACTCCACATCCTTGTTAAAACTTGTTAACTGTCTTTTTAATTTCAGCCATTCTAATGGGTGTGTAGCGGTAGTTCATTGTGGGTTTTTTTTTTAATTTTTATTTATTTATTTGTTTTTGGCTGTGTTGGGTCTTTGTTGCTGCGCATGGGCTTTCTCTAGTTGCAGTGAGCGGGGGCTACTCTTCGTTGAGGTGTGCAGGCTTCTCATTGCAGTGGCTTCTCTTGTTGCGGAGCACGGGCTCTAGGCGCGCAGGCTTCAGTAGTTGTGGCTCGCGGGCTCTAGAGTGCAGGCTCAGTAGTTGTGGCGCACGGGCTTAGTTGATCCGCGGCATGTGGGATCTTCCTGGACCAGGGCTCGAACCCGTGTCCCCTGCATTGGCAGGCGGATTCTTAACCACTGCGCCACCAGGGAAGCCCTCATTGTGGTTTTAATTTGTACTTCCCTAATAGTTAATGATGTCGAATATCCTCTTTTATGCTACTAGCTATTTGTTATATCTTCATTTGGGACTTGTCTGTTCAAATCTTTTGTCCATTTTAAAATTCTGCTGGTTGGCTTATTAGTGAATTGTAAGTTCTTTATATATTCTTGACACAAGTCCTTTGTAAGACACATAGAGTGTGAATATTTTCTCCCAGTCCATGGCTTGTCTTTTCATTCTCTTAACAAAACATATTTAGAAGAACAAAAGATTTTAATTTTGACGATGTCCAATTATCAGTTTTTATAGTTCATGCTTTTTGTGACTTAAGAAAAGTCTGTCCACCCCAAGGTCACAAAGATTTCTTCTATGTTTTCTTCTAGAAGTTTATAAAAATGGTAACGTTTAGCTTTTACATTTAAGTCTATAATGCATTATTAATTAAGTTTTGTGTAGGGTATGTGTCAGATTTCACTTTTTTCCATATGGATAGCCAGCTGTTCCAACACCATTTGTTGTAAAGTTTTTCTTTTCACTGCTGAATTGCTTTGTCAAAAATCAAGTGACCATTTATGTGTGGGTCTATTTCTGGACTCTACTCCTTTCCATTTATCTATAAGTCTATCCTTTTAGCTTTACCACACTGTCTTGATTACTGTAGCTTTATAGTGAGTCCTGAAACCAGGTAATATGAGTTCTTCAACCTCGTTCTTCCCTTTTAAAATTGGTTTACTTACTATTTACAGTAGCCAAGTCATGGAAGCAACCTAAACGTCCATCAACAGATGAATGGATAAAGATATGGTACATGCACGTGCACACACACACACACACACATACACACACACACATGATGGAATACTACTCAGCTATGAAAAAGAATGAAATAATGCCATTTGCAGCAACATGAATGGACGTAGAGATAATCATACTAAGTGAAGTCAGAAAGAGAAAGACAAATGTCATATGATATCACTTATATGTGGAAACTAAAATATGATACAAATGAATTTATTTACAAAACAGAAGCAGACACACAGACAGACAATAAACTTAGGGTTACAAAAGTGGGAAGGGGGGGATAAATTAGGAGTTTGGGAATAGCAGATACAAACTACTATGTATAAAACAGATAAACAATAAGGTCCTACTGTATAGCACAGGGAACTATACTCAAAATCTTGTAATATGGGTTTCCCTGGTGGTGCCAGTGGTTGAGAGTCCATCTGCCGATGCAGGGGACATGGGTTCGTGCCCTGGTCCGGGAAGATCCCACATGCCGTGGAGCGGCCGGGCCCGGGAGCCATGGCCGCTGAGCCTGCGCGTCCGGAGCCTGTGCTCCGCAACGGGAGAGGCCGCAACAGTGAGAGGCCCACGTACGGCAAAAAAAAAAAAAAAATCTTGTAATAAACCATAATAGAAAAGAATATAAAAAAGAATATATAGATAATATATATGTATAACTGAATAACTTTGCTGTACACCAGAAACTAAATTGTAACTCAACTATAATTAAAAATTAAGAAAAAAATTTCAATTGTCCTCCCCCTACAAAAAAATAATAAAACAAAATAATTGGTTTGCTTTTCTCAGCCTTTTTTATTTTCATATAAATTTTAGAATCAGCTTACCAATTGCTATTAAAAAATCCTTTTAGGGGATTTCCCTGGTGGCGCAGTAGTTAACAATCCGCCTGCCAATGTAGGGGACACGGGTTCGATCCCAGGTCTGGGAAGATTCCCACATGCCACGAAGCAACTTAGCCTGTGCGCCACAACTACTGAGCTCTGCGCTCCAGAGGCCGCAAGCCACAACTACGAAGCCCGCGGGCCTAGAGGCCGTGCTCTGCAACAAGAGAAGCCACTGCAATGAGAAGCCTGTGCACCGCAACGAAGAGTAGCCCCTGCTCACCGCAACTAGAGAAAGCCCATGCGCAGCAACGAAGACCGAATGCAGCCAAAAATAAAAAAATAAACTTATTTTTTTTAAAAAAATCCTTTTAGTATTTTGATTGAGATTGCATTGTATCTATAAATCAGTTTGGGGAACTGACATCTTAACTATATTGTATGGTCTGATTCATGAACATAATACAACTCTCCCTATATTTAGGTTTTAAATTTCTCCTAGCAACGTCCTGTGGTTTTCAATGAAGAGATCTGACATATTTTTGTCAAATTTATTCCTAAGTATTTTACGTTTTTTGGTTGATATTCTAAGTAAAATTTTTAAAAATTTCATTTATGAATTGTTTGCTGATGGTATATAAAAATGCAATTCATTTTTGTATATTCACTTTGTTTCCCTTGACCTTGCTAAATTCAATTACTAATGATTATTTTGTAGATTCCTTTGTATTTTCTATATAAACAATCTCGCAGTTTGCAAATGAGACGGTTTTACTTCTTTTCAATCTGTGTGCATTTTAGTTTAATTTCTTGCCTTATTTCAATAGCTAGGACTATTAGTTAGAATGCTGAACAGAAGTGGCAAGATAGGCCATTCTTATATTATTCCTAACCTTAGGGGAAAGACATCCAATAGTTTACCATTAAGTATGACATTGGCTATAGGTTTTTCATAGATGATCATCAGTTAAGGAAGTTTCCCCTATTCCTAGTTTTCTAGAGGTATGTTTGTTTAAATCATGAATGGGGTGTTGAATTTTTGTCAAAGTTTTTCTGAATTTATTGAAGTAATCATATACATTTTCTCCTTTATTGTTAATATGTAGATTATATTCATTGATTTTCAAATGTTAACACAACTTTGCATTCCTGGGATAAACACTACTTGGTAATAATGTGTTATTCTTCTTATTAATAAATTTGCTAATACAAGTTAGCTAAAGTCTCTGATGCTAAATTATTTATGTTGTGCTAAGTTGTCCAAAGCATCTAAAAAACGCTTTTTAATATAGGTTTCAGATTTCAACTTTCGTAACTGGAGTCGCAATAATACTAGCGACCATAATGTTTATTGGTTGTGTGCTAACTACACAACAGGCATTGCTAAGGGCTTTACATACATAGTCTCATCTAACCTAATAACACTCTATGAAGTATTACTATCCCCATTTGACAGATGTGGAAACCAAGGTTTAGGGAAGTTAGAAACTGTGTCCAAAATCTCACAACTAGTAACTGGAGGAGCTGGAATTTGACCCCAGGTCAACTGATTCCAAGATTAAGTTCTTTTGCTATAGTGCTTCACCAAATAATCTGTAATACTTTTTCTTAACACATAAATCAAAGTAAAATAAGACAGGTTAGAATGAAAATAATCTCTCTGAGAAGCCACTAAAATTTAAGTTCAAATGAGAACTACATAGACATTAGACAAATAACATTCATACACAAGGTATGAGCAAAAGCAAAAGAATTTTTCACAATCCAGGATTTTACACAATTCTAGATTTTACGGAATTCATGGTTATACAATGTTACTAACTGAAAAATAAAACATTCAATACCTGGATAGATCTAAGTTCCTATATCTAGCCTTCCTAAAATCCTGGATAATAGTGATACTTGTTAAAACCTGAAGTTCTGAAAGCTATAGCAGACAAAGAACTGGAAGGGTTCTTTGAGGAAAATTCAAAAATACTAGGGAGGTAATTATATTCTAAGTTAAATAATTCAATATTTATCTGGCATCTACTACATGCTCATACTGTGTAGGTAAGGTATAGCTTATATAATTTTAACATATGGAGTCTACCTTAAAGAAATTTATGTTCTATTTAAGTAGACAAAATAATTCATATAAAACAAGATGTAATATCAACACAGAACAGTTAAGCAATACACTGTACGGTACAGACTGTATGGAAGATTATAAAGGGGATTATCAGTAGATGGCTACAGAAATCATGGAAGGGCATCAGAAAGTTGAAATTTGAGCTGGATCTTCTGGAAGTTACAAAGCCACTTTCTCATTTTTGGGTATTTGTTATAGAAGCACTCCACTCTTGGCACCAAAATAAAATTAAATAGAAGGTATAGTAAAAGGGAGAAAAGAGGAAATTCCAGACACATGTAATATACTACATGTATACAAATTTTAATGAAATATTTCAAAAAATAATTTTACATAAAATGATATAGGAAATAATACAAATAGTACAAACACCCATGTACCTACCATGTAGATTTAAAATATTAAGTTTGTCATATCTGTTTCAAATATTTTTCAAGAACTAAAATGTTACAGATATAATTGAAGAGAACCTTCATCCTTTTCCTTCATCCCAGGGGTAATTAGTACCTTTAAGTACTTGTGTATCCTTCCCACATGTATATAATTTTTTGTTATAAATATATCTATACACAATATTAAAATTTTTACATATGTGGTGTCATACTGTGTAACCATTTTTAAAATTTTTATTTATTATTTATTTTTGGCTGTGTTGGGTCTTTGTTGCTGCACACGGGCTTTCTTTTTTTTTTTTTGCGTTACGCGGGCCTCTCACCGTTGTGGCCTCTCCCGTTGCGGAGCACAAGCTCCGGACGCGCAAGCTCAGTGGCCATGGCTCACGGGCCCAGCCGCTCTGCGGCATGTGGGATCTTCCCGGACCGGGGCACAAACCCGTGTCCCCTGCCTCGGCAGGCGGACTCTCAACCACTGCGCCACCAGGGAAGCCCCGGGCTTTCTTTAGTTGCCGCGAGTGGGGGCTACTCTTCGTTGCGGTGCGCAGGCTTCTCATTGCCATGGCTTCTCTTGCTGCAGAGCACGGGCTCTAGGCGAGCGGGCTCAGTAGTTGTGGCTCACGGGCTCTAGAGCACAGGCTCAGTAGTTGTAGCACACGGGCTTAGTTGCTCCGTGGCATGTGGGATCTTCCCGGACCAGGGCTCGAACCCGTGTCACCAGCATTGACAGGCAGCTTCTTAACCTCTGCACCACCAGGGAAGTCCCTGTGTATCCTTTTGTAACTTGCATTTTTATATTCAACATTGCTTGCCAGATTTATCTGGAATGAGGCCAAGGTACCCATGTTTTCTTCATGTTTTTTTTAAGCTCCACAGGTGATTCTGGTTGGTAACCAGAGTTCAGAATCATCATTCTAAGTCTATATATATTTAGCCAAGAAAGTTTTCAGTGTTTCCAAACTGCTAACACATTTTAACCTAGTTTTTACCATGAGTCAGTTGCTGTTAGACTACCTGTATTGCAATAAAGATTACTTTACAATGCTTCCAACTCAGAAGCAAAAACCCTAATCAAATTAGGTTTGCACATGATTCAAAACAATAACCAAACTATAAAAATGAGTTTCTGAAGGGGATGGGTGTGGCTACAAAGGGGTAGTAACACAAGAGTCTTGTGGTGATGATACAGTTGAGTATCTTGATTGTGGTGGTAGTTATACACATGTGAAATTGCACAGAGCTACACACACACACACACACACACACACACACAAGTCCATGTATAACTGGTGAAACTTGAATAAGCTATCTGGATAGTGCCAATGTCAATTTCTTGATTTTTGTATAGTACTGTGGTAGTGTGGGATACTGACATTGTGGAACAGACCTAGGGGAGGATGTATAGGACCTTCCTGTACCTTTCTCTGCAATATCCTGTGAATCTATAATTATCAAAATAAAAATTTAATAAATTTTTAAAACTAAGTTCCTAAAGTACACTGAAGAAATTCTGCAGCCTTTCCATGGTCAAATTCAATTCAATTCAGTATACTGCTTCAATATACATCCAATACATAAATGACACATATTTTCATACACCTAACATCTGATGCAGAACTGCATTAAAGAGAAAGACCACATTGGTGACAACCACTTTAATCCTACAGTAAGTATAAAAGATAACCCTTAAAAGTTATTGGCCTATAAGCTATTATTTTTAGATTACTGTGTGGTCTTATCCTCACGGGACACTAGGATTTACCTAAATAGCTGTCTCTGTTCACTCCAAATAACCCTGCTTTCATTCCTATTTTAAGCCAGCAAGCCTGCCCTACTTTTGCAGACTTATTTCCTAATCTACTCACCTGCGTTTCCAATCATGAACCAGTTAAACACTGCTTAAGAGGTTATATTAGATATTATTAGTGAAAGTCATATGTACCTTTCAGGTCCTTTCATAACTGATCAGAACAAATAATTTTATTTCAATAATCTGAAATAGCTCTTTCAGATTATTCCCTCTGTTCTTTGATAGTCACAGAACTCACTAGTCTGACAGAAACAATAACTTTATAGTGATCATATGTGTTCAATAAAACAATGCACAATAGTAAAAAACAACTAACTTGCTTTCATGAATAAATCCACCAATTACCGTTATTACTCTGGCCATTCATTAAAACTATCTTATTTTATTTTTAAACTTCCACAAAGCCTTAGGTCACAAGAATAAAATGTACCTAGGCATACACACAAAAAAACACAAATTAAGTCTTACCTCTTTAGGCCACTGATCAAACATTAAAGTTTAAACCTGAAAGGATTATCAATTTATAGAGTGAAGGAGCAAACATTTCTTACAAGATATAGTCTACGGTTTAGTCATCTGCTCTTCCCGGTGGTTATTAGTCATAGGAAGCTCCAGAGTTCTAATTTTCTGTCGCATTTTTGGGAAGTTATCATATGCTATACTGAGTACTTTTCAAGACAGTATTTAAGCTTCTGAGTATAACCACAAATGTGTTGCTTGTAGTGGGAACTCATCAAATATCTGTTTCTGAATACATGATTTCCAAAATTCTATCTATACTATAGAAAAGGAAATGTTCACCATTTTTATTAAGGATTTTATGTTTACGTCCTTTCAAAAGCTAAGGAGATTAAGGTTGGAAAATATAAAATATAACACTGTTAAACTATCATTGCACATATGCCACTTAAAGTCAAACAGACCTGCTGTCAGATCTCACCAAGATTCAAGAAGAATTCATTTAATAAAGAACAGCTAACATTTATTAAGCACCCACTATGGGCACTATGCTAAGCACTCTACATAATATTGTACAATATGAAATACAATCTTTAAATTCTGAGGTAGGTACTGTAATCTCCCATTTTAAACTTGAAGCAAGGAAAACAAATGACAAAAGTCACACAACTAGTAATTAGCAGCGCCTGTGCTCTTTCCTACACCGTCTTCAATAAAATAAGCTTCTTATGCTTTCACTTAAACAATTACTAAGCGCCTATGTGCTAGGCACTGTATTCAACATTAAGAACACACAGTTCTTGGACTTCTTTGGAGGTCCAGTGGTTAAGACTCCACGCTTCCAATGCAGGGAGCGTGGGTTTGATCCCTGGTGGGGGAACTAAGATCCCACACACCCCACAGTGCGGCCAGATAAATAAAATAAAATAAAAATATTTAAAGAAATTTGTAAAGCAATAAGACTGCTCATGGGAGCACATGGGAGGCAATATCTAATTCTTCTTCTGATGATGATAGCAGCTAACATGTACTGAGCACTTACTATGTGCCTGTCACTGTACTTTGTGGAGTTTATTTCATCCTTACAACTATCCTGCAAGCTAAGTTTTATTATCCCTCTCCCTCAAATAGGGAAACGGAGGTAAAACAAAGTTAAGTGATTTGTCCAAGGTCACACAGATACCAAAAAGAGGCAGAATTTGAATCCAGCTTCACCTGACTTCAAAGCCCATGTTCTAAAACCATTACTCATACAACCTCCTAGTAAAGGGGAAAAAGCTTCTCAGATGTCCTCTTGGCTAAATCTTGAAAGATAGATAGGAGCTAGTCAAGTTGGGGGACAAGATTCTTCAGAGAAGTAAGGCAAAGAGCCCATTCACAGATACAACATGACATGGCATTCTGGGGAACCACAAGAAGTAGGAAAGTAGGTTTGGGAATGGGGGTGTGAAACGAGGAGGAATTAACACAAGGTTAGAGGTTTAGCACGAAGGAACTTCTACATCAACAAAGTTAGAGTTTATCCTACGGGCTGGAAACGTTCATGAAGGATTTCAAGCACAAGAATGATCCTTTACATTATCCAAAGATCATGATGGCAGCATGGAGATTAGATTAAAGAGCCCTAGCAAGTGGCTACTGCAATAATACAAGCAAGAAGTAAGAGAGGGAGATGAAGCAGAAGTTTATGCAGAAACCAGAAGTCCACAGAACTGATTCTGGTAGAACGGGATATGAAGTGAAAGGGATAGGAGAGTCTGGCCTGACTCCCAGGCTTGTCATGTGAGCCAGTGACTAAATGGGTAAGTGGTATGATTAACAGGGATGGGAAATATACTTAGGAAATCCTTTCCATCTTCTCTCCTTATTAGTGCTTTTTAATATTTATTTTATCCCTCTACCGCCTTACTCACTTGAATCTCTCCAAAAAACAAGAACAAGTCTGTCACCATATCTGTTTGGGTAATGTTTGCATTTTCCATAATTTTGGATTACATTTATAAGCCAACTAAGCCTCAGTTGTTTGTTTGTTTTTAACATATAGCCATCAAAATAATCTTGCTATCTCCTAAATGGGATCACTGTCAACTGATCACTGATAGATTTCAGCTATTCCTCTTCCTTCTCCTTTGCTTCATTTAACCTCTTCCCATTCTCTGACACTTCTAGTTTAACCACCCTCTCAAGTCCTTAGTCAAGTATACTTGCTTTCTCCATCCTTACTTCTGCATGTTCTTCCAAGACCCATCATGTAGCTGCAACAACCTCTTTTCCTACTAAGCAAGTTGCCTTCACGCCACATCAGCTATAATATACTTTAAAACTCATGTTCTTCTCTTTAGCTTGCCTTCACTAAGACACCACTGAATCCTCAAATATGATAGTGCCTTTCCTGAGTCTGGTTATGTGAGGCATTTCTTAACTGTACTCCTTTTTCTCTCAACTTTATATTTTGAAAAACTGAAATCCTATCAGAAAGTGAAAGAATAGTAAAATGAATATCCATTTGCTCTTTACCCATATTCACCATGGTAAACATTTTGCCACTTTTGCTTTCTCTCTTAACAAGTACATTTTTTTTTTCCTGAACCATTTGAAAACAAATTGCAGACATCATGACATTTCAACCTAAATACTTCATCAGGTATTACCTAAGAATAAGAACATTCTCCTTTATAACCACAATACCATATCACACACCCAAGACATTTCCCATTGATATACTATATCTAATATATACTCCATATTCAAATTTCCCCAGTTGTCCCCAAAATGTCCTCTATGACTTTTTTTATTTTCCCAATCCAGGCTTGGCACTGTACTTGACTGTCATTTCTCTTTCATCTTCTCTCATCAAGAATAGTCCTCTTGCCTTTTGAATTTTTCATCACTTTGACATTTTTTTAAGTAAAATTAAAAATGTAGCTCTGCAATACCATTAGCCACATTTCAACTGATCAGTAGTCACATTTGACTAGTGCCTACTCTATTGGACAGTGTGGAGAACACTGTTGCCATTGTTATAAGATCTATTGGACAGCCACAGAATTCTACCATTAAAATTGATGTTTACTGTTATCACTTTGACACTTTTGAAGAGTTCAGACCATTTGTCTTGTAGAAAGTCCCATAAACTGGATTTGTCTTATCATTTACTATAACTAGATACAAGTTAAACATTTTTAGCAAGGATTCCATTGGCAATTCTTGAATGAATTCTTAAATTATCTCCTAGTGTTTACTTCATTCAGAATTTCACTCTCTTGGGCTGACATTGTCTAGACACTGCACAAAAACATCATGAATTCTTAGTATTCAATAAATCTAATAATGATCACCAAAGATACACATTCCCTTGACCAGCTAATATAGCATATTTTTCTGTCACCCAGTCTAGAGAGCCTAATTACCAAGTTATACCCTCTTCTAATAATAAACAAAGACTCAAGAAACTAAAAGATTTCATGATAAAAATCTAGTTTGCCAACAAAATAAAACTGAATATAGGAAACTAAAAGTTCTCTCTGCATACATCTGAATAATTAGGTAGACTATAAAGATAACTAAGTCAGATATCACTTAGGTTAGGTTGAAATTTTTAGACCTCAGTTTTGCAATTTCAAATGAAGCTAAAATTTAACATGAAAACTTAAAACAGAGTGTTATATTCTATTAATGATTGCACCAAAGGATGAAAAGATTAAAAGACACCTCTTTATTGTCATTAGTAGCAGCAAAGCTCTGAAATGACCACAAATATGAGAATTAGCTGAATAATTCTCTCTCTCATAGACGTATGTCTAAAAATTAGCTTTTCCCCAAAATGTCACTTTAATGGAAAAATACTCTATTATCAAATACTGCTTAGGAAAAGTGTTTTAATTAATTCTTTTTAAAAAAATTTTATTGACGTATAGTTGATTTACAATGTTGTGTTTAATTTCTGCTGTACAGCAAAGTGACTCAGTTATACATATACATATTCTTTTTCATATTCTTTTCCATTATAGTTTATCACAGGATATTGAATATAGTCCCCTGTGTTAAATAATTCTTTAATTCACTTTAAGTAATGAGTCCTTAGCACTTGTCTCTCCAATAATCCGATAGCTTTTTTTTTTTTAATTTTACAGTAAAATGTGATAATGTTACTTTACGGAAGAAAGCTTTATTACCAAATGTCTGATATACATAAGGCTTCAATCACAACCATTATCACACGGGTAAAAAAGAACACCTTATTCCTGCTTGGAAAAAAAAAAATTAAGTGTTTAAATTAAGATGTCCTTTCTGAGGTTTGAGACTTTCACTCAGAGGTGTGAATCTCAAAAAGCATCAATTTCCAGTGTTTAAATATTATAGTTTGTACAATGAGATATCATCTCACACCAGTCAGAATGGCCATCATCAAAAAATCTAGAAACAATAAATGCTGGAGAGAGTGTGGAGAAAAGGGAACCCTCTTGCACTGTTGGTGGGAATGTAAATTGATACAGCCACTATGGAGAACAGTATGGAGGTTCCTTAAAAAACTGCAAATAGAACTACCATACGACCCAGCAATCCCACTACTGGGCATATACCCTGAGAAAACCATAATTCAAAAAGAGTCATGCACCACAATGTTCGCTGCAGCTCTATTTACAATAGCCAGGACATGGAACCAATCTAAGTGTCCATCAACAGATGAATGGATAAAGAAGATGTGGCACATACATACAATGGAATATTACTCAGCCATAAAAAGAAACGAAATTGAGTTGTTTGTAGTGAGGTGGATGGACCTAGAGTCTGTCATACAGAGTGAAGTAAGTCAGAAAGAGAAAAACAAATACCGTATGCTAACACATATATATGGAATCTAAAAAAAAAAAAAAAGGTCATGAAGAACCTAGGGGCAGGACAGGAATAAAGACACAGACCTACTAGAGAATGGACTTGAGGACACGGGGAGAGGGAAGGGTAAGGTGGGACAAAGTAAGAGAGTGGCATGGACATATATACACTACCAAATGTAAATCCGATAGCTAGTGGGAAGCAGCCGCATAGCACAGAGAGACCAGCTCGGTGCTCTGTGACCACCTAGAGGGGTGAGATAGGGAGGGTGGGAGGGAGGGAGCTGCAAGAGGGAAGAGATACAGGGATATATGTGTATGTATAGCTGATTCACTTTCTTATAAAGCAGAAACTAACACACCATTGTAAAGCAATTATACTCCAATAAAGATGTAAAAAAAAAAAAAAAGAGAGAAATGTATAGACCAAAAAAAATTAAAAAATAAATATTATAGTTTGGCAGTTGTTAATTACAATGGTAAACTAAGTACAACTTAAATAATGTTAACAAATTCAACAGATGTGTGCTATATGACTTGCTCACATCGAAAATTTATACTTGAAAATGTTTCTTCTGGGTTGGCATTGTATCAAATGACTGAAAATATAAAGGACCAAAATATGAATACAGGGCTTCCCTGGTGGCGCAGTGGTTAAGAGTCCGCCTGCCGATGCAGGGGACACGGGTTCGTGCCCCGGTCCGGGAAGATCCCACATGCCGCGGAGCGGCTAGGCCCATGAGCCATGGCCGCTGAGCCTGCGTGTCTGGAGCCTGTGCTCCGCAATGGGAGAGGCCACAACAGTGAGAGGCCCGCGTACCGAGAAAAAAAAAAAAAAAAAATGAATACAAGCACTTTCAAATCATTTTCATGCTGATTGAAACCAATATGAAAGAATTTAGGTAAAATTACAATATTTATGTTAAAATAATATGAGATATTTGAATAATAAAAGGTTTAATATATGTCATCCATTTTCCTTTTAATTTAAAATATACCAGTAGATGGAAATACAGTTGACCCTTGAATAAAGAGGTGGTTAGAGGTGCTAACCTTCCACACAATAGAAAATCCAAGTACTTCTTACAATCAGCCCTCTGTATATACACGGGTGGTTCCCCCATACCTAAAGTTCCTCCCTATGCGTGGTTCCACATCCTTAGATTCAACCATCCTCAGATCATGTAGTACTGTAGTATTTACTATTGAAAAAATATCCACGTATAAATGGGCCCACAGTTCAAACCTGTATTGTTCAAGGGTCAACTGTATTGAAAAGTATTAATGAAAGTATAGTAATGAAAAGTATTAAGAGTAGTTTCTGGAAGGAAGGAATATGAAGCCTTTGTTTTCTTCCCTTTTGCCTTTCAAATTTTATAATTAGCAGGGTTAAGCTTACATTTAAAAGAAAAAAAAATTTTTTTAATCCTTGGTAAATCCATTCTCATAATATGAAAAATGGAGAGAGGGGACAGAGGGGAAATAAATGAGGTATAGGTACCAGAGACTGAAATGGGGTTCAGGATATACTTGTGGAAATAGCCATTTCTGTCCATACTACTCTAAGTAAAATTTTTTAAGAAAGCTATAGCCACACTATTCCCACTGCCAGGATATCAAAGAACCAGCAGCCTTCAATGCTGTGCTACAAATGGCAGTACATTCTACATTTGAATTCCAAGAGAATGGGAGAACTCTATCAGTATCCTCCTGAAAAGAAGTCTGGAGCTTCCCTAGTGGTGCAATGGTTAAGAATCCCCCTGCCAATGCAGGGAACATGGGTTTGAGCCCTGGCCCGGGAAGTTCCCGCATGCCGCGCGCAGAGCAACTAAGCCCGTGCGCCACAACTACCAAGCCCGCGAGCCACAACTACTGAGCCAGCGTGCCTAGAGTCCGTGCTCCGCAACAAGAGAAGCCACCGCAATGAGATGCCCGCGTACCACAACAAAGAGTAGCCCCCGCTCACCACAACTAGAGAAAGCCCACGCACAGCAACAAAGACCCAACACAGCCAAAAATAAATAAATAAAATAAATTTATTTTTAAAATAAATAAAAATAAAGTGCACATACATTTGTAAGTTGAGAAGGCGTACTGAACTGCTTTCTTGAAAAACTCCACTAAGTGGCAGAATACCTATTGAATATTGGTTGCTGTATTTTGCTGTTTGTCATTAAAACTTATCTGTCCATATTCTAGAAAATATTTATATTTTAATAAAGAAGATAGATCGCAGTCAGATGTTTCCATTCTTGAAAGAAAACGGAAAGGTAATATAAATCATAACAAAGTCAAGGATATAAACAAAGAGTAAGAGGGGTGTGAACATTGCTGTTTCATATATAGACAACTAAGCATAGACTGTGGGCATCCGTCTAACCCTTGGGAAGCTAAATTGAGAGTACCATTTCTTTCTTTTTCTTTACCTCTTTTTTGAGAACTTCCAGTTGTACAGTGTTTAACATGTGGGGATCAAATGTATCTATACTTTAAGATATTCTAAATATGGATAATTTCTAACCTAGGAAAACATGTAGTTTAAGTAAGTGAAAAGTTCAGGAAAATTTTTTTCTTGTAATCCTTCATTTGGCATTTGATTTATTAATTGAAAGTTTTATTTTAATACTTATTAAAAGTATCTGCTTTATAATATATAGAAAATAGCCACAAGAAAAAATAGAAAATTACTATATTTTATCTTGTTCTACCACTCTTTGTCTAGTAGTATGTGTACATGTATGTTCTAATGTATCATAATTTTTCATTTTCATTTAAAAATCTAATGTCCCCAATTCTATTCAGTTTTAAACTATAACAACTTTAACTTCGTATTTTGTAAAGGGCTAAAAGTATGATTTAAACTACAGATGGATATTATATTTTAAACCTAAATGAAAGATAATGTAAATAATAAGCATAGATCTGATTTGAATAAAGATTTTTAAATAGTAAAAATAAATAAAGTGCACAATTCAATGATTAAAAAAAAAAAAAAGAAGAAGTCTGACTTCTGTTAAAACCCCTTCGGCCACCAAAGAGCAAACTCAGACAATGGATTCTCTATATTTGTTATGTAATGCCTAGTGAAATTTCCTTGCTGTTTCTGAAAAGATTCAGCTTACAGGAATAAACTTTTTATAAAAATCACTGTCAAAGAAAAAAAATTCCTTCAAACAGGAAAAGAAACTTGGAAACCAGAAAAAAAAATCAAGCTGAAAGATTTTCAAAATGCAGTTATCTGGGTTTCTCGTTTTCTGCTCCAGATACGAGTAGTGTTGCCCCCAGTGTATATGGACTGTTCTGGAGGCTCATACAAATTTTAATTTTTAAAACAAAGAAGCAGCAAATGAGGACCAATTGGGAATACATTACAGATGGCTCTCCATAAACATTTAATAAATGAGTGAAATCATAAGAATGTTTATATTTTTAAACACAAAATAAATACCTTCAACTGCTAGAGAAGAAACCAGCTGCCAGAGAAGTACCAGACAGACTGTATTATTGGTTTGTATGCTGTTATCCATGGGATTCCACCCAGATATCCTTTATATTGTAGAAGAGGTATTTTCCTGACTGGGAACAGTTTCCTAACTTATAATTTCATATGCTTTCCGATTCTGATATTTTTTGAATGTTAATGATTTCTCTATTATCCACTTATGAAGCAGCTGATTTATTCTCACACTACTATCATGTTTCATAATACTACCTTGTCTTAAGCTTTTCACATCCATTATGTCATTTGCGTGGCTGAGATGCTTGACAAAGAAGGTATTATTAACCCTATTTTGCAGATGAGATTATTGAAGCAAAAAAAGAGAGAGTTTAAGTAAAAAGGCAAGGTTAAAAAAAAAAGGCAAGGTCACAAGTAAGCCCGAGAAGTAGGAGTAAAACCTCCAATCTAGTCCTTCATTTTAGGAAGGCTGCTATTTAAAAGACACAAAATACAAATCACTCCCACCCACCCACTCTTCTCCAAGATTTGCTCAAGCAAAACAATTAAGCAGAATTTAAAGTTAACAGGAAATGACAAAACCAAGAATAACTGGGGTGTGGTCTCACCTCTGAAAAAGATTTCCAGCTGTGAATAAATGCAAACAACTCTGGCCAGAAAAGATAATATTAGATCAGGATTTAGAACCCAGTACAGTACAACCGGACCTTAGCTATATATACAGTGACACCTTACTTTCTTAGAATAAACCTCAATATTTCAAACTCAGGAAAACCCAGGAAAAAAAAGCAACGTAAGTCACCAGGAAGCCAAAATTGCTGTGTTCAAGTTCTTATACTAAAGTTTTTATATATGAGACAAATCCACCCATTCTAAGGGCTTGAAATCATTTATGTTTCATTTTTTTAAGGGTAATCTTATAATAACATGCAGTAATTTATAAAATTTCACCAAAAAACAAATTTAAATCATATAGACTATGAGGGTATTCACTTAACTGTGGGCATGCCTAGCAATAAGCCAGCACCTGCATTTTAGCTACATATTGTTTTACTTTCCTTCTATATTTAAGGGTCTGAAAGGGTCATTTAAAAATTTCCTTGATATCTTACGGCACGTTATGGTAGAAATTACATACTACAATGGCGATCAGAATTTGAGATTCACGAAGGTCTGAGGACTACCACCACTAAGCTTCACTCAGATCCTATTTATTCTGACTTGACACACTATTCTGGTTTATCTGGTTTCCCTGCCTACTTCAGCTTAGAAGTGGCAGATTAGAAGGGCATATTTTGACAGATAGAGAGCAGTACTGCAGCAGATAAACTAAGAACAGACAAAAGCACTAAACTGGTATAGCAGTGAGGAGTCATTTCAGCACAGGAGGAAACTGCCAACACCCTTATACAGCAGAATGCACCGGCCATATTAACTGCATAGGACAGAAATTAATGTACATAATGATGACCTTGATTTATCAAAAAAGATTATGTTTAGTAGATTCTGAATCTTAAGAGAGGGTTATATACTCTTCATGGGTTATATACTATAAAGACTGACATTAAAATGGTCAAAAGAATTTAGCAGTTAAAGGGCTGTCAGTTCTATGAACAATTCTCTTAAATCCCTAATGATACCACACAAATGCTGAGTAGATAAATCTCAAAAACCTCATTACATTTAGTAAATATTATACAGTGTAGATAATTAACATTTATGATCAACACTTATGATGATGACTTTTTTGGGGGGAAAACTACATTACACACTAAAATTACATACTGCAGGCAATCAACATTTATGATGCTTAATTTTTTAGGGGAAAAAAAACACCTAAGTTATAAACTAAAATTCTCTCCCTTCATTGAACATTCAATAATTTTTCTCCACTTAAAAAAAAAGTTTTCTTGTCACCAATCCTGGTTTCCTTTCTCCTTCTAATTACCAGAATGAAAAAATAAAAGTATTTTAATAGTTTTCCCCACTTACAATTAACCCCTTTATTCAGAGGTCACTAACACACCTGGTCTCGGTATATTCCCTTCTTACAAAATAGTGCTTTCAAACCGAGTATTAAAACTCAGAAGAGTTGTACTTGTCTTATGTCTGAACAAAAGAGGCACATAAATTAGTGGTTATATTTAAACCACTATTCTTAGTTTAAGGGCAGAAACAACTACAATGTAAAACCCTGTATGTATTAGTAAGGAACACTTTAGTTTATTTTGGACATCTGAAACAGGGAACATCATTCTCCAAGTCTCTATGGCCAAAAGGAAAATAAAACACCAAAAATCATGTCAAGAGATCTGTAGATCCCTTTCAAATATCACAATATGAATTTATTTGCATTTATTTCACTATATTGTTTCTTTTACTAACAGCAGTGACTTGTGATGATCTGAAGAAAGTGGGCTAAAAGGTACGTGGTATCCATCCTTAAAAAAAGGGTGGGGAAGAGGCAAGAAAGATCTGATCCTACAGAAGAGGAGCGGCAGAAAGATCCGACCTGGAAGGGTCTACTCAACTCCCTACCCACATCACCCTAGATGGTTTCCCCCAGGTAAGAGCCTAGAAAAGAGGAATCGTTTCTTTTTAAAAATATGTGGATCCAGACTCTTTGGGGGTGGTGGGAGAAGAAATCGCCACCCTGCCTGGAAATCCGACACTACGGGAGATAAATAAGCAATCTCCAGCTAGCTACTGGTCCAGGTGCAACAGAAAACGCCCGGCGCCCCCGCGGGGGAGCCCCGGTGGAGATCCCGGCCTCCCGTCTCCCACACCCCCTCCAGGTCCTCCTCTGGGATGGGCGCCGCCAGGGATCCCGCCGCCCTCCTGCCTCCTGTCCTCGGCTCCCTCCCTCCGGCCCCGAGCCTTCGCCCGGCCGAGGGCCGTTTCCCGCTGGTCGACTGGAAGGCCCGGCCCGCTTGGCACCTTTGATGACGCGTTCGGTGGTGGAGAGGTGGAGGTTCCTCCCGGACATGGTCCCCTCGGCCTCCTCCCGGTCCAGGAGACCGCCAGACGTGCGCCTCCGCCTTCGCCTCCAGCGGTCTCGGCTCCCCGGGGCCGGTCAGTCAGCCGTGCCCCGGCCCGGCTCCTCAGGGCGGCCCAGGCACCAGAAGGAGGCGGCCGCGGCAGCCCAGCCTCGAACCCCACGGACAGGATGCGGGCCCTCCGGCCGCTCCCTCCTGAGGCGCGGAGTCGCGAGCGCCCGCGACCGCAGTTGAGGGAGGCAACCCCAGCGGCCGCGGCTGCGCGCGGCCCGCCCCCGCGTGCGCGCGCGTGCGCGTTCCCGCTCGACGCCCTCCTAACTTCCCGGCGGCCCGCGCGCCGCCGGCGCCGGCGCCGCGCCGAGGCCCAGTGCGCGGCCCCGCTGCCTCAGTCGGCTCGGCCGCCTGACCTCCCACTCCCGGGCTGTCAGCGACGCCGGCTTTACCCTTCGCGTGGAGGCTCTCGGCCCGCGCGGCCGCCCTCCGCGCACGCGCGCTTCCTTCCGCTTTAGCTTCCGAGAGTAGTGTTCCCTTCTCTGCCTGCCCCTCCTGCAGCTGACTCCTTCTCGGCTGCCTGCGCCGCCCGGGCCTGGAGCACCTAACAGCGGGCCCTCGGTCCTGCACCAAAAGCCCCAGTGGAGCAGCGGCCATCTTGTGACCCGGCCCGAGCGACCCAGCAGCCTCTCGGCGGAGCAGTGCACCTCCTGTCCGCTTGGGGCCACCTTGCAGGGAGCCCTTGTCTTCCCAGACCTTCCCCACGGGTGACCTCCCTCCCTTTCCTCGGGGTCTCCCCCCCACTCTGTCTAGGAGACGTTATCAAGTTGATCAGGCTCCTTCCCACAGTTTACCCTCCCCCCAGTCAGCAAACCCATTTCAACCCCTGGTTTAAGTTGTTACATTTGTCGAGGGCGGTTAGTATAGTAAGAAGGACGATCGCGTCCATCCTAGTTCTAATCCAGCAGTGCGCGGGGAGGGGCGGTTTCCGAGTGGGTGGATAAGACCCTCCGCTAGGTGCCGTGGCCTCCTCTCTGCCTTTGCACTTGTCAGAAAGGGGACGGCAGCCGGCTCCATGGAGCCCCTGGGCCAGACCTCCTCTGTGCAAGGAACTGACCTTTTCATAAGTTCTGCGTGTCACCTACACAGCTAGGAGCGATCCCTTCTTCCCCTCTGACGCAGTGACACACTACCTGCCTCCCCCGGTCATCCTTACTGTGGAACACGATGGGCAAGTCTCCGTAGAGTCAGCAATCTGACTCCTCTCCAGCTTAAAAACTGACCTTTTCTCTCCTTAAATTGTAAGCCTAGAATAGAAACTGTCTTCCCTCATCGAGTATAGTGCCTGGTAAAGTCAAAAGTATTTTGATTTTAGCCGTGATAGTGGAATATTGAAACTGAGATCCAAGGAAGTATATGCAAATTACAGGCAAACCGGTCTTAACAGTTACTGTGGTGGCCAATGAGTAGTCATAGGTGGCTCTGTACATTTAAATTTAATAAAATTTAAATATTCATTTCTTTAAGTGCACTAGCCACGTAAGTGCTTGATAGCTACCTGTGGCTAGTGGCTAACTAATTGGATGTGGTAGAATAGGACACTTCCATCATAGCAGAAAGTTCTTTTGTACAGCTTCCAGGTAAAAGATTATAGGAGTTAAACCAAATCTCCTTTACTATAGATTTATGTATTGGGAGGAGATCTGGGGATACACACTGGAGTCAGATCCTGAATTATGCCTTGCAGTTTTGGCCTAAGGCCATTCATAGCAATCCCAGCAAGGCAGGAGCACCTGAGGGAGCTGAATAGATTTTGGTTCTGTTTTCTTGGGTCTTGACTTCAGGCTTCCACCCAAGAGAATTGTTCAGATATCCTGAGGAAGTTCTTCACTTAGGAAGTAATCAGAGCTCCACACGTCTATCAAACAGAGCAAATTTCTAATGGTCAAAAATAAATTGGTCCCTGCAGCGTAGTAGAGGCTAAATGTCATCTGGAAGAACAAACAGGATGGCTAAAAACAAAGAGTTTAGGAAAACATTGCAAACCAATGTGAAGAGACGGATTATCCAATAATAGTTGTGGAAGAAGTAACCAACTATCTGGATCTCAGATATATCTTTGTTTTTTTGGCCACACTGGGCAGCATGCAGGATCTTAGTTCCCCAACCAGGGATTGAACCTATGCCCCCTGCAGTGGAAGCACAGAGTTTTTTTTTTGTTTTTTTTTTTTGCGGTACGCAGGCCTCTCACTGCTGTGGCCTCTCACGTTGCAGAGCACAGGCTCCGGACACGCAGGCTCAGCGGCCATGGCTCACGGGCCCAGCCGCTCCGCGGCATGTGGGATCTTCCTGGACCAGGGCACGAACCCGTGTCCCCTGCATCGGCAGGTGGACTCTCAACCACTGCGCCACCAGGGAAGCCCGAAGCACAGTCTTAACCACTGCACCGCCAGGGAAGTCCCTGGGTCTCAAATTGGAGCCACTCCTTAACACCAAACTTCATAAGTAATAAAATATGAGAATTAAAACAAGATGGTATTTTTCACAAAGCAAAATGGAAAACATTTTAAAAAGGTGACACTCTTGGTAGAATTATAAATTAGCACAATCTCTCTGGAAAGGGATTTGGCAGTATCAATCAAAGAAGATATATGTATAGCCAATGAAAATATTCTCAACATTGTTAGTCACCAGGGAAATGCAAAATAAACCATACTGAGATACCACTTTACTAGCCTAGTAGAAGAGCTAAAATTAAAGACTCTCAGGCTTCCCTGATGGCGCAGTGGTTAAGAATGCAGGGGACACGGTTCTGAGCTGTGGTCCGGGAAGATCCCACATGCCGCGGAACAACTAAGCCCGTGCGCCACAACTACCGAGCCTGTGCTCTAGAGCCTGCGAGCCACACCTACTGAGCCCACGTGCCACAACTACTGAAGCCCACCCACCTAGAGCCTGTGCTCCGCAACAAGAGAAGGCACCGCAATGAGAAAACTGCGCACCGCAATGAAGAGTAGCCCCCGCTCGCCGCAACTAGAGAAAGCCCGTGCGCAGCAACGAAGACCCAACGCAGCCAAAAATAATTAATCAATTAATTAATTTTAGAAAATGACTCTCAACATGGAAGTGTTGGCAAGGATGGGAGCAACTCTCCTACATCGCTGGTGGGAGAGTAAAATGCTACAACTACTATGAAAGTTTCTTGTAAAGTTAAATATACACCTACTCTATGATTCAGTAATTCTACTCTTGGGTATTTTACCCAACAGCAATAATTACCCAAAGAGTAGAATACTACTCAGCTAATAAAAAGGAAATAATTACTGATGCATGCAACAGTATGGATGAATCTCAAAAACATTATGGTGAACAAAAGAAACAAGACAAAAAATAGTACTTACTATATGATTTCATTTGCATAGGAAAATGGTTAAATGAGGTATGAAATTGGATGCAACAATATGCATTATGCAAAATCATACTTTAGATGAAAAGATATTGGCTATCATGAGAAAAGCCTCAGGAGATAACGAAAAGTGAAAAAGTACAGTATGGACCCCATATTATTAACAGACAAGCTAACGTATGCATAAAAATACTAGAAGGAAATATTAATATGTTCACTCATTGAATAAATATTAATTAGGTGCCAACTGTTCCAGGCACTGTGCTAGGTAGTAGGGTTACAGTGATGAACTAAAATCAACACAGTTCATACCACCATGGAGCATTAGCTGGTGAGGAAAAAACTGTTAACAGTAGCCATCTCTTGGTGGTATGATTAAAAGTCACTTATAAAAAACAATTAATTTTCTGTATTTTACAGATTTTCTATGGTGAGAAAGTATTACTTTATAACTAGGAGAAAAAAATATTTAAATGCTCTTTTCTTTCAAAGGCCTGTTGTCCACGCCTATTTCCAGTAGCATTAAATATTCATTTGGGGAATTTTCTGAGAGACTTCTCTGATCAAAACAAAACATCTAGAACCACTCAATGAAAATATAAAAAGAAGAAAACTCTCATTAAGCTCCCTTCCCAATTTTTTTTAATGAATAAGGCTTAAATGCACTGGTGGTGGTGGTAATGTTTTTAGTCATCACGTCAATAGCTCCTGGCAACAACTGGAGTGTTCTATTTCACTCAGCTTGTACACGTATCCACCTGGCCTGGGTCAGCTGCATTTTCATTTAATTGATGAACTTGATTCTCTTTCCTTTTACTTTCTGCATTGGTCAGAATTGACTACTTAAACCATCAAGCTTCATGCTAAATTGGCAATTCTACTAATTTCTTCAAATCTAGGTTTCCATGTTACAGGGCTTGTGAGACTTGGTATATTTCCTTATGACACTCCCTAAGCACTTCATAAACCTTAATTAATGACTAACTCTTCTGAGAAATAATTACGAATGCTTTTAATTTAACAAAAGCACAGGGAATCCTAGTTTCCACTGTTGTACAAAAGTAACCTGGCTTCAGTTTCTATGTGTATGAAGCCATTAAATATTAAACTTCTGTGTTAAATGCAGAGAACTGCAGAATATTTTTAAAACTGCAATAAAATAGCAAAAGGTATTTTATAGTGTATAATCTCTAATTTTATATGAAAAAGCACTACATAAATGTTTTTATTAGTAATACATATTGTATGGACATTGTATACTATATTTTACTCATATCTTCCTATGAGTGCATTTAATTTTGATTAAATTACCTCAGAATGGACTCGTCCCACCACAGTTGAGGTCTAAAAAAAATTAGCGGCTCCATATTAAAAAAATATTTTTTTTGCAATTGGAAAAACATGGCCTAAAGCAACATTCTACCAATCATAGCCTGATATCAAATTTCTAATCTCTTTAGACTTTTTTTGTTTTGTTTTGGCTTTGCCGTGTGGCTTATGGGATCTCAGTTCCCTGACCAGAGATTGAACCCGGGCCCTCAGCAGTGAAAGCGTGGAGTCCTAACCACTGGGCGGCCAGGGAATTCCCCCCTTTAGACTCTTGTAAGTAAAAAATGCGAATGAAAGTTTTGCTGACTGGTAAATATATATTTACAGGTTGATATTCAGGCCATTTGGGGGGTAATATGCAAACCTCTTAACAGTGTGTTATCCCTTGGTCTTCCTGGGAGAACACAATACTGTAACTGTGACAAGGATTGGGGAGCCCCAAAGCTGCCATCACCCCCTATTACTTTTGTTTAAATCCTTACGAAGTAGGAGAGAAAATGGTGGCAGTCATTACTGGCTACATAATACAGTACAGTCTAAGAGAATAGAATTTAATACCTCTCTCATACCTGGGCTCCAGCATTCCACAGGTAAGATGCCATAGGTAAACGTCACAGGCATTCATCAAGTTGCTTGGGCCACAAATTTAGAGTTGGGGGCCAGGCAGAGAGGAAGGCTCAATCCCTCACACACCATATCCTGTAAACCTACTCCCCCTACAGTCCATTCTTCCATACAACAGATCTTTCTCAACTTAAGTCTGATTTTTATCATTCCTCTGCTTAAAACCCGCAAGTGTCTCCTTTTTTCCTGAAAGTGGTCTACTTCTTAGTAGACTTCTGTCTACTTCTTTGAACTCAGCTCAAACCTCTTCCCTTACATCCACTACAATTCAGACATAGTGGCCTTGTTTATGCTGTATATACTGCAATTTATACAAATAACCTCAAACAGACCAAGCTCATTTCTGTCCCACAGCTCTTGCATTTGCTGTACCACAGGGTTTCAAATCATTCCCTCCCCATCCAGGTCCCAACTATAAATGAAATAAAGGTTTTGAGTATATTTTTAAGTGCTTTGGGGTATGTGTGAGAAGTGTGTAGGAAAGCATATATTTTTCAGTTTCTCAAAGGAATCCAGACAATAAAATGTTAATGACCACTGGTATAGAGTTTTAATTTATAAAGCACTTTCTTATACATTTACTTCTCATTACGTTTATGCAGGTAGATAGTAGAGAAATGATCATTTCTACCTCGTAGATAGACACTGAGGTGGGAAGAGGTTAAACATATCAGAGTTCACACAGCCAGTCAGCGATGGAATTGACACAAATCCATTCTTTTGGACTCAAAATCCTGTGCCCTTTTGGCTGAAGACCAAGACAGAGTCCATTCTTGCTTATCTTCATTTGCTTCAAAAACATCAAAGTTAAACACTTTTCTAAGGGCTTTCTTATTTAAACTAGCTTATAAGCCTGCATTAAAATTTTCAATGAAAAAAATTTTATCATCAGCTAGATCAAGGCAGTTTTCAAGCAAAAATTTAATGTATGAACAAAGGAATGCAAGAGTTTTCTATTAAGCTAAGTAGAGCATAATTGGGGAAATAGCTTTGCAGGAATAAATTTAACACATCTTAAAACCGAATGAAAATAATGTTGAGATCTCTAATGTTTAGCTTTTACCTACCCTTCTAGTTAGCATACACAACTGAACCATCTATCCTGAAAAATCAATTTAATCTAATTTTTTTAAAAGTTAGTTTTCCCAGAAAAGAAAAATCTAAATTTAATCTCTTTCTCCTGCTCATGCAGTTTCCAGCAGAAATGGGATAGGGGGGAATCTATAGTATTTGGAGAATTACCACAAAATATTTAAACCATGTGAATTTGGCAGCAAAGATATTTCGTCTCAAGGGCCATGCCTGTGTAATGACCTATATGGGAATCTAAAAAAGAATGGATATATGTACAGCTGATTCACTTTGCTGTACAGCAGAAACTAACCCAACATTGTAAATTGACTATACTCCAATTAAAAAAAAGGGGAGGGCATGCCTGTAGGATACAACCAGACACCAGCTTCAAAAGAGCTTGCTTCATTAATCTCGAGAACTTAAAGGGAACACGTCACTTGAAAGAATTTCCTATTCTGGGAGGATACAGTAGATCAAAGAGACTTTTTTCCTTCCTTATGAGCATCTATAATTAAAAATCTAATCTTCTATTTTAAGGAAGAAAAATATGTGTCCTTTATTGAATTAGTTGTTTTCTTTTCCTTAAAACCCACGAGGTTAACGTCATGTTTTGGAAGGAATTTCCTTTTAACCGGTCTGGGTGTCATTCTTAGATTTTGGTGCATATAAAAATGTTAGCCTAGCAGCGTGTCTGCCTGGCATCTTGGGACCTGCCACCTTCCCTGGACAATGTGAAGCCCAGCACCCAATCCCCACCGCCTGCAGAGGCCCAGCTGCACACACAGCAAGGGCAGCAGAAGGAAGGACAGCCTGGAAGGGAGAAGCATGAATCCATCCACTTACAGGGTGTGTCCACAGCTAGGTGCAGGCAGCGATAACCATGGTACCAGGATTTCTCCAATGAGGACCAGTTCAAGTTCCACTATGGGGTTCGAGGGCCTCCCCTGGGCAGCTGCAGTGCCCACAGGTGTGGCAGTGGACACCAATGGAGACATTTTCAAGGCAGACTATGACAACCATTGGGTCAGCATCTTTTCTTCTGAGGGCAAGTTCAAGACCAAGATTGGAGCTGGTTGCCTCACAGGCCCCAAGGGAGTAGCCATAGAAGTGAATGGACATATCATTGTGTTTGAGAAGTTGCTGCATCTTTAACTTCTGGCCCAGTGGCAAGCTGGTTGGCCATTTGGGGGGCCATGAGGCCACTGACCAACACTTTGCAGGGCCCCATCTTGTGAACAAGAATGAGATTGTAGCAATAGATTTCCATAACCATTCCATGAAGGTGGACGGGGCTGGCAGAGTTCCTCTTCAGGTCTGGCTCCCACAGGAGGGCAACGGGCAGTTCAATGCCCCCACAGGAGTAGCTGTGGATTCCAGCAGCAGCATCCTTGTGGCTGACCAGGGCAGCGTGGCACCCAGGCGTTGCATGGCTCTGGGCCCCTCCTGTCCTCATATCAAGTCTGCAGAGCCATCGTAGCACCCATGGAGCCTGGCACTGACCTCCGATGACCTCGTCGTGGTGGCGGCCTATGCTGGTGTCAACGAAAATAATCAATTAACAATCTATAATAGGAATAGAAGAGTTCTTTTGAGCCAAACCGAGGACTACAGCTTCAAGAAAGCATCTCAGATAACTCTGAGGAACTGCTCCAGAGAAGCATGGTTTTCAGCAGTTTTATATGTTGTCAGAACAAAGAACATTAAACAAGTCAGGGATACATTCCTTCAAGGTTAAAAAAAAGATCAGCACTACACAGCGAGTCAGTGTGACCTTGGCATCAGGGAAAGGAGTCTTATCATTGAAAGAGTATCAGCATTGGCATCCCGGGAAGGGAGACATCTAATCTTTACTTTTAACATGGACGTTCTTTACTTTAGGCCAATGTACCCTTTTCTTAATAATTGAAGCAGATGAGGCCTATGCTACACCTGTAGCTGCATGGAGGCCCGGCCTAGCTCACGCAGGGATGTACCTAGGGGTGACTGGACAAGGGGCTCTGGCCAGAATCTGGCAACCCTGAACGTCGGTTGTCGGCATGGGTGCCCTGGTGCCTTCCTCTTCCCCATCTCCCAACCCCAGGGTTGCTCTTTATTTACTCGTTTCTCACTTTTACTTTTTTTTTTTTTTTTTTGCAGTACGCGGGGCCTCTCACTGTTGTGGCCTCTCCCGTTGCGGAGCACAGGCTCCGGATGCGCAGGCTCAGCGGCTATGGCTCACGGGCCTAGCCGCTCCGCGGCATGTGGGATCTTCCCAGACCGGGGCACGAACCCGCGTCCCCTGCATCGGCAGGTGGACTCTCAACCACTGCGCCACCAGGGAAGCCCTCGTTTTTTGCTTTTAACTGGGTGGGCCTAGACTGTGGTCTCAATGATGTCTGCAAAGCTTCCCCCTACCCTTTTTACACACCTCCCCCGTCCCCTCAATCTGCTCCCCACTCCCCCAGCCTGGGGCGGAACAGCCTTGTACTCCAGGGCAAAAGGCCCTCTGATGATCTGTTTGCCACCCTTCACACAAAGACAGCAATACCCCATCTCTCTTTCGAAATGAGTTCACACAAAAAGCCAAATGTAGGACGACGTGTATTTTAAGAGCACATTTCACATTTAGAATTACCTCATCAAAAAATTTCTTTCCAGGGGCCTCTGCTAGGAATTTCCTGATGGTTTTCTATTACATATGTGTATTTATGACAACCTGTGGATTATTGCCTAAGTTCATTCTTAGGCAACCTCAATAGAGAAGCAAACCACAGATGGAGAAAAAAAAAAAAAAAGAAATCCAGAGCCTCATGGAAGAAAGAACTACTTCTTGGCTTCTGATTTCCAGAATTAGAACACTTTTAGGTTATTCCTCAATTATAACTGATGCCACTGTTTCGGGATCCCATCCACTGCTAGGGTCAAAGATTGCTGTTATACAGAAAGGGTAGTCTAACTCCCTTCCTTCATTTAAAATAAACCTTGAAGAAACATCTGGCAAGAATTGTGATGTTGAAAAGAAAAATATTTTTTTGGCTGACAGATCTAAACACACTTAGCTGTGAGATGATAAGGACCTATGGATCTTTTCCAACCACTATTTAAAAAAAATATTTAAATGGACTATAATTCAGTTTATTTCAGAAGGATGAAAAGGATTCACTTCTGCTGGGATTCAAACCTATCATCCTTGAGAAGTCCACATGTATCTCACTAGATCATTAAGAGTACAAATATCTTTAAAATAGATGAGCATTTTGTTTTCCCACAAATCAAAAACCCTGTGTCCACGTTTGGTGTCTTCATTATTTCTCGAAATGGATTTTGCTCAAATCAGATCTCAGCATCACTGAATGGTAAAGAAGAGTGTGCAGAAGCAACTTGATAGGAGAAGGGCATTCACCTTCTACCAAAAATGTCCTGAATGGCTTAGCTGGTTACCAGTATCACAAAGAGATGGCTGAGATCAAAGTTTTAATCTTCTTAGTGACCTGTTTACTCTGCTTAGCTCTATTCTATACTGGCCACAAATTCACCTCTCAAATTTCTGTTTCTAAATAAAGAAGGACCAGGAAACAAGGCATTAGCAAAACCAGCACCAAAGACAGGAAAACACAACAGGAACTGCTGCCAGTGGAAAAGGAGCCCTTCCATCAACACAGAACTTGCAGGCATTTCATTTCGTCTTTTCATTCATTCTTTCTGTGTGGCAGGTGCTGGTATCACAGAAATAAACCAGGTATATAGCCTCTACCCAGAAGGAACTCAGTTTATAAAGAACGAGAGCGATTACAGTGCAAGTCCAGTAACTGAGGTGTGAACAGGGAGGCACTAATCCCAGCCTCTCCAGAGGTGGCACAAGCCGAACCACAGAGTGACTATCATTTTGAACAGCTGTAGCAGACATTAGTCCAATATAGTAGCTACTTAATGAAATTTAAAATACCAACAGGAGCCACTTAATATATTATTCTTGAGTTTTAAAAAAATGGGAGGACTGAGCAACAGGCATTTGGGAATCTCTAATGTATGTATTAATAAAATGGCATCAATTCTTTTACTCCACTGCTCGTTTTTGTGGTCGAAGATAAACAGATCCTTGGCCCTTTGAATGAATTGGAATAAGAACAGGTTTAGAATTTTATTTTAAGTCTCAGGACAGAACGTTTCCCTGTAAGACATACAGGAGATGTGGTTTAAATGAACTGAGTGTATTCTTCAAGTTTCAAATCATGGATTTATACAAGTGAAAACAGTGTGACAGAAAGCTCTTCTTAGGAAACACCACAGTTCTTCCATCACTGATGAAGTCATGGGCCCCATTAAAAGATAAGTTAATCATTTAAAGTGAGTATGTTATGCTATCTGAGGTTCCTTCTAAAACCCCTCTCCAAATGTAAGCTGGACCAGTAAAATGAAGCTTTATAAGTTAGTAAGACACCACCCCCATCTTGTGTTCAACAGTCTTCATTACACCCACGTTATTGCCAAAGATGACACTTGTGATTCAAGTTACAGAATATAGCTTTATTTATAGAATCTTACAAATAAAAACATTTACAGTCCACATAACTTAAGTTATTTTTTTTCTAATTTATCCTCATAACACCTGAGTTATTTAAAAAAATACTGTGATGGAATTGCAGAACTGTAAAAGGAAGTATGAATAATAAAAATCTAACCTCTCTCTTTTGCAAAAATCAGACAACTTTTCGGTTTTTTTTTTTGTTTTTTTTTTTTGCGGTACGCAGGCTTCTCACTGTTGTGGCCTCTCCCGTTGCCGAGCACAGGCTCCAGACGCGCAGGCTCAGCGGCCATGGGTCACGGGCCCAGCCGCTCCGCGGCACGCGGGATCCTCCCGGTCCGGGGCACGAACCGGCGGCCCCTGCATCGGCAGGCGGACTCCCAACCACTGCACCACCAGGGAAGCCCAACTTTTCGTTTTTTAAGCAGATTTCCAACATATTACCATATTACCATCTCCACATTACCATGTGGAAAAGGACTTACTAAAAACAGGTCTTAGGATACTCGAACAGAGAAGCCTTCTTTTTAAAACCCAGGGTGAAGGACCAATGAAGGAAAGACCTAAGTTGACACTAGACACAAAAAACCTTTGGGCAAGGACAGAAGGCAACCTGCAAGCCAGGGTGAGGGTGAGAAGCAGCAGAACACCTGCTCCTGGGTCACTGCTCCTGCACGTGACACATACTTTCCTTGTTATCCTTAATGGGAGCCGGTCCACGCAGGGAAAGGGAGGGTGAAGATGCTAATGCCAGAGGTGAAAAAGGTCCTCAGAACTCGATGCTCCTCAGACTTCTAATATGTACAAATGCTTAAAACAGCAAATCCAACACTTCAAAAAGAAATGGCCACATTTTCAATTGAGGAAAATCTGTTGCCAATGGCAACACATAATCAGTTGCACGATTTCAGTGTCTCCACCCCTAAGCTCAAACTAGGAGTGGCCTCTGGACCAATTAGTTTGAAGAGAATTTCCCTTTGAGGCAGCTGTCTGTGAAAGGAAAGTTAGCTCTTAATATAGGTGTGCATGAGAAGGGAAGGCACCCTGCTACTTCATATTTTAGTTTTTAATTTGCTCAAGGTTACATTTTTGAGCTCTTCTCCTAAAACTAGAAACCCACTAACTCTTACTTAGGATTCTACTCCAAGAATATTTGTAATGAATGACAGATCTATAGGGGATGCTAAAATTATAAATTTAATACATCCATGTGAATTAGGGGAAGCAAAATCTTCTGAAGTCCTAAGGTTTGAGTTATTTCCTGCTAGCTCCTGAAAGCAGTTTGAGGGAAATCAAACAGAAAAGACAAAGAATTGTTTTAAAACAGTAACAATGACAATAATAATGACAATATAAAAAGTTAGATCCCAACATTCAAGGAATTGGTTCTTTGGTAAAAACTGGACCATAATCCTACCAGGAGTCTGTCCTGATAGTTCACCTAGAATCGTGAGAACTGAGTTTTCCTCCTTCTTCTGCCCATTCTCAAATCTATCAAAGTCAACAGGCAAGATGAGAAAAACTTATAAAGCATCACCAGCGGTTTTCCCACTCATGTTCTTTTCAAGAATAGTCCTGGTTTGACGGATGTTTCCCAAGGGGTGGGGGGAGGCGGGGAGGGGAAAAAAGCCAGAGTAGATGCTGCTTTTAACTACCGTAGAATGGAAAGTTTTCCTGTCAGAACGGAAAACCTAACGGGTGGTGGTGACGGACCAGGACTCGTCAGCCACATGCACAAGTCGGTTTGCGAACACAGCCCCTGGGCTGCGACTGTGGGCACCACTGAGGAAGGCTTCTGGAGCGGTCGGCTCCCCAGAGTGGCTAAAGAATCTCACGTTATCAATATGATAATAATAAAGCAATTCACCTAGTGAACCTGGAGATTAGCTCCCCTCGAAGCCAGAGCTCTGACGAGAGGGCTCCACAGGGCCGGCGGCTGGCCTACGGTCTCACACACAAGTCTATCAATCCGTTTTTCTGAAGAGAGTTAGAGCAATTCCTATTCAGTTCAATACAGGATTCACCCTTGCTTGTTTGGGGTGAGGGAGAAAGGGGGAACCCCAGACGGTGCAGCAGAACCCATGGGTCCTCTATTCTGCAAACCCCAGGGATGCCCCCATCCAAGCTCTGGATCTTCCATCTCAGAGTTCTATCACTGTTACTTATGGCATCAGTAAACCCTAAATGTTGCCTGCGCTGATTCCGTTTCTGATTACCCTTGTCAAGAAGACCACAAGCTGCACTCCAATTCTGTAGGTCAGCTTGCCACCTGTCAGCACAACTGTTGACCAGGGAGGTAAATCTGTGCAGTCTGCCCTCTGACACGGGCACCGTCAATGTGCTTAGAATATGCTTCCAGGGAGTCTCCCGGGAGATGGGGGTGGAAATCACAGCAAAGCCAACGGATTTCTCACAGGTCTCTCTTCTCTGCCCTCCAGTCTGCCAGTGTTCATCCAAAAGGAGGGGAGGTTCAGGCAACAGAACCTACCTGCTGGCTCACCTGGACGGCCACGAAACACCAGGTGCAGAACCGGTGCCAAGCATCCCAGAGGGAACAGGTAACCACCCTGACAAGACACACACCCCCATCTCAGGGTGATCCTTGCCTCTCCCTCCCGCCCTTCTCATCTGTTTCCAGCTTTCAGTTCTCTTTGAAAGAATAGGCAACTGAACAGATTTTGAAAGAATAAGAGGGATTCCTGTCTTCTATACCTTTTCTGTAAAAATAGGCGGATTCGCTTAAAAATGGGTCACCTTGAGGCCGAGGAAACACATTTAGATTTGTGGGCCCCAAACTATAGATTCACCTCCTGATATTTCTAGCCAAGTTGTGAGCCCTGGCTATCTTTTTGCATTGTCGGGCAAAGGATTCAAAAGGTCTCAGTGCTGGTTGGAAGAGAAAGAGGCCAGGGCAACCAGAGAAAAAAGTTAAGTCTTGTCTTTTAAGCTGCATTCAGTTCCAGAATCACTCTGAGAAAGAAGAGGAAAGGGGGAGAGGCACTACCTAGAGGCTGGTTACCAGGGCAGCTTATTCCTAGGATACAGCATTTTAAAAACAGCTAACATTTGAATGCAGGGATACAGTCTCCATGTCACAGTTTTTAATAGAACTGCCTCTTCCGAGGTGCTTCCTGGATGAGGAGTCCTCGGGCCAGGGATCAGCGGCCAAGGGCCCGACTGCCAACCCCGCCGGCTCCTGGCAGGGCCCTACCCGATCTGGATCTGTCCCGAATACATAGTGAGGACCAGCATGATGCTGAAACCAGTCAAGAGGCCCACGTTCTGGATGACAAAGGGGATCAAGACACTGCCGTTCCTTTCATCCTCTTGGCAGACCTCATTCATCTCAGGGAACTGGGGAAGAAGAAAAGAACACGAGAGCTGCAGTTCCTTTCTTAACGTTTAAGTGCAGGACAATTCAGTCATATGTATATTACCTAACAATTATTACAACATTTACTATTATTATATTTTTGCATTATAAGGCCACCACAATCATTAGTATAAATATATGATTATAATAGTTATAATTAAGATATATAATATACGATTGGTTTACAAAGAAAATCAACAGCACTAACTTCTAGAACTTAAACGTTAGAGCCTTTCTCCAAGGTGGTTACCACTGCTTTACAGCTATGGAAGTGAAACAAAGTACGACACGTGCATGTAACCCTGGATGTGTTTAGATGCGGACTAAAAATAACCACTCTGCTAAAAATTACTGTGATCTTTAAAAACACATCAAAAGGTCTTTTTGCTATCAGAATGTTGTCGCTTGTTTGGGAAACTCAGCAACCATGTAAGGGGCCAGAGAATGGAACTAAGCATTGCCGTGACTCAAGGCCTCTTGCTGCTGGCCAGCAAGGCAGGTGACAAAAATACCCTAACCCCAGGGAGGGCCACCCACCGGAGGAGAGAATCTCAGATGTTTCCATGGGCTGAGGATGGACCATGGTGGTCAGTGCTCTCATCATCTCATCAAAAATACTACTTTCCGGGACTGCTCTGCTGGCGCAGTGGTTAAGACTCTGTGCTCCCAGTGCAGGGGGCCCAGGTTCGTTCCCTGGTCAGGGAACTAGATCCCACATGTCACAACTAAGGAGCCCGCTTGCTGCAACTTAAGACCCAGCATGACCAAATAAATAAATAAATATTAAACAAAAACAAAAAACTGCTTTCCGAGGATATGGAAAATAATTCATGCAAACCTGCCAAAGAACCGTCATGCCAACAAGGAAGGAAATCAACCTTGTTAGTTATAAAGATGCAACAAATCAGGTATTAAACTAGCAAACGCAAAACTACTTAAACGGTTATACCAAACGTTAGCGGGTACGATGTACACTTTCAGACACCACTAATGATGTAAATTAAAGGAGGGTAAGCTTTTTAGAAAGCAATTTGGCGATACATATTAAAACCTCAAACCACGCATCCCTTCTGAACCAGCAATTCTTGTTCTGGAGAAGGTAAATCCCCTCACCAAATACTACTGATAATGAGAAAAGGATGCTTTTAAAGAGTATGCAACATGAAAAATGTCTAGGATGTAGTAAGTAAAAAAAAAAAAAAAAAAAAAAGAAACCAGGACATAAAATTGTGTACTCCATGTGATTAGAGTTATTTAAAAACAAACACAATGCATTGAGATGAAAAAGAAACAAACCCAAGTGTTGTTATTTTGGGGGAGAATAATTATGGGTAATTTCCTCTCCCTTCCTTCCCTCCCTTCCCCATTCTTTATCTATAAGTCTCTATTCTGTAATACTTAAAGTAAGGACCCCGGAGTTGAGATACATCATTTTCTTTAAGGACATATGCTAAAGGAACATAGGCCTTTCATCCTTTGAAATCTAATGTCCCCTTAAAAGGCATTGAACAGTACACTTTTATTTACAAATCGTGTGGCATGTGACTTGATTCCTCAATAAAGTTATTGTCGGTGGCACAGCGGTTAAGAATCCACCTGCCAATGCAGCGGACACAGGTTCGATCCCTGGTCCGGGAAGATCCACATGCCATGGAGCAACTAAGCCCGTGTGCCACAACCTCTGAGCCTGAGCTCTAGAGCCCACGAGCCACAACTACTGAGCCCCCACACTCTAGGGCCCGCGTGCCTAGAGCCCGTGCTCCACAACAAGAGAAGCCACTGCAACAAGAAGCCCGCGCACGGCAACAAAGAGTAGCCCCCGCTCGCCGCAGCTAGAGAAAGCCCGCGCACAGCAACAAAGACCCAATGCAGCCAAAAATAAATAAATAAATAAATAAATTTTAAAAACAAAAAAACTAACTAATGCCCCTTAGCTGTCCTCCCAATCCAACGAATTTCATAACCCGATCCAGTTTTGCCTACAAGGCATTAAAACTATGGAAGACTTACCATATCAGCCAGAGAAATATACAAGAACATTCCTCCAGCCAGGGCAAAGATCCAGTTGGCAGAGAAGTGGCTGCCAGCTAAGATGCCGAAGGCCAGGCCCACGTAACAGCAGCAGGCAGAGAGGAAGTTGAAGAAGAGAGCCTGCTGGATACTCATGCCGGCATTGAGCAGGATGACAAAGTCTCCTATGGTGGGGACAACAAGAGGGGAGGGTGTGGACAGAAGATTCATACTAGGTCGTGGGACACACAGCTTGATGAGGACATGCTTAAACGCTGGATGGAGTGTGGGTGAAAATCAAGATGGCCCCAGACTGGAGATCACGGTGACAAGACTAGGGCCCCCTTCACCACCACGCCGAGGAGCTGTCTCCATCTGTGAGGCTGGGAGCGTACAACCAGCCTAGAGGCTGAAAACAATGCACAGGATTTTCAAAAGAGAAAACCATCTAGCAATGGCCTCATTTCTCTCTTTTCTTTCTTTTTTTTCTTTTTGCAGTCCGCGGGCCTCTCACTGTTGTGGCCTCTCCCGTTGCGGAGCACAGGCTCCGGACGCGCAGGCTCAGCGGCCATGGCTCACGGGCCCAGCCGCTCTGCGGCATGTGGGATCTTCCCGGACCGGGGCACGAACCCGTGTCCCCTGCATCGGCAGGCGGACTCTCAACCACTGCGCCACCAGGGAAGCCCTCATTTCTCTTTTGATTGATGGTGAAACAGAAGGAGCTTCCTTCCTCAAAACTGTAATGAATGGTATTTTTCGAAAACAAAATTGAGACCGAGAGAAATAGTAATTTGCCCAGTCACAAGCCAATAAATGGCAAAGCCAGGACATGACCTTGAGTGTCTGAGTCTTCAAAAAGTCTAGGCTTTTTACACTCTCCCTCTGATAAAACCAAGGACCTTCCAGCCCCTGGTTCATCTATTTCTTCTACCCACCAGACTTCTAACATACATCTCAGCCTTTGGAAGATTAATAGGATGTAAGAGATAACCTATATTGAGCACTTAGAATAGCGTACGGCACGCAGTAAGTCCTTTTCACTATTTTTTCCTTTTGCTTTTTACGATGAATCAACGAGGTAGGTACCAGTATTAAGCCCAGTGTAGAGGTGAGGAAACAGCCACAGGTTATGGGACTATGGGGAAACAACCATCCCAGTAAAAAATGCCATCATTTCCAATGATCAATTTTCTTTCTTTCTTCCTTCCTTCCTCCCTTCCTCACTCCCTCCCTCCCTCCCTCCCTTCTCTCTCTCTCTCTCTTTCTTTCGCCATGCTGTGCAGCATGCGGGATCTTAGCTCCCTGACCACGGATCGAACCCGTGCCCCCTGCAGTGGAAGTGTGGAATCTTAACCATTAGAAAGCCAGGGAAGTCCCGTCCAATGATCAATGTTCAATTATTAACTCAGCTGTTGAGAATTAGTGGTTTGATTTCACATAGCATAGAAAATGTGTTCATTAATCATAATGTGTGTTCTGAAGCGGGGGGAGGAGTCGGCACAAGCGGAAGGGGCTGGGGGGCGGGGTGTGAGCACACTTACCTAGCTCGTGTGGGAACTCCTCGCAGAGGATGGCCACCGAGGTGCTGATGCCTTGGAAGACAGACACGGTGAAGGAGGCACCAATAGCCAGGCCATCGATGAAGTTATGGAGGCCGTCGCTCAGGGTGATCATCCAGGCCAGTGTGCCGATGTCAGAGTAGCGGACACCTTTCAGCCAGTAGCAGGCGCTCTGGGAAGCCTGCAGGTCCTGCAAGAAAGCCCCCCTGTCAAAGGGTGGACGACGGACCTTCAAGGTAGGCCTGAGTCATCAAGGCCATTACCACTTAAGGGCCCCTGCCCCCCCAGCAGTGGATGGCCCACTGACCTGGACAGAGAGGGAGCCCACGATGACCTTCTCGTCCATCACAGGGGCCTTCCCATCCAGCTCGCCACTGCAGTGCTGAGAAATCATGTGGTCCAGATCCCCGTTCTGCAGCTTCTCCGTCACCCCCTCCTCCTGGTCCTTCTGGGAAGGGAGCGTCTCAGAGGCATAATGGCTGTGTCCGTGATGATGCTGGAGGGACCACAGGGAGGGGTCGGGTCAGTGCAACACTCACCAAAACCACCCACCCGGCAGGAGCTCCAAGCACCGGGAAGACCTCACTCCCACCATCCAAGAAAACACAAGTAGGCAATAGGACAGAAACCTAGGGCAAGGTGTTGGAGAAAGCTGAATCGAAGGGCACATGGTGCTGCCACGGGACAGATCTCAGAGGAGTGACCTCAGGGCCAACACTCATCCCTGCCAGGAGGCACAGCAAAGAACATTTACAGCTGCTCCTCGCAATGGCTAATGATTCGCCCTCACCCACTGCTAACACCCTCCTGAGGTGAAGTGAGATATCTACTCATGAAATAGTTTGTGGGTTTGAATCCATGGCGGGAGGATCCAGGTAAGCTCACTGGGTTGGCACTGAGGTAACACCACCACCGGACACAGTTATGAGATGGATGCTCTCCCTAGAGGCGCTTCTTTTACCAACGATTAGGCCTCACCTCATTTTTCTGCTTAAGAAGCATCTTCAAGACCTTCTCTGTGAAAAAGAAGAGATAAAAGCCCCCAAACACCACTGCAGACTTGGAGACATAATAATCTTCCAGAGGGTTGAAACCAAAAGCCTGTGGATCCAAGAAAACAAAATGAGTTTAAGAATATAGAAAATCTTCACTGGTCCCCTCTCATCTCTTTAACCACTTGACTCTAGGAAAGGAAGAGACCGGGACAACTCTGCCATGTACTCAATCCCTTTCCAGCAAAAATCTAACCCTTGATGTTTCCCTAATGTCACATCACCAGACCCGCTGGGTTCTCTCTAGCTTATTTGCTGATGCAAAAGACAGATCGTCTTTAGAATTTTACTCTCAGGAAGAACAGCCTTGGATGTGGCCTTTCTACTTTTAATGAGGACTCTGTCTTCACTTCTCCTGGAGCTTTGCTACATGGACAGACTCTGCCGGCAGATTCCATCTTTAAGGAGGAGACACTCGTGTTTGTTTTCATCGTTATATAGCGTTCCTGGCTGATCTGCCTGTAAACACACAGGGAGATGGTACAGTTATACTTTCTAAAATGGGAAATCCTTTCTCCAGTTAAATAGTAAGAATTGCGGCATCTTCCTGACCGCAGACCTCCCAGTGACCACAAAGCCAAGAAAGCGGACTGTGTGACTGCACGTGTCAATTTTGGGGGTTTTGTCTTGGTTTCTGGAAACTTCACTTACTATGGCCAAAAGAAAGAAGGAAAAAAAAAAAAGAATCCATTGGGAAGCAGATAGGAGTAGAAATGAGGAGAATTCCATTCTCAGTGATGCTCCTGACTTGTGCGGGGGGGGGGGGGGGGGGCCTTGGGAAAGTGTCTGCTGACCTGCTCGTAAGTTTTCTGATAGGAAATGGGCCTCTCGAATAAACGCCAGCCTTCTCGTGAATAGGTCCCAGATAAAAGACCACCAGTACCAGGAACTCCGGGCTGCTTAAAAGCTAAGTGTTTGTCTTTTCTATTTTAAAGGGACGAAATGCAATCTCTTAGGGTAGTTTTCTAAGAGACATTAAAGGTCAAGTTCTAGAATAGAAATTACTCATTCTGGCCAACTTTCCAGGAGAGTCCAATCATCTTACGGAAAAGTGGGGTGGAAAGAGGCAACTAACAGTTCTTCACAAAAAGCACTAAGATACGAGCTCTTGTGCAGGTCAGATTCTGTATCTGTTAAATGGGTACAACATTCCTTGTTTCCTACACATCACAGAGGTGATCTAAGGATCAACTCAGAAAACACAAAACCGCATCTTGGAAAACAAAGTGCTCTAAGGAGCCCGGGGCGTCATCTTTCTGCTTCACCTCTGGCTCATCCAGGCCCGTCAGACTACCCACAGTGTAGCGCCTCAGGATTCCTGCCATCAGCGGGTCTACGCAGAGACCACATGGGATGAGAAACTCCTCCAAGGCCCTGCTAAGCCTTACAAACACTGGGCTCCTCCTCTCTCATGAAGGGTTTCCTGGTTAGCCCAGGCGAAGGGGCAAAGGTACCATCAACATGTGTGAGGCCAGACTGGTGGGTTCTCTCCAGCTTATTTTCTTTCTTTTCTTCTTCTTCTTTTTTTTTTATTTTGCCAACAGCAAAACTTTACTGCGCACCTATTATATAAAGGCCCTTCCATGGATTAAGAGCTCATTATTTAATCCTCATACCTCTCTAGCTTATTTTCTGATGCAAAAGACAGGTTGTCGGGCTTCCCTGGTGGCGCAGTGGTTGAGAGTCTGCCTGCTGATGCAGGGGACACGGGTTCGTGCCCCGGTCCGGGAAGATCCCACATGCCGCAGAGCGGCTGGGCCCGTGAGCCATGGCCGCTGAGCCTGCGCGTCCGGAGCCTGTGCTCCGCAATGGGAGAGGCCACAACGGTGAGAGGCCCACGTACCAAAAAAAAAAAAAAGACAGGTTGTCTTTAGAATTTAATGTCCTACTGAGGAGAAGTGAGCTTTTCATTGAGACCTACGGATTCTGTTTTTGGTGCCCAAAGCTCCAAATTGGGAGCCATAACGTGACCTAACTACACTACCTCTGTTCACCCAACAGATAGCGAGCACCAGGTGTTTAAGAAACATTAACTCACGTAACCCTCACTGCATCACCCTGAGGTCCGCCCTTTTTATTCTTCCCGTTTTACGTATGAGGAAACGGAAGGACAGAGAGGTCAGGTGACTTGCCCAAGGGCACAGAACTTGTGGCCGGTGGAGCTGGGATTTGAACCAGCTCTCAAAGCCTTCTCTAAGCTGCCTCTCCTCGCTCGTGCCTACATCCTAGCTTCACTTTCCAAAAGGAGAGGACCTCTTCTCTAGGCCTTCTGTGGAGATGGAGGGCCCGCCCACTGTGTCCCGCCATCCCCCAGGAGGCGGCGTGCTCCTGTGCAAGGGCCCTAGCTTGCCATACCTCGGGGATGAGCTGGAAGAGGGCGTTGGAGTAGAGGGTTCCAATCGCCAGAGCTATGAAGTAGAGCAGCAGCCTCTTGTAAAAAGTCTTCTTCATGAAAGGCACCACGCTGGCCCCCATCAGGGAGCAGAGGGAGATGACGGTCACACAGAGGAGACCGTACCCCCAGACTGCCGGGGAGGGGGAGCCAGCCCCACCCAGGACAGGGACAAGGGCGAACGCCCCACGGCACGGCAGCCACCATTCAGGGAGAGAGGTGGAGAGGGCGGGAGGTAGAGTGGGAGGGGGTTTTGGTGGATATTAACAAAGGAGGCAAAACAAGAAAAATCAGAGAGACAAGCAGGGAGGGAGAGAGAAACAGAACATTTGTTAGTGATTCAAGTCCAATGAAATTTCCTTCAATCGGCTCAGGAGAAACGGGGAGGAACTCGCGGTGGCCTTGGAACCCCGTGTCTCTCGCCCCTGCTGCCTGGTGGCTGCTGAGTCCCACCTGCTAGCTGCTGTGCCTGGCAGGGCAGGTCCTGCCTTGGCCTGTAGCCGAGGTGTGCTCAGGCCTAGCCAGGGGCTGCCTAGCAGACTTTGGACTCGAGAGCTCTAGGGAACAGGAAACCAGAGCAAGGGGAAGAGACCGACAGATCACTGGGCTGCCGTGTTGGCACGTCTGACCCTCGCTATGCAGGCACATGGGACACTCCCCACACCCAGTCTGCTCTGTGCAGGGCAGAAGGGACAGACAAGTAAGGCCCGATGGCCACAAAATCCATTCTCTTAACATCTCAGGTTTTGTTTTTTTCCTATGACCTTGTTTTGTTTTTTCTTTTTATTTTCGGTTATGCCCCGAAACTTGCAGGATCTCAGTTCCCCGACCAGGGACTGAACCTGGGCCATGGCACAGGAAACCCGGAATCCTAACCACTAGGCCACCAGGGAACTCCCTCAGGTTTTGCTTTATTTGTTTGTTTCCATTTGCTTTGAGAGGGCTGCAGTGTAGAGAACAGAGTTCCAAGATCACCCCGTCAAAAAATATTTCCTCTACCATTTCCCAGTGTCACACACTCCGGGCAGGACAAAAGTGAGCCAGGATGAGGCCTCCCCTGTGAGCCCAGGGGCGGAGTATGTACCATTATTGTATTCCCATTCACCAGGCAACACAGCACTTCATTTCCAATCTTGAAAACAAATTAATAAATTTAATTTCTGGAGCCGAAAAAAAAGTAGCCCAAGATGAGGCCTGCCCTGAGAAGTGCTTGCTAGATTCATGTGGAATTCTGACATAGCATCAAGATGGTTCACCTTCAACCAGATTTCTCGCCTCATCATGAAGAGGGAACAGGCAAGGCAAGGATGGGCATTCCGTAGAGTCTTTTGACTGGAAAGGCCAGGCAGCTGCCTATGGAAGGCGGCCATCAACATTCCCAAAGAAGGTCCACACATCACCCATTGCCCCACTGCACGCCCTTGCCTGAGCTGACAGGTGGGCAGACTGTCACCTTGGGTCTTATTTTTTTTAGCTCCTCAGTGGTTACAATTAAAGAACAAAATCAACAAACATTTCAGAACAGTCAAGTAAGGGTGCCAGGAAGTCAGTCCTATCAGGAAAAAGTCAAGATGCAAGGTGTGAAGGACGGTGGGTCCCTTTCCTTTATTTGGTAATTTTGATTTCGCTTTTTTCATTAAATAGTCTTGATTCTATGTTTGGCCCTCTATACTGTGGATTAGGGCCTGCTTAAAAAAAAAAGGATCACGTACTTTTTAGGTCAATACAACTTTTCAGTCGGTAACCTCTTTCCTTCCACTTCATTCCAGGTGGATCATCTCTTGGTGGCCACACCTGAGTACGGCCAGGTCCTCTACTTAGAACAGAGGGGGTCTGGAGGACCAAGGGCAGGGACAGCCACCACCGGCTGCTTTCCTTTCCAGCCCTGCCGACAGGGCTTAGGAAAGGCACTGACTGGGGAAGGAGGCTGACAGGTCCCCAGCATGGGGGACACGTGCTGAGAGCCTTGCATCTGACATCCCCTGAAGAGGCCAGAGGCAAACCTGGGTGCCCCAGGAGTGAGAGGAGGCCCTTGAGATCCAGAGGCAGAAGTCATTTGCATCCCTTGACATGAGGAAGAAGTTAATGTTTCAGGTGGCGGCTGTCAGGTGCCTTGGAGCACAGGGTCGGGGCGGGGACGCCCCAGGGAGACAGGACGCGCACGTTTCTTTTCTACTGCACCTCTGGGATGAGCTGGAAGAGCGCGTTAGAGAGCAGCGTTCCAATGGACAGGGCGATGAAGTAAGTGAGCACACGGCTGAAAAACGCTTTCTCCGTGCACGGCAGGACGAGGACTCCCAGGAGAGAGGCCAGGTTAATCAGTGAGACACTGAGGAAACCAAAGCCCCACACTGTGGAGGAACAAGAACAGACGAGGGCCTCCATTACTGAGGGTGGAGATACTCTTGCTGCCGGGGGGCAGCCCGTTCTGAACTCAGCGGCAATTGGGGCAGAAAGAGATCTGCCAACCCATCAGTAAATGCTTGTCGAGTCCACCTCTTGCTGGGTGCTGTGGAGAAGCCTAAAAATATACACCAAAGCTGCTAGCCAAAAGCAGCTTACCTTTCAGATGGAGGGGCAGATGAAAGGCTATAGACCACAGGAGTTAAATAACGACAGCAGGAAACGACGTGGGGTGTGACACAGGTGGCACATGCTAGGTACCAAGTGCCAGGCTGCTCACACCAGCACGACAGGATTGCAGAAGGTCGATCCAGGCCCAAGGGAGCCGTGTGCACACACAGGCCACGGTGAACCACTGCGGCTGGAGCAGGGGTACCAGGCAGGGGAGGGGGAGGATGATGAAGTGGGTGAAGTGGGCCGAGGGCAGACTGTGAAAGGCCTTAAATGCTAAACTCAAAAATCAAGGTGTTGGCCCCCTGGTAGTTTAATGAAAACCAAAACGGAAAAGTGACCAAAAAGAGCACCTCGAGGCTGGTCCAAAAGCCCCACGACGGAACGCTCACCAGCCACGCTGCCCGGCCTGGCAATGTGCTGGACCGGTCTTGGGAGTACAGGAGATACCGGTATAGTCATTACTCCAACTCGCTCCTCCCAACGATGATAAGAGGATGATAACCGGTCAAACATTCAGCGGGCAGCTCTATCTGATCAGCCCAGCGGTCCTCATGCAGACAAGCACGGACACCAGGCCCTGCCTTCCCGTGCTGGCTCACCTTCAACTGAGCTGGGCCTCCCCTCTTCTGTCTGCTCGTTCTCCTCATTCTCCTGGTTCTCGGAGGAGCAGGCCCGGGAATCCAGCTGCTGGAGGATGGTGGGGCAGAACTCCTGGAACTCACGCCCCCCAATCCGCAACTGGTCGCTGAGGTTGTGGGCAGCAAAGAGGTCTCCAGAACTGAAGCACTGAAACCAAGTGGGAGGGGCAGAAAGCTTCTTAGGACCCGAAGTCACACCTTGCCCCTGATGAGCCTTCCAAGACGGAAAACAGAAGATGCAACTGTCCAAATTTCACGGAACCTGCAGACTAATGTCCAAGGATGAGAGCAAGGTCGTCCCTAAACTTGAAAGACTGATAAGTTATCTTAGAGATCAGCCACCCATACATACCTTCCACTCACCCATCTGTAAATGGCTACCTAGAAGTTCTGGGAACAACCGAATTCCAATCATTATGACCAGGGTGTGGCTTCTGGGAAACATACCTCTATGTGCATACCTGAAGATACAGCTTCTCCCAGATACCAAATCTGGCCACATTACAACAGCCCAGGGAGCTATGACAGTAAAATGCAGATTTCACATACTTCTCCAGAGCTATTGAGCACAGGTGTCTAAGAGGAACAGTAGTCTCCTGGACCATATACAGTAATGTCCCCAGGCTGCAGGATGTGTTGGCAGAGATTGGGAAAGGAAGCGGGGGGAAATCTGAAGACTCAGGGTCTGCCACGGAGCAAGCGTGGGCTGCCCAGTGGGCATGAGCTCTGAGTTCCCTTGGGAAGCATCAGGTTAAGTGGTTCTCACACACCGTTCCCATGAAACACTGCCATTCTACTTCTAATTAAACAGTTACACGTCAGTCTTTCGCTGAGTTTGGTTTTACGTGGCTCTGTCTCTGAGGGAACCAGCCCTCTGGGAGTGCCGACGAGTGAGGGTTTCTGGGCTTGGTACTTCCATGGGGTCCAGTGGTTAAGACTGCGCTTTCCAATGCAGGGGGTGCGGGTTCAATCCCTGGTCAGGGAGGCTGGGATCCCACATGCCTCGCGGCCAGAAAACCAAAAAACAAAACTGAAGCAATACTGTAACAAATTCTATAAAGACTTTAAAAATGGTCCACATCAAAAAAATCTTAAAAAAAAAAAAATGCTGGGGGCTGGACTCAGTGACCCCAAGATCCTGCTGCTGAGCCGGGAGGCCTCTGGGGTCAGGCTGCATGAGCCCCCCAAGGCAGCCACCCCTCCGACTGAGACGTGCACCACGCCCCTGTGGTTCTGCATACACGCCACATGGCTCCCCCAGCCTAGCGACTCGGTCTCTCCAAACTCCGCTCTCCTTCAAGGCGAAGCTCCAGGACACCCCACACAGAAGCTTCCTTGACCACCTAGTGCACACTCACCCGCTTCTCTCATTTCTGAATCCTATAATGACTATGCAAGCCACAGCATCTAGCACTTCATCTGAATATCAGTTAACTCTGTTCTTGGTTGGCTGAGCTCCCCATCTTAACAGTAAACTCCCTAAACATGACTCATTTTCCTCTATTTCTCACCACACTCAGCACAGGGAACAAAGTAGATATGCAAAGACGTTGCTGGCTGACTTATATTTGGCTGCCACACACAGCCTCAGACTCTGATTAGCCAAGAAGATATGGAAGACAGAACAGAGAACCAGGAGCCAAAAGACCTGAGTCTTAATCCTGGTCCCTCCAGAACTCACTGTGGGTCCCTTAGTATCTCAGTATATACAGGATATAATGAAGATCTGCCACCTGCACGTAGAGGTACTTTGAGGCTCACCTAGGATAACGGGCAAAGGGCTTTGCAGAAACTCTATAAGAAATATTAGCTGACCCGGGAGCTCCAGCTTACCAGCAGTTCCAGGAGATCCCAGTGCGGTTCTGAGGAAGGGTCTGGAGGGCTGAGAGCCCCTACTTCATGGCTGCCCTTTGCTAAGGGCTTCAAAACACCCATGTAGGAGGTTGGGAGGTGCTGCTGGAGACTCAGACTAGCTGATCCCGACCGCAGGGGAAGAATTGGCCCCTCTGCTCTGTCATCAAGGCTCGCCTGCCCCCAACTAGATTGGGAACCTTGAAAGGACAGATACGGTGCTGGGCAGAGCCAGGGAGCCTTACCGTCGAAAGGTTCCTCAGTCCCTGCATGGACTGGGAGACGTTGTCCCGGCCCACTCCCACGTCCAGGTGGTTGAGCAGGGCCTTCAGCTGCTGCAGGGTGAGGCTGTCGCCCTCCCCGTAGCGATGCATGAGGTTCTGCAAGAAAGAGGCTGCGCTGATGGCGGGTGTCCCCAAGGACACAGCATGAACCTCAGGAGCAGCTGTCCACACAGCGAGCAGAGCCAGCAGGAGGCAGCTGGGGAGGGCTGGGTGCAGCAGCTTCATGGCGACAGGTGAGGCTGCAAGAGGAGAAGGCCAGGTGAGGGCAAGGCTTAGGACACCCATCCTCTCCTTCCACACCAGACCCGCCAGCTGTGCTCCAAACAGGAGGGTCTCTCTTCAGACTCTGAATCCAGTTGGTATCAAAACTGACGCTTTACCCCTTCTATAAGGCCTCTGCCTAGCTTTTGAGAAAAATCCTTCTTTTGAAACAGAAGATAAAAAAACAAATTCAATAGGTTTGACCAAATTTGAAAAGAAAAAAGTACAGAAAAACTATGGGTGTTTAAAGTCCTTATCTTTTTAGAGATACTGAAATCATCATGGATTAAATATCTTACTTGGGATTTGCTTCAAAATAACCAAGGAGTGGATATTTGCATTAGAGTACAGATGAGACAAGACTGAGCATGAGTTGATAATTGCTGGAACTGAGTGATGGGTAGGTGGGAATCCATGATACTATTCTCTCTACTTTTGTATATGTTTGAAATTCTCCAAAGGAAAATCTAAAAAAAAAAAAAAAAAAAAAGAACACCACCACTTAAAGAGGGGGGATAAAAAACAGACTGGAAAAATTATACACCATCAAACATGCCAAAGGATTATTTCTATACTACCTAAATTAGGGAACCAACGTGAAAAATACTCAGTCTCCCCAGCTTGTTAAGAATACAAATTTAAAAGATGGAGGGTGCTACTTTGCTACTTATTAAAATAGCAAAACACATTTTTTAAAAAAGATACAAAACCAAATTGTTAGTGAGGTTAAACAACAGAATAACATACTTCTGGGGGCTGTATACATAATATGACTCTGGAAAAGTTATATGATAATAAATGTATTTAAATCCTTTAATAACTCTACTTCTAGAATTTACACTAAGAGAAGCAATCCAAAAATAAAAAGGCTATTGGCAGAAAGATGTGTTGTGGTCAAGTGGATTACATCAATTTCATGCAATAGTATGCAGCTATAAAAAGGAGAATCGTGAGTTTAATGTTAAATAAAGAAGCAGAACAATTATGTAATCAGAGTTAAGAACTGAGAAGGAACAGAGAAAAAATGAAACCTTCCAGTAGCAGGATGGATGATTTTTCTTTTGTTAATCATTTCCCTTAGTATAGTTATAATTTAAACTTGTGAAATAAACAAACACCAGGAGGGGAAAATGAGCCTCCTATTTAATCCAGGCCTAGGAGCCCAGGCACTGTAGCTATTCCCATGCCTCCCCGGGGCACCCGGGGCTCTGGCATGATGCCTCATGTGGATCACTCCATCTCCCCGACCTCGCTTGGGACAGAGGAACCAGAGCAAAGGGGTTAAGAGCAGGCTTATCTGCATCCTGGCTCTGCCGTTTACCAGCTGTGTGATCTTGGGCAAGTTATGTAACCAGAGTCAACATTCTACAATCACCCAGAGCGGTGATAGAGCGTACCATGGCCTTTAGGGTCAGGAAGACCTGGCTTGAATTTCCACACTGCTGCTTCCCAGCAGTGACCTTGGCCAAGTTACGTAGCCTCTCTCTCCACACCTCAGTTTTCTCATCTATAAAATCTGTACCCGCCTCACTGGACTATTGTGAAGATTTAACGACATGAGCTTTGGCAAGGGACTAGACTCAAGAAAGCGCTCGATAAAACATGGCTATGATTATCGTAAGACTTATAATTGGCAGGGCTCCTCCACTTTGACTCCCTCTCAGATATTAAGCTGCCAATGGAAGCACAGTGGCCGACTTTACTCCACGCCTACATCGCACAAGTCCCCGACCGCAAGCATACCCGGGACATTCCAGGCTTTAGGTTCCACATGTGGGGCACGCACAGAATCTGGAAACATAAACCATCACTCTTCAGTGAATATACTTTGAGTCACACAAATGAATGGATTAGGCATCAGCAAAAACGATAGTCTGTACAAGTGCTACTTTGAAACTAAAAGCTCTCAAGTCTCCACCAAGACCCAAAAGTTAACTTATAGTGAGTAGGGTGGACCTTATCCAAAACAGCTAAACCCCACTGTACAAAGAAAGCTGTTCTCCACCCGACCACACTGTGATTTGTCTAAGGCGTGTGCTGTACTGTTAAAACAAAGGGGAGGAGGGCTGCATGGGTTTAGGAAAGGGGGGGCAAAGAGATGAGGACAGCAGTTAGCAGTCCCAGTGTGACCTTACCTGAAGCACCTGACACTCACTGATTCCTTTAAGAGAAGGCAGGACATTTATCCCCACAAAACAGATGAGGAAACTGGGGTTTGGGGATCAGGGAACGTGGTCCATAACCAGCAAGTAGACCAGAGATCGAATTCTCCATGAACTGAAGCCAGGTCTGAACGACACTAAAGTCAGGGCACTCTTAGCCACTGTCCCCTCTGTGTGGAGAAACACACATACATGCCCCAGGTCCCATGCAGAAGCCACCAAAGCCCGCGTGTCTCTGGGCAGATCTACCCCAGTTTCTACCAGTCCCCGCAAGCACCCCAAATCCAGGCGTAAGGTGCCCTGAAGACCTGTGAAGGAAACCCCCCAAGTGTGTGACACAGACAGGCTGTGTTACAGGGTTCCCTCTGCAGAATCACTTCAACAAAACAAACAATCAAATCCATCTGCAGCAACTTCAGAACACTCACAAACAAGAGACGCGCAAAAACACTTCAAGGCCGAGACACCTGGGGTACTTGTAGCTGTACCCGGACAGGCGTTCACGTCAAGGTAAGCATCGACTCAGCGTTTGCTCTTCAGTGACCCAGAGGCCCCTGGGAGTGGGTGGGGCGGAGCCCTCCCACCTGGCCTGCACTCCAGACAGGATGCCCACCCCGGAGAGTCAGAGGAGAATGTAGAAACAGCTGGAGGGCAGTAAGGAGTCCTGGTCCAGGGACCCTGGACTCGTTAAAGACACTTCAAATCCAAGTGACCCTGGCTTTTTGGCAGACATGAAAGGGGAGCTTTCTGCTCCAAAGGAGATGTAAGTTATTCTTAGGAAAAAAAGGAAGTTTATAAGAGATTCTTTGGAGGAAAGAAAGAAGAGAGGAAGAGGATACATACAGCTCCGGAGCAGCAGGATGGTGAGGCTGGGCAGGGGTCCTCGCCTCCAGCTCCAGCTGCAGGAGCAAGCCCAAGCCCGTTCTATTAAGTCCATGGAAATGGGCGGCCCCAGGTGGGCCGTTCCCGTCGGGGAGCTGAGCCAGCCGCCCTCAAGACCACCTTCCTTCCAGGAGGAGTAAGAAGAGCCCATGGGGCCAGGCATTAAAAACAAGCTGCAGGGCTTCCCTGGTGGCACAGTGGTTGAGAGTCCGCCTGCTGATGCAGGGGACACGGGTTCGTGCCCCGGTCCGGGAAGATCCCACATGCCGTGGAGAAGCTGGGCCCGTGAGCCATGGCCGCTGAGCCTGCGCGTCCGGAGCCTGTGCTCCGCAACGGGAGAGGGCACAGCAGTGAGAGGCCTGTGTACCGCAAAAAAATAATAATAATAAAAATAAAAAAAAAACAAGCTGCAGACAGACAAAGGCTCGAGTATGCTGTTGGCTCAGAGGACCAGGCTCCCCGACTAAAGAGAAGCTGGAGTCTTCTCCACCCCTTTGTTCACCTGGCTCAGGTTCCAAGAAGTAAATTATTTTAGTGCCTTAGGTCTGTCTTCAAGGCACCAGACCCAACCTCCCCGGGACGGGGTCGGGTGCAGGGTGAGGTGAGAGTCGACAGGAGATGCTTTGGCTCTGGACCCTCTGTGGAGCTTCAGAAGTGCCTTCCTACCTTGGAGGCTCCCAAATCAGATTCCACCTGCCTGTGGTCCCTTCACCCGGCTCAGAAATATCTCATCCTGGAAGCGGCACTTCTGTCCCGTGGACATAACTTTACTCTTATATTTACCATGCTGCATTTTTTCCATGCCCACCCACTGTCTCAGAGATGAGCAAACATTTACTTCTCTTCGTGGGGACAGAGTAGTGACTTTCCGTGATGCTTGGTCCAGGGACTGGACATTGATGTGAGCAGAACAGACAACGGAGACCTGGGGGGCCTGGGAGCTGCTGGGCCTCCCAACACCCACTCCCTTCCCTGACCACGTGCTGGCCAGACAGCCCACCGTTCTCCCTCTCAGATTCCTCTGGGCTGAGGAATGAAACGCGGAAGGTAAGATCTAATGCTCCAGAGACAAACATGGCTAAGGCACAGCGGTTTCCAAGGCCAACTGGTAAGTCACAGGAAATGGGCAAAGGATGTGTTTGGGACCCTATCTTCTCTGTGCAGCACCCTATGCCTACTCTGCGCCCCCTCAAAGCACGGGCTAGGTGGGAGCACAGTGAATTGGAAGACTCGAACTCTTCAGCTGCGATGCTAGTCAGCGGCAGGCCAAGGCGTGGCGTGTGTGCAAGGGCAGTCTGAATTGGGCTTCTGCAAAGCACTTGAGTTAAAACTGAGAAAAGACTGATGGTCCAGGACTTCCCTGGTGGCACAGTGGTTAAGAATCCGCCTGCCAATGCAGGGGACATGGGTTCGAGCCCTGGTCCGGGAAGATCCCACATGCCACGGAGCAACTAAGCCCGTGCGCCACAACTACTGAGCCTGTGCTCTAGAGCCTGCGAGCCACAACTACTGAGCCCACATGCCACACCTACTTAAGCCCGCGTGCCTAGAGCCTGTGCTCCACAACAAGAGAAGCCACTGCAATGAGAAGCCTGCGCACCGCAAGGAAGAGTAGCCCCCGCTTGCTGCAACTACAGAAAGCCTGCGTGCAGCAACAAAGACCCAACGCAGCCAAAAAAAACCAAAAACCAAAAAACAAGACTGATGGTCCACACTAAAGAATGACCAGGGGGTCAGATGGGTGGATAAGGAGGTGCAGGTGAGGGGGCAGGGGAAAAGGAGAGGCTACAGTGACATGAGTGATGGCTCCCGAGGTCCTTGGCTGCACCACTGACTGGCCTTAGTGAATCATCTTAAGCCTTCTCCTCAACTGTCTCCTCCCCACCTGAAATCCAAAGGATGTAAGAAGAGGCATCAAGTTCTCTTATATTCCTCTTGGGGACAGACAGCAGGGGGTCTCTGAGGTGCCTGTGCTCTCATACCCAACTAACAACCACAAGGCGGCTGCCATCTCCCTGGGGGCTCTCTCCCCACAGCTCATTGCTGCAGAAGACTGTCAAATAGACTGGTCTTCCTCCAGTCCCCATCCCCTCCCCATTCTAAGGCTGTGACCCGTCAGCCTAATAGGAATGTCTCCCCAGTGGACACTCCCCACAAAAGGTTAACCGGTGAGGGGTAAAACAGACACACATGGTCTGGGTGAGCCAAGGGGGCACCTTCCAGAGCCCACCTCAGGAGACGTGTATAAAAATCCCCGAAACTTGCAGACCAAAGACAAAGCCAGGCCTCAGGGTGGAGGTGGAGGCCCTGAGGACTCAAAAACTCTGGCCTTTGTCTTCCCTGCTGTGGGTGCTGGTAACTAGGAAAAGTGCAGCTCTGGCAACAGAAGGACCACTGGGTTTGGTGGGAGAAGTCCAATCTGTACCTCACTGATCTCACTAGGTCGCCTTCCTTATATTGGAAAGAGGAAAACAAACCCACAGAGCTTTCTTTGAGTACTAAGAAAGATAAGGTATGTTGAGACACTATATAAAAATAAAGATTTCTGAATTAAGATGGAGAACTGAAATGGCAGCATTTTTCCTTCAACTGATAACTAACTTTTGAGTTAAAAACAAAAATAGTAAAAAGCCAAAAAAAAAAAGTCACCCACAGCAAGCAAACAAGGAAAGAGACATAATCTGATATAATAACTTCCAAACCAGAGGCAAGGAAAGGAATGCAGGAGGTACCACACGTGGCTGGTCTCCTAGCCCTGGCCCGGCCCCAGGAGGATTCTCACTAAACCGCCCCAGATCTGAAGAGAGGCAGACTGCCGCCAAGTCTTCCTCCCCTTCCACTGGGGAGTAGTGGGAAAAGGTGCTGGGAAACAAAGAAACAGGTGGCAGGGGAACAAGAACAACGGGCTGACTCCCTCTGAGGGAAATAAGGGCTGCAAGGCTGCAGGCTGAATGAACTGGGGAAGCTGTCCAATTCCAGTGGGTCCTCCTCCCCCTCCAACAGCACCTCCCCAGTCCAGGGCCGCCACCGGGGCCACCACCAAAGTCCCAGAACACAGGCCCAATCCATCCCCTCCACCCCCAACTCAGGCTACAAAGAACACGCCATAAATACCCAGCACTCGGCACTGCTGTCACTGGGGTTGGGGACAAACCAGCCTCAAGGTGGTGGGAAGAAAGTCACTGCCTTATTTTAGAGCCAAAAGAGCCAAAAAGCACTAGCATGAATATGACGAGGAGAAGCAGCAGGCCAACCACGCAGAGACAAAGATGTCGATGGAAAGGAAAACATCACTCCAGAGACAGCAATCCCTCAAAACTGCCCACTCTGTGGAATAACTCAATTAGAACATGCACACGATAAAACCAGGGCTCAGAGGTGGGGCTGTAAGACAAAAGGAGATGCAGGCTTACCAAAAAAAGACCAACAAAACATCACTGAAGAACTAATATACAGATTCTAATGAACGGAGAACAGAATTCTGCCAGAAATTTCAAATAGAGATACTGACAAAAGAAGGTTTGAGATAAGCACAGTGAATGCGGACGGAAAAGAGAAATTAAAGCCCATAGTGACGACATGACACCAACGCCAGGATAACTGATGTTCCTGAAGTAGAGAACCTGAGACCGGAATAAAAAATATGTTCAAAGATAAAAAAACACATGATTTCCCTGAAATGAAAGGAAAAACAGAATCTGATGACTGCAATAATACACTGTACTCCACAAAAATTTCATGCAGAAGGCTCAACACTGGGATGCTGCCTAGTGAAGTTACCGAACTTAAAAAGAAGGCTTTTCCAGGAATCCAGAAGTAACTCCCCCGTCCCATAATATTTTCTTCCAAAAACTGTGAAATGTACTAAAACTTCTTTTAAGTGGCAGAAAATTCAGACTGCCGTCATCTTCTCCATAGCAACATTTAGCATCAGAAGAAATGCAACAGTGTTTACATAATCCTGAGAGAAAGAAAATATGAACCAATGAATATTATTCCCAGCTGTGATGTCGTACAAATTGGTAAAGACAACAGGCAGAAATTCTCAAGCATGAAATAAGTCAGAGACTTCAGTCCCCTTTCTAGGGGGGAAGAAAATGACATGATAATGAAATGCAGCTAATTAGTAGAAAAATAAAATGAAGGCTCAGGAATGCAAAAACCATGGGTAAGCATTAAAACCCTTCAAATAAGAAATAATTAAAAACTATGGGGATTACGGTTATAGGACAAAATCTAAATGTTATAATCATGGACAATTTAATAATATAATTAATACAATCAAGAGATGGAAAGAAAGGAGATGAGAAAAAAATGTGAAAATGCTAATGTCCTGGGACTTCCCTGGTGGTGCAGTGGTTAAGAATCCGCCTGCTAATGCAGGAGACACAGGTTCGAGCCCTGGTCCGGGAAGATCCCACATGCCGCAGAGCAACGAAGCCCGCGTGCCACAACTATTGAGCCCGCGTGCTGCAACTACTGAAGCCTGCGCACCTAGAACCCATGCTCCGCAGCAAGAGAAGCCACCGCAATGAGAAGCCCGCACACCACAACGAAGACCCAACGCACCCAAATAAAGAAAAAAAAGCTAATGTCCTCATTTTTCATAGCAGAGTCAATAAATACCATCTAAAATGGAAACAAGTAATTATAGATATTACTCACAAGCTTTTTTTTTTAGCCTTTTTGGGGTCTTTTAGGAAATCATCTCTCTTGTGAAAGACACATTTCTTCATAGTTTAATAATTCCTTTAATTTTACTATAGTTTTTCTTTGGTTACATTCAGGGAAGTTTTCATAGTTTTTTATAGGAGTATTTTCTTTAATTTTTATTGAAGTATAGTTGATTTACAATGTTGTATTAGTTTCAGGTGTACAGCAAAGTGAATCAGTTATTTTTATATATATATATATATATATATATTCTTTTTCAGATTCTTTTCCCATATACGTTATTACAGAATATTGAGTAGAGTTCCCTGTGCTATACAGTAGGTCTTTATTAGTTATCTATTTTATATATAGTAGTATGTATATGTTTATCCCAATCTCCTAATTTGTCACGTGCTCCCACGTTTTGGAGTATTTATATCTATTTCTCTATATGCATTTTATCTGTGAGCATGTCTGGAATGTTGTCTGGAATAATGTTCACCTAATATTAGTGATGACTATTTCTGAGTGGTGGGATTTGGAGTGTTTTGTTTTGTTTTGTTTTTAACCTTTTTAAATGCATCATTGATGTGTCTCAGTGGGTTGTGTAGGTACAACAATATAAGATGGTGGGTGATTTTTTTTATAATCAGGGAGTTAGGGAGAACTTTCTAAGTACGGGACAAAACCTAGAAGCTGTAAAATTAATAATGTGACTACACAGACTGTCAAGTGTTCTATAAATAATTAGTGTGCTCCCAGCACGCATGGTCAAACTAACAAAAGTACAGTTCTCTGTGTAAGTCCCCATAGACACCGGGAGAAAACCAATAGTCTCGCAGCATGTACTCAAGTACATACCCTCCCTACAGGCTCTCTGGAGTCCAAAAAGCTTTGAGAAAAAATACCGAGACTGTGGTCCTCCCTGCCCACCAAATGAACATTGTCCAAGAGGCCACTCTCCTCTCGGACAAGATGAGACTCCCTCCCAAGTACAGTGCAAATATCACGGCCTGAAAGCAAGTCCTCGGCCTTGCCCAACAGGCCCAGGGCTCAACAGGCCATTTCTTCTCCTACTTCGCTAGGCCCTCCCTCCTAACTGCTCTCCCACATACCCTACAAGGATGTGCTCTCTCCTCTTCCAGCTCGCACTCCCAGAACCTTAGCCTCAGGCTTTGGCTCAGCCAAAGGCCACCCAGGGTGGGAGATTTCCACTGACAGCGTAGGGGAGCTGGCAGGGAGGAAGGCAGTGGGGGTACCTGGAACTGGTGACCCACTTACTATACTGTCCCCATGGAACCTCACATCGCTGGGAGAGGCAGGATGGGAAAACTTTAAAAAAAAAAAAAAAAAGAGTGGTGACCCAGAAGCAGAGAACAAAATTTTAACCACTAGCCTGCCGTTCATGGACCAATATTTACTGAGCCCCCATTGTGCGAGTCACTGCCCGTGGGAGGGAGGTTGGGAAGGGCAGAGGCCAGCGGCGTCAGGGCCCTGGGCAGCCAGCACAGGCAGCTGGGACGGCTGATTTAGCCACATGCTGAGCCCTGAGGGCTGGACCAGCAGGGGAGAGTTGTGCATCTGCCAGGCTCTACCGTCCCAGCGGAGCCTGGGCTTGCCAGAGCAAGGAAACCTTCCAAAACCAACTAACGGGTCAGGAAGCTCGGTAAGCAGGAGCCTGCAGGACTCCCCCTACCAGAGGCCAGGGCAAGAGTCACCTCTATTCTCATTCATCCATCAACATTTCCCAGACACTCCATTGCAAAATTCTGACCTATTGTCCCTCTAAGTCCACTCCTGTTTGTCAGACCACGGGGCCTGGCACGTGGCTTAGGAAACAAGGTACTCACATCCACCACTTACGTCACCCATTTGAAGCAAAACTTCCCAACTTGTTATTCAGGGTCAAATAAATAAGTAAAATGTATGATCTAGTGGCTAAATCAGACAGCATGATGAGTTGGGCAGGCTTGGGTTCAAACTTGGGGCCTGCCACTAACCTACCATGTGCCCCCAGCACAATTAGGCTGTGAAATGTCCAGGCTCTCAGGGGCATTCTGATAAACGAGAGAGAGAGCTTAAAGGTCATAGCACAGCGGGTACTTAGGTCTGTTCCTTCTGTTCCTTGTTCTCCAAGCTCTCAGGCCAATTCCCTCACCTAGACCTGAACATGCCTATTCTTGGATTACCTCCTCTTCCAGGAAGCCTTCTGGGACCACCCTTTGAGCACTCATCTCCAGCTACTTTGGACTCCTAATGACCCGGTCTCCCAGGGAGCCTTCCAGACAGATTTTTGTTCCTTGAAGGCAAGGGGGTCCTCCCCTTATGCTTCCCCATAGCATAGTGTCTGGACCAGTGCTGGGCACACGAGTGGGGAGAAGCAGAGAATTTCTGCTGGAAGATGTCAAATCCAACCTCCCATCTAACTGATGTCTGCTGGCATCGCCCCTACAGCTTGATGAGGGACAGGTAGCTCAGTGCCTCCTTCCACAGACATTCTAACCCACCCACTACCACAGCTCCCCACCCCGCCCCCGGGGCCTTCAGACATTCCCCAAAGTCAGATATCCAGACCACTTATTACCCTGGACTAAACAATCCCCATTCCTTCAATTTTGTTTATATTCATTGAACAAAAGGCTAGCTACACCTGCCGGACTTTAAAAAACTCAGTCCAAGAGTTCATTCATTCAACACATATTCATTGCCTACTGGTTTCATACCGGGAATAATGCTAGGGAGTGCCTAGAACCTGCCCTCACAGAGCAGGGAAAACAAACAATTCAACAAGCAACTTACAAGAACAATGATGACAAGGGTTGTGTATTGATCCGGGTTCAGTTAGGCAATTTAAGCAGAGATTTTGTGTAACATATTAAATGGCCCAGAGAATCATGGGAAGAGCTGAAAAAACAGACTCTAGTCTGAGTGTCCAGGAGCTACTCCCAAAATCACAGTGCAGAGCCAGTCGGCCAAGGAGCTGCTGCCCGCCGCCACCATCAGGAAGCTATGGCACAAGGAAGCTGCCTGCTCCAGGATTATGCCGCAACTGCCATGATCCACACCAGCAAATGGATGTCCCAGGGTCCATCCTGAGGAAGAGGATATCTACATATTTAAGACTAGATGGAGTGTAGCTAATTGGCAGAATGCATGTCACATTGGGAATTCCAGTGAAAGGACGTCTGGAAAGTGTCGTTTTTTGATTCTCTACTTTTAGTAGCTTGGACCATAATTTATTATTCAAAGTAACGCACTTGCCAGTGAAAGGAGGCGCTATTACTAAACACACCAGGACAACAAGAGTAAACCACAGGGTTGCCTCAGCGTGGATGCCTGGGGAATAAGCCAAACAAACCGTCCGCCATAGGTCACAACGAGGAGCGCACAGGAAGCTTAGAGAACACAGCAGGGCGGTCAAGTCTAGCGTCAGGGGTCAGGCGAGGCCTCCAGAAAGAGACGTTATTTTAGCTGAGACCTCCAGGGCGTGTAAAAGTGGGCCAGGTGAAGGTGACAGGGTGCGGATGGGGCAGAATGTTCCAGAAAGATGCAGCTTCGTTTGGAATGCCTCGGCCAAGATGCCGCATCTAAGAACTTAAGAGCCCAGGTGTACACAAGAGGATGTGGCAGGGGCCAGGGCAGGCACAGGCCTACAGGCCACGCGAAGGTGGCTAGACCCCATCTGGAGGGCAGTGGGGATCATTTTCAGCAGAGGTACCACCAGATCTGTGTTTTTAGTATACTGGTCTGGCTGCAGTGTGGAGAACAGACTGGAGGTGGGCAAGAACAGAAGCCAGGAGCCCAGGTAGGAGGTTCCCTGGGTTCCAGGTGGAAGAACACAGCACCCAGTCTGGTCTAAAGAGCAAGGCTTCTTTTTCCCAGGTTCGATCCAGCCTGGGGTGCTTCCCTGCCCCTTGGGGCTGCTGGCCCCACAGTTTTCCATTAAAGACCTGCAGAGGCTCTTCTTTAGCGGTTACCAGGAGAGAAACAAGCCACATCACTGTCCTGCTAACCACAAGTATCAGAGTGAGTCGGAAAAGACCGCCCTCCACCCCGTCATCATTTCCTCAATCAGGCTGAGACCTCAACTCTCTTGCTGTAGCAGGAGGGTTATTCATAAATGCCAACTCCAACTCCCGGGCAGCAACACTGTGTGGGCAGACTGTGCCACCGAGGGCCTCTCACAAGAAGTCCCCAAATGGCTAAGAAGAGTCCTCTGAGAAGGGAGGTGGGCTCTTTCCAGACAGTGACCCTTACAAGACCCTGGGCTACAGCAGGCAGAGGCACACCTGGTTTTCCTGGTGCAGGGAACCTCTCTCTACTAGAAGCCAGGCCGGAGGACAGCACCACTGCTCTGCCTGCAGCAAAGACTCTCCCTGCCCTGACGCCAGCCCACCCATCCCCCTCCCTCCATGTCCTGCTGCACCACTATCTCCCCCTTTTAACCCTCCCATCCTTAAGCCAGCACAAGCGCCCCCCCGCCACCACTCCTCCTCAAAGATTCTGACCGTGCCATCTCTTCAGCTGAGATGCTGAATTGGGAGTGATAATTTCTCCAGGAAAGTAGTTCTCAGAGTGTGGTCCCCACCAGCAGCATCACCATCACCTGGGAACCCCTTGGAAACACAAATTCTCAGCCCCACCCGAATCTGCTGACTCAGATACTCCAGATGGGGTCCAGCAATCTGTGTTTCAGGAAGCTCTCCAGGTGATCACGATGCACACAGAGGTCTGAGGACCGCTATTCTCAGAGGAAGGTGGTTAGATTACCAGATTTCTTCACCAGAGAGGGCAAGGAGCACTGCTGTGCAGTGGCGGCCCCTTCCCCGAGTTACTGCTCATGAGCACGTGGCCAGGGCCCGGGTAGGAGGGCACAGGCTGCGTCTTGGGCCTTATATTTACCAGCATGAGTCATAAACGAGCCCTACTCTCAGGAGAAAGAGGGTTATTGGGAAAAAGAGGAAAAAGGCCCATATTTCCAAACCAGAGACAGGAAGGTGGCAAGAAACAGAGAGAGATTGAGTAATTACATGCCTGAATCATAATTCCTCCATTTTCCCTCCCATTTCCCAAACCTCCCACATGGTTCATTCCCTGGCCCAAGGTCACTGGCAGTCATCATGGCATTACTGAGGTGAAAGGCCTTCCCTCAACCTCTGCTTCCTCAGCATGGGCCTCACCACGTGACAGGAGCGCCCCTCTTCTTGGGATTCAGGAGGAGAAAGTACTGCAGCGCACCACCCGCACTAGTCACTCACGCCAGCTCCATGCCACCCTGTCCCCTCCGAGGATCATGCTAAAATACCTACCTTCCATCACTTCCCCTACCCAACAGGGAAGTTTAGTCCCTCTGCCTGGCAGGCAAGGGTCCCTCCAACTAGGCTCCCATCATCTTTCACCCTCAGCTGCCACTACTCTCTTGCCGGGACCCTGGACTCCACCTGAGACGCCTGACCCTCCTCCCTTTCACCCCTGCACCCTCCTGTCTCCACATGGCCCACAGGACCAGGACTGGAAAGGCTGATTAACATATGGTAGAGACATCAGTCAGAAAGTTGAATGTAGTCTGAATGTGTTCCAAGCACTCTCTCCACAAGTGTGAAGGGCCTGGATGTGCTGTTTTTTTTTTAAAAAAAAGGATGAACTGCAGGAAAAAGCACCATCTCTGGTCCACCCCAAATCCTCCCCAGCACAAGTCCTACCCCATCCTCCTCTCAATCCTACCACTCTGTCTCAATGGTGTACTGTCTCACAGTGAGACTCCTAACACTTTCAGTTAACTTTCTTGGTTGTTTCATAACAATCCTAGGAAGTTGGCAGGATCTAAATAAATACTTGCGGCTCGAATATGTAAATACAAATGCATACGTAAACAGACATACCTTCACTTCTCCAGAGAGTGCAGAATGGCTGGGATACACTGCACTGGAGATGCAGTATTTAGGGCCAAGGGCTCAAGGACAGGAATGCACAGTGTCTTCTCAAAGCTCCCTCTTGCCAAAGGTGCTAAGGACAGCATAAGGACCCTGATACTCTGCCCTTCTGCTTCTCCGTCTCTGCCCGGCCAGAGCTCTAGAGAGGGGCTGTCAAGAGCACACTCAGATGGATTCCAGAGCAAAGGCAACCACGTTTCTGGCTATCATCCTCAGATACAGATCAGGGACAGCAAAAGACCCACATGGACAAGCTCCCCTTTCTCAGGTTAAAATACCCCTCAAGGCAGCAGTCTCTAGACAACATGGTGCCATAGGTGACTTCCCTTAACAACACGATGTATTTCCACTTGCCCTCCCCCTCCCCCCCCCAAAAAACTGCTTGCCTATTAAAAAGGGATCAACATTCTAACCAGACTTAAAGGCTTACCCTCTCCTGCCAACAGCAACCCCAAGGGGCAATCAGAATGCCACCTGGAAAGGGTATTTGATTTTAGCTTGCAACTCAGACATCCTCTAGTTGGGGTGACTTTCTGCCCCAAACGGAGAAAAAAAAAAAAAAAAAGATACAAGAATTCTTGCGGCAGCACTATTCACAATAACAAAAACTTTGGAAGCAACCCAAAAGCCCGTCAGCAGGAGAGTGGATAAACAAACTAACCACTTTCACACCGGAATAGTATAAAACAAAGTGAATGAACTACAGCAACATTAGCACTGCGTGCATATTACAAGTTTTCAATAACTGCCTTTCGGGTGCTACTCACAAGACCAATTCATGCCTCAAGACCTCTCCTCCAGATGACTGGAAGGATTGTCTGAATCTGAAGACAGGAAATCTGAGTGAAGGAAATGTTGAAATGCTGGTTGAAATAAAAATACTAAAATAAAATAAAATCTCTTAACCAGGCTTCCAGCTTCCACTGAGCACTCACCCCCAAACTGTCTGAGTCCCTTCTCTCTCTTTTTAAGTGTAACATATATACACGTGAAGTGTCCAAGTCTTAAGTGTACAGCTCAATGAGAGAGTCATCCTTTTAAAGTACAAATCTGATCACAGCACTTCCTTTGCTTTGAACCCACGATGGCTTCTCAGTACACGTGGAATCAAATCTGGGACCTCCCTGGCAGTCCATGGTTAAGACTCTGAGCTTCCACTACAGGGGGCACGAGTTCGATCCCTGGTTGGGGAACTAAGATCTCGTGTGCCGCAGCCAAACAAGCAAAACAACAAATGAATCAAATCTAAACCACTTTTCCTGGCCTATATGTCACTGTGAGGTCTGGCCCTTGCTAACCCCACTGACCTCACCAGGATCCAGCCACCCTGGCCTTCTTTCTGTTCCTTTAGCACACCAAGCGCATTCTGACCTCAGGGCCTTTGCACTTGCTGTTCCCTCTGCTGAGAAGGCCCTTCCCCCTAGATCTTCATATCAAGTCTCAGCTCACAGGTCACCTTCTCAAAGCGGAGGGCCGCCTGGTTTCCAAAAAAAAAAAACCTACTCACAAGTCATTCAGAATCCCAACACCCTGTTTTATTTTCTTCTTACCATATATCACTATTTTACAGAGTCTTCTTTCTTTTGTTTTGTTTTTTTTTTACATATTTATTATCTATCTCCTCCTACCGACTGTAAACTCCACAATGGTGGAGACTCACGCCTATCTTCTTCCCTGAGCCTGGAGGAGTGAGTGCCTGGCACCAGGAGAGCCCCCGAAGGATATCTGCTGAATGATGTATTAATTTCCCACGACCCCCTTGTCCAGGGCCCCCAAGTTTAGAACCTTACTGTTCTTTGATCTCAACCCGCAGTCGAACTATTAGCAGTTATAGGGGAAGGGACACCCTCTCCTGCAGCTTCAAGAGAGCTGAAGACCCCCAGAGAGCCAGAGAATTCTGTCTGGAGTTGGAATATAAAACATAAGGTAAAAAATAAAATAAAATAAAGTAGAACATAAGGTGGGGTGGGAGACCCAAAAGTAAGGTGGTGGGAGAGGCACAGACAGGCAGTCTTCCTTCCCCATCCTGGAAGCAAATGTGCCGAGGACAGGCAACCATCTGATCGCCCTGCCGGAAATTCCACGTTAACTTTTCCCTGTGGCAGGGAGAGAAAAGGAAAGGAAACCCCGCAAGTACAGGCTGTTTCTAGAATTTCTCAGCTGGTCATGGAAACTCTGAGTCCCGGTCCCGTTGCTCACAATCTCTCTCAATGTGCCAACTGCACATATCCTGAAGTGCGGGGGTGGGGGTGGGGGAGGGGCTCGTGGCCGCTGCCAAAAAGAGGGACTGGTGTGAGTAGCCAAGGTCACAGGCAGAATCTGGCCAGCAGAGCGGTGCACACCACGGTTTACCCATGGTCAAGGCCTCTGCCGTGGGACACACCTCCACGGCATCTGGTGGATGGCAGGGGGCGGCCGAGGCAGGAGGAACAGGAACGGGGACAGAATCTGTTCCTAGGGCTGGTCAGGCTGCCCCAGAGGGCACTTTGGCTGGTGGCCCGAGTCTGGGGGTGCAGGCGACTTTGTACTTTTTGCGCTTTTCTGGGAAAGGTGATGAGAACAGTTGTGGCTTGCTATCCCGGTTAACTCCCCAGACACCTGGTATCTGGAGAACTTGCCCAGCCTCTCAGAGGGGAAATGGTCACCACTGAAATATACATATGCCAATCAATGTCACTGGCCGGCCTTCAGGAAGCAGGGGGAGAGGAGGAGAGGCGGGGAGGGAGTCCAGGGCCTTCTGCCGCTGGCTCGTCCCTGGTAGAGAAAGCCAGGCCAGCTTCCCTGCAGGCCAGCACGGCTCCACCTCGCCCCATGCCTCACGTACTCTGTGCTCTGAGAAAAGCGAGTCCTGGGGGCTGGCCGGGAGCCCTCTCGCTTCCAGGAAAGGAGGAGGGTAGCCTGCAGTACAGCCTGCTCCCTGGGATTTGCAGGGCTCTCCTGATTAGCAGGACACGCGTGCCCCACCTCACTTTCTCCCATACAAACCAAACTTTCAGGCTTCCAGTAAAAGTGAGACAAACAGTGGGTTTGGGTTTGGGTCTGGGTTCGGGTCTGCCCTCCCCCACCTTTGGGAGAACAACCCAGAAATCCTGGGAGCCAGGGGGTAGATTGCAAGGCCTTCAGGTGAGCTGGCTGCCTCCCAGCACCCACCCAGCCCAACCTGACAGCAGGGCATAGGGAAAGACGGCAAGGGGAGAAGGGGACCTGCCTAGAAGGAAAGGAATCAGTGAGATCCAGGAGCAAGGTGGCCCAGGGCCAGTCCCTGCCCCCAGGGCTGCAGTCAACAAATATTTATTAAGAACTTACTACATTGGGATTGACATATATATACCAATATGTATAAAATGGATAACTAATAAGAACCTGCTGTATAAAAAAATAAATAAAATAAAATTCAAAAAATTTTTAAAATAAATATAAATAATAAAAATTTTTAAAAAAAGAACTTACTACACAATTTGTTAAACTACGCTTCTGAGAAATTTACTACTCCTACTATCTGTGGATAAGGATGCCAGCTTCGTAAGATTCTCACCAACGCTGAGTATTAAAATAGGATTCCAGGGCTTCCCCGGTGGCGCAGTGGTTGAGAGTCCGCCTGCCGATGGCAGGGGACACGGGTTCGTGCCCCGGTCCGGGAAGATCCCACATGAAATAGGATTCCCTCTTTGCCAAACAGGTTAAAAACCATTTTCATCATTCTTTTAATTTGCATTCCTTTGACTACCAGTGTGGCTAATTGCCTGTCACTCTCCTTTGCCCATTTTTGCTGACCCCCATTTATCTTTTTTTTTTTATTGGTGTACTTAAAGAGTTCATCATATGGTAAAAATATTAACCTTTTGTCACATGTTACAAATACTCTTCCTAATTAGTCATCTGCCCTTTAATTTTATTAACTGGTCTTACAAAATTTTTAAGCAAAGTCAAATATATCCCACTTTTCCTACAAGGTTTCTGCTTTTAATATCATGCCTGGAAACACTTTCTCACCCTGAAATTACAGAAACATATACCTATTTTTTCTCGCATTAAAAAAATTTAAATCTCTGTCATCTACAATTTAATTTGACATAGCGTGACACAGAGAATCTAACTTAAAAAAAAAGCCAATTATCCCAATGTTTTTTAATCAACAGTCTATTGTCCCTGTAAACTTCAACTGTGGAGTCTATAAAAGGTAAGAACCAGAGGTGAAGTCAACTACATCCTTTGCGCTAAGAAAGGCCACAGGTGGCTGTTCTGTTGGTGAAATCTAAGTGCAGGGCTGTGGTGCCATCTCTTTCTCTTCCTCCCTCCTGCTCAGAGGTACAGGCTCGACTACCACGAGAAGGAAGTCCTATGTGCTAAGGATGGCAGAGCAGAAAGATCCATTGAAGACAGCCCTGGGTTCCTGCAGGCACCACTGAGCAGGAACCCAGCCTCCCACGGTTAATCGCCAGATGCTTTACATGCTATTTGCCCAAAGCAGCCTTGACTGGACTCTGGTATTTGCATCTGAACACTCCTGTAACTCACCCACAATCCTTTCTTCCCTAATTTTATAATAATAAGAATTGTTAGGATTTATTGGTGTCTGCCAGGTACTGTGCTAAGCAATTTGTTTTCATTATCACATTTACTCTTCTCAACCACCTTATTTTAGATTCCACAGTACTTCCCTAATTATAAGTATCAATGACAGCTTTTCAGAGCAGAAGATACTGCATTAAATGTACACATCACTGAGACACCTCCCTATTTCAGAAACATGAAAATAAAACAAAAAAGCATTTTAAAATTGAGGAAATATGGTATCAATCCCATTTTACAGATGTGGATACTGAGGCTAAGAAGACTTGCTCAAAATCATACCACAACTAGTAATAAATAATACCACTGTTGTTTGCTAAATTCCTACATGTACTAAGGTCTGTTTTTGGACGTTTCTGGTCTGTTCTATTTATCTATCCTGTGTCAATGTCACATTTAATTTTTTATTTTTTCTGGTAAAGCAAGTTCAACTTCACTATTTTCTTTTAAAAATTGTTCTTGGCTATTCTTACACATTCATTCTTTCAGAAAAAACCTTTAAAAGTCATCTTATATGAAAAGACAACCCTCAGAATGGGAGAAAATATTTGCAAACAAAGCAACTGACAAAGGATTAATCTCCAAAATATACAAGCAGCTCATGCAGCTCAATATCAAAAAAACAAACAACCCAATCCAAAAATGGGCAGAAGACCTCAATAGACATTTCTCCAAAGAAGATATACAGATTGCCAACAAACACATGAAAGGATGCTCAACATCACTAATCATTAGAGAAATGCAAATCAAAACTACAATGAATGGGCTTCCCTGGTGGCGCAGTGGTTGAGAGTCCGCCTGCCGATGCAGGGGACACGGGTTCGTGCCCCGGTCTGGGAAGATCCCACGTGCCGCGGAGCGGCTGGGCCCGTGAGCCATGGCCGCTGAGCCTGTGTGTCCGGAGCCTGTGCTCCGCAACGGGAGAGGCCACAACAGTGAGAGACCCGTGTATCGCAAAACAAACAAACAAACAAACAAAAAAAACTACAATGAAGTATCACCTCACACCAGTCAGAATGGCCAACATCAAAAAATCTACAAACAATAAATGCTGGAGAGGGTGTACTCTTGCACTGTTGGTGGGAATGTAAATTGGTTCAGCCACTATGGAGAACAGTATGGAGGTTCCTCAAAAAACTAAAAATAGAACTGCCATATGACCCAGCAATCCCACTACTGGGCATATACCCTAAGGAACCATAATTCAAAGAGTCATGTACCACACTGTTCACTGAAGCAGGACATGGAAGCAACCTAAGTGTCCATCGACAGATGAATGGATAAAGAAGACGTGGCACATATATACAATGGAATATTACTCAGCCATAAAAGAAACGAAATTGAGTTATTTATAGCGAGGTGGATGGACCTAGAGACTGTCATACAGAGTGAAGTCAGTCAGAAAGAGAAAAACAAATACCGTATGCTAACACATATATATGGAATCTAAAAAAAAAAAAAGGTTCTGAAGAACCTAGGGGCAGGACAGGAATAAAGTTGCAGACATAGAGAATGGACTTGAGGACATGGGGAAGGGGAAGGGGAAGCTGGGACGAATTGAGAGAGTGGCATGGACATATATACACTACTAAATGTTAAAACAGATACCTAGTGGGAAGCAGCCGCATAGCACAGGGAGATCAGCTCAGTGCTTTGTGCCCACCTAGAGGGGTGGGATAGGGAGGGTGGGAGGGAGATGCAAGAGGGAGGAGACATGGGGATGTATGTATATGCATAGCTGACTCACTTTGTTATACAGCAGAAACTAACACACCACTGTAAAGCAATTATACGCCAATAAAGATGTTAAAAAAATAAATAAATAAAGTCATCTTATAAAGTCCCAATACTGTGGAAATTCATCCCATGGAAATTATCCTGAATGGGGGTATTCAGCTTTAAGAAATTTGATAGAAGTGCATGTTCAACAACAAATATCTATCAAGTACAAACTTTTGTGGGCACAGGGAATAAAACAATGACCAAAAAGACAAAAATCCCTACCCTCCTGGAGCTTGCATTCCTTCAGGGCTCATAATAGTGAAAAACTGCAAGCAATCTAAACATACAATAGAAGGGGATTGCTAAAGTAAGGTAATCCATACAATAAAATATATGAAGTTCAAGTCAGAGATTAAGAGCTTAGGGTCTGAATGCGACAGACCTCAGTGCGGATCCTGAATCTGTATTTACTAGGCTTTGAGTCAAGTCACTACTTCAAGACTTATTTTTCCTCCTACAAGAAAACAAAGCTACTAACGGTCTCTCCCTCAGAGCAACTGAGAAAATTAAATGAGATACTGAGTATAAATACAGTGCCTGATACACAGTAATTGCTCAATAAATGTTAGTATTTGGTGAAACAACAAAGGATTAATCTCCAAAATATACAAACAACTCAGGGAGCTCAATATCAAAAAAACCCAAACAATCCAGTTAAAAAATGGGCCGAAGACCTAATTAGACATTTCACCAAGGAAGACATACAGATGGCCAAGGGGCACATGAAAAGATGCTCAACATCACTAATTATTAGAGAAATACAAAATCAAAATTACAATGAAGTATCACCTCACGCCGGTCAGAATGGCCATTATCCAAAAAGCTAGAAGCAATAAATGCTGGAAAAGGTGTGGTGAAAAGGGAACCCTCCTACACTGTTGGTGAGAATGTAGATTGATGCAACCACTATGGAAAACAGTATGGAGGTTCCTTAAAAAACTAAAAATAGAACTACCATATGACCCAGCAATTCCACTACTGGGCATATACCCTGAGAAAACCATAATTCAAAAAGAGTCATGTACCACAATGTTCATTGCAGCTCTATTTACAATAGCCAGGACATGGAACCAACCTAAGTGTCCATTGACAGATGAATGGATAAAGAAGATGTGGCACATACATACAATGGAATATTACTCAGCCATAGAAAGGAATTGAATTGAGTTATTTGTAGTGAGGTGGATGGACCCAGTCTGTCATACAGAGTGAAGTCAGTCAGAAAGAGAAAACAAATACCGTATGGTAACGCATATATATGGAATCTAAAAACAAAAATGGTACTAATGAACCTAGTTGCAGGGCAGGAATAAAGAGGTAGACACAGAAAATGGACCTGAGGACATGGGGTGGGAGCAGAAGTGAGGGTAGCATTCAACATACACACACCACCGAATGTAACACTTGGCTGGTGGGAAGCAGCAGCATAGCACAGGGAGATCCGCTTGGTGCTTTGCGATGACCAAGAGGGGTGGGATAGGGAGGATGGGAGGGAGGCTCAAGAGGGAGGAGATATGGGGACAGGTGTATGCATATGGCTGATTCACTTTGTTGTGGAAAAGAAACTAACACGGTATTGTGAAGCAATTATACTCCAATAAAGAGCTATTAAAAAAAAAAGTATTGGGGGGAATGACATGGAAAGATGTTCACATGTTAAGTGAAAAAAAAAAAAAGTCTACAAAACTATGTACAGCAGACCAGTTTTCCTTAAAATGTATGCATTCATAGAAAAAATTAAAAATATATAACAAACTGTTATTTCTTGGTGGTGAGTTTAATGGTAACTTCTGTTATCTTTTTATTAGTCTGCAGTTTCTACAATGAACTCGCATTACTTTAAGAAGAAGGTTAAGGGAGTTTCCTGGTGCTCTAGTGGCTAGGATTTGGCATGCTTTCACTGCTGTGGCTATAGGGTTCAATACCTGGTTGGGGGAACTGAGATCCTGCAAGTTGGGCAGGGCAGCCAAAAAAAAAGAAAGAAGAAAGTTCATTTTAGAGTTCAATTAGGAAATGGGGAAGGCTTTTTTTTTTAAATTTATTTTTGGCTGCATTGGGTCTTCATTGCTGCACACATGCTTTCTCTAGTTGCAGAGAGCGGGGGCCACTCTTCGTTGCAGTGCGCGGGCTTCTCATTGTGGTGGCTTCTCTTGTTGCGGAGCACGGGCTCTAGAGTGCAGGCTCCGTAGCTGTGGCGCATGGGCTTAGTTGCTCTGCAGCATGTGGGATCTTCCCGGACCAGAGCTCGAACCCGTGTCCCCTCCATTGGCAGGTGGATTCTTAACCACTGTGCTGCCAGGGAAGCCCAGGAAAGGCTTAATGATGACCAAGTGGAAGCCTTTTCTCTCCCCTTTTTAAAGATCTTCACTTAAAGTCTGGAGGTGGATGCCAGTCCTAATCTGCCATGGGCTGGACTTCATGTGTTCCTGGTGCCCCAACCTGGCTACCCCAGTGAGCAGGGCCTCACCTCAGTTCTCCTGAATCAGAGCTTCCTGGGTGAGATCCAGGTATCTGTATGCGCAGTTCTGACAGATCAACCTGGCTCTTGTCTGGTGCACTGGTCTGACATTTCAGTCTAGTCAGGACTGCTGGACTAGACACAGACTAGCTCCAACACTCTGTGATTTACAGAAACTCTTTGAAGTCAGTTCCCCCTCTCTGCCAAATGGGTGCTACAATCTCTGCCCTGCCCTTCCTACAGGGAGATTAACACTCAGTGAAAACTCCTTGCACAGAGATGAAATGTTGGCATTGCAAAGTGTCTAGCATGTAGGGACTCCGAAGCCAGAGTCCTCAATCATTTATACTCACCTGGCTCTCAGATCTGTGTCAACACGAGGGGAGAAGGCAGCCTGAGGCTGGGCCCTTGCCTCCTGAACAGCCAGGCCTGCTCTCTGACTCTGGTCGAAAAACAAATCTCCCTTCTCTTTTGCAGCTCTGTGAACCACAGTTTACAAAGCACAGTTCCCCCCATCCTGAGCCTAGTGGGTTGAATAATACCCCCACAAAACCAAGTCTACCCAAAACCTCAGAATGGAACCTTATTGAAAATTATGGTCTTTGCAGATATAATGATTTAAGGATCTGAGATGAAGTCATCTTGGATTTAGGGTAGTCCCTAAATCCAATGATGACTATGTTTATAAGATAAAGGAGAGGGAGATTTGGACACAGAGACACACAGAGGAGAAGACCATGTGAAGACAGAGGGAGAGATGGGAGTGATGCTGCCACAAGCCAAGGAACACTTGGAGCCACCAGAAGCTGGAAGAGGCAAGGAAGGATTCCCCCTAGAGCCTTCAGAGTGAACGTGGCCTTGTTGACCCCTTGATTTCGACCTTCTGACCTCCAGATCTAATAAATTTCTGTTGTTTTAAGCCACAGAGTGGGGTCATTTGTTAGGATGGCCTTAGGAAAGTAATACTTTGATGATGGAATTAAGGCTCGATAACTTTTATCTGAGACTCTCTTGCTATGGTTGGCAAAATTCCAAGATGGCCCCCAGTGACCCTTGTCTTTGTGTATGGGCAGGACCTGAAAATGAGATATCATTCCTGTTATTAGGTTACATTATCTTCCAAAAGGGATTTTGCTGGTATCAACTGACCAAATTAGTTGACCTTAAGATAGAGAAATGATCCTGTATGGGTCAGAACTAATCAGGTGATAGGCTCCTCCTGGCGAAAGGGATTTGAACCAGAGAAGGATTCAACATGAGAGTAACTTTTCCAGTGTGGAAGTCCAGCAGACCCCGATTTAACCAAGTGATCCAGGAAAACATCACTAGTAATGAGACATCAACATCATGAATGCCTTGATACGATGCTCTTAAAAGGATGCAACATCATTTTTGTGATATTCTTGCTAAAAATGCATGACCTTATTCTAAGGAAGAAAGATAGAGGAATGGTTACAGATTGAAGGTGACTAAAGAAAAATAACTAAATGCAACATGGGATGGCAGACTGGATCCTGGGACAGAAGAAAGATATCAGCAAAAATATTGGTAAAATTTAAGTAAGGCCTGTAGTTTAAAGTTTTGTACCAATGTTGATTTCCTGTTCTTGATAATTATACTATGGAGTGAGGGATATAAAGGAACCCTGCTATATTCTTTGCAACTTTTAAGTCTAAAATTAGTTTTTAAAAAAAGGTTTAAAATGAAAGGAAATGATTGAGCAGATTAACAGAGGTTGCCTCAGGGCCACAGGATTAGACTTCTCCCATACTTCTTTATACTTGTCAGTAAGTATGCATTACTCTCGATATCAGTGGCAGGAGGTTGGATGGAGTAAGTGAACTGGTGCCAAGGATGTAGATTTGGGGCCACTGGAGTTGCTCTGGATAAGAGCAGGCTAGACCCCAAGACACCATTGCTGAAACGAGCAGCAAGTCTTTGACAGAGAAACAGCTAAGACTTAGAAAATATTGGTACCTTAGACCCCAGAGCCCTTCAAAATAACTGGATCCAACCTAAATTTCTAGCCACGTCACTTGCTCTTTCCTCTATCAGCCACCCTGACCTAGGGTGACCACCCCTGCCCCAGGAATATACATCTCAGTGCCATTATCCACACAACTCTCCCGGCCAGGAGCCCTCCCTCTCCTCTTAGCTTTCAAAACTTAGCTCAATTCTACCTCTAGGAAGCCTTCCCAGACCACTCCTGCCCCCCATCGCCTTGCCTTCTACCTGCCTCTTTAAGTATCTCTTGTCTGTTCCACTCAATGGAGCTTAACGAATGCCACAGATAGCATGTTAAGTTTCCATATATACTCAGCTCATCCCCACACATATTTTACAAGCCTCTTTGGAACAGAGACAGTGTTTGCCTGTCTTCATGGAGCTGGAGCTCTCTTAGCTGAGCTCTGCTGGCTGGGCCCATCCCTGCAGCAAAGAGGCCCCCTCTGCTGTCACCAGTCCAGGATTCATTGACCAAGAGTCTGTTGTGTCTCTTCCCAAACTCCTTCTTTTTTCTTTTTTTAAATAAATTTTATTTATTTTTGGTTGTGTTGGGCCTTCATTGCTGCACGCGGCCTTTCTCTAGTTGCGGTGGGTGCTACTCTTCGTTGCAGTGGGCAGGCTTCTCATTGTGGTGGCTTCTCTTGTTGCAGAGCTCGGGCTCTAGGCACACAGGCTTCAGTAGTTATGGCTTGTGGGCTCTAGAGCGCAGGCTCAGTAGTTGTGGTGCACGGGGGCTTAGCTGCTTCGCGGCATGTGGGATCTTCCCGGACCAGGGATCAAACCCGTGTCCCCTGCATTGGCAGGCAGATGCTTAACCACTGCACCACCAGGGAAGTCCATTCCCAAACTTCTTTATGCCAGTTGTTTGTTTTTATGATTCTAATTTAATTAAATAGTAACTGAAATATAAACAGAGAAAAAGTTTTGATTTCTACAAAAATGAAACTAAGAGATCTAGAAGAGCAATTCTGAAACTGTGGTCTTAGATGACACCTAGGGTCACTGAGACTGTTTCAGGTCTGCAAGGTAAAAACTAGTTTTATTACAAAATTAAGATGTTAAAAGCTTTTTCACGCTCATTTTTGAGGCTACATGAAGTGTGATGAATGTGTGCCTATGCAGTCTTAAGTTTTCTGAAAACTTCTAAGGTAGAAGTTTAGGGTATGAATGTGTGTGTTCTCAGAGATTAACTCAGTTTGTTTTCAGAGATCAACTCGGTTTGTCCACCGAGTATTTACCGGCAAATGTATGCTATACCTATTTTAACCTGTTATCTCATTATTATCTAATAAATCATTATTTTGAAATCCTGAAGATGCACAAAAATGTAAAAATAATGCCATTTTTTCCTCGACTTTTTTTTTATTTTGGAAAGTTATTTTTCATAAAAATATGAGTTTTATGTTAACATGTAATGACCTTTATTTTATTCATTTAAAATAGTGAATGAATAAACAACTTTTTATATGTTTTAATTTTTAACATGGTAAATAATAGATATAGCCAATAAATGAAAGACAATATTAAGGAATCCTAGGATCAGAACGTTTGAGAACTGCTTATCTAGAAAGATGTGTTACAAATGGAAAAAAAAAGATTAAATTAGGTGTGTGCATTAAAAAAGTAGGATTCTGCACGTGGACTGGTTTGCAAATGTCTTAAATTCTTGCTCTATTATTATTATTATGTTTGTTTGTTTTTTGCGGCATGCGGGCCTCTCACTGTTGTGGCCTCTCCTGTTGCGGAGTGCGGAGTGCTCCGGACACGCAGGCTCAGCGGCCATGGCTCACGGGCCCAGCCGCTCCGCGGCATGTGGGATCTTCCCGGACCGGGGCAGGAACCCGTGTCCCCTGCATCGGCAGGCGGACTCACAACCACTGCGCCACCAGGGAAGCCGTATTATTATTTTTTAATGGAGACTAATTAACAGATGTATATATGCTGTCACCCAGCAATCTCACTTCTGAGAATTTCTTCTGTAGTCATTTGTAAAGTTATTCACTGTAGCACTGTACGTAATGACAAAACACTGGAAACAACCCAAGTTGGGGGAAAGAGGGAGGCAACATATGTTGGTTTAAAAATCACTTTTGCTTTCCTATTCTGGAATAATATGCAGCTATAGTAAAAGAATAATAAAAGTATTTCTGTGCCGATGGGGAAAGATCTAGAATAGTTGCTAGGTGAAAAAAGCAAGGTGCTAAACAATGCCTAAAATGTTAACTTACAGCATTTGTAAAAATGGGGTGGGACGGGCAGAGGTGAGACTTTTCACTGTATGGGGTGGGGGGGGGGTGTAGTTGCTTTTTCAAATTTTTTATCCTCCTGATCTTTGAACTATGTGAATATATAGCCTAGTGAAAAAATTTTTTTCCATTAAAAATTTTTTTCTTCCAGTTTTATTGAGATATAATTGACATACGGTGAAAAAAATTTAATAAAAGAAAAGAAACAAAAAAATCACAGGTGTGATTTTTATATACAAACAATTTGCAAGTTTAATTAGAGGACCTAGAGACCCAAAGAAAAAGGCTTAGCCCTAAATCAAGCTTTGGTAAATAAAGATATATGCACATTGGGGATGGGGAACTGGATGAAGGCAGCCAAAAGGTACAAACTTCCAGTTATAAGAAAAATAAGTACTAGGGAAGTAATGTACAACACGGTAAATATAATTAACACTGCTGTAGGTTATATATGAAAGTTGAGAGTTAAATCTTAAGAGTTCTCATCACAAGGAAATAAATTTCTTCTCTATTTCTTTAATCTTTTCTCTCTATGAGATGATGTATGTTCATTACATTTATTGTGGTACTCATTTCATAACTGTATATAAATCAAACCATTATGCTGTACACCTTAAACTTACACAGTGCTGTATGTCAGTTATATCTCAATAAAACTGGAAGAAAAAACTGGAAGAAAAAAATGCATGCACGTTTTTAAGGAAAAATGAATTGTTTAAAACATGGATTTAAAAAAAAAAATTCCCAACGTTTAGCTGACATTTTTTTTTTTTTTTTTTGCGGCATGTGGGCCTCTCACTGTTGTGGCCTCTCCCGTTGCGGAGCACAGGCTCCGGACGCGCAGGCTCAGCGGCCATGGCTCACGGGCCCAGCCGCCCCACGGCATGTGGGATCCTCCCGGACCGGGGCACGAACCTGTGTCCCCTGCATCGGCAGGCGGACTCCCAACCACTGCGCCACCAGGGAAGCCCCTGACATATTTTATTAATTACTAATTCTGAGTGCACTGAGTAAGAGCCTCTAGGGACCCAATGGTAATAAATTCAGGACAGTCACATTCTCATTCCACCAAATCCCAGGGCTCTCCTGGGCCTGAGGCTGGAGGAAGGTTAGGAGGTCCGATGATGCAGTCAGATCTGAGGCAGGGAATCTGGTTTCCCACATAGGGGCATGCCAAGCGCTCTCTCCAGGCTGATTCTGTGGCCACCTTCCCTCCCACAGGGGGCTCTGCCTCTGGATCTCACTCGGGGCCCAAGAAGGGGTCCCCCATGGGAGCCTCGATGGCCAAAATAAGGGTGAGAACAAGGCAGCTGGGCCTCGGAGACCTTGTGGTGAGGTTACCCTTCTTGCCCCTAGGAGGGCAAGAGGCCCCTGGCTGGCGGTAGACTCTGGACTCCTTATCTGCAGGCATTCTGCCAGCCCGCCAGCCTCGAGGTCAGCAAAGTCCCATTGTAGACATCGAGAGTCCTGCCTGGGGCCCCATCACCATGACCCTTCCTCAGCCTCTCCCCACCCTCCTATGTCTCCAGGGAGTCAGGAAGAGAGGGGAGAAGACTCCTCCAGAAGAAATTTCTATCCACACAAGCAGAGAACTTCCCAAATAAGCACAGGGACAACTGGCTCCTTTTTCTTCATGTTTTCAAGGAAAAGTCTAGAGGGGCTTCCCTGGTGGCGCAGTGGTTGAGAGTCCGCCTGCCAATGCAGGGGACACGGGTTCGTGCCCCGGTCCGGGAAGATCCCACATCCCACATGCCGCAGAGCGGCTGGGCCCGTGAGCCATGGCCGCTGAGCCTGCGCATCCGGAGCCTGTGCTCCGCAACGGGAGAGACCACAACAGTGAGAGGCCCGCGTACCGCAAAAAAAAGAAATAAAGAAAAAAAAAACTCTAGGATTATCAGCAATTTTATCATCACACTTAGGAATAAAAACTGCACCTTTCTTTGGTCCTCTCAATCAAGCCTCTTGGCCACTAGCAAACAATGTGACTTGGAAACACCAGTTAACCTCTCTAGATCCAGTTTCTTCAGTTGTAAAACAAAGGGCCTAGACTCGAAGATTCCCGAAGTCCCTCCAGTTCAATATCCTATCATTGGTGGTTCTGCAAAACGCTTAAGCGTTATTTTTGCAGGCATCAAGTACGAAAAGGCTGAATTATTCTGGAGAAGATCCCGATTTCCAGACATATGGCACTGCCACTTAGATCGCAAGATCCTGTAAATATTGGACATGGATTGATGGTCCTCCTGGAATTGAGCGGGGTGTGAACAGGTAAGGAAGAGAAGAAGATGGTGTAAGGGGTTTGAAAACCGAACCAGTCCAATGACTGATCATTTACTGTACGTGCGCATGCGCGAACACACCCGCGCATGCGCGCAGATACACACGCAGTGTTAAGTCCTACCCGCCTATTATCAGCCCGGAAACTGAGTATCTCCGTTACCTTAAAGAATCAAAGTAGCTCCCAAAACCAAAGGTTGAAAAAAAGTCTTTGTGGGACAGTGAATATGTGGAACAATCCCTGGCAGGCCACTGAAAAGAAGTCTATCCGGAAAGGCATGGAAATTGCGTCCATGTTCCCAAGGAGGTGATGAATCAACCCTACGTCTGGGCTCATACCATTCCTACAACCCAACCTACCTATCAGCTCCTGGGACCCCTAAATAATCCACTCCATCCCAGAGAAGATGATGATAATGATGATGTAGAAGATCACAAACCTCTACTATGCTCCAGGCACAACCACAACATGATGCACAGCAGTGAGGACAGGTCTACAGAAGTTAAGAAATGTCTCCTGGGGGTTTCCCTGGTGGCGCAGTGGTTGAGAGTCCGCCTGCCGATGCAGGGGACACGGGCTCGTGCCCCGGTCCGGGAAGATACCACATGCCGCGGAGCAGCTGGGCCCGTGAGCCATGGCCGCTGAGCCTGCGCGTCCGGAGCCTGTGCTCCGCAACGGGAGGCCACAGCAGTGAAAGGCCCGCGTACCGCCAAAAAAAAAAAAAATGTCTCCTGCTGGAGAGTGATGGGGCCAGGATGTGAACAGATTTACCTGGCTCAAAAGCCTGGAATTCTCCTGTCACCTTATACCATCTCTAGTAGAGTGCTGTCTTCTCTGAACTTGACCAAACACAACAGTGTGACCTCTCTTGTGCTGCTACCTTATTCTTCATGTATGGATGTTCTTTCTCCCCAGGGGATGTTCTCTCCAGGAGCCAGGCCCCATCCCCTCTTTGCACTCTCCAGTGGCCAAGTGCAGAGCCAAGCACAGACCAGGCACTGTATATTTACATATTGAAGTGATGAAATACTGAGAGCCACGGGGCCCTGGTACCTCAACGTAGTCTTCTTGCCTAAATGACAAGGCCAATCATTCTGTTTGGTGCTCTCTAGTCATACCTGCAACCCAGGAGGAGCACCACTAGTCTATATAGTGGCTATCACACAATTTATGAAAAACTCATCTCTGAGCCTCCAACAGGAAATGGAATATGCAGTTTTCAATTTCAGGTGTTAAAAGTTATGATTCTCGACATTCTTTCTCTTGCTTCATTAAGTTTCTCTCAGTTTTTATGGCTCTTGTTTTAAGAGTTAAGGATTAATCGTAGATGCTATGGGTAAGAGACCACAGATCTAATCTGACTCCTTCTTCCAGACACAGGGCAAGTTAGGAGCAGAGTTGGGACAGAGGCCAGGAAGCCAGGCCAGTACCCACCACATTACCACCACCACTTCCCAGCAGCCGACCTAACTGGCCTGGGGTTCTTAGGAAAGAGTGACTCCAGACAAAAGCAAGACCAGGGAAGCTCCAGGAGGAAGGGTCAGGTCAAAGCTGCTCCTCCCCCCACCCTTTCTTAGGCCCCCAGGAGAGCCCTCAGCCACTCTCCAAATCATGCTCACATACTCATGGACACCCAGGCCCTAGCAGACTCTAGATCCTCAAAACTGAAGCCACAAGCCAGAGCTGCGGAAAATTTCTTGGCTCAATTGGACCCCAGGATCACACTGTAAATTGCTTGGATGGTATTTTTTCCCATTGCCCCAACCCACCAAAAGAGGGCAGCCTGAGCCAGACCACCTAACCCGGTCGGTGGGGACCAAAAATAGCTAAAAAGCCATGCCCACGGAATAAGCCAGGTCGGAGTTTAGTTAGTCCCTCCTTTGCCATCCTCCAGCTCCTGCTCCGGGCCGGCCGGAAGATACGGGTCATTTATCTCCAGCTGGGAGGCGGTCTGGCCAGGGTGGGGTGAGGGACTCAGTTCCTGAAAAGCAAAGTCCAGACACCAGTGCACCATCAGAGCCGCCCCGTGCGCTGCCTACCAGATTTGCCCATCTACTCTGATTTTTCTGAGCCCGAGTTTATGGGCTCCAGGAAACCTCTCAGTCTTTTAGTGCGGCTATCGACATCCTGCTCCGGCTCCCACATCCCGCGCTCTTCAGCCAAAGGGACCGTGGCTGCGCCTTCTCTTGCCTCGCCACCAAGTAACCCTCGTCGTGGCACCGCGGCCAGGTAGCCAGGTGTCGCCTCCATCCAGCGTCCCGGTCCGCATGCGGGTGCGCCGGAGCGACTCCCGAAACCGCTGCCGGCCTCGGGGTCCTCTGCGCAGCCGTGCCCCCACCCCCACCCGGTGACCCCGAGCCCCGGAGGCGCACTGCTCCCGCGCGCGATGCCCTATCCCCGGGGCACGGAGCCGCCCCTCCCGCACGCCCTCCCCACCTCACCTGAAGCTGGGCGGACGCCACCTGGCCCGGCGCACCCTCACAAACCAGGCCCTCGGGCGGCCCGAAGCAGCAGCAGCAGCAGCAGCACCAGCGCAGCTAGGTCGGCGCGCCCGCGCAGGGAGCCCGCCTGCCCTCTCCCCCAGGCCTGCGTCCTTCCCCCGCGCGGCGCGCATGCCCCGCTATATACCCTGCGCGTCACGGCCGGGCCCGCCCCCGCTCTCGCCCCGCCCCGCCCCCGCCCCACCCCACTCTCCCCAGGGCCTGCCACGTGGGGCCCTGGCTGGCTGTAGGGCTACGTGTGTGAGCTGACTGCCAGCCGCCCGCTAGACCCGACCAGCGCTTGGCTTGCCCAGGCTTGCGGGGCGAGCCAGCGCACTTCTGCGCCTAGCCCGCCGAGAGCCTAGCTTCATCTCGTAACCCTGCCGCGAATTCCATCCCACAGGCTCCTCCTTCCGCTGGAAACCTCCCATTAAGACCTTTCCCTCCTTACGTGGGAAGTTCTCACAACCCGGCCTCCATCTCCTCGGAGTAACACTGCTACCCATCTAATATGTATGTGTGTGTGTGTGTGTGTGTGTGTATATATATATATATATATATATATATACATCTGAACACTTCTGATTAATGTAAAAAGCTCGATTCTGAAATACTCCCTGGGAGGGGACGTACCCATAGATAGTTTTTTTCTGCATTTTCCCACCAGACGAAAGAACAAAAAATTCCTGTTCGAGTTCTAAATAAGCCATATTATACTCACTTTCGAATTAGATGTCGCACCACATATTGCTTAACCGAAAGCTGGGAGAAATGTTAATTTTTGTGTGAGGAGTGTCCTAGGAGTCTTTTCTGATGTGGAGTAGTTCTATTGAGATGGATATCAAGCCTCGGAAATGCAAATTTCTTGAGAAAATAAGCCACCCATTAAATTCCCATTGTTCTGTTCTGCTGGACGTCATGATTGTTTCCTCTGCAGCTAAGCCAGCTGCCACCTCGGTCTATGGGACCCAAAGGAAGGGCTTTCTAAGCAGAATTGTAGCCTGTTAGTACCCAAGTCCCTGTTCCAGCTCAATGACTGGTGCTCAGCCGACACTAAGTGCCTCTGTATTTGCACAGGGAAGGGGGACCACATCCCACTCTGCAAGTCCTGGGGAAAGGAAGGCCCATGATGGCAGTGCTTGTGATGAAAGGAAAGCAGACAATCCCTGGAGTGGGTGGCAGGAAGAATCCAGGCCTCGGTGGCAGCCTGTTCCTCCTTAGGAGGAAGGTGGAGAGGGAAAAAGAGAGAAAGCACTGAAGCAAAGCCAGAGCAGGCCAGACTGTTTATGCCACTCTTGAAGAGACTAGCTGGGCCGTCGGTTTTTCTAAAATTTAATTATCCTCACCCTGCAATTACAGTGCTCCAATTGAGTAAGAGGTGGGGTGATATTCCTCTCATTTTCCAAGAGATTTCAAAGTAATTGTATCTCTTGCAGAATCTCCCTCAGAGCCCCTTCATCTTTGTAATAACCCTTTATATTTGTCTTTCTTGGTTAAACTCGAGTATTTTTCAGACATTATGTCATTCATTTGGGACTCTCAACCCCAAATCCAATGGGCTGTCAGAAATGGACCAGTCTATACCATGCATTCCTTTTCTTGAAGTTCTGGAAAAGGAATGAGAAACTCACCCAGTGATTAAGTAAAACAAGCATGCTTCTAACACACGGAGCTCTGAAAAGTTTGAAGCCCATAAATACATATTACAAAGAGGTGTTAAACTCTTCTTAAAAAACTGAGGTCTAAAAGCAATCCCAAAGGCTCTTCCAGGCAATGTGTCAATACTACAAACAGGGGGGAAGGTACCTTCAGAGAAACGGGAGGGGAGGCAGGACAAGACACCCCACCACAGGCCCTATCACAGCATTCTCACTTGTTTGCAACCAGAAAGGGGTAGAGCTGCCAAAGTCCACCAGAGCTGATAAGCTATCAGTAATCCATTAGGGAATTCAATTAATTATTAACACAGCTAAAAATCAAAAGGTCTTAACTCTCCATAACCACCCCCACACAAAATTCTTTAGGGATACCCAAAGTCCTGCCTTGTCCCGCAGTCTTTCCTGCCTAGTGCCAGGTTTGGAGCCCCAATTCTATCTTTCTCTCTACCTAATATAGCCCTTTTTCCTCTTATTTCCCCATTTCCACTTGTTAAAATTCTAACTCTTCAAAGCCACCTCCCTTCAGAAAGATTCTTGATTGTCCTGAAGCATATTTGACCTACCTTTTCAAACTCTTTTTACTGTAACCAACAGTAAAAAATATTTTACACTGCATCTCCAGTACAAATAACAACATAGCGAACAAAAATCTTACAAAACTTCCTTAGTATAGTCAACGTTCTGATATTTTATATTGTTTCAATTTTTAAAAAGTGATAGCAAACCCACTAAATTGATTTCATTGGATCATGATTCACAGAATTAAAACATTTTATATGGTTTATGTACTTGCTTTTCCCCTTAAAAATTATTTCATTTCCATCTCTAACCTCTTTATTGGACCTTAATCTGTCTTGCTTACCAAAGATTTCTGTATATACCTGCATCCCCTAACATAACATCTTGCACATAACAGATGCTCAATAAAATATTAGCTGGATGACTGAACAGGTCAGCTCACTAAAAGTTTGATGTTGGGCAATATTTAAGGAAGTAAACATAAAAATCTGACATTTTCATGACTGCTATTTCTCTTCTGACAAGATGCCACAGCCACCTGCCTTTTCAAAAGATATGCAGACAGATTTCTTGTAACCGAAGTTAGTGGAACAGCCTTGAGAAAGAAGCCAGGGAAATGAGACCCTGGCCCAGACAGTGTACAAAGTGGGACTGGGGACTTGAAATCAAACCCCGCTCTGTGGTGTGTTGAAAGGTAGACAATTTGATCAGCAGGGTGGGGCAAAGATCCCCCTTCCACCCCCCAGCTATCAGGCGAGGTCTAGAGAGACTGGAGAAACCAATGGCGAGGTTTCTAAGACACTTTAAGGGGAAAAATGAGTTTTCTCTGTTTTGGCATGTCTTAACGAATTCAAGAGGATCAGACGGAATGTGAAGGTTCTAGTTCACCCAAAATCATGTCAGAGGACTAGGACCCCACACTCTGTCAGACAAAAGAAAACATCTTTAGAAGCCACATTCGTCATTTCTGTTATCATCCGAGGGTTTCAGTGGGCAAAAAAAGATAACTGGGAAAAATAACACTTGGTTCAGTAGCAAGTTATCTATAGGAATTTGTTCATTTCATCTAAGACACCTAATTTGTTGGCATTTAATTGTTCATAGTATTCCTTTATAATCCTTTTAATTTCTGTAAGGTTTTTTTTCCCTTGGCCAGTCCAGCTAAAGGCTTGCCAATTCTGTTAATCTAAGGAACCAACTTTTGGTTTTGTTGATTTTCTGTATTATTTTTCTATTCTCTATCTCATTAATTTCTGCTCTGATCTTTATTAGCAAATATTGTTATTTTGGTCATCTTTTTATTTATTTATTTATTTATGGCCGCATTGGGTCTTCATTGCTGCCCGCGGGCTTTCTCTAGTTGAGGCAAGCGGGGGGCTACTCTTTGTTGTGGTGCGCGGGCTTCTCACTGCAGTGGCTTCTCTTAATTGCGGAGCACAGGCTCTAGGCGCACAGGCTTCAGTAGTTGTGGCAGGCGGGCTTCAGTAGTCGTGGCACGTGGGCTCAGTAGTTGCGGTGCACGGGCTTAGTTGCTCCGCAGCATGTGGGATCTTCCCAGACCAGGGCTCGAACCCATGTCCCCTGCATCGGCAGGCGGATTCTTAACCACTGTGCCACCAGGGAAGCCCCAGTCCTCATCTTTGAATGAATGTTTAGATGGGAACAGAATTCCAAGTTGACTTTGCATTTTTAAGTTATTATTCCTTTTGTCTTCAGCATCTGTTGTGGTTGGTAACAAGTCTGCTGCCAGTCTAACTTCTTTTATAAGCAATCTCTCTGGTTGTTTTTAAGATTCTGTCTTTGGTGTTCTGTAGTTTCACTACAGTACATCTAGGAGTGGTTGTTCTTTTCTTTATCCTCAATGAGTTTCTTCAGGTATTCATATTTGTCTCTCATTCTGGAAAACTCTATATTGTCCATAATCGTGTGGCTTATTCTATTTTAACCTGCAGGAACTCCTATTAGACCTTCTCATTCTCTCCTATATCTTCTTTTTCATAGTTCCCATTTATACCTGTGTGTGCTGCAATCCAGTTGATTATTTGTTTCTCCAGGGCTCTGGGCTCTCACCAGTCTGGGCCAATCTTCATGGTAATTTGTCAGCATGTGGTCCTTCCACATGCTAATATGAATTCAGGCTGCACACACCTGTCTGTGGCCCAAGCTTGGGGATTTCTCATAAATGCCTTTCGTCTAACTTTCTTGCTGCTGCCCCAGGATGGATGGTTGGCACGGACCTTCTACTCTACTCCCCTTCCAGGCTCCAGCTCTCTTCATCTAGGAGAATTCACCCCAGCAATCCTGCACCTCATAAGGTCTAAGGCTGCATCTTCTATCCTTATCTGAAATGAAAAAGCTCAGTGCTCCTGTCCCTGCATTTTGTCCATAACCCTGGGATGCCGTGTTGGCATCAACTATAACCACTCTGGCTTCCCTTTCTTTCTTGTTCCTCAATATTTTCCCTCCTTCCTCCTTCCCCCACATCTTCCTCTCTTCCCTCGTTCCATTTCCTGAAAATCCAGCTACTTAACATAAAAAAAAATTTTTTTTCCTATTTCGGCCAACCTTCGTCAGTATGGTCAGCTCAAGCCTGCCGTGTTGCCAGAAGTCTCCCGTACTCATTCTTTTTCTTTTTTTGTGTGCCGTGCAGCTTGGGGGATTCTCATTTCCCTAACTCGGGATCCAGGGATTGAACCCCAGCCACGGCAGTGAAAGCGCCAAATCCTAACCTCTAGACCGGCAAGGAACACCCACACTTACTCATTCTTAAAAATATGTATGTATCTTTTAGAATAGCTTTAGGTTCACAGCACAGTTTGCAGAGGGTAAAGATTTCCCATATACATACAGCCTCCCCCATTATCAACATCCCCCACAAGAATGGTACATGTGTTACAATTAGTGAACCTACATCAACTTATCATAATCACCTAAAGTCCCAGTTTACATCAGGGTTCATGCTTAGTGTTTCACAGTCTATGGGTTTACACAAATATATAATAACATGTATCCACCAATACAATATCATACAGAATAGTTTCCTTGCCCTACAAATCCTCTGTGCTCTGCCCATTCATCCCTCCTCTCCCCTAACCCCTGACCCTTTAACTGTCTCTATAGTTTTTGCCTTTTCCAGAATGTTATATAGTTGGAATCATCCAGTATGTAACCTTTTCAGATTGGCTTCTTTCACTCAGTAATATGCATTTAAGTTTCCTGCAGGTCTTTCCAGTAGCTTGATAGCTCATTGCTTTTTAGCACTGAATAATATTCCATTGCCTTGTCGTACCATAGTTTATTCACCTACTAATGGACATCTTGGTTGCTTACAAGTTTGGCAATTACGGATAAAGCTGCTTTAAACATTCATGTGCAGGTTTCTGTGTGGACAAAAGTTGTAAACTCATTTGGGCAAATACCAAGCAGTGTGACTGCTTGATCATATGATAAAAATATGTTTAGTTTTGTAAGAAACTACCAAAGTTTCTTCCAAAGCGGCTATACTATTTCGCATTCCCTCAGGCAATGATGAGTTCATGTTGTTCCACATCCTCACCAGCATTTGATGGTGTCAGTATTTTGGATTTTGGCCATTCTAATAGGTGTGCAGTGGTATCTCATTTTAATGTGTAATTCTCTAATGACATATGATGTTGAGCATCAACATATGATGTTCGAGCCCTGGTCTGGGAAGATCCCACAAGCCACAGAGCAACTAAGTCCGTGCGCCACAACTACTGAGCCTGTGCTCTAGAGCCCGCAAGCCACAACCACCGAAGCCCGCACACCTAGAGCCTGTGCTCCACAACAAGAGAAGCCACCGCAACGAGAAGCCCACGCACCACAACGAAGAGTAGCCCCCGCTCGCCGCCAACTAGAGAAAGCCTGTGCAGCAACGAAGACCCAATGCAGCCAATAAATCAATCAATAAATTTTTTTAAAAAAGAAATTTATTTTTTTTAATTTTAAAAAATTAATAAAAAAGAAATTGGATTCTTTCTAGAATGAGTTCAAGAAGCACTGCATCATTTAAGATGGAGTTTCTAAATAAACAGAAAAGGACGTAGTGGTGAGGCAAGCAGCCAGGGTGCTTTGGGAAGGTATTTTTAAAGGTTACAGACACACCATGAAGTACATGCAAAGAAGGGCAAGCATTAGGAAAAGGTGAGAAGGGAGGGTCACCCTTAGGAGCTGGCTCTCACTTAGGCTAACGGAAATTGTCTGATGGGAAAAGAGATTTTTGAAAACAAGACAACACACACACACACACACACACACACACACACACACAGTTGCCTCATTTGTCCCAGAAGTAAGACTGTTAGAGTCTTTTCCAAGAAATCTTACTGCCAGATCTCAGTGAAATTACCTGGGTACTAATACTGGAGCTGCGTCCAGCATGCCTAGTAACAAATTAGTAATTTTAACAAGTGTTACAGCTCTACAGAGGAAAAGAACTATATCAATATCGTATGTCAATGACATTATTTCAAACACAACTACACATTTATACGAATTTGTTTTTATTTATTTCCCACCCCATGACTCAGTCATTTCACATTAAGACTGAAATAACAAGACAAGAAAACCAGGCATAAAAAGTGAAATTTTTGTATTATATTCAAGTATTTGTCTTTTCTGATTATATAAGAGAAAACGAGTATTAGGAAATCTAACTTCAAAAGACAAATTCAAAATGCTTCCAAAGAGAATCAGAGACTGTTAGGCCAAAAACCAGTGATCCAATGTGTCTGATTCCATGGTGTTTAAATCCCAGGTCTCAGCCTTCTGCTGGCCCTCACTCCAAACGGAACCGAAGTGCACTTAAGACCACTGACACCCAGAGCCGCTCCCCCTCTGCCAACGCAACGCCTGCTCAGTTTTCTTCTTCTAAAGATTTCTAAGCTGAAGTTTCTCTTCTCACACACTGTCATATAAAATAGGGATTTCTGCTTCGTCCCCTCCCTGCCATCATACCAAAAAATAAATACAAATTTGAAAAGATTAAATGTAACTGTCTTTTAAAACCCAGGTAAAGCAAGGTATGACTGAATTAGCCCTGAAGGGACTGGAAATTTTTAAACGGGGGAAAAATAAACACACAAAAACAGTGCTTCCCCAAAACACTGAAACCCACAGACACAGTGACAACTTTCTAAACTGAAACCTCTGGACTTTGGAAGGAGTGTCATGTTTCCCAAAACCAACTTCTAGAAATCGTAACATGGATTCAGAAAAACTCCTAACAAAATGAGCCAACAGCCGGGAAGAGGGTATTGAGCAAGGGAAATGAGTGATTCAATTTGCAAACATATCAACAGAAAAGAAGGTGACACACTGGGGAGAAAGGGTCGAGAAAAGCTCATGCCCCCTCATGAACCTTCCAAGCTGTTGAATTTCACAGGTTCTGATGCTTAATTTAAAAAAAACTGAAACTTACTAAAGGTCAGTAACAAGAAGCAAAGCTGTCTTCGTGCCTGAGTGTGTGTATATGTGGCCGGGAGGGAGGGAGGAAGAAATCAACATGGCATGCTATAAAGCAACTGAAATATACAGAAAAAACTGCATTTGGCCTCTCTTAGGAGGCCAAGGAATAGCTAAACGCCTCTTTCAAAGCCAGCTCAAGTCACGTGTCATTAACTCAATCCCTAGAGAAGATTAGGTCAGCAAGGGCCTGACTATCCCACCAGCTGGTTTTACTACATGCCTTTCACATTTTCCAGCAATAGGCATATCTTGAAAAACCTTGCCTTCTTACCTTCCCAGTTGCCCAAATAAAGTAGCTCTCTACTTTAAGAAACTTGCAAAGACTTCATTCATTATCACCTCTGGCACCAGAAATGGGAACTGCTTATTAGTAAACAGAGTTTGTAAGTGCAATCGCTGCTTCTGCGGGTTTCTACAGCTCAAGTTGGCTTTGGAGGCTCCTGAAGGGTCCCCTGTCTTCACCCACCCCATCTACGCAGTAGCAGACTACCCCCATGTGCTCTACAAAGGCAACGAGACAATTTCTAGCTGATTCTTAGGGTGGAAACTGCTTCTTGGTGATATCAGGTTTAAAAGAGAAAAGAAAAAAAAGATATCTTATTCTACTGGGTTGGTGAAAGGGAAAACACCAACACAAAACCCCTTTCAGTCACTGTTAATCCTGCACAGCTGAGTTCACAGCTGAGTTCAGAAGTCTGATTGCTCTGACCAGCCCATGTCCTGATTGTTCAGTCACAGGAAGAACAGGTTCTCACACAGCTGGATGGCTGGTTCATGATGCAAGATTTGTCCTGACAGGAAAGCTAGCCTGTGGGCATACTTGCAAGGAGCTGGAACTCTAATGGTACCAGGCCAATTCCAGTACATGTGGCACAGTTTGAAAGTCAACCTGTAGGCCAAGAAGAAAACATGATCCTTTTCACTTTTCATCTTCAATTTGGAGCACATTATGTACTTCTGGGTGTGTGACACAGCATACTTACCAGCAAACTGGGGGACTGAGGAATAGATGATGCAACTTTTGGGAATCATTATTTTTAAGTGGAATTGTATCTATTTCCACTATTTGTAAGTCAAGAGGGCATGGGGAAATTCCCACTTTAGGTGCTCCTCTTTTTATATCAAAACAAGGAAAACAGTAAGGAGAACATGTTTTTGTTTCTGTTTTCTGCCTCAAGAAAAAGCTGCAGAAAGGTAAGTACCCCAGCAAAGTATTTATATAATCTGAGCGCAAGAGCAACGCATCTCAAACCTGGCTGTGTGTCATAATCATTAGAATCAGTTTTTAAAAATGCGAATGCCTCAGAATGCTTGGAGTTCGTGAAGCCTGGGTGTATTTTTTGAAAGGTCTCCAAGTAATTTTAGTGTACAACAAGGATTATCAGTCGCACCTCAAAAAGATACCATTATCATGAAAGGCAAGAAGAAACTCAAGGGGTAAATATTCCTGGCAGTGGGCAGTATTTGTCTTTTCTGATTATATAAGAGAAAATGAGTATTAGGAAATCCAACTTCAAAAGATAAATTCAAAATGCTTCCAAAGAGAATCAGAAAATTATTACCAAAATTATCACCAAAAACCAGTGATCCAGTTTGTCTAATTCAGTGGTTTTAAAATTCCAGGTCTTAGCCTTAGCTCCCTGGCCTGAATTATTTACAAGTGAGGAGTAGGTTACTGGTCAGCTCACCTCTGCATATGATCAGGGCTCAGGTGTGCAGTGTTGAGAACACAAACATAATGGGTAGGAATGCCACAACCCTGTCGTACATGATGGGCAAGAAGGTAGAAGTCCACCCTAGAAAGGAAAAAGTACAAAGTAATGGTATAGTTGGATTTGGCCAGAGCTGGAAAAGATCTTGGAGCTCATTCTAGCTCCTTCACCTAAGGCTCAGAGAGGTCAAATGACTGGATCAAGGACATACAAGGACCAAACTAGGCTGAGAATTCAGGTCTCCTGACTCAACAGGCTATTTAAGAATGGTGGTAGAAATGACATCTGTGTGCAGAAGGTTAAGCATGCATAGTCTTAGGAAAAGACTGTATGTTCAATATTATATACTTAAGAGGGAAAAGCTTCATTGTTGGTTTGTGTGTTCTTAAATAGTTTTTAAAATTTTACTTTTTAACAGTAAAATCTCTGATCCCATTCCACATCTCTCTAGGCAACCTCCCCATTCCAATACCCAGGGAACAGACAACTTCTCCAACCTATTCTTGTTGAAATACTGTGTCTCGCCCACTTACCACTCACAGCTTGTTATTGTATGATCTACCACAGTCCCGGGGGAGGGAGTCACAAAGTGCTCGGTAGCAGACAGGTACACACTGGTGCTGATTTTCTTCTGAACTACAAATACCACCATCTTGGGATGATAATTCTCAAAAGCTTCAAAACACTTCTGTAGCTGAGGAATCTCATAGCTGGCAACTGTCTTTAGTTGGCCATCAGACACTCCATCACGGTACACCACAATCTTCTCTGGGAGACAGTGGTTCACCTGAAACAACACCCTGCTGAGGTGAACTGTGTGGCCCTGGGGCTAATGACCACAGGCAGAGAAAGGCTCACTCAGTGAACAACCTGGAGACACGGCAGTAGGTCCCTTTCACAGCTGGACCCAAAGCCATCATGTTGGAAGGGCAGGGAGAAGCAGCTTCTAGTCATTTCTAGACTTCCTCAGGGTAGTAAAACCGGTCTGGTACACCAAAGGTGTTATAAAATATGAAACCAAATAAGCAGGCTCTGAGTCACATATATACGGCTTATACTGAAACGGTGTGAAAAGAAGTTAAGAGGAAGGAAAATTATGGGCTGAATCAATCTTCCTACTACTTGGATTTAACACTAATTACCTGTCTAGGCAAAAAACAAGGTGAACTGCTGCAGAAATTCTAACATACAACTGCACATCCCACAGATCCACCATCCTCACGTTTCTGTGTATCAGCAACATCCAAAGTTGCTGACAAATGAAAGGGGATCCTTTACTAAATATTATCCTACCATCAGGTATAGTGTGAAACATTCTTTTTTTTTTTTTTAAATATTCTTAATATAACTAAGTAAACTCCAGTCCTGGTAAATTGTCCATGGATCCAAATCAAATTAAATGCTGGCTTGAATCAGTTTTGAAAAATAATTTTTTCCCCATTTAGAGAATATAATTATGTTCTAGTTGTATGTGACTTCAATAATTTTAAAAAATAAGCTGTTTCATTTTAAACTATAAGTTTTCTTTAAAGTGCTTAGGTTTAGGGACTTCCCTGGCGGTCCAGTGGTTAGGACTCCATGCTTCCACTGCAGGGGGCACGGGTTCGATCCCTGGTTGGTGAACTAAGATCCTACATGCCATGTGGCATGGCCAAAGAAATACATAAATAAATAAAGTGCTTTGGTTTAATTCAGTTAGTGACAGTTTGATTCTGATTTTGGTTCATCCTAGGTTTTTGTTCACAATTCCCCTCAAAACCCTAATTTATCATTGAATTAGGTAGGCTTATACTACATATTCTTTATAGGTTACTCTACATGAAAATTTAAGTTTCATTTCAAAGAACCCTTTTTAATAATAAATAATCACCTAGCATCTTTTTGGAGTTTAAGTTTAAAATTCAAATATTTTATAAATGTCTCTTTTTTCTGAGACCCCGCAAGTACTGTATTTACAAACATGTGATTCATCTTCACATTCCAATATTGGAATTATTGCCCCAGTCGTACTTTTTTGTTTTTATGTTGTTTTTGGCTGTCTAGCATCTATTCCACCTCTTTTTGGTAAGAGCATTTTAAGTGTCCTCCTGCCTCCAACAGGGTACATTGGAATTCGTGCGATTATTAATCAAGGTACCTTCCCCTAATCCAGGGCTTCTCAACCTCAACACTATTGACATGTAGGGCCAGTGAATTCCTTTTATTGGGGGGCTGACACTAGAGGATGTTTAGCAGCATTCCTGGCCTCTACCCACTAGATGCCAGTAGCAATCTCTCTCAAGTTATAACCAAAAATGTCTCTAGGCTGCCCACTGGGGGAACAAAACTGCCCCAGAAGAACACTCCTCCCTCACTCTGACTCTTCGACAGAGAATAAGAAACACTTGGAGTTTTTCCCTTTGTGGTGGTGCTTCTTCAGGTCCCTGCTTCTGAACCCTATCCATTTCCCAGCTTGACGCTCAACCTTCTCACGAATCCTCTGAGACTCTCCATGATCTTACCAATTAATCCCCATTTTGCTAAAGTTAGCACGTTTCTGTGACTTCCCAAAGACCCCTAACTGATACGTTGTGTAAAAGGGTGGGTAACACAGGCACTTAGATCTGGAAGAAAACCTGATTTCACAGATGAGGAAACAGAGAAGAATTACACTGGGTCTGGGGTCAGGGGACCTGGGACTGAGTCTGAATGTGCTGCTCCTCAGCTGTGCTCCTGAAGACTCAGCTTCCTCACTTGAAAAATGGATGTAAATGAGCACCTTACTTTTCTTCTTCTCAGGGTTAAGAGGGATAAAGTGTGTGTATATACGTATATAATTTTTTTAAGCTACAAACAAAAGTTGAGAACAAACTAGATCAAGGACATACAGATATTCTGAAGCACAGGGAAGGGATCTAACAAGATCAATGGAGTGAAAAATAGAATCAAATTCGTCTGAAGTATTCACTGATATTACCTCTTTCTTTAAAATCTGCTAACCAACTCCTGAGTGTGAGACATTATACTTGGCCCTATGTAAGATTCCAGTAGAAGTGAAAGGCATGATTCCTGTTATTAAGGAGCTTTCAAATCTAATAATAACAGTCAACAATGGTAACTTCTCTAGGTCATCTAGTCCATTCTCTTCATTTCATAAATGATAAGACTATGATCTAGGGGGGTCAAAATATGAGACAAATCACAATACTGAAACATAAACGTTAAATATACATTATTAAATCACTTCAGTACTAGGGTAAATACATGAAACAATAAATTAATGAAAGCAGGACTGTGCTTGTTGGCTTACTATCCCTAGCACTGAATACAACGGTGAGGATCAAGTAGAAAATAAGTATCTGCTGGAAGTCTGAGATGTTCTTTTATGTGTGATTCCATTATTCACTGAACAAACACTTAATGACCACTAGATATGAGCCACTGTGCTAGTCTCAGAAAATTTAAAAATTATCTTGATACCTTCCAAATTATCAGTGGAACTCAAATTAACACTGGGGAGACAGACACAAAGTAAATACTCTCAATACATTACAAATAACATAACAAAGAATATAAATAAAATGCTATGGGAACAGAGAAGTATAAGACATTTGTTCTCTAGAGGAAAAAGTGAATATTATGCCTCAGTGAAAGAACTAGCAGACAATTCAGTCAGCAAGACGGGTAAAGGATTCCAGGTAGCACTGCAATGTATTGAATACTACAACATGGGTCAGCTCTGAAGACATTATGCTAAGTGAAATAAACCAGTCACAAAAAGACAAATACAGTATGATTCCACGTGTATGAGCTACTCAGGGTAGTCAAAATCAGAGACAGGAAGTAGAAGGGTGGTGGCAACGGGCTAGGGGGAGGGCAGCATGGGGAATTACTTTTACGGGGACAGAGTTCCAGTTTTACAAGATAAAAAAAAGAGTTATGGAGATGGATGATGATGATGACTGCCCAACATTCTGAATGTATTTAATACCACTGAAATGTTATACTTAAAAATGGTTAAGATGGTAAATTTTATGTTATGTGTATTTTACTCAATTAAAAAAAATGGGGGAAAAAAAGGAAGAAGAGGCCAGGCAAGCTACTAGAAGTGGCAGGTCCAGAAAGGGCAGGCTGAGGTTTGGAAGAGTCCCCAAATAATCACTTGCTCAAGATAACTCTCCACCCTAAGATCCTCCCAATTGTGCTAAGAAAAGGGAAGTGAAGGTGGAACTGAGAAGCAGAAAGAACCTATACTCTCACACATTGGAAACTGGCTGCCTGAAGCTTTTGATTCCAAAGGCAATACCGTGGCCCACTCCCTTCTGTCTCCAGGGTTGAACACTAGTCAGACCAGTCCAGCAATATGAAGTCAGAGCCAGAGCCAGAGCCAGAGCCAGAGCCACAGCCACAGCCACAGCCACAGCCACAGGAAAAGCAAAAGGGGCTGAATTAACTACAGCTGAGTTTAATCTTCTCAACCCTCAGGCCAAATAACAGATGAACTCAACATTAAGTGATTACTAATCATGAGAGCTAAAGCTAAGGCAAGTGTCAAGAATGTAGCTTGGTTTTGATTTTCACACATGAGTGGAAGGCAACACTGGCACTCAGACTCACATGTGGTCTAGGAGCTCAGATGAAGGGTATGGGCCAGAGTGATTCTCAATGGGTGCTCTGGGCTCCAATTCTTCCCCTTAGATGTTTTAGGGAGTGCACAGAGTCAAAACTAATTTCACAATACTCCTACTACATTACTTGCCATTTTCACTCTAATTCGCTCATAAATATCCAGTAGAATTTTCCAGAAAGTAAATGATGTGTGACACTGCAATAAATTAAATGTAGGATATTCACTTGCCTTTTACTAACCCAAACATTAAAGCCACTTGCCAAAATGTAAAACATCACCGAACATTTTGAAAGTAATCTTTAATTTAAAATGTTATTTATGGGACTTCACTGGTGGCACAGTGGTTAAGAACCCGCCTGCCGATGCAGAGAACATGGGTTCGAGCCCTGGTCCGGGAAGTTCCCACGTGCCACGGAGCAACTAAGCCAGTGCACCACAACTACTGAGCCTGCGCTCTAGAGCCCGTGAGCCACAACTACTGAGCTCACGTGCCACAACAACTGAAGCCTGTGTGCCTAGAGCCCATGTTCTGCAACAAGAGAAGCCACTGCAACAAGAAGCCCGCACACCGCAACGAGAAGCCCACACACCGTGACGAGAAGCCCGCACACTGCAATGAGAAGCCCGCACACCGCAATGAGAAGCCCACGCACCACAACGAAGAGTAGCCCCCACTTGCCGCAAGTAGAGAAAGACCGCGCGCAGCATCGAAAACCCAATGCAGCCAAAAATAAACTAATTAAAATAAAAAATAAAATAAATATTTATGTTATTAACTATATTGAGCTTATTATTTTTAAAGTAAATTAAAAAACATTAAAAAGTTCTCAGTTTTAACTTCTAATATGGTAATTATTGATATATACCTATACAAACAAAAAAGTCAATAATATTTAAGAAGGTGAAGATTTCCTTAGACCAGAAAATTTGAGACCAGAAAATTTGCTGGACCAGAAATATAAATCTAAATACAGATATTAAATAAAACCACAGGGCTTCCCTGGTGGCACAGTGGTTGGGGGTCCGCCTGCCGGTGCAAGGGACACGGGTTCGTGCCCTGGTCTGGAGGGATCCCACGTGCCGCGGAGCGGCTGGGCCCGTGGGCCATGGCTGCTGGGCCTGTGCATCCGGAGCCTGTGCTCCGCAATGGGAGAGGCTGCCGTGGTGAGAGGCCCGCGTACCGCAAAAAAAATAAATAAATAAAATAAAATAAAATAAAATAAAACCACAGATGAGATTAAGCTTGCCAACGAGGCTTCAGGTGGTGGACCAGGATTTCTAAGAAACCCTGCCACTGAGGACAACTGGAAAAGCTGGACAAAATATAAAAACATCTACCTGAAGGCAGTATCAGAGGAAGGATGGGGGCCCAGAGGAATAAGCCAGCCTTTTGAACTTGTTTTTCCCCGGCAGCATGTGTTGATTTTGCTGATTCCACAAGGGTACGTAAGCTAGATGGATGTTTGGGAGTGGTGCTTTTTTTTTAAATCACAGCTTTATTGAGATATAATTTGCTATACCATAAAAGACACTCTTTTAAGGTATAAAAGTCAAAAGTTTTACATTTATCGAATTTTGCAACCATCACCACTATCTAATTTTAGAACATATTCATCACCCCAAAAGGTAATCTCATACCCATTAGCAGTCATTTCCCATCGCCCACCCTAACCCCAACTCCTGGAACACACTAACATACTTTCTGTTTCTTTGGATTAGCCTATTTTGGACAAACAGAATCATGTAATATGTGGTCTTCTGTGACTAAATATTTCACTGAGCATAATGTTTTCATAGTTCACCCATGTTGTATCAGTCCTTCATTCTCTTATGTTGCCAAATGATATTACATTACAGGCTATATCACATTTATCCATTCATCGATTATATGGGTTTTTTCCAGTTTTGGCTATTATGAATAATACTGCTATGAACATTCATATATAAGTTTTGTGTGGACATATGTTTTCAATTCTCTTGGTTTATACCTAGGAGTAGAATTGCTGGGTCATATGGTAACTCTATGTTTAACATCCTGACGAAATACCAAACTGTTTTTCAAAGAAGCTCTACCATTTTACAGTCCCACCAGCAATGTATGAAGGTTCCAATTTCTCCACATCCTTGACAACACTCTTATTATCTTCTTTATTTTAGCCATCCTAGTGTGTGTGAGGTGGTATCTCACTGTGTGTGCATGCTTTTAAATAGAGACTTTATTTTTCAGACCAGTTTTAAGTTTACAAAAAACTTGAGGCCATGGTACAGAGTTCCCGTATACACCTTCCCCACCAACCATACACATGGTTTCCCCTATTGTTACCATATTACATTAGGGTGGTGCATTTGTTACAACTGATAAATATTGATACATTACTATTAACTAAAGTCCACAGTTTATATTAGCATTCACTCTCTTCTACATTCTATAGGCTTTAAGAAATGCATGTCATTTACCTACCATTATAGTACTTTTACAGCCCTAAAAACCCCCTGTGCTCCCTATTTATACTTCCCTTCCTCACCCTCCCAAACCTCTGGCAATCACTGATCTTTTTACTGTGTCCGTAGTTTTGTGTCTTTCCCAGAATGTCCTATAGTTGGAATTATATAGTATGTAGCCTTTACAGATTGGGTTTTTCCACTTAAGTTATATGCATTTAAGATTCCTCCAGGGCTTCCCTGGTGGCGCAGTGGCTGAGAGTCCGCCTGCCAATGCAGGGGACACGGGTTCGTGCCCTGGTCCGGGAAGATCCCACGTGCTGCAGAGCAGCTGGGCCCATGAGCCATGGCCGCTGAGCCTGCGCGTCCGGAGCCTGTGCTCCGCAACGGGAGAGGCCACAACAGTGAGAGGCCCGCGTACCACCAAAAAAAAAAAAAAAAGATTCCTCCATATCTTCCCATGCCTTGATAGCTCATTTCTGTTTACTGCTGAGTATTTAATTGTCTGGATGTACCATAGATTATTTGTCCATTCATCTACTGAAGAACATCTTCGTTGCTTCCAGTTTGGGCAATTATAAATAAAGCTGCTATAAAAATCTTTGTGCAGGTTTTTGTGTGGACATATGTTTTCACCTCATTTGGGTAAATACTAAGGAGTGTGACTGCTGAATCGTATAGTAAGAGTATGTTTAGTTTTGTAAGAAACTACCAAACTGCCTTCCAAAGTGGCTGTACCATTTCACATTCCCTCAGACAATGATGAGAGTTCCCATTGCTCCCCATCCTCACTAGCATTTGGTGTTGTCAGTGTTTTAGGTTTTGGCCATTCTAATAGATGTGTAGTGGTATCTTGTTGTTTTAATTTGCCATTCCCTAATGTTATACTGAGTATCTTTTCATATGCTTATTTGCCATCTGTATATCTTCACTGGTGAGAAGTCTGTTCAAGTCTTTTGCCCATCTTTTAATTAGGTTGTTTTCTTATTGAGATTTTAAGAGTTCTTTGTATATTTCAGATAACAGTATTTTATCAGATATGTTTTGCAAATATTTTCTCCCAGTCTGTAGCTTCTTTTCATTCTCTTAATGCCTCTCACAGAAGTTTCACAGTTGTTTTTTTATTTTAATTAAGTCCTGTTTATCAGTTCTTTATTTCATGGATAGTGCTTTGGTATCAAAAAGTCATCACCAAACCCAAGGTCACCAAGATTTTCTATGTTATCTTCTATACTTTTTAAACTTTTGCATTTTAAAGATAAGTTTGTGATAATTTTGAGTTAATTTTTGTGAAAGGTATATGATCTGGGTATAGTTTTTGTTTGTTTTGTTTGTTTGCATGTGGATGGGCAGCTGTTCCAGCACCACTTGTTGAAAAGATTCTCCTTTTCCATTGAAGTGGCCCATGATCTTTTATCAAAGATCACTGCAATCTATTTGTATAGGTCTACTTCTGGGCTCTCAATTCTGTTACCTTGACATGTCTATTTTTCTTTTTGTCAATACCACACCATCTATATTACTGTAGCTTCATAGTAACTCTTTGAGTAACAGAAGCCCTCTGATTTGGTTCTTCTTAGGTACTGTGTTGGTTACCCTGTGTCTTTTACCTATTTAAACTTTACAATCTGTTTGTAAATATCTGCAGAGTAACTTGCTGGGATTTTGACTAGGGCTACAGTGAATCGATAAATTGGGAAGAACTGACATCTTAACAATATTGAGTCCTCCTATCAATGAACATGGGCTATCTCTCCATTTATTTAGATATTTGATATTTTTCATGAGAGTTTTAGAGTTTTCATGTAAATCTCATATAAGCTTTGTTAGACTTACATCTAATGTTTCATTTTTTGGTGCAAATACAAATGGTATTGTTTTTAATTTCAAATGCCAATTGTTCATTGCTGATATATAGAAAAGGAATTGATTTTGTGGGTTTTTTCAGCAATTTAATTTTGTATATTTATGTTGTATTCTGCAACCTTGTAATTCCAGCAGTTTTGTTGTTGATTTCTTGAGCTGTATACATAGACACCATGCTACCTGCAAAGTTTTTTTTCTTCCTTTTTGACTGTATAACTTTTACTTCCTTTTGTCTTTTTGCATTAGCTAGGACTTCCAGTATGATGCTGAATAGGAGTGGTGAGAGAAGAAATAACTGTCTTGTTCTTGATCCTAGGGGAAAAGTATCTAGTTTCTCACAATTAAGTACAAGGTTAGCTGCAGGATTTTTGTAGATGTTCTGTATTAAGTTTATGAAGTTCCCCCTATACTTCTAGTCTGCTGGGAGGTTTGTTGTTGTTTTTTGTTTGCTTGTTTTTCTTTTTTGTTTTTTTAATCACGAATGTGAGTTGACTTTTGTCAAATACTTTTTCTGCATCTGTTGACATGATAGGATTTTTCTTCTTTAGCCTGTTGATGTGACAGACCACACTGATTGATTTTCAAATGCTGAACCAGCCCTGCATAACTGGAATACAAACCACTTGGTTGTTGTATCCTTTTTAAGGGTTGCTGTAACAACCACAAACTGGGTTGCTTAGAACAGCAGAAATGTATTCTCTCACAGTTCTGGAGGGCAGAAGTCCAGAACTGTGGTATCAGCAGGTTCGCATGCTTCCTCCAAAGGCCCTAGGAAAGAATACTTCCTTGCCTATTCTAGCTTCTGGTGGTTTCTGGCAATCCTTAGTGTTTCTTGGCTTGTAGATACATCACTCTGATCTCTGCTTCCACCTTTCCAGTGCCTTCTCCTGTGTGTCTGTGTCTCTGCTCCTTCACATGACCTTCTAAGACTCTGACCAAACTTCCCTCTTCTTAAGAATACATCATTGGCTTAGGGCCCACCCTAATCCAGCCTAACCTCATCTTAACCTGACTGAATCTGCAAAGACCCTATTTCCAGATGACATCACATTCACAGGATCGAGGTGGACATGAATTTGGAGAGGCAGTATTCAACTCAGAACAGTTATGGTGTATAATTCTTTTTATGCATTGTTAGATTTGCTTTACTAATATTCTGTTGAAGATTTTTGCATCTATAATCATGAGAAATATTGATCTGTAGCTTCCTTTATTGTAATGCCTTTATCTGGTTTTCATGTGAAGTGGTACCTCATTGTGATTTTGATTTCCACTTCCCTAATGACTAATGATATTATGCTCTCTTCATGTGCTTCTCGTCTATTTGTATATGCTCTTTGGAGAAATGTCTATTCAAATGTTTGCATATTTTTATGCTGGGTTATTTGTCTCTTTGTTTTTCAGCTGTATATTCTGGAAACTATACCTGTACTAGATATACCAGATGAATGATTCTGTCCCATTCCATGGGTTGTCTTTTCACTTTCTTGTACTTTGAAGCACAAAATATTCTGAATTTGATGAAGTCTGATTTATGTTTTTCTTGACTTGCTTTTTGCTTTCAGTATCATATCTAATAAACTGTTGTCTGTTAAATGGTCACAAAGATATAAACCTATGCCATCATCTAGAGTTTTATAGTTTTAGTTCCTATATTTAGGTCTTTGATCCATTTGAAGTTATTTTTTATATATTGTGTGAGGCAAGGATCCAACTTCATTCTTTTGCATGTGGATATCCAGTACTCCCTGCACCATTTCCTGAAAAGACTATGCTTTCTCGCCATTGAATGTCACCCTTGCAGAAATCAGTTTACCATAAGCACACAGGTTTACTTCTAGACTCTCAACTGATCTCTACGTCTCTTTCCATTTCAGTACCAGACTGTCTTGTTTATTCTAGCTTTGTAGTAAGTTTTGAATTCAGAAGTATGAGTCCTTCAATTTTCTTCTTTTTCAAAATTGTTTTGCCTATTCTGGAATTTTTCACATTTCCATATGAATTTGAAAATCAATTTGTCTATTCCTGCAAAAAAAATGTTAGACTTTTGATATGTATTTCCTTGAATCTGTAGATTAATGTAAGGAGTACTACCATTTTAACAATATTAAGTCTTGAATATGGGTTGTCTTTCCTTTTGCTTAGGTCTTCTTCAATTCTTTCAACAATGTTCTGCAGTGTTCAGTATATTTTTTGCACTTCTTTTGCTAAACATTTTCCTACATAGTTCTCTTTTATGCTGTTATAAATGGAATTATTTTACTTTCATTTCTGGATTGATCATTGCTAGTGTAAAGAAATAGTTGGCTATTGTACAGCAGTCTTGTATCCTCAACCTTGCTGAACTCTTTTACTAGCTACAATAGAGTGTGTTTATTCTTTAGGGTTTTCTATATGTAAGATAATGTCAAATAGAAACAGACATAGTTTAACTTCTTCTTTTCCAGTCTGGATGTCTTCCGCAGTTTTCTTGTGGTATTTTTGTTTAGCTTTAGTATCAAGGTAATATTGGCCTTATGGTACGAACTGGGAAGTGTTCCCTCCTTTCCTATTTTTTGGAAGAGTTTGTGAAAGAGTATTAATTCTTAAAATGTTTGGTACAACTAAAAAGTTTTGATAGTTTGTGCCCTTCTTGGAGTTTGTCCATTTCACTTAGGTTACCTAATTTCTTGGCATACAGCCATTCATACATAGTATTTTCTTAAAATCCTTTTTTTATTTCTGTAAGGTCAGTAGTGTAGTCTTTTTCATTCCAGATTTTAGTATCTGATCTTCTCTTTTTCATGGGTGGTCTAGCTAAAGGCTTATCAATTCTGTTGATCTTTTCAAATAATCGATTTGTGGTTTATTGATTTTCTCTGTTGTTTTTCAATTTTGCATTTCATTTCTCTATGCTATAATCTCTATCAATTCCTTCTTTCTTGCTTTGAGTTTAGTTTGCTCTTCTTTTTCTAATTTCTTAAGGTGGAACTTGGGCTATTTGGAGATTTTTCTTCTTCTTTATTATAGGTGTTTACAGCTATAAATTTTCCTTCGAAGCACTTTTTTACATACATCCACAAGTTTTGGTATGTTTTGTCTTTATTTTCATTTATCTCAAAGCGTTTTCTAATCTCCTTTTGATTTCTTCTTTGACCTCCTGGTTACTTGGGAATATTGTTTAATTTCCATATAGTTGTGACTTTCCCAAATGTCCCACATATTATATTCTAATTTCATTCTATTGTGGTTTCAGAACATATTTTGCATGATTTTAATCCTTTAAGATGTACTGAGTCTTGTTTTATAACCTGACATATGTTCTATCATGGAGAATGTGTCACGCACATTTGAGAAGAATGTGTGTTCTGTTGGTGTGTGTTCTGTAGATGTCTGTTAGTTTGAGTTGGATCGCAGAGTTGTTCAAGTATTTTATTTCCTTGTTGATCTTATTTCTAACTGTTCTATCCATTATCAAAAATGAAGTTTTGAAATCTCCATCTATTACTGTAGAATTGTCTATTTCTCCTTTCACTTACGTTAGTTTTTGTTCCATATATTTTTGGATGTATGTTGTTAGTTTCATATATGTTTATATTTTATGACTTCCTCATGGATTGACCCTTTTGCCATTACGAAATGTCCTTTCTTGTCTTTAGTAAGAATTGTTATCTTAAAGTCTGTTTTGCCTGTTATTAGTATAGCTACTCCAGCTCTCTTTTGGTTTATCTTGTTCCATTCTTTTACTTTCAACCTCCTGTGTCTCTGAAACTAAAATATGTCTCTTGGAGAAAGCACATCTTCATATTTTCACTTAATCCAAGTTGCTAATCTCTACCTTTGGTGTTTAGTCCATTTATATTTAATGTAATTACTGATACGGTTAAGATTTACATCTGCCATTTTACTATTTTTTTCCACATGCCTTATATCTTTTTTGTCCCTCTATTCTTCCTCAACTGCCTTAATTTGTATTAAATAGACACTTTCTAGTTACCATATTAATTCCCTTGTCGTTCATTTTCTTTTATTTTTCAGAGTTATTTTCTTAGTGTTTCACCTGGCGATTACAGTTAACATATTAACTTATAACAATCTCATTTGGTCAGTTAATACAAAAATTTTTTTTAAAGATTTAAAAGATTTAAAGATTCTTTTAAAGATTTAAACCATTGGTGGCGCAGTGGTTAAGAATCCGCCTGCCAATGCAGGGGACACGGGTTTGAGCAATGGTCCAGGAAGATCCCAAACGCCTCATAGCAACTAAGCCTGTGAGCCACAACTACTGAGCCTGTGCTCTAGAGTCCATGAGCCACAACTATTGAGCCTGTGTGCCACAGCTACTGAAGCCCGCACACCTAGCGCCCGTGCTCTGCAACGAGAAGCCACCACAGTGAGAAGCCCATGCACCACAATGCAGAGCAGACCCCGCTCGCCGCAACTAGAGAAAGCCCCCCACATGCAGCAGTGAAGACCCAATGCAGCTAAAAATAAGTAAATAAATAAATTTATTTTTTTTAAAGATGATTTATTTATTTATTTTATTTACTTTTGGCTGTGTTGGGTCTTAGACGTGGGATCTGTCGTTGCACCGGTGCGCGGGCTCTTCGTTGTGGTACAAGGACTTCTACTTGTGGTGTGCAGGTTTTCTCTTCTCTAGTTGTGGCACACAGGCTCCAGGGCATGTGGGCTCTGCAGTTGTGGCACGCGGGTTCCAGAGCACATGGGGTCTGTAATTTGCAGCATATGGGCTCTAGTTGAGGTGCGCGCGAGCTCAGTAGTTGTGGCACGTGGGCTTAGCTGCCCTGTGGCATGTAGGATCTTAGTTCCCTGACCAGGGATAGAAACTGCGTCCCCTGCATTGTAAGGCAGATTCTTTACCACTGGACCACCACGGAAGTCCCAATACAAAATTAATTTTGGTATTATTCAAAAACTTTGCTCCTGTTATGGCTCCATTCCCTCCCCTCTACTTTGTGCCTTTATTGTCATACAAATTATATCTTTATACACTGTATGCATATCCACTTAGATTTATATTTACCACTTTATGCACTTGTCTCTTAAGACACAGACTACAAGAAAAATTACAAACAAAAATAAATTTTTGCTCTCCTTATGTTTACCTATATAGTTACCTTTCCTGGTGGTACTTACTTCTTCATGTGGATACAAATTACTGTCTAGTGTCATTTCATTTCTACCTGAAGGACTCCCTTAAGTATTTCTCGTAGGACAGGTCTGCTAGTGACAAATCCCCCTAGTTTTTGTTTATCTGAGAGTCTTACTTTCTCCAATAAAAAAAAAAATGATATGTAAATCACATAAAATTCACCATTTCAAAGAGTATAATTCAGTGGTTTTAGTATACTCACAAAGTTATATACCTATCAACACTACCTAATTCCATAATATTTTCAACACCCCCAAAAGAACCCTATACCCCTTAGCAGTTACTGCCAGCATCCTATTCCTGCCAGCATCCTCAATGCCTGGAAACCAGTAATCTCTTTTCTGTCTCTACAAATTTTCCTATTCTGGATATTTCATAGAAATGGAATAATATAAATATGTGGCTTTTTATGTCTAGCTTCTTTCACTGAGCATAATATTATTGTCAAGGTTTCTCCTTTATTTCTCAACAGCAGCTTTTCTGGATATACAATTTTTATTCAACCTTCTTTTTCTTCCAGCATTTGGAATATGTCATCCCATTGCCTTCTGGCCTCCATGATTTCTGATGAGAAGTCAGCTCTTAATCTTATTGAAGATGCCTTGAACATAATGAGCAATTCTCTTGGTGCTTTCAAGATGCTCTCTTTGTCTTTTAGCAGTCTTACTTGGTTGTGTCTAGGTATGGGTATCTTTGAGTTTTTCCTACTTAGTGTTCGTTAGGCTTCTTGGATGAACTGATTACCTTCTTTATTAATTTTGGAAATTTTTGGCTATTATTCCTTCCAATGTCCTTTGTTCCCAATTCTCTCTCACTACTCCCCTTCTGGGAATCACATTATGTTTATATTGCTATGGCTGACGGTGTCCCACAGATCTCTGAGCCTCTGTTAATTTTCCTTATTTTTTTCTTTCTTTTCTTCACACTCAATAATCTCAACTGACCTATCTTCAAATTTGGTAGTTATTTCTTCCGCTTAATCCAATCTGATGTTAGGCCCCTCTACTGAAATTTTCATTTATTACATTTTAGAAGTCCAGAATTTCTATATGATTCTTTAAATTTTTTTAAAAAAATTATTTATTCAGACATAATCCACACACCATATAATTCATCAATTTAAAGTGTAAAATTCAATGTTTTTTAGTATATCCACAGATATGTAAAACCATCACCACAACTGATTTTATAACATTTTCATCACCTCAACAAGAAGCCCCACACTCTTAAACTACCACCATTCTACCCACCTCCTATTCTCTCCCCAACTTAGCCCTAAGCAACCACTGACCTACTTTCTGATTCTGTAAACTTCCCTGTTCTGAACATTTCTTATGAATGGAATCATATAAAACGTGGTCTTTTATGACTGGCTTCTTTCACTTAGCATAACATTTTCAAGGTCCAAGTACTGCTTGCTATTTGTTCTATATTCTTCTCCTTTCTTCCTTAAAAAAATTTTTGTTATTTTCTCTTCTCTCATTTTGATTGTTACATAACTCTTTTTTCATTCTTTTAGTGGCTACCCTAGAAATTACAACATAGCTCTTAGTGTATCAAACTGTAATATAAATTAGTACTTTCACCTTTTCCTCAACAATTCAAGAAACTAAAGGCACTGGAACTTCATTTACTTCTTCCAGATATACATGCTATTACTGTCATCAATTTGAAATTTATACACACAAATGAATATATATCCACTCAAAAACATTATTATTTTAGATGGTAGGTATTCATTTAAATTTATCCCCATACTTGGCACTTTTATTCCTGTATTTATTCCTTTAACCATTTCTAAGTGTTTTCTGGGATAATTTTCCTTGTAGGTGAAAAATGCTCTTTTGTATTTTCCTTCAGTGCAAATCTGCCGGTGACAAGCATTCTCAATTTTTTATTTGCCACAAAGTGTCTTTTTTCACCTTATTAGAAGTTACTTTTAGTGGATATTGGATTTTATATTGGTAGTTATTTTCTTTCAGCATTTTGTAGCTATTATTTTATTATCTTGTGGCTTAAACTGTTTCTTTTGACTAGTTCACTATTAGTCAATTTGTTGCTCCTTGAAGGTAACCTCTTTTATTTTCCTTTGACTTGCCTTAATATGTATATATATATTTGTCTTTACTTTCAACAGTTTTACTCTAATGTGCCTAAGTGTACTTTTCTTTTTATATCTTGCTTGGGATTTGTTGGGTTTCTCGTATCTGTGACTTAATGTCTTCTAACACTTTTGGAATATTCTTTACCATTGTTTTTCTGCCCTCTGCTCTCTCTAACCTCCTTGTGGACCACTTACGTGTATAATATATTTTAACTCCATAACTCCCACGTCTGTTGCCTTGTTATATTTTCTAACCCTCCGTATCTCAGTGCAGTTTGATTATTTTCTTCTTACCTATCTTTCAATTGTCTCTTAATTTCCTCAATTAAGTCTAAACTACTGTTGCCCACTGTTATGCACAGAGCTGTGTTTCTCCAAAATTTGTGTTGAGGTCCTAACCTGCCACACCCAAAATGTGACTGTATTTGGAAACAGATATTTAGAGAGGTTATTCAGTTTAAAAAAGGTCACTGGGGTGGGCCCTAATCAAATATGACTGGTGTCTTTCTAAGAAGAGGAGACTAGGAGACAGACACACATACAGTAGAGACCATGCGACACAGAGAGAAGACAGCCATCTATAAGACAAGGAGAGAGGCCTCAGGAGAATCCAGCCCTGCCAGCACAGCATCTTGATCTTGGACTTCCCGTCCCACAGATCTGTGAGGAAATAAATTTTTATTGTTTAAGCCGTTGTTCTGGCAGCCCTAGCAACCTAATACACCCATTCACTAAGTGTTTAATTCTGGTTATTATAATTTTTAGTTCTAGAAATTTCCATTTTTCCCCAGTTTCTAACTGTTTGCTAAAATTCTTTTTTTTTTTTTTTTTTTGCTGTACACGGGCCTCTCACTGTTGTGGCCTCTCCCGCCGCGGAGCACAGGCTCCGGACGCGCAGGCTCAGCAGCCATGGCTCACGGGCCCAGCTGCTCTGCGGCACGTGGGATCCTCCCGGACCAGGGCACGAACCTGTGTCCCCTGCATCGGCAGGTGGACTCTCAACCGCTGCACCACCAGGGAAGCCCTGCTAAAATTCTTAATGCTGTCTTCCATTTCTCTGAACTTAAGTGTAGCTATTTTAAAATATGTCTGACTACTCGTCTATCTGAATCCTCTGTGCATCTGGATCAATTATCTGTTGGTTTTCTTAGTTTTTCAGTCCCTTCATTTTCTCTCTTGTATTCTTGGTTATTATTTATTGATTGCTAGATATTGCAGAAAAATCTGACGCCCAGGATAATGTTATCTTCCTTCAGAGGGTTTTTATTTGCTTTTGGCAAGTGGGCAGTAAAACTAGCAGTCAGAGTTCATCTGAATCCATATTCAAGGACTAGTATCATTCAGAGTTGATCTACCTATAGCTCTTTACTCCTAGTTTGCAGCTCTTCAGATTCACAGCCCAAATAGTGGGGAGAAGACTCACGACTACCACTGGCTTGGGGGCCCTGGCCTCCAGCTTTTGATCCCTAAGTCTTCAAAAGTTCTCCACAGCTTTTCAATGTTTCAGCTGCCTCTTCCAGAATTAGCATATTTCCCTAAAGAAAAAGGACCCAAATGCAGCTCTCATCATCTCTCTGGGTTTCTGTCGTTTTGTATCTTCACCTACTTATTCTTCTTTGCTTCATTAACTTCTCAATTAAATTCAAGTAGATATACATATACATATGTATATGTATTCATATAATAAATACATGACATATGTATGTGTATATACACACACGTGTGTATATACGTAATATATATATTCAAAAATATATACACATATGTGCCTACATGTGTGTATAATATAAATATATTCCTTTTTAAAAATTGCCAAACATAGCACAGACATACCTCATTTTATTGTGCTTCACTTTATTGCACTTTGCAGATAACTGCATTTTTTTTTTCACAAATTAAAGGTTTGTGTCACCCTGTGTTGAGCAAGTCTATCAGTGCCATTTTTCCAACACATTATTTTTTAATTAAAACATGCACATTTGTTCACTGCACGCTTAACAGACTATAGCATGGCATAAACCTAACATTTATATGCACTGGGAAACTAAAAAATTTGTGCCTCACTTTAGTGCAGTACTAGCTTTACTGTGGTAGTCTGGAACTGAACCCCCAATATCTCTGAGGTATGCCTGTATTTACAGTATTGTTAATAGAAATAACATGGCGCCTGGAATGATACTGTTCATAAGGAGAAGATTCAAGTTTGTTTCTTCCAGGTGTCTAGAGTATTAGCACTATGAGAAACTTAGAAACACTAGCACGCTGGATCATCATATCTGATTCAAAAATTTAAAATAATTCAAAGATGAGCTGCAGTTTGCTTTCAATCACCCTTATTCCTAGAATGTAGCCCTTTGGGGCCCTAAAACAAAATGATGGAGGTTTTCTAGTGCAATCTACCCTTAGTGGGTTCTAAACTCTAATCACTGTCCACCTAGAAAAGCACTTGCACTTGACAAAAGCAGATTGTCAAAAGCACTCTTCAAGAAATATTTCTTGAATGAGAAAGTAAGGACCTCCAAAAATCTGTTCAACCATAAAAGCAACAAGCACACTGCACAAATGGTCAAAATCAACTTTTTTTTAGAACTGTGGAAACTAACCAGAGGCTTAAAACAATCTGAACAGCATTTATTCAATGAAATTGGCTGAATCTCGACCTTTGTGGTGTTTTAACTTGCTCTATTCATATTCCCCTTTCTCTGCGGTAGCTGTGACACCTGCAGCCTCACTACCATGGTAACTGAGAAAATAATCTAGCAATCACTGGAGGGTGCAGAACATTCAAGGCATTTGAAGAAATTTTTGTCCTGTCATTAGCTGATCACTAAGCTAAACTAAGGGGAGATTTCAGTGGCTACACACAGTTTAGATTACGAAGATTACAGAATCGGGCCAGGGAAAGCATCGAAGAGCAACAACAACAATCCCTGGGGGTGGAGATTTGATTTGCAGAGTTGCCAACATTATATCAAAAATGTCTAGGGACTTCCCTGGTGGTCCAGTGGTTAAGAATTCTTCTTCCAGTGCAGGGGACACAGGTTGGATTCCTGGTCGAGGAACTAAGATCCCACATGCCACAGGGCAACTGAGCCCACGTGCTCTGGAGCCCATGAGCCACAAATAGAGAGAAGGCTGCGTGTCACAATGAAAGATCCTGCATGCTGCAACGAAGATCCTGCATGCCACAACTGAGACCCGAGGCAGCCAAATAAATAAATAAATATTTTAAAAAAGAAAGACGGCTTCCCTAGTGGTGCAGTGGTTGAGAGTCCGCCTGCCGATGCAGGGGATGCGGGTCTGTGCCCTGGTCCGGGAAGATCCCACATGCCACGGAGCAACTAGGCTCGTGAGCCATGGCCGCTGAGCCTGCACATCCGGAGCCTGTGCTCCGCAATGGGAGAGGCCACAACAGTGAGAGGCCCGCGTATCGCAAAAAATAAATAAATAAATAAAAAAGAAAGAAATGTAGTTTTAAATAAATTTTTTTTTAATTAAAAATAAATATGTCGGGCTTCCCTGGTGGTGCAGTGGTTGGGAGTCCACCTGCCAATGCAGGGGACACGGGTTCGTGCCCCGGTCCGGGAAGATCCCACATGCAGCGGAGCGGCTGGGCCCGTGAGCCATGGCCGCTGAGCCTGCGCGTCCGCTCCGCAACGGGAGAGGCCACAACAGTGAGAGGCCTGCGTACCGCAAAAAAAAAATAAATAAAAATAAATAAATAAATATGTCTAGCTTTCAATAAAAAATTATGAAACATGCCAAAAAATAGTATACCACAGCCCATTCACGTGAAAAAAAGTAGTTAATAGAAACTGTACGGGGAGAAGCCCGGACATTGGTTATATTAGACTAGGACTTGAAATCAACCATTTTTATTTTATTTTATTTATTTTTTAAATTATTTACTTATTTATATTTATTTTTGGCTGCTCTGGGTCTTAGTTGCTGCGCGCAGGCTTTTCTCTAGTTTTCTCTAGTAGCGGGGGCTACTCTTCATTGTGGTGCACGGGCTTCTCACTGCGGTGGCTTCTCTTGCGGAGCATGGGCTCTAGGTGCACAGGCTTCAGTAGTTGTGGTACGCAGGCTCAGTAGTTGTGGCGCACAGGCTTAGCTGCTCCACGGTATGTGGGATCTTACCAGACCAGGGCTCGAACCTGTGTCTCCTGCATTGGCAGGTGGCTTCTTAACCACTGCGCCACCAGAGAAGCCCCCAACCATTTTTAAATAATGTTCAAAGATCTAAAGAAAACTATATCTAAAGACCTTAAGGAAAATCTCACAAAGTAAAGACTACCAATAAAGATAGAAACTGTGGGCTTCCCTGGTGGCGAAGTGGTTGAGAGTCTGCCTGCCGGTGCAGGGGACACGGGTTCATGCCCTGGTCCGGGAGGATCCCACATGCCGCGGAGCGGCTGGGCCCGTGAGCCATGGCCACCGAGCCTGTGTTTCCGGAGCCTGTGGTCTGCAACAGGAGAGGCCACAGCAGTGAGAGGCCCGCGTACCGCAAAAAAAAAAAAGATAGAAACTGTAAGAAAGAACCAAACAAAAATTTTGGAATCAGAAAGTATAAGTGAAATGAAAAATTCACCAGAGGGGCTTAAGAGCAGATGTGATCAGGCAGAAGGAATAATCAGTGAACTAAAAGATAAATCAATCAAGATTATCCAGTGTGAGAAACAAAGAAAAAAAGGAAGAAAAATGAATGCAGCCTCTGAGACCTGTGAGACACCATCAAGCATAACAACATACGAATAATTGGAGTCTCAGTAGCAGAGGAGAGAGAGAAAGGGGCAAAAGAGTGTTTGAAGAAATATTGGACCAAAAATTCCCAAATATGATTCAAAAGTTAACTGACACATTCAAGAAGACTAAAACATACCAAATAGGATAAACTCAAACTTGATCTACAACATCAGCCCTTCCCTGGGTCTCCAACCTGTTGGCCTACCCTGCAGATTTTGGACTTGCCAGCCTCCATAAATCACATGAGCCAATTCCTCAAAATACACACACACACACACACACACATACACACACACCCCGTATTGATCTGTCTCTCTGGAAACCCTAATATAAAATTAGCACAGGACTTCCCTGGTGGCACAGTGGTTAAGAATCCACCTGCCAATGCAGGAGACATGGGTTCAAGCTCTGGTCCGGGAAGATAACACGTGCCGCGGAGCAACTAAGCCCGTGCGCCACAACTGCTGAAGCCCACATGCCTAGAGCCCGTGCTCCGCAACAAAAGTCACCGCAATGAGAAGCCCACCACTGCAACAAAGAGTAGCCCCCGCTCACTGCAACTAGAAAAAGCCCATGCACAGCAACAAAGACCCAACGCAGCCAAAAATTAATGAATTAATTAAAATAAAATAAAATAAAATTAGCACAGAGAAGGAGGGACACCATAGTACCAGAAAGGAACAAATTTTTGTGTACTACTGAAATCAATTTGGTATTAATATGAATGAGACTGTTATAAACTAATATGCAGAAAAAGCATTTGATAAAAATCCAACACACTTTCACTATAAAAACACTCAGCCAATTAGGAACAGAAAGAAACTTCCTTAACATGATAAAGTGAGTCTATGAAACACCCACAGCTAACATCATACTCAATGGTGAAAGACTTAAAACTATCCCCCTCAGATCAGGAAAAAGACAAGGATGCCTGTTTTTACCACTGTTATTAAATATTGTACTGGAAGTTCCAGTCAGAGCAACTAAGCAGGATAAATAGATAAAAGGCATCAAAATTGGGGAAAAAAGAAGTATGACTATTTCTATTTGCAGGTAACATGACTCTATATAGAAAAATCCCAAAGAATTGGGGAAAAAAATCTACTAAAGCTAGTTAAGTTCAGAAAAGTTGCAGGGTTAAAGATTAACACACAAAAGAATTATGTTTCTATACACCAGCAATGAACAATCCAAAAATGAAATCAGAACTATTCCATACTCAGTAGCATTCAAAAGAATAAAATACCCAGAATAAATTTAACTGAGGAGGTGAAACACTTGAACCTGGAAACTACAAAACATTGCTGAAAGAAATTAAATACAACCTAAATAAATGGAAAGACATCCTGTGCCCACATATTGCAAGAGTGAATATTATTAAGATGACAACACTTGCAAAGTGATCTATAAATTCAATGCAATTCCTATCGCAATTCCAATGGCCCTTTTTACAGAAATGGGAGTGCCTATTCTCAAATTCATATGGAATTCCAAGGGGCTCTGAATAGCCAAAACAATATTGAAAAAAACCCTGGAAGACACAGACTTCCTAATTTCAAAACTAACTAAAAAGAAGCAATAATCAAAACAGTGTTGTACTGACATAAGGATGACATAGAGACCAACGGAACAGAACTGAGAGTTCAGAAATAAACCCAAACATCCAGGGCTAATTGATCTTTAATAAGGGTGCCAATACCATTCTATAAAGAATATAGTCTCCCCAACAAGTGGTGCTGGGACACGTGGATAACCACATGCAAAAGAGTAGAGTTGGACCTCTACCTCACTCCACATACAAAATGTAACTCAAAATGGATCAATGACCTAAAGGTAACAGCTAAAGCTCTAAAACTGTTAGAAGAAAACAGAGGCATAAATCTTCATGACCTCAAATTTGGCAACAGAGTCTTAGATTTGACAGCACAAGGAACAAAAGAAAAAATAGATAACAGGACTCCATCAAAATTTAAAACTTTTGTGCATCAAATAACATAATCAAGAAAGTGAAGACACTCTACAGAATGGGAGAAAATATTTGCAAACCGTACATCAGACAAGAGTTCTGTATCCAGAATATGTAAAAATAAAAACAAAAACTCTTACATCTCAAAAAGAAAAAGACAAATAGATCAACTGAAAAACAGGGAAAGGACTCAAAAGGACTTCTCCAAAGAAGTTATACAAATGGACAATAAGCACATGAAAAGATGTACAACATCATTAGTCATTAAGGAAATGCAAGTTAAAGCCATAATGAGATACCACTTCACCAGAGTTACAATTAAAAAAAGGAAAATAAGATGTGTTGGCAAGGATGTGGAGTAGCTGGAACCCTCCTATATTGCTGATAGGAACGTGAAATGGTGCATCCACTGTGGAAAACAGTTTGAGGGTTCCTCAAAAAGTTAAAGAATTACCATATGACCCAGCAATGTCACTCCTAGGTATATACCCAGAAGAACTGAAAATAGGTACTCAAACTAATACATATACAGGCATGTTCACAGCCTGTATTATTCATACTATTCACAATAGTCAAAAGGTGGGAACAGTACAAATGTCCATCAGTGATGAACGGATAAACATACAATAGAACATGATTCATCCATAAAAAAGAACAAAGTAATAATATAGTCTACAATTTAGATGAACCTTATAAACACGATCAATAAAAGAAGGCAAACACAAAAGATCATGTATTTTATTATTATCTCTATATAATATACACAAATCCACAGAGACAGAAAGCAGATTAGATGTTACCAGGAAGTAGGGGGAAGGGTGAATGGGGAGTAACTACCTCCTTCCAGGATCAGAAAGTAGTTACCAGCAAGCTGATATCTTGGTGTGTCTGCTCGAGCGGTACCTGCCTGGGTCCATGAAATGAGTGGACACTGAGGGCTGAAGCAATGAAGAAATGGGCTAAATCTAGACATATTTTTCTCATACCCTCTGAAGTGCAAAATTCCAATAAACTGTTCTGTCTGCCAAGAGGACAGAGAATGCAGATGGCTCTGGGGTCAGATTCCCTGAGGGGAAGGCCCCGCACACAGTGGCAAATTGGACTGACTCTGCAGCTCCAGGAGATTACAAATTGTTCCTGACAGAAACGGACACCTATTCTGGACTGGGTTTTGCATATCTGCTGGTAGATACAAATTCTCAAAATACTATAAAAGAACTAAAACAGAAGACACTATACCAATCTGGACTGCCAAGTCACATTTCCTCAGACCAAGGAACACACTTTCATCCCCAGAGTAACAGTTTGACAGAAAATCAGAATGAGCAACTGAAACATTTATTGTTTAAAATGAAGGGAATAAAGGTGTGAAGGGCTAGCTTACATGATTTTATGAGTGTGTACTCATATTCAACATGACAGGGGCCAAGGGAATGTCCCCACTAGATAAACTCCTCTCCTTTTCTGGGGGATCTAAAGAAAAAGGGGTGGGGAAAGATGCTGCTATGACAATACTTTTTGTTTTCCTCCACATGACGTTAACCCTCTTTTTTACTACCTGATGCAGTGGTTCTCGGACCAGGACTGCAACTTTGGGTGCTAGAAGCTGTGATGAACCATGTATTCATTTGCTAGAGCTGCCATAACAAAGTACCACTAACTGAAGTGTACTGTTCCACCGTGCTGGAGTCTAAAGTTTGAAATCAAAGTGTTGGCAAGGTTGTTTCCTTCTGAGGGCTGTGACAGAGAATCTATCATTCTGTGACTCCTGGTGGCCTCATGTGTTCCTTGGCTTGTAGATGGTGCACTCCCTGTGTCTTCACACTGCCTTTCCTCTATGTGTGTCTGTCTCTGGGTCCAAATGTCCTCTTTTCCTAAGAACACAGGCGTAATGGATTAGGGCCCACTCTAATGACCTCATCTTAACTTGATTATCGGCCAAGACACTCTTTCCAAAAAAGGTTACATTCACTGGTACTGGGGTTAGGACTTCAATATCTTTTTAAGGGGGCACAATTCAACCCATAACAGTCCCTAAGCAAGAAACTGTAATTAGAGTTCCTAAGGGCCTAACGGGGTGGACTGTGCCTTCACCCCCTCGGGCAAAATTGAGGTTCACAGGACACGCATCTATATTGCCTAGGAGGTGAGACAGCCCACTCGTTCTGACCTATGTAATCCTACCCTATGTGAATGGCAGTGGACTGAGGGGGAGGCAATTGCTAGACTAGTATTGCTGGCAGCATCCTAGACCAGCACAGTGGCTAAACCTAATGTTCCATTTAAAGGTGGAAAAGTTTGGGTATAAATACAGAGAAGGAAGAATGGTAGTTGAGGATAAAGGAATGAATAAATGGTTGTGCAATGAGGAAAATACAATATTACATTGGTGCCTTAAAAGACACTCAGAGCAAGAGGTGACATTGTCTGTTAGCTCAAGTATACCAATGTCTGAAATGGCGAATGAACTGCTGCTTTCAGAACCTGACAATGTTGAATGGAAGCCTGCAAACTAAAGTGGCATGGCTCTGGGAGATATTTTGGTCCTACAATATAATGATGAACTGAACTAATTATTCATGCCTGCGTGGGTCTCTAGTAATGTGCCACTGCTGACTCTTATATTTCAGGTTATGTCTACTACCACCCTGCATCATGATGTAGGGTGACCTTGTTGGTAAGATTCAACTAACCTTGTTGGTAAGATTCAACTATACCATGTATATAAGTCTTATGATAATACCAATATTGATAAGCAAATATATTGGGAAATTGGGTTAAAGCCTCCTCAGGATGTAATATAAATGGAAAAACTACTGGCCTGAGGAAGAACAGGACTAGCTAACCACCAGCTAACTTCTATGCTAAAGAGTTCTGCACAAGTTTATTGTAAGGTACAAACAGTGCCTTATAATAGATGAAGGGGGGAAAGAGTAATTAGTACAGAAATATCAGAATATATGTAATGGCCTTATAGAGCATACCAGTTGTTTCTTTAAGTCCACCTCTACCCCACACTGGCTCCTCCAAAACTCAGGCATATTCACAATGATACTACTACTTGGCTTACAGAATGCAGTGGAAGTGACGCTACATGGCTTTCAAGACTAAGGTATACAAGGAAACACATTTTCTACCTGGCTCTCTCAATCTCTTGGAATGCTCAAGCTCTGAACCCAGCCACCATGCTGTGAGGAAGCCCAAACTAGCTCATGTGAAAAGACCACATGAAGGGGCCCAAATGGAGCAGAACTGGAGCCCACTGTGCCCTGTCCAACTTCCTGACAGCGAACATCATAAATGCTCACTGCATGTCACTAAGTTTTAGGGTAATATACTACAGAACCATCCATAACCAAACAGTGCTCAAGTAATTTACAACCCAGAGGGAGAGATAAATAAGGATACAAACAACTAATAAAAGGCAGGATGTGATAATCACTACACAGAATGTTAACAGAGGGCCTTGGGAGAGGATCATAAAGAAATAAGTCTAGCTAAGGGATGGAGCAGAGGAGGGGAAATGAGAAAGGTTTCACAGAACTAATCTTCGAGCTAGGGCTGAAAAGACATACACAACTTTGCAGGCAAACAATAGCGACTACAAGAAGGAAGGTGTGAGTGGGACTTCATAACAAAGTAGCATATCACATGGACCTCTACAGGGACAAAATTTAACTTCTGGTTTACATAATCTCTAATACTGAAACAGTACCAAACCATTGGAAGGACACTATAGGAAACATTATTCTAAAATGAAACAAGGTGGAGTTCTAGAGATTGACTTTAATCATGCGAAATCATTAAGTTTCTTGCTGTTTAATCTCTATGCAAAGGGCTAACACTGAACCCTAAGAAATGAAAGCCACTTATCAGTGCTTCCTTTGATGTACTGGCCAAGGCAAAACCCAGTACCTTGCTTGCTCACTGTTCCAGACCCAATATCAGCTTAATGACAGCAATTCTCCATGGTTAGCATTCTTTGGAGTTCTAGGGGTGATTTTCAGGGAGGCACTGGTCTTGAACTTAAATGAAAAGAACCAGTGCCTAATGACAGCCATAGAAAGCTGAGAAAATTAATAAGCTGCTTTAATTACTAAAATGTACCCTGACTTTCCTGATAAGGGCCTGAAGATTATGCACACAGGCATCAGACTGACAACCAGGGAAATAATCATTACTTACCAAATCAAATCAAAGCACTGAGCTCTTTAAGCTGCTCTGTACAAGTAGAAGCCTGAAAACAGTGCTTCTGAGCTGCCTGTCAGTCTGTTTAGGAAACTCACCTTCGAGTTGGGATCCCTCTCACTAAATCAGACTTCCTCTTAAAGTGATCAGGAAGGCAGGCCTTAAAAACCCTGATACTTTAGAACTGCTGTTCTCCTCACCTCATAGAACTTTTTCAAGGAGCCCACCAGGCACAGCTTCAGGCTATCCACCATCTCCTGATGCGGCATCTGGAATACCACTCGTGAATACCATTTTGTGAGGGTGCTGGGGCAGAGGCAAGCAGAGAGAGAGAGAGAGAGAGAGAGAGAGAGAGAGATGAACACACACTCACAAAGGAAGGCCCACAGCTGAATGTCAGCATACACAGGCTTCTCCATGCACCAGTCACACAAGTACCCAGCAAACGCATTTATGTTACATGGAAAAACACACACTGATGTAGGGAAAAGATACATGTAAGCCAGCTACAGAATATAAAAATACAGGCATGGGCTCCCCTGGTGGCGCAGTGGTTGAGAGTCCGCCTGCCGATGCAGGGGACACCGGTTCGTGCCCTGGTCCGGGAGGGTCCCGCATGCGGCGGAGCGGCTGGGCCCGTGGGCCATGGCCGCTGAGCCTGCGCGTCTGGGGCCTGTGCTCCGCAACGGGAGAGGCCACAACGGTGAGAAGCCCGCGTACCGCAAAAAAAAAATAAATAAATACAGGCATAATTGTGGATATCTGCTACAAAACTGCTTCCAATTGAAAAAATTTAACAACTTAGATATCCACCAACAGAGGACTAGTTAAATAGTGCTATAGCATATAATAAATTCCATGCAGCAGTTAAAAAGAATTGATGGAGATTTATTTGTGTCAATACAGGAAAATGACCAAAATATACAGTTTAAGTACATAAAAGAAGATGAGGAACAGTATACATAGTAATGTGCCACTTGTATGTGTATACCAGCTACCTATATGTTAATATATGCATAAAAGAGTACCTAAAAGTATATACATACTCCAAATCTTTGGTGGTGGTTAATGAAAGCTAGACCATGAGGAATTTTCACTTTCTAAATTTCTGGAGATTTTTGCATGAGCATGCTTTATTTTTACAATCAGAAAAAACAAACAAAACCCCTCATTTCTAGGGGAAAAACCCCACCACCAGCAAGACACAGACCCCATTCTGAAAGAGGTTACACTGTAGTCAGGGAACAAACTTACACATGTGATAAGAGATTGTACAAATTAATATCACAGGAAGATAGAGAAGGAAGAATTTCAGTATACTTTTACTATAATATTAAATATTCAAAAATTTTTTCTGGCTTTACAGTAAGATTAGGCATTAAAATAAGGTAACCAAACACAATAGAGCCAGGAGTGGTACTTACAGACTGATGCTTGCGACAAAGCCAACCACGGAGCGCATGCTTCTGCTGGGGTTGTGGTAAACATCCACCCCGACCACCATTAATTGTCTCTGGGTTAGAAGACAAAAACAAACCAAAAATCCAAGCAACACATCACCCCATCTTTAATTGTTATCTGAACCCCAAAGCAACATACGAAAATAAGTTCTGGGAAAGGAAGAGAAAGAGTGCAATCAACTTGATATTTTTTAAACACTATGAACAAAGTCAGAGATCGTCAAGACCAGGGACTGGCAAACTTTCTGTGAAGGACTAAAAAGTAAATACCTTAGGCTTTGTGAGCCACACCGTCTCTGGAGGAACTATTCAATTCTGCCATTACGGCACACGAGCAGCCACAGGTAGTACGTAAAGGAGTATGGCTACGTTCCAATAAAAACGCATTTAAGGACACTGAAAACTGAGTTTCATATAATTTTCATGTGTCTGGAGATATTAGTCTTATTTTCTTCAACCACTTAAAAACGTGAAAACCATTCTAAAGCTTGTGGGCTATACAAAAACAAGCAATGAACCACTCAGACTATAAGCACTGAGAATGAGGAAAATTCTAGGCGGAAAATTAGGAAAATAGCTAGGTAGGACTCTCTGGGATGCTGAATTGAATGAAGACATATCTCAGCATCACTCACCAGAGGAATATCCACTCCCCAGAGCTCACCACCCAATTTACAGTTAATCTGAAGTAAAATTTTCTGGGCCACACTCTGAAGCCTGGTGGGCTGGCCAATGGTTCGGACATTGATGACCTGTAATAGAGGGGAAAGCGGACACTATCAACCTTTCAAACAATGTAAACAATTCTAGAGCAAGTACTACATTTGTTTAAGAAACTCCGGCTGGCAGATAATGCACTGGGTACTAACAGTTCTAATTCTAGAGTTTCTGGTCAGGCATGTTGTGTGTGTGTGCACACACACGACACAAATCAAAACCAAAAAACAACAAGCCAACAAAAACTTTCAAAAAGATCTCATGCAGATTAAAAAAAAAATTAACCTCCGTAGGAAAACCAGCTTTCTCCTTTCAAAGGAAAGCCTATACTCTCAGAACCCAGTCATGTGAAACCACCTGGCGACTCACCCATGAACAAGCAAAAGTGCTCATTTGGGAACATGAAAGCAGCATTTACAAAGAACATCTGCTATTAGCCAGGTTACTGTAACAGGAAAGTTTCACCAGATGGGTCTACATATGCTGGCTTCTAATAGTTACTTTAGTCCCTCTTTTCCAAGCCTCAAGGGAGGCTAGAGTTTCCCTCTGTGCCTCCTGCCCAGTTTCCACTCACTTGCGAGGGCACGGGAGTCTGCACACAGCACAGCTTTTTAATGGCCCTGTAGAGATCGTCACGTGTGCCCATGATGATGCAAACAACCATCTGTATCTTCCCCTTGAGGAGATAAAGTATATATAAGTCAGGCTTTGGAACTCTGAGCGGACCTTGATAGGGCTCCAGTCAGGGGCAGTTCAAGAGTCTGCAAAGCCACAGGACCTTTAGGGTAAAGAGAGGACTGAACCAAAGATGGTGGACATTCCAACAGAGAAAAAGGTCCTTGAACCTGAGGGAGTATTTGCTGGGTTCCAGGCTTCTTCGCTTAGCTACATAACATGTTACCGTAAGTTACCTAGAGCTGGTCCTGACTACCTGATTAATTTATTAGGACACTTAAGATCCCTGGAAAAGAACCAGGCTTAAAAATATGCAAGGGTTTCTTATTAGTTGATGCTTTCAATGCACTATAATGTTTTTTGCCACTCTCTTTAGTAAACTAAGCACCTTATTACATTCATGCCATAGAACTTTAACTAGGAAACATGGGATACAATACCAGAAGAAAGGATTCAGAGCCAAATGCAGAGGAAATGAAGCTACTGTCAAATCCATAAGTAGATCTTCCTAACTTTCCGATTAGGAGAGAGAATGATATTGCCAGAAGAATATCTTATATCAGCATCTTCTACCTCTCACTGCTTAAGAGATCTGACATTAAGAACAGAGGATCCTTCAAAATCTGAATAAAGTAAAGTAGCACACAAGTGAAATGAAGTTGCCAACGCTTTATGACAGAAACAGAAATCAACAGTATACTATTCCAAATCAAGATTAATTTTAAATGAAGACTTCTCAGAGGACACATGTTCCAGCAATCAGATCAAAGAACTTCCGAAGCCACGCAGAACATGGGCTGCATGCTGGGAGCCTGTGGGCTGGATCTAGGAAACAGATGTGGTTTTTTAGTTCCTATAATGATTCACAAGTCTTTTTAAAATTAACATTTAAACATAGGTAGGTGTACACATATGCAAATCTAGACTTTTGGCTTCTATTGAAAAATAAACAAACTAAAAATCAATTTGACAATGCTGGGCTGTTATCTGCAGTCATGGGGTTTACTCTCTTTAGTTCCCTAGAGTCCCCTCCTGGCCCACTTCACTCCCACAGACATCTGAGTTTATGACCCTGAAACAAAGAGAATAATAAAACAGAATGCCCTAGAGATGGCAGAGAGACAGCAAGACCAATAGGAGTCAACATTATGAATGACACTCATATCCATGCTACATGAAGACTGTTGGCAGTGCACTCTCATACATAAAAGAGGCCAAGTCGTGAGATGGGGGAGCTGAGGTGCTCAGCTGGGTTTTTCTTTTGAAAGCAGGGCAGAATTTATCAATGATCAGGCCCGGGGGAGGCCATGGCAGAGTAAGAAGGCATGGGAAGTCAGGAAGAAAATACAAAGAAAGAGAGAACATGAGTGTGCTGCTACAGATGACACACCCAGAGCGGTGGATGAACAGAGAAAAAAGTCATGACTGACTAGTATTCTAGTCAATACTAGAATATCAATTCTAGTATTGATCTCACAAGAACTGACTCTTCAATTCAAGGACTAGTTATTTCCAAAAACTTTTGGTCTGCTTTTTTTCCCTCCTTAATCTTCTTCCTCTGTTTTATGTACGAACAGATAAGAACTGCAGGCCTGAACTACTGAGTTGTGAACACTATGACCTACTCAGCTCCAGTAGTCCCGTTCGGCTATCTGGACCAAGCTGATGGGCCCACTGCCAAGTTCATCATTGGAGCAATGTGAATCTTGAATCAAACCAGACTGTGACAGCTCAGTACTGAATCGTGCAAGATGGCACCTGGCCCAGGAAATTGCTTTCTGAGCACAACATGTTCTATACAGATAAAAAATTGAAGTTAAGTCAGCTATTATCTCAGCCAATTACGTGAGGAACAGAACGCTGGAGTGAGTGAGAGTGCCAACAAAGGAGGAGAGAAGCGAAACCAACCAAAGGGCATAACGATTACTTTGTTAATTCAGTATTTCACGTGCACATGAGTAAGATACAGATTCCTGGATATCATCAACAGCAGATCAATAACCAAGATAATTTAAAATCAAGTATTCAAGGGCTTCCCCGGTGGCGCAGTGGTTGACAGTCCGCCCGCCGATGCAGAAGACATGGGTTCGTGCCCCGGTCTGGGAGGGTCCCACGTGCCGCGGAGCGGCTGGGCCCGTGAGCCACGGCCGCTGAGCCTGTGCGTCCGGAGCCTGTGCTCCGCAACAGGAGAGGCCACAATGGTGAGAGGCCCACGTATGGCAAAAAAAAAAAAAAAAAAATCAAGTATTCAACTATTTCAGAATGGACATCCTAAAAATTTACTCAAATTAATTTATTACCTCAGCTCCCAGCATGGATTGAATGGTTCTGACATAGGTCTCTATGCGATCATCCTTCAGTTCCACCCAGGCTGGCGGGCTCATGCGTATGCCAATGGGGCCAGCTACCTTCTCTAACATCTTCACCAGTTCTCGGGCTTGATCCATTGCTCTCTTTGGGTAAAACAGCGCCCAGAAATGCATGGGGACCTAGGAGCAACAACAAGCTATTTTTAGTACTTCCCACAACTTCCCCAACACCCCAACTTCATATCAGGAGATGTTATTCTAAAGAACAAATTGCTTTTCACTCTCTCTGCTTGAGTCCTGTCTTATCTAATGCTGATTACTAATGCAGATGTGTGTGATAAGTAAATTGTGGCACAGTCTCACAATGGAATATTACACAGCAATGAGAATAGAAGATCTGTAACTATACCTAACAGTATGGAGAAACTTACCAAACAAGGCTGAAGAAATGAAGCCAGACATGACAGAATATATACAGTATGGTTTCATGTATATATTAAGTACAAACACAGCTGAAAAAAATCAATGCCGTTAGAGGTCAGAATAGTGGTCATTCTTGGGTTGGGTAAGGGTGCCAGGTAGGTAGTAATTAGGAGCATGGGGGTGGGGCTTCTGAGGCACTGGTAAAGTTCTGTTTCTTAACCCTCAGTGTTGATTACACAGATTTAACTTGTGAAAATTCATCAAGTTATATACATAAGTGTACTTTTTCTTTAAATATATTTCAAAAAAAAAGTTTTAGAAACAAATGTGTGTACTTTATGCACGGCCATAGAGACCAGGTGAGCCAAAAACATTTAAAAATAATTATAGGGCTTCCCTGGTGGCGCAGTGGTTGGGAGTCCGCCTGCCGATGCAGGGGACGCGGGTTCGTGTCCCAGTCTGGGAGGATCCCGCGTGCCGCGGAGCGGCTGGGCCCGTGAGCCATGGCTGCTGAGCCTGCGCGTCTGGAGCCTGTGCTCCGCGACGGGAGAGGCCACAACAGTGACAGGCCCGCGTACCGCAAAAAGAAAAAACAAAAAACAAACAAACAAAAAAAACAAAACAAAACAAAAAAATTATATACTGGGCTTCCCTGGTGGCGCAGTGGTTGAGAGTCCGCTTGCCGATGCAGGGGACACGGGTTCACGCCCCGGTCCGGGAGGATCCCACATGCCACAGAGCGGCTAGGCCCATGGGCCATGGCCGCTGACCCTGCGCGTCCGGAGCCTGTGCTCCGCAACGGGAGAGGCCATGGCAGTGAGAGGCCCGCATACCTCAAAGAAAAAAAAAAAAAATACCATTTTGTTCTTTGGTTGCCTTGGTGGGAACTGTTTTAATTTTATTTCTTTCATGGAAACCCTAGGGAAAAAGAGGAAGGAAAGAGAAAAGAAGAAGGAAGAACAAAGAGAGAGTGGGTAATAGGCTGGCACTGAATGAATTACCACGGCAGTTTATTTCCTTGTCCTAAGTCTGTGGTCAAGCAAAGGGGTTCCCTCTACCAACTCATCAACTCGCTCTTGTTCAAAGGACCTCTGTTTTGTAAATAATTCAGGATGGGAATTCAGTTGGTACTTCCTCTCAAAAAGAGGACACTAAATAATTCCTGCTTCCTAATTTCCACACCTCTAGGAATACTGGAACTCTCTTTACCACCTCACAAGTCACTTACGGTTAAGATGGAAAGGTCTCTGGTTACTTCCTTAATCCAGTTTAGTTCCTGAGATGTGATAAATGACGTATTCCTTAAGTTAATTCTTTCCATTGGCAGAACACGTCCTTCAATCTAAACAGAAAATAAAGTGCCTATGACATGAACCATCTGTAAACACTATTTAGGAAAACGCTGATACTGTTCTGGGGCCTGGTCAACTCTACCATATAGACCTGTCCCTGTCATAACTTCTGAAAATGGTAGAAAAATGCAACTGTTAGCAGTTAAGAGTCCACGTCAATACAACTCTGGACACACATACAGGTGAATTTTGATAGGCGCTGCTCTTTAATTATTGAAGCTTCCAACATGGTCCACAAGAAAGGAATCAGAAAACACTGTCTCTTTAGAACCAGGGAATTCATGTAAAATGCCTATAAATACAAGGTGAACAGGAAAATAATCTTTAAGAATATTTTAAGGGAAAAATTTAAGTAGAAAATTAGAGAATATTTCTTAATAAGGCTGAACATAAACTACTATTATACTTTATACAAAAGAAAAGCAGGAAAAAAAGCATAAATATAATGAAAGACCAAATTAAAGTTAATAATAATGAATCAATTAGATCTAAATATCCAAAAGTAAGAGGATAACTAAGTTGATGACATATCAATATGATGGATATTTGCAATTATTAAAATAACTTTCTAAGTGCATTTAATATAATCCTGTTTCTGCAAAAAATAAATAGTAATGTATGCATTATAAAAACTGAATGAGTCCACATTTAGTAATGACTATCTCTGGGGGAATATGTAATTATGTAGGATTTTTACTTTTTATGAGCTCTACTCCTTGCTTTCTTAAAAATGTAACAAAATACTTATTTTACCTATAATCAAAAAAAATTTTAATGATTTTCTTAATATTATAAAAGTTTAACACAAAGAATAACAATACCTGTATTAGCAAGAATGTTCACCTTTGCTTATGAAAGTAAAAAACTGAACCTTTCTACAAGGCAGTTGGTAATATGTAATAAAAAGTACTAAAAACATAAATGTCCTCTGACCTAACAATTACACTTCCATAAATCTGACTATGAAAATAAACATCATGTGCAAAGATTTAGTTATAAGGATGTTCACAGATTCACTATTTATAACAGGAAAATACTAAATTCAATTTGCATGTAAAAGAATAGGAAATTATTAATAAAATGAATATCTGTTAGCCATTAAAATATTTAGAAAAATATTAAATGACATGGAAAAAAGTTCTAAATAAACTGAGTAAAAAAAAAAAGGAAACCATCTGAAAACATGCTGCATGTGATTGTGTGCATATACATACACACAGACAAAAAACACTGAAGGATATATACCAAAATGTTAACAGTGTTTATTCTGATACAGCATGATTATGGATAAACTTTTCTCTTCTCTGGCTTTTCTGCCTCTTCAAATAATATTTAATAACATGAACACATGTTCAAGATATAATAATAAATGAAAAAGAAGATGCAAAACCATATACAGTTATAAGCACAATTTTTTAAGAAAAGATTCATCCTCACAGAAAAAAAGTTTAGGGAAACAAAATATATTGAAAATAATATCATCTTTATGTGTCTAAAATAAATCACTAAGATATTATCTTTGGGTGATGAAACTACTGATGTTTTTATTTCCTTCTTTACATTTTCTACACAGTACCCACATATTCTTTATTGACTTTCCATTACTTTTATTAAAAAAAAAAAAAGAAAAAAGAAACAGTTTTTAACAAGGAGTCAATTCAGAGTGCAAGAGAACTAGAGAAAAGATAAAATTAATTATTTTGGTATAACCTAGAAAGAAAATTAAAAGTAATAAAAGCTAATATTTACTGAGCACTTGCTAGTGTCAGATAGTATGCTGAAGATTTTACCATTTAGTTCCTTTAACTCAATCATTATCTTTATTTCACAGATAAAGAAAATAAGAGATACTAAGCAATTTGTTCCAAGTAACTAAGATGGCAAGTGGTAGAACTGAGATTCAAAGCCAAGGACTTCACCACCACCTCATGCTGCCTCTGCACTATGGCTCGCGCTGCACAAAATACAACAGAATGGACTCAGGCAAATTGCAGGCAGAAAGGGCCATGCGAAAATTAAAATGTTCAAGTCTGAGACTTTATGCCTACGGAAAGAATGAGAGTAGTATATTCAAAGAAACACAAGTTAATTACTGGGAAAGATAAAGAAAAACGTAGGGGGAAAAATGGAAAAAGACATAGAGAACTTTAAGAATAATTTGTTTTGGAAAACTAAAAATGAGGTAAATTTTAAGTCAATATTCCTTTTGCTCGACTGAAATTAACAGCTCAGATCCTGGGAAATACAAAAAATCTGTAAGAGATACTAGCAAATTAAGTCAAGGAAATTCAAGTATTATGACTAGGACCAAAAAAAAAAAGTGTAATTATAAAGCAAAAACTGCAAAATAAAGACAAGATAGGAAGTTATCACCTAGTCTCACAAAGCTCTAAAATCTTTGGTTAATGCTGTTTCCTACCATCGTATTTTCTGGTTTACCTTATGTACATCCTTCTGCAGACAGAGTCCCCAACGTGTCAGTTCACTGTTGGCTGTCTCATTTTTTGAAATTCTCTGTAGCAAGCATTTCAAAGCATTATGGTGCTGTTTGGGGCTCAGGTTGATCTGCTGGGTCAAATCCTAAATAGAATCAAAATGGAGATACTAAGTTATTACCTTCTCCAGTATGAGGTTAAATAAACCCTAATGTATAACAAATTTCCATAGAAAACCTCCTTCCCATTGAAATCTATAGAAATTTAAAAATATCTCCAAGGACTTTAATAAATATCTCATGAATGTGAATGAAGTATGAGGTTAAAATGTTAACCACTGGGGTTTTTTTTATTGAAATACAGTTGATTTATAATGTGTTAATTTCTGCTGTACGGCAAAGTGATTCAGTTATACATATACATACATACTTAAAAGTATTTAAAATTGTCACTGTTTTTTTCTTATGACATCTAAATCTTATTCTTTTTCTCAAAGCCATGTAAGGGGGCTTGATTACATCTATTTAATATCTGGGGGCGGGGGGGAATGCCCTATGCCAGGCATGCAGGCCAACATAATGGAATGGAAAAACACATCCAGTCTTATACTTTATGTCACATGATACTAGCCACTTAATGTCACCATAAGACACTTGTTAGATCCAGTGTGTGGCCCATAATAGGTGTTTTCTAAATATTTATTCTTGAATGAATATCTAATAGGTGTGCATGAAGATTCTGAATCACGTAAGTGAGTTCTTTCTTCATTCTTCTGGGACTAATGAACTGTGCAGCTGTTGCTCCCTGTGTAGCAGTCATTAGGGCATTGAGTCTATGGGGCTATACAGGTAACCCCATAGATCATAAAATCATTACGTTACTGAGAGCTGTAAGGAAGGAGCCTTGACCTACATACTAAAAGCAGAAGTATCAGAAGGTAAACATGAAAGACGTCTCTTACAGAAATTCATTTTAGCTCTTTATGATGTTACTAAAAACAATACGTGGCATCTGAGACAGGGCCGGGGTTCTAAAACTAGGACAGACAAGGACTGAGAGAGAGGCAGCAGAGCAGTGTGAGGGTGGAAAGCCCCAAGCAGACAGTGTGGAGGTGAAGCCCTTGGGGTCTAGACCCACACTGCTGCAGACATCTCTGCCTCCCAGCTATTTCCTACAAGACTGTGCCCAACATGAGACTTCCAGGACACCCCGAGCCCCACAGTGTAAACTTCTATCCTTTAATTTCATCCTCTCACTTGTTGACTTTTTGCTACATTATCTCCTCCTCCCTTCAAATAAACTGAAGGCTTACAGAAATGTTAAAAAAATTCAGTGCTCTCAAAGAACCTCATTTATGGTCATATGACCAGCTTACAGTCATCCATCTGATTGGTGAGGGTGATGCCAGAACTATTTGTTTCCTTTTACTTTATAATCCAGTCGTTCTACTATTGTAACAACATTCCAAAGAAAGTTCTGATTGGCTTTTTCACAGTGTGTGGGAAGGGACACAGATTATGCTTTATATAGAGGAAAAATGAACCTGCCCAGGTGATGTGCAAACCTGGCCCAGTTCTAGCTATATCTGCTATCAAAAAGGTCTTCGGTTCAAAGCAGGCATGTCTCACCTTCATGGCTCTAAAGTCCTTCTTCATCTTCTCAGGGATTCCAGTCATGAAGGAAAGCTCAGGCAGCAGCAGGATTTCGCCTCTTAGCAGCTTCGAGGAGAGAACAGAGGGAAAGCAAGGCAGTAAAAGAGAATCTTCTTCCCCTGACCAGTACAAGAGCTCCCAGGCCCAGAGCTGGTCTTGCAGGTGTACCACTGGCACACTAAGGAACACAAAACCCCAGAGAAGAGGGCAGGAAACACTACAAGTGTTTTACCCTTTTCTCCCTCAAATCATGATAGCCTGTTGTATTAGGTAAAGAGAAAAATATTCAAATTGTCAAAAGGAGAGAAAAAACTAGAAAAACTAAAAGTTTTGTTCCACTTCGGCCTCCAGATAAGCTGAGACAATACCTCCTATCAAGCTGGTGCCTCTGTCTCATCTTAACCTATTGATCTTCATTCTCTACTCTGAAGACAGAGGAGTCAGGTACCAAGGCACTTTTCCCTGGCTCCCAGTTCTATTAAAATGCCTGTAACTTCCCTAATGGACCCAGTGTTTTCATCTTCTTTAGCACTAAACTCTCCTTATTCCTTAACCTAACTCGCTCTATGGATGTTTAGTTCCTCACTAAGGAGACTGCAAAAGCAACTCTGGCTAGAGGAGAGAGACAAAACCCTACACAGCTTTCCCCAACCACACTGTAATCATAGCTCCACTGTAATCATGGGTCCCATGGCTCCCAGGGCTGATGGGTGGAGAACTTAGATGGAAGCATAGGCCTGACACCCTGAACCCCACCTCCAACTCACCATCCCTTGGTTATTCTGTCGCTCACTGGGCCTGTGGATCAGCAGTGGCTGGTCCTTTTCCTTTATTGTGATCCCATAGTTTTTGCTAGAGCCGAACAGAGGCAGGAGAAAAATTCAGAAGCAGCATCACCACTCTTATGGCATCACAGTCAAAGTGTTAACCAGGACTGAGGTACACAATCTGCATTATACCCTTGTCAAGGATCCATCAGAAACTCACCATAGCATACACATAACTGGAAAAAGCAGGCTCAACTTAACATTGCAATTAAATAGAGGGGAAATAGGATAATAGTCCAGGAAAGAATTTGTTTAAAAACTGTATCAGGTTCAAGGACTTAGGTAACTAGAAAGGCAAAATGATAGTCAAATGATTAATGACTTGAATTTAATCTCTCCAAACAGACTTGTAACCAAAACAGCAAAGGAAACACAATTCGAAGCCCTGAGATTAACTTATGAAATAACTTCCAAAAAGTACTGAAAGAAGTAAAACTGTAAGGGTAGCAAATTCAGGTCAAATCCCACAAATGAGCTCATCAATCTTGGATGCATTACCAATCCAATTATTTTTGGAGTGTCCTGCTGTGTGCCACTCCTCCTACAGAACAGGAGACTACGGCCCCAACCCGCAGGCCCAAGCCCAGTCTCTTCCCTCTACCTGTAGTATTCCAAGAATGTAATCTCCTTCCCATCAGACATCGTGAAGCTATCTTTTGGAGTCTTATTCCAATCCACATCATCAACACGATAGGTACGATTGTTGTATCGAGTTATGACAATACTGCCAACCAGAAGCTTAGTGCACTCGTCCTGGAAGTCTTCTTTGTGCTCTTGGTACATGGCATGCCTTTGGAAAGAGACAAAAGACCTTTGGATCATATGCAGTATACACAGAGCAGCATGAAAGGCACAGGGGATGCAAATAAGTACTTTAGAGTTACAATCGCAACTATGTAGCACCAAAAGTTTCCAGCTGTCTCTTTTAAGAGATAGGACCCTCATCTCTTCCCTTTTTAACATTACCCAAAAAAGTGAAAGGATAGGGCTTCCCTGGTGGCGCAGTGATTGAGAGGCCGCCTGCCGATGCAGGGGACACGGGTTCATGCCCCGGTCCGGGAAGATCCCACATGCAGCGGAGCGGCTGGGCCCGTGAGCCATGGCCGCTGAGCCTGCGCGTCCAGAGCCTGTGCTCCGCAACGGGAGAGGCCACAACAGTGAGAGGTCCGTGTACCGCAAAAAAAAAAAAAAAAAAAAAAGTGAAAGGATAAAAATGAAATTGAAAACAGCAACTATAAATTGACAAAATGCACTGTATTCCTTAAAATAAGGTACACTAATCATCAAAATAATTTGTATCATTATTAGGAGATAGTCTACAGAAGAACAATAAAACATTCTTTAAACTATATTTGCCCTTTCTAGCTGAAGGAAGAAATTACAACTACCTATCAGAAGACACCACTGGTGAAGATGCTAAATATGAAGAGATGAAAAGACTCACCACAGACAAATGTACTCTCGAGCCAACCTCTATAACAGTGCCATGAACAAGGTAACAACAGAAACTCACAGAAAGCATGTCTGAGCATGCACAGGGAGTCAAGGAAAGTTTACAGAGGCAGGTGATACTTGAAGGAGCAACCTGCCAGGCAGAGACACCACGGCAGCCAGTAAGTAACACCCTAGGCAGAAGCATAGGTATGCAGGGGACAATCAGGGATCTGGGACTGGGGCGAGCAAGGAGGTGAAAAAGGGTCAGAAGACGGTCAGTGTAGGCTGTAGACAGACAGGGACCAGATATGAATTCCTTTGTGGGTCAGAGCATGGACTCTTCTATGGGCCAGTGTCAACTACGGTACATTCCTCAGGAACATTGGTCCCTTGAGAGGTCCTGAGGGGGGTGAAAAAGGTTCTACAATCAAAAAAGTTGAGTCCATTCTGCATAATATAATCCCTTCTTAGAGGTTCACAACATACATTACCACATCAGGCTGATAAAAAAGAGAAACATATTTAGTTTCATTTACCTACAAATTTATTGAACCGCAGACTCTTCCTTCCCTTTTCCCTCACTGAACATCTATTACCATTGTAGGCAATTATTATCCTGCAGAACTTGCTGCAGTAAGTGATGAAAAACCATCAGAAACTTGAAACAGTTCAACACTGACTACAGACCCTGGAGCCAAAGCCTGGGTTCAAATCTTGGCTCTGCCACTTAGCAGCATGTGAGACCCTGAGCAAGTTACTTAACCTCCTTGTGCCTCAGTTTCCTTGTGTGAAAGTAGAGTCAGAAAAAACCACCTAACTCACAGTGTTGCTGAGAGAACTCCATGACTTTATACATATAAAGCACTTAGAACATAAAGTTGTTTTGAAATAAGGTTAGAGATTTTATCTCAGATAGTTTCATGAATTATTGCTTCCTATTTGCACAGTTTTAGTCATCAATACATTTTATGCTTGTCTAACTCACTACTGTCTATTAAATGCATGCAACATTGTAGAAAAATTAATTAAAAGTATTTTAAATCAAAACCTTCAACTATGTTAATGGTTCCATAATACTATTTCACTAAGTGGAGGGTACATTAATTCACTGGTTTTACTTTTTAAATAATAGTTCTATTGTTTCACTCTTAACAAATAATTCTGGATGAACGTCTTTTATAAAGATTCTTCTATACTTAAAATTGCTTCTTTGAGACAGATTTCCCATAAGTGAAATCACTAGATTAAAAGGTTAGAACTGGACTTCCCTGGTGGCGCAGTGGTTAAGAATCCACACGGGTTCGAGCCCTGGTCTGGGAAGATCCCACATGACACGGAGCAACTAAGCCCATGTGTCACAACGACTGAGCCTGTACTCTAGAGCCCACAAGCCACAACTACTGAGCCTGCGTGCCACAACTACTGAAGCCCGAGCACCTAGAGCCCGTGCTCCGCAACAAGAGAAGCCACTGCAATGAGAAGCCTGCGCACCGCAACAAAGAGTAGCCCCCACTCGCCGCAACCAGAGAAAGCCCACACACAGCAACAAAGACCTAACGTAGCCAAAAATAAATAAATAAATTTTTTTAAAAAATAAATAAATATAAGATTAGAACTTTAAGATTCTTGTAATGAAAGCCTAATGGCATTAAAAATTATCTTTTTAAAAAATTTTCTTACTTTCAAATAATTATAAAATCAAAGGATTCGTACAGAGAACTTCATGTGTGGAATTGGCACTGGTTACGATATCATTAACTGAACTGCAGACCTTATTCCGTCTTCACCATTTCTTGCACACATTGACTGTGTGTGTGTGTGTGTGTGTGAGTGTGTGTGTGTGGTTCTATGCAATTTTATCTCATTTATAGGTTTGTGTAGCTACCATCACAGTCACAGAACTGTTCCATATCATCATAAAGGGAACTATCTCATGCTATCCCATCACGGTCACACTCCTTCCCCTTCCCTGTGCCCCAGAAGCCACAGATCTGTTTTCTACTATAGTTCTGTCATTTTGAGAATGCCATATAAATGGAACTTTATTATGCAACCTTTTGAGACTGACATTTTCCACTAAGCGTAATGCCCGAGGATCCATCCAGGTTGTTGTATCAATAGCACATTTGTTTTTAATGCTGAGTAGTACTCCACTGTATGGAGGTACTAGAGTTTAACCATTAACCTGCTGAAGGCCATTTTGGTTGTTTCCACTTTTTTGCTATTACAAATAAAAGCTGCTATGAACATCTATCTGTGTATCAGTTTTTGTGCGAACTTAAATTTTCATTTTTCTGGGAAAAATGCCCCAAGTGTGTGACTGTGGGGTCGTATGGTTAAGTGCATGCTTAGTTTTATAAGTATATGCTTAGCTTTATAAGAAACTGCCAAAAAACTCTCTGGCATAGCTGAACCATTTTACATTCCCACACACAAGTAAGCGAGGGACAGTTTCTCTACATCCTTACCAGTATTTGGTATTTTCACTAGTTTTTATTTTAGTTACTCTAATAGATGTATACTGGTATCTCACTGTAGTTATAATTTGCATTTCCCTAATGGCTAATGATGTTGAACACCTTTCCATGTACCTATTTACCTTACAAATCAGCTCTTTGGTAAAATGTCAGTGCATATCTTTTGCCCAACTTTTAAGGGATCATTGTTTTTCTTTAATCTTTACTATGGTTTTGCTTTAAAAGTGTTACATGTTGCTTATAAAATAAAAGTGTTACTATAAAAAAACAGAAATTGAACATGGTTTGTACTCCATTCGTGAGAGACCCACTTTTCCTCAGCTTTTCTTAAATTTGTGAATACTAATAATTTCCCCCTAAAGTGTATAATCATATCAGATACAGTGTTTTGCAACTTGATTTTTAACTTAATATAGTTTAGATAGTCTTCCATGTAAATACAAATACATAAGGTTCTTAAAACAAAGGACTACTTTTAAACAAATTGTTTTAGATCTCAAAGAACTGACATTTGCCAGTTTTGGTTTTGATTTATGAAGAGAATCTGGTACAGGAAGAATCTATGGATAGACCAATATAATAATGATCATAAGAAATTTAAAATTTAGGTGTAATAATGACATTATGGTTATGTTTTAAAGAGAGAGTCAATTTAGGAGATAAATACTGAAATATCTCTGAAAGAAATAAGATGTCCAGGATTTGCTTCAAAATAATTAAGTTTAGTGGGAAAAAGTGGTAGAAGACCGCATGAAACAGGTTGCTCATGAATTAATAATTATTGATTATATAAAATAAGAATGAGGGGGTTTATTATCCTATTCTCTCTATTTTTGAAAATGTTTAAAATTTTTCATAACTAAAGTCTTTTTTTTTTTTTTTTGCAGTACGCGGGCCTCTCACTGTTGTGGCCTCTCCCGTTGCGGAGCACTGGCTCCGGACGCGCAGGCTCAGCGGCCATGGCTCACGGGCCCAGCTGCTCCACGGCATGTGGGATCTTCCCGGACCGGGGCACGAACCCGTGTCCCCTGCATCCGCAGGCAGACTCTCAACCACTGCACCACCAGTGAAGCCCTAAAGTCTTTTAAACATAAAAAATATGAAGCAAAAAGAAACAAAAAAATAAATTAAAAATAATAATTAAAACATAAATACAAACACTGGAAAGAGGGAAAAATAAACTCAACACTAAGTTTTCTAATTCTAGAAAAGAAAAAAGCATCTATAAAATAAAAAATATTTTAACAGTAATTCTTATTTTTAATGATATTCAAAAGACTACTGAATTTATGAAAGGACAATAATTTGAAAGCAGTAGAGACTGCTTTAATGAAAAATAAAGCGCGGCTTCCCTGGTGGTGCGGTGGTTAAGAAACCACCTGCCAATGCAGGGGACCCAGGTTCGAGCCCTGGTCCAGGAAGATCCCACATGCCGCGGAGCAACTAAGCCCGTGCGCCACAACTACTGAGTCTGCGCTCTACAGCCCACGAGCCACAACTACTGAGCCTGTATGCCACAACTACTGAAGTCCGCATGCCTAGAGCTTGTGCTCCGCAACGAGAAGCCACCACAATGAGAAGCCTGTGCACTGCAACGAAGAGTAGCCCCTGCTCGACGCAACTAGAGAAAGCCCACGCACAGCAATGAAGACCCAACGCAGCCAAAATAAATAAATTTATAAAAAATAAATAAAGCAAGAGTGCCAACCATTAGAAATTTTAGCAAAGGTAACAGAGGCAGCGAATCTTGGCCTAGAAAATCAAATTTATGAATTAAAAATTGGTCTTAAGAAGTTGTTTTAAGCAACCTAAATGTCCATCGACAGATAAATGGATAAAGAAGATGTGGTACATATATACAATGGAATATTATTCAGCCATTAAAAAGAATGAAATAATGTCATTTATAGCAACATGTATGGACCTGAAGATTATCATACTTAAGTGAAGTCCGACAGAAAGACAAATGTAAGATACCGCTTATATGCAGAATCTAAAAACAAATGATACAAATGAACTGATTTACAAAACAGAATCAGACTCACAGACTTAGAGAACAAATTTATGGCTATCAGGGTGGACGGTTGTGAGGAAGGAATAGATTGGGAGTTTGGGATTGACATGTACACCCTGCTATATTTAAAATAAAATGCCTTTCCATGAAAAAAGAAAGAAATTGTTTTAGCACTCTGAGGAAATAAAGAGATGAGTATGATAAAATGAAGGATATCCAGACACAGAAGACAAGTCCAAGGGATAAAAGATAAATACAAAATAATTTACAGAAGGGAAACAAAGAAAAATTTTTAAAAGCTGAAGAAAGAGTTGGGTCCAGCTGAAAGAGCTCAAAAAATGGCTGGCAAATTAATGTAAAGGAACCTGAATCTGAAAGTTCTGAAAAAATTTACATTTCAAATATAAAAAGGGGCAATAAGTAAGGGGTTTCTTTTGTGGGTTGTGATGAAAATGTTCTAGAATAAGATAGTAACCTTATTTAGCTTTCACCATTTTTTACATACAGTGATTTGTGTATATACTAAAAGCCAGTGAATTTTAAAAGTGGCTAATTTTATGGCATATTAATTATACCTCAATAACAAAAAATGAAATTAAAAAAAGGACCTCTTATTACAGCAGTATGAAGATGTCAGCAATTCCTTTCTATAAAAATCAAGTATAAAACTAGACAAAATTGTTAAAAACAACCATTTTAACACACTGGAAATCAACCAAAGGCAGACAACAAATTGAGAAGCACTTTTTTAATTTTAAACAACACCTAAAGTTTCTGGTAAGAACAGCAAGAATTTGTGACCTTTCCTGGGATGGTCCCCATCTTTTCTATCCCACCCTTTCAGTCACTGAGAAAGGGCAGTTTTACCTGCCAGAGTGGGAAAATACAACCTGAGGATGGAGTGGAAATGGATAGCAAGCCAGCTACCTATGGTAATGGGTAAAACCAAAGTTTTGCTAGTCCAAGGTTGTACCCCAAGTACAAGGAGCAGAGTAGCTAGAAATTTAACAAATAGATTCTGGAAATCAGAGGGCAATAGAAAGGTTTAAGATAAGCTCACCACACATCTTTGGCTGACTAGGAAACTTACATATGCTCAGGAGAAAGCCAGGAAAGACTTGCTAAAAGTGAAAGCCATGACACATGTGAGAACTACCCGTAACTTTGATTGAGCTTTTCAACCCACACATAGATTCATCAGCAGAGAATGAAAGCCTTATGGGTTCAACCTATAAGGTACAACCTCTACTCAAATTATTGCCTGAGCCTCTAAACTATACAAAGGTGTGATCCCAAGGAAGCTAGGCTAAAATATCAGATAAGAATAGAAAAATTGAGCAGAAACATCAGCAGCAGCACTCCACAGAGGATACAGAGTCCACAGTTTAAGTAGGAACAAGTCATAATTTTTCAAAACTCAGAAAAATAAAACAGGATCCAGATTTGCTACAATATGTTATCTGAAATGTTTACTTTTCAATTACAAATTATTAAATGTGCAAAGAAACAGGAAAGCATGGCCAATAATCATGAAAAAAAAGCAGTCAACAGAAACTTATTCAAGAGGGTTTACATGTTGGACTTTGCACACAAAGAATTCAAAGCAGCTATTATAAGCATCTTCAAATAACTAAAGGAAAATATGATGACAAATTGCCAAATAGGGCACATCTCGATAGAGAAATAGAAACTGAAAAAAAAAAAAAAACAGGAGGAGGAGGAGGGGAAGGAGGGGGGAGAAAGGGGAGAAGGAGGAGGAGGGGGAGAGGGAGGGGGCAGGGAAGAAGAAACTATAAAGTTGGAAAATACAATCAAAATGAAAAATTGGGGCTTCCCTGGTGGCACAGTGGTTGAGAGTCCGCCTGCCAATGCAGGGGACACGGGTTCATGCCCCGGTCCGGGAAGATCCCACATGCCGCAGAGCGGCTGGGCCCGTGAGCCATGGCCGCTGAGCCTGCACGTCCGGAGCCTGTGCTCCGCAACGGGAGAGGCCACAACAGTAAGAGGCCCGCGTACCGCAAAACTAAAACAAAAACAAACAAAAAAACAACAACAACAAAAAAGAAAAATTGATAAGATGAACTCACCAGCAGATTTGAAATGGCAGAATAAATAGCCAACAACATAAAGATAGATCAATAGAAAGTACTCAATGCAAAGAAGAGAAAGATATTAAAGACAAATGACACAAAATCCTATGAGACAATATAAAGAGTGACAACATAAATATACTGAGAGTCCCAGAAGGCGGACAAGAGAGGAAAGAAAAATATTAAAAGAAACAGTGGCCTAAAACTTCCCAAATTTGATTAAAGAAATTACTTATAAATCCATAATCTCAATGAATCTTAAGTATGATAAACGCAATGAGAACCACACCTAGACACATCATGGACCAAAATCCAAAGCGAAAGAGAAAAATATTGATAGCAGCAAGAGAAAAATGACGCATCATATACTGGAGAACAACAATATGGTTAAAAACCTACTTCTCGGGTTTCCCTGGTGGCGCGGTGGTTAAGAATCCACCTGCCTACATAGGGGATACGGGCTCGAGCCCTGGTCCAGGAATATCCCACATGCCGTGGAGCAACTAAACCCATGCGCCACAACTACTGAGCCTGAGCTATAGAGTCCGTGAGCCACAACTACTGAGCCCAGCCCACGTGCCACAACTACTGAAGCCTGCGCCCCTAGAGCCCATGCTCCGCAGCAAGAGAAGCCACTGCAACGAGAAGCCCCCGCACAGCAATGAAGACACAACACACCCAAAAATAAATAAATAAATAAACAGATAAACCTACTTCTCATCTGAAACAATGGAGGCCAGAAGGCAGTGTAATGACATGTTCAAAGGGCAGAAAAGGGCAGGAAAAAAAAAATGTCTAACAGAAAAATCTATATCCGTTTTTTTTTTTTGACCACGCCTTGTGGCTTACGGGATTTTAGTTCCCTGACTAGGGATCGAACCTGGGCCCTCAGCAGTGAGAGCATGGAGTCCTAACCACTGGACCTCCAGGGAATTCCCGAAATTGTTTTTCAAAGATGAAAATGAAGTCACAAAGGACCATATACTGTATGATTCCTATATGAAATGTCCAGAACAGGTAAATCTATAGATATAGAAAATAGGTTATTGGTTGCCTAGAACTGGGGAGGGAAATTTGATAGGGAGTAGGGGTGGGTAATGGCTAAGGGGTGTAGGGTTTCTTCTGGGGGTAATGGAAATATTCTAAAATTGACTGTGGTGATGGATGCATAATGAATATACTAAAAGCCATTAATGGTATCCTTTAAATGAATGAACTGTATGGTATATAGTTCAATCTCAATAAAGCTGTTTAAAAAAAATGAAGGCGACATAAAATCATTCCCAGGTAAACAAAAACTAAGAGAACATATTGCTAGAAGACCTGCTCTACAGGAAATACTAAAGGAAGTCCCTCAGGCTAAAAGAAAGCAATACCAGATGGCAACCTGGATCCACAGGAAGGAAGAATACTAGAAATGATATATATGTAGGTAAATATAAAAAGACTATATATGAATATATTTTTTCTTCATTTCTTAAAAAAATCATAAGACTGTTTATATTGATTGTTTAAAGCAATAACTAAAATACTGTACTGTTGGGTTTATAACATATATACTATGTGTGTGTGTGTGTGTATGCATAAAGAGGGGAGAAATATGGAACTATACTGGAGCCAAATTTCTGTTTTACTAGAATTATGTATTAATGTAAAATAGACTATGATACGTGTAAGATACTTACTGAAGTCCTTAGAACAAACACACACACAATCAACAGAGGAATTTAAATGGTACACTAAAAAATATTTAACACAGAAGAAGGCAATAAAGAAGGAATAAAGGGGAAAAAAGACAGGAGACATACAGAAAACAAATAGCAAATGACAGACATACAGCCAACAATGTAAATACTAATGTTTAATATAAAGGTATTAATCAGGGCTTTCCTGGTGGCACAGTGGTTAAGAATCTGCCTGCCAATGCAGTGGACACGGGTAAGAACCCTGGCCCAGGAAAATCCAACATGCCACGGAACAACTAAGCCCGTGCGCCACAACTACTGAGCCTGCGCTCTAGAGCCCATGAGCCACAACTACTGAGCCTACGTGCCACAACTACTGAAGCCCACGCACCTAGAGCCCGTGCTCCACAACAAGAGAAGCCACCGCAATGAGAAACCCACACACCACATCGAAGAGTAGCCCCTGCTCGCCACAACTAGAGAGAGCCCATGCGCAGCAACCAAGACCCAAGGCAGTCATAAATAAATGAATAAATAAATAAATAAAATTTTTAAAAAGTATTAAATAGAGCTTCCCTGGTGGCGCAGTGGTTGGGAGTCCGCCTGCCGATGCAGGAGACACAAGTTCGTGCCCCGGTCCGGGAGGATCCCACATGCTGCGGGGCGGCTGGGCCCGTGAGCCATGGCTGCTGAGCCTGCGTGTCCGGAGCCTGTGCTCCGCAACGGGAGAGGCCACAACAGTGAGAGGCCCGCGTACCGCAAAAACAAACAAACAAAAAGTATTAAATAGGCCAATCCAAAAGCAGAGATTGTCAGACTGGATGAAAAGCCCAAAATCCAGATATATGCTGTCTACAAGATACACATTTTATATTCAAAGACATAAACAGGTTGAAAATAGAAGAACAGAAAATATATACCAAACAGTAACCATAAAAAAGCTAGACTGGCTACATTAATGTCAGACAAAATAGACTTCAAGACAAAATCATTACTAGAGACGAAGAGGCACATTTCACAATGATAAAGGGGTTAACACATCAGTAAGATATAGCAATTATAAATATATATATTTATGTAAATATAGATGTGTGTGTATCCGAAGGAAAATATCCGAAGGAAAAACTGACAATTTAAAGAAGAATTAAACAACTTGACAAGATTTCAATATTCCTCTCTCAGTAACTGATACCATAAGTAGAAACTCAGGAAAGATATGGAAGACTTGAACAACACTATTAAACCAACTGAACCTAACTGATATATATAAAAAAGTCGACCCCCAAACAGCAGAATGCATATCCTTTTCAACAACAAATGGAACTTTCTCTAGCACAGATTCTATACTAGGCCATAAAACAAGTTTCAGTAAAATTAAAACACCTGAAATAATACAAAATATGTTCTCCAAATACATCAGAATAAGACTAGAAACCAAACACAGAGAGAAAAGGAAATATCAAGAAATTAAACTTCACCCTCTAAATAATTCAAAGAAGGCCGCACAAGAGAAATTAGGAAATATCTCAAACTGAAAGAAAACAAAAAAACCAATATATCAAAAAATCATGAGTTATAGCTAATGCAGTGGTCAGAGGGAAGTTTATAGCTTTAAATTATATGAGAAAGAAAGGCAGAAATAAACCTACATGTTTATGATAAAGGTGTCATAGGTAAATCGTAAGAAAGGAAAGTCTTTTTTAAGAAACAGTGTTATGATAATTGGGTATTTATATGCAACAAAATGAACTTAGACCACTACCTCAAACTGTCCACAAAAGTTAACTCAAAATGGATCACAGACCTAAATGTAACAGCTAAACAATATGCCTCCTAAAATAAAACACAGAAAATCTTTATGACCTTGAGTTAGGCAACAATTTCTTAGATATGACACCAAAAACACAATCCATGAAAGGATATTTAGACTTCATCAAAATAAAACTGTTCTATCCTTAAAAGACATCATTAATAAAAATGAAAAGACAAGCCACAGACTGAGAGAAAAGTTTTGCAAATAATGTATCTTGATAAAGGGATTATATTTCTCACATATAAGAATTCTTACACAAAAGATAACACCAAAAAACATAGGTGAAAATTTTGAACAGACATTTCATCAAAGTTGGTAAATGAAAGGCAAATAAGCACAGGAAAAGATGCTCAACATCATTAGTCACTAGGGAAATACAAATTAAAATCACAATATTCTGTAATAACCTAAATGGGAAAAGAATTTTTAAAAGAATAGATACATGTATATGTATAACTGAATTATTTTGCTGCACACCTGAAATTAACACAACATTGTTAATCAACTGTACTCCAATATAAAATAAAAATTTTTTAAAAAGCTTTAGAAAGCATTAAAATCAAACACAGGATCTTAAATGTTCTCACCGCAAAAAGAAATAAAATAAAACAAAATAAAACCACAACAGGATACCACTATATACTGATCAGATTTTCTAATATTAAAAAGACTGAATATATCAAGTGTTGGTGAGAACGTAGAACAAACTGCAATCTCATACACTGCTGGTGGGAATGTAAAATGGTACAGCTACTTTGGAACACAGTTTCTTAGAAAGTTAAATGTACACCTATCACATGACCCACCATTCCACTTTCCAGGTATTAACTAAGAGAAACAGAAGTATGTGTCCATAGAAAGACTTGTGCCCTAATATTTACAGTAACTTTATGTGTAATAGCCAACAAGTGGAAACAACAGGTGAGCAGATTTTAATAACTATAGTATATTCACATAAAAGAATACTACTCAGAAATAAAAAAGGAACAAACTTTTCATACCTACAACTACAACTAAGTACATACTGGGATTTTCTTGGCAGTCCAGTGGTTAGGACTCTGTGCTGTCACTGCCAAGAGCCTGGGTTCAATTCCTGGTCAGGGAACTAAGATCCCACAAGCCACGTGGCATGGCAAAAAAAAAAAAGTATATACTATATGATTCCACTTATATAAAATTCTAGAAAATGCAAACTAATCTCTAGTGTCAGAGAGAAGATGAGCGTTTGCTGCCCACAGGGCAGAAGAAAAGTAAAAGTGAGAAGAGGTTTCAAAGAAACATGAGTAAATTTTGAGAGGACAATGGATATGTTCATTTTCTTCATTATGATGTGTCATAGATACAAAAATATGTCAAAACTCATCAAAGTGTATACTTTAAATGTGTGCAGTTTATTGTGTGTCAATTGTGCCTTAACAAATATGAAAAAAAGAAATAATAAAGGAGCGAGAACTAGACTGAAATACAGATTAGGATTGAGTACACAGTAATTACCTGTGGCATTTCAAATTAGTGAGAAAAAAAGGATCATTAAAAAATGGATAGAGACAAATGAAAATGAAAACGTAACTTTACAAAATGTATGGGATGCAGCAAATGCAGTTCTAAGATGGAGGTTCATAGTGATACAGGTCTTCCTCAAGAAACAAGAAAAATCTCAAATAAACAACTTAACCTACCACCTAAAAGGATTAGAAAAAGAAGAATAAACAAAGCCCAAAGTCAGCAGAAGGAAGAAAATAATAAAGATCTGAGAGGAAATAAATAAAATAGAGTTAAAAGAACAACAGAGGGACTTCCCTGGTGGCACAGTGGATAAGAATCTGCTTGCCAACGCAGGGGACACAGGTTCAATCCCTGGTCCAGGAAGACCCCACATGCCACGGAGTAACTAAGCCTGTACGCCACAACTACTGAGCCTGCGCTCTAGAGCCCACGAGCCACAACTACCTAGCCTGTGTGCCACAACTACTGAAGCCCGCGTGCCTAGAGCCCATGTTCCACAAGAAAAGCCACTGCAAGGAGAAGCCTGCACACTGCAACGAAGAGTAGTCCCCGCTCGCCACAACTAGAGAAAGGCTGCGTACAGCAATGAAGACCCAAGGCAGCCAAAAATTAATAAACAAATAAATTTATATATATAAGAAATAAGAAACAATTTAAACAGACTGATCACTAGAAGTGAAATTGAATCTGTAATTTTTAAAAACTCCCTGCAAACAAAAGTCCAGGACCAGACTGCTTCACTGGGGAATTCTTTCCAACTTATAAAGAACTTATACCTACCCTTCTCAAGCTACTCCAAAAAACTGAAGAGGAGGGAACACTCCCATAATCATTCTATGAGACAACCATTACCCTGATACCAAAACCAGACAAAGACACTACAAAAAAAGAAAATTACAGGCCAATACCTTCAATGAATATAGATGCAAAAATCCTCAACAAAATATTAGCAAACCAAATCCAACAATACATAAAAAGGATCATACACTATGACCAAGCTGGATTCATTCCAGGCACAGAAGGATGGTTCAATATACGCAAATGAATCAATGGGATACACCACATTAACAAAAAAGAAAGCCAAAAACCACATGATCATCTCAATAGACACAGAAAAAGTATTTGAAAAAAATTCAACATCCATTCATGATAAAACTGCTCATCAAAGTGGTACAGAGGGAACATATCTCAACATAATAAAGTTCATTTACAACAAACCCACAGCCAACGTAATACTCAATGGTATTGAGCTGAAAGCCTTTTCACTAAATTCAGGAACAAGACAAGGGTGCCCACTCTCACTGCTTACATTCAACATAGTATTGCAAGTCCTAGCCACAGCAATCAGACAAGAAAAAGAAATAAAAGGTATCCAAGTTGGAATGGAAGAAGTAAAACTGTCTCTACCTGCAGATGATATGATACTCCATTTTCAGAATGCTAAAGTCTCCACACAAAAACTATCAGAACTAATATATGAAGTGAGCGAGGTAGCAGGGTGTAAGATCAATACACAGATATCTGTTGCATTACATATACTAATAATGAAATATCAGAAGCAGAAACTAAAAAAACAATCTCTTTTAAAATTACATCGAACAAAGTTTATAGGAATAAACTTAACCAAGGAGGTGAAAGACTTACACTCTGAAAACTATAAAATAATGAAAAAGGAAATTAAAGATGATTCAAAGAAAATGGAAAGCTATCCCATGCTCTTGGACTAGAAGAATTAATATTGTTAAAGTGGCCATACTACTCAAAGCAACCTACAGATTTAATGCAATTCCTATCAAAATACCCAGAACATTTTTCACAGAACTAGAACAAATAATCCTAAAATTTATATGGAACCACAAAAGATCCCAAACTGCCAAAGCAATCTTGAGAAAGAAGAACAAGCTGGGGTATCACCCTCCCAGACATGAAACTATACTACAAAGCTACAGTAATCAAAACACAGTGACACTGGCACAAAAACACACTGTAGACCAATAAACATAGATCAATAGATCAGAGAGCCAAGAAATAACCCCATGCAGCTAGAGTCAATTAATCTATGACAAAGGAAGCAGGAATATACAATGGAGAAAGGACAGTCTCTTCAACAATGGTGTTGGGGAAAACTGGCCTACGTGGAAAACAATGAAATTAGACTTTCTCACACCATATACAAAAAAAAAACTCAAAATGGCTTAAAGATCTAAATGTAAGACATGACACCATAAAACTCCTAGAAGAGAAGACAGGTGAAACTTTGACATAAATTGTAGCAATATTTTCTTAGATCAGTCTCCCAAGGCAAAAAAAATAAATAAATAAAAGCAAAAATAAAGAAATGGGACCTAATCAAACCTAAAAGCTTTTGCACAGCAAAGGAAACCATCAACACTACAGACAACCTACAGAATGGGAGAAAACATATGCAAACAATGCTACTGCCAAGTGATTAATTTCCAATATACAAACAGCTCAATATGAAAAAAACAAACAATCTTATCAAAAAATGGGCAGAAGAGCTAAACAGACATTTCTCCGAAGAAGACATACAGATGGCCAACAGACACATGAAAAGATGTTCAAAATCGTTAATTATCAGAGAAATGCAAATCAAAACTACAATGAGGTATCACCTCACTCTGGTCAGAATGGCCATTATCAAAAAGTCTGTAAATAATAAATGCTGGAGAGTGTGGAGAAAAACGCACCCTCTTCTACACTGTTGGTGGGAATGTAAATTGGTTCAGCCACTATGGAGAACACTATGGAGGTTCCTTAAAAAACTAGAAATGGAACTACCATATAATCCAGCAATTCCAATCCTAGGTATATTATCCAGAAAAAAACAAACACTCTAATTTGAAAAGATACATGTACCCCAATGTTCACAGTGGCACTATTTACAATAGCCAAGACATGGAAACAACTCAAATTCCCATCAACAGATGATTGGTTTAAGAAGATGTAGTATATATACACAATGGAAAAATACTCAGCCATAAAAAAGAATGAAATATTGCCATCTGTAGCAATAAGGATGTACCTAGAGAATATTACACTTAGTGAAGTAAGTCAGGCAGAGAAACATAAATCACTTGTATATGAAATCTAAAAAAATATACAAATGAATCTATATACAAAACAGAAACAGACTCAGAGACATAGAAAACAAACTTTCGGGTACCAAAGGGGAGAGAGAGGGGGAGAGGAACAAATTAGGAGTATGAAGTTAACAGATACAAACTACTATACATAAAATAGATAAGCAACAAGAATTTACTGTATAGCACAGGGAATTATACCTAGTATCTTGTAATAACTTATAATGGACTATAATCTGCAAAAAAGAAGAATCACTATGCTGTACACCTGAAACTAACACAATACTGTAAATCAACTATACTTCAATTTAAAAAAAAAAAATAGAATAATTTCCTACTCATTTAAAAATTAAAATTCTTTATGAATTTAAAATTAATATGTAGAGGCTGCCCTGGTAGCACAGTGGTTAAAATCCACCTGCCAATGCAGGGGACATGGGTTCGAGCCCTGGTCCAGGAAGATCCCACATGCCATGGAGCAACTAACTACTGAGCCTGCGCTCTAGAGCCCATGCTCCACAACGAGAAGCCACCACAATGAGAAGCCCGCGCACCGCAACGAAGAGTAGCCCCCACCCGCTGCAACTAGAGAAAGCCCACATGCGGCAACGAAGACCCAACACAATCAAAAATAAATAAATAAAATAAATTTTAAAAATATTTTTAAAAATTAATATGTAAAAAATTAAACAATAAAACTGGATGAAAACATAGATATTCATACACTCTTGGGAATAAAAAAAATCCCCACAAACTTCAGAAAAGATGGATTGTTCTGTAGTAATGGTAACAAGTAGTCATAAGAACCAATTTTAAACCTGCTTAATTAATCTACATCAACTCACCTCAGAAAACACACTTTTGCAAGCCAACTCAACCAGTGTCATCCCCTTGTTTCTGGAAATGAGGGAATGATAATCCAATAAGCATCCCACCAAGCGCTAATCAATCAATAGTCTCACCTGAGCAACAATGCTTTTACAGACAATGTTGACCTACTTGGCCCGTTGTAAGTCTGCAGTCCTGAACTACACACTTCTCAAATACAGTACTCTATATAAGATCAACAGTCTCTTACTGTAGTAAATCAGCTTTCTCTAAGAGGTCTCATCATCCTTTGATAATTCTGGAGGTCTCAGCAAGATAACTGTGAAAACTCTTCCCAGGCAACACTCCAGGGAGTCTCAAACCAATAGATGCACTCATTGGGCCCCTTATGCTTAATTCCACTGTCCTTCAGATCTGCTGCCAAGTTAGTCAATCCCAACAACCATCTGACGTCTAACTAGTTTCTTTAGGCTCTAGTTGCTTTAATAATATTGACCTTTCAGTTTAGAAGTGCATTATCTGGTATATAATTAGACCTAGCTCTTTGTACAAGGTTTTTAGGCTTTTTGTTTTGAAGATATACTATTTGAAAATATTTTTGCTATTAAACTGATTATTCTTCATTTGCTTATTTTGCTTTTGCTATTACTTGTCAATATGCATAAAGTCTTCTTTCATTTGTTTTTGTTTTGTCCTCGATTTCCTTGTCTCTGTTAAATGTACGAGGGAGTGTTTGTTCTATAAAGAATGGATAGAGGCATAGCCAGATAAGTCTTGAAAACAAGCCAACCTACTCCTGAGACATTATGGTTGGAGGTCCATTAGATCAGCAACCAATTTGTAAAAAAGCAAATTTCTCAAATGTCATGAAGGCATTCCTTGTCAATTTGTGAAAGAAGGTGACTGTTTATTTAGTTCAAATTCCAGGGTCAATGATAGTTGGGTCACTGATCTCATGGCCCCTTCCTATCTGTGGTTGGAACCTGAGATACAGTTCACAAACACACATCCTTAGATGACCTTAGTGCTTCTTTCTCTTGTTTGTCATGGGTTTGCTAATGTCAAAGTCTCAACATCTCCCTGCTTCTGATATAAAGACACACTACAATCCTAACTCTTGCACTTTCCTTGGTAAATAGAAAAAAAATTTTTTTGAGTTAAAGTTAAAATGCCCAAAGTGCACACGTGACATTTTCCAGTATAGATCACATGCTAAATTATAAAACAAACCTCAATAAAAGGATAGAAATATACAAAGTAAGTCCTCTGACAACCACAGAATGAAATTAGAAATAAATAACAGGAAGAAATTTGGGAAGTACACAAGTATGTGGAAATTAAACAACATATTACCCTAGATAATCAATGGGTCAAACAAGACATTACAAGGGAAATTAAAAAATACTTTGAGTTAGATGAAAATGAAAATACAACATAATCAAACTTACGGTATACATCTAAAGCAATACTTACAGGAGAATTTATAGCTGTAAATTCCTACATTAAAAAGAAAAAATACCTCAAATAAATAACCAAAACTTCTACCTTGAGACACTGGAAAAAGAAGAGCAAACTAAACCTGAAACAAGCAGAAGATGAGATGACAGGGGGCTGGGAGCCCATGAGTAGCTTCAGGATTGGGGATGGTCCCCAGAAAGACTAAGGCATAACCTAGTCTTTCAGCCCCATAACTGAGAACTTTCAGCCCCACCCCTCAATTTCTGGGGAGGGGAGAGGGGGCTGCAGATTGAACTTGGTCACCAAAGACCAATGATCTAACCAATAATGCCTACATAACAGAACCCCCATAAAAACCTCTAACTGATGGGTTTGGGGGAGCTTCTTGATTGCTCAATTCATGGAAGTGCTGGGAGGGTGGGTGTGCCTGGAGAGAGCATGGAAGCCCCCGACCCCCTATTCTCCTCCACTGCTCCAAGCATTTCTTCCATTTGGCTCTTCCTGAGTTTGCACCCTTTATAATGAACCAGTAATAGTAAGTTTTAAAACATTTAAAAATAAAGCAAGCAGAAGGAAGTAAATAATCAATATGGGTGGAAAGTAATGAAACAGGGACATCAACAAAACCAAACGCTGGTGTTTTTAAGAGAACAACAACACTGACAAACCTTTAGCTAGACCACCTGTGGAAAAAAGGAGACCCAGATTGCTAAAATCAGGAATGAAAGAGGGGACATCACTACTGGCCTCACAGAAATAAGAAGGATTATAAGGGAATACTTTGAACAGCAGTATGCCAACAAATTAGATCCCTTTAAATGAAATGGATAAATTCCTAGAAAGTCATAAACTACCAAAACTGACCCAAGAATAAATTAAAAATGTGAAGAAACCTCTAACAAGACAATGAATTAGTAACTGAAAAGCTGAACACAAAGAAAAACCCAAGCCCAGATGGCTTCACTGTTGAATTTCTACTGAGCATTCAAAGAAGAATGAATACCCATCCTTTACAACTCTTCAAAAAAATAGAACAGGGAGGGAACACTTCCCTTTTTTTTTTCTATAAGGTCAGTATTACCCAGATATCAAAACCAGACAAAGGCATCACAAGAAAACTACAGACGAATATCTCTTATGAATACAGACACAAAAATTCCCAACAAAATACAAGCAAACCAAATCCAGCAACATAGGAAAAGAATTAAACAATATGACCAAGTAGGATTTATCCCAAGAATGTAAGGTGGATTTAACATCCAAAACTCAATTTAAAAATCAGATAGAATTTTTAAAGTGGTCATCTCTATAGACACAGGAAAAGCAGTCAACAAAATCCAACAGCCTTTCATGATAAAAACACTCATCAAACTAAGAATAAAAAGGAACTTCCTCAACTTGATAAAGGGCATCTTCAAAAACCCATAACTAACATCATACTTAATAATGAAAGACTGGATGCTTTTCCGCCCTAAAATCAGAACAGGAAAAGGATGTCCACTCTCACCACTTCTATTCAGCACTGTACAAGAGGTCCCAGCAGGGCAATTCAGCAAGAAAAAAATAAAAGACATCCATATTGGAAAGGAAGAAGTAAAAATATCTCTATTTTCAGATGACATGACCTCTTATATAGAAAATTCCAAGGTATCCATGAAAAAACTATTAGAATAAATGAATTCAAAGAGGCTGAAGGGGGCTTCCCTGGTGGCGCAGTGGTTGAGTATCCGCCTACCGATGCAGGGGACACGGGTTCGTGCCCCGGTCTGGGAAGATCCCACATGCCGCGGAGCGGCTGGGCCCGTGAGCCATGGCCGCTGAGCCTGCGCATCCGGAGCCTATGCTCCGCAACGGGAGAGACCACACAGTGAGAGGCCTGCGTACCGCAAAAAAAAAAAAAAAAAAAAAAGAGGCCGAAGGATAAAAGATCAATATACAAAAATCAACTGTATTTCTATACACTTGCAATGAACAATCCAAAAATGAAATTTAAAAATTCAATTTACAAAATCCTCAAAAAGACTAAAATACCTGTACTTAGGAATAAATGTGAAACTTATACTCTGAAAACTACAAAACACTGTTTAAAGAAATTAAAGAAGATCTAAATAAATGGAAAAACTCTTCTGTTCATAGATCAGAAGACTTAATTTTGTTAAGATGGCAATACTCTTCAAATTAATCTACCGATGCAACAGATCCCTATCAGAATTCCAGTTGACACATTGGTGGAGTTTGACAAGCTGATTCTAAAATTCATATACAGTGCAAGAGATCCAGAATTGTCAAAACAATCTTGAAAAAGAACAAGGTTGGAAGACTCGTATTTCCCAATTTCAAAACTTAATACATAGTAACAGTAACAAGACAGTGCGGCACTGTATTAAGACAGTCATATAAACCAATGGAACAGAACTGAGAGTCCAGAAATAAACCCATGTGTTGAACTGATTTTCAACAAGGGTGCCAAGAACATTCAGTGGAGGAAAAAACAGTCTTTCCAATAAATGGTGCTGAAATAACTGGATATCCACATGCAAAAGAATGAAGTTGGACCCCTACCTCATACCACATACAAAAATTTATTCAAAATAAATCAAAGACCTAAATATAAGAGCTAAAACTGTAAAACTCTCAGAAGAAAACATAGGGGTAAATCTTTATGGCCTCAGATTTTGCAATGGATTTTTACATGACACCAGGAACACAAGCAGCAAAAGAAAAAACAGATAAACTGGACTTCATGAGACTGAAAATTTTTGTGTTTCAAATGACTTTATCAAAAAACTGAAGAAAACCTACAGAATAAGAAAAAATTCCCAAATCATGTATCTGATAAGAGACTTGTATCTTGAATGTATAAAGAAATCTTGCAACTCAGTAATAAAAAGGCAAATGACTCAATTTAAAAAGCAGGCAAAGGATCTGAATAGACATTTCTTCAAAGAGGATATACAAATAGCCAATACGCACATAAACAGATTTTCAACATCATTAATCATCAGGGAAATGCAAATCAAAACCACACCATTTCCCATCCACTTGGATGATTAGAATCATAAACACAGATAATAATAAGTGTTGGTGAGGATATGGACAAATCGGAACCCTCACACACTGCTGATGGGAATGTAAAACAGTACAGCCACTTTGGAAAACAGTGTGGCGGTTCCTCAAATGGTGAAACATAAAGCTAACACATGATCCAGCAATTCCACTTGTAGGTATCTACAGAAGAGATGAAAACGTAAGTCTACAAGAAACACCTGCACGTGAATATTCATAGTAGCATTATTCATAATAGCCCGCGAAGTGAAAATAACTCAAATGTTTGTCTATAAACGAATGTATAAAACAAAATAAGATACAACCATTCAATGCAATATTATTCAGCCACTGAAAAGGAATGAAGTACCTATACAGGCCACAACACGTATGAACCCTGAAAACATTGCTAAGTGAAAGATTATTACACATATATTATGTGATCCTATTTACATGAAATGTCCAGAATAGGCCAATCTATAGATATAGAAAGTATATCAGTGGTTGCCTATGTCTGGGGGAAAATGAGGGAATTAAAAAGTGATGGCTAAGGGGTGCAGGATTTCTTTTTCTATTTTTTTAATAAATTTATTTATTTTACTTATTTTTGGCTGCGTTGGGTCTTTGTTGCTGTGCACGGGCTTTTCTCTAGTTGTGGTGAGCGGGGTCTACTCTTTGTTGTGGTGCGTGGGCTTCTCAGGGCAGTGGCTTCTCTTGCTGTGGAGCAAGAGCTCTAGGCGTGTGGGTTTCAGTAGTTGCGGTGCACAGGCTTAGTTGCTCCGCGGCATGTGGGATCTTCCCAGACCAGGGCTCGAACCCATGTCCCCTGCATTGGCAGGTGGATTCTTAACCACTGTGCCACTAGGGAAGCCCCAGGATTTCTTTTTGAGGCCATGAAAATGTTCTAAAATTGACTGTTCAGATGGATGTACAGCTATGTGAATATATTAAGCCACAGTTAAAATGGGTGAATTGAATGGTGTGTGAATCATGTCTTAATAAAGCTGTTAAAAAATATCACACATAGGGCTTCCCTGGTGGCGCAGTGGTTGCGAATCTGCCTGCCAATGCAGGGGACACAGGTTTGAGCCCTGGTCTGGGAAGGTCCCACATGCCGCGGAGCAACTGGGCCCGTGAGCCACAATTACTGAGCCTGCACGTCTGGAGCCTGTGCTCTGCAACAAGAGAGGGTGCGACCGTGAGAGGCCCGCGCACCGCGATGAAGAGTGGCCCCCGCTTGCCACAACTAGAGAAAGCCCTCGCACAGAAACGAAGATCCAACACAGCCATAAATAAATAAATAAATTTAAAAATTCATGACATATGTCAATATTAAAAATATATATATCACACATATTAATTACTTCACAGTTTCACTGGGTCAGTAATTTGAGTGTGGCTTAATTGGGTGCCTCTGGTTCAGCATCTTGCAAGGCTGCAAGCAAGGTGTCAACCAGGGCTGCAGACATCTCAAGCCTCAACTGAAGGAGGATCTGGTTCTAAGCTCACTTCATTGGGGTGCTCCACAACCTGGCAGCTGGCTTCCCCAGGGTGAGTGACCTGAGACAGCAAGAGAGAGCACCCAAGACAGACACCATAGTCTGTTTATAATCTCACTTCAGAAGTGACATCCATTGACACCAAAAGCAAAGGCAACAAAGGCAAAATTAACAAGTAGGACTACACCAAACCAAAAAGATTGGGACTTCCCTGGTGGCGCAGTGGTTAAGAATCTGCCTGCCAATGCAGGGGACACGGGTTCAATCCGTGGTCCGGGAAGATCCCACATGCCGCGGAGCAAATAAGCCCGTGCGCCACAACTACTGAGCCTGTGCTCTAGAGCCCGCGAGCCACAACTACTGAAGCCCGTACACCTAGAGCCCATGCTCCGCAACAAGAGAAGCCACTGCAATGAGAAGCCCGCGCACCGCAAGGAAGAGTAGCCCCCGCTCACCACAACTAGAGAAAGCCCACGCGCAGCAACAAAGACCCAATGCAGCCAAAAATTAATTAATTAATTAAAAAAAAAAAAACACCCATTTCTCTTAAAAAAAAACAAACCCAAAAGCTTCTGCACAGCAAAGGAAACCATCAACAAAATGAAAAGAAACCTACAAAATGGGAGAAAGTATTTGCAAATCACATATCTGATAAGGAGTTAATATCCAAAATATATAAAAAACTCACATAACTCAATAGCAAAAAAAAAAGCAAACAATCTGATTAAAGAATGGGCAAAGAATCTGAACAGATATTCTTCCAAAGACGACATACAAATGGCCAACAGGTACATGAAAACGTGCTCAACATCACTAATCATCAAGGAAATGCAAATCAAAACCACGAGATCACCTCACACCTGTTAGAATGGCTACTATCAACAATACAAGAAACAAGCGTTGGTGAGGATGTGCAGAAAAGGGAACCCTTATACACTTTGGTGGGAATGTAAATTGGTGCAGCCACTATGAAAAACAGAATGGAGGGTCCTCAAAAAACTAAAAACAGAACTACCATATGATTCAGCAATTCCACTTCTGGGAATTTACCTGAAGGAAATAAAAACACTAACTCAAAAAGATATATACACTACCATATTTGCAGCATTATTTACAAAAGCCAAGACCTAGAAGCATAAGTGTCCATGAATAGATGAATGGAAAAAGGAAACGTATATATATGTATACACACACACACACACACACACACACACACACACTGCAATATTATTCAGCTATAAAGAAAAGAAGGAAATCCCACCATTTGTGACAACACGAATGGACCTCAAGAGCATTTATGTTAAGTGAAATAAGGCAGACAGAGAAAGACAAATACTGTATGATTTCATGTATGTGTGAAATCTAACAGAAAGGAAGGGAGGGAGAGAGGGAGGGAGGGAGGAAGGAAGGAAGGAAGGAAGGAAGGGAGAAACCAAACCTTCAATTCATACAGAGAACAGATTGGTGGTTGCCAGATGCAGGGGGTAGGAAATAGGTAAAATGGGTGAAGGTGGTCAAAAGGTACAAATTTCCAGTTATAAAATAAATATGTCCTGGGGTTGTAATGTACAACATGGTGACTATAGTTAATAATAGTATACTGTATATTTGAAAGTTGCTTTCAAATCTTAAAAGTTCTCACTACAAGAAAAAATTTGTTCATGTCTGGTAATGGATGTTAACAAGACTTACTGTGGTGATCATTTTGCAATATATACATACATTATGTTGTACACCTGAAATTAATATGACATATGTCAATTACATCTCAATTTTTTTAAAAGTAATATTCTATCCAATCCCTTTTGTCATTTTTTTTTTTTTTTTTTTTTTGCGGTACGTGGGCCTCTCACTGTTGAGGCCTCTCCCATTGCAGAGCACAGGCTCCAGATGCGCAGGCTCAGCAGCCATGGCTCATGGGCCTAGCTGCTCCGCGGCATGTGGGATCTTCCCGGACCGGGGCACGAGCCCGTGTCCCGTGCATCGGCAGGTGGACTCTCAACCACTGCGCCACCAGGGAAGCCCTGCCATATCTTTTTTTAAAACTGTAGTATAGTTGATTCACAATGTTGTGTTAGTTTCACGTGGACAGCCAAGTGATTCAGTCATACATATATATCTATTCTTTTTCAGATTCTTTTCCATTATAAGTTATTACAAGATATTGAATATAGTTCTCTGTGTTATACAGAAGGTCCTTGTTGTTTATTTTGTATACAGTAGTGTGTATATATTAATTTTAAACTCCTAATTTATCCCTCCCCATCTTTCCCCTTTGGTAACCGTGAGTTTGTTTTTTTATGTCTGTGAGTCTATTTCTCATTTGTAGATAAGTTCATTTTTAACTTTTTTTTTAAGATTCTACATATAAGTCATATCATATGATATTTGTCTTTCTCTGTTGACTTACTTCACTTAATATGATAATCTCTGGGTCCAGCCATGTTGCTGCAAGTAGCATTATTTCATCCTTTTTATGGCTGAGTAATATTCCATTGTGTGTGTGTGTATACACACACATCACATCTTTATCCATTTATCTGTCAGTGGTCATTTAGGTTGCTTCCATGTCTTGGCTATTGTAAACAGTGCAGCTGTGAACATTGGGGTACATGTATCTTTTCAAATTAGAGTTTTCTCTGCATATATGCCCAGGAATGGAACTGGTGGATCATATGGTAACTCTGTTTTTAGTTTTTTAAGTAATGGAGGTTCCTCTATACTGTTGTCAATTGTGGCTGCACCAATTTACATTCCCATCAACAGTGTAGAGGAGGGTGCCTTTTACTCCACACCCTCTCCAGCATTTATTATTTGTAGACTTTTTGATGATGGCCATTCTGACCAGAGTGAGGTGACACTTCATTGTAGCTTTGATTTGCATTTCTCTAGTTTTGATTTGCATTTCTCTAATAATTAGCAATTTTGAGCATCTTTCCATGTGTCTGTTGGCCATCTGTATGTCTTCTTTGGAGAAATGTCTATTTAGGTCTTCTGACCATTTTTTAATTGGGTTGGTTGTTGCCGTATTTCATTCATTAGAAACAAAAGTCAATAAATCCAGCCCACACTCAGGGGGGCAGGAGGAGTTGATTACAGAAGGGCCAAGCAGCAGAAATACTGGGAAACCACATCTAGACACATTACAGGTATTCCTCAGAGATACTGTGGTTAAGTTACAAACTGCAATAAAGCGAGTATTACAAAGCAAGTCCCTCAAAATTTTTGGTTTCCTAGTGCATGTAAAAGTTGCATCTGATGAAACTGTAAACTCACAGATGTTCAATGAGCCCCAGTAATTTAAAAAATATAAAGAAAACTAAAGGCAGTTTTTAATCAAATTGATTAAATCAAGTTGGTTTAATCTGAAAAACAGTCTAAGAAGAAAAATTATGCAGGATAACACAGATAAGAATGATAGCAAACTTCTTTGTGGAGACATGGAAAGCCAGAAGAGGAGTGCCATCTTTGAAGCTCTGAAAGAAAACAATTTTAAGCTAAGATTCCATACTCATCAAAAATATCTTTCAAAAATGAAAGTGAGGGCTTCCCTGGTGGTGCAGTGGTTGAGAGTCCGCCTGCCGATGCAGGGGACACGGGTTTGTGCCCCAGTTCGGGAAGATCCCACATGCCGCGGAGCGGCTGGGCCCATGAGCCATGGCCGCAGAGCCTGTGCGTCCGGAGGCTGTGCTCTGCAACGGGAGAGGCCACAACAGTGAGAGGCCCGTGTACCGCAAAAAAAAAAAAGAAAGTGAAATAAACACTTTTTTTAAAAGTTGTGTTTACACTATACTGTGGTCTATTAAGTGTGCAATAGCGTTGTCTAAAAATTGTACGTATCTTAATTTAAAAATACTTTATTGCTAAAAAATGCTAACCATCATCTGAGCCTTCAGCCAGTTGTAATCTTTTTGCAATAGTAATATCAAAGATCATTGATCACAGATCACCATAACAAACATAATATCGATAAAAAGTTTGAAATATTGTGAGAATTATCAAAATATGACAGAGACGCACAAAGTGAGCAAATGTTGTTGGAAAAATGGTGCCAACAGACTTTTTTGATGCAGGGTTGCCACAAACCTTCAACCTGTAAAAAACACCATAATGCATAGCGCAATAAAATGAGGAATGCCTGAATAGCGAGACTGCTGAAAACCAAAGGCAAAAAAAAAAAAAAAAACATATAATACCTTAAACAAACAAAAAGATATGTCATTAGCAGATTCCACACTAAAGGAAATACTACAGGGGGTTCTTCAAGCAAAGGGAAAATAAGATAGAATCCTAAGAGATGCAGAAGAAATGAAGAACAAATAAAATTTCAGAATACTGGAGTAAAGAGGGGCTCCCAAAACTCCCAAGGGAGCATGTGGGAGAAACATAGATTCTGGAATCAGAAATCAGAATGGAAGATGGCAGAGAAGGAAGACTCTGAGCTCACCTCCTCTCATGGACACACCAATATTACAACTATTTACAGAGCACTACTGATAAGAAAGATGGGACTCTACCAGAAAATTATCTTCTACAACTGATGATATAAAGAAGGAAGCACAATGAGATGGGTAGGAGGAATGGAGTTCTGATATAATCAAGTCCCATACCCCTGGGTGGGTAGCCCACAAACAGGAGGATAATTACAATTGCAGAGGTTCTCCCCAAGGAGTGAAGGTCTGAGCCCTGCACTGGGCTTCCCTGCACAAGGGTCCTACACTAGGAAGATGAGCACCCAGAATGTTTCACTTAGAAGGCCAGTGGGGCTTATTTTCAGGCGATCCAAAGGGCTGTGGGGAATAGAGACTCCACTCTTAAAGGGCTCACACAAAATCTCACATACTCTAGGACCCAGGGTAGAAGCAGTAATTTGAAAGGAGCCTGGACCAGACCTACCTGCTTATCTGGAGAGTCTCCCAGAGAGGCAGGAAGCAACTCCAGCTCACACTAGGCACACGGACACTGGCAGCATTTTGGGGAGCTTGTTCTACCACATGAACGCTGGTGCTGGTAAGCACCACTTTGGAATCCTCCCTCTAGCTTGTCAGCCTCAGGACCCAACCCCACACCTCACCCACCAGCTTGTAGGCACCAGTACTGGGATATCTCAGATCTGGCAACTACCCAGGCAGGGAAACAGCCACATCCACCAGCAGGCAGGCTACCTTAAAGACCCGCCTGAGCTCACAGCCACCACTGGACATGACCTTCTCCACCAGATGGCCTATGACCTGGCTCCACACACCAGTGAGCCAGCACTATCCCTAGGACCCCCTGGGCCCCATTCCTGCATACCAGCAGGCTGACACAGCCCCAGGAGGTCCTGGGCCCCAGCCCTACCCACTAGCAGGCCAACACCAGCTCTAAGATACCTTGGTCTCTTCAGCCAACCACTCCAGGAACCAGTCCCACTCACCAATAGGCTGGCATCAGCCTTAGGACACCCCAGAACCTGCAGTCAGCTGTGTCAGGAACCAGCCCCAATCAACTGGGAACACCAGTCTCACAAACACCTATGCCAGAAGCCAGTTGTGCTCACCAGTGAGCCAGCACTCGTCCCAGGACACCCTGGAGTTCCACAGCCAGCCACCTTGTGACTGGTCATGCCAATCAGAGGCTGGCAGCCTCTGCACAATGCAGGGCCTGGCAACCAACTGGACCAGGGCCAGCCACGCCTACCAGACCACCCACAATAGTCAGTCCACCACAACTGAAGGACCCATGCAGCCCACATGGGGACACCCATAGGGCATACAGACCAGAGGGGACCAAGCTGCTGGGACACATAGAATGTCTCCAAAAAAAGCCACTCCACCAAAGTCAGGAAATATAACCAACCTACCAGATACATAGAAATAGCAAGTTAGGCAAAATGAGGCGACAGAGGAACATGGCCCAAATGAAGGAACAAGATAAAACCAGAACTAAGTGAAGTACAGACAGGCAATCCACCTAGTAAATAGTTGAAGGTAATGACCATAAAGATGATCAAAGAACTCAGTAGAAGAATGGATGAACAGAGTGAGGAGTTTAAAAACGAGTTAGAATACATAAAGGAAAATCAAAAGGAGCTGAAGAATACAGTAACTGAAATGAAATATATACTAGATGGAATCAACAGTAGATTAAATGATACAGAGGAATGGATCAGCAAGCTATAAGTCTGAGTAGTGCAAATCACTGAAGCTGAACCAAAAAAAAAAGCAAAAAGAATAAAAAGAAATGAGGACAATTTAAGAGATCTTTGGGACAACATCAATTGCAATAACATTCGCATTATAGGGGTCCCAAAAGGAGAAGAGAGAAAGAAAGGGGGTAGAGAGCATATCTGAACACATAATAGCTGAAAATCCCCCTAACGTGGGAAAGGAAACAGACATCCAGGTCCAGGAAGCACCAGAGAGTCCCAAATAGGATCAACCCAAAGAGGACCATACCAAGACACACTGTAATTACAATGGCAAAAATTAAAGATAAAAAGAGAATACTAAAAGCAGCCAGGGAAAAGCAACAAGTTACATACAAAGGAACTCCGTAAGGCTATCAACTGACTTTTCAGCAGAAACTCTGCAAGCCAGAAGGGAGTGGCACAAGAGACACTGCTTTGGGAAACAACCCCGGTGTTCTCCTTACTTGCTGCAAGTAATAATAAATCCTTCCCTCTCCCAGAAAAAAAAAGGAGGGGGGGAGTGGCATAATATATTTAAAGTGATGAAAGGGGAAAATCTAAAACCAAGGACACTCTAACCAGCAAGGTTCTTGTTCAGATTTCATGAAGAGATCAAAAGCTTTATAGACAAGCAAAAGCTAAAAGAGTTCAGCACCACCAAACCAGCTTTACAAGAAATGTTAAAGGGATTTCTCTAAGCAAAAAAGAAAAAGCCACAACTACAAACATGAAAATTATGAAAGAAGAAAGCTCACTGGTAAAGGTAAATATACAGTAAAAGTAGAAAATCAACCACATACAAAGCTAGTAGGAAGGTTAAAAGACAAAAGCAGTAAAATCATCTATATCCACAGTTAGTAGTTAAGTGATACACAAAACAAAAAGATAAAAATATGATATCAAAAACAGTAATCATTGGGGGAGAGGAGTAAAAAATGCAGAGCTATTAAAATGTGTTTGAAATTAAGACAGCTGCAACTTAAAATAATCATATATATAAACCTCATGATAAACACAAACCAAAAATCCATAATAGATATACACAAAAAAGAAAAAGGAATCCAAACATAACACTAAAGATAGTCATTAAATCACAAGGGAAGAGAACAAAAACAGAAAAACATAACAAAAAAGAACTAAAAAACAACCCAAAACAATTAAAAGAATGGCAATATGTACATACCTACCAATAATTACTTTAAATGTAAAGGCACCAAATGATCCAATCAAAAGACAGAGGAGCTGAGTGGATACAAAAACAAGACCCATATATATGTTGCTTACAAGACACTCACTTTAGATCTACAGAGATACACAGACTGAAAGTGAGATGATGGAAAAGTACTCTGTGCAAATGGGAATCAAACGAAAGCCAGGGTAGCAATACATATATCAGACAAAATAGACTTTAAAAACAAAGACTGTTAAAAGAGACAAAAAAGAACACTACATGATGATCAAGGGATCAAGCCAAGAAGAAGATAAAACAATTATAAATATATATGCAACCAACATGGGAGCACTTAAACACATGAAAAAGTACGAACAGACATAAAGGGAGAAATTGGCAGTAACACGATAATAGTAGGGGATTTTAACACCCCACGTACATCAATGGACAGATCATCCAGAAAGAAAATTAGTAAGGAAACACTGACCTTAAATGACACATTAGACCAGATGAACTTAATAGATATATATATATAGAACATTCCATCCAAGAGCAGCAGAATACATTCTTTTCAAGTACATATGGAACATTTTCCAGGGTACATCACATGCTAGGCTACAGAACAATTCTCAGTAAATTTAAGAAAATTGAAATCATATCAAGCATATTTTCTGACTATAACACTATGAGACTAGAAATCAACTACAAAGAAAAGAAAACTGCAAAAAACCAAACACGTAGAGGTTAAACAATAAGCTACTCAAAAAGGCGTCACTGAAGAAATTTTAAAAATACCTGAAGACACATGAAAAAAACCCCACAATGATCCAAAATCTATGGGACACAGCAAAAGTAGTTCTAACAGGGAAGTTTATAGTGATACAAGCCTATCTCAAGAAACAAGAAAAATCTCAAACAACCTAACCCTACACCTAAAGGAACGAGAGAAAGAAGAACAAACAAAATCGAAAGTCAGTAGGAGGAGAGAAATCATAAAGAACACAGCAGAAATAAACGAAATAGAGACTAAAAAGGCAACAGAAAGGATTAATGAAACTAAGAGCTGGTTCTCTGAATAGATAAACCTTTAGCTAGACACATCAAGAAAAAAAGAGTGCCCAGATCAATAAAATCAGAAGTGAAAAAGAAGTTACACTGTCACCACAGAAATACAAAGGATTACAAGAGATTATTACAAACAACTATGTGAATAAAATGGACAACATAGATGAAATAGACAAATTCCTAGAAATGTACAATTTCACAAGATTGAACCAGGAAGAAATGGACAATCTGAGCAGACCAATTACCAGTAATGAAATTTCAATAATAAAAAAACTCACAACAAACAAAAGTCCAGGACCAGACGGCTTCACAGGTGAATTCTATCAAAAATTTATACAAGAGTTAACACCTATCCTTCCCAAATTGCTGCAAAAACTTGCAAAGGAATGCAAATTCTGAACTCATTCTATAAGGCCAGTGTCACCTTCATACCAAATCCACACAAAGATCTCCCCAAAAAAGAAAATTATAGGCCAATATCACTGAAAAATATAGATACAAAAATTCTCAACAAGATATTAGCAAACTGAATTCAACAATACATTAAAAGGATGTATATACTATGATCAAGTGGGCTTTATTCCAGGGATGGTTCAATATCCACAAATCAATCAGTGTGACACACCACATTAACAAACTGAAGAATAAAAATCATATGATCATCTCAGTAGATGCAGAAAAAGCTTTCGACAAAATTCAACACCCACTTATGATAAACTCTCTAGAAAGTAGGCATAGAGGGAACCTACCTCAACATAATAAAGGCCATATAATGACAAACCCACAGCCACCATTGTTCTCAATGGTGAAAAACTGAAACCATTTCCTCTAAGATCAGGAACAAGACAAGGTTGCCCACTCTCACCACTATTTTTCAACATAGTTTTGGAAGTCCTAGCCACAGCAATCAGAGAAAAAAAAGAAATAAAAGGAATCCAAATCGGAAAAGAAGAAGTAAAACTGTCACTGTCTGCAGATGACATGATACTATACATAGAGAACCCTAAAGATGCCACCAGAAAACTACTAGAGCTAATCAATGAATTTGGTAAAGTAGCAGGATACAAAATTAATGCACAGAAATCTCTCGCATTCCTATACACTAATGATGAAAACTCTGAAAGAGAAATTAAGGAAACACTCCATTTACCACTGCAGCAAAAAGAATAAAATACCTAGGAATAAACCTACCTAGGGAAACAAAAGACCTGTATGCAGAAAACTATGACACTGATGAAAGAAATTAAAGATAATACAAACAGATGGAGAGATATACTGTGTTCTTGGAAAGGAAGAACGAACATTGTGAAAATGACTATACTACCCAAAGCAATCTACAGATTCAATGCAATCCCTATCAAACTACCAACAGCATTTTTCACAGAACTAGAACAAAAAATTTCACAATTTGTATGGAACCACAAAAGACCCCGCATAGCTAAAGCAATCTTGAGAAAGAAAAACGGAGCTGGAGGAATCAGGCTCCTGGACTTCAGACTATACTACAAAGCTACAGTAATCAAGATAGCACAGGCACAAAAACAGAAATAAAGATCAATGGAACAGGATAGAAAGCCCACAGATAAACCCATGCACATATGGTCACTTTATCTTTGATAAAGGAGGCAAGAATATACAATGGAGAAAAGACAGCCTCTTCAATAACTGGGGCTCAGAAAACTGGCCAGCTACATGTAAAAGAACGAAATTAGAACACTCCCTAACACCATACACAAAAATAAACTCAAAATGGATTAAAGACCTAAATGTAAGGCCAGATGCTATAAAACTCTTAGCGGAAAACAGAAGCAGAACACTCTATGACATAAATCACAGCAAGATTCTTTTTGAACCCCTCCTAGAGAAATGGAAATAAAAACAAAAATAAACAAATGGGACCTAATGAAACTTAAAACCTTTTGCATAGCAAAGGAAACCATAAAAAAGACGAAAAGACAACCCTCAGAATGGGAGAAAATATTTGCAAACAGAGCAACTGACAAAGGAATTATCTCCAAAATATACAAGCAGCTCATGCAGCTCAACATCAAAAAAACAACTCAATCCAAAAATGGACAGAAGACCTAAAAAGACATTTCTCCAAAGAAGATATGCAGATTGCCAACAAACACACGAAAAGATGCTCAACGTCACTAATCATTAGAGAAATGCAAATCAAAACTACAGTGAGGTATCACCTCACACTGGGCAGAATGGCCATCATCAAAAAATCTACAAACAATAAATGCTGGAGAGGGTGTGGAGAAAAGGGAACCCTCTTGCACTGTTGGTGGGAATGTAAATTGATACAGCCACTATGGAGAACAGTACGGAGGTTCCTTAAAAACTAAAAATAGAATTACCATATGATCCAGCAATCCCACTACTGGGCATATACCCTGAGAAAACCATAATTCAAAAAGAGTCATGTACCACAGTGTTCACTGCAGCACTATTTACAATAGCCAGGATATGGAAGCAACCTAAGTGTCCATCAACAGATGAATGGATAAAGAAAATGTGGTAAATATATACAATGGAATATTACTCAGCCATAAAAAGAAACGAAACTGAGTTCTCTGTAGTGAGGTGGATGGACCTAGAGTCTGTCACACAGAATGAAGTAAGTCAGAAAGAGAAAAACAAGTATCATATGCTAACACATATATATGGAATCTAAAAAGAAAAAATTGGTTCTGATGAACCTAGGGGCAGGACAGGAATAAAGACGCAGATGTAGAAAACGGACTTGAGGACACGGGGAGGGGGAAGGGTAAGCTGGGACGAAGTGAGAGAATGGCACTGACACATATACACTGCCAAATGTAAAACAGATAGTGGGAAACAGCTGTATCGCACAGGGAGATCAGCTCAGTGCTTTACGACCACCTAGAGGGGAGGGATAAGGAGGGTGGGAGAGAGATGCAAGAGGGAGTGGATATGGGAATATACGTATGCATATAGCTGATTCACTTTGTTATACAGCAGAAACTAACACAACACTGTAAAGCAATTATACTCCAATAAAAATGTTAAAAAAAAAAACATAGAGGGCTTCCCTGGTGGCGCAGTGGTTGAGAGTCCGCCTGCTGATGCAGGGGACACGGGTTCGTGCCCCGGTCTGGGAAGATCCCACATGCCGCGGAGCGGCTGGGCCCATGAGCCATGGCTGCTGAGCCTGCGCGTCTGGAGCCTGTGCCCCGCAACGGGAGAGGCCACAACAGTGAGAGGCCCGCGTACTGCATTAAAAAAATAAATAAATAAAATAAAAAATAAAAAAAATTTAAAAAAACATAGAAAACACAATGAAATAGCACCTCACACTTGTCAAAACAGCTATCATCAAAAAGACCACAGATGGGGCTTCCCTGGTGGTACAGTGGTTAAGAATCTGCCTGCCAATGCAGGCGACACGTGTTCGAGCCCTGGTCCAGGAATATCCCACATGCCACAGAGCAACTAAGCCCGAGCGCCACAACTACTGAGCCACAACTACTGAGCCTGCGCTCTAGAGCCCACGAGCCACAACTACTGAAGCCCGTGTGCCACAACTACTGAAGCCCATGCGCCTAGAGCCCGTGCTCTGCAACAAGACAAGCCACTGCAGTGAGAAGCCCACGCACAACGAAGAGTAGCCCCCACTCGCTATAACTAGAGAGAGCCCACGTGTAGCAAAGAAGACCCAATGCAGCCAAAAATAATAAATAAATAAAATAAATTTTAAAAAGAAAAAAAAAGACCACAGATAGCAAATGTTGGCAAGGATGTGGAGGAAAGGGAACCTCTGTACACTGTTGGTGAGAATATAAATTTGTGCAGCCTCTGAGGAAAACAGTATTGAGGTTCCTCAAAAAACTAAAAATATATCATATGAGCCAGCAATTCCACTCCTGGGTACATATCCAAAGAAAACACTAATTCATAAAGATGCATGCAAACCACTGTTCACAACAGCATTATTATTATTTACAATAGTCAAGATATGGGAGTAACCTAAGTGTCCACAAACGAATGGATAAAGAAGAACTGAGATACATACATACACATACACACACACGAGTGCACGCGTGTGCGCGTGCGCGCACACACACTGCAATACTACTTAGCCATGAAAAAAGAATGAAATTTTGCCATTTGCAACAATATGGAAGGATCTGGAGGGTATTATGCTTAGTGAAATGAGTCAGAGAAAGACAAATACTGCATTTTATCACTTACATGTGGAATCTAAAAATACAGACTAGTGAATATAACAAAAAAGAAAGAGACTCACAGAGAGAACAAACTAGTGGTTACCAGAGGGTAGAGGGAAGCGGGGAGGGCAAGATAAGGGCATGGGATTCAGAGGGGTCCCAACTATTATGTACAAAATAAATAAGCTACAAGGATATACCATACAGCACAGGGAACATAGTCAATATTTTATAATAATTTTAAATGGAGTATAATCTATAAAAATTTTCAATCACTTCATTGTACATCTGAAACTAATGTAATACTGTAAATCAACTATACCTCAATAAAAAATAAACTTAATTTCAAAAAAGAAATCAGAATGGCTTTAGATTTTTTCAACAGTAAATCTGAAAGCAAAAAGAAAATGGAGCAAAACTGCAGTGGCATTTTCTCGAGAGCTCAACAAAAATATTCTGAAATTAATCTGGAAAATAAATGTGAAAAATAGTTATAGGAAAGAAAAAGGAAGATAGTGGATATAAGAGCAAGGTAGAAGGACTTGCCTTACCATACTAAAATATATTACTAACCATAATAATTTTTTAGAAGTGTAGTACCTACACAGCATTTAACATATCAAATCTAAAATTAAAATATGAAAAAAAAGAAGGGATGAAGCAATATTAAAATCAAGTTTGGGCTTGCTCAAAAGGTACAAATAAGGTAAAAAAGATATAAGGATGGTGTAAGAGGTGGTTGTTTACTCACTTACAGAATGAAAAAGTGGAAAAATTCAGAAATAAGGTGTATTCAAATAGAGCGGTACTATGAGAACACCCAAAGAGTTAAATTTAAATAAGGAAATAGTCTCACTGTGAAAGAATATGTGAACATGAATAAAGATTATACCAAAGGAAAAAAAAAAAATGGAACCATGATTTTTAAATTCCAAGGGAAAACTATCTCCAAACTCAAATTTTATGCCCAATCAAACTAAGGTAAAATAAAGAGATTTCAAACACCTAAGAGCTCAGCAACAAGAGAGTAAACCAGGAAGAAGTCGTCATGGGATCGAACTACAGGATACCTGTGGTGAGAGGGAAAGGGAGTCATCGCCACAGTGAAGGGGAATCCCAGACAGTAACTATCAGCTACGCTGGAGAGCAACCAGTCCAGTGTCACTGAACACTCTCCCTAGTCAATATCAATCAAATTGCCAATTGACTTTCTGTCTTATTTTCACTAAATTATTCAAAGTTTCACACGAAGGAGTAAGGGGGGGTACAGAATAAAAATTCTGAAAACAGAATTCCTTGACAAATAATAAAACCTAATAAAACTGCAATAATTAAAACAGTATCACACTGGTTTGAACCAGTGGTTCAAAATGAAATATTCAGAAATAAATCCAAGTATTTTAGCATTTGATAGTGATTTAAATCTAAAGAAAAATGTTTTTCAATAAATTGTGTAACGGTACCAAAACAATCATTATGATCCTAACATCACACCAAGTTCCAGAAGGTTTAAAACATTGGAAATTAAAACAAGTAGACCTTTCTAAGTAGAAAAACAAAGACCATAAAGTAACCATAAAGAAAAAAAGAGTGAATTTAAAGACATCTATTTTTATGTAATAAACATTCTTGAACACTTACTACAGGCTAGGAATAAACTACGTCTGGGTGTACTATGAGAGAGAAAGAGAGATGGTCCCCACTATCAAGGAGAGTGAGTCTAGGAGAGACAAAATAATTAATTACAAATTCAGTCAAAAAGGTCTGAGTCTTCCTTAACCTCTCTCTTTCTCTCACACTCCACCACCCAGTTGGGAAATTGACTGAACGCTACTTTGAGAACATATCCAGAGGCCAACCCCTTCTCACCACCTTTACTGCTGCCACCCCCTCATTTCTCCACTGGATTATTACAAGAGCTTCCTGGCTGGTCTCCCCACTTCTACCCCATCCCACCAAACCTATTCTCCACGCAGTAAGTAACAAGAGGGATCCTTTCACAACTCAAGTCACATTGTGTCACTCCTTGGCTACAAGCCCTATGTTTCACTCACACTAAAACCGAAACTCTTGACAACAGACTTACAAAGCTCTATATCCTCAGCTCTTCCTTCCAACTACTCTATCCTTCCACTGCCCTCACCTCACTTGCTCTGCTCTAGCCACCCTGGCTTCCCTGCTGCTCCTTGAAGAGCCAGACATATTTCTGGCTTAGGCCTTTACCTCAGCTGTCCCTCTAACAAGAATTCCCTTAGCCCAATTATTTACCTGGCTAACTCCTTCACCTGTTCCAAGTGTTGGTTCAAATGAGCTTGACATGTTACTGAAATGACAGCTCTCTCCCCTCTCCATCCCACCCCTAGTCCTCCTGATCTCTCCTACCCTGTGTTCTATCTTTTCTTTCCTCCATACCTCTTATCACTTCTAGTACCCTATACAATTTACTTATCATGCTTATTATTTACTATTTATCTCACCTGACTACAATGCAAACTCCATGAGGAGAGGGATCTTTGTTTTGTTAACTGATAAGTTCCAAAACTCTGGTACAAACTGGAGCGCTATACATATATGTTGATGGAATGAATGAATTTATCAGATAAGCAAAGATTATAAGCTTGGTAATACCCAGTAGTTATACATAGCTGGTGAGAAAATAAACTAAGTAAATTTTCTAGAGGGTAATCAGTCAATATATATTTAAACATCTTATTATAGTAAATATTTCAAGTCTTTAAAATGTTCGACCTTTTCATTAAGTAATTCCACTTCTAGGTACACAACCTAAAAAAATCATAGGTGCACACAGATTTATGTATAAGACAGGATTTCATGTAACGATTACAAATTATACACACCTATATTTACTACAGTAAATATTTACTAGAGTAATACACTTAAACAAGAACTCAGGGTAGGTGTATATTAAACCAAGTCTTCGTAACCAGAGACTTACATACATTCCTCCTCAGTCTAAGTGCAGCAGGTCTCTATTCAGATGCCTATCCTGGTAGGACTCACAGAAAGAGCACATCAATTCAGCATTCTCAATCTATTCTACAATTTAAAACCCAAACGGAACAATGGCTTATCTGTATTTATTACCAGCTATTACTGAACTTCTCAGAAAATTGTTTGTTAAACGTAGATGCCACCATCCACTCACATGATGTCCAGCACAGAATCATTCCGAATGACCTTATGGGAGACATCAGCTAGCAGGAAAAGACCTCCATCTGTCCTCCGGATGCTAGCTGCATAGCCCGGCCAGATCTGCAATCTGAAGACATACGTGGCCTTTATGCTGGGGTTCTAAAAGAACCACAGATATTTCCATGCCTCCATTTGAGGCAATACTTTGAGCAGATACTGCCCCTCCCCAATAACAATGAGAAAGCAACAGGAAACAAATTAAGTCAACATCATTGTGAACTTACTGAAAACCTAAATTATGGAAAATAATTAACTCATAAACTGTACTCACTATCATAAAATACTAATATGGTGATTGCAATGAAAAATTTATTTCCAGAACATTCAAAAGTGAGGAAGAAGAAAACACCACCAACCTGTGTTGCTGCAGTACCATAGCACTTGTAGGGTCAAAGAAGTTTCTCCCCACCAGCTTCATATCTAAAAGTTTCATTACCCTGAAATAAAGAGCAAGAATGGGTTTTCTAGTAGAAGAATTAAAAATAATTAAGTTCAATTGCTCTTAGCTACATTTTCCTTTGAAAGCCTAAAAGAGCAGAAATGTTGATGCTCTTTGCACAATATAGCTTTTATGCTGAGAACACTCTAGCCAAAAGAAAAATAAAAATTACCAAAGTATTTATCTTGCAGTATATGCAACTGACTGCAGCTTTTTCTGCTAACTAGGTAACCAAAAATCAAGTTGACTTCCCAAGCTCAATTTACATTACTTTTCCCCATTAACTAAAAAGAGCACAAGAAAGTCCATTTCTGGGCTTCCCTGGTGGCGCAGTGGTTGAGAGGCCGCCTGCCGATGCAGGGGACACGGGTTCGTGCCCTGGTCCAGGAAGATCCCACATGCCGCGGAGCGGCTGGGCCCGTAAGCCATGGCCGCTGAGCCTGCGCTCCGCAACGGGAGAGGCCGCAACAGTGACAGGCCTGCGTACTGCCAAAAAAAAAAAAAAAAAAGTCCATTTCTAAATTTGTGACTATCAGTCAGGCTTAGGAAGTTATGTTTGTTCCTGGCAGTTCAGCTGACTAAGTAGAAATCAGGTTCTATGTTTCATTTTAAAAAAGGTGGTTTGGGAATAACAGTTTTATGAAAATTTGGGAGTCTTCAGAAAAGTTAAAAAATTATGAGCTGTCTGTATCCAAAAATTCAAAGGACTGGGAAAAATTCTAGCAAAAATTTTTACATGCTACCTCTTCAAGTAGCCCCAACACTGACACCATTAAATATGTACCATAAACATTTGCTTTTAAAGTTCCTGAATGAATGGAAGGAAACCAGCCCCCTCTGTCGAGCTACTTCAAACCTACTTTCATATACCCAAATCTGGACAATCACTTGAGATAACTTTTAATAAGTTAGCCTTAATGTCATCCATTTATTTATTAAATGTTTCCAAACTCATCTATATACGCACTGTATTTTAATACCATCCAAGCTTCCTGAAGAGCTCTGTTACAAATACAAGACTGAGGTTAAAGAAAATAAGACTTCAGCCGTTTCTCACCGACGGAAAACAACATTGTAGAACGGAACGCACAAGTCAGAACAGGGCTCCAGGATCTTTGTCAACTGAATCTTAATGATGATCTCGGCACTGTCAGTTTTCCTTTGACTTTTTAACTCAAGAACCTAACAAATAAACATATGCAAGTAAAGAGAAATTACAACACTACCAAGCGCTAATCTAATCCAACTGTGTTCTAGAACACTATAATATCTTAAACATGTTTTATTCTTTACTGTTACTTTGCTGTCCACACTAGACAAAATCACAGCATGACAAGTAGGACTTATGAAAGAATTTGGTAAGAGAAACCCAGTGGAGAACTAGCAATAGAGCCCTTCGAATTTGCAATCTTGAATATTCTTTGTCACTAAGGTCAAAGGCTTCCAACCACTCCTCTTAAGAGAGAAGGGACTAGAAAGAACTCAGATGTAAAAGTTTCTCAGTTTGCAATTTCTTTGTTATGGAGAAGTCTGCCTTTCCTCTCAGAATAGGAAAGTACAACTCAAATGTTCAGGGACACTATGATTTCCCACCACCCGTGCTTTGCCCCCAAGTGCACTTCCTATTTGGTCTCACTTGTTTTAGCTTAACAGGCAGATAGAGAATGGATCCATCGAAAGCAGTGATGTTTCCGGTGACAGCTTGATGGTCCTTCAACATGCCAAACTTCATGCTTTTGCACTCCACATTGGGGCTAGAAAATAATAAAGAGGATTTTATTTCAGTTTGACTTTACAGCTGTGTGGTAGGTCTGTTAGAGATGCAGTCACTTATGACTACTGCTCCATCTAGTGGTCATATTAAAATATTGAAATACATCTGACTAAAAAAAGAACTCTGACCCAAGGATACTGGCTCACAGAAAATAAAAATAACCCATAATTCCACCACCCAAACACAACTGCCTTATCATGTCAGTGTACATTCTTCGAGAGTTTAGACCAGAGGGTCAGAAAACTTTTATGGAAAGACTTTACACGTCATATGGTCTCTGCTACAACTATTCAACTCTGCTAACATAGCACAAAAGCCTCGCAGACAATATGTAAACCAATAAGTATGGCTATGTTCCAGCAAAACTTTATTACAAAAACAGGCAGTGGGCCAGATTTGCCCAGCAGGCCTGCCACAGTTTGCTAATCCCTGCTCTAGCATCTATAGAAATATACACTTTTAAAAGTATATTTTTAAAAAATATAGGATTTTACTCTAACCATTTTTCACTCACAGCAATTTCAACTTTTTATCAATTCACTGTCACAAATCTTACAGCTTTGAAAAAGTCCAGTAGCTACTTTGTACAATGACTGTCCCAACAGATCACAGTAACACACAACCTATTCTACAACTTCGAAGTTTAAACAAATCCAAGGCTAAAAAGGGTCAAGCATGTTCAAGTACATGAAGAAAGATAACATCAACAAAAAAATCAAGCGGTAATCCAATACAGTCATCGCCCAAACTAAGCACTCACATGCTAACATCACATTCCAAAATGCTTCTTCTAAAAAATTCACACATACATGGCATTATGCCCAAGACACTATATTTAAATTTGTCTTTTTAGAGCCCCATGATGTCAAGGAAGCTACAGGATGACCAGTCACGGTAATACATCCTCTCGGTATTCTCTCATCCTCTTCACATTGTGGCTTCAAAGGTCTGCATCTACAATCTCGAAATTAATAGAATCCATGTCTTCTCCAGAGCCTGGTCAATGCAGAGACCCGTGAGGAGTCTCACACTCCTTTCTGTTTCATTATCAGTTGTCAATCCATTTCCAGAGCAAGTACTCTTCCCTCTCATTAACACCCATCTCCATCCCTTACATTCCAGAACAGGCCCATTCCCACCACCTTCCCCTCTTGCTAGTTCAACTTCACCCGGTTTCCTGACTCCTTCTCTTCACTTGTCATATGTGTTCACGTCCAGTTTCTTACCTCACCGAAACCTTTAAAGCAATTATCATTCCATTTCTCATTCCTCTTACATACTTTTAAAATAAGTGGCCAATCCACTGGCTATTTCTCATGGCCCAGGCTCTCCTTTGTTCTTTTAGTCTCATTTTTTCCCCATAACACTAATAAAGCTACTAGAAAATCACCAAGGGTGCCTCTTGAAAGCAAATTCAACAACTTTTTTCCCTGTGGCCAAAGTCAACCACCTCTCCCTCATTCAAATGGGTCCTTCTTTCTGGCTTTATAACCCTGTCTTCAGGGTATTGTTCCCCTAACTGTTCCTTTCTTCTCTCTTTCATTCCACTTCTTCTTCTTGTACCAATTAATAGCTGTGCTTCAAAAATTCAGTCTTCCATCTTCCTTTTTCTCCATAAATATTCCAGAACACTCATTTATTTTCACAATTCCAGCTAATAACCTTCAGTTAATGGCTCTCCTGAGATTTTAAAAAAGAACACAGACTAATATAAATTCTTAACTTTTAAATAAGTATGATAAATCCTAAAGTTACTGATATAAAATTAAAGTTATTTTCTCTGGTTTTTTCACCCTCAAGTTTAACCCTAGACTATCACTGGTGAGCCATCAAATGCTGGTATAGCACTCATGCAGGGAGGATCCAGGTATTGTGGGGTGTGTTTTTGATACCACTGTGGGGGGGGGGGGGTCTCTTTAAGAAGAGGAATACAAAACTACAGATACAAGATAAGTTAAAAAGGTTATGAAGGGGTCTATGCAAGTAAAAGGCCCTGAACTTAAGTTTCATTAACTTTACAGAAAATCCACCTCTAATCTCATGCATAAAATTGCACCTATTAAGTAAAAATCTGGATTGGTAAAATAGCTAAACACACAAAAAAAATGTTAACTTTAAACTTATCGCAAGGATATGAATATATGAATTACTGTAGGGGGAGCTGCATCAGGAGTTATACACAAAAACAATTCAGTTATTCCTGTGGAACTATTTCATTACTGTTCTCTAAGAAGTGAACAATACAGGGGGGAAAAAAGCTGTGAATACCTGAAAGTCACATGATATTGATAAACTGCTTCATTACGACACTGTATTTTGATAAGGTTCAATCCCAAAGATTGAGGTGTTCCTTTCGATCCTTGCTTCACAAAAGGCTCTCTAGAAAATAAAAATAAAAAACAAAAGCACCCACATATGCCAAAAACAAACAAATAATCCATGCCACAAAAATGCAAAGAAAGAAAAGGAAAGGAAAGATAGATTGGGGGAAGTAGTATTTCACACTTTGCTTACAGGTACACAGACCAAGAATCAAGACATACGAAAGAAGCTTTGAAAGCCAGAAGGTAAATTCTTAGCAATCTCTAATTAGAGAAGCAAGGTCACCCTATTTGTCCTAGTAATATCACTAGAATAACTAGGCCAGCTAACTAAGAACATAAGAATTAGTTCTACAGAGAAAAATGAACTGCTGCAATGTATTTCCTAGGTAATTTCCTTATCTTCAACATGACAAAGAATTATGTCTGAATTGGGAAGGAAATGAAAAGCCATGAGTAGACTCTAGATAAATACATACTATCATCACTAACCCCATTTCACCTCATCAGGAATTGCCCCACCTCTCTGTCATTCTCCCCACTGGCAAAAAACAAAACAACCCTGCAGTACCTACCACCCAAGGAGGACTTTAGACACAACAGAACAGAGTTTGCAATACTATGCGAAGGTCTCCTCCACATCATCACCAAGCAGGGATGGCAGCACTCCTGACTTACTTTTCCTTGTGTTCTGCAGTCCCAAGTGGTGGGCAATCCAGAGAATGCAGTGGGGCTGGGGTCAGAGGTGGCTGAGATGACAGCTGGGCAGGATCCTGAGAATTCAGGCTGAGAGCACCGGGAGCCTTGTATACTCCTCTGCCTATACCACCAGCTGCTCTTCCCATCGGTAATAAAAAGGCATCCAAATTCCCTCTTCCAAGCGTTCTGAAATGTTGAAAAGAGGCAAATCAGAACTTTCTCAATCATGCTTCTATCTATGCCCTATCTAAATGAGTCCCCCAAATCTATATTCTCTTCCTGGAGGAGTCAGCAAAAGGGACCCAAGCATTGGGATTCTCTCCAAATCCAATATGCTAACATGACTTATGCATCAATTGTTATTAATATTGACTCTCAGGGCCAACTTCCACAGCAGAAATTGAGATGGAAGTTTGACCCACCTGGGTTAAAGAACCACTACCACCAGGCTGAATTCTTAAGAGGGCAAACAGGGTGGTGAACTGTGCAGTGGAGTACTGCTTTTACCCTCGTCCAAAGACTGACTGCGTCAGTAGCTGCTGACTACTCTTGGAAAATACCCATTCTTACCATGAAACCATGCATTGTTTCTTTGTGAGATAATACAACCCACTTTAGAGTTTCTCTCTGGACTTACAGATATTTCATCTGAATTTGATGGCTACCCAAGAAGGCAACTTTACCCACCTACTCCAACCAACGGAGGCCTCTGCCATCTTGCTATCTCCAGACGCCAACACTGAAGGATCCAGAAAAGTGGGATGGGGTGCTTCTTTGTCCTTGCGTGCCATACTGGTAGACAAGCCTCGACCTAAAATGCCTCTACCTAAACGGAAGAGTCAAACCCCAGCTGTAATCGTGAGCTGAACATTTTATAAAGTACAGTAATTTTTCTGAAGATAAACTGTGTGAATTTAAGAACAAAGCAGTCATATATAACACCACGTTTTCTCAAGTTAGTCTTCCACATACCTAAAGGAGGCATTTCCTGTTCCACAGGGGTCCGGGACACTGTTTCAAGGCCCAGTCCTCGGAACATTGAGACCAAACCCATAGATTCCTATAGAAAGTCAAAGAATAAAGTTATTCTAAGATGTAGTTTAAAACCTCAGTCTTGGTTTTCTTCAAGTCTTGGTAAATAATAAATAATAAAAAATAAATAATAAAAATCATAATAAAAATAAATAAATAATAAATAAATAAATAATAAAAATAAATTAAAAAATAATAAAAATCATCCACTTCAAATTCTATAAATGTTACAAGAATAAAAATACCTTATAAAAATTGTTTAAATCCTTATGGTCTTAAAAAAAACACTTCTGTTGGACTTCCCTGGTGGCACAGTGGTTAAGAATCCACCTGCCAATGCAGGGGACACGGGTTCGATCCCTGGTCCGGGAAGATCCCACATACCGTAGAGCAACTAAGTCCATGCGCCACAACTACTGAGCCTGTGCTCTAGAGCCCACGAGCCACAACTACTGAAGCCCGCACACCTAGAGCCTGTGATCCGCAACAAAAGAAGCCACCGCAATGAGAAGCCCACGCACCACAACAAAGAGCAGCCCTCGCTCGCCGCAAATAGAGAAAGCCCGTGCACAGCAACAAAGACCCAACGCAGCCAAAAATAAATAAATTTATGTAAAACAAAAAACAAAACACTTATGTCATATTAGGTTTTCAAGCATAAACAGTTACAGTTCATGATTTGATATACAGTATAACAAATGCAACAGAATTATTTTTCTAGTTCATTTCCTGTACACCTAAGGTAAGAGAGAACAAGTGTACTGGCTAATAAATTTTCCAAAAAAATGGATCATTTAAGGGTATCAGAATTTTGGTTTTTTTTAAAATAACCTCAACAAAACTTGCTACTGTTTTCCTGTAGCAGTCTTGGAAGTTTACTACTGTTACACCAATTAGAGTTGCCACATATAGACTCAAGCAATCCATTTGAGTAAAAATACAGAATTACTGTCAATTATGTTTCTTCTTACAGAACGTTACATCTGACATTGTCAACCTACTTAAAATTGTCATAACTGCACTATTAGATTCTTCCTGTATTTGCTAACTCTTTATTCTTTGAGATTAATTATAGACAAGTACCATTCTTAAAATTACTATATAATTAGGAGATTAAGAATGCATGTCCATGCGAGTATACACACAGCACTAACAATAGCTGAAGATCCTCTTTTTCTTTAAGATTCAGGCAAAGAGCCTTCTGAAAGAAACCATTCTTAACAATTATGACCTTAGAGGCAAGAGTGGCTGCTAATACCATAGAGTCAAACCCAGAGTGGAAATCTAAACACTCACAAAAAAACAAAAGACTGTATCTTTAAACCTATCATTTATGTATGTATATATTTATATTTATAGAAGCTAGAGAACTAAGGCATTTACCCAGGTCCATCTAACATTCATTACGAGGCCCTTTTTCTAGACTTTCAACTCAAGAATTTGAAATATATTCCAAGAGGCAACCACTTGTTCAAGGGAAAAAAAAACAAACCCTTGCTTTCATATAGGGCTTCCCAGTTTCCTAAGTACCTTGAAATCCCTTATTTGCCCTGATGAAAAGCTATGTGCTGCTACTATGTATGCAGACACGGTCTTACCTTTTGCACTGGCCCACTCTGTGGGCCTGGCTCCTCTCGCTTTTCAAATACATGGCCTCTGCCTGCAGGTCCTGCCCTGCCCAGAGCTGGGTCCAAAGGTTTTGGAGCCTGTTGCCAAGAGCCCGGCATCCGAACAGACTGAAATGGGTGCACAGGAGACGGGCCCCTGAAGGGTGGTCGGACAGGATCCATTGCAAGGCTGCAGAGGACACAGGTGTCAATCTGTTCTGGTTAATTATCTGCCATCATTTTATAATTTAAATGATTCCCAATTGTTTTCCTTTTCCTTCAAGGCAGACTCACAAAGCATTAAGAAAAAAAAAAAATAGCTACTTTGGATCAGACCAGTGATACAACCATCCTCCTATATTATGCTCACTTCAAAAGCTTCTGTTTAGCACAGAATATTCTAAACACTCTCCATCAGCAATCTCTTAAAGGCCAAGCCCTCCTTGAATTTACTTATATTTTCTACCCAAACGGCCTCTTACAGAACTCAGTCCTGTAAGTTAACTACCAGTTGTAGACGGAAACGCTTTTCATGTATGGGCATGATTTTGCTTTGTAAGTAAGTTTACAGTTAACATAGCCATATCATAAAATTTTTTTGTCCATAAATATTTATGGGTTTTGCTTCGTTTTGGGTCACTCTTTCTTCTACCAGAGTCCTAATATTTTTCCAGTCTATTTTCACATTAAACTTTTCCATCTCCTCCTTGGTTCCTTAGCTGCTTCTCTGAATCTTTATCCAATTCCTCTCTATAAAACTCTTCTTTCAAACTCTACCAGAACTGAGGTCTCCAGGGTACAGACCCTTTCTGGTTTGAGCCTATGATTCCTGCTGAGTCTCACAGGTGACATTTAACACCTCCCCCCACCCCCCAAGGTAACCAGGGATGATGCTCTTCTCGCCCCTCAAGTCTCAGACTCACTAAGCTTCTTCAAAATCACTTTATAATCTGTAGACTTCAGGACTCCTTCTTTCAGGGGCTCCCTTCATTGTCTGGACTCACCCCTGCTCCCTGAAGAATCTTTTGTAACCAACAAGTAAGCCTCTTCTTAACTTCTGCAAACGTGTCTTAAGTATTAGCTACAGAGAAATCAGGCCATGCATATAAAGAAAAGACTGACATACAATTCCTAAGTCAACTATAGGTGAAGGCGGTTCAGGATCTGGCAAAAAATTTTTAAATAAATTATTATCTTTTACACTAAAATGGGAGGATACCCTTACTCAAAGGCTACTACAGTTCTCCCCTTTAATTGTTTAAACTCCTTTTCAGTTAGCTTGGCCTCTTCACTCACAACTTCTCACCACCATTGGAAGAAACCAGAACATTCAGTAGCCTAACTGGTACACACTGAGAGACACTATAACACCTACCAATCACTGGATTTCTGGAATCCTCTTCTTTCTCCACCCCTCCCTCACCTTCACCATCACTTCTACAGATTCAGGCCCTCCCTTAATGTGGATTTTCTCATTTGATTAGTTAGCAGGTGGCTGGCTGACTATAAGGTACAAGCTGGGAGAGTCCAAGGACAGGCAGGTCCCAGGACCGGTGAGGCCTACGTTCCCCACCCCTCCAAGTGCGAGCTCCGGGCTGGGGCATATGACTGGGCCTAACCAGAAAAGAGGTTCCTGAAGGCAAATACTACATGCCTTCCACGCTGGAGAAAGCATCATTCCCCAAACCAAAACTCCCCTGGGGGTCCTGCCCACCCCCTGTGTGCGAGTAACACTCACGCCCGCCCAAACCCCTCTCCCCCTCAGAGTCCCCTCCCTCCCCAGGCACCACCTTCCCACCTCTCCCAGGTCCTGCGTTCCTCCTAACCACCCCCCCCAGCCTCAAATAACAACTCCTCGCCCCCGCCCCAGGCTCCACCCAGGGGCCCACAGGCCCTCGCGGCTCCCCAGGGATATGGGGTGAGAGAACAGGGGAGGGTCCGAGTGGGCCGGAGGGGCCCCCGTTCACCAGCAAGAGCTTGAGCGAAAGCGTACCTGGCCTGTAGCAGAGCGACCTTGGCCTCCGCGGCCTTCCACACCTGCGTCCCCTCCTCTCACCAGCGTTCGAGCACTCGCGCACCTCAGCGAGTCCTCAAGCGAACCCTGGGCTCAACGCTCGCGCAGCGCCACGGTCCCACATGCTCCAGACCCCAAGTTCCCGTCTTCTCGCGGTGCCTCCGGGGCTGAACCCATTGGCCAAACGAAGTGCCACTCACAAGAACCAGCGGTCTCATTGGCTCTTCTGCAAAGAGTGCCTCCCTCTCCCGTTCCAGCAGCTTCGCTCGCTATAGCACTAGGTTCATCCGAAAGGGGTGCTCCAAGTGGGGGTCCAGAAGTTAGGAGTGAACCTAAGCGTTAAAATGTGTTACTTTTTTTTTTTTTTTTTTTTTTTTGGTGTTACGTTTTTAAGATCCTGACTCCCATGCCGTTGGCAACTCCTGTAACAGAGTTAGCTTACACGCTCATGAAGAGATTGACTTGCCCCATCCTTTCCAGTTAGAGGATGTAAGGATGTGGGTGATGAATAGGAAAGAGCTTGAGTTGACATTCAAACACCTAATTATGTGATCTCTAAGCCTCACTGTACTTATATATAAAACTGGAAGAAAATCATCCATTCATAGGATTGTATGGAAATGTATATACGTTAATGAGATGATGCGTGTAAAATACCTGGCACAAGGAGAAGATTGCCTGCAATAAATTTTGCCTATCATTATTATTTATTAATACCTGAATCTGTGAGCCAAGAAGAGCTTTCTTCAAACTATATAAAAGCATTGGTGGTTAACTCTGCAGCAACGGTATAATTTCCAAATAAATAAAGATCTCTCTCCCTCTCCAATCATTTTGGCAAATAACTGCACTCCTCTCCAACCCCAAGTTTTCTGAGGTGGTTGGGGTCAAGCTTCCAGAGACCTCGGCTGATGTTGTAGAGACATGTAGATACTCTATATGGAATAGGGCTAGACACGGCTTTTCCAAGCCTCAGATATCTCATACCTCGTTTTAATCCCTACATTCAAGGACTCTCCTCTCCTTCCCAAAACAGAATAGCTTGAAAATTATTGGAGCAGGAGAATTTCCAAAGCGGGAATCTAATTGGTGGGATACCCCTTCCCTCTTTGTAGATGTTATTTGTTTAACACTATATGTGAGTTCTTCTACCTCACAGCCTTCCTACTTTACAATGTTACAATGTTATGTTATAATAACATGTATACTGAATTCTGTTGTTCATGCCAACATTTAGTAGCAAGTGCACTCAAAAATAGTTATACATGGGGCTTCCCTGGTGGCGCAGTGGTTGAGAGTCCGCCTGCCGATGCAGGGGACACAGGTTTGTGCCCCAGTCCGGGAAGATCCCACATGCCGCGGAGCGGCTGGGCCCGTGAGCCACAACTACTGAGCCTGTGCATCTGGAGTTTGTGCTCCGCAACGAGAGGCCGTGACAGTGAGAGGCCCGCGCACCGCGATGAGGAGTGGCCCCTGCTCACCGCAGCTAGAGAAAGCCCTCGCACAGAAACGAAGACCCAACGCAGCCAAAAATAAATAAATTAATTAATTTAAAAAACCAAAAAGGGATCATAGGGTTGTGGGGTCTCAAAGGCACTAGCACCTCTCTACATACAGCAACTCCCCACAGGTATCATCCCTTCTGGCGTTTATGAGAATTCACGGAATGTTCATGGAAAACACCAATGTCAATTACACACCCAGCAGTGGAAGCCACGAGGACAGTCCACTGAATTGGCCCAAAGCCCTGCCCACAAGGTTGGCCAGCTCCTTTCTTGTCCCTGGAAAAGTGAGGGCCATTCTTCCCTCGGGAGGATGCCTGGAAGACTTCAAAAGTCTTTTTTGCACTTGCTCAGAAATGCAATTATCAATACTTTAGCACACACAGCCTTCACACAATAGCAGTCATTCCTTCATTCTTTCAACTAACATTTGTTTGGTGTCTATTATGTACAAGGCACTATTTTAAGTTCTGGAGACACAGTAATGAACAAAACAGTCTCTCATAGCTTATGTTCTAATGGGAATATCAGACAAAAAAAAAAAGGAAATAGATAATATGTCAGATGGTGATAAATGCTATGGAGAAAAAGAGCAAGGAAAGGGGCAGAAGGAGTAGAAGTGGAACTTTCCTAATTTAAGCAGGATGGTCAGGGAGAGTCTCAGAGACCTGAAGGGAATGAGGAAACAAGACATGAAGGTTTCTGGGGAAAGTGGGTTCTAGGCGGGGGGGGAAAATAATGCAAAACCCCTGAAGCTGGGGCCTGCCTACTCTTTTACATAAGAAATGGACGGAGTGGAATGACCCAGAAGAGCTGGACACGAGGTCACAGGGATCATAGGAGGATCCCATGAGGTCTTGTAGCTTGAACAGACTTGGCTTTTACTCTGAATGAGATGGGAAGTGGTATAATATGGTACATTTTACCAGGGTGTCTCTGGCTGCTGTGCTGAGAACAGACTGGTGGCGTGGGGGGGCGCGTAGAAGCAGGCAGATCATTTACGAAGCAATTGTAAAAAAATCCCACAAGAGAGGATGTTAGTTTGGTCAAGGGTAATAATGCTGGATAAGTAGGAAGAAGTGATAACATTTGGGATAGATTTTTTTTAATGATTATTTTGAAAATATAACAACACCATTATCATACCAAAAAAACAAAAATAATAATTTAATATCATCAAATATCTAGTCAACATGCCAACATTCCTGACTGCCTCATGATTTTTTAAAAAATTTGTTAAAAATATCAAAGATAAACAAAGTCAGGTATTAGTTAAAATGGTGAAAACAGGTTTTATTCAGTAACTACTGACAGTAGGCAAAAAAGTTGAGCTCCATCCTGATTTGCAAAGAGGAATTGTAAAGGGAGAATGGGGACAGGACTCAAGTGAAAAATTACAAAGCGTTGGTCACTGTAAACGTGATTAGGCCAGCAGTGACTGCTGGCGATTATGGAAGTTAGGATTCTATCCTCCCAGAGACTGGAAGCCCTCTCCTTCCGGATAATTACATTTCAAAGGAATGGCTTTCGGGTCCTTAAGACAAGACGCTCCGCAGTTATAGAAGATACATATCATCTCAAAGGGACAGAGGAAGGATTCACAATTATAAGCCCTTTTTGAGTAAATGCTCTAATAAAGGGAGGCCAGGGGACTATGTCAGGTGTTAGCTAAAACAAACAGCAAAGTTTTTTGACAAACAACAAATTTTTTTGACAGCTCTGAGCTTTTCCAAACAGGCACTCAAAACAGGCTGGGTGGTCCCAGAGACATGGCCTTAAACTGCTAGAGGCCATGTTAAAGTTTGGTCGAGACTCTCCTACTGCAGGGGTTTTTTGTTTGTTTGTTTTGGTTTGGCCGCACCATGCAGCTTGGAACCCGTGCCCCCTGCAATGGAAGCGCAGTGTCCTAACCACTGGACCACCAGGGAATTCCCAGTGCAGGAGTTCGAATGGAGTCTTCACGCTGAGATTCACTGCAGTTCTCAGAATCGCTATCCAAATAAGGTTCATACAAATAATGTCATTTGCAGCAACATGGATGGACCTAGAGATTATCATACTCAGTGAAGTAAGTCAGAAAAAGACAAATATCATATATCACTTATATGTGGATCTAAAATATGACACAAATGAACTTATCTACAAAACAGAAACAGACTCACATAGAGAACAGACTTGTGGTTGCCAAGGGAGAGGGTTGGGGGAGGGATAGTTCAGGAGTTTGGGATTAGCAGATGCAAACTATTATATAAAAAATGGATAAACAACAAGGTCCTATTGTATAGCACAGGGAATTATGTTCAATATTCTGTAATAAACTGTAATGAGAAAGAATATGAAAATGTGTATATATATATATATATATGTATAACTGAATCACTTTGCTATATACCAGAAACTAACACAACATTGTAAATCAACTATGCTTCGATCAAATAAATTTTAAAAAATAAAATTAATACAAATAAGGTTCATACATTGCATTGTATGATTGACATTATATCCTAAATCTCTTTTTATCTGTAGGTTCCTCCTTCATTCTTCTTTTTTCCCTTACAATTTGTTGAAGAACCTGAGTCATTTGTCCCACAGATTCAAGGCTTTGCTGACGGGACTCTCATGGGTTATTTTAAGATGTTTCTTTGTCCCTGTATTTCCCAAAATTGGTAGTCAGGGGTGAGTTGCCTGCCAGACATGCAAGAAGAGATGAGGGAGTGGCAGTTGGATGTAAGGTTGGGAGAGGGGTCTCAGCTGCAGATAATAAATTGGGAGTCATAGGCATGGAGAGTTTAAAGCCATGATTCTAAGTGAGATGGCTGAGGGAACGAGAGTAGACAGGCAAGAGAAATGCTCTAAGGCCTGATGGGGAGGTACCAGGAAAGGAGATGGAGAGCACATCCAGTGAGACAAGAAGGAACAGTTAGGACAGTGACCCTGAAGCCAAGAAAGGAAGGTATTTAAGGAAGGGAAGAGTGATCAACTATGTCAAATGTGATAATAGATTCAGTAACATAAGGATGGCAAGTTTACTATTGAGTTCGGCACTGGTGACCTTGAGAAGAGCCGTTGGGAGGAGTGGTGAAGGCAGATTGGAATGGGTTCAAGAGAGAATGGATGAGAGGAAGTGGAGATAAACAAAGACAACTCTTTCAAGAAGTTTTGCTGCAGGGCTTCCCTGGTGGTGCAGTGGTTAAGAATCCGCCTGCCAATGCAGGGGACCCGGGTTCGAGCCCTGGTCCAGGAAAACTCCACATGCCACGGAGCAACTAAGCCCGTGCGCCACAACTACTGAGCCTGCGCTCTAGAGCCCACGAGCCACAACTACTGAGCGTGCATGCCACAACTACTGAAGCCCATGCGCCTAGAGCCCATGCTCCGCAACAAGAGAAGCCACCGCAATGAGAAGACCGTGCACCACAACAAACAGTAGCCCTCGCTCACCTCAACTAGAGAGAGCCCGTGCGCAGCAACAAAGACCCAATGCAGCCAAAAATAAATAAATAAATAAATGTATTAAAAAACAAGTTTTGCTGCAAACGGAAGCAGAGAAAAGAGGTGATAATTGGAGATGAATGCTACCTCAAAGGAAAATTTATTTTCAAGATGGATCCCTAAGTGACACTGACCTAATAGAGGGAAATAGATGTGTGTGTAGGGGGTTGCTGGAACACTAACCTTTGAGTAGGTAAGACGGATGGAATCTAGGGCTCCTGTGAAGGGTCTGATCTCCGCGAGGAGGACAGACAGTTCATCCATAGTAACAGGCCAGACGGTGCACCTGGACACAGCTGCAAACAGACTGACAGATACAGTAGTGGGAACACGTGGTGTTCTGACTGCTTCTATTTTCTTACTGCGATAAGAAGCAGGGTCACCAGCTGAGAGTGGGGTGTTGGAGGTTTGAGAACACAGTACTCTCTGGGGAGTGCGAGGAGTAAATGGACAAGGAAAATGTGCTAGATTATTGGTCTTGAAGTGAGATGACTCAGCATGGTGTCAGGTGCTTCTCCAGCCAGGTTTAAGCCCTCAGGAGAGATGCAGAGTAGGCAGAGATTTAGATTTACCCAGAAGTGGGCTTTTGTCCTATGAGTAAACAGGAGAGAGGGGCAAGGACACTGAGAGTGTATGCAAGGAAGTGGTTATAACGACAGCACACTATATCTGTGCCGGCAGTTGAGGGTTTGCTTACACAAGTGATGTAAATTGGAAGCTCTTCTCTGTCACAATTGAGACCAGTAGATGTTCAGTTATTCTTAAAGTAAGTGAAATAGATGTGCCAGAGGCTGCTGGTTGATCCTTAGTATCGTTTCCTTCTTTCATGATAATGAATCTTGATTTTTAGGAGGGTACCTGCTCATTCCAGATCAAGACCGCATTTCTCAGCCTCCTTGGAGGCTGATGCCATATCACTACTTTCTGGACAATGGTGTGTACAATCACCCCTCCATATCCCAGGGGAATTGGCTCCAGGACCCCCTGCTGACATCTAAATCCATGGATGCTCAATTCCCTTACAGTCAGCTCAAGTCCCTTCCATATCCCCACATAAGTGGACCCATACAGTTCAAACCTGTGTTGTTCAACGGTCAACTGTAATCATAAACGTTATGGGACAGCTCTTAGGTGTCTTCCTTAAAGAAGATATAACCCTGAATACATGCCCTGTCATTTGGCAAGGGGTGGGGGGATGGGGAAATATGTAAACCTTTCATTCATCTGGCTGCCAGGGGTGGGGATGCAATGAACAGAGGTCTGGTTTCAATTTAGAAGTTGAGGCTGAGCCACACCCTAGACACCATGGGAAGGTAAGCTGGAAGGAGCGGAGACCCTTGGGGCTCTGTAGAGCAGAGCTGCCATACCACTTCAGACTGTGCATCTCTAGATTTTTATGAGAGACAAAAGTCAATTTGGTTAAGCCACTGTTATTTGGGGCTCTATTTCTCTTAGCTGAACCTTATCGTAACTGATATTTTGGGGAAAATTTTTAATACAAGGAATGTATCTATTTTAGGGCTTCCCTGGTGGTGCAGTGGTTGAGAGTCCGCCTGCCGATGCAGGGGACGCGGGTTCGTGCCCCGGTCTGGGAAGATCCCACATTGCCGCGGAGCGGCTAGGCCCGTGAGCCATGGTCGCTGAGCCTGCGTGTCCGGAGCCTGTGCTCCGCAACGGGAGAGGCCACAACAGTGAGAGGCCCGCGTACCGCGTACCGCAAAAAAAAAAAAAAAAAAAAAAAGAAATGCACATATTTTAAATATTTTAACTTAACACTTATAAATGGACATTCATCCCCTTTTGGTGTAGGGACAAGTCCTTTTCTTTGAGTACGGGTCCACTGATTAGCATTCCATGAAAATTACACACACCTACAATGCACTGCTAAGATCACCAGTTTTGATATCTCCAAAAGCAGAATGTGAAGTCAAAGCACTAGACACCTGGCGGGGAAATGTGAATGCAGAATTACTTTAGATAATTATGATTGTCCCCATCTTTACGTTTACCTTGCCTAAACTTAATTCAATGGTAGTATTTAGTGACTCACGTTTATTCTTTCCAAAGCATTTACCTTGGTTTACACAGAAATAAGAACTTTATTTTAGCACTTACATTTCATCAGTTTATATATTTAAATTATGTACTTACCTTATTTTCATCAGAAATACTTCCTTCTAATCCTCATATTTTATTAGTTTATACCATGTTTAACTTAATTATGTAAGTACAATAGTGAACACAACTGGCAAAAGCAAGCTTGGGAAAAACACAGCTGACTTTTGGAAAGCATATAACCCAACCGCGGGGGCAGCGTGTTCTTTACACATCAACCCCCTTTGATGTCTGACAGAGGGAAGAGAGGAAACATTAGTTATCTACCCTGAGGGTCAGCTGAGTACAGGTCAGGTCTCTACTCAGCATCTTTTTACATTTATATAGTTCAAAACCAGAATCTTAATACATTAACTTTACAAATGCACAAGCAACTCTTACACACTGTTGATGGGCATGTGGACAGGTGCAAACATTCTGGAGGGCGTTATCTACCAAAAGCCTTAAAGATGGCATAGAATTTGACACTTTTAATGTCAAAAAAGCCATTTTTAATTTAAAAACATCCTAAGGAAATAATGAGGCTATCAGAAACAATTTAACTACAAAATTGTTTATCACATCACTTTTAAAATCGTGAAAAATTGGAAAAACCAAAATTGTCCAGAAATCAGGGAATATTTGGGTCAGTTTTGATAGTCCAAAGATGCATTCTAATGTAGCCATTAATGTTATGTTGTACAGCGTAAGAGCTGTTTCCAAAAGAATTCCTGTATTATCTTGCCCTGGGAAAATGCGTGAGTCACACTGAGTACAGTCAGTCTTGGGTATTGTGTTTTCATTTGGAGTATACTGTTTTGAGGAAATGAATCAGAGAACTTTGTATTGGCAGCACGACATGGCCACAGAAAGCTTTACCTTCAAATTTTGGATCCTTAAGCCAACTCTGCTGAATGTGGTTGAACATGCACGCAACCACCACCACTTCATAAAGTGCCAACCTGGATTACTGGGGCTAGAAGGCGGATGCTACATTTCCCAAAATCACTTGCACGAGGATGCTGGGTGTGAGTTAGGTTCTGTCAATTGGGATTTGAAAGGTGGAAGTATGGCCCACCTTCCTACTGCTTTGGCTGTTTGATTCTGCTCTTTCACATCCCACATCTACTCTATCAGCAGATCGAGGTGGCTCTACCTTTGAAATAAGTATCTAGCATCCAACCACCTCCCAACACCTCCACCATTAACCCTGGTCCAAGCCACTGCCGTCTGTTGCCTGGGTTAATGTAGCAGCCTCCAAACTGGTGCCTCTGCTTCTACCCTTGTCTCAACCCAGCAGTTAATGGGAGCCTTTTGAAACCTAAGAGACACTTGCAACAGCTAATCATTTCCCTTAGAATAAAGCCAAAGTCCTTATGATGGCTTCGAAGCCCTGCAGGACCTGGGCTGCCCACCCCACCTCTGATACTGTCCCCTCTCTCACAGTGTCAGCTCCTAGCTGTCCCCACTGCCTACTGATCCGGCTGCTTCACTTCAAATATTTTTTTCAATGAAGCCTACCCTACTTACTGTGATACGACCACCCATAGACTCCCCTTACCCTTTAAAAGAAAAATTCCCAAGCTCTCATCACCTTCTAAATACTCTGTAACTTACTTATAGTCTGTCTCCCTCACTAGAATGCAAGTTCCACCAGGACAGAGACCTTTCTGTTTTGTCACTGACAAATACTACGCTTGAACTGTACCTAGCACACAGAGGGCACTCAGCATGTGGGGGGTTGTCTTCAGGTGTTCCAGGGTGCAACCTTTAGCTCTGTGGTTCCCCAGGCAGTTGAGACTGCGGGCACTGCCTGATCCCTAGATTGCGGCCGTGCAGTGTGTCCTCATAGCTCGATCCAGGTCCTCCGCCTTCCTGATTCTAGCAGAGGGTGTAGCTCCCCTGGTATATCAGTTCTCTAGGGTTCTGAATCCTGGAGACTCAACCTATGGCTCACTCTTCCAGCTTTCCAATGAGTCTAAAAATACTTATCTTCCTGTATTAAACTTTTTTGCTTGGAGTACCTAGAATGGTTTCTATTTCTCCACTGAATCCTGAAAAGGACACAAGATAAAACCGTTGGGCCAATGATGATCAAGACTGCATTTTTTCCAACTGACTGGGTCTTAAATGTAAATGAGCCAAACAGAAGGGAGTCTAACCTCTGCCTCAGCTTTCAGGGAGTTGGACCAGTGACTGCTCCCATGGAAGGGGACGGAAGAAATGCTTCAGAAGAGCTGAGTCAGAAGTTGGCCGCACAGAGGAGTTCCTAGAATTGGCATTCTATCTCCATTTTTTCAGATGATGCCCTTGAGACCTAAGCCCACTCCAGTTCCGACCCTCCATCAGAACTTCGGCAGCTGAACCACAGTCCAAGAGCAGCTGTCAACATGGCATCTGTCACTATAGCTGTAGCCATCTTAAGAGGGGGATGCCCCAGCTGTGGAAGTATCCTGCACTAGGCTGGGGGTGGGATGAATAGGCAATGGACGTCACTGTTTTCACTCTGACTATACCTAGGAAATAAGCCTCTTCCTTTAAAGAGCCAAGTGTGAGTGATCAATTGGACCATGTGGGTAGGTCTGGGAGGATTAAAGGGCGCTGTCTCTGATATTTTCAGCTAGATCAGAAGTATCTGAAGTACAAGAGGCTTACTATTAACATGGAAGAACTGTATTTTTGAGTGAGATGAAATGTGATAAAACAGCATGTTTATATCATTATATGTAACATACACAATTTTGTAGTCTGAAAGAATATGCACTAAGATGTTAAAACTGGTTTATTTAGAATAAAAGGTAATTGAACATTAAAAAAAATTCTACCTAGATATAGTTAGAGTTTAGTACAATAGACAGTATTTTTTAATCACGGTGGCAACTATCATGGACTGTTTATACCTAAGTGCCATTCCTGTTTCTTCCCTACTAACAAAACCCCGTCTCAAAGGCAACAAGACGTCAGTGCCAGGGGACAAACTGGTCCACCTATCCCTCTTTGCCAGTGCCCATCCAAGGGTGGTTATGTGGTCCGCTCTATCAGAGAGACATAGGGGCAAGTCTCTTTGGGCCTCTGAAGGACATTCCTCCCTGATATGAGGAGAATGAGGAGGAAGTTCCTTAACTGCTGTCTACTTTGCTTCCTGCTTTGGCTCTGGACACTGTCATTTGAAGAAATGATGCTGAGTTGTTACAGCCACTTTGTAACACCAAGGATGGCAGAACAAATGCATCCAAGAAAACCTTGATGTTTTGGCTGCCACCCAACTCTGGAACCATCTATCTCCAGACTGCCCGTTACATGAGATAATTAAACATTCTTATTGCTTACGTCACTGTCAGTCTAGTTTTCTGTTACTTGTGCTGATCACGTCCTGACAGAAGCACCTTTCTGTCTGGCAGGAAATAAATGCTTTATGTCCACTGTAATTTAAAGCAACCCTATTAAAAAGCTACTATTATCTCATTTTTACAGAAAATGTATAAAACTGAGCTTAGGGAGGATAAATGATTTTCGGAGTTAGATTCAAACCCCACCCTGACTCTAAGGCCCACACTCTGTCACTTAATCATGTAATTAAGAAATGAACAAGCCTACAGCTTGCTTTCGGCATCTTAACAAAATGCATACACACAGATGCAGGTAGTAATAAATTTGCATCCATTTGCACTCATACATGAATTTGGCTTTGGGCTTTTTACTCCTGTCATTTGCATTTATTTGTTGGTAGAAATGTATGCTTTGGAGGCTTGGCCAAGAAAGCAGACTTGCCTCGTCTTTTTGCCACACTTTTATTGACGATGTTCAATCTGTGTATCAGGAATGTAGAGACAGATCGTGGGGACTGTGACGCAGGGTCATAACGGTCGATCCCCAAGATACTTGAAATGGCAAAGTGGTGAACGTTAAAGTGGCACACACTCTTCCTCAAGCTTCCGTGGAGGAGTCAAAGAACTCAAGACTGCAAAACACCAAACATCTAACGAGGCAGGGCCTTTGAGCTAGCCGGGAAAAGCAGAAGAGTGTTTTTGAACCAAAGTAGCCAAGAGAAAGAGAGGATTACAATGGAGACTCACTGGCAGTTCATTAGCTGTGGAAAAGGAGAAGCAGCAAACACTGAAGCCCAGAGAACAAAAAGGAGTTGGTTCATCAAAGCTCAGCATTAGACCAAACAGGACTTCCATGGCACACATCTCCAAGACCCTTTCTGCTCACCTGTCCTCTACAGTGAGAACAGAGACCAGAACAGTACCATCCAACAGAGCTCACGTGAGCTCTTAGCTACAGAAGGGGCGATGTGGGGACTACACAGTCAATCCTGCCTCCTAGCTGCTGGCTAGGCGGCTTGAGGGGCTCGGTGGAGAAGCCCCAGTGGTGATGAATGAAAAATAGGCTCAAGGAACAGAAGGCGAGACTAAAGAAAGGCATATCCTTCCAAAACCTCTTGGGCCACCTAAGTTAAGAGGAGTCTGTGTGGTTCACACCTGTTCCAGAGGTGGTCTGCTAAGCTCACAGCAAAGGGTGCCGAGTTGCCGGTGTCTAATGACCACGAACACTGCAACAGGAGGCCTTCCCCAACCTCCGACGTGCCTCCCCGACCCTGCCCTGCAGACAAGGGACGAGGAAAGAGAAGCTGCTCCTTAGGGACCACACACTGGAAGGGTCAAGAGTGTGGTGAGCTGCTGAAAGGAACAAGACCACAGACCAATGAACTACAAGGCCAGTGCGGCCAGTGGCAGTGGAATCCAAGTTGATGCCAGGACAGGAGACAGAGGTGGGCCTCTCAAATTCAAAGTGAGGCCATTATTCAATAAATCTTCTACTTACTATCTCAGCCAGGGTTGTTTTTCAGCAGTATTTGACTCGGTGTGGTGATAATTCTCCAGGAGTGGTCACAGGTTTCTTCTGAGAAATAGTGGAAGCAGCTACTCTTCCAGTAGCTGCTACTGGAAGAGTAGCAGCTACTTACTGCAGGAGTGAGGGTGGAGGGAGTCCTGGGACCACCATGTCACCCAAAGGCATCTGCAGGGCACTGGGAGGAGTGAGTCTCTGACTCTGTCACTTCTGATGGCACCTACAGCTAGGGCCTCGCAGCAATGGACAGGAAGCACTTGCCTAAGAGTGCTTAGGAAAAAAAGGGCATAGAAGGGCCCAAACCCAAACCTTCAGAGCATCAGGCTGGGGGGATAGGACACGGAGTAAGAATGTGGGATAAAGCAGCTCCATTCACTTTATCTGAGATTCTCAGAATCTCTCTTTTGTTTGAAAATAGATTCAGTCGAAGGGAAACTAAACTAACATTTATTGAGCGCCTACTGTGTATGTCTGGCCTTGTGCAAGTTTTCATCGACAATATTCCACTGCATCCTCATGCCAACCCTGTGAGGTAGGTATCGTCCTCATTTTTGTCAGATGAGGAATATGAGGCTCAGAAACGTTAGGTAGTTTGTCAATCACACAACTAGTAATGGGCAGAGCTGGGGCTGAGTCTCAGACTCGAGAAGTCCCTGCTCTCTCTCTCTGGTGCCACCTGTTGGGAGGAAGGCGGGAGCAGCAGCAGCAGCTGTCCTTACACTTCCTACCCTGAGAACAAAGACGTCACCTAGAGAAGGAGCCCGTCCCTTCCCAGACCGTGCCGCCTCTCCACCTGGGGAGGGTGCAGTCAGTTGAAGAGATAAGCCATAAATATAAAAATAAATAGCAGGGACAAGCCCCCAGCAGTGAGGGTGTGCAGTTTCCGTGCTGCGGGAAGGTCACTGCGCCGTTCACAGCTGCTGCGGGAAGGAGCCATGTGGGGAAAACTGGGACGATGGCTGGAGTGGGTGGGCTAAACAGGCGCCTTCTGGGTTGAACAGATTTGAGAACAAAATGTCTGGAGCAGGCAGCAGCCGTGGACACAATCACCGCCATCCTCCATCTGCTCCTTTTACCGGTGTTTGTGATCCAACAGGGATTCAAAATTGGGAGAACATACAAGTTTGTGCTTTACGTGTCCCAGGACCGTCATGTCACCCGTCCTACTGTCTCCAAGGCCCACGGACACCAGCTCCTGCCAATGAAGAGAGAGAGAGATGAGAACCAAAACCGCATAGCCTATCACTCGCTCAGTCCTGTGGTTTCAACGTGATAATCCCAAGAACCCTTCCTCCATATTCAGCACCGAGTCCTCAACGCTCCTCAATGTCTCGGAGAGCCTCCGTCCCGACCCAGCAGGCTCTCACCTGCAGGAAAGAGCAGGTGGTCCCCATCGTCACGTCCAGAGTCACCTTGCCCAGGAGGAGCTGCACCTTCCCCGACCTGCGGATGAGCAGCTTGCCGACCTGACCCTCTGTCAGGTCGGCCAGGGTACAAGCATTCTCTGCCAGCCTGGCTTCCTGAGAAGACAACGAGGGGATGGACACTGGGTAAGGAGCCGTTCCCTCCATCCTTTAGCTCCCCAGACAGGGCCTTTTCCTGGGGCTGCCTGACACTGGTCAGAAAACAGAACAAAACCCAAACCACAGCAAACATAAATAAACGGACAAAATATCAGTAACTGATAAAGCTGGGTGATGGTATATGAGAGTCTATGTTCTCTGATTTGTACACATTCAAAATATCTCACTGTGAAACACACACATACAACTGGCATTGAAGTACAAAGCCCCAAGGCCCTCGCGGGCAGAAAGAACAAATGCACATTATTCTCGCATTTCAGCGTGGGTGGGCGGCACACCTTTGCTTCCCCCTGCAGGTGGCTCTTTCCCCTCCTGGTCCCCTGCATCTTCACAGAACTCAATCGTGAACGTACCCGGTCTTTCTCCTGCTTTATAACCACCACCTGTCCGTCCTCGCTCTGCACCTCCGTCTTGATAGGCTTGACGTCCTGAGTGGGCGGCTGGCCAGGGAGTGAGTCTGGCAGCTGCAGGAACAGCAGCTCTTCCTCCTGCGTGAGGCTCAGCTCCCTGAGCAGCTCTGCCACAGATACGTCCTTCGGGAGGCCCGGCGTCTTCCTGGCTGCTCTGGAGGAAGCCTTCATCTTGGCTTCCTCTTCCTCATCTCGTGGCTCCTCTTTCACTGCCCGAGATAACAGAATTGGAAGGGCTATCAGTGGCCAGCCCCTATGCCATCTCACTGCACCCATCCCTTCGGCCTGGTCTGCTCCACTGTCACTCAGCCAGGAAGCTGCAAGGAAACTCTGCTTTGAAAGAGGGATCCAGAAGCTGTGTGACTTATTTAGAAAAGGGTATCGCAGGCTGGGCCCACCGATCCCTGTCAGCGTGAACCCGCTGAGCGTGCTCAGGTCCTGTGGAATGGGAGAGGACCGGCCTGGCAGCAGCAGTCTGGGAAACTCGCTCTTGGGGGACAGCTGGAGAAAAGGAGACAAGACGTTAACTGACACAGAGTACCTTTCACAGCAGGCACGTCCACCTCCATGTCCTCTTCCTTGGAGCCAGCCAGCCAAGGTTTAACATCTGGTTCTTCATTCTCTTCCTTAAAAAGCCAGCCCGAGTGAGCCAGCGGCAGCTGCACAGGCATATTTCGAGTGTCATTCCTCAGCCCAGGGTCATCGATGAACTGCCAAAGAAGAGTCGGGGGTCACATGGCGGGGCCAGCACACACAAATACCTGGGAGTGCAGTCCACCTTAGTCCTTTTCTAATCGAAGATTCCTGCCGCTCACCAGGCTTCCGGGACATCAGAGAGCTCTGCTTCCCCCGACTTGGTTCCCCTGAAGCGCTTTTCATCACACAAAGAAGCCCCATCCCCCCAGCCTGCTGGTACCTACATCATCCTTCTCCAGCATACGCAGAATCTGTTTTGTTTCTTCATCTGTCTCCCTCTTCTCCTTTTTGATGTTGATGATGTGAGAGGGCCCCATGTCTGACACATCCACCGTCTTATCCCAGTTCCCTGTGGGAAACCACCCAGTTCACCAGGAGTAAGGAAGGGGCCAACAGCAAGGAACACTAACTGGGAGCAAGCAGGGGAATGCCACCGCCCTTGCCCTTCTCGTGAGCAGTCTGAACTGAAATCCACCAATTCCTTCCTCCCGGAGCCCCGGCAGCTTTGTACCCTTTTTCTTCATCATTTCAGCTGGGCCCTGCTCAAAGATAGAGTGGGACTGGATCACTTCTGGGCGCCCCCGGCCCCGTCCATGGCCCTCTCGCTGTCGGTCTCTATCCCTATCACGCTTCTCCTTCTTGACAGTTACTTCTTCCTTGGGCCTGGAAAAGACACTGGATTAAGCGAAACCACTCACTTCCCCTGCCTCTGAGAACTGGTCTTACTCTCCCATACACTCCGCTCCACATGAGCCAACAACTACATCATGAGAAGCAGAACACCCAATCTTAAGTCTAGCACCTTTTTCACTTCCTTGCTGAAGCAGAGTCCTTTCAGTTTACTGTACTTTACCTTTCTGTTTGAGAGTGTATGTTAGAACTATAACTCAAAAGTTGAATTATAGAGACTGCCCCAAAATGTGGATTTTTGGGTATTGACTGAAAGTAGGAAAGCTGCATTGCAAAAGAGCTTAAGAGAAAACCTGATACATCTTTGCCCAAACTACTGGCTCTCAACTCTGGCTATAAAAGATAATCACTCTGTTTCATTGCAAACAAGTTAAACCACTATTTTAGGGATGGACTCCCAGGCATCCGTATTTGTTTAAAGCTTGCACGCTAGAATCACCTGGGAGCCAGGGTTGAAAATCACTACTGAAAAGAATTAAATCTACAAATTTAAATTTCTGAGCCACATACTTAGTTATTTCCCCAAAGGCCCAAATTCAGAACAAGTAAATAAGAGGCAAGTATTCAGAAGGCCTAGCTACTTACTCTTCCTTGACCTTCCGACTGATGATATTTGGGGTGAAGGTTTTCTGAAAGTAAAATACAGGAGTCACTGATTTGGTAAATTCTGATCCCAAAGTACAGGGGAAAATAAAAACTTCCAAAGGGGCAACTTCTGTGGACAAAGACCAACATGGCTCTCTTCTGCACATTCCACACTGTTGTCAAAGACTTACAGAAAGGGACATGTGTTTGAAAAGGAGGAATGTCATGTCGTGGTGACAGTGGAGTTACACATAGAAGAAAAGGGGCATCAAAAAACATTTAAATAGCAGCCTCAGCTTCTGCCCCCTGAAAGGAGAGCCCTCAGGACTTCTAATAGCAAAGCAATTTACCTAACCTCACCCCTTGTCTTCAAACTGCTATACAGACCAGACAGTATCATAGGGAAAGAGCTCTAGCAGCAACGCTCAAGTAGGGAAGACAGATCTGCCAGCACTCACAAACAGAGGATCAGGTTAGACTGCCACCAGAATTTCCAAAGGTAAACTTTGGTCTTCAAAAACTGGCTACTTTTATGCTGTCATCCTCCCCATCTTCTTTAAGGGCTACACTTTACATCTACAGTCATAAACATAACAGGAAAGGACTCAGAGCCTCTGACACCACGTCTAAGAATCATAATACTTTGGATCAGAAGTTTGCACACTGGGATCCAGGTCAAATTCAGAACTCTCTTAAACTGAAGGCAAAGTTTATGTCTGCGTGGCTTTCGTGGGTTTGTTAAAGGTATCCAAGACACACACAAAAACGAAATAAACACTGCTCAAGTTGCTTTTGAGCTTATTAGGATTCTCTGCTCTTCAGTCATCTCTGAGAGCCATGTCAATATTTTGTACCCAGTGTCTTGATTTGAAGGTAGGGTAGGCGCCCCAGAAATTGTCGGCGTAAGTCTGAGGACAAGAGTCCTGAGGCCCAACACCACGCTAGGCCCTCCAGGAACATCAGTCAAACCCCCAGGTGCCTGGAATTCAGGGTAGTTGGGTTTCTTTAGAAAGGTGCCGTCGGGTACCTTCTTGACTCCCCCGAGGGTGAGATCCCTGGAGCGGATGGAGGGAAGGCGGCCCGGGGTGAGGGAAGGCGCCGGCCTCCGCCCGATAAGCCCCCGCGCCCCAGAAAGGAGGGGTCGGGGCCCTCCTGGAGCACTGGGCTCGCCCGCGGCGTCTCCTTCTGACATGGTGCCTGGGAGAGAAGGAGGAGAGGGGTAACGAAGTCACTCGAGGGGGAGGACACGCGGACCCTGGGCGAAACCCCACCCACGTGGCCTCCCGCCCCCCGTCAGGGCGTCCCTCCCGCAGCGTCTCAGCTCCTCCCCCTCCCACGTGGCGAGACTCCCCGGACCACCGCGGCCAGACCCCTTGGCTCGCCGTCTCCCCAGGCTCCCGACCAGGCACGAGGCAACGACGCACCTCAGCGCACCCAGGCTGCAGCTCCGCACCACGCACGTCCCGACTTCACCTCCGAGGCGACCCGCGGTCGGCCCCGGGCCTCGGCGCCGGGCGGAAGTCTGCGTGGCACGGCGCGGGCGCCGCCATCTTGTCGCGGGGCGGAAGTGAGGTCGGTGGGCGGGGCCGAGCCACAGTATTTATCCGGCGGCGCCTGGCTCCCCTTCGCCTTCTCTTCCCGGTTCTTCCCGGAGTCGGGAAAAGCTGGGTTGAGAGGGCGAAAAAGGAAGCGGGGAATGGTCTAGGTCACGCCACGCTGCAGCGCTCGGGGGGTCTTGGCCGGCGGCGTGAGGTGGGGGCGCCAGCTCAGGGGCTGGGGGCCGGGTGGCCGCCTGGACGCAACGTGGGAGTTCGCCGCTGCGGAGCCTTGGGGTCGAAGCTTGGGTTGGGGCAGGGGACGCGGGGGAGAGAGCGAGACCCCGACTCAGAGTCAGGGAGCTCTGGGCTGGGCCGGGCCGAGCCTGGACTGCCAGCTCGCTGGTGACCTTGGAGTGGTCACTGCACCTCTGGGCTGCATCCTCGCCCTTGTTCGAGGGTCCTTTCCCAGGACTCCTGGTGGGATCCTGGGGTTGGGCTGTGGGCATAGCGCTGGAGCAGCTGCAGCGGATGAATCGGGTGCCTAATGGCACCTGCCCTGGACTCGTGACTGTGGGCCCTTGTATGCAGTCTTGTTCCCACCCTGGAACCTGAAAAACGAAGTTTGTTCTGTTGGTTCTGGGGGACAGATTTAAAGAACTTTTATCGTGACTCCGACATTTGTAATTTAACATAAAAAAATGTCCTTTACTGTCGTTTCCTCCACCCCCAAACCATGTAAAAACCATGTAACTTTACAGATAGCTTGAGGAAAGGAAAACATTTGTTAGAATTTCACATAGACTATTAAAACTTCTGTAATATATTACAATCCTCCTCACAGAGATTTCACATTGTACCACAGTTTTGAATCCTCCCTTTTCAAATAACGTTGCTTTGTTGTTGCATCAAACGACTGCATAATTCTTGGGTGGCTATGCCACGATTTGTCTGTGTTCCTGTTTGGACACTTAAATTGTTTCTTTTCCCTATTGTAAATACCACTGTAGTGAACATCTGGTGCCTTTAAAGTTTTTTCTTCTGGATAATATTCCTAGAACAAATTTCCAGACTTCTGATAACTGGCCAAAAGAAGACGTACTTTATTTTTTTAAGTAAAATTTATTTTGAGATAATAGTAGATACACGTGCAGTTGTAAGAAATAATTCAGAGATCCCAAGTACCTTTTACATAGGTTCCCCAATAGTATCATATTGTAAAACTATAGTACACTATCACAACCAGAATATCTACATTGGTAGGAAAAATACAAGACATTTCCATTACGACAAGGATCCTCTAGTGCCCTTTTACAGCCACACTTCCCTCTCTCCCACACATCCCTGGCAGCTGCTAATCTGTTCTCTATCTTATACTTTTGTTATTTCCAGAGTGGAAATCATTCAAAGATGGAATAATACAATATGTGACTTCTTGGGACTGCTTTGTTCACTCAGCATAATTCCCTGGAGATTATCCAAGTTGTTGCATGTATCATGCACGTATAACTAGTTCATTCCTTTTTATTGCTGAATATCCATGGTTTGTTTAACTATTCATCCTTTGAAGAACATCTGGGTTGTTTTCAGTTTGGGGCTATCACAAATAAAGCTGCTATGAACACACATGTACAGGTTTTTGTGCAAGTTTTTCTTTCTCTGGGATAAATGCCCACAAGTGCAGTTGTTGAGTTGAATGATAGTTGTATGCTTAATTTTATCAGAAACTGCCAAGCTGTTTCCACAGTGGCTTGTACCATTCTGAACATGCACATTTTATGGTTGTTCATCCATTTTGCTGAATTGCTTTCAAAGGGTTGTGTTGATATGCATCACCAGTAAGAAAACGTATACATAAATGTATGTCATATATAAGAATATATATAACATTTTGCCACATTGTTTTGAGTATTGGCTCTTAAAATTTTTTAAATTGTTGTCAATTTAATAATATATTAATATTGTGTTGGTTTCTAAGCCAGACTTTTTTCAACTTCTTTTCTCCATATTGGTTTTATATAACTAAACCTAAACAAAGGAAAACTCTTCCTGTCCCTTACAGAGCTACGCATAGCAGCTCTTAGCTTCTGACTGGGGCACTAGATAAAACTGCTTTGATTTCATTCTCTGGGCTTTGAGGTCCAGCAGCTTTCTAGCAGCTCCTAGGTTTTTGTTTTATTTTGTTTTTTACAAAGATACTTATTCATTGTAGAAAATTTGGAAATTTTTAAAAAGCATCCATATATAGAGAGAGAGAAAGAGAGAGAGAGACACACATATACATAATGGAATACTACTCATCCATAAAAAAGAATGAAAATTTGTCATTTGCAGCAACATAGACGGACTTGGAGGGCATTATTGCTAAGTGAAATAAGTAAGATGGAGAAAGATAAATACCGTATGATATCACTTATATGTGGAATCTAAAAAACAAAACAAACTAGTGAATGTAACAAAAAAGAAGAAGATTCACATATATAGAGAACAAACTAGTGGTTACCAGTGGGAAGAGGGAAGTGGGGAATGGTCAATCTGGGAGTAGGGGTACAACAGTAGGTACAAACTATTAGGTGTAAAATAAGCCACAAGGATATCTTGTACAACAATGGGAATACAGCCAATGTTTTATAATAACTGTAAATGGAGTATAATAACTATAAATGAAGTATAACAACTCAACATCAAAAAAAGCAAACAACCCAATTAAAAAATGGACAGAAGAACTGAAGAGACATTTTTCCAAAGAAGAAATGCAGATGGCCAACAGGCACATGAAAAGATGCTCAAAACTACTAATTATGAAAGATGCAAATCAAAACCACAATGAGATATCACCTCACACCTGTCAGAATGGCTATTATCAAAGTCTACAAATAACAAATGTTGGCGAGGATGTGGAGAAAAGGGAACATTTGTACACTGTTCTTGGGAAAGTAAATTGTTGCAGCCACTGTGGAAAACAGTATGGAGGTTTCTTAAAAAACTAAAATTAGAACTACCAGATGACCCAGCAATTCCACTCCTGGGTATATATCTGAAAAAAAAAAACACTAATTGAAAAGATAGGTGCACCCCAATGTTCATAGTAGCATCATTTACAATTGCCAAGACAAGGAAACAAACTAAGTGTCCATCAAGAGATGAATGGATAAAAAAGATGTGGTATATATACACAATGGAATACTACTCAGCCATAAAGAAGAATGAAAATTTGCCATTTGCAGCAACATGGGTGGACTTGGAGGGCATTGTGCTAAGTGAAATAAGTCAGCCAGAGAAAGACAAATACTGTGTGGTATCACCTATATGTGGAATCTAAAAAATACAACAAGCTAGTGAATATAACAAAAAAGGAGCAGATTCACATATATAAAGAACAAACTAGTGGTTACCAGTGGGGGTGGGGGAGGGACAATATAGAGGTGTGGCAGTGGGAGGTACAAAATATTGGGTGTAAGATAGGCTCAAGGATGTATTGTACAGCACGGGGAATGTAGCCAATATTTTGTACTAATTGTAAATGGAAAGTAACCTTTAAAAATTATATCAAAGTTAAAAATGGAAACATTTTATATATGGTTCTATAATCTGCTTTTTTCTCTTAATATACTATAAACATTTCTGAGTTATTAAATATTCTAAATTATGGTTTTTAAAATTTATTTATTTTTGGCTGTGTTGGGTCTTTGTTGCTGGGCGCAGGCTTTCTCTAATTGCAAGTGGAGGCTACTCTTCGTTGAGGCACGCAGGCTTCTCATTGCGGTGTCTTCTTTTGTTGCGGAGCACGGGCTCTAGGCACACAGGCTTCAGTAGTTGTGGCTCCCAGGCTCTAGAGCACAGGCTCAGTAGTTGTGGTGCACAGGCTTAGTTGTTCCACGGCATGTGGGATCTTACTGGACCAGGGCTCGAACCCATGTCCCCTGCATTGGCAGGCGGATTCTTAACCACTGTGCCACCAGGGAAGCCCTAAATTATGGTTTTTAATGGCTAAATATTATTCCAAATTGTTGTCTTACATCATACTTTACTTAACCAGTTTCCTTACTGCAGTGCTTCTTGGATTTCCGCAGCACTTTTCAGGCTGAAAGGACAAGAGGAAAGAATACTTAAGCCTTCTACCTTTTACATTTTGGGGTTTACTTCCTAACAACAATTATTATCATTTCCCATTAAGAGTACTCTCCAGGGCTTCCCTGGTGGCACAGTGGTTGAGAGTCCGCCTGGCGATGCAGGGGACACGGGTTCGTGCCCCGGTCCGGGAAGATCCCACATGCCGAGGAGCGGCTGGGCCCGTGAGCCATGGTCGCTGAGCCTGCACGTCTGGAGCCTGTGCTCCGCAACGGGAGAGGCCACAACAGTGAGAGGCCCGCGTACCGCAAAAAAAAAAAAAAAAAAAAAGACTTCGCCTTCCAGTGTCGGGGCTGCAGGTTCAATCCCTGGTCGGGGAGGTAAGAATCCACATGCCTTGCGGTCAAAACACCAAAACATAAAACAGAAGCAATATTGTAAGAAATTCAATAAAGACTTTAAAAATGGTCCACATCCAAAAAAAAAAAATCTTGAAAAAAGAAAAAAGAAAAATAAGGGTGGATTATTTCCAGGTGGATTGTAACTGTAATTTAACTTTGGCACCATTGATGTAAAAGCCATCTTTGCCTTGCATTTTCCTATGTCTTCTCTATAGGTTCTTTCCTATGCAACTCTCTAAATAAGTGTGGAGGGAAGCCTTTCCAGCCTGGCAGGAGTTCACATATTCAGTATGTGTTGTATCTTGCCATGCTGTGCCCAGGGGTATTCCATAGTTCCTATGCTATGCTGGTCCACTTCAGGTATAGTTTAGTGACTATTCCAGTACCTTCATTCTATCTGATTAGTCCTTCCCCTTCTCATTTCACTTGTGATTCTTTCTTCATTGTTCTTGATCTTCCCTTGAAATTTCTTCTGCCCCTCCAACGTTTCATTAGTGTCTCTTCTAATAGCTTTTCAGAGTCCTTAAATATAATTCGGTATTTTTCCATGTCTTAAAGTTGTTACATATTTAAGTTTAAAAAAGCTAAAAAAACATTATATTCTTTAGTTGAATGAATACTCAGGAATGTGTCCAGATTTTAGAATTAATGTTCTTTAGTAAATTTGAAATAGGTGACTGGTGAGGGTTGTAGGAGGTCTAAACATAATTTTGAACAGATAAATAAGCACTGAGAAATCCACACAGTTCTCATAAACAGTCACTGCCCTCTCCTGTCATTGTCGACACTTGTAAATGAACAAGGTGGTTTTTATAGGCTGTCTGGATGTGTCTGCATTCATTGGCGCCTGAGATCTCCACACGTAGTTGAACCATGGGGAAACAGACGTAAACATTTTGAGTCTAAAAAGTGCATGAGCAATGTTAAGACTGTAGATTTTTTTTCACTTACAGACTCATTCTCTGTTACCTCAGACTCTATATTTGCTCTGTGCCCGTCTACCACGAAGAACCCAGCCTTTGTACTCAGACGTGATTTGACTCTAGCTTGACTCCTTATGGATCGAGTCTCATTTCCCACTATCCGCCTTTGAAAATGGGGTTGATAGATCGACCCCTCGAGGTCGTTGTGAGAATCGCATGCCTAGCACTGTGTCTTGGTGCTTAATAGACGCTTTTGTTATAATTGTAATCATAGCTTAGATATAATATTTAACATGGAAACTTCCAAGCATGCACAAAAGTGGAGACCATAGCTTATTGAATCTCAAAGTGCCTGACTTCCATAATTATCCACCCATGCTGATCTTTCATATACACACCCCATGTCCCCCCGAGATTATCTTGAAACAAATCACAGATATGATGTTATTCATCCATAAATATTAGAATGTGTATCGCTGAAGGATATTCTCTTAAAAGAACTTAAAAGAACTAAAACATTATCAGAACTAATAATTCCTAAATATTATCAAAGATCCAGTTAGTATTCAAATTTTAACTGCTGTGAAACCAGTATCCAAATAAGGTCCCTTTATATTTATTATACCTCATAATATTTTACTGGAAAAAATAATTAAAGCGTGGGAAGAGATTTTGCTGCAAGAATGTCCCTTGCAGTGTTGTTTAGAATGGAGAAAAAGTAAACTAAGTTAATCAGAGGAGATGGGAATTGGCTCCAAAGAAATAGAACATATTTAAATTTAAAACAATACTGTAGGGAATTCCCTGGTGGTCCAGTGGTTAGGACTTGGTGCTTTCACTACCGTAGGCCCAGGTTCAATCCCTGGTCAGGGAACTAAGAGCGGTGTGGCCAAAAAACAAAAACACAACTGTAGAAAGACTATGTAATGAACAGAAAAAGTATTGTTAAGTGAAAGAAGCAGGTTATAAAACAGTATTTATACTTTCTATTTTTGCTAATAAAGTATATATCATATACATCTATTTCTGAATGGTGAGGAAACCAGCAATTTTAATTCTCTCAAATTTTAGAATTAATTCTTCTCGTCTTTCTACAATGATCACGCATAGCTTGTGTAATAAAAAGTTATTTAGGGCTTCCCTGGTGGCGCAGTGGTTGAGAGTCCATCTGCCGACGCAGGGGACGCGGGTTCGTGCCCCGGTCCGGGAAGATCCCACATGCCGCGGAGCGGCTGGGCCCGTGAGCCATGGCCGCTGAGCCTGCGCATCCGGAGCCTGTGCTCCGCAACGGGAGAGGCCACAACAGTGAGAGGCCCGTGTACCGCAAAAAAAAAAAAAAGTTATTTAAAAAAAAAAATGCAGCCAAAGTGCATCTTGGCAGTTGTTTGGTTTCATCCGGAGTTAGTTATATTTGGCTCATCATGCTTTCTTCTTACCATGTGTTTTCTCATGTGATCTGCAGAGAAGTCCTCTGAGGCAAGAGGAGGCAGGAGCTCTGAGAGGGTTTGCGTCTTCACTTGACACTAGCGCCCAGCTCCACGAAAGTGCATTCAGATAGCGACTGTTCTCTGCTTGGGACACATGATCTCATGCGGTCTGTGTGCCATCCTGTGAAGGTCGGAGGTGGGGGTGTGCTGAGACTAGCCTTCCTTTACAGATGGGGAAACTGAGTTGCTGTCCTCAGGTGGGTTGTAGGGCCAGGTGTCGGTCCAGATGTCTGATGCTGGCCATGACCATGAGATGACACGGTGCATCTCTTTGGAGTTTCAACTTCTCAGTGTAGGTGTGTGAGGAGCGGGACCTACTCATGTTTGGCCAAGGGAGGGCTTAACCCTGCCTCGGTGTAACACCCCACACCGCATTGTGAGGTTCAGGATCTGACCAAACTTGCCCGGGTTCTCCATGCCCATTTAGGGTAGGATTGGCTTCTGCTGTCTTTGCTTTCTGTGAACTGTTCACTTTCTGTCCACTGTCACCTCCTCTAACCTTTGCTGCCGATATCTGCAGCCTCTGAGTCCCTCTCAGGGAGTGTCCCTACACTCAGCTCAGGCCTCCTACGGCTCTCTGAGGCCCTCACCCAGGGCCTGCCTGCTGTGTCTGCTGTGTCTGCACCAAGACCTCCCCACCTTCCACCACGCTGCTGCTTCCACCTTCTCCTCTTGCCTGCGCTCCCCCTGCTCTCTGGAGCTGGTCCTCACTCCTTTTGTGCATCCACATCTGTACCCTCAATTTAGCTGTATACGCCTTGTTCTCTAATTGGGTCTCTAAATGCCCATCTTTTCTCCCCTAAAAGGCAGTGGGCTCTTTGCAGGCAGGCACGGTCAATAATGATGGTGATGATAACAGCTCTGATGCGTGACTGGGCACATCTGGTAGATCAGCCAGAGCTTTGAGATTTACGATGTGATTTCTCATTCAGTGATGACAACAAACCTGTGTTATCATCCCACTTGACAGATGGAGAAACTGAAGCTCTGAGAGGCTGAGTAACTTGTCCAAGGTCACCCAGCTAGAAAGTGACAGAGCAAGAATTTTGACCGTATCTGTCTGACTGCAAAGCCTGTGCGTTTCCACACCGTACATACTCTTTGTCACTGTTGTTTGCTTGACTCAAATTTCCTTGAGTGTTATTCATGGTGGCATGCTCAGGGTCCTCATTTCTGGGTGGCAGAAAAGCTTCCTGTTGTTAAGACAGCAGATAGGAATCTCTCTGGTCAAGGTATTCAGGGCTTGGCTTCTCTGAGCCCAGGTGGTTGGCTGGGATGAGAACACTCCAAGCTCTGTGTGTCCCTCCCACCCCCACTTTCTTGCCTCTGCTCTTCCTTCACTGCCCCACAACTTCTTTCTCTTGTTTTTTTTTTTTCCCCCTGGGGAATTTAAGTAGCCAGACATTCTCCCTTGACTATCAGGGGGCCCTGGAGCTGCAGGTCTGATATCTCTTGACTGAGTTGGTAAGAAAATGGAGCCACAGATCAGCAAAAGGCCCTGAGGAGAGAATCCAGACTGTAGGCAGAACCCCCCTCCTGCCCGCCTGCAGCTCACATACCCCATGTGAACCCTTCCCCTTCACAGCCCCCCTTCCCATCCGCCAATCAGAATCCTTGCTTTGGAGCTCCTGAGCCCTTAGGCTAAGCCCCACCCTCTCCCAGCATCCTGAAGTTTAGGGGCTGCCTTCAAGTGAGAGATTTCCAAGCAGGGGTGTGCTGGAGGGACTTCTTCTGAGGGCAGCTTGTCCTGGAAGAATGGGGGAAAGGTGCTCACTGCCACTGTCTCCAAGGACATCGGTGTAGCTCCCTGGGAGACCCTCTGCCCTTTCCCCCTCCCACCAGCCCAGGCGAGCAGGGACCAAGCTTGCTTATTGTCACCTGACGCTGGGCAGCCACTGATCCCATTGGTGGAGCCAGATTCGGTCTGGCTCTCTCGTTCTTTCTCGCCTTCTCTGCCTCTCTCTCCTCCACGCCGCCGCTTTGATTTCGCTCGTTTCTCTCCTGGCGCTCGGCTGGGAACATCGCCTCTCGGGGGGCAGCAGCGTTGTGCTGCAGAGCCAGGGAGGAGCTGCCTGCGGGGCATGGAAGAAGCCTCCTTGGCAGCTGAGAGAGGAGCCAGGGGAGCGAGAGAGCGCTGCCGCCTTTGACCCAGGCATCCAGCTGCTGCCCCTCAGCCTGGGGAGACTGTCCACGCAGAGGTCTCTCCCCTCCCTCCCTTCCAGATCTTCCTCTGCAGAGCCCGGTGGAGCCAGGTGAGTGTCCTTCCTCCCCAGAGCATTGATCCAGCTGTCAATCCCGAGAGGGACTTGGGTGGCCAGGGACTAGGGGGCGCCAGGGTCCTGCCACTGCCCGAGGTGCCCACCTGGATAGCCGGGGCTGACGACCTTGTCCCCTTTCCCCCAGGCCCTTGGCAAAGGGGTTCACAGCTGGATCCAGTCCCTGGGGCACCACAGTCAGCCCGTGACCATTCTGCTGCAGTCAGAGATGCCAACAGGGACAGCGGGGTGGGGGGATGCGTCCCCTCTGGCGTGTGGCGGCTGTTCTGAGTGGGCATGGGCCGGGGGTATCGGCGTGTTCAGCAAGAGTACCTGCTTGCCGGGGAAGTGGAGGCTTGCTTGCGTACATAGTTCTGTCTGCCTGCACTTATGCTCACGCGTGGTGGGTCTGGGAACATACATGTACATGTGAGGTCCGTGGGGGGGGATCAGTTATCTGAGCAGCCTGGGGGCTGTGTGGGCGGGGGTTGGTGTGAGGCAGTATATTTATGGTGTGGACATCTCACTTGTCACGCGTGTGGGAGTTCATTTTGTTGGGGGGCTGACTGCATGCGACCAGAGGGTTTCTACGTGGGGAGGCACAACTCCAGAGCAGAAGGGGGATGGAGGTGGGGAGAGCAGGCAGAAGCCTCTGTCCGTGGGCAGGCCCGCGTGCGTAGGTGCGCAAACCTGTTGGCATGTGAAGGATCAGGGCTGGCGGAGCCTGGTGGAGACAAACGTGTTTTCAAAGTCTGTGGCTTTGAGCCTGGAGAAGCCGTGAGAGAGAACGCCAGCATATGGGCAGAGGTTGACGTGGATGCGAACGCACACATGTGTGCAGGCAGGCGGAGGGATAGTGTGCCTCTGTGGAGGCGGCACTCATGCATGTTGGTGCCTGTGGCCTCCTTTCTTCCCCAAATATGGCTTGTGGGAAGGCGTGTGTGCCTACGTGTGTGTGTGAGAGCCTGCGGACATGAACATGCGTGGGTCTGTGTGGAGGTGACAGCTTGTGGAGGGACAACTGTGGGACATTCTTAGAACGTGGAAGGTGGCGGAGGGTACCTGAGTGCGTAGGTGAGTGTGTGGGACGAGGATGTCTGAGGAGGCGTGTGCAGCCGTGTGTGGCAGGTGTGGGTGGGCATACCCAGTGCATCTGTGTGCGTGCGTGTGTGCCTGCCTGTGTGTGGGTGTGTAAATGCTTGTCTTGGGGTGGATTACACGGGACCGTGGGTGTTTCTCAGGTGCTGTCTCAGCCTGTCCCTCAAACCCTGCCCTTCTCCATCATCAGGGCTTGGAGACCCGGGTGCACGCCCATCCTTGGTCCACTCGGCTTCATTGTTCTCCCAGTGTCACTCACTGCCTCCCCCCAAGCTAGCATGGGGAAGTGATCTGAGCTCTCCTAGAACTGGAGAGAGGAAAGGAGGAGCCAGGTCCTGGAGACCCCTGCCACCAAACATGGCTGCCCCTGCTGCCCCTGCCTCTAAGAAGACTGAGGAGTACGGGGACAGGAATAGGTGTCCACCCACAGGCTAGGCGTAGACTGTGTCCCATGAGGGTGGGAGGTGGCCACTCAGGCCCTCTGGGGTGGCTGTGTGTCTGTGTTGGTGTGCGTGGGTGCATGTGTGTGTATGTGTGTGTGCATGTGGGGGGCACACATGTGTCTCCCGGGGGGAGCTCCTCACTGGGAGCCCGAAGGATGGCAACTCCCCCCCTGCTCCACACCTGTCCCCGGGAATTGCCAGCTGGTTTATTATCATACAGTTGTTTCTAGACACTGATTCCATTCTGTTTGATTTCGGGGTGGACCTGGTAGCACTCCTGTGCTTATTCACCATAGGATTCCCCATACGCGAAGTCACTGGCATTTGGCTGAATTTCACAACAGGCAGGCACACACTTTAGGGTGGGAAGCTAAGATGAAACAAGGATTCAGGTGACATCCTGGGACAGGTGAGGGCCATCACCCATATCCTTCTCCCTGTGCCTGCCGCCCAGGCAGCCCAGAGATGCCAGTCTCCGGAGCAGGCTTAACTGACAGGAAAGTGTGGGTTGGACCTTCTGGGAGCTATAAATAGAAGTACCTGCTTTCGAAGGCACAAGGTGCTCTCACCCTTAGCGCCTGGGTGAGGAAGAGGGCAGGGGGAGAAAAGGAGATGACACTCCAGAAATCTGAGGTGTGCTGGGCTGAGCTTGAGGCAGGCATGAGCTCTATGCGGTAATGAGCACACGCCCCAGGACAGAGTCCAACCACATTCACCTTCTTGTCCCAGAGACAGTCACTTCCCCTTCCTCTCACTCCCCACCCTGTTCCCCGGAGCTCCCGTGAGCCAGGCCAAAGTCAAGGCCAGAGTCAGCTCGTCCTATAGCTAAAGCACAGTTGAGAGTAATGGTGGTGTGGTCCTTTCCCACCTGGAACAGCAGCCAGGGGTAGAAGCAAAGGAGTGAGAGAGGGAGGTGAGAGAAAAAGCAATTCCTTGAAAGGGAAGGATGGAAGGAGGAAAAATAAATAGCGGTAAAACCACGTGCACCTGTGCACACACACACCACATGTGTCACACACACACACACACACACACAAGGGGACACAACCTTAGCTTCGTGATAAAGAGCTTGGGCCCTGGAATCAGACATACCTGAGTTCAAATCATTTTGCAGCTGTGTGACCTTCGACATCTTAGTACCACCCCCCACCCCACCAACCTCAGCTACTTCATCTGTAAAATGGGGATAATCATAGTACCTACTTATTGTGAGGCTTGCATGAGATGACGTTTGTGAAATTATTAGCACGTAGCTGGCCTGCAAGAGATGTAAAGGTAAAAACTAGTAATTTAAGAGTCAAGCGACAGAGGATCTGCTGAAAGAAAAAGAACGAGAGTTGAAATGTTACAGGTGGAAGAGAACCGTGGCCCCACTGTCCCCTCCCACCACCAGTGGATTCACGCCATCTCGGTGGCACTCGTACTCCCAGCCCCGAGTTGTGGTGGCCCTTGCTGAGTCACCCCCAGGGAGGAGGGGCCTGAACCCAAGAGCCCTGGCATCCTGGGCCTCTTGGCTGCCAGAGCCCCCTGCCTGCCTCACCCTCACACCCTGCTCCCGGTGGGGGCTTCCTGCCACTCCTCCACCGCTTGGCACTGCTCTCTCCACCCCACCCCTTTCTCTTTTCACGCCTGCTGGCTGAGGGCCCCCCTCCTTGGCTCCATCTGCTGCAAATCTGTCCTGACCCACGTTTGAAGCATTCCCACTGCCTCCGCCACCTGTCAGGTGCCATCTGCTCTGCAGACACCTCCCAGGAGAGCCAAGAGCCCCTGAGGGGGCCACCCCAGCCCACCTTCGGCCCCACCCCTCCAGTCCTCCTCGTGCTATCTTCCCATCAGATCTGATGAGGCAGGTGCAATCGATGGCTCCTCAAGGTTCCACCTTGCAAGTGATGTTGGGAGCAAGACGTTCTAGAAGATTCCGTGGCAGGGAGGGAGGTGCTGAGTCTTCCTCTCTCCTCAGTCCACACAGAAGCCAAACCAGTGGGGAGCATGGAGCTGCTGTCCACGCCCCACAGCATTGAGGTCAGCAACATCACCTGTGACTCCTTTCGCATCTCCTGGACCATGGAGAACAGTGACCTGGAGAGGGTCACCCACTACTTCATTGACCTGAACAAGAAAGAGAATAAGAACTCCAACAAGTTCAAGCACCGGGTGAGTGCAGGGTGCCCAGAGCGCCTCCTCCGAGCCCCTGCTCTTGAAGGGGGCAGGATAACAGAACGCCTAGAGGGGACAGTTGGGAGTCAGAGAGGCCCGACTCCAGTCCAGCTCTTACTGTGTAATCTTGGGAAAGTTGTTTAACCTCTCTCCTCCACTGGTAAAAAGGGAATAATAATAATGCCAGCTTGGGAGAGGCTTCATTGAGGTAATTGTCTGCGTGGTATTTGGCTTCGGCCCAGCACACGGCAAACACCATCATCGGCATCACGACTGGACCTTCACATGGGATGGGAAAACCCAGGGTGCGGCCACAGACGCCACACCTGGGGATGGCGTCTCAGGGGTCCGACAAAGCCCCCGACTGAGAAAGCAGCCTTATTGTTGACCGGGTGGGCAACGTGGGCCACGAACAGGGTTGTGCCCGTTTGCTTGGTCCTCAGGCCCCTGTGATCCTCTGTGTCCCCGACCCTCTGGCCTATTCTTTGCTGGGTTTAGAAGAGGGATGGCGAGTCCTGCACTGGCTGGGATGTCCTTCCCCTGGGTTAGAGCCAGTGTGGGGGCGGGTGGGAGGAAGGCTCCCATCTTCTCAAGCTGGCAGAGAGGCAGGGGGGAAGAGTGAGGTGGGAAGAGCTGGTTCCCACGACGACCGCATCGTGTGGGTTACTCGCCTTCTCTCTCTTTGGAACTGGCTTTCCAATCTGGGTGTCTTTTGGCAGGCCAGTTGCCACGGTGACGTGACTGTTCAACACCACCCCCTTAACCCTCCCCCCCAAAGAAGAAGGCATATTTTCCCTTCCTCCCTGGCTTCTCAGCATTTGCCGTTGCCGTGGAGACAGCACTGCAGTGTGCAGAGCTCTCGAAGTCTCCCTCGGAAAAGAAGGTCTCGCCGCCCTCAACTTTGCAGGCCTCCACCCCAGTGGTCTTTCTCCTCAGTTCCCAAGAGAACGGGCATCGGGGGTTAAGGGGGTGGAGGCCAGGGAGTGTCTGTATGGCCTTCCCAATGGCCACTGCTTGCTTCTGCGGGAAAATGGTGGCCAGGGCACCGAGCCATTGAATCCCCGAGGCTCTGGCTCTCCTCAGCAGGAAGGCGGCCATCTGGGGGAGTGGGAGGTCTGGGGGAATGCCAAGAGTGGACGTGACCCCCAATCTGACTCTAGGCTCTCTGTCCGCGCCCCATTTCTCAGGATGTCCCCACCAAGCTCGTGGCCAAGGCTGTGCCGCTGCCCATGACGGTGAGAGGCCACTGGTTCCTGAGCCCCCGCACGGAGTACAGTGTGGCAGTGCAGACCGCCGTGAAGCAGAGCGACGGGGAGTACCTCGTGTCTGGCTGGAGTGAGACGGTCGAGTTCTGCACTGGGGGTGAGGCCCTGCTGTCCGGCTGCTTTGGCACATCTGGTTTAGTAATGGTCAGGAGGGGACTTCCTCTTAACCCGGCATGCACTTAGGAACACCTGCTGTACGCAGGCACCATGCTTCGGTCAACGGGGAGACACCCATGGATGAGACCCACCCGTGCCCCCGCAAAGCCTGCAGTCTGATGCAGGAGGCAGATGCGAGCACTGCTAATTACATTGACAATACCTCTTCCAGAAAGGGATGGAGTTACTTTTCTGGCTTGGGGCAAGCATAAGTGGGGGAAAATACACATAACGTAAATTTACCACCTTAACCATTTTTCAGTCCAGTAGCGTTAAGTACATTCACATTGGTGTGCAATCCATCTCCAGAACTTTTTCATCTTCCCAAACTGCAACTCTATGCCCCTTAAACAACAACTTCCCGTTCCCCTCTCATTCCACGCCCTGGCAACCACCCTTCCACTTTCTGTCTCTGTAAATTTGACCACTCTCGGTACCGCGTGTGAGGAGAATCACACAGTATTCGCCCTTCTGTGATTGGCTTATTCATTTAGCATCATGTCCTCAAGGTTCATCCATGTTACAGCATGTGTCAGCATTTCTTTCCTTTTTAAGGCTGAATAACACCCCATTGTGTGGATGGACCATGTTTTGTTTATTGATCATTGGTCGCTGGACACTTTGTAGGACAATCACATTTTGTTTGTCTTGAGCCTCCACGTAGGCTGGGAAAACCATCCCACAAACTCACCTATTACCTTGCAAATTCCAACATGAACAAATACTGGGCTTCTGCGTACTTGCTCACTGATGACCCAGGATCGGCCCCATGATATTCCATTCTTTTGGTGCCCACGGTGAGAACTGCCCCAGATCTCCCTCTGTCACAAGGAAGGGGCATGGACATCCTTAGCCCCAGGCCTCAGAGGCTGCTGACTCCATCCTCTGCCAAAGTCTGTGCCCCAAGTCTCCTTGACCTGCCTTTCTCTTTTGACTGGTGTTTTTTTCTTAGCTCAGCTGCAAAACGCCACTCTCTGGAGGTGCTCCTACACCTTGCAGGGAAAGCCTCTTGGTTTACCCCAGAACTCTACATGTAGTGGGAGGTCATGCAAACTGGGGAGCTGGGGATGGCTGCAATTCAGTTCCTCCTCCTTTGGTCAAACCCAGCACCCTGGCCAGGGCTGCATCAGCAAGGAGGAAAGGGCACCTCTTCCTACTTTGTGCAAAGGCACTGTCTAGGCTAGCAGCAGCCCTGCCTGGGCTCCACGGCCCCAGCCTCTGGCCCTGGCCCAGGGAGTCCAATTTGACTATGCTGTTTCCAACCTTCCCCCTTTCTCATGGGATGCCCCAGACCCTGGTCTGCCTAAATATTCACCTTGGTTCTCTGCAGTTTCCTCCTGACTCTCCACCTGAAATTACAACTGGCTTCCATGCGGTGGTGTGGGCAGCCTCCTAGCTGGTGGATTTGAGGGGCTCTCCCCAAAGGACCTCAGATTGTCTCCTCTCAGTCTTTTGCCTCTTGGTCCTCTTTTCACACGAGGATGGTCTGGGATCATAGCCTCTGGGGCCCTCGCTGTACATGACTGTATAAACTGGGCAGCCCTCTGCCCTTTTCTGACGCAGAGCCCTGAGCCTCTGGCAACAGGGCCCAGAGGTGACAAGGAGAGACAGCATCCAGCTGCTCATGTTCCCAGCCAGGCCAAGTGGTCTGTTCCTAACTGGTCCAAGGTGCTGTGACTGTCTGGTCTCCCCTGCGCCCTGACGACAGAGGTGGGCCGGCGTTCACGGTATGCAGTGGGTGATCTGTGGGGCAGGCTGCGATCCCCCGCTTGGCCCTCGACTGACCCACCTGGACTCTTGCAGATTACGCCAAGGAGCACCTGGCCCAGTTGCAGGAGAAGGCCGAGCAGATCGCAGGCCGCATGCTCCGCTTCTCTGTCTTCTACCGCAACCATCACAAGGAGTACTTCCAGCACGCCAGGTACGCCTGGGTCTCTCCTTCCTGCCCTGGATCTGCCCGCCGCCCCAGCCGTCTGACGTCACCCCCACCCTGTTAGTTGCCAGATCCTCCTCTGGAGTCCTCACCACCCTCATAACCCAGGCTGGATCTGGGGGGGATGTTAGGCTCCAGGGAAGGAGAGGGCTCTCAGGATGGGGCTGCCTGGGGCACCACGCTAACAGTCATGAGTGGACGAGGCCCTGGCTTTGATCCTCCTTTTGGAGAGTTCCTTTCATTGGGTTCTAGGGCTGCAGGTCAGCTGTCCCTCCAATTCAGGCCCTGGGTCCCAAGGGAGGTGGTGAGGGGAATACAGAGTGAGAGGATTCTCAATACGAAGGGCTGTGGTCTTCCTACTGCGCACTGGGAAACCTGGAGGCTCCGGGGAAGGGTCTCAGGGCGCCCTTTAAGGTGGTGCCGAGGGACTGGAGAGGAAATCAGAGGATGAGGCTTGCTGAGCCCCGCACCTGTCACCCAACCAGACACGCTTCAATTTAATTGCCTCTGGCAAACCTCAGAGTCTATCAGGGGAAGTACAGACAGACGGAATATAATAAGTATGTGTGATTGCTGAGTAAAGTTCAGTGTCCTGCACATAGTAGGCAGTCAAAATTTTGTTGAATGTAAGCGCTTGCTGTTCCTGGAAGGTTTTGGAGAGGAGGGGACACCTGAGGGATGATCAGAAGTTTGCCAGGCCAGGTGGGAAAATGTGGGAGGGGCAGCCCAGGCAGAGGGGAGAGCACTGCAAAGGCACAGAGGCAGGAAAGACCTGGGGTGGGGTTCCCGCTGGAGGATGTTACCGGTTACCTGTGCGTTTGGGGGTGTTGGGAGGTGGGGCCCGAAAGAACAGATCTTTATGGCGTTGCTTTTTGTGCAAGTCCCATCAAAGGGTTGTAAGCTGGGGTGTGGCGCGTTCAGATCTCTCCTCCGAGAAGAGGTGGGCTGGATCAGCCCGTCTCTGGGGCCCTCCCTTCTCTTGCATTCTGGAATGTTCTATTTGTGACTGGTGGAGGCGGTAGCTGGTGGGAGAGCTGGGAGCTGGGCTGACACCCTTCAAGGTCGCATATAGCAGCCAAGCCTCAGTCCAGCTAACCAACGGCATTTTCTCTTCCCCTGGGCCTTTCCCCCCCGCCTGGGGTGGGCAGGACCCACTGCGGGAACATGCTGCAGCCCTACCTGAAGGATAACAGTGGCAGCCACGGCTCCCCGACCAGCGGCATGCTCCACGGGGTCTTCTTCAGTTGCAACACGGAGTTCAACACAGGCCAGCCCCCGCAGGACTCCCCCTACGGCCGCTGGCGCTTCCAGATCCCTGCCCAGCGCCTTTTCAATCCTAGCACCAACCTCTACTTTGCGGACTTCTACTGTATGTACACGGCCTACCACTATGCCATCCTGGTGCTGGCCCCCAAGGGTTCCCTGGGGGATCGCTTCTGCCGTGACCGCCTGCCCCTCCTGGACATTGCCTGCAACAAGTTCCTGACCTGCAGCGTGGAGGATGGGGAGCTGGTCTTCCGCCACGCCCAGGACCTCATCCTGGAGATCATCTACACCGAGCCTGTCGACCTGTCCCTGGGCACCCTGGGGGAGATCAGCGGGCACCAGCTCATGAGCCTGTCCACTGCTGACGCCAAGAAAGACCCCAGCTGCAAGACCTGCAACATCAGCGTGGGCCGCTAGGGACTTCTGGGGAGCTGGGGGGCTAGGGAGAGATGGCAGGCAGGGTGGTGATGGGTGGCATAGGTGCAGGGAGCTGGCTTTCTCTCCCCTGCCGCCCTGCTCCCTCCATGCCATCCATCTCCCTCTTCCCTTCCCTTCCCTTCCCCAGGGCATTGGAGGCAACGGAGGGTGGTCCCTTGGTAGGCATGGCCCACCCATGCCTGGTGGGGCTGGGAAGGCTTCTTAGCCTCAGCAGGTTGGTGGGGAGTGGGGGGGCGGGTGGATTTCTAGAGACTTCCCTTTTCCTCTGGTTTCCCTGCCCTGCTGTTTCTTGCCTCATCCCAGGCCTCCATCTCAGGAGACCTGCCTCCTAGGGCTCTCCCGGGGAAGCCTTCCCTTCCAAGGCCCACCTGTAGCTTGCCTGCCTCCGGAGGTGAGCCGAGAGCTGTGGGCGTGCTCTTCCTCAGCCCCACCCCCTCCCGCTCAGGGCCAATCACAGAATGCCCCTCCCCGTGAGTCTGGCCTGGGGGCTTCCCACCGCAGGCCCGACCCTCTCCCTCTATAAATAGTCTCCTGCACCGCTATGACCCCCCCCCCGCCCCCATCCCGCCCCCACCCCACCCCCCTGCTTCTTACCCCGAGGCACCCTCTTCCTGCACGGGGAGGGCTGTGCCTCCCCTTCTCCACCTGCCCTCTAGAAAAGGGCCCTCTTTTTCTCTTAGCTTCGGGGGCACCTGGCTGCTGGTGTTTCCCCTCTTCCGTCTGGAGATGGTGTAAATCCCGGCGTACTTTCTCCCTTGCTCAGAGTGCTGGGTCTGCAAGGGCAGCCGCTGGGGTCGAGGAGGGGGCAAGAGACCCCTGAGACCCGGAGGGACCCCTTCCTCAGCCGGGAGTGGGCGGCCTCACGCCGGGGGGACCCGGCGTGGAACTGGAAGTGAGGGCGTTCCCCCAGAGCCCTGGCACCCCGCCTGGCTGCGCGCTTGCTCGCTCGCTCTGCCGCGGCGCCGCCACTGCCCTGTGCCTGTGTGTCATCTGGACTGTGGCTACCCTGCCCCGCGCCCCCTCGCGCCCCCGCCCACTGGCCCTGTCGGGTACCCACCGAGAAGCTAGCCTATTGGCGGAGAGGCCCTTCCCTGGGGAGTTCTTGGTGAGGTCTTTCTTGGGCCACTCAACGTTTTCACCTCTTTCCTACTTTTGTACGGGTCATGGGAGTGGTGAGAGTGGACCCTGGGGACGAGCAGACTGCGTGGGGTGACGGGGAGAGGTGTCAATTAAGGCAGGCAGCTGTTTGGGGGATGCCAGAGGTGATGTCAGGTGGTGGGAAGCAGCCCCCAAGGTGACAGCCGGATTTCTGCGATGAAGGACAGAAGTGGGCAGCAGGCCAACAAGGCCATATCTCAGTGAGTGGGCAGATAGGACAGCTGGTTGCCTCTTCTGTAGCCGCAGGGAGTGGTGTGGTCAGCTGTCTCCGTGGCATGGATCAGGGCTGGGGGCCGTGGGAGATGCATGGAGGAGAGGACGTGGGCCCCAGGCCCTTTCCCCTCTGCTGAGGGCAGCGGAAAAGGCCCGCTGCCCTCCCCTGGCCTCGTGTTTGCCCTGGGCTGGGGGCACACCCGCCTGTGTGCTGTGCTTGCGACGTGCATCAATAAACCACCATGGCCTGAGAGCCCCGCCTCTCCTTGGGCTCTGGGAGGGGTGGGGTGGGCAAGCTGTATAGTCACAGAAGAGCTCCAATGAGGATGCCCCCCAGGACAGGCCACCTGGAACCATCAAGGTTGTTCCACATCTCACTGTGAGAGGCAGGGCTCCGAAAGCAGAGCCACATCTCCAGCTTGGAAAGGACTTTGGAGGTCAATTTGGCACTACCATGCACTCTGCAGATGGGGAAACTGAGGCCTCCTAGGGGACAACCTGTAGCAATCTGGAGGCCTAGCCGAGGTCCACAGGCCCCCTGTTTGGAGCCCTTCCCACTGCAGCAGCCTACCACTGCATCAGACTCAGATGTCACTGAATTTCCCTCCCCCAGAGCCCGAGTGTCCGCTCCCCAGCATGGCTCCTCGTTTGCAGATCTGAGTCACCTCTGCGTCTATTATTATGGACTTATTAAAATGATCCTCTGCTGGAGTGGAAAAGCTCCGGAAAAAACAGAGTCACCTCCCTGACACTGCCTGGCTCAGGGCCAAATGAACATGTGTCATCCAAAGCTTGGGGCACAGCCTCCTTGCACTAGGAAGGAAAGCTGAAGGTCAAATGCCACTTCCTGAGGGCCTACTACGTGCCAGGCATCCAGCCAGGTGCCTTCACGCACATCAGCTCCTTTAGTCTTCGCAATGTCCCTGCACCGTATGATTCCCATTTAACAGATGAAGAAACTGAGGCACAAAGAGGTTAAAAGGCTTGCCCGTGTCTTACAGCCAGTAGGCAACAATATCCAGGATTTGATTCAGAAGCTAGAATCCTTCCAGTTCACTGCTCTGTCTCCCCAGTGTATGCCAGGGACCACCTGGGACAGTAAGACAGGGGCGGGTCAGGTCTCAGACACAGTGGCCCACCCCAGGGTCTCCTCAGAGCTTCTGGGGGACCATGGCCAGGCCTAGTTCCCGAATAACACCAGGGGGGGCTGTGGAGCCAAAAATGCCAAGGAAGCTTATTTTGAAGGAGTAGTGGGGAATATTTGGAGTCCAGGACTCTAAGGATGGGGGGTGACCTCCAGGGTCCATCCTTCCGCCTCTGGGCAGGACCACCCCCCAGCACCAGCTGAGGGGTTTTCAGAGTCCCCCAGAGGCACAGGCTTCAATCTTCCTTTTGCAAAACCTTCTGGGTTTCTTAGGAGGAGAGATTGGCTCCCAGGGTCCTCTTAGTGGGGGACAAAGGAGCCAGTTGAGGTGGGGGGGCGCTGCATACAGGTTTCCTCCAGAGAGCCTGCCCCTCCTTCCTCTCTCCAGATGGCCGCTCTCCGGCACTCGGCCAGCCCTGGGCAGCTCCAGGCACCTGTCAGATAGAGCTGGGTCAGGGCATCTGCCAGAGTCTGCCCCAGGGTCCTTTCTGGCCTGTGTCCCTCTAATCTGACCTGGCGGAGGGAGAGAGGTCTATGTGTGCATAAACACACACACACACACACACACACACACACACACACACACACACACACACACACACACACACACCCGCCTCCCTGGGCTGGATATGGAAGACGGCTTTGGCGGCCACAGAGAGCTGCAAGGTAAGGGACAACCTTGGGCTGCAGCTGCCAGTCCAGCAGAGGGGCCCCGAGTTAGCTAGTGCAGACAGGGAGGGAAAATGAGGTGGTGGCCACCAAGGGGCACTTCCAGGTTACAGTGGGATATTTTGCTGTGCAGACACAAACACAGACACACCCAATATATAGGCACAGCCTCATACCTCACTCACACACACACACACACACATACACACACACACACACACCCATACCTCCCTATCCATTCCTTTCCTTCTGGGACAGCATCTTTCTTTTAATCCTGGCTGGATGACAGCCCCCCACCCCCCGCAAGGAAGTGGGAAGGAAGGTGCCAGTTCTGAGGACCCTCACAGTTTCATTTGGCTTCAATATGTGTCTCTTCTCCATGTTAGGAAAAGAGGTGGCCAAGGTCCCAAGGAAAGGGACGAGGAGGGACCATTCCCCGAAATGGAGGGAGGCCTTCAGGAAGCTGAGCTGAGGTGATTGGCCATAAAACAGCTTGGCCACAGCATCTGGAAGAGATTGGAACCAGATGTTCCTGGGATGGGGGAGGGGAGGGCTGGGAGGCTGGGAGGGGGCTGCAGCAGGAGAAGCAGGCTGGTCAGTGAGGGGGTGGGCCTTCTGACTCTCGGGGGAAAACATCTGGCCTCCTTCTCCCCTCCTTACTCCTCTCCCCAAGTCAGGCACTACTATTTTTGCAAACTGGGGCAGCAAATCTTTTCACATATTCTAGAATCAGCTTTGTGTGTAGGGACAGTCAAGCACAGGGTGTGACTTGGGAGGTGCCCAGAAAGGCTACCAGCTAGCCAGAAATATGTCCCCCGCTGCCCCGCAAGCCCCGCCTTGCTGTGGGTTAAGCATTGCCCTCTCTGGCACATGTAGTTCTGCGCTAAACTCCTAACGCACGACTGGAAACTGGTGAACCCAGAAGTTTCCTTTTAGCATAGGAAGAGCTTCATCCAGGAACTGGAGAATTGTTTGGCAGATGACAGGAAAAGAAGGCCCATTTACAGAGAGCTTATTATCCAGGCGCTGTGACAGGCTCCCTCCAAAGTCTATCTCTTCCTTTCTTGAAACACTGTGCTATCATCCTCTGTATCTAGATGAAGAAACCAAGGTTCAGAGCAGTTAATTGACTCACCAAGGGGCATGGAGCCACCAAATGGGAAAGCTTGTATTCAAAACCGGCTATGTTTTTATTTATTTAAAACTTTTTTGGCTGTGCCGCACAGCATGTGGGATCTTAGTTCCCCCACCAGGGATTGAACCCGTGCCCCCTGCAGTGGAAGCCTGGAGTCTTAACCACCGGACCGCCAGGGAAGCCCCAAACTGGCTGTGTTGCATTCAAGCTTATAACCTTCTCACGACCTACTGAGAAGAATGTGGGGTAAGGGAGAGGGGGAGGGATAAAAAGGAGTGAGGGGGCAGTGCAGGGCATCCAACCTTCTTTCTTTTACAGTTGAGCCAACAGTTGGCCCTGGAAGCCCCCAGCTGCCTCAGAAGCGTGGCCCTGCCCTCTGGCTCTTGGAGACTAGACCCCGACAGGAAGGGTTGCTGGGGAAAGGTGATAGGCTGGGGAGCAGAGGCCCAGGGAGGGGACAGTTGGTCAATGTCATAGGGCGAAGCAAGGCAGAGCCAGATCTCCTGACCGCCAGGCCAGGGCTGGTGTCCTGTCCTCCGAGGGCTAGAGAGGTGCGCCCGGAGGGAGGAGGCCGGAGCTCCAGGATACGTGGTTATCTTAACCTGGTTACCAGGTTGGGAGCGCAGTCTGGGGCAGGTCCATCCTAGCTTTTCTGCTGCTGGCCACACACTCAGGACCCAGGAAACCTCAGGGACTTGGAGACAGTTGGACGAGGAAGGGTTCCGTCCTCTGACGTGGAATCACCTGAGCGGCTGGGCAGCTGCACTGGAGGTCATCTAGTCTAGAAGCCTGAAGTAGGCAGAAGGTGAGGGTAGGCTGGGTCTGGAGAACACATTCATTAACTTCTGGGATGTGTATCAATGGCCTGCAGCCAGCTCCTGATCAGCCTGCAGCGCCCAGAGGCAGCCTCTGGGACGATGGGCCCAGGGAAGACTGGCAGGGCCCACCAGCACGGGCCCCTGAGTCGTTAGAGGGGCCCGAGTCTACGGTGGTGATGGAGTCTTGGGACGGGTGCCCAGGGTGGCTGCATGGGTCAGTCCTGAGCTGCCTCCGGCTGTGCTGTTGCTGTTCACAGGGGCCCTGACCTGGGTCGGGGAGGACTGGGTACTCTCTTGGGCCGCAGTCCCGCAGTCTGGACGGGGCTGTGATCCTGACTCTCTTGGCACACGTGGCTTGTAAACTGGCTCTGAGCTTCGGAGGAACCTGCAGGGCTGGTGAGGAGAGCTGTGACCACTGACTACGAACTCTGCCATGGAGCCGAGGCCAAGTGTGTTGGCAAAGTGTCCAGATGAGATGCCTGGGCCGCTCCAACGGTTTGGGGGTTTTTCTATTCTGTTCACGGCCCTCTGAGCTGTCCTGAGCAGTTTGGTCAGAGGAGGTGGAGGGGTGGCCGTGCATCACAGCCTGTGACCTCGCTGGCCCTCCGGCCAGCACCCACTCCCTCACCTGCGCTCAGGACTAGAAGAGAAGGCTGCAGCCTGACCATGGGAGCTGGTCCTCCGTGCACATCAGATACTAGCCGTGTGTCTGGTTTCCACTGCTGCCTTCTGCCTAAAGGACCAATATGAGATGCACCGTGCCGCACTGCTCCCTGGGGGTCGGTCCCCCCACATAGTCCAGACAGCAGCTGGCACAACATCTGCCTCTGCAACGGGAAGGAGTTTGGGGCCAGTAAAAGACGTACGGTCCCCCGAAGGCTCTCGGGGAGCCCCAGGGCTTGAAACAGGCTGCCTGCTCGCACTGGAACCTGGGAGTGGCCAGTCCAGGCAGAGAACCTGGGTCCTCTCTGGGCTTTCTTTCCCTGTGAGATCCACGGAGAGAAAGGGTAGAGAGAGGCTCCTTTGAAGGGAAGGAGTGGGGATGTAGTTTCTCTCCACCTGGCCTGGGGGAGACAGGTCTGTGCCTCACTATTGCCTGGACAGGGAGAAGGCAATGGCAGGAAGGACGAAGCCGGACAAGACACAGCCATGGGTCCCCTTGGGAGAGGAGGCCAGAGCTGCAGCGTTTGCTCAGGGGCTGCCGAGCATCTGGCTCTTGTCTCACTGAGGAGAGAAGGATCCGAGGGGCCAGCACGTGGGGTCCGACCTTCAGGAGGGCAGGCGCTGGGGGCCAGCTGGTGGATCTGTTCTGGCTGGTGCTGGTGTTCTGGGTCCTGGTGGGCTCCCCTAGCCCGACACCCAGACCCAGAGACAGAAGACCCGGCTGGACACTGGATGGACAGACATACGCCATCCCCTTTTACGTATCTCCTCCCTCCTCACCGAACAGCCTGTTTGCAGAATGTCCCTCCCCTTCAGCTGTGTGAGAGAGCTTCGAGCAGTGTGTGTACATGGGGCGCCTGCAGGCTGACGTGTGCGAGGCGTATCTGTGTGTGCCTGACCGTGAAATCCCACCCTCTGGGGCCCTGGAATTGACGGAAGGAAGGGCAGCCAGTGAGGCCAGGTGTCCTGGCTGGGGGCCGGCCCCAGACACAGCCAGCCTGCACATCTGGAGCGAGACGAGCCACCCCACGCCCGCCGGCCCCATACCCCAGACAGCACCTGGCACAGGATACTGGCTGTAACACTTTCGGTTTATTGGCTGGGGTGCCCTGGTGTGGCCGACTAGCCACTGGGCCTGAGAGAAGCCCTGTCTTGCTGCCCCACTCCCTCCCCTTCATCCTCCCACCCTGGCTCCTGTGGGACATGTACGGAAACTCACGCCCCAGGAAACAGGGGGAAGTGGAGGCTTAAAATAAAACCAAATCGGGGTTGGAGAAGGGGTGGGAAATGTACATTACAATGAAGATATGCCACCGGCCATACACAATACAGCGTGTAGAGACGGGCAGGGAAGGTGGGCGGGTCCCGGTGACAGACCCTCTCCCACCGGGCTGGGCCCCCAGAGAGGAATGGCCACTTCAAGTGTCTCAGGGAAAGCTCTGGCTCCCTGGCCCTGGCCCTTCACTCCTGGCGGGGGCAAGGGAGGAAGGGATCGTGGGGCAGTGGCTCATGTAGGAGTCCAGCGCCCTGCCTCACCTGGACCGTTGGCCCGCAGGTCCTGGCACCTGGGGGACGGGGACGGGGTCCCGCCTTCTGCCCAGCCCCCGCTGTCCGGCTCAGTTGACTGAGGGCAGCGGGCCTCCCGTCCCCGCCGTGTGAGGGCAGTGGTCACTTCCTGCTGTGCAGCGTGTCCTGGAACTTCGTGCTGGTGTATCGCAGGTGGAAGCCTTTTTTGGTAATGGTGTCATCCGAGTGGAATTTCACCAGGACAGAATCTCCCGCCGAGTACACCTCCTCGGGAGGCTGACAGAGGAAAGGGGTGGGCATGAGACTGAGGACCAGGGGCAGGGCTGCTGTTTCCCTCCCCGAGTTCCCCAGCTATGAGGAAGGCGGGCAGCTCCCGACTTCCGCCAGATTCCCCCAGCGCCTGGAAGCAGGAGGAGGGTTCTTGGGAGCAGGGGTTTAATGGGGTGCCTGGAGGAGGGGAGGTAGCAGGGGGTAGAGGAGCTTGTCTTAAGTGCAGAGTTACACTTTCATTCCACACCCAGCGCTGCTACTAACTAGTTAGCTGTGAAGTCTTAGGCAAGGCACTGCCCCCCGCTGGGCCTGGCTTCCCTCAGAAGCTGTCTGCTCTCCAAGCCTAGAAGGGCTGGTGGCAGGAACAGAAAGAGGATAGCTGGGAAAGGGAGACGCTTGTCTGAGTGGCCGCCTTGTTGCTGTCCCGGCTGTCTCTTGGAGAAGACAGGACAGCTGGGTCCCCCAGACCCGGACTCGGCCACCACGCTCCTGCCCTCCCCCGATGCTGGCCATGGTCAGCTCCGGGTGATGCCCCTTCCTAGGCGCCTGCAAGCCCCTCCTCACCTCTGTGTGCAGGCCCTCAGCATGACAGCCGCCTACAGAGCATAAGCACGAAGAGGCCCTGGCCCTCAAAGCCCTCCAAAAACCTTGGGGACATTTCCAGCAACCATGCCAGGAAGCCCTGACGGAACTGGGTTCCTTCCCCAGGTCCCCTCCCGTTTGCTCCAGCCTGATGGAAGTCTTTGCAAGACGCCACCCGGGGACACCCAATTTGGTGTGTGACTCACCCAAAGATGTCAGATTAAGGGAGTCACAAAGAGTCAAGTGGGGAGGGGGCACTAGCTTGGTTGCCTGGGGATCCTGGAGCGGCTGAGCCAGGCAGGCAGGGGGGCTGTGTGCTCCGCTTCCCCAGCTCTCCACCCTGTCCCAGCCCTGCCCGGCCCTTGCCAGTTGACAAAGGCTGAAGCTCTGCTCCTAAGGGGATATTCCACCAGCCAATGCTGGGTTCAGCAGCTACTGCTGCTCCTGGGAAGTTTAACCCTTCCTGGGGCACCCAGGCAGCCCTGGAGCACGGCCGTGAGAGGCAGGGGACTAGGGAAGTGATGGGAAGGAGGGCGTGTCTGAGTGTGCATATGAGTGTGAGTACATGTGCAAAAGTGTGTGTGTGTGTGTATGTGTGTGGAATGGTGAGGGGAAGATGACATTCACTGAAGGAGGAGAGGATTAAAAAGAAAAGAAAAAGAAAAAAACAGAAGAACTCACAAGCTCTGCCTGGAGGAAAATAAACCCACCTCTGTGGTTTTCCTGTGGCCTTAGTTAAAACCGCATCGAGCAAACTTTTGCCCACTGCCTCTGAAAGTGCCATTTTATGGACCAAGAGGTAATATTCAGTATCTGCTTGGACAGCGGCATCAGTATCTGCTTTGGGGCCAGCTGGCCTTTCACCAAGAAGAGAAACAGGCAGTGGAAGAGATGAGGGTATTGTCATGGCTCCGCCAGAACGACTGCCTAGCACGACTCAGCTCAGTCCTGGTCTCTGGCTCCTGCCCCAACCTCTGCCCTCATTCCGGGCCCTGGTCAGCTGCCTTTGGACTGGGACGAGGGAATCAGAGGGCAGAGGGAACTCCATCCTCCTCTCCAGATGCAAACTACCTTGGAGACCCAACCAAACGTGCTGAGCAGGCTTGGGTCAGGGCAGGGCCTATCCCAGAGGCTGCAGGAACCTCTGTGTTGACCAGAAAGGACCTGGTTTCCTGGGTGGGGATGGCCCAGGGCGGGGCGGGCCTCTGTGAGCGACCACCCACTTTGTAGGTCTCTGGCTCCTACAACGTGCCAGGCAGGGGCTGTCCCCTGCGCCGGGACCCCAGGCCTGCAGAGGTGCTGGGTCCCTGCGCTGGGGTGAGGGGTGGCGGGTCTCACCCCGGAGCCACAGTAGCGCCCCAGTCTGGGGGCCGTGCTGTCGTAGCCGTCGAAGAGCTCCATGTAATCGTAGCCGCAGTCGGCCTCCTCCTCCACCTCAAAGGTCTGGAACACCAGCTCCACGCCATAGCCTTCCTCGGCCACGATGACCCACTCGCAGTCCACGCCCCCGGGGTAGTTGTTATCGCCAAACTGGGCGTGGGAGTAAAGGTCCTTGGTCTTCACCTCTGCCTGCACCTGGCCTCCACACTCTGAGGGGGGGAGGGGGACACAAGATCAGCCACACCCCCCCCACCCCGAGCACGGCTGTGGCCCAGGCACTGTCCCTCCCCATATTCAGGCCTCCTGGCCGGATGGAGGCCCTGGGACGAGGCCACATGGCTAGTGATAGGTGGGTTTGGACCCGGCCCAGGCCTTGGCCTGGAACAAGTGCTCTGCGGCTTTCCCTCTGGAGAGATGCCCGCGGAGGCCCGGGGACGTGGTGGGTGGAAGGCCGCTCTGAGCAGAGGCCCCAGGGAGAGCACGCTTGTTGAAAGAGGTTGCTGCTAATTTGCTCCAGCTGATGGCTATCACGGAAGAATGTGGGCCCTGTGTCGCCTGAGCTCCCTTTCTTAAGCGAGAAGACGTACTCGTGGATTTTATGCGAAAACTCCTAATTTTTAAACGTTGGCTTATGTTTTTAAAAAACACAGTGTGGGCCAAACAGAGCAGGTCTGAGGGCCAGATGGAGTTCCGGGCCTCCAGTGTGTGACCCTGTGCTGGGAAGGGCAAACGAGAGCAGGCAGGGCAGGGTCATCCCGTCCACCCCTTCCTACGCCCTCTGGCCTTCAGGACACCTGGGCTCACGGGTGGGGCGTGGATGGGCGAGGCCTGGGTCAGGGGCTGAGTTAAAAGGGAGGAGCGGGACTGTGGACCCATCAGCTCTGGGGCCTCCCCAACAGGTAGCTTAAGACCCACAAGAAGCCTGCCAAGCCCCCAGCGGTCACCGTTGGCCTGATGTCCCAGGCCTCACAGGACTGGGCTCCAGCCTTTCTTTGTAGCCACACCATTCCCAGTTCACTGCTGTCCTCACACGCCCATTGCTCCAGCCAAACTAAATGACCTGCAGTCACCTGTGTACACCCAGAGCTGTCTGGGGTTGTGGCTGTGCTTGGGCTCCTCCCCTGCCTGCAACGACCCATCACCTCACACCCAGAGCGAGGCCCTTAGCGTGTTTTGTCTCCTGCTGTAATTATCTGTCCGTGTCCTGTCTCTCCCCTAGGCTGTGGGTTCCCGTGTGGGCAGGGTGAAGGGCTTATGCCTGATTCACCTCTCCGTGCCCCTCTGAGTCTCCTGCAGGGTCCAGGGCTCAGTAGAAGGTTGTTGAATAAACGAACAAGTAAATGCAGAGTAAACCCCTCAAGGACTGAGAGGTTTGTCTGCTTCGTTCATTTTTTTTTTTTTTTTGCGGTACGCGGGCCTCTCACTGTTGTGGCCTCTCCCGTTGCGCAGCACAGGCTCCGGACGCGCAGGCTCGGCGGCCATGGCTCACGGGCCCAGCCGCTCCGCGGCACGTGGGACCTTCCCGGACCTGGGCACGAACCCGCGTCCCCTGCCTCGGCAGGCGGACTCCCAACCACTGCGCCACCAGGGAAGCCCTGCTTCATTCATTTTGTGACCCGCACTTAGGTTGCTGCCGCGTACCTGCCACGTGTTAACAAATGTCTGCGGAATGAATGAACGCGTGAATCTGGGGGGTGGAATGTGGGTGGCCTACCACACAGACAAGTGTCCTACCTCTGGGGACCCCAGGGGTTTCCCTCCCCACCTCTGGTTCTCTACCCACTGTTGTCACTGCCCTGTTTTCTTTCTGACCTTCGCACCCCTAATCAGGACCTCCTCTCCCTGGCCCAGGAGGCTGACTCTCTGCCCCTCTGGTCTGGCCTTCAGGACATGCTGTCTGTCCACCCGGCCAGGGGCTGGGCCTGTCTGTGTCTTCAGGAGCTCTTTGTAAACCTCCGACTGGAGCCCAGGGCCTGCCTTTGAGACCAGGATCAGCAGATGCCTCCAGGACAAATGACCACACAGAGCACCGGCTGCCCCCACCCTGGCCTGCGGTGGGCTCACCTGTGGAGTGGGACGCCTGGAAGCCCTTCCTCTGCACGGAGTTGTCAGAGTAGAAGCGCAGGAACATGCGGCTGCCCGTGGCCAGGACGGGCTCAGGCTTCTTGCTCCCGCAGAAGCGGCCCAGGACGGGGGCCTTGGCGTCACGCCCGTCGTACACCTCCAGGTGGTCGTAGGCACACTCAGGCTGGGACTCGATGTCCATCTCCATGAAGGTCTGGAGGGCATGAGGGAGGACAGCGAATTAGGAATTATGTGGCCGGGGCAGGAGGCGTGGGCAACAGGTGGCACCAAACCAAGGCCCCCGGACCCCAGTTCATGGACACCGGGGCAGTGGCCACTGTTGGTGGATGGGAGACGGGGAGGACCTAGGAATGAGGCGATGGCAGGTACAAACCCACTGTATGCTGGGAAAGGGCCTCTGTCCACGCCAGACTTGGGCTTCTCACAGGGATGGCAGCCCTGTGGGCTCAGCCAGGCCACCAGCCTGCAGCCTGCATGGCCCTGAGCAGTGCTCTGAGTGACATGGGGCTTTGGAGCTGACAGGAAATAGGTGATGCGCAGATGGCACGGAGGAGCGGGGTGGGGAGCGGGCACCTTACCAGCTTGACCCGGTGCCCAGGGGTGCTAGAGATGGCCCAGGTACACTCCTTCTTGCTGGGGTATTTGTCAGGCCAGTTGGGGCTGGTGATGGTGCCGCTGGTGGATGTCACCTTGTGGTCACAGCCGGCTGTGGAGAGGTGAGTGAGGGGAAGGGGATCAGCAGGGACCCCAGTGCTCCAATGGCCCCTATGAAGAAAGGAAGGAAGAAGCCCCTCCCTCCCCTCCTCCCCCTTTCTTGCTTCTCTTGTCCCCCACTTAGAAATGGAATGAAAGCTCACGTCACTTCTTTTCCATTCAGTCACCCAGCCCGGGGAAATCTAGCTGCTCGGTTCCAAGCTGGACCTCACCTGGCACCAGCCATGGAAGCAGCCCTCCCAGGCACCCTGTGTACACTCCTGGACCTTTGAGGCCATTTGGCCATACCACCTCTGCTCTCCACGAAGCCGGCATCCTCTGACCTCCTGCCACACTTCCATATCCACAGAAGACTTTGGCATCTGACTCAGTTCTCTCCACCCCACTCCTGCCACCATCCTAGGTGATGTCAACACACACGTGGATGGTCCACCCACATGCCTCGCGCCCCTGACCTTCTCAGCTCTATGGGTTCTCACCTCTCACCACCAAGGCTTCGCCATCACCCTCCAATTCTCGATGCTACAAACACATCACCCTCGCAGTGGCCACCTCCTGTTCTTCCAGGGCGCTCAGGCCCTCCCTTTCCCTAACAGCTCTCCAGCTTTAGAGAGGCCTCCATGGCCTTGACCCTTCCACTTCCTCCCAACACTTCCTCCTGGGTTGACTTGCTTCTCTATCAGCTGCACCATGTGGGCCATCACCCCAACTGCTCATCAAGGGCTGTGCTTGAGCGGCACCATCCTGGAAAACCCCATTCGTGGTCTCCAAGAGTGGCTGGGCCCCCACCCCTTGATATTCTTTGGATTCGTCCTTCACCAGCTCCATCTCTCACCTCCTCAGCTACGGCTCCGAACCTTCGGCCCTCTCCTCAACTCCAAGCCCCGCTCCCAGCAGACCACCTCACCTCCTGCCTCCTGGAGAAAAGCAGGGCCCTCAGATATGAACAACTTCAATTTCCCAACCCCTACCGGCAAACTCACCTTTCCCGCTCACCTTCCCTCCTGCCTTGTCTTAGAGAAGGTGCCACTCCTCCCGGGCAGGAATGGATTTTCCTTCCTTGAGCTGGAGCTCATTGCTGCCCACCATCTGGGGACCCTCATGTCACACATTACCCGCGCTCACTCCCTCTGCCAGCTCGGCCAGGCCACGAACCCTTCCTACGCTTTGCCCATCCTGAAACAACGCTCTCCTCCTGCTACCACCCATCCTGTCTCCTTGTCTTCAAGAAAACTTGCTACACCATGTTCTCACTACTCATGGCTCCTTGATCCACTGCAATCTGCCTTCTGCCTCGGAACAGCATGGCCTCACAAACTCCAAGGCTGATGCTCCTTAAGCGTTATCATCCAATCTGACAGGTCCCTCTGAGGAAAAGCCAGTGCACCGCTGGACTGGGGAGGAGAGAGGGGTGGGTGGGGTGCAGGCTGAACAGCTGTGCCTATAGTCAGAGGCTCACAGGATGAATGCACAGCCGCCAGGGTCCAGAGGGGCAGTGCCCTTGCAGGCCACCAGCGGTCCGGGTGGAGGCAGGTGGAGCTCCTGGCCTCCACATTTGAGCTATGAGCTGCTTCCATTACCCATCTTCAGCTTCCCATGTCCACACTCACTGCCCCCCACCCCATTTTTACACCAGTTGTCCCCACCCCCTGATTTCTCCTTCCATGCCCACTTCTCTCCCCAGCTACACTGCAGTCTCCTCGGGAGCAGAGGGATCCCCTCTTGAACCCCCTACAGAACTTTGCACAGAGCTACACCCCCCACAGAGGGTCAGGAAATACTGATTTGTTACTAGCCTAGCACTTGAGTAAGAAACGATGAGTTCTTCTAAAGTGAATCGGAGCTACACACAGATCATCTTCCCAGCAGGTTTACACCTGCTCCTGCTATCTTGTTGATGTCAATGCTGAGGGTTCTTTAGCAAAACCCTGTTTTTCATAGAGAGTACAGAGATGGCATACAGTTTAGACAACATCAGAAGGTGGTCTCCCCTAGTTAAAAGATATGGGGGCTCCGTGAGTCAGGTACTCTATATTTGGAGAGCCTGAAGCGATGGGGATGGAAGCCCTGGGACGTCCGTTGGGTGCTTCACCTCTGTTTATCCTAGTCGGCAGTTTATTTGCTGGTACTTTGGTTGTCCACCTAGTAATGGTGAGAAGAGGCATTTGCCGGGCACTGTGCTAAGTGCTCAAAGCAAGGGCTCTAAAGCGTAGGACCATCTCATGGGTGAGGCAATTGAAGCTCAGAGGGCCGAAATGACTCACCCAACGGCACACAGACTCTCAGTGTCAGAGGCGAGTCTACATTGTGCTGCTGGGATAGTACATCCCCAGCAGGCACGGGCCACAGTGGAATCAGCAACTGGGAGCAGGCCAGGGTTGTATTGCATCCAGAGAGGTATCACGTGATTTGGGCAATGACCTGAGAGCTGTTTCCAAGGATCTGCAGGGCTTCAATGTCAGGGAGGCAGCAGCCCTGTTCTGGGTGTCCCCAGGGGTCAGAGATGTGACCGATAACAGTGACATACGTGACTGCTTGCTATGAGGCAGGCGCTGCTCGGAGCACATCACAGCGCCCCGCCCCTAGGAGGAGGGTGCTGGTACCATCCAGGAGTCACTCGTGAGCAAACCCGGGTGCGGAGAAAGGAAGTCAGCTGCCCAAGGGCACGTGGCTGGCTAAGTGGTAGGGCTGGGAGCCTGGCACCAGAGTCTGTGCTCTTCACCACTGTCCCAGCTTGCGTCCCTGACAGCGGGAGGTCGGACAAAGAGAAAGACTTGGACATGGATTTTAAGGAGCACTAATTACCAGAACAGCCTAACAATGGGGCCTGGGGGCAGCCCCTCCTCTCCAGAAGTGTGTGTGGCTTGGATATTGCTGGGGGGGGGGGGCGCGGGAGGGACGGGGAGGGTCCGTGCACTAGGCGGGAGGCAAAACGAGGTGACCTCAGAGGTCACTCAGCTTCTTGAGTCCAAAGAGAGGCCGGAGGAGATGGCAGCGCTGAGCCCTTCAGGCCCAGCCGTGGGCAGGGGAAGGTGCCCGGGGGCTCTGGCAGCGCTTACCTTCCTTGCAGTCGTGCTTGTTGTCGTGGAGGACAAAGCCGCTGCGACACTGACACTCGTAGCTGCCGAAGGTGTTGACGCAGTCTTGCTGGCAGCCGCCGTTATCCTTGGAGCACTCGTCCTTGTCTGCAGGGGGAACAAGCAAGGGCAGACCGGTCTGTGCAGGGATGAGGGCTGCATCACCCCAGGGGAAGTGGGAGGACCGGCTGGGCGTCCACCTCACCCTCCCCCCGCCCCCCCACAGGCAGGGTGGGGAGCGGAGGTCAAGGCGATGGTGGGGGTCCAGGGCACTGCATCAAGCGGAGGTGGCTGAGGGGGGCCCAGCTGTGCGGAGAGAAAGGAGAAGTGGACGGAGGGAGGCTGGGGTCTGGAGCTGACCAGCATGGGAACCCTCTACCATTACCTGCTTACTGGACAGACGGACAAGTGGAAAAATAGACACACGGACAAGCAGACTGCAAGAGAAAGGAGCAGGACGCAGGGGTCCCTCTTTTACTTCACAACAGGAAATGTCACAGACACCATCAAAATGGGAGGGGCGGGAGGCAGGGAGAGTCCCCTGTCCACGTGAGCGGGGGCAGGGGCGAGGAGAGCACCAGTTCTGTCCGGCCGGAGGGAGCCGGGCCGGCATGGCAGAGCGGAGGTTGGGGTGGGCGGCAGCAGAGCCCCCAGCCCATTCCGTCCAAGGTGAGGTTCCTGAGTAACAAAGGGTCCGGGAGGCCAGGCGGGCCTCACTGGGGGGTCCGGTTTCTTTTCTGCACTCGGAATTTGAGCTGGTGGGGCCGTCCCCGGGGGGGCTGCAGAGCTGGCCTCTTTTCTGAAACGAGAGAGAGAAGGAGAAAAGGGACCAAGGGGTGCGGGTGGAGGGCGGGGGCCAGGGAGGGAGAGCAGTGAAAACCAGGCCCGGCTCCGAGGGGGGTCCACGGGCAGCACGGGGTTGGGGGGCAGCGGGACACACATGCAGGACGGCCATGTCCGGAGCAGCCAGGCCACGGAGGGGCAGCGGGTGGGAGGAGGCACAGCGACAGGGGACAGACGGGAGGAAGCCTGCGGCAGGGAGAAGGCCTTGGGGGTGGGAATGAGGCCCGCACGCTGGGGAAGGAGACGCAGAGTCTCTAGCAGAGGGGAGCAGTCCATGGGAAGGGGGCCTCATCCAGAGCTCGGCTCTCTCCTGGTGCTGCAACTACAGTGTGTTACAGACACAGACACACACTCACGCCAACACACCCACAGACATATTATCCCTCACCCTGTACCGTCGTCCCGACACGGCAGCACAGACACTGACCCACAGGTTGACACACACACACACACACACACACACACACACACGGACAGGATACACGTCAGCCCCTCACACACAGACACCACACTCACACACGTCAGCCATCGGCCACCTGCGTACACGTACCAGGGATAGACGCTGCTGGCTCACTCCCTGTGCGTGAGGAAGCATGCACAGGCACACACAAGCACAGGTACAAACAGAGACACACGTGGATGCAGAGACCACGGACTCATCAACAGGCCACTGCGGACTCAGGAGGGCTCACAGGCGCAGCTGCTCCCATTTGGGCGGATCTGCACATGCGCTCTCCCGTGAACACAGAAACTGACACACAGAGGGACACGTGGTCACAGGCACGGGTACATCACACACACATATTCTCCAGTCTCTCCATGGTCATTTTGGGTACTGTGTGCCTGGAACGGAGGCAGGCATTCAGGGAAGGGGAGTGGACACACAGAGTTCCAGAGATGAGCCCCGAGGTAGAAAGATGCCTGCTGACATTCACATGGCCAGGCGGAGTCTGTGACAACGGCGGCCCTGTTCCGGGTCTCCCTTGGGAGAGGGGCCCAAGGGCTGGAGCACTGGCTCCCAGATGGCCCTGCTTCTCCAATTCACTCTCACGTGAGCCAGACCCCGTGGGACCCAAACAACCCAAGGTCAAGAGGTGGAGTCCCCAAGTCCTTCCCCAGGTCTCCTCAGTTAGAGCATCGTGAGGGACCCTGACAGAGGGCCCTGTGGAAGCTGCCTTTGCACAAGCCCTGTGAGAATGTGGGGTGATGGGCACCCTACAACCCATCCTGGGGTTTCACCGAGTAACTCACTGATGACTATGCTGGGAGCTTCAGGAGTTCCAGCTCACGGAATGAGCAAAGATCGTCCTGAAATTGACCCCCATGCCTTCCTCGTATTTGCACCCCAAAAACCGAGTACAGTGCCTGGCATACTGTAGGGGTAAAAGGAGTACTTGCCCAATGAGCGAGTGAGTGGGTGAGTGAGTGCTGAGTGCGGTATTGAGCGCTGCGAGCCCTGAGAAAGGGCTGCTTTAGTGCCCGGGGAGGGGCTCTGCCATGGTCGGGGGCAGCCTCTCCTGGGAGCCAGGGATGCAGGTTGCAGAAGGGGCAGGAGCAGGGAGTGGACACGGGCTGGGACAAGGAGATGGCACTCACCCTCCAGTGCCCAATGCCCCGGAAGGTGGCTGGGGTCACACTGAAGGTCTTCAGGCTCTCTCTTCTTCTTGCCTTATGGTCTCCTCGCTGGGTGTCCCAAAAGTCCAAATAGCCCCCCTCCTGGGGGGTCAGAGGCAGATGCCCTGGACCCTGAGGGCTGAACCTTGATGCCCAGCGGTGAGGGTCCTCTGCAGGTTTCTTGTGAGAAGGGGCAGTGCAAGTGTGCGTGTGCAGGTGTGTGTGTGCATGTGTGTGCGCGCGCGTCTGTGCAGAGCTGAGGGTGGGCTGAGGGTAGCAGTGTCGGGCCAGGGCAGGGCAGTAACCGTGGGTGGAGAGCCCTGGGCTCTAGGTCTGACAGATGCGGTGCTGGTCTCCCTCCGCCCCGCCCCCCTACCAAGACTGGAGCAACAGAAGGGCAGGAAGAGACAAGAGTAAGCAGGTAATGGTTTCCCCAGGGCCGAGCCCATCCCTGAGTGGATGTTACGTCCCCTCAGCCCTCTGGTGAGCACCTCACGCGGGTTCCAGGTGGGCCCAGGGAAGAGAGGGAGTCGCATTGCAAGGGTCTCAGCCAGCAGTGGGGCAGGGGCTGTGAGGCACTGTAAGCAGAGCGGGGTGGCTGGCAGTACCAAGCAGGGAACCAGTGCACAGGGGCAGTGCATGGCATCCAGCGGGGCAGGTGAGGGTGCAGGGCGGCCACATAGGGGGCTTGAGGATGCAGGACCCTGGGCAAAGGAGGGGAGAAGGAAGGCAGCGTGGACCCGCTCGGAGGTTTCTGGGCTTCCCGCCGCCCATGCCTGGTCCACCAGGCGTGCTGGGGATGAGGACCCCTGGGTTGCTCCCCGACAAACTGTCTGCTCCAGCCAGCCCATGGCCTCCTGTCTGCCCGGAGATGGGGCCCTTAAAGGGACTTGACCCCTAGCCTTACATGGGGCAGCTGTCAACAGACATGTGCTGGTTGGATCTGAGTCCCCCACCGTGGGCCTCGGGGGAGTGGGAAGGCTTTGGGGTTGAGGGAAGGGAGGCTCCTTATCACTTCTGAAGGCCCCGGCATGACCCCATTTGGTGTGTGCTGGTTCTGATTAAAGAGTCAACCGCTGCCGGATAACCTGCCCCACAGTCCAATGCAAACACCCTCCTCTTCTGCATGCGGCAGCCTCCGGCCTCACTGCACTCCCTGCTCCCAGGGCCTGACCTCCCTCGGGTCTTGGCTTGCGGCCCCTGAGGCCTGGAGCGCCCTCTCCCTTCCTTTCTGCAGGCCTATGTCCTGCCCGGCCTCAGGTCGGCTCCCATACAGCCTTGAGGGCTCAGGAATAGCGGGGTTCAGGCAGGGAGGGCTGTCCTGGTGGTGGAGGGCCAGTGGGGGGAGCAGGGGACAGACCCTGCTGCCCGGCACCAGAGGGGCTGCAGAGTACAGGGGCGCAGCGGCAGGAAGAAAGGGATGCGGGGCTCGGAGCTGGGGAGTCCGGGGTTACCTGAGAAGAAGTGGGCCTTGAAGCCCTTTTTGGAGACTGTGTTGTCGGACTTGAACTCCACACGCATGTTGTTGTACTGGGAGGTGATGACCTCGGGCTTCTCGGAGCCACAGAACTTGCCGTGCAGCTTGGAGTCGGCCGTGAGTCCGCTGCGCACCTCCACGAAGTCGTACTTGCACACCTGTGGGGCAGCGCAGCTCCAGGCCCACCTCCTCCAGGAAGCCTCTCCTGACCACCTGCGCCTGAGGAGGCTCCCTGTTCCGTGGGTCCTTTCGCCTTTAGTTACCTGCTTTGCCACCCCACCCCATCAGTTCCTCTTGTGCTCCCCACACAAGCCCCCAGCCTTGCCTCTCCCCACAGGCTTCTGGACTCCACGTCCTTCATTCCCATGTGCCACGTGCTCCCTGGCCTTCAAGGCCCTCCTCCCTGAGCCTCCCCTGCTTCCTCTGAACCCCCCCCACACACACACACACTGCCTCTACATTCCTGGAGTATTTCTTTCGGAGGGTAGGAAGCAGGCACCAGGCTGAGCTCGCACGCCTCAGACCTCCCTGCGTCTCCTCAGCCCCAGGCGGGCACTTACATCATTGCCCTCGGTCTCGAAGAAGTCAAACTGCAGGGAGATGCGGTACTGGGTGGGCGCCACCAGCTGCCAGATGCAGTTTTTGTTAGGGGGGTACTCCTTGGGCCAGCCCGGGCTAGTGATGGAGCCATTGAGCTTGGTGAGGAATCCACCACAGGCAGCTGGGGGGACAAGGGAGGTGGCGTCACCCACCAGGAGTCCCGGCTCTAGAGAAGGGCATGGACACTGGCTGGGGTGCATGAAGGAGGAGGAGTGGGTTTGTGGGTTCCCCCAGCCTGGGGGGCTGGTGTGTGGTCTCTATGGGGAAGGAGGCAGGGGAGGGGGGGTGTCTTCAGAGTGGGAGGGGGGGTGTCTTCAGAGTAGGAGGAGTTGTGTGGTCACTTCAATTTTCTCTGCGAGAGAACAGGCCAGGCGTCTGCTTAGAGGTGGGGGGTGGGGTGAGGGGCTCCAGAAAGGCAGTACCAGTGGGCAGGGGGTGCTGGGAGGGAGGCAGGGAGGACCAGGGGGCGGGGACTGGGAGGCACGGAGGGAGAGGGAGCTGCTCAGAGGTGAGTGGAGAGAAGCCCGGCAGCAAGATCAGGCTGAGATGGAGACAGTTAGCCAGAGAGCGTTTCACTACCTCCTGGGAACATTTATAATGAGAGGCTGGAACTCAGTGCCTGTCTAAGAACAGTGGTTTCCAAACTGTGGATCGTGACCTTCTGCTGGGTGATGAAATCAATCAAGATCAGCATTTAAAAAGAAGAACAAGAATGAAAACCAAACCAGAGTACATCACACCTGGTCACAGTGTGTTCCGGGGGATTGAAAGAGACAATGTATTCCTTACCCATGAGTAGTGACCAAAGTGCCAGGGAATCCTCGTTTTTCTGGAAAGGGGTCTGTGCAAGGGCAGAAGAGACCCGGGCTGGAGGGTTTGGGGTGGGAGAGGGAACAGGGTCCTGGGCAGCCCGGGGGCACTTACCCTCGCAGCGGCGCTTGTCAGGGGCCAGCTCATACCCAGGGTCGCAGCTGCACTTGTAACTGCCCAGGGTGTTGAGACACCGCTGCTCACAGCCCCCGCGGTTGGGCCGAGAGCACTCGTCCACCTCTGCGGTCGTAAGGAAAGGGTGTCAGTGACTCCCAGTCCGGGGCCTGGGTCCCTCCTCCTGCCCTCTGCTTGGGAGTCAAGTCCAGGATCCCTCAGGCTGCTAGGACCACCCCCAGTCCCATTCCAGGGGGAGGAAGTCAGCTGTGACCTGCTCAGAACCCCACCCGGTCCCCAGGGGATCCTGTCTGTGACAACCCCAAAGGGACAGGCAGTTCCCTGAAGGAGGGGACAGGTGGACCCATGGAGCCTTCCTTCTGACCACACTGGCTGGGCTGGTGGCCACCACCATTCACTGGGGCCTCTCATGCGCCATCCCCGGCTGAGTACCATTCTTTCACCTCTGCTTCAATCCCTACATGAAGCCTGTGATGGAGGGGCTGTAACTGTGCCCAGATTACAGACGAGGAAATGAGGCTTGGGCAGAACACCCTCAATGCCCAGGGTCACGCCGATAAAACGTCCACGCTGCCTTGTCTCCTCCCTGAGCTCCTACGGTACTTTCTGCCTGCACATCTCACCAACATTCCTTCAGTACAAACTTTTGGCAACTCCTGAATTGTTATGTCGATTCTCTGTCGACCACCTACCGTGTGTCAGCTACTTTTACCTACGTTTGTCATTTACTCAGTGAGGTATGTAGTTTTTCAGTGGGACCTTTTCTGCCCAGTTAGGCCATAAATTCAAGGGCAGGGCGCCAGGGTCTACGAATCCCTCACAGTGTGTTGAGTGAGTGAATGAGGAACGAATGAAGCCATGGCAGCACCATTCACAATAGCCAAGGTGTCCATCCACGGATGAGACTAAAGGAAATGTGGTTCAGACACACAGTGGAATACTATTCAGCCCTAAAAAAGAAGGAAACTCTGCCATATGCGATAACACAGATGAACCTTCAGGACATTATTTTAAGTAAAATAAGCCAGTCCCCAAAAGTCAAATTCTGCATGATTCCACTCACATGAGGTATCTAAAATAGCCCAATTCATAAAACTGAAGAGTGGAATGATGGGTGCCCAGGGCTGGGGGAGGGGGGGGGAGTTATGAATCAGCGGGCATAAAGTTTCCGTCAAGCAAGGAGATCTGCACAGCACTGTGCCTTTGTCGGCAATACTGGTTTGTACACTTAGATGTGCTCCGAGTGTAGACCTCACGCTAAGTGTTCTTACTTCAATCAAATAAAATTTAAAAAATAAAAAGAAGGAACAAAGGAGGTGGGTTGGCCACAGGAGTGGGCCGGGGTAGGGGTGCGGGGAAGGAGGCACCTTTGAAAAAGTTGACGGCGAAGCCAGCTTTGTTAATGGACCCATCAGAGACGAACTTGAGCCAGAGGCGGCTGGACGTGCTCTTGATGTCGTCCGGCTTCTCATAGCCGCAGTAGCGCCCGATGAGGGTGCTGCTCTCGCTGTGTCCGTCGCGCACTTCCAGATAGTCATAGGCGCAGCTGTCATGGCGCTCAATCTGGGGGTCGGGGGCTCCGTCAGCAGGAGGAGGCCTGGCGGCCCAGACCCAAGCCCCGGAAGCCCGCAGGAGGTGGGCCGTCCTGGGGGTCTCTGACCCACCTCAAAGGACTGGAAGGTGAGGCCCACATGGAAGCCCTCGGACACCTGGATCCTCCAGATGCAGACTTTGCTGGGCCGGTAGTCGTCTGGGTAATTGGGCGACTGGATGTGGCCGTTGTCCTTTTTCACATCTCCCCCACAGATGGCTTTGGGGACAGGGGACGAGTTGGGAAAAAGAGGATGTCGGTCAGAATGCTCTGCAATGTTCGAGAGCCCCTCTACCCCCTCTTCTAGCCCTGCCCACCCAAATTCCCAGCTTCCCAGTGCCCCTAGCCCTGGCCAGTCCCAGTGGGATCTCTACTTCCTCCTTCACGGGCCCTCGGCCTTGCCTCTGGGGTGCCAGGAGGGAGTGGTTCTAGGGTGCCCAGGGACCCCACCTCTGACTCCCTCGTCCCCCTGCCTCGGTACCTTCATAGACCGCAAAGAAGCCTTTCCCGACCCAGTTGCTGCTGCTGCGGAATTCAACCCAGAGGCGGCTGTCGGTGGAGACAATGGGCTCCGGGAGTTTGCCCCCGCAGAAGCGGCCTGGACAGACGGCGTGGACAGGGGGCAGTGAGGCCCAAAGCAAGGCCCTCTCCCTTCCCGCACCAGGGCTGCACCTCCAGGAAGCCCTCCCCACCTCTCTGAGGGGCTCAGGGGCTCTGGCCCTGGTCTGCACTTAACACACATTCAAGTTGGCCTGCATCTGGTCCAAGGTCCAGTTTGGCCTTGAAGGGCCAGAGTTCACTCTAGAAGATTTCCTGCCCTTGAGGGAAAGGATAGGAGTCTGTTTCTGGGAGGAACGGTGACTCCTCACCTTAGCCAACAGTATCTGTGTTTTATTTACTTTTTAAAAAGAGCATTATCATCACTACTTATCCTTTCTTATTTGCTCTCCATGCAAACAAGTAATAACCAAAAACAAGCAACAGTTTTCTTTTGCTCAAATGCAGGGGATGCCATGGGACCCCAAATAAATCCCAGAATCCAGGGACTGGGTGAGAAAATGTCCTCTTTGAAATAAAACCTGACAAGAGTCCACATAAGTGGACGAGGCTGGCCATCTGTGGAATTCTTTGTAGTCAAGAATTGACTAGGGCTGATGTGTGTGTTCGTAATAATATGGGTGTTTCCCAACTTACAGCAATGGACAGAGGCTGCTGGCCTAGGAATGTAAGTTATGAAAAAGAAACTGCAAAAAAAAAAAGAAAGAAACAGCAATCTTGGAAATGCTAACTCTTCTGTAGCAAGAAGTGTCGTAATGACAGCTGCTTTGGGTGACTAATAAGAAATATTCGAACATCAGAAACTGGGGGAAAAAAGAGATGGTGAGCGAGGATTCGTCAGCCTGCTTCAGGCAGAGGCTGGGCTGTGAGACAAAGTTCTAACGCCAATGAGCGGTCCTGAGCTACTTAGGCTCACATCCAGATCGAAGAAGAATTCATGTAGCTCCTCAGGCTCTAACTCTGTGTCCATTACAGCATCTTCTGTCCTGTGGTTCTGACCCATCCATCCCCCACTTACCCACTCCCCTACCCCTGAGACAAGGCACCCTGTGCAAACAGGTTTGGGCGACCGTGCCAGGAATGTAGGTCTCTGTGGTGCACCAGGCTGCACTGTGGGCACCCTCAGGCCACATCTCGCAGACAGAAAACAGAGCCTCTGAAATTGCCCAGATGAGGAAGAGAGCCTGGAGCTGAGAGGACAGGCCTGTCCATCTCCCTCTGTCACCCTGTGTGATTGCCCACACCTATACACCGACAGCCACCCTCTGAGGGAGGCCTGGAAGCCCATACTGAGGACCTTGAGGTCCAGACTGGGGAAGAGACTTGCCCAAAGTCACACATTTAGTGATGAAGCTGCAGCACTGACTATACCAGGACCCCTGGTTCCCATGCTAGGGTGCTGCCCGTAGCCAAGTGCTAGTGTTGGGGGGAGGATGCACAGTGTGTCATGTGAGTAGTTCTAAGAAGGACGCAGCTGTGGAGGAGGTAAGGCGGGGCTGTGCCGGTACCTCGGAGGGGCGCCTTCCTCCAGAAGCCGTCTCGGACCTCCACGTAGTCGTACCAGCACAGGCGGCTGCGGTACAGGTCCATGGACGTGAAGTTCAGGATGATCTGGGGAAATGGGGGAGGAAGAAGGTGACACCGCTGCCCACACATCGCCCGCCGGTCTCGCCCACCAGCCCCATGACCGCTGCCTGCCTCGTGAGGCTGTTTGCCATGGGTTATAAATAGTTAAGTGTTCCAGAAAGGAGCTCCTGGCACAGAAGTGTCCCTCGTCCACAGCCATCTGCCAGTTCTAGTCAGCATTCTTCCCAGATACCCCAAGCCAGGCCTCACTGAAAATGCACAGCCTCGTTGCAAGTATGTCTGAGACCTGGGGTCTCATGTTACTGATCTCCTTAGCAAGGAGCCGTTGCTTAGGGTTAAACAAACCCAGCTCTCTTCATGGTCAACTTAAATGATATAAATTACAGCATCTTTAGAGGGAAGAGGTCTCCTTGGTGAGAGGAAGGGCCCAGGGAGGCATGTGGGACTGGGGGCAGGGGGCGGTCTGAACGGGAATGAAGGGTCCAGAGAGGACGAGCAGAGGGAAGAAGGCCTGAGTTACCCATCATCGCGCATTTACTGAGTGCTGGTTCTAGGCAGGGCTCGTGCTAACCGCTGAAGGGAGTATCAGGTCTGCATGCCTCCCAAGAATGGGTTTAAGACACTCAACTATACTTCAGTTAAAAAAAAACAAAGGGCTTCCCTGGTGGCGCAGTGGTTAAGAATCTGCCTGCCAATGCAGGGGACACGGGTTCGAGCCCTCATCCGGGAAGATCCCACATGCCGCAGAGCAACTAAGCCCGTGCGCCACAACTACTCAGCCTGAGCTCTACAGCCCACGAGCCACAACTACTGAACCTGTGTGCCGCAACTACTGAAACCCACGCGCCTAGAGCCCGTGTTCCACAACAAGAGAAGCCACCGCAACAAGAAGCCTGCACACCTCAACAAAGAGGCGCCCCCGCTCGCCGCAACTAGAGAAAGCCTGCACGCAGCAACAAAGACCTGACGCAGCCAAAAATAAATAAATAATAAAAGAAAAAGAAAAAAAGATACGTCCCTGTCAAGGAGCTTAGGACTTAGAAGAATAAGACATATGCATGAAAAGACCACCTAGTGAAAAACTCAGATTCCAGTCATACGAGCCTGGGTTTGAATCTTGCCTCTGCATAAAATGGTGCATAAAATGAGGAAAGAGCATCTCACCCTAACACAGCAATACATAGGTACAGATACTGCCCTAAGGACCTCCTTCACATAAACTTATTTCAGCCCTTGAACTCGTCAAACGTTCACCTAATACTGGAGGAACGTTTGATACCTCGGTAAGTACCAAGTCTCCCCAGCAGGGGGGCATATGAACAGGTAGAGAAGCACCCTTACTAGGAGGGAAACTGCTTCCTTAGTAGTTTCCGGAGTGAGCCCTGAAGCCTGCTGTATGTTCAGAGTCCAACAAGCAGGGACTCCAGAGAATGGCACCCCCATCTGCGAGGAGTGTGCAGTGGGCATGAGAAGGCCCAAGGGGCCCACCTGTTAGGTGCTAGCTGGGTTCCCCGCTGGAGAAGGGGACAAGGGTGTCCATCTCCCCTGTGGCTCACTGCAGTGTTAGAGGCAGACAGAGTAGAGGCCAGAATGAAAACCACTGGTCAAGGAAGAGCTCCCGGCTCATGGTCACTTTAGCACCGACCCCGTCAGAATTCTTGGTGTTTTCTTTTTTTTTTAATTTTACTTTTTAATTTTATTTTATTTATTTATTTTTGGTTGCATTGGGTCTTTGTTGCTGCGCGCGGGCTTTCTCTAGTTGCGGCGAGCGGGGCCTACTCTTTTTTGTGGTGCTTGGGCTTCTCGTTGCGGTGGCTTCTCTTGTTGCGGAGCACGGGCTCTAGGCGTGCAGGCTTCAGTAGCTGTGGCACATGGGCTCAGTAGTTGTGGCTCGTGGGCTCTAGAGCACAGCTCAGTAGTTGTGGCACACGGGCTTAGTTGCTCTGCGGCATGTGGGATCTTCCTGGAGCAGGGCTCAAACCCATGTCCCCTGCATTGGCAGGTGGATTCTTAACCACTGCGCCACCAGGGAAGTTCCTTCTTGGTGTTTTCAATATCCACCTGCACTATCCTTGCCATTTCCTGACCTTCGCATTCCCTAACCTCCTCTCTCACCCTCTCTGCCCCTTCTCAGCCAGAACATCATGCCCTGGACCTTGTTATCATCCATAATGTCAAATCCAAGGACCCCACTCTACATCCATGTGCCCCAATCTTTCCTTGCTCACTCCCTCTGTACACAGAGCTCAACGATCCTTCCAGTTCACTGCAACCTTCAATCTACTGAGCCTGTTGTACTTTCACTGCCTTTCACCCCCGTGTACTTACATTTCTTCTGACCTAGCTTGGAACCCATGGTCCAATCTTTCATATTTTTTTTTGATTCACACATGAGTTTAAATATGTTTGTGTTTGGGGGAGCTTTCATTAATTTTGTTACTCTGAGATGTAATCGAGTGAGATCACGTTTTGAAAAGTGCACTACAGGGGACTTCCCTGGTGGCGCAGTGGTTAAGAATCCGCCTGCCAATGCAGGGGACACAGGTTCGATCCCTGGTCTGGGAAGATCCCACATGCTGTGGAGCAACTAAGCCCGCGTACCACAACTACTGAGCCTGAGTGCTGCAACTACTGAAGCCTGTGCGCCTAGAACCTATGCTCTGCAACAAGGGAAGCCACCGTAATGAGAAACCCGCACACCGCAAGGAAGAGTAGCCCCCGCTCGTCGCAACTAGCAAAAGCCCACGTGCAGCACCAGAGACACAACACAGCCAAAAAATAAATAAAAATTAAAGAAACACGAAAAGTACACTATATTACTTCTTTTTTGTTTTTTGGCCACGCCGCATGGCTTACAGGATCTCAGTTCCCCAACCAGGGACTGAACCTGGGCCTCGGCACTGAAAGCCCGGAATCCTAACCACTAGGCTGCCAGGGAGCCCCCGAAAACTGCACTATATTACTCTCGATGATTAATCATCATTGGGAGTATTATTATGATTATTATAAAAATACAAGTCCTGGCATTTTGAAAAACTGAAGTTGAAAATCTGTTCTAACTCTTGCTATAGAGCCAGTGTCTTATGACCCAATATTTTACCTTTTTAGAAAAGACCACATATGACCACAGAGGAAGTTTAATTCACTATGGAATCCTCGGTGCATGGCACATAATAGTTGTTTAATAAATATTTCTTGAATAGAATTTTGCTTTTTGGAATCTATTCTAATATACTTGCCCAAGTGTATAAAGATTTAAGTTTCAAGGTATTTATTTTGGTAGTAATGAAAGCTTGGCAAAACTTAAATCGGCATCCATCAGGAGACCTGAGGGGATGATTGAATAATTAAATTAAGGGCAGTCAAGATGACGGGATGCCAAGCAACCACGAAAGTGACTGAGGTAGATCTGTATGTGCTGACGTGGAACGATGACTGTGATTTATTGTTGAGTGAAAGGCAAGTTACAGAAGGCCACCCCACCCCCACACCCCCACACTAGAAGGGTCTGGAAGGACATCCCAAGTGTTAGCAATGCTTAGTTGTCTCTGTGGAGTGGGATCTGGAGGACGATCAAGGGGAGAAAATTCACTTTTTACCGTACGCATTCCTATATTGCTCAAAATGTTTACAACATGCATCTGTTATCTTTATATCTAGCAAACAACAAAAATATCTTTCGAAGAGCTGCTGGGCGGAAGAAGGAATGCAGAGGGCCGAGTGAGGGCTCCCTGACTCCTAAACTTACACCCTTAACCCCTACTCCACGTGGCCTCCTTGGGCCTGCCAATCCATTTCACTCAGCAAGCAGCCCTGAGAACGGCAGCCACTTTCCCTCCCTCCCCGGAAACAACTGTGACTCTGTCCAGGGGGGATGGATTCAGGCCTCTGAAGAAGAAACCGTGCCCAGCCGGCAGAGCCCCACGGGGCTCACCCAAGACCTGCCACAGGCAGGAGGAAGCAGAGGCCACCTCACGTGGAAGGAACAGACCTGGGCGAGCAGTCAGGGGCATCCTACAGGGAGGCGCAGCCACGGCTATACTGAGACCGGAGGTGTCTAATTAAGAGTTGTAACAACTTCTGTCGTGTGGAAACAGCTGTGCGCTGGTGGCAGGGGCACTGCCCTTTGCCAAGAAAAACTGGGCCAGCTCTGCCACTTCCTGGCTGGTGACTTTGTGCCTCGCTGTCTCTGTCCGAAAAACGGAGGTGACCATAACGACTCCGCTGGGGAGTCGGGGGTAAATGAGATACAGGTACAGAGTCCCCAGGTGCACCCTGCGTGTGGGAAGTATTCCTCATGCTTCTTGGGTGCTCTCAGGGAGGAGTTGGGAGAACACGCCAACCCTGGGGGACCTGTTGTCTGGCTTACAGTCACATCTCAGGCCTCATTTAACTCCTCTGGGCCTCTGTTTCCTTATCTGTAAGATGGTAACGGTAATAGTACCAGCCTCATAGGACTTAGGGGAATTAAATTAATACATGTAAAATTTACGACCTTGTCTGACACGGGTACCAATACATACGTGTCACACATCCATACGACAGTGTATGCCACTTGATAAACACTAATTTCACTCCTGGAGTTGAATTTGCTTAGATAGTTTGATATTGGGTTCACAGGACGGTCCGGATCAGAATGCAGGAAATAGAGGGAGGCAAATGAGGTACCCGGGGAAGTTGACCAGGGCTCACTCATTTCACAGATCAGGACCGGAGAATGATACTAGCAGCTAACATTGATTGAATTCCCGCTATGTTCCAGGCAGTGCCCTAAGCACTTAATGTACATGAACTTGCTTAATCCTCGTATCAACCCCATGAGGGAGGTACTATCACCAGGCTCATTTTACAAATGGGGAAACAAAGGCACAGAGAGGGTAAGCAACTTCCCCAAGATCATACATCCAGTAAAGAGCACAGCTGGGAGTCAAACCCAGGCACTCTGGATCTTAAACTTATACCCTTAACCTCCATTCCGTGTGGCCTCCCCAGGCCTACCGATCAATTTTGCCCAACGGCTGTGCAAAGAATGAGCATCAACTTTCCCTCCATGCTCAGAGCTCTACGCCCTTTGGTGCCTGAGAAGAGGGACTTAAGGGAGGACCCAGCCCAGGCCTTGCAGAGGAGGGGTGGGAGGGGTCGTCTCTGCCCAGCTGGGGGATGGGAGGAGGCAGAATTTGGGTTGGACCTTGATGGGAATGAGGGTGGATACGGCCAAATCCAAAAGCATTTTAAGTTCTTATCTTCCTGGCTCCTCTGCAACATTTGACTATGGTCTCCTCCTGAAACCGCTTTCCTGCTCATAAAGGAGTTCCCTTCGTTGCTTGGGAAACACTGTAAATCCCCTTCAGGGCAGTTGCTAATTACGTGCAGTGTAAAGACTTGAGGATCCTCCAAGAAGTCCTCCAAAGTGGCTCTTTCTCGTTTGACATCCCTACGACTCGCACATTGTACGAGATAAGTTTTACATATCACTTGCATGTCTGGCAATAAGCTGAGAACTGGGAGGCAAGTGAAAAACAACCTCTCAGGAGCCAAACAGATGTCAAAGTCCATCCGCTAACACACGTGGATTTATTTAAGGTTTACTGTTGAAAGAGTAGACTTTGGAGTCAGATAGTCCTAGAACTGAATGCTGGTTCCACCATCGTTACCTGAGCAAACCTGGCCAGACCTACTCCTGCACTTTAAGCCTCAATTCCCTCCACTCTCCAGTAGGGATGACAGTACCTACATCATGAAACGGTTGTGAGGAATAATGAGATCATGCACGTCAGATGCCAATACTTGGCACATAATTGGTAAGTGACAAAAAGTGGCCATGCCAACTTGATGGTACCATCCTCTTCTGCCTCCCCAGCCTTTAAATGTTTCTGTCCCCCAGGGTTCCATCTTTGGTTCAGTTACAACTCTACAATTTCAACCAGGACCATGGGTGGGTTTTACTTTTTGCATTTCTACAATCATGCATTGGTTAATCTGGAATTTTTATCCGTAGCCCACTTCTCTCCCTGGAGCTCCGGGCAGGTCTCTGAAAAAGGATGGGGAGTCTTGTGGGAGCTATGAAGGGAGCAGGTCCCAGGCACAGAGAGGCTCCTAAGGCAAGGCCGTGTGCTCTCTAGAGACTAGGGCCAGCCCATGCCAGCCCGCAAAGCAAGGAAAGAAGAGGGTCCTGACCAAGTTGCCATATGCCTGCCAACTGAGCAAACCTCCTGAACGGGAAAGAGAGTGATGCTCTACCCTCCTCTGTGCTCCGTGGGGCCGCGAACTGTCTCGTGCACCTGTCCATCCCCAGGGCTGGGCCCAGCACTGGGCACCTAGTGGCCACACAAGTTGCCAAAGGGCACTTAGTTGTTGGAATGGGACAGGCTTTGGAATTCACACGGTATTTCAATCACAGACTTTTATGCCATAATCCAGGATCTATGAGATCTTGGGCAAGTTACTTTTTCCAAGTTTGTTTTCTCATATACAAAATGAGGCTAACATTAGCACCCAGCCTATAACGTTGTGCTAAAAGACACGACACAGAGATTTAACACATGCCTGGCCAATCATATGCTCAATGATCATTAGTTGTTATTATTATTATTGTTATCTGCGGTGAGATTTCCAAAGGCTGGAAACCCTCAGCAGAGGAATGGAGGAAACCAGGGCAAGGTCACTACAAGACAGTGAAAAGGATGCAACTTTTAGATTCAGAACAAGAACAAGGAAGGGGTGGGTTCACTTTTGAGGGAAGCTGCTAGAAAGTTAACCAAGGGAGATAGGGAATTACTCAGCTCTCAATAAAAGTCTGTCGTAAGGGAGGATGATCTTCAAATTATAAAAAATAAAAGCAGCATCGTTTGGAAAGGAAACAGAAGCTCAATAATACAGAAGGAGAGTCAGCGAGCGCCTCTTTAAATTGGCTTTTGCCTCTAGACTCAAAAATGACATCAGAGGACATTCAAATAACTTGCAGATGTGAGCAGTGTCTGTAATCTTGAGAACTCAGAACAAAATCTTTCCCAGTTTTCAAAAGGGGTTTGTATGCATGTGTGCATGCACATGCGTGTGTTGGGAAGGGGGTGTAGAGTGAATTCTGGGAATTGCAAACCACTGAGTTCAGTGGTGATCCCCAACTAAACAGATGGTCTATGACCATTTAGAAAAGAAACACTTGACTACTTTTGGGTTCACTTGAAACAAGGTACATCAGACAAATCTCACTTCTTTTTTAAAAGGGGATTTACCAACTGGTGAAACAGTGGATTTGTTTTGGTAAGGCAATTCATCCATGTATTCGGCATTTATTAATCACTTCCTGTGCCAGAGACATAAAGACGACAAAGGTCTGGTCTCAGAAGCAGCTCATATGGTGGTTGGTCAATAAGGTGGTGACCGGTGGCTGGCTGGTAATGACATTTAGCATAGTCATAGCCAGTGGAATAGCTTTGCCCAAAGCCTGCAGATTACTGGGTCGATGTCAATTCAGAGGGAGATCTTAGATCTGCTTTAATTCATGTCCTGTTCAAGATTTTGATCGAAGGCCAGGTTCGGAACACCCAGAAGACATGCTTATCAAATGAGCTCATGGCAGAGTGAGGACGGCTACCTGCCGGATGGTGGAATTCTGATTCAAAATGATCTTGAGAGCTGTTGGAATGAGCAATGCAACCGGTAATAAAATCTAACCCAGCTCAAGGTTGCACTAGGACATTAAGAACACAGTTCCAATCAAGGGAAATAAAGCCTTAAAGCTGACTCTTGGGAGCAATAAAAATATGAAGGACATGGAAGGTCCAGGGGTGGGTGAGAGGTCCAGACTCCACATGAAAAGCCTGCGAATGGATCTGAGAAGCACTTAGAAAAATGTCTGGCGCGTAGTAAATGCTATTCACAAGTTAGCATTTATATACAACTACTAGAAGCCTCTCCTCATCCTGCAGGGTGAATGAGTTTACCTTCCCCAGGTAGGTCACTCACAGCCACATGGACTAAGCTCTCCTACTCAGGGGTCCTGGCAGAGGAGAGGATGCTCAGTTACCTTCTCCCCAGGTGTGACTGAGATGCGCCATACGCAGTGCATGTGGGCGGAGTAGCCGTTGGGGTACTCGGGGGAGGAGAAGTTGCCCGTGCTATCTTGTAGGGTCTCTCCGCAAGCTGTCGAGGAAAGGAAATGATTGGGTTGCTGGCTGCAGGTGCCCAATCCCCCCAACTTTCTGGCTTCCCTGCCCTGAGCCCTGGCATCCTTTGGGGGAGAGGAGAGAGTCTGGGATGGCCCCGTCCCCTTAAGATCCATCCCTTCTCCTTTCCGTTCTACCTAGTGCTGCAGGATGCCCTGCTGTCAAGGCAACATGGGTTCCAGAGTTAAGGTCAAGCTCCTTCGGAGGGCCTCACTCCCTCTCACTCACTGAGAATCGCTCTGCGCCCCCCATTTTCTGCTCCCACTGTCCCTCACTCTCACCCTCAGAAGATGGGTGGCTCAGCATCTCCCCACCTGATCCAAGCCCCAGTTTGGGTCTGTAACTTGAACACTCCCCCTCCCTGGGTGCCCCCTCCCCCGACGCCAGACAGCCTCAGCCTTTTCTAAGTCTCACAGCCTCAACCTTCTTGGCCCCAGGGCCTGCCCTCCACCCCACCCTGGCCTGTCCCCACCCCTGCCCCGACCTGGGCACTTGTAGAGCTTGCGGGCCTGGGCAATGTCCCCCTTGCTGAGCCGGGTCCTCTGGCCGATGGGAGGCTTCACCCCATTCACCTCGTACTTGGGAACGATGGTGTCCAGGAAGATGCCCCTGAGGAGGAGAAGACCAGCCTGGGTGAGAGTCTGACGGGAAGGAGGGTGGCTGGCATGCGCGCACCGAAGGTCACGACCCCGCAAGAGCCCAGACATTCCTCAGCAGGGTCAGGGATTGGTGGAGACATCTCACCCTGTCATTACACTGCCCTCTGACCACCAGCCACCCTGCTCCGTGGCGGCCATACCACAGGGCCTGGGGGAGCCCAGGAACACTTTGGGAGGTCGGGGACATGGACCTAGGAGGCCCTGGGGACACACCGGTGCTCCGGCTCAGTCTGGCCCAACTCCCAGCCCCGGGAGAGCTCCAGACCCCTCGTCAGTCATGTCTCAGCCCTGCCCGGCCCTGCTTCTGAGGCCCCCTGTGCTGATTCAGCCCTGACTGCACCTCTCCCAGGACTACCCAGGGCCAACACTTCGTCCTGCTGGCACGGGCTACTCCTGATGGGACCTGGGACAAGGCCAAAGGGCAGGCTCCACCGTGGCCAGACCAGACCCCAGGGACAGCCCCGCTAGCTCCTGATCCATCAGTGTCCCCTGTCCCCTCAGTTCCTGCCTGCTAGGTCCTGGATGTTTCCATCTGGGAGGAGCAGAAGGAAGGGGCAGCAGGCATCCCTCCACCTCCCCAGGGCCCCTGACTCACACCCAGCTGGGTAGAACTCAGCAGGAGGCGGGGTGGGATGTGGTGGGAAATGTACAGGGGGTGGTCTGTGGGTGTGGTGGGTGGGATGACCTCACCACCCTTCCTTGGTCTCTGTTCCCTCAGGTCTGGAGGCAGGAAGAGTGGGTCTAGAAGGAGCATCTGAGGAGAGGGGGAGGGCCAGGGTCTGGGAGAGCAGAGACAGAGGATGAGGACAGAGCCAGGCAGGGGAAAGGCCAGGAGGGGGTGCGAGTTAGGGTGCTGGGGGGAGGCAGAGGAGGAGGAGGGGCTGTTTCCCACACTCTGCTAAGGAGAAGCTGGGACGGGGAGGCTGGGCCACTACCTCTGGGGGCTCTGGCTGTGATTTCCGGGAACCTAGGCCCAGGATAAAGAGTAGGTGTATACGTGCTGGTGAGCTGGGGAGCGGGGCTGGTCCAGGACAGAAGCCAGACTTTGTGCCAGTCAGCCAATTACGCAAAGGTAGACCCATCAGAGAGACACGCCCCCTTTGGCTGAGGGTTGAGGGAAAAGCTCAGCTCCTTCGGGCGGATACGGTTCCGGGGCCACAGCACACCACGCGGCTGCACGGCAGCTGGGTTTCAGCCTCCCGGGCCAGGTGTGCCCGGTGCTAGGTGAAGAACCCAGGCTCTGTGAGTCCCGGCCCTGCCATGCACCCACCGTGGAAGAGGACAGCAGGGCAGGCAGCACCCACGGGTCCTCTGCTCGGGGGCCGCAGCCACCCAGAGGCCCACCCTTGTCCTCGCCAACGACCCCAGCAGGGCAGGCTAGTGCAAAGCGGGAGGCCTACGGAGGGCAGGGCTGGGCTGCCCCAGAAGAGGCTGGGCCCCATCTCTCACCTGGAGAATGTGTTCCGGGCATAGTGCATGATACTGTCAAAATCATAGGTCTCCCCCAGGGATTCCACCTCCTGGACCTCCATCTTCAGGAAGTTATACTCCTGCCCTGCGAAGACCAGGAAAAGGGTGTGGGGAGGTGGGAGCGGGCGGGTCTGTGAGGGATGCAGTGCTACCTTTTCAGGTGGGGAACCGGGTCCTCCCTGCACTTGAGAGGTGCCCCCCTACCTGAGGGTCTAGGCAGCTGCCAGGGGAAGCCTGGGGGAGGGGCGGGTCTCTAGAAGAGTCTGTCCAGCAGGGGGGTGGGGGGGCGTTGAGGACTTGCTGGAGGGAAGGCTCAAGGGAAGATGGGAAGGAGGTGCCCATTTCTAGAACCACAGGGAGATGAGAGCAGTGAAGAGTGGAGGAGGCCTGGGGAGAAAGGGAGGAAGCAGGAAGGGAGGGAAGAGAGAGCACGGTGGGGAGAAAGGAGAGAGGAAAAAACCCTTGGAGGACAGCATAGGCCAAGAGCAGGAGACTGGGTAAAAGGGAAGAGAAAGGCTGAGGCAGCATGGGAGATGGGCCGACCCCTTCCCACCTGCACCCCTAAAGGCCAGGGGGGTTCTGGCTGCTCCAGACAGCCCCTTTGTGCAGGACCTGGACCTCTCCTGGCTCCCCATCTGACAACTGATTTGCAGTCCCTGAGCTGCTACTGACCCGGAGGAGATGCTGCAGGGGAAGGGTCTGGACCCCAGGCAGGGCTGTGACTACCCAGCTGGCTGGGACTACAATGCTGAGTTGACCAAAGGCGATGGCTTGAGGGAGCAGCTCCCACCCTGACCAGGAGCCCTGGAGGGGCAGGTAGAGGAGCGTACCTGGCTGGATGTTCTCGCGCACGATGGAGACGTGGCGGTCTCGGTCAGGCCGCGTGTGTTCGTGCCAGAAGCCGATGACATGACCCAGTTCATGGACCACGATGCCGAACTTGTCACAGTTCTTGCCGATGGAGATGGCCTGGGGGCCCCCACCACGGCGGCCCACGTAGGAGCAGCACCTGGAGGGCGGGGCCAGCTCAGGGGGGCGGTCCCGAGCTGGGGGAGTGCATCCACTCAGGGGTCGGGTGTGGCTGCCAGGGGGGCCAGGGAGCGGAGGGGTTGGGGAGGGACCCGAGTGCGGGATGCCCGGACTGTGTGCTGGGGTCTGAGCCACATCCGGGGCAGCTCCTGGGGAGATGCCCCATGGCGGGAGGGGACAGATGACGCAGGGCCGTGCCCAGATGGGACAGCTGCAGTGCTCAGGACAGAACATGGGTTGGGGCGATGGCCGAGGGTACAGTGCCCAGGGGCCCCTGCTCACCCGCAGGGTCGATAGGTGAACACGATATAGCTGTCCTCGTCTGTGCGCTCCAGGAAGGTGACACAGGTGTGCTTCTCCCAGTGCCTCATGGCCTGCCGGAAGACTGCCCTCTGGCTGCCTGCCAGGACAAGGGAGGCCAGGCTGTCACAGTTGTCCAGGTGGGCCCACTTCCACCCATTGCTAAAGAGTCAGCCATTCATTGGACAGACAGGCAGAAGGTACCACTCACACCATCATGCACGACAGGGCTGTCCTGAGGCCAGGCCACGGCGCAGACTGCTCCCCACACGCCCGACATCATGCTCACCAGTGAAGTTCCCTCCAATGACAAAGGGGATGACCCCATCGGGCCACACGCGCTCTGGTCTAGACGTTGCTGCCCTCCGGCTCCGGGACCTGCTTCTCCATCTCCCGTGACTTTTCCTCTGCGGCTGCCCACTAGTGCTCTGACAGTTGAGGGTGGAAGAGTTTCCTGAAATTGAAAGAAGAAGGCATTTGGTAGCAAGGGAATGAAGAGCAAGAGAAAGCAAATTACAACCGACCCTCATTATCTAGGGATTCCGTATTTGCCCACTCAGTAAAATTTCTTTGTAACCCCCAAAGCAATACCCTCAGCTCTTTCACGGTCACTTGCTGTCATGCACAGAGCAGTGAAGAATTTCAGTCACCCACAGGCATGATCCCAGCTGAGCCTGAACAAGGCGACAGGCTGCCTTCTTGTTGCAGCTTATACTGTAAATATCTTTCTCACAATCTATTCAGTGCAACATTTTTTGCATTTTGTGCTTTTTCTCGGTGAGTTTGCTGTTTAAAATGAGCCTCCCCTTACCCCCCTGTAGTGCTGAAGGGCTGTCTAGTGTTCCCAAGTGCAAGAGGGCTGGGATGTACCTTATGGAGAAAATACCTGGGTTAGAGAAGCTTTGTTCAGGCATGAGTTACAGTGCTGTTGGCCATGAGTTCAACATTAGTGAATCAATGCTATATTAATTAAGGTGTCTTTAAATAGAAACACACATAAGACTGGGTTACGTATTAATGAGTTGATGAAAATGTGACCAGAGGCTTGCAGGAACCTAACCCTGTATTTCTCCTAGGAGTAACGGCTCAGAATTTGCTAGTTCAGTGTTCGCAGTGACTTTATGGAATGACTGTAAGGTTATTCTATAACTCTATTCATAACTACCATGAACAGAGAGAACTGACTGTCAGTGAAAAAGAGAACAGCGGTGTACTCGTTTCCCCAGACCTGCAGGGGACCTGAGACTAGGAAACAGTCCCGTCTCAGCCAATAAACCTTCATATTTATGGAGCATACAGAACTTGATGTCCTCTTTAAGTATTCCCAAGTACACGTCCTCATTTGACACAGTTGCTCTCTGGATGGACTGGGCAAGTGTCGCTATCTACATTTGACAGATGAGGAAACTAAAGTCCAAGATTTGCGCAAAGTCAGATGGTGGGTTAGTGGCAAGTCCACGTTATCCAAATCTCCATTCTACTTTCCTCTTGTCCCATGTCTACTTGTCCCCACTAAGGTCAAGTAAGCCTTGCTAGTTACCAGGCTACCAGGCTACCCTCCAATGCCAGCTGCTCTCTGGGGTAGTTTGACCTTTACTCCATGGCCTGCCCATGCCAGGATCCTCCCTCCTGCCAGACAGGACAACTGCCTGGCACCACCAGAGTGTGCCCAGAACAGGGGCCAGGTGAGAATCCCCCACTTGGGCAATGGGAGGGTTACCTGTGAGCAGGACCACATTCCAGAGCGGTGAGAAGGCTGAACAGAACCAAGACAGCCCAGGCCCTCAACCCTCCCATTCCCTCACACATGCACAAGTGCCAGGCTCGCTGCGGGGGGGCGGGGGGGGTGTACTTGGACCCACCCTTGACCTTGAAGAGCTTTGAGTCCAGCTGGGGAGACAGACATATAAACAAATCATTGCAGTGTGGTGCGACTTGTGAGATGCTAACAGTGTAAGCCCAGAGGAAAGAGCACAGCGAATGGTGGCATGGTCAGGACTTGGGGATGAGATCAGGGAAGATTTCACAAGAGAAGCTCTTGAGATGGGCTTTAAAGGATGCATAGAGTTTTGCAAAGCGGGAGCAGGAGAGGAAGCCAGGAGGGACTGTGATGTGCAGCGAAGAGCCTGGGATTTGGAGTGAGAAGGCTTGGGCTCCTGTCCCAGTTTTGCCACTGACTAGCTTTGGGACCTTAAGCATGTCACATTACCTCTGTGACTCTTAGTTTCCGTACAGATGGTCTCTGACTTCGGATGGTTCTACTTACAACGTTTTGATAGTACGGAAGTGATAACACACTCAGTAGAAACCGTACTTCGAATTTTGAATTTCCTGGGTTAGTGATAGGCAGCGTGATCCTCTCTTGAGATGCTGGGCAGTGGCAGTGAGCCGCAGCTCCCTGCCAGCCACACCATCACGACGGGAAACAGCCCATACGCTCACAACCATTCTGTGCCCAGACCACCATTCCGTTCTTCGCTTTCGGGACAGTATTCAATAATTACGTGAGGGATTCATCATTTTATTATAAAATGGGCTTTGTGTCAGAAGATTTTGCCCAACAGTAGGCTAGTGTTAAGTGTTCTGAGCACCTTTAAGATACCCTGGGCTGAGCTATGATGTTCAGTAGATTAGATGTATTAAATGTATTTTTGACTTAAGATATTTTCAGCTTATGATGGTTTTATCAGGATGTGACACCATCACAAGTTGAGGAAGATCTGTGTCTGTAAAGTGGGAGTTGTCCTGACCTACCTGTGAAGGTGACTGGGGACAGTCAAGTTAGACAATGCTTTTGAAAGTACTTCGTAAACTGTAAGCAAAAAACAAGGTGGGTGGGGGCTTCCCTGGTGGCGCAGTGGTTGAGAATCTGCCTGCCAATGCAGGGGACACGGGTTCGAGTCCTGGTCTGGGAAGATCCCACAAGCCGCGGAGCAACTAGGTCCGTGAGCCACAACTACTGAGCCTGCGTGTCTGGAGCCTGTGCTCCGCAACAAGAGAGGCTGCAACAGTGAGAGGCCCGCGCACTGCGATGAAGAGTGGCCCCCGCTTGCCGCAACTAGAGAAAGCCCTTGCACAGAAACGAAGACCCAACACAGCCAAAAATAAATAAATAAATTAATTAATTAAAAAAAAAAAGATTCTTAAATAAAAATAAAAACAATGTGGGTGCTTAGCTTCTGGGTATGCCTACACTTGCCACTGCTCTGGGGAAGGGATAAAGATATCCCAAGGGAAGACAAGCCCTTATGCTAGGTTGAAGCTCATGGCCTCTGTCCTGGGAGGACCTGGCTGGGAACAAGGAGGTTCCCTGTTTTTCCAATTCTGGAACCCATTTCTGGGACAGAGAGGGGCCAGCCCGTACTGGGTGTACCTGCAGCTTTGATGGAAGACCTGCTGGTGGCACGCTGTCTGAGATCCGCAGCCTGCTGCACCTGGAAGGCCCTCAAGTCCTCCTCATCAAGGGCGATGTCCCCAAGGAAGGCAGCTGGAGAGAGAAGAGGCCGGGGCGAGTCAGTCCCCCCTTACCCAGCACTGAAAGCCCAGCCCTGTGGGCACAGCCCCTGGCCCCAGCAACTGTAATCCTCAAGTGCCTTCTGACGAAGGGGAAGGGACATGGGGGCTTTGAGGATCTCTAGGGAGACTCATGATCATTTTTCAGTTGGAATCTCAGCAAAGTGGATGCCCACCCCCACCAGACTGTTAGCTACCGAAAGCCACAGTCGTGTCATTTATTCCATCATTCTTTAGCAAATGCTTAGTAAGCACCTACTGTGGGCCGGCGCTACTCCAGTGATTAGCAAGACAGAAGAGGTCCCTGCTCGCAGGAAACTGACCTTCAAAGAAACACAAGTAAACAAATACGGAGCTCGAGAATTCCAGGAAGGGATGGGTGCTACCAAGAAAATAAAAGGGGATGAGAGGACAGAGTGTCTACTTCGGGGGTCCATAACCTTAGCTTTGTGCTGAGCGTTTGGAATTCACTTAACAAATGCCATTTCAATTACACTGAGGGGAGCTTATACTGAGGGGAGCCAGGACACCCGATGGGCTTGGAGGAAAAGGTTTAATAGTTCTCAAGTGATTCATATTCTGAGTCTCAGAGTCCCCTCTCTGGAGGAAGAAAGGCCTGGGGGAAAAGAACTCCGCTAACGGGACATTTTGATTTCTGGAGCTGGGGGGGGTGAGGTTTCCAGAGGGATGGGTTAAACAGTCTATCTGCGTTTTGAGAAACAGAGGCCCTGGAGCTGAGCGCTTTGGAAGGAGCTCAGATGCAAGCTTCATGCTGGGCTGCTGTGGGGGAGGTGAGAGGCTGGGCTGGAGGTGGAGCAGAGAGCAGCCTCCCCCCAGCTCCACCCACAGTGACATCTGCTTCTCATCCCAAGAGCTACACAGGCCTGGTGGGCAGCGTTACACAAATTGTTTTAACCTTGAGGCCTTGCACACAGGTTTCTCCTCCCCAGATGTCCCATTGGGTGGACAGACAGACAGACACACACACACACACACACACACACACACACCCCTACTCATCAACACAGAATCAGACACATGGGCCAGTGTTCCTCCAGACACACGGTGACATCCACAGCCATGCTATAAAAGTCACAGAGACAACCCTGCACGCACAAGCAGCACCCGTACCACCCCTTCTGGTGGGAGGCACTCAATAACGTTCGTTCAAGTGAAGGATCACGGCGATATGCTTTGGGCTTGCAAACACGTGCCCCAGACACACACTCTTCTAGAGATGTGACCTGGAGCTGGATGGGCAGAATGCGGGAGTGACTTTAGCAGTTATCTAGGCCAACTTTCCATTTTACAGATGTGGAAACTGAAGCCCAGAAGGGCAATGATTTAACTGAGACCACGTTGCTAGTCACTACAAAGGCTGGATTTATAACTCACGCCTCCTGATTCCCAGTCCAGTGCTCACTGCACTCAAGTTCATCATCTTGCAGAACTCATATTCTAAATACTCACTCAGACACACACATCCACCAGAAAATACACACATCACAGACAGTCCTAAAACACACACGCAGAAGCTCCAACACACACAAACCCAACTGCAAGTTCCAAGCCCATTAAGCCAGTAATAGTAGCAAGAGTGACACCTTATGTAAATGTCTGTTGCAATTTACGTGGTGCTTTCCAGTTGACAAAGTGCTTTCGTATTAATGAATTCATTAATCCTGGCCCACCAGGGACATGCCCATTGAGCCAAGCTCCACCCACACACTTGCCTAGGAGTGTCCCATTACAAACTCTTGGAGAGATAAGACAGTGGCTAGATTTGAGCCCACCTCCCTGACTTGAGAGATCAAAACACTTGGATGTGAGTGGGGAAATGACTTGGCCAAGGTCACCAGCTGGTAGGTGGCCCAGAAGTTCTTCCTCCACACGGGAAAGATTCTCTTATTGAAAACATCACCCTTGGCGGCCTGGGCTCAGCAACTGATGGGATAGCAATACAAGGTGCTTCTCAGCTGACGTGCAAGGGTGGCCTTAGCAAGGATATGGGAGGGTAGGTACACCCCACGGAGGTGCTGGCGGGTCCTGCGTGCCAGTGTTCCTACGGGCATTCATGTCCCACGTGAATGCCCTCACGCCTCTGCTCACTTTGCACCTTTGCACAGACGCTGTACTGCCAGGCTCACACAGCCACACCCGCAGACGTCACCAGGTACACACGTGGCTGGACATTTACACTCATCTTCAGACATAGCTGCAAACAGCAAGGTCTTTGGAGTCAGACAGACCTGTCTTTGAGTCCCAGCTTGACTACTTCTCACTGACAGGTCATACGAACTCTTCTAAACCTCAATTTTCTCCTATATAAAAAAGGAACAAATAAAAGAATCTGTCTCCCAGGATTACTGCACGAAATAAGGCATGGAAAGGAAGCATCTAGCACGAAGCCTGGAGCACAGTAAGAAGCCACAGAATGGCCACTGTTAATACCGCCCCAATAGTAGCCCTATAATCTCAAGTTCATCGCTCTACTTTCAAGGGCATAGAGTTTTCACCCACACTGGCCTCCTGGCTGAGTGAAGCCCCCAGGTGCTCAGAAGCAGAACCTTAAATTCCAAGTACAGAGGCCACAGAACTGTGTTGGCCTGCGGGACCAAGGCGGTGTGGAGGATAGGGTGAGCGGAAGGTGGGCCAAGCTCTGGGCTAGCCTAGCCGTGGAGCTCACTGTCAGCAGTGCCCTGTGGTGGGAATGTCATGACTGAAGAATGCGTGGGAACTGAGGGGGGAGGGGAGAGATGGGGGTAGGCAGGAGAGCCTGATGGCCAGGAGCTGGGCCTGAAAGCCCTCTTCATTTGGGATGCCCTCCGGGGAAGCTAGGGAATCTGGATCCTGGAGAGTCCAGGATGCCCCTCCTTACCAGGAAGGAAGCCCTGGGTCAGGGTCAAGGTCAGGATAGTAGTTGTTTTCAACACAGGATCAAAAGTTTTTGTTTTGTTTTCCAGCTGTAAACCAGCCAGGAGCACTTATGGCTGCTCCATAGCCAGTCCCCCCACCCCCCCCCCACCCCACCCCCACACACACACCCGCCCCCCAGCAGGAGAGGAAAGAAGAGAGTAAGCAGCGCATCCTTCAGGTCAGCCTCCTCACTGCAGTCTCCTCCCCTTTTAGGGGGAGGGAGAGGAGCCTGGCTGGTGTGACGGAGCCCCAAAGCCATGTGTACCAGGCATACTACGCATGTCCCATTACACAGATGCAAGCTTCTTGCTGGGGGAGGCCATGCTTAAGCTCCTGCAAGTGTTTGCGTGTACTTAATCACAGGTGTACATTTACACACAGGTGCACATTTGCACATGCACTTACATGTACTCAGGGGTACCAACAGGCACAGTTGAACAGACTTGCCCATAAAGCAGGGGCACACCCACAAACGTACAAAAAACACACTCTTGACTACTTCCCTGTGCAAGCCCTAGTGTTTTCAAACACACAAAGAACTGCACGTGCATACCCCATTTCACAGGCTACACCCCCAGAAGGAGAGGGGCACCTTTAGAAATGGAGAGGGGAGAGGAGAGAAAGAGAGATTAGCTGATTCCCCTAGCTATCCTTAGGGGGTAAGCTTTAGTGGCCTGAGGAGTGACACGTTCTACTCCCTTCCCTCCCCCAATATCTTCTCCCCAAATCCCCAGAGAAACTAGAATTATTGAGAGTTCCTTCTTCTGGGGGAGTCCCATCGGTCCCCCTCCATCTGGAGCCCAGGGAGATTGTAAGACTTTTCCTCCTCCCTTGGGGCACCTAAAAGAGAAGGTGACTCATGGAGCAGGGGTATAGGTGGGTGGGTGACTCATTCAGCATGTCTGGAGGGGGAATGTGGTCTGGCAAGAGAAGGAATTGTTTCTCAACCTCTGGAGCTGATAACCTACTCCTCTGAGGCCCCCTGAAGTCCAAACCTGGGCTACAAAGCCCCTGGGATGAGGATGCTGACAAAGGCTGGTGAGCTACTGGCCCAACTCACCTCCCCAAAGCAGACCTCTGAGCTGCCAGGTGAGGCTGCAGTAAGGTCCTCGCTGGCCCAGGAGAATCCCTGTGGGCTTCTCTGCTGATGGGAGCAGCTGTGTCCCAACTCCTTCCTCTAGGGTCCCTCCCAGAGTCCTGAGTCATCTGGGGCAGCCAAATGGAACTGGGAATCTTAGGGAAGGATTCCCCTGATGGTTCCGCATCCCAACGTACAAGAAATCAGGGCTGACTCGCAATCCCCCTGGGAGAGAGAGAGAGGGCTTGGTGGAACCAGCTCTGAGCACACACAGGCCAGCTTGGCTTCCTGCCCGTTGTTCTGGTCTTGTTCAGAAGATCCAGGCACCTCTTCAGGGTATCAAGGGTCTTAACTTTGTCCTTACTGCAACAGTAAACCATCACTCTGATGATAATAACAAGAGGTGACCTCAGATGAAGAGGCCCCGCTCTCCTGAGACATCACAGGTGAGCCAGGGAGTCAATGGGGCTTTCATTCTTGGTCCTCCACGTGCAAGGAGGAGGAGAGGAAGAGGAGAGAGCTGGAGAGCATCAAGTGGGTAGAGGGAGCAGGGAGAGCCAGGTGCGTCCAAAGGAAGTAAAGCCAGACACGCCTGCCGCTGCCACCTCCCGCATCTGGAGGGCAGGGCTCAGAGGGGGCAAGAGGTGAAGGCAGGCAGGAGAGGTTAACACAAACAGAGGAATGAGCCTGGGGACCTGAGGCCTGAGGGTGTTGGTGTGGGGTCTTAGGAGTCAGGCCGGAGGGAGGCAGGGCTGCACCAGTCACACCCAGGAGGGAAGCCTGGTCTGACCCTGAATCTTGGCCTTGTCAGGCCCTCCTGGCCACCCCCAGGCCTGGCCCAGCTCCCCACGAGCCCCACGAGCTGGAGAACTTTCTCCAGAGTCCTCATTTGAAGTTCCAGCTCAGCTAGCCCCACCCTTCCATGAAATCTGAGACTGGGGATAGAGCCCTCGGCCTCCCACTGCTCAAACCCCTCCAATTTCCAACTGGTAGTGAAATACATCAGATTGGCTTCCTACCTATTCTTTAAGACCTTGCCCAGCCCTCCTTCTCCACAAAGACCTCCCCAAACTTCCCAGCTTGCTGTGATCACTGTTTCTCTGCCACCACTACCACCAGGGCTGCAGAGGGGCAAGAGGCACCACCAGGGCTGCAGAGGGGAAAGAGGCTCCTTGAGCCTTTCGGGCTTTCCCTCCTTGGTTTGCGCAGTTGGTTATGTCCACGTGTGTCTTGTGCTCCTTTTAGACTGTAAGCTCCTTGAGGGCAGGGGCCATGACTTATAATTCTCTGTATCTCCCACAACATCAAGGCCAGGGCCTGGCACCTCTTAGGCATTTAGTAAATGTAGACCAGTTGAATGAATAAGTGACACCAGGATGGGGTTAGGGAGACACTCCCTTCTCCTGAAAACCAAGCCTATTCCCTCAGAAAAAAATGAAGTCAGAGCGTGAGGCACAGAAAACAGGGGGTAGGCCACCAACATTTATTTAGTGCTTACTGAGTGTTATGCTCTCATATGCATTTTATATATGTTCTCACATATAATCCTTACCACCAACTCTACGGGGAATCGGAGAATCGTATTATCAGTTCCATTTTACAGGTGAGGAAAGCAAAGTTCAGAGATGATAATTACCATTCCCAGGATACTACAGCTAATGAGTTGTGTGTCCAGGATTGAGAGCTAGGTCTGCCTGCCTCCCAAGCCCACGCTCTGTCCACTTAGCCTCATGTCCACCCCAAGCCCAGCGAGAAAGATGGAGGCTAATGTCTGGTTTGCTCACAGCCCAGCAGGGGTGGAGGAGGAAGGGCTGAGGGACTGGCTTTTCCTCCTCGCACTCGAAGGACTCTTATTCCTGCAGTTTGCTCTGATACATCACCCAAAGAAGGGTCCCCCGGGTCACGACCAGAGCAACCTGCGCCCCAACACCTAATGCTCCACACAGGCACTTCTAGAACTCAAGGCACTGTGCCACTGCCCTGGCTCTGGCTATGTGGAGACAGTCTGAAGTCAGAGGCAGGAAGTCGAGGAAAGGTTCTGATATCTTATACCCTGTGTGTTCTCTTGTCCCAGGCAGCCTGTCAGGGTCATCCGATCAGGCAAACGGCTGGAGTGCATGACCATCTGGTCACTCTGTGTGGCAGGGAGGAGGCGGAATCCCTCTGGGCCCAGCAGGAGTGAAAGGGTTACACGGGGTCTTCATGGACAAAGAACACACACACACACACACACACACACACACTCCGGGGCCCTGACCTGGACTAATTAGCCTCCAGTGTCTGCGGGACACAGAGGACTGATATACAGTATCTGAGTTCTCTGTTTTTCCCCTTTCCACCCCACTTGGCCTTAGTAGGTCCTCTGGCACACGGGCAGAAGTTAACTTCCTGTCCTGGGCTGGCTTTTCTAACTTTGACAGCTGTCTCCGAGGTCAGAAACCTGCTGCCGCTGGTGGGGAACATGGGATTCCCAGTGGGCATGATCTCAGAGGATCCGTTGAAAAACTTTCTTCTTCCACTTGCTGGGTGGGGGCCTCAGGAGACCTGCTCCTTGGAGATACAGGCCTCCCTGAACCCAGCGGGACAGACGTGCAGCCCCCGGGCAGCCTAGACAGACAGGCTGGAAAACACCAGTGTGCTGGAGCCCGGGATGGGGGAGAAGGGAAAAGTGCACACACACACACACACACACACACACACACACACACACACAGAGGAGTTTGGCCGGAAAAGTTTCCAGTAGAAGGAAAAGCCTCCTTGGCAGCAGGTTTCTCCTGGGACCCAGGCAGGAATCCTCTGGGAGAGACCAGAGACAGCCACGGCAGCTCCCACCAACAGCAGCAAAACTTCAGTCCCTAAAAGTCCCCCAAACTTCCCCCTCCCTCTCTCCCTCTTTCTTTTGTTCCCTACTGCATTGCCAACCAGGCAGCTCCCGGCTTCCCACACTGGACTGTCCTCCCCCAACCCCGAACCCTCAGCAGCCCGCGCCTCCCTCCCAGCCCCGGCCCGCCCGCGCCCGACCCGGGCGCCCCGGGATCGGCCGGTGGGGTGGGGGGCGCCTACCCGCCTTGCAGGGGTCTTTGTAGTTGAGGGGCTCCGCGTCGTCCTCCTCCCCCAGGTCATAGGTGTAGTCGGCCAAGTCGAGCTGCCGGCCCGGGCGCGCGAGCAGGAGCAGCCAGAGCAGCAGCGGCAGCGGCGGGCGGGCCACGCCGGGCATGCTGGCGGGCGCGGCGGCGGCGGACGCGGTGGCGGCGGTGGCGGCGGCGGCGGCGGCGGCGGCGGCGGCGGCGGCGGGTCGCGCCCGGACGCGGGAGCGGACGAGAGGGGAAGCGGAGGACTGGCGGCGAGGGGAGGGCGCTCCCGGCCGCCCGCTCTCCCCCCGCGCTCTCCCTACCTCTTCCCCTTCCCTCTCCTCGCCCTCCCTCCTTCCTGTCTCCCGCCCCCTCTCCGGCCCGGCTTCTCCGCTCTCCCTTCCCTTCTTTCCGTCTCTTTCCTTCTCTCCCTCCCTCCCTCTCCCCCTCTTTAGGGAAATGAGCTCGCTGGAGGGCGGGTTTTCGCCTGGAGCTCGGCCCCCCTCGGGGCCGGGACCGTGCTCGGCCGGGCCGGGACGTGCGCCAGCCGGAGGCGGGGAGGGTGTAGAGCCGGCCGGCCGGGAGGGGGCTCGGGAGGCGCGGGGAGCGGGGCGGCGGGGCCGGGGAGGGGGCTCCGGGCGCCGGGCCCCGGGGTGTTCGGCCCGGCGCCCGTCCCGGGCCGCGGAACACGCCGTCGGGTCAATCGTGCCGCCTCCGCCTCGCTCCGTCCCCCGATTTTGGGCCGTGTTTCCCCGCCTGCGGCTCTCGCACTCTGCCTTTCTCGGACCCTCGCGCTCTCCCATCTCGGTCCCTGTGCCTCTAGTTCTGTCCTGTCTCTCGCCGTCTCCGTCTCGCTCCCTCCCTCGGGAGACGCCACTGGAGGGCGCCTGAAGCCCGCGGATTGCTCCCCAGTCCCCTCGCCTCATCACCCTGGGACCGGGGGAGAATGGGAAAGCCCGCTTGGCGTGCCCAAGGCCCTAGCCTTCCCCTGGCTGGCCCCCACCAAGCGCGGGACTGAGGCATGTGAGAGGATAGACGAGGTACACCCTTCGTTTTTCAATCAGGCTGCTTTATTCTTTGGTGTAGGAACCCCCTTGGGTCCTGGGAGCTGCTGCTTCTCTGCCCACCTCTCCCCACAGCTCCCATTTCTCCAGGACCAGTCCCAGTGGTACTGGCAGGAGCGGCTTCCTGCCGGTCTGCACAAGACCCTTTGCTCCTGGAGCTTTGCTGTCCCTTGCTGAGGCCCTGCGAAGCAAAGGAACACTGTTTATTACGTGAGGGAGAGGGACGTGGGGTGGTGGTGTCTGTGAACCTTCCCTCCCCTGAGCTCTGTAGGTGACCCCGCCTCCGTGGTTCCCCCAGTGCCTGGTCAGCTGACATGACCATCCTGGGCCACTGTTGCTCCAGTGCCCTGGAGGTCACACCTGCTCACCTGATGGGTCCTAGATGTAGTAGAGGGGCACCTCGCCACACAGGGTGTTCATGGTGCTGCCCAGGAAGGCCAGGTCCCCAGAGGATGCCAAGCTGGCGTCACGGCCCTCCTCCTGGCCCAGCTTAGAGGTAGGTACTGAGGGCTCGGCCTGGAAAGAGCACCTGATTTGGAGGCTGGGAACTGAGTTTCTGTCTCACCTGCGGCCCTTATTGTGGGACCTCAGGTGTGTCAGGCAATCTCTCTGAGTAAAGAAGGGGCTGTGCTGGAGTCAGAAGCCCCCAGGGGGTGTGTGGGCTCAGCTGAGGCCAGCAGCTTGGCTGTGGGGTGGGGATGGTAAGTGGGTAGGAAAGGTTTGGTGCAGGGGAATCCCAGTAGGGCATTCACCTGGCAGTCCACGATGAGCAGCGCTTTACAGGTGACAAAGAACCATCATCTTCAATGCTCCTCATAGCAGCTCTGGGAGGGAGACAGCCCACTCTTTCTTACCCACACACCCACCTGGAAGTTCTGGAATTTTCTAGTGAGAGCCTCAAGACTTGGGATGCTCTGCGGAGCCATCTTCATGACGTAGCAGCAGGTTCCCGGGGCTGGCTTGTAGGCAATCAGGAGCTGGGCACAGGAACCCCAGAGTTGGTTCGGGAAGGCACTGCCTAGCTCACTCCTAACTCTGGTCCTTGGCCATCTCCCTCTAGGTTGGGGACGGGAGGGAGTCATACTGGAATCTAGGGCTCAGGCAAAAGTGCTGGGGGGGTGGGGAGAGGTGGACATGTACGAGTCCACAGCTGCATAGGTCTAGCACAGTGTAGCCCTAGGGTCAAGAGGTCCAGGCACACCCACCCTCTGGTAGTCATACACCGCGATGCCAGTGGAGCCAACGGAGAAGGTGGCAGTGGTTCCCACACGCTCACTCAGGGCCAGGCGTTGCTGGGCTTCCGGCCCCGCGATGCTCATCTCTAGGACCTAGGGGAGGGCATAGTGCTGCCTGGCATTCCTCTTTCCCCACTCATCATGCCCACCCTCAGTCCCCTTTACTCAAATGCAATTTTTTCTTCCCTGGGAGCTCAGAGAGGCCAAGTGGAACCAGGTGCTGGAGGGAACAGGTCATCCCACCGTGGGGCAGGGGCCTGGTGAAAAAGCCCAGGCCAGGTTTGCCACCCTGTTCCCACCTCTGTCCTTCTCTGAGGTGCCACTTGCCTCCTCCCCTCTTTCCCCTTGGGCAATTTGCTATCTGCCCACCCCATCTTAGGGCCTTTGTCTGGCCTGCCCTGTACCCACTGCCCACCCCATCCCAGGCCTGCTTACCATCTCAGTATGTTTCTGGCTCATGTAAAGAGCCATGAGCAGGGCCCCAACAATCACCACGACAACAAGGACCACGACCACGATGAGAAGGCGTTTGATCTTCCCAAGACAGCAGGGGATTCGGAACCGGTCCCCAGGGACTGCTGAGTAGTCCTGTCGTGGTGGGGCAGGGAGGGAGACAGGTGTGAGGTCATGAGGATGCCCTTTCTTCTCCCTGCACAGCTAGGACACCTTCCCACACTCTCCCGAGGCTGAACAACCAATGCTATGGACATGCAGAGAAGGGCTGAGGAGATCGGTGAAGGCTTCCTGGAGGAGGGGGCCTGGATTCCCATAGATGCTTAGAAGTGAGGTCTGGCTTGGAGACACCCAAGAGAGACTGTTTCACCAGTCTCATCTCCTGCTGTTTCCTCCAGACCTCTGGCATCCCAACCATGCCCAGTCCCTCTCTGTCCTGCCCCCGCCCCCCATCCATGCCTTTATGCATACTATCCCTTCTTTCTGCAATGCCTTCCTTCTTCTCAAGCTGGTGAGCTCCAACTAGTTCCTCTGGAGCCAGCTCAAATGTTATTTTCTCTGCGAAGCTTCCTGTGATCTCCCGAGTAGTAGCTCCTTACCCAGTGCTTTCTACAGCCCTTTTCACTGACCCCTGTGGTGACTCACGGCCCCTCATATGGGAATTAGTGGCTGACGAGTCTCTCTCTCCAAGGGTCTCTGTCTTAGTGTTTGGTGTCCTTACCTTGATTTAGCACAGTCCTAAGTTAGTTGAGTGAATGAATCTGGATGAGGAAACAGGCCCAGAGGTTGGAGGAGGTAGGGCCCACTACACACAGATACACTCCCACATACATGCGCACACACACGATCAAACTCACCGGCGGGCTCTCCATCAGGACCTCTTTGCTGCCCACATCCATCTCGCAGTAGACACCTTCCCCTCCTCATCTCCAAGTGTGACTAGGGTCTTATATGTGCCGGGAGAGAGAGGGGACAGAGGTGAAAGACCCAGCCCCTGTCTGCCAGCCAAGCCCTCAGGTTTGAAGCCTGTTTGTTCCTGGTCCTCCAGAGCTGAGGGCCCGATAAGCTAGCTGCAAGAGTGCCTAAGGGCCCTTGGCGCTGGCGCATGAGTCCTCTTGGCCCCAGCAAGAGCAAAGCTAGGTAAGGTGAGCCAACCTGCCCTTGGGCGATCTACACCTCTCAGCGTGGGTGTCTTGCTGGCGCCTGCCCCTGCAGTCCTTTGGCTTTTCCTGATCTTCTGCCAGGCTGAACCTCTTAGGCAACCAAGGGTCTGACCCAATGGGTCCACCACATTTCCCAACAGAATTTCCCCTAAGCATAGGGCTGGGCTCCAGGAAGGGGAGCCCCTGTGGACCCGCAGGGACAGTACTAAAGGCACGGGGTGCTTTGGCATCAGTGTGAGCGTTCATAAATGGTTCATAAGTTCTCTGAGAGCATCAGATTTTCACTTCAAGTATCTGCCTCACCTCCTCCCACACATTTCGTACCTAACCTCAGACATGCCCCCAGTCATTCTTGCCCAGATTCTGAACACTGTCCCCTCTGGTTATAAATGCTTACTAACACACAGTTTTTCTTTCTTTGGCATAGGCTTGTTCGTAAGCTGAAGGCTTTTTTTTTTTTTCCTAACCTGCTTTTACTTTTATTTGCATTTATTGTATGCTGAATTTATTTCCAGACCATATGTTTTTGTTTCTTCAGTTTCTTCTGGGACAGCTTTCTCTCCTGTGCAACCTCCTCTTCGGGTTTAGGAACAATCTGCTCTTTTTTTTAGGGAGGATCATCTCTATGTGGCGGGGGGTGTCCTATAGGGGTTAATCCGACCGTGAGCTCTGTGAAGTCCTGTGCTACATCGTGGGGGCTTGTTCACCTGCATGTGCTTGATGACCAGAGAATCCACATCTAAACCCTTCAGTTCAGCATCACTCTGCATTTTTAAGCACGTGCAGCAAAATTCCGCACTCTTTTTGAACCGCCAACCCTATGTCCAGCCCCCAAATTGTAAAAAGGTGTGTTTGGCCTGAGCACACCTACCAGCTCCACAATTGTAACAAGGGAACACCGCACACTGCTTCTGCAAAGTGACATCATTCAAATACTTGGTGGCTTTTTGGATATGCATACCCTCGATAGCCTGAGCAGTTTCACAGATGTTCCTAAAATGAACACGAAGATTTGAACTTCTGGATTTGCATGATTCCGTGGGGTTTTCTGTATCAAGTGAATAGCAAACCATTTTCAGAGATCAAGCTGGAGTCTTATGATAGCAGTTCCATGCCTGACACTTAGTCCCAGACAGCCTTGCACAGGGCTGAGGGTGGTGACTGATGGGGTCCCCATCTCCTCGTTCCTGAATCAGCCCACCTGCTTGGTGTTGCCTCGCACCCTGCCCTCTCGACACTCTTCTTCTATATCCTCTGATCCTATATTTGCCCTGAGAATGTTACTCACCCAGATATGAACCACTTTCTGGATCTTCTTCTCCTCTCTACCTCTTTCCTGCCTCTTTGCCCAAAGCCATCTCTGTTGTTTTGTTGTAGTAAACCACATCGACTAATGGCTGCATCCTTTCTCTTGGGCTCCCTCCACTTGCTGGGCCAGGTGTTCCCTACAGCGCCTCCACCTCTAAACTTTCACGCGAGTGTTAAGTCAGAGCCCCACACCTCACTCCTCTCTTGGCCTCACCCCCTGTCCTCCTTGTACTTGAACTCCAACACTTCACCCCAATTCCTGTCCCTTGCTGGGGCCCCCTCGCACCTTGGCCCTGCCCTTCAGTCATGAGCTCGCCCCCAACTCTCCAGCCCTTGCAGGATCCCGTGTCCCCACAAGGACCCCCTCTCCAGCTGGAGAGCCTTCAGCCGCCAGGTTGCACAATGGCATGGCATCTGAGCTGAGAGCCCCGAGAAGCTCAGAGAAGGAGAGAGGGACAGAAGTGTTTGTTTCCCCCACCCTACTCACCCCCCAGCTGCCACTTTAAATATTTGCCTAAGCCTCTAGCAGCAAGTGTCCTAGGAGGAGTGAAAGAGGGGGAGGGGGCTCCGGGGAGAAAGGGGGAAGAAGCATCCTCCTCTCAACTGTGCGCAGCTTCAGCTGCGTGCAGGTGCCAGATGCAGGAGACAGCCTGCCTGCAGGGCCCACCCCTGCCCGCCCCAGGGCCCCCACTCCCGCCCCTGGTTGTCCTGGCAACACTGGGACTGATTGGCTGACTCACGAATACTGGACCTGAGCCAGGTGGGCAGCGGGCCAGTGGGAGAACCAAGGAGAATGGCAAGCATCTCGGGGGTCCCTGTGGGCATCTGGGGCAGGGGGCGCATAGTCCAGCTGTGGGGCTTGTTCTGAGCAGGTGCTGTGCTTAGGGCTTGCCATCATCCCTGGCTGCTGGGAAAGGGATCTCTTCCTTGGAAGGAAGCCTCTGCTCTCTTGGGTCCTCAGTCTCCCCTGCAGGCTGCCCTTAGACTGTAGTTCTTACAACTTTGTTTTTTTCTTTCTTCTTTCTTTTTTAACTTGTTTTTGCCTATTTGGAGGTTGGGGAAGGAAGGGTGATCTCAAGTTTCATAAGGGAAGTTCAGATGCTGGCACTGACCTGGTAGAGGTTTCCTGTCTTCCTTCTCAGGAATGGGGGCAGGACCTTCCGCTGGGCATGCATGGCTGTCACCTCGTCCCCCACACCAGCCCTCTGCTGCAGGCTTTTACATTTTTGGCCTTTACTTAGGCCATTTCTCCTTCCTGGAAAACGCACCTTCAACGCCTCTTTACTTCTCTGAATACCACCGACCCTAAAAGGCCAGGCAAGAACCAATGACGCCTCATCTGTGCTCACCACCCCAGCCTATGGCGCCCCCTCCCTCCTCCAAGATCGCCCAGCCTTCCTGATGCACTTTCATCTGCCACTTAGCAGGCACTGCTGTCCCCAACAGCTACATGGTTTTTTTTGGTTGTCTTTCTTCCCAGAAAGCCTGCCGGCCCTGGGACCAGCCCTGAGACCGTGCTTTCCTGAGGCTTCCCTCAGGTCAAGGAGCATGCAGGCAGCCAACATGTAACTCTATTCAATGATAATAAGACTGTCACCAAACGTGGGGGGGGCTCCTGGTGAGGGGTCAGTAGTTTATGCCTTCAGTATGTCCTCAGTGCTTCACTGGCCAGCTCAGCTCTGGGACTTTGAATAAGTCATTCTGCTTTTCTTGGCTTTAGTGTGTTCATCTGCGAAATGGGTCTAATACAGCCTGTCCTGTCCCCCTCTCCAAGCTGTTGTGAGGATCCAATGACATCACGATGTGAAAGTCCAATCTTCATGACTATCATCATCTACTTCACCGCCAGGGCACCTCTTCTCAGTAGCTAAGAATAGGACCCAGACGGAGACTTCCCTGGTGGTCCAGTGGTTAAGAATCTGCCTTCCAATGCAGGGGACACAGGTTCGATCCCTGGTTGGGGAACTAAGATCCCACATGCTGGGCCTGCGTGCTGCAACTACTGAGCCCATGCACTCTGGAGCCCTCATGCCATAACTAGAGAGAAGCCCTTGCGCTGCACCAAAGAGCCCGCGCATCACACGGAAAGATTCCTTCCCAACAAAAGATTCCGAATGCCACAACGAAGATCCCACATGCCGCAACTGAGACCCGACACAGCCAAATAAATAAATAATTTTTTTAAATGGTCAGAAATTGGAAGCAAAATTTGTGGAGCTTTAGGGCTGGAGAGTATTTTTTTAAAAAAAAAAAAGAAAGAAAAAGAAAAAAAGGATAGGACCAGGGACTTCCCTGGTGGTCCAGTGGTAAAGAATCCGCCTTTCAATGCAGGGAACGCGGGTTCGATCACTGGTTAGGGAACTAAGATCCCACGTGCCACGGGGCAACTAAGCCTGTGCCACAACTACTGAGCTCGTGCGCCTCAACTAGAGAACCCATGTGCCGCAAGCTACAGAGCCCACGCGCTCTGGAACCGGCACACCACAACTACAGAGCCCACGAGCCCTGGAGCCTGTGTGCCACACTAGAGAAGAGAAAACCTGCACGCCACAACTAGAGAGAAGCCCGCGCGCCACAACGAAAGATCCCGCATGCCTCAACGACGATCCCGTGTGCCGCAACTAAGACCCAACGCAGCCAAAAATAAAAATAAATAAATCTTTAAAAAAACAGAGAGGAAAGAATAGGACCCAGAGTCCCCCTTTCTGTCTGTCTCTGAGTTAAACCTCTCTGAGAATGTGGGTGATGGAGAACCCCATGGCAGCCACTCCTGTTTGTGCCTCCCCTTTTCCTCCTTCCAGCCCCTCAGCCGCAGGGGATGAACAAGATTCACTCTGCCCTTTGTGTGCTGGGCAGAGCCGTGCCAGGGACGGGGGTGGGGGGGGGATGGTTGCCCAGCTGCCCCAGCCACTCTCCCCACCCCCACTGCTTGTCTTCCCACAAGCTGGCATGGAGAGGGCAACACGGGCAGCTGGATGGGCAGTAGCAAGTGAGCATCCAAGGTCAGGGGCATCCCTGGCTGGGAGAACATGGACTTAAGCTCAGACCAGAGAATCCCCTGCTAGCAGAGGCTGGGGACAGCTGGGGAAGCATCTTATACCTAGCGATCTCAGTTTCCTGGACTAATGGAAAGAGCACTGGACTGGCAGCCCAGCCAACTGACTGTACCTGTGAGCTCTTGGGACAATCAAATGCCCCCTCCTCACCCCTGGGAAATAACGTAGTAGAGAGCAGCAGTTCTCAAACTTTTTGGCTGCAGGACCCCTTAACACTCTCACAAAAGTAGCGAGGACCCCAAAGTGCTTTTGTTTATGTGGGTTATACCTATTGATATTTACCACCTTGATATTTACTGAGAAATTTTAAAATATGAATTAATTAAAATAGCAATAATAAACCCATTCTATGTTATAACATACATAACATAAAATTTTTTATGAGATTAACTATTTTACAAAGCAAAAATATTAGGGAGCAGACTGTCATTGTTTTACATTTTTGGAAATTTCTTTAATTTTGTTAATTCAGTTGAATAGAAGATACCTCTGGAAAATTCCAGGGTACTTCTATAAGAGCATGAAAGTGAAAAGGGCAAATAATGTCTTAACATTGTTAGGAAAACTGTTTGGACCTCAAAGACTCCCTGGAAGGTTCTCAAGGGCCTCTGGGCTCCCTGGACCAGACTTTGAAAACCCCTGGTGTAGAAGAACGGCTGTGGACTTTGGAGCTGGGCCGGTGGATTTAAATCCCTGCTCTGTCACTTTCTTCTTCGGGTACTACGGGCCTCACTTTTCTTATCTGTAGAAGGGGATTAATATCAAAGACCTCAGAAGGTTGAGGCACTTAAGTAAGTAGAGTACACAACACGTAGTAGATGTGCTATCAAGCTGGGCTGCTTTCCTCTTGATACGGGCTTCAGTTTCCTCGTTTGTTAAACAAAGGGCTGGACTGGAAATGTCCAAGGCCGTTTCCAGCTCCAACAGGCTGTGGCTATTGAGTGAGGAATGTTCTGGAATTCCACACATTCCCATTCCAACTCCAGTGATATTTCCCCTTTCAGCTCCCACAGACACAAAGGCACATTCTGTTTACTAGCCTGTGGAGACGTGAACACAGATACACACATGTCACTTATGACACATGACATGCCCATGAACTCTGCTTAGAGGCCGCTGAGCGCCAAGACATACGCACAGGTACACAGAGGTTCATGGATCTATACATAGCGCAGAAATGCCTGCCCGGGGGAATATGTGCCTGTGCCTGTGCCCGTGCAGAGACAGGTGTGCATGCGTGCAGGATGCACAAGGAGACCTCGCACACACGCACTCACGCACAGCCACGAGCAGATGGCCCCAGAGACCGCCCGCAGGGTGTGCAGCAGCGGCCAGGGCCGCAACCACTCCTTTCAGTGGCTACTCCCCGCCCGGGACTCCCCGCTCCGCCCAGCGCGCCCCCGCCGCCCGCCGCAGTCCGCGTACTCCCAGCCGGTCAGCCCTCGGCTCGTCCCGGGCTCCGCGCATCTCTGCATCTCTCCGAGGGCTCGGCTCGCGGGAACGAGCAGGGGAGGGGACGGCCGCCGGCGCCCGAGGGCCCGAGGAGTCGCTCTCCGCAGCGGGCAGCTGGGGCCCTAGCTGCGGCAGCGGCTGCCTGTGGGGCCCGCGCGGGGTGGCCGAGAGCGGTGGGGCGGGAGCTCGCAGGCAGCATGGCGGGGCTGCGGGCCAGGCTGGGCTCGGGGCTCGGGTTGCTGGCGCTGTCCACGCTGGGCCTCTGCCTAATGCTGCAAGTCGGCGCCAAGAGGCCCCCCAAGACGCCCCCGTGCCCGCCCAGCTGCTCCTGCACCAGGGACACCGCCTTCTGCGTGGACTCTAAGGCAGTGCCCAGGAACCTGCCCTCCGAGGTCATCTCTCTGTGAGTGCTCTCGTCTGGGGTCGGGTGGGGGGGGGGTGGGAGAGCTTGAGAGGGGAGGAAGGCAAAAACCCGCTCTGGGAGTGGGTGGGGAGAAACCCTGCTCCACCTCTACAAAGTGTGGGGACCAGGAGGGCTCCAGGGGGTCCTCAGGACTGCAGATTCAGGCATCAGCCCTGGCTGGGAGCTCTGCAGTCGTGCAGGCTCAGCAGCCGTGGCTGGGAAAGCTGGTGTTTACGGCCAAGAATGAATCGTCACCACCATCAGCATCAATGAGACCTACTGTGTGCAGGGCTCTGGACTTGGAGGGAGGGGGCTGTTTACATGAGCATGGGGGCCCCTGCCTGTGATGTCACACCAAGGACAGAAGGCTTCTTGTGGGGAAGGGTGGCAGCAGGGGGAGGGGTGGAAGTGAGATACACTCCTACAGTGCCCTGGCACGGGCAGATGCCTGCCACTGGTCTCGCCAGCCACTCTGCACGGGGCCAGCCAGCCTGTCACTTGCAGCAAGCGGCCTCAGGAACTAGACAGGCTGTGTGGTCCCTGAGAGCAAGATGCGAATCCACCCCCCCCCATCCCAGTGCCCCATCCCTCAACAGCACACGGCGGGTGTCTGGATGATGGAGAAGGTGCGGGTAATGGAACCTTCTTTGGGCTGAGGTCCTTAGTGCTCAGAGAGGCAGTAGCGGAGGATGATGAGGAAGGCAGGCAGTGAGCTTGTGAGAAGGGAAAGACAGCCTCAAGTTGGGGGAGGAGCCAGGTGACATGGGGAGTTTCCAGGGCGAGGGTATGCAGAAACCATTGCCCTGTCCACCTCGTGCCACCCCAGCAGAGTCCCTGCATACTCCCCTCGGTACTGACTCAGGTGTCCCCTGCAGGACGCTGGTGAATGCTGCCTTTTCAGAGATCCACGATGGAGCATTTTCCCACCTGCCACTGCTGCAGTTCCTGTATGGACAGAGCCTTGCTGAAGGAGGCTGGGGAGGGGTGGGGGCGGGCAGGGGAAGGGGCAGATCCTGGACTGGGGAGAGGGGAGAGGTTGTGAGTAGCCTTGGGAGGTTAAGAGGCAGGCGTCCCTTACTTTCTCTCCAATGGGAGAGCCACAAACAGTGAAGCAGTGGGGAGTCAGGAGGGTTGCAGGGACCAGCAGTTTTGGGGAAGGAAGATGGGGGTTGCCCACAAAAGCAAAGAAGGGGGTATTTGGGGCCCAGTTAGGAATGGACTTTCCTCCTCTGCAGATCCCAAAGAATTGGGTGCAATAACTTAGGCTGGTGCCAGAGGGTGGACACTGCAGGGGAGAGAGCTCATCTTAGAGACAAGTGACCCCAGGGATCAGGTTCTGAAGAAAAGGCTGGGGGACTGAAAGGGAGGGAAGACGGGAGGGTCTGGAATTCTAAAAGGGGCTGTTTATGTTTGAAGCCCCAGTTGCAGGAGAGAATATATGTGGTTATCCTCAAACTTGCCATCCATCTGGGAGGGACTGGAGAGAGCTGGGGTGAGGGTGGGAGCACAGAGCAGTGGAGAAGGACCCAGCTTGACAGGAAAGGTCCGCCCCTGGCTGTTCTTACCCTAGGAGCAAATAAGGACCCTGGGATCTTCTGGGACCAGAGCAGGCTCCTGCCTGGACCTGCCGCCCAGGCTGCTCTGGGGTTCTCTGCTGGGGTCCCAAGGGTGGGAGGCATGGCCCGGGGGTGAGGCAGCCGGCTGGGGGCTGGCGAGGCAGGTGTGCCATTGGAAGCTCTAATCCACCTTTGTCTCTGCAGGTTACTCAATTCCAACAAGTTTACACTGATTGGAGACAATGCCTTCACAGGACTGTCTCACCTGCAGTACCTGTGCGTGGGAAGGAAAGGGGAATTGGGAAGTGGAAGGGAGGAGGGCTGAGGGGGAGGGGAGTGAGGAGGGCTGGGGGGAGGGGGGGTGAGAGCCCTTGAATCCTCTGACTGCAGGACCCAAGCAGAAGGTCATTTCATCCATCCCTCTGCCTAAACCATCCCGCCCGGATGCCCTGTCACCACAGACTTAATGTCGCCAGATTCAGAATGGAAGCCTGTCTTAGGGTCATGGGCTGGAATCTAGGTGGGGCATGGGAAGTAGCTGGTCGAGGGTCCGGGATTCCCAACTGGTGGCTGAGACAAGTGCTCTTTTTCTCCAGCTTCATTGAGAACAATGACATCTGGGCACTTTCCAAGTTTACCTTCAGAGGACTCAAGTCTTTGACACACCTGTGAGTACATCACACTCGTACACCAGACCAAAGCCCCCTGTCTCCTGTGGCCTTTGGCTTCCGTCACGATCTTCAGATGACCCAGGGGTCTCTCTTGCAGCTCACTGGCCAACAATAACCTGCAGACGCTGCCTAGAGACATCTTTCGGCCCCTGGACATCCTGAGTGACTTGTAAGGCCCGAGTCCTACTTCTTTTGACAATGGCACAGAGGGACACGTCCCTGGAGGGAGGGGTGTGGGAGCCAGAATTGGGAAGATCATAAGGTCTTGACAGGCTGGGAGGGTTTGGGTTTGGGGTGGGGAGAAGGCTAGGTTGAGTTATATATAGATTGGCAGCCTTTCAAGTTGGGGTTCTTCAAGGCATCTGTGGGCCCTCTTAAAATGCACACGAGACGTTATGTATATATGTTTTTTAAAACATGTGCTTTTAAAAGCTATGTTTGATTTAAATCTATGTTAAAGTCTGATAGCATAGCCACAGTCATTGATCAGTATTTCTACAAGAACACAAAAGCCCTGGATTATGGAAGGTTTGGAGGAATTGGGATGCAACAGATAGTCGTGCAGGTCATACACTGCAAAAGGCACCTGGCCAAGGAGGCAAGTAGGGGATGAAACTCAGCCTGCACTCTGCTGGCCAAGCACGTGTCCACGGGGCTGCACCCACGCCAAGGGGAACATTTTCCTAACTGGCGCAAAGATGCCACATGAGCAACCAACAGCAGCCTTGACAATATCTACTTCTGAAAACCTAGATGGCCTGGGTGGGCAGAGCAGCTGGGAGCCTGTCCCTCTCTGAGGCCCCTCCATTACCCTCATGATCCAGGGACCTGCGGGGCAACTCGCTCAACTGTGACTGCAAGGTGAAGTGGCTGGTGGAGTGGCTGGCACACACCAACACCACGGTGGCGCCCATCTACTGCGCCAGCCCGCCCCGCTTCCAAGAGCACAAGGTGCAGGATCTGCCGCTGCGGGAATTCGACTGCATCACCACAGGTAGGAAGAAGCTGCCCCACCTCGGGCATCAGGCTGGGCCTCCCCAGGGAAGCTCCCAGCACCCTGCCTTGCCAGTCGAGTAACCCTCACCACCCAGAAAGCTCTTACCCTCCTCCCTAACCACCACACCCCCCGCCCGACCCATCCCTGCAGATTTCGTGCTGTACCAGACCCTGTCCTTCCCAGCGGTGTCGGCCGAGCCCTTCCTTTACTCCAGTGACCTCTATTTGGCTTTGGCCCAGCCAGGAGCCAGCGCTTGCACCATCCTCAAGTGGGACTATGTTGAAAGGCAGCTTCGAGACTATGATAGAATCCCAGGTATCTGCGCCTGGCCTGGTTGCGGTGGTCCTTATGGTGGGGTGGGCACCATTGTTCCTGTTCATTGAGTTCCTATAGGTAGAAGGATAGATGAAACATGGTCTCTGCACATAAGAACTTTCTAGTCTTTGGGGGGAGGCTGACACATACACACATAACATCCAGATAATACGTAGGTGTTAGGAGGAAGACATGACCATAATGCTCTGGGAGCACAAAGGAGAGGCCTACCCTGGGCAATCAAGGAAGGCTTCCTGGTGGAGTAGATGCCTAAGCTGAATCTTGAAGGATGAGGGAGAGGGAGGAGTGATGTCCAGGATCCTGGCTTAAGTAACTGGACGGTGCCAGAGAACTAAGGGAGATATAGGAGTGGCCAGTGAGCTCAGTTTGGAATCCGCTGAGTTTAAGCCGAGTCTAGAAGGCTGAGGGAGACTGAGCTAGGAGAAAAAATGTGGGAAGGGTGTTCTGGCAGAGAGAACAGCATGAGCAAAGTCAAGAGGGTGTGCAACAGCTTAGCATGCGAGAGCATGCACGTGTAAATAGTTAGCAGCTCACCGGATGACAGCATAATGTTCCAGGTGGAGAGTGGCATACAAGACCCGAGAGAGATGAGGACCAGGCCATTGACAGGTTCTGAGCAGAGTGTATGAATCAATCCAATCTGTATTTTGGAAAATTCCCTCTGTGAGCAGTGTGGAGAGTGCTAGGCACGAAGCAAGACAGGTGGGCACACCAGAAGGGGTTCAGCTGGAGCCTGGACTGGGACAGCAGCAGTGTGGATGGAGAGGTAGAATAAGGGGGGATTGAACTGACACAAAAGGAAACAGAAAGTTTAAATTGCCCTGTATCTATGAAAGAACTTGAAGTCGTTACATAAAAAACCCTTCTCCCAAAGAAGACTCCAGGGCCAGATGGTGAATTCCATCAAACATTTAAGGAAGAAATAATACCAATCTTACACAAACTGTATGAGAAAGCAGAAGGGAGGGTTGACAGGACTTAGGGACCGGTCAGCGGTGGGTGAGGGAGAGGGCGGCAGTGTTGGGGATGGCTCCCAGGATTCAGGATGGGGTGACTGGGTGGAGCCGCAAATTGAAATCAAGAACGCAGGTTTGGGGGTAGATATGGAGCTCAGTCTCGGCAATGCCAGAGTTCGAGAGGCTTGTGGGTGTGGGGGGAAGGAGGGTCTAAGCTGCTGCTCAGGAGCTGGGGGAGTCATCAGCATCTGGGTGCACAGACCAAGGCTGTGGAAAGGACTCAGGGCGGTGACTTCCAGAGCCTGAGGCTCAGCACAGGCTTCCCTTGGGAGACAGGTGGGGTCACGAGGAGGAGGAGGGTGGTGAAGCAGCGCTGGCAAGCAGGAGAGGAGAGGTGATGACTGGGGACACCGAGAGAGGCGAGAGTGTGTCCACACACGACTCCGGTGCCTGAGAAGGGGTCCGGGCAATCTGGTTGTGGTGCAGATGTTCTTGTACATAAAAGCCCTTTCACAGGTGGGAGCTCTTGGGGGATTGTGTTTTCATACACAAGGCTCCAAGGCTCTGTTTACCTAGGCTTTGTCACCAGCTGTGGCTGTGTTCAAACTCTTTCTCCTTCACCTGCCTCGACATTCGCCAGTGGGGTAGCTTTGGGCAAGTCACTAAGACTCCGAGCCTCAGTTACTTTCTGTGTGAAATTACAAAATAATAGGGTGTATTTCAGCGTGATTCATTGAGGCAATGTGGTCACACTTAGCGCAGTGACTGTACACAATAAAAGTTCAATAATGGACATGACGGTTATACAGTCGGTCGATATCTAGCGGCACCTACTTTGTGCTCAGTGTCAGCTTATAGTTGAACCTTGGGGTCAAGAGCAAAGGGAGGGTGATGCTGAGGTTGATTATTAGCTGTGAGACAATTAGAAAGCATCGAGCACCCAGTGGATATTCAGCAGGGAGAGAATACTGTAGCAAAGAGACTTAGTCTTCGCCCACTGTTGGAAGGGACCAACCCACTTTTCTGAGGGTGTGGCGTGGGGCAGGGGCTTGCGGGCCCCCTGACGCTGCCTGACTCGCTTCCCTCTATCCTGCAGCCCCCTCTGCAGTGCACTGCAAGCCGATGGTGGTGGACAGCCAGTTGTATGTGGTGGTGGCCCAGTTGTTTGGTGGCTCTTACATTTACCACTGGGACCCCAACACCACGCGCTTCACCAAGCTGCAGGACATCGACCCTCAGCGCGTGCGCAAGCCCAATGACCTCGAGGCCTTCCGCATCGATGGCGACTGGTACTTTGCCGTGGCTGACAGCTCCAAGGCGGGGGCCACCAGCCTCTACCGCTGGCACCAGAACGGTTTCTACTCCCAGCAGGCCCTGCATGCCTGGCACCGTGACACTGACCTGGAATTTGTAGACGGCGAGGGCAAGCCACGCCTGATCGTGTCCAGCAGCTCCCAGGCCCCCATCATCTATCAGTGGAGTCGCACCCAGAAGCAGTTTGTGGCCCAGGGCGAGGTGACCCAGGTGCCTGATGCCCAGGCTGTGAAACACTTCCGCGCAGGTCGCGACAGCTACCTGTGTCTCAGCCGCTACATCGGCGACTCCAAGATCCTGCGCTGGGAGGGCGCCCGCTTCTCCGAGGTGCAGGCGCTGCCCTCCAGGGGCTCGCTGGCCCTGCAGCCCTTCCTGGTGGGTGGCCGCCGCTACCTGGCCCTGGGCAGCGACTTCTCCTTCACACAGATCTACCAGTGGGATGAGGGGCGGCAGAAGTTTGTGCGGTTCCAGGAGCTGGCGGTGCAGGCCCCTCGGGCCTTCTGCTACGTGCCTGCTGGGGACGCCCAGCTGCTCCTGGCCCCCAGCTTCAAGGGACAGACACTTGTGTACCGACACGTGGTGGTGGATCTCAGTGCCTAGAGGGGGTCCGAGGCCTCTGGGTTCCTCGGAGCACTGGAGGCTGGGTGGAGCCTCCGGGGGAGCAGCGTGTTTGCCTGTGTGAAGACACATGTAGCCAACCTGCATACATGCCCTCACGTACACATCCCCCCGGCCAGCATGGACCGTACTGTGGACTCTAGCCCAGGGATGCCACTTAATTTTCACTGTAATCAGCATGAAGTCTTGTATACGCACCAGACCACCCAGCCCCTGGTGCCCTCCCGTATGTGGACGCCGGTTCACCCCACACCACCTCCCTTGCTCTGCTGCCTTCCACATGCTCTGGCCCAGGGAGGGGTCCTGGGAGGGCTGGAGGCTGAACCGCTCCCTCCTGTTCTTCAGCTTATCCTTCTGACCCTCTGGTCTTTCCTGTTGGTGCTCCAGGTGTCTGTTTACCTGCTTATGCTCTGCATTGCAGCCCATGGCCACATCCTTCATACTGCCGGGTGCACTCACCCACGCTCCCCGCCTTCTGCACGCACACGTGGACACGGACAGACTCCCTCAGTTACACGCACACACACCTGTCTACACTCCCATCTCCATGGGCACACATGCAGATTCAGCGCTGGGTCCCCTCCATGACCTTGCCTCTCTTCCTGAAGGGGCACAGAGTACCTGTCCTCCTCTGCTCACCCCTGGTGTGGCCAGCCTGCAGCGGAAAACAATTGGAATGGTGGTGCCAACCTCTGGACACCAGCTTGACCTCCTGGGGGCAAAGCCCCTCTGCCCGAAGCAATAACAACCGCTCCAGCAGACCCTGCCTTCTTCCCAGCGCTGTCTCAGTGCTCACTGGAGTTTCCTTCTCTGACCCTGAATCCAGCTCACTGGTGAACAGGAGACCACCCAGATGAAAGCCTTTCTGCTTTTCTTTCCTGTAGCCGCCCCAGCCCCAGACCACACCGATGGGTTCAGCCCCACCATTGGGATATGGACCCTGCGCTGTGTTAGCTCCTTTGGGTGTGTCCAAGGGCTGGCCAAGCCGGGGTCGCTGCAAGCACTTGAGGCATCTGGGCAGGTGCCAGGAGTGGAGCTGGGCTGAAGAGCATCCTGGGGGCCCTGGTGCCCCTCCAAACCACAGAGGCACGCCCCAGGAGCACTGCCTTTCAGTGCAAGCTGACTGCCGCAGCGGGGAGGGAGGGAGGGTCCTGTGGGAGCGGCACCTGGCAGCCAAGCTTCTGCTGCCCTCTGCTGTACGCTGGGAACAGAGGGCTCTGAGATGTTAGGCTGGTCGGGAAGGCACAGGGCAGGGAGTCTCTTCCGTGTGCCCAGACTGTGTGGGGACCTCCAGGTAGGAGGATGCCCAGGGGCACTTGGGGACAATGCTCTGATTCACTTGCTTCAAATAAAAAGTTTCCACCCCATTGATGGCTCTCAGGTATCCAATGGTGATGGTGAGCGGCACCTGTTTCCTTAAGAACAGAGCTGTGTTGTCTGTCCCTGCTGCTTGCAGGGGGCCAGTGTCAGTTTCAGACCCCCTTCCTCCCTGCTCCCCTCCCTCTGAGGAGTGAGTAGGCACCCCAAAGTCAGCCGGTGCTGGGGTCAGAAGTTCATGGTGATGACGCTCAGGTGCTGGGTGAGTGTGACTCGTCTCCGTCACCTGGGGCTGACTCACGGCCAAGTGTTCCTTCTTGGAGATCACAGTCTTGGGGCCCGCTGAGACTGGAGGCTGTCCCTCGGTCAGGTCAAATCCAACCAACAGGGCCAAGGACAAGCTCAGCAGTCCGTCTCCTCTCCACCCCCCTCTGCTGGACAAATATGTGTCATCGCTGCCACCCTCGGCCCTAGGTGTGAGATTTCCAGGAAGTGGACTGATTTCTCCAAGCTGAGCTTCTCCTTCTGTAAAGTAAATAATAAAACCTACTTTGTCCGATCCTGATTCTGCCACTTACTAGCTTGGAGGTCTCAACCATATTCCTTCGCCTATTTGTATCTCAGTTTCCTCATCTGGAAAATGTGGATAATCGTGCTACCTATGTGAGAGGGTTAAAATGAGATTTGAATGCATTAGATTTATAATGTGTTAATATATGTAAGGCTTAGAATCATGTGTCTGGCACAGAACTAAGATTTTTTTTTTTTTTTGATCGTAGGACTCTAGGAGATACCCAGGTGGCTCAGAGAAGGCTGCTTTGTGGGCGAGGAGAAGGTTGATCTTTGGGGAGACCTTCTGTCTGTGGATTAGGGTTCCTGACCTATCTTCAGTCTCAGAGCCCCTGTACCCTACATCTTACCTTTAGCCTCAGATGCCCACGCCTCACAATAGGGAATCTCATAGGTGATGTGTTTGGGTTTCCACCTCCTAAAACCACAGTCACGTGCTCTTGACTTAGCAGGTATCTCTTGGGACCCCCCCAGCCACACTGTCCTGGGAATGCCTTCCTGCTTTCTCAAATGGGGAATGGGCCCTCACGCTGTGCCAGGGAGAGGTTGCCAGGGAAAGAGGGTTGAGTCTCCCAGACATGTTGGCACTCTGTTGCCCGGTAGAAAGATAAACATCACTGTGATTGTCACTTTCCCCAGGGCACCCGCCAGGGTTGGGAGACACTTCTCCCCCTGAATGCCCAGCTTTCTGCACGTGGGGAATGGAGCCCACCGTATGCCTGCCTGGTCACCTGCCAGAGGTGGGTCATCATATGTCCAGAGAGCTGCTTAGCAACTCAGTGTAACCGGGTGACTGTGTCAACAGCTCAGGACCAATGGGCGTGACAGGCAGAGTCCACTCACTGCCAAAGCCCAGGAGGGTGACCCCCTCAGCTGTCAGCCTCACGCCCCTCCGTGCTCTCAGTAGCAGACCTCTCACATCTTGTCCCTTAGATTTTTCCAAGCACAGTCATCAGGACCAAGAGTCTCCATGTGAGAGACATTCCCGGCTGGGTTGGCTTAGGGTGGGCACAGGGGAGCTCCTCTCCAGCGAATGGGGGTAAAGTGAGGCCTGTGATGCTGAGGTCAGGTGACTCTGGAAGGCAGCGAAGGTGGGGGAGGGGAGGCAGTTCTGCAGCAGGTACCAAGGGCCCGAGGCTCACATGCACACAGTCAGCCCAGGTACCCTAACTTCTGGAGGAATGGATGTCCATTCCCTTTTCTGTACCCCCTGCTCCTCCTGAGCTGTCCAGAGGGTCAGTCATATCCTTTTGCTCCAAGGAGACAAGGATACTTTTCACCTTCATTACAATGTCTGTGTCCAGAGATGGATGGTGACCGCGACCTTCCTGAGGGGATCCTAGCCCTGGGTGGTTCTTGTTCCTCCAAACTAGGGTGGGAGCGAGGGCCAATGTGAGGAGGTGATTAGGCGGGGGGAGGGAGGCATCAGGGCCTTGGGGGAGTTTCTCCTGTGGGCCAGGTTCACTGCAAGCTCTCCCACTCAGCAACACCAATAAAACTGATGATGATAATTATGACTATATAATCACTGAGTGTTTATTTATTCCCAAGAAGCCTCCTTTCCCTCCATCATTAGCTATTCCATCCTTTTGATAGATGGTGAGTGTTAACTGTAGCGCTAATAAAAAGTAATAACTGCACAAGTTTTCCACCCCCACGCTCTGGGCAGCTCTGCTGTCACCCTCACCTCAGCCCTACGAGGCAGAAGGGAAGCTGTGCGGGGTGCGGGGGGGATGATGCGCTCCCCATTTTCAGAGGGAGGAATGAGGCACCTAGCAGAAGAGGTACAAAGAATGCAGCCCCACGTGGAAAGTTGTAGAAGCAGCAACGTTTGCCTTCTCTTTTTTTTTTTTAATTACTTTTTATTGGAGTATAGCTGATTTACAATATTGTAAGCCTTTTCTTTTGAGCCTCTCACCTTCTTCCAGATACACACCTTCCTCCTAGAGGAGCTTTTCCATTCCCTGTCCCCTCCCAGGGCTGCCCTCAGAAGACTGATTAATCTAAGCATTTTTTTTTTTTTTTGGTGGTACACGGGCCTCTCACTGTTGTGGCCTCTCCCGCTGCGGAGCGTAGGCTCAGCGGCCATGGCTCACGGGCCCAGCCGCTCCGCGGCATGTGGGATCCTCCCGGACCGGGGCACGAACCCGCGTCCCCTGCACCGGCAGGCGGACTCTCAACCACTGAGCCACCAGGGAAGCCCTCTAAGCACTTATTTATCGTTCGCCATCAGGTGCCGTTGGGCAAGTTACTTTCCACCATTGAGCCTATTTCCTAAATGGTAAAAAAAAAAAAAAAAAAAAAGGATCTTTGTAAAGATCAAGTCTCTGCGCTCAAAAATGCACTACAAAATGGCAGTCGTTGATACTGTTAAGGTCTCAGGGATATCTGTGTTCTTGACTCTCGGAAATCGGTGGGATTTCAAACTTTTGGGGAAGAAGACATGGGGGGCTGGGGACTCCACCCAGAATCTTTCAAATCAGCCTGCCCAAGGATGTGGGCTCTGGAAAGGTATCCCAGAGAGAAGTCAACTCCTGAAGCCCACTCTTCAGCAGGGTGAGCGGGATGGGGGTGATGAGTCCCTCAGGTTCTCTCTCCTCCACGTCCTCCCCACTTTCCCTCTAGGTCACCTCAGCATCTGCGAGGCGCTTGAGGCGCTTACTGATCTCCCGACCTAGTGCTATAAGACCCGGATTTGCTGGTGCCCAGCCAAACCTTCTAGTTCTCACCTGAGCCTCTAACGGGGGACGTCGACCCATCTCATGCCCATTCCCATTTCACAGAAGGAGAAAACGAGGCAAAAGAGGGGAGCTAGTGAAGATCCGCGAAAACTCTGGACTCCAGATTTCCTTCATTTCTTTATTCCTCCGTCGCATTTTTTTTTAATTATTTATTTAATTAATTTATTTTTGGCTGCATTGGGTCTTCATTGCTGCGCGCGGGCTTTCTCCAGTTGTGGAGAGCGGCGGCTACTCCTCGTTGCGGTGCGCGGGTTTCTCATTGAGGTGGCTTCTCTTGTTACGGAGCACGGGCTCTAGGCACGCGGGCTTTAGTAGTTGTGGCTCGCGGGCCCTAGAGCGCAGGAGTTGTGGCGTACGGGCTTACTTGCTCCGCGGCATGTGGGATCTTCGCGGACCAGGGCTTGAACCCGTGTTCCCTGCACTGGCAGGCGGATTCTTAACCACTACCCCACTAGGGAAGTCCGCACCTTTTTGTTTCCGCTTCCTACCCCCAAATCTTTCCCATTCGGAGGGCTACTCAACCTACGGTCCCCATCCACCAGTCGGAGGCGCATCGCCACTTTAAGGGGCAGGCCTCTCACCTCCCTGACCTCGCCCCGCCCCCTCCGCGGCCGCACTGCGCCTGCGCCACGCGCCGGAGACCTGGGGTTGGGCAGGGCCCAGTTCCGTGCAACTTTCAAGTGAGTTGCAAACTCCGCCCCGAGGACGGTGCAGGTGTCCTGGCGCACTGGGGCCGTGGGTACCCGCAGGAACGCAGGCTGCGACCAGCCACCTCTGGCTCGGGACCCACAGCGCCCCCGGCAAGGGCCGAACGCCTGGTTCTCCGGGGCAGGAAGTGCGGATCGGAGCGTAACTGCCCGAGCGGCGGGGCGGAAGAGCGTGCCGGCCGGTACCGGCTCCCAACTCAGTTCCTGCCTGCCCCGGCCCGCTGGTGTCCCCATTCTTCAGGCTTCCAGCACTGAGGAGTCAGTGGGCGGTGGGCTCCGCCTCCACCAAGGGGCAGCCCGAGCGCCCCTGTAGTTTCCACACCTCCACTGTTGATCCCATCCCAGCGCAGGCGTGAGCGTCCCTCTGGGCGTCTTCCTGGAGGGATCTCCCTTCGCTCCCGAGACTGCAGGATGGTGTCCTGGATGATCTGTCGCCTGGTGGTGTGAGTATGGCCGCTCAAATACCCTCTCTATCCCTCGATGTCAGCCCGCCCCTGGGGTGGAAGCTGGGAATGTCTGGTGGAAAAGGGGGCTTTTCTGAGCTATGTCACACCTTTCCCCTCCCTCCAACATTCACCGCAAGGTTTAAGGGACCTGCGGGCCTGCACAAGGCATTGGGCACCGTGTGCTTGTCCCCTCGCACTCAAGCCTACTTGGCTGATGGCGACCCCCTGCAGTCACACACCTACTGCAGGCAGGTGAGTGGGACGGAGGACCACAGGCCGGCCAGCCACCCCTTGGCAAACACAGGATGTGGCACGTTGTGGGCAGAGAATCCAGGTGCCGGCTTCCCAGCTGAGCAGTCAGTCACGTGACTCACCACCCTGGCCCCAGCTTCCCCACTCCGTCCTACTCCTTACCTGGCTGGAATATCCTTGCCTGCAACCTGGCAGTGCCAGGTCTGGTGGCCCTGGGCCTGATTGCACGTCCAGGGGAGGGAACAGCCTGGTGCTCTCATGGCTCAGAAGCCTGCCTCCCACTCACCTTGTGGAGTGGCTGTCTGTGCTCTCGCGGCATCATGCACCCATGGGCCACTCGTGCAGGCCTGGGCAGGCTTGGGATGTTTGTAAACAGCAGGGTGGGGAGGCGGCCTCCAGGGCACTGACTCAGGTGCAGGTCGTGCAAGCCAAGCGGGAAGAACAGGGCAGGCACTGCCACCTGGAACGTGGGGTGCGGGGGAGGCCGCCACCTGGCAGGGGCGTGGGGAGTGGCGCCCCTCACACTCTCCCTCTGCTTTGGGGGCTGCTCTTCAGGCTGGTGTTTGGGATGCTGTACCCAACTTATGCTTCCTACAAGGCTGTGAAGACCAAGAACATTCGTGAATATGTGAGTGCGGGGGTGGGCAGGAGGGCTCAGCTCAGGTGGGGGGACCACAGCCTTGGGGGTGTGGTAGGATTTGGCGAGGTGGGCGAGTCTGAGCTGGCCTCCCTTTCCTCCAGGGGTACAATCTGGTGGCGTACCCTGGAGCAGAGTGGGTGTGGATGGAGGACGGGCTCTTGGGATTCTTTGCAGGATCTTGTGGGTGCAGCCTGTTGGGGTGGGTACAGGAATGAGTGGCGGCTTCTCAGAGGCAACTTTCTAAGGCCAGCCAGGTGCCAGGGGAATGCAGTGGGACGGGCTTTCTGGAATCTCGGGGCTGGGTCAGCCCGGGACAGGGGATTTGGCACTGCAGGCGCAGCTGCTGGCCTCTGACCTCTCTGCCCGCCCCTCCCGGTCCAGGTCCGGTGGATGATGTACTGGATCGTCTTTGCACTCTTCATGGCAGTGGAGACCTTCACAGACGTCTTTATTTCCTGGTATGGGCACTGGGGTTCTGTGGGCTGCGGGGAGGGGGTGGTCCTCCCTGGCCTGGCTCCCTGGCGGACCTTACCCGCTCTGCTCTGACAGGTTCCCTTTCTACTACGAGATCAAGATGGCCTTTGTGCTGTGGCTGCTTTCGCCCTATACCAAGGGGGCCAGCCTGCTTTACCGCAAGTTCGTCCACCCATCCTTGTCTCGCCATGAGAAGGTACCGCGGCGGGAGGCAGGGCGGGCAGTGTAGGAGTGGGTGTGAGGCGAAGAGCCCTGGACTTGCAGCTCGAGACACTGGGGACACCTAGGCTCTAATCCCAGTCCTACTGCTGTTTAGCCATGGGGCCTTGACAGAGCCTAGCCTTCCTCCTCTTCTGGGAAAATCAAATGGGGACACATGTGAATGACCTTTAGGGGGTGTGAAACACCGGCTGGAAGTTGGTTTGGGCATGGTGGGGGGAGGCTGGAGCACGGCCGATCATTGAGGTGTAGGATCCGGTGAGTGGATGGGGAGCCCTGTGCTCTGTGGGTGGGGTGGGCTGGGAGGCGTGGCTCCCAGTGATTTCTCTGGGCCACAGAGGAGTGACTAGGGCTGTGCGCCTGAGCTTCCCCCCCCCACACCGTGTCCGCAGGAGATCGACACCTACATCGTGCAGGCCAAGGAGCGCAGCTACGAGACGGTGCTCAGCTTTGGGAAGCGGGGCCTCAACATTGCCGCCTCGGCTGCTGTGCAGGCAGCCACCAAGGTGCCCTGGGCCCCAGCCCTCCCCCCCTCCCCACCCCCACCCCCAGGGCCTTTTGAGCGAGTCCAGCTGTCTGTCAGGGAGCCGAGAGATCGCAGCTGTCCAGGCCGGGGGAACAGGGGCGAGAGGTGGCAGGTGGGGCGTTGGCAGGAGCACAGAGCTGGAAGTTCAGACTTCCCTGGCTGACACTGACCGTGAGCGGCTGCTCTTGGGCCCTAGGCCCTACCTTCTTGCTGGCGCCACAGAGGCACAGGGCTAGGAGGTTGCCGTGTTTTTTTCGGTTCTGAGGCCTGTGCCCCAGGAATTGCTTGCAGGTCAGCCTTGATTTTCCTGGGCAGCTCCCCTGGTTGAGGCCCCTTCTTGCCAGGAGCCCTGCCCCCCTCCGTCAGGCGGTGCAGCTGATCCCACTCTCTTGCAGAGTCAGGGCGCACTGGCCGGAAGGCTGCGGAGCTTCTCCATGCAGGACCTGCGCACCATCTCCGATGCCCCCGCCCCCACCTACCAGGATCCCCTCTACCTGGAGGACCAGGTACCCCACCGCAGGCCACCCATCGGTGAGTGGACAGAGGAAGCCAGAGCTGTCCCGAGAGGGATGGCTTCCTCCAGGCCAGCTGTGGCTCCCCCCAGGGCCAGAGGAAAGCCTGGCTCAGCTGGCCCCAGGCCTTCAGACTGTGTCCGTGCCCAGCTTTGCCTCCCGGCCTCCCTCTCCTCCACAACAGGGTACCGGTCAGGGGGCCTGCAGGACAGTGACACCGAGGATGAGTGTTGGTCAGACACAGAAGTGGTCCCCCAGCCATCAGCGCGGCCCCGAGAGAAGCCTCTGGGCCGTACCCAGAGTCTGCGTGTGGTCAAGAGGAAGCCGCCGGTGCGGGAGGTCGGTGGTGAGGAAGGCACAAGGGGAGCGAGCTGCCCTGGTGGCCGCCTCAGCCCGGATCTCTCACGGGGTGCCTGCTCTCTCTCCCCACAGGGCACCACGCGCTCCCTGAAGGTTCGGACGAGGAAAAAGACCACGCCTTCAGACATGGACAGCTAGGGCCTACGGAGCCTGGCCCGGTCTTACCTCGTGCCCTGCAGGGCATTGGGACTGTTTGGAGGGGACCTCTGGCTGCACATCTGGCCTGCCTGCACCAGCTGCCCGGGTGCTGCCCTCCTGACTCTTGCTGTCGGTTACAGGCCATGTGTGGGGCTGCACCCACGATGCACCAAAGCAGGCCGGGCTCAGGGTTTTATTTATTGTCTTCCTCGCCGCTCTGCCTTCCCAGGTGTGGAACCAGAGCCCTCCCCAGCCCCCTGGAAAACGAAACCCAAAGCCCACCCAGCTGTGTTCGTTCCTTCCTGTCCTTCCGAGTACTTCACAGCCTTCTCCAAGGCCAAGTGTGTGTCCTGGTTGTTTGGTTTGTGTTGGTGAATGAGGCCAGGTTTGCGGAAGTTTTGATAAATAAATGCGTCAAAGTGCCCTGTCTCTTCTGGTTTGTAGCCCCGGTCCTCACAGCACGTGTTATTAAACAGCCTGCCCCAGGGCAGTCTGGGCCTGGTGCTAAAAGGCCAGACAGACTGCCAGAGGGGCCCAGTGTTCCGGGGCAGGTAGCCATCGACAGATTGTTGCGATGCGGCAAGTACTATTATGGGAAGCTCTTGGGGACCTCTGAGAACACGGATGGGAGAGTGGCGGGGAGGGGGGCGCGGGGGGGGCAGTCCAGAGTCTAAGAATGCAATCCGGAGGGGATGGGATCAGGCCTTGACGGGAAGTAGAAACCAGTGGGAGCGAAGGTGTGGAGGGACCTCAGGCAGCACGATAATCTCATGGGGATTAGCTAAAGCTGTGCGGAAGATGAGGGCTGGGGAGGCTGATTTCCTCCAAGGGCCTGCCAGGCCTCTAGGCAGCTCCCGGTGCATCGAGTTCGTAAACACTTAGGTTGACGGGAGCTTTGCACCTCTGCGGAGTGGCCGTGAGAGGGCAGCAGCTGCCAGGGTCTGGGCTGCCCCCAGCTTCCAGGTCAAGGAGGGCGGGGCTTGGAGGCTGGCCTGTCAGCTACCTGGCTGGAGGGATGATGCAGGACTCTGGCCCGGCCTCCAAAGGCCCTCCCTGCTGCTCGTGGTCATTGGTCATCAGCCAGTCCCATCCACGAATCTCCTCTGTTCTGAGACCCAGGCTGTTTGCTGGCTCCACTCCATCCCCTACTCTAATCCCTGGGGCAGCCAGTGCCCAGCCCTGCCCTCTCCTGCCCCTGGATGCTGGTCTTACTGTACTGTCCCCGGGCTGCTCCCCTCTCCCACCCACATGCCTCCTCTTCTTTCCCGCTTTCGATTAAGTCAAGAGATGGGTGAGAGTGTCGGGTAGGAAGAGGGGAAATGGGGTGGTCACCCGGAGTGACCTGAGGAGTGTGGATTAACTCTGGGTATGGGGATTATCCGAGTTTATTTGGGAGAAGTACTTAATCTGCTGGGTGGCTTAGCTCCTCACGGATTGGTGTTCAATGACTTCCTATCTTGGTGTTCCCTTGCATCATGGGGTTGATTTATCTCTTCATTTATTCATTCAAAAATCTTTATTGAGCATCTCCCAGGTACCAGGCATGTTTCAAGAAACTGGGGATGCAAAGTCAAGTGAGAGCTAGCACCTAGAATGTGGCTGCCCCAGCAGGGGCTACTCTGAGCCCCCGACATATATTAATTTAATACTCACAACAATCTCATGAGGTACATACTATGATTATAATCTCCATTTCACAAATGGGAAAACAGGCACCGAGAGGGCAAGTAATTTGCCCGAGGTCACACAGCTAGTAAGTGGCAGAGTTGGGCTTGGAAACCAGGCAGTCTGGCTCCAGAGTCAGTGTACTTAACCACTGTGCAGAACTAGAGTAAATGAGAAAGTTTCTTGCCTGGGAGGCAAGGAGAAGGAAACTAGCAGTTATCCAACATTGATTCTGGGGACTTCCCTGGTGGCGCAGTGGTTAAGAATCCGCCTGCCAATGTAGGGGACACAGGTTCGCGCCCTGGTCCAGCAAGATCCCACATGCTGTGGAGCAACTAAGCCTATGCGCCACAGCTACTGAACCTGCGCTCTAGAGCCCGTGAGCCACAACTACTGAGCCCATGTGCCACAACTACTGAAGCCCGTGCACCTAGAGACCGTGCTCTGCAACAAGAGAAGCCACTGCAATGAGAAGCTTGCACACCGCAGTGAAGAGTAACCCCTGCTCGTCTCAACTAGAGAAAGCCCGTGTGCAGCAACAAAGACCCAACGCAGGCAAAAATAAATAAATTTATAAAGAAACATTGATTGTTTGTCTGACCTCGTGTTGGGCATTTTAAATAGATGATTTCCTTAAATCCTCCTGTCAAGCCTGTCAGGTCGGGGTTATAGCCATTTTACAGATGGAAGAACTGAGACTTGGAGAGGTGAAGCAACTTGTCCATGATTGTGCTGTCTGTGGGTCAGGGCCCCATCTCCTGATGCAAGTCTGTCCAGAAGTCGCCTTGGTGGGGGTGGAATGGCAGAATCCACACCCCTGAACCGAGAGAGAAAAACAGAGGAGTGTGTGATAAATGGACAAAATGAGATAAAAACTGAAAGCGGGGAGCAGCTGAGGGAGGCCTGAAGGTGCCGGTTGGTGAGGGAGTTTTCCTGGGAGCTGGGCTTCACCAGCCCTCATTCCTTGGATGGGGCCTTACAGTGACAGGCAGGGTCACTTGGGCCCCGGGGCTGAATCAGAGATGGTCCCTGATGGCTGTCTTAGCCCCAGCCTCCTGGCTAGCCTGGCTGCCCCGCTGCTCCTATTTCTATCTGCAGAACGCGCAGAACGCATCACTTTCATTCCAACATTGGCCTCCAGGCCTTTGCTGCACTGTGTGCATCCCCTGTGCTCCCAAGAGTCTTCCATCCAGGCCGACGCGGCCTTCCTTCATGATCTGCTTTCTCCAAGAATCCTCCCCTGACTCCAACCCCTCCTGAGGATCCTGAGGCTCCTGACCTCTGGCCCACTCACCCTGTCCTGGGGGCACGATGCCGTGGGCTGTGCTCATGTGCCCATCGCCCCCTCCGCTCCCTGACCAACCAGACTCCCCTAGGCCCCAATTGCTACTTGCTCCCCACCTCATCAGTCTGGACTCTCTCATGTCTCCATGCTCTTCTCCTGTCCCTGCAACACTCTGTCCTATTCCTATTTGCCCTCTGAACCCCACTCAGACATCACCTCCTCCAGGAAGCCCTCTGTAACCTTCCCTTTGCCCTTGGGGTTGATTGCTCACCTAGACCACGCTGTCTCTGTGCTTGCATGGACTTCTATTTTTGCCTTGAGCACATCGTATTTCCCTCCCCACTACATTGTGACTTCATAATGAATAGATTTGTGTCTTACTTTTGTATCCTGGCCTGGAGCAAATGGTGGTTTAGACCAAGTGAAATATTGTAGTACGTGGTGAAGTACTCATTCCCTCATTTCTGAGCTAAGCATCACCCCCTCTGTGATGCTCCCCTGATTTTTCCAGGCTGGGACTGGAAACGTTGTTAACGTTTGTTAATATGCCCGACTCCAATCATTACCTGCAGTGCCCAGCACAGGGCCTAACACCTAAGGTGCTTCAGGGAATGTTTGCTGGTAAAAGAACATGGACCAAGTGAGCAGAAGCTCCTCGAGGCCGGGGATGACTTTGTACATTCATCTTTGTACCCTGCATCTCCTTGGTGGCCATCACAGAGCCTTGAATATGCCCAGGTCTCTATAACACGTTTGGCGAATGTCTGCTGCAGTTGTTTGGATTCCAAGACATCCTGGGGCCAGAAGGGAAGGGGCAAGGAGAATTCCAAGTTCTGGACAAGCACATGTGATCCCGAGACTGGGGCATTGGGTGTGGGCTGGGCTTCCCTCAGAGCCTGCCCTGTCCCTCTGAGAATCACTGACACATCTGCCCAGCACCATTTCCCTCTGCATGGGGTTACTGGCCCAGCCCATGCCCTCTCTGGCCTGGCTCCTAGGGGAAGGTTAGGTCTTCCTCTGGCCTACCCACGGCCCCCCACCTTCTATTACTCACCAGTGTGCCCACTGTCTTCCCAGGCAGAATCACGCCAGGCACTGGTAGGGAGATGAAGAGCCTAGGCTAGTCCCCTTGGAAGCACGCACCTTTGCTTGGCCCAGGTACCAGCCCTGCCTGATTTGCGCTCGCTCTGTCCTCCCCATCCATCTTGCCTGCTTCTGAGGGATGCCCCCATTGCCTCCGAGTTCCCAGGAGCAGGTGGCCCCTCATTCCCAGCCCTCCCTTCTCCCTCCTCCCCACAGCCCAGCTGTCCCTTGGACCTTTCTGGTGGCTCCTCTCTTTCCCTACCTCTTCGGCCCCTCCCGGTCCCGGTCCCCCTTCCCTACTCTGGCCTCCAGGTGCACTAGCCCCACTGCTGCATTTTTCGCTGCCGCTCTGGGCGGCAGCGGCGTGGTTAGCCTCTTGTTTCAACACAGCCCTGGCCCAGGCTGAGTTGGGATGTCGTGACTGGCACTGCCCCACCCTTTACGGGGTTGAGGAGGTGAGCACTCCGGCTCTCGCCCCCTTGTCCCCCGCCCAGCATCAGGGACTGGGATGCCCTATAGCTGGGTAGGCGTAGAAGCCCCGGCAGGAGGATGAGGCCCGCTGCTTAGGAATTCCCGGGGGCCAGAGCTGGGTTACTAGGCAGAAGGTCCTGAGCCCGGGGTGGAATGAGGTAGCTTTCTCTACCAGGGTGGCTGGATTGCAGGGGAGGGAAGGTTGGGTGAAAGGAGAAGGGGCATTGGTGAGGTGCAGACTGAGAAGAGGAACTAGGTCAGAGATGTGGGTGGGTGGGTGAGAGGGGAGGGGGCATCTGCCACGGAGCTTCCTCCTGGCTCCAGAAGCATCTCCACACTTCCCTGCCTCTGCCCCTCTCCCCAGGTCCTGGGAGAATTCTCCCCGGTATTCCCCCTCCCCCATGCCCCCGCCCCAGGCGTTGCCACAAGGGTGGGGGTGGGGGTGGGTTGGGGGGAGGCCAGCCTCAGCTGTCTGAAGGATGGAGGGGCTGGGGAAGTAGGGCTAGGTGCCCAGACGGCCGCGTGTGTGGGAGGGGATGTCCTCAGATGCCCTCCACCCGGCAGTCCCCGCTCTGACGTGTGGGTGCCCCCCCTCTCCCTGCCCGGATTAGTGGCAGCTTGGCCTGACTCTCCGGGGCTCCTTTCCCCGCCCCCGCCTGCTGCCCTCCCCTGGGCAGGGGGCTGCTCCGCCCGAAGGGCACTTGTGCTTGCCCAGGTAAGGGGCTCTGGGGACAGCGTGAGGGCAGCTGGCTCAGGAGTGCTGCTGCGCGTGTCAGCGGGAACGTGTGTATCAGTGTGTGTGTGTCAGTGCTCTTGAGGGGTCGTTGCGGGGCCGGAGCGGACCCACGCGAGTCTGGGGGTGCTGGTCAGCTCGCCTGTGTCCACGGATCCGGCACCGTGTCCACACGTTGCGTGGCTTTCCTTCTGTTTGTGTCTCTGTGTGGCTCCTCAGATCTGCTCTGTCCTCAGGCACAGAACAGCCGGCTCCAAGGGCTCCGTGGGCCTGTGGCATGGGCTGTAGAGCAGGATGGGGAGCTGGGCGATGGTGGAAAGGGGTTCCTTCCCCCGCCACCCCAATCCCCCCCACGACCCCCTGGGCATTTTAGGAGCCTGTCCTGAGAATCCTGGTCTAGTCCAGAGACAGTGATCTCAACTAGAAAGACTTGGCAAAGGGGGTGGGGGGAGGTGTCTGTCCCACTCCCCTGGGGCTGTCCCCATCCCCTCGGGGCCTGGACAGCCCTGGCTCCCACCCTGCCCTGCCCAGCCTCTTCTAGGCCTCAAGCCGCAGGAATCTCCCCCTGGAATCTCCCACAAGTTTTGGCTGCCAGAGGACACAGATGGGGGACTACAGGCACACCCCAGCCCTCCATCCACATCCTGGAGCCAGCCTGGGAGCGGAAGGCTGGGGCTTGGGGCTTGGGGCCTGCAGTCTGGGTTAGACCCTCCAGGATCACTTCCCCTGGCACACTCAGGTCCAGGTCACCCCTCAGGGGAGCTGGAGGAGGAAGGGAGTGTTAATAACTCAGTCATGTAAACAACCCCTACCAGCCTGCCCTGTCACAGAACCGGCCTCTGGGGGAAGGTGAAGGGGCCAGGAGAATCTGTGCCAACATGACCTAAGTCTTGCCTGGTGCCGACCCCTTCAGGCCTCCTCTCCTCAGCACCCCTCCTCTTCTCCTCAACCGGTGAAAGGATCCCGGCCGCCCCTCCAGTCCCTGGAAGGGCGCCACCCTCATGGCTTCCTGCTCCAGGGATGGTGGTGTGACCTGGGACAAGGCTAGAGGCGTCCAAAACCTCATCCCTTCGATGGAATGGGGGTGGGTGGGTGGTGCTCTCTGTCCCGGGCTGGGTGAAGGCAGGCCAAGGATGGCTTCCACAGGGAGGCAGGGGAGTCACGGGGTGGGACGTGGGTGCCTGAGGGGAAGGGAAGCGCCCGTTGGGCGTGTGGGTTTCTGTGTGTGTCTGAATCTGTCTGTGTGTGTTTGAATCTGTCTGTGTCTGTGCTCTGGAACCACCCTCGCAGAAGGGCCAGGATGATTCCTCGGGTGGAGGGTGCCCTGCTTTCCCATTTCCTCTCCTCCTCTCTGCTCCCTCCCAGGAGCCACTCCCATGGGCTCCTCTCCAGGGCGGGCCTGGAAACACTAGGAGCACGGGATGGCGCAGACCCCCAGGACACGGGGCTGGAGCAGGTGGTGGAGCGCATCTGGTCCCACTTCCTCTCTGGACGATTGGTGAAACTGGGGCCCTTAGACCAGGAACAGACTAGAGCCTAGACCCTTCTAGGACACTGTGCCCTGGGAGGGGGCTTGCGTCTGGAACGGTGAAGAGCAGCTTGGCCAGATGAGGAACCGGGCAGGGCAGACCTGGGCCAGCGTGTGTGCCCGCGTGCCAGAGCTGGAGAGGATCAAGAGCCAGTGGTCCAGAAAGCACGGGGTGGCTGGCGTGGGTCACAGCGCCCATCATTGACCCGTGAGAACTCGACTGCCCCTGCCAGCTCTGGCACTGACCCCTCCCAGCAGCCCTGCCCTGGCACCCCTGGGGGCACCCCGCCCCATCGTGGCCTGGTCCGGCCCCTCCCGCCCTTTGCTCCAGTTCCCGGGCTTGGCACCTATAGTGGGGGTGCTGCCCGCCTGCCAGGCTCCGGGGCCGGGCCCACGGGAGGGTGGGGCGGCTGGGAAGCTGGCACGCTGCCCCGGGGGAGCCTCTCTCGGCAGGCGCCCGGGTGCCGCGGGGGGGAGGGGGGAACAAAGGGCTCATTCTCCCCGTGCGCAGCCGGTGGCATCGCCGGGGCGTTGGCGGAAGCCCCCGGGGCCCGGGAGGGGGCAGGCCCAGGCGGGGCCGCCGAATCTCGGGCTACTGTTTCCCCGCAGGGTGCTGGAGGAGGAAACCGGCGGAGCAGCTTCCCCACTCTCAGTTGCGCGTCTGGCGATGGCGATCAGAGGTGCTGCTGCGCTCTCCGCTGGGCACTCCCTCCATTAGCCGCGCCGCGCCTTGCTGCGCCGTAGCTGGTGCCTCTCTCCCGGGTCACGGGATCGGCCTCCCTTCCAGGCACGACCCCCTCCCCCGGCCCCTCGGCCTTTCCCCCCACTCCGCCATCTCCGACCCGGGGCGCGCGTTCCCCCCGGCCCGGCTCCCTCTCTCCCTCCGGGGGCACCCGCTCCCTAGCCCCGGCCCGGCCCTCCCCGCAGCGCAGCACGGAGTCTCGGCGTCCCATGGCGCAACCCACGGCCTCGGCCCAGAAGCTGGTGCGGCCGATCCGCGCCGTGTGCCGCATCCTGCAGATCCCGGAGCCCGACCCCTCCAACCTGCGGCCCTAGAGCGCCCCCGCCGCCCCGGGGAAAAGAGAGAGCCAGCGCGCTGAGCAGAGAGCGGGAGAACGAACGAGTTCTCGCCCGCCGGCCGGGAGGCCCCGGAACCAGCCCATGGGGAGAGGGCACCCGGCGTCGGCCACAAAGACCGCCGCCGCCCGCGCCGCGCCCGGCGCGTGAAGCCCAGGTAAGGGCCGAGAGGGGCGCCGGGCGCTCGCCTTCTGGGGACGCCCATAGCAGGGCATTTCTGAGCCGAGCCCGCGCCGCACGCAGGGAATGAGCTCCCCTTGCTCCTCTGGGCTTGGCCACACCTCTGAAAGTTAGGATGCCCGACGGGGCTGGATCGCGTCGGAGCGGTGGCCCCAGAAAACCCGAGCGCCCTGTGTCACGGGTCCCTGGGCTCCCTCCCCTCCTTCCTGGAGCTTCCCCCAGTGGGCAGACGTGGCCGTGCTGGGAGAGCGCCGGGGCTCTGGTGCCACCTGTCACCCTGCTCCTTTGCACGCACGTTCAATTTTCCCTCCTTTGCCTCTCTCTGGGCCCCAGCCCGCTTTCCCCGCCTCCTTCCCTCCCCTCGGCCAGGCTGCATTTACCAGCGTCCACCGGCCGCCCTAGCACTGTCGGCTGGACTGGGGCATCTTGACCCATCCCGGCTGAGGCCTAGATCTAACTCCCCTCCCCTGTGCCGGCTCACTCCTTCCCTTGGGGGCAGTGGTGGAGATCCCAGCCCCCAGCAGTTGTCCTGGGCTCTGCCTCAGAAGCCAAGAAACTGTACAGCACCTGGAAGAGGCAGACTCGGGGCTGCCCAGGTGTAGGGAGAGATTCCAGCCAGCCGCCCTGCTCTCCCCCGTGACTCCAGCCTACCCTGTCTGCACTTCCCACCCAAAAAAGCCTAGGTGGGGCTGAGGGCTGGGGGTGGGGAAGCAGCACCCCCAGAACCACAGACTGCAGCGCAGGGAAGAGGCTTCTGAGACTGCCCATTTCCCAACCCTATTTTACACAAGGGCACCAGAGGAGTGACGTGACTTGCCCAAGGTCACACAGCAGGTGACTGGATCAGGGCCAGGATCCAAGCTTCTTGTCTCCCAGTGTAGTGCCTTCCACGGAGCTCTTCTTTTGGGTTCTTGCCCTCTGTCCTTCCGCATGGCTCATGACCAGTTCCAGGCTCGACGAGGCCAGGACATGCCATCCTAGAATCAGCAGTCTCTGCTGAGGGGCTCTGGCCCAGGTGGGCTGTCAAGTTCCAGGCATTCAGGGGAAGGGATGACCTCCCACACTGGAACATCCCACTCAGGCGGGTCGTTCGAGTCTCCTGTAGCAGGCAACGTGGAGCCCAGCTGTAGGTTGGCACTTGTCTTACTGGTTTGGGGTGCCTTGGTGCTGCCAGGGCGGTGCCCACTCTGTACCAGGCGGTAGGGTGCTTGAGGCATGTGTCTAAGCAGCTCACGCCTCGGTGGTTATGCTCCAGGGACTCCCTCTGGGAGAGCCCCATGAGGGCAGGAGAGTGATGGAGAGTACGCCCAGCTTCCTGAAGGACAGCCCAGCCTGGGAGAAGACAGCCCCTGAGAATGGCATCGTGGGACCAGAGCCGGATACCCCACCGCAAGATGGCCTGAGCCCTGCAGCACTGTGCCTGGGAGAGCCTGCTCCCTTCTGGAGGGGTGTCCTGAGCACCCCAGACTCCTGGCTCCCCCCTGGCTTCCCCCAGATCCCCAAGGACACGCTCCCATTGGTGGAGGGCAAAGGTTCCCGGAACGGGGAGAGGAAGGCTAGCTGGTCGGGCAGCAAGGGGGCGCTGCGCTGGAAGGAGGCTATGCTTACCCATCCGCTGGCGTTCCGTGGGTCAGCGTGCCCGCCTTGCTACGGCCCACTGATTCCTGAGCATAACGGTGGCCCTCCCAAGAGTGACCCTGTGGCCTTCCGACCCTTTTACTGCCCCTTTCTTCTGGAGACCAAGATCCTTGAGCAAGCTCCCTTCTGGGTGCCCAGCTGCCTGCCACCCTACCTAGTGTCCAGCCTGCCCGCAGAGCGTCCATGTGACTGGCCCCTGACCCCGCACCCCTGGGGGTGCTCCGGAGTCCAGCCCAAAGTGCCCTCTGCCTTCGGATTAGGCAGCAAGGTGAGTGTTGGAGCAGAGAGGGTACCTGGGGGCCATGCAGCAGGGCTCAGTGGCCCCTGAGCAACCCTGCCGGGGCCAAACCACTCTGCCCTTCCATTCGGATGAAAAGATAAGGTGGTACCCAGGCAGAGGAGGAGCCTGTCAGCTCAGACATAGTCAACCCCAAGCAATTCCTCTTCTGAGCAAACCCATTTCATTAGGCCTCACCTGCCTTTGGGCCATTTCAGGAATTGACTCATGCATTGTCCACCCAGAACAAGGCCCTGGGAACTGGGGCCTCAGAATGTGTGGTCTTGTCCTGGGGGGAGGGGCAGACAAGGCCCTGTATCTGGGAGTGGGACGGGCAGGTGGCCCCATGGCCCGTACCTCTGGTACCTCACCCACAAGGGACCCCCAGGGTCACCTCAGGGATGAGATGTAAAATATTTTAAATCCAGTGTGGTACAGGGCATCACACAATCTGAATAGATCCTGGAGGACCTCTGACTGTGCCAGGCGTTAAGCCTTTAGTTGCTGGGTTATGGGGAGGCCTGAGAAATCCTGGGGAAGGATCTGGGGTAGCCAGGGCTGCAGCGGAGGCAGTTAGGGGACCAGTGCCTATTAACCAGTATGTTCTTCAGTATTTTCACAACCCTTAAAGCCACACAGGCTCACACCTGCTGGTTGTCAGTTCTGCCCATCCTTTTAAGCACTGGGAAGCAAAGTCAGCACGAGCTTAATCCCTTCTCCTCTCTTTAGGGTTTTTACCGCAAGGATCCCAGCATTCTCAGGCTGGCCAAGGAGCCATTGGCAACTGTGGAACCCGGGTTGTTGGGCTCAGCGCCTGGGGGGCATCTCCAGAGAACTGGGGAGGTGGAACGCCCTTCACTCCACCAGAGAGATGGAGAGACAGGAGTCGGCAGGCATCAGGATCTTTGCCCCCGTGTCCTGGGGCATCCAGACACTGTTCCCCCGACCCCGTGGCCCACTTGTTCCCCAGGCCTGGTTCATGGCAATGTCTGGGCTGTACCGGGAGGCGGGAGCTTTGGGTACCAGCTGGGGCCGTCGGCCACATCAAGGTGCCCCTCTCCTGGGCCTCCTACCACGCAGGTGGACCGTTGCTCACTTCACCCACCAGCTAGAGATGGAGGTGTTGGCCCTTGTGGGAAGTACCAGGAGGACCTGGAGGGGGGCACCAGTGGGCCGAGTGAGTCCAGCGAGGAAGTAAACAAGGCCCCTGGTCCCAGGGCCTGCCCGCCCAGCCATCACACCAAGCTGAAGAAGACGTGGCTCACACGACACTCTGAGCAGTTTGGGTGCCCAGACAGCTGCTCTGGGGAGGAGGAAAGCCCAGCGGCCCAGCTGCGCGCCCTCAAGAGGGCGAGCAGCCCCGAGGTCCAGGGAGCAGTGGGCAGCCCAGCTGCTAAGCGCCCGTCCGGCCCCTTCCCGGGCAGTGCGGGGCAGGGGGCCAGAGGTTGGCAGGAGCTGCTGGACTCATCATTTGGGAACAAGGCAGAGGCAGAACAGCGTGATGACCACAGAGGTAAGGGCACAGGGGAGGGCCTGCAGGGGGCCCTACTTGGGAGGGTGCAGCCGGGACTGGGGCTTTGCAGGGAGGCGGGATGAAGTCTTTTATGAGTGGATCACACCCTGCTGTCCAGCTGCCCACCTGGACGGGATAGCTCTCTGGGAGTCCTTAGCATGTACAGGCCAGACCCGTCCGGCATGTGGCTTCTATTTTCGTGTGCCTACTCCCGAGCCATGGCGTTCTGGTGACAGTATAATGACAGGACTCAGAGTGTGGACTCCGGAGTCAGAACCCCTGGCTCCTGACTTTGCTGATTGGTGCTGTGTGACCTTGGGCTGGTTACTTCCCCTCTCTGGGCATCAGTTTCTCCATCTATAAAATGGGGATGAAGACAGCACCTACCCCGTAGACAGTGCTGCAAAGATTAACCAATATCATTCACGTAAACGGCACTTAGCAAGCACTCAATGAACAGTCACTTTTGTGATTACTTGTGCCATGAATCCCCCATTGGGGGGATTACATCTCCTGAAGGACCCCTTGTCCTGCCTGAGGAACGAACAACTACTCTCTGGGCCAGCTGGATCATGGAAACTCAGTTTGGACTCTGCCGGTGTTAGGACTTGGGCGCATCTTGGACCCCTCTGTCAAGCTCTGCCCTTCACGGAGGGTTCTGGCGCTGCTTGGTCCCAGCCTCGGTTCTTCGGGGTCACCTCGGTTTCTTGGCCTCCCAGACCGCTGGGCCTGGATCAGGACTCTTTCGCTGGTCTTGCACCCCTGTACCTGGCATGGGTCTGTCTGTGCTCTTCCAGGCCTCTGCCTGGGCTGGGAAGCTGTAGGCCCCTCTGACTTCTTGGGTTACTGCACCTGTGGCCTGTGTTGAAACTCTCCGGCCTTCTCACCTTCCATCGCCCTCCGTCCACGTCGGGATTGTCTCTTCACACTGTCGCACAGCCAACGGTATCACGGAGGCTGAGGCGGAGCTAACCCAAGTCTACACCGACTGGATCCTGCGCCGCAGCTGCCCCAAACTCGGCCCATGAGGCCATGTTAGGGCTCAGCCTTTTTGAAGTTTCCGGCTGCCTGGTTCTCTCGTTCCGAATCAGGCCTCGTAGGCCCGGGCCTAGGGGCAGCGCTGGCTCTGTGTGGGGACAGGCTGGGTGCTAAGGCAGGGCCTGGGGTTCACAGAAACCCAGGAAGCCCAGCCTCCTGACCAGCAACATTGTCCCCTCAGGACCCCGAGACATCAGGGCCAGCCTCCAGGACCCGGGGCTGCAGGAGACACCTTGCGCGGCTCCCCCGGCAGGCATGACTCAGTGCCAAAGCTGTGCCCAGGCAGCTGGTGAGGCGGGAGGGCTGGCCTGCCACTCCCAGCCAGTGCCCAGGTGAGCCTGTTGCCCCTGGCTGCCCCCAGCATCCTCCCAGTGGGGCTCCCCGCTCACCTTCCTCTGCCCTACCTCCAGATTGCCTCTGGGAGGGGAGCAGCGGCAGGAGGAAGACTCGGCAGCCAGCTCCGAGGGAGGAGGGTCTGGCCCGGAGGAGGCCGGGCTCAGCATGGGCCTCGCCAAGCACCTGCTAAGTGCTCTGGGAGACCGACTGTGCCGCGTGCTGCGGAGGGAGCGGGAGGTCTTGGCCTGGGCCCAGCGGGAAGGTGAGCAGGCCCCACCAGGCATTCAGGACCCCGGGACGGCCGGGTCCTGTGGTCAGTGCTTTCACAAGGAGCATGGGACCTCCCTCCCCCAGCACTGTATACCAACCAGCTGGCAGCGCTGGAGAGCACCTGCCCCACTGCGCCCTTATTCCCAGCTCAGGCTCTGAGTCAACTTGTATTCCAGTTTCTGGCCTGGACGGGGGATGTTGGGAAGGTGTAAAACCTGGTCTGGCCCAACCCTCTAAGAGCTTTGGGCTTGCTGGGGAAATGAGACTGAATGCCAAGTGTCTGCAAGAGCACCGGGAGGGAGGCGGGGGGCGGGCGGAGCTCCCTGCAGCTCTGCAAGGGAAGGAAGGCTTCTGGGATGGCAGGCGGTCGGTCCCTGGGAAGCTGGTAGGACTGGGGCCGAGGTTAGAGATGGGAGGAGCTCGAGGCAATCAGCTGATCCCTCTGGCTCCAGGCTGTCCCTCCTGCATCCCTTCCACGGGGAACGACAAGACCCTCCTGCCGTCTTGTCACTCCCTGGATGGAACCCCCTGGTGGCTCCCTCTTGTCCCAGAAAGTCCAGCCCCTCCCCCTTTCACAGCCAGCCCCTGTCCACCCTGCCACTCCCTCCGCCCCGATTCTGGCATCATGGTCTGCCGGCCCTCTAGGCTCACCTGAGCTTGTCTGCCCGCTCCGGCCTCGGCACCCTTTGCTCCCTCTGTCTGGAACGCGCTTCCCTTCCATTCCCACCTGGTGAATGAAAAGTCACTCATCACTCAGGGCCGTCTGTGCAGCTGTCCCCACCCTCCTCCTTCCATCCCACTCCTACCCTAGCACCCACCCCATGATGCCACGAGCATTACCATGTTTATGGGCCCATCTCCCCCCTTGTGACGTGAGTGCTGGGAGTGCAAGTGCCAGGTCCCGCCCAGCACCCAGCCCTGGATGGGACGAGTGTGTGTTGAGGAGTATATGAACGTGTGCACACTGGCAACCTCCCACTTACCAGCAAGGGCTTGGTCTGAAACTCTGGGTGAGGGAAGGAGCAGCCCCCCAAGGTTTCCTCTTCTGAGCTACAGAGGAATCCGCTGAGGAAACACCACTGTGTTGTGGGCTGGGGGGAGGAAGGACTGTTTGGGGAGTCCTGTGGCTCAGGGAGCCCTGGGGCGGGCGCCAGGGGGGTGCAGCCTGCACTGGCCTGGGAGGGTTGGCTGCAGACGGACGGTGCAGCGAGTAGGTTCTTTACAGGGGCTGTCGGGCACTCAAGGGTGCCTGTAAGGGAGCCTGTCTCCCTTCTGGGGCAGCCCCTCAGTGGAAACTGTTCCTGTGTGTCCATCCCTTCCTGGAGGCCTCCCACATGAGGTCCTCAAAGGGGCTACTGACTTGAGGCCCCTCTGACCCTGTTCTCTCCTGTGGTCAGCAGGCCAGGGGCCAGCCGGGACAGAGGACAACCCAGGCATTCCACGTTGCTGTAGCCGCTGCCACCATGGACTCTTCAACACCCACTGGCGATGCCCCTGCTGCAGCCACCGGCTGTGTGTGGCCTGTGGTCGCATGGCGGGCGCTTGGAGGACCAGGGAGAAAGAAGGTGGGAAAGGAGCTGGGGGCTTCGGAAGGGTTGCTCTAGAGTTCATGGCCAGGGACTTCCGTGGCAGTCCAGTGGTTAAGACTGCACTTCCACTGCAGGGGCCACGGGTTTGATACCTGGTTGGGGAACTAAGATCCCGCACGTGGCATGGCAAAAAAAAAAAAAAAATAGTTCATGGTCATTTCTTGGTTGTGGCTCCCTGAGAAAGTCTCCCTCCGTGGCCTCGGCTACCACTGCTCAATGCCCGTTAGAGCAGACCGTTTCCTCTCCCCAGATCAGAGGGCCATGCCCATATCCTTAGAAGAAGCCGAGTGCCTACTCTCTATCTCCCACCTTGTTCAGCTTGCACCTTTTTAAACCTCACAACACTGTGAAGTAGGTATTACTGCCTCCATTTTCCAGATGAGAAAAACTCAGAGAAGTTAAGTGACTTGTGCAAGGTCACACAGCTCGTAAGTGCTGGGCCCAGGATTTAAAGGCAGGTCTTCTGATTCCAAGTCCTGCTCTCTTCAAGGTTCTCAGCTTTCTCTCCCTTGGCTCAATTCCGCCACCTCAACACTTGAAATTTCCCAGTGTTCCAATAGACATGGCCAAAAAGAGCGCCAGGGTCAGAAACCTTTCGGAATACCATATTCTACATGATTGTCTTGCATCTTGCAACGCACTCAGCATATTAACGGCTCTGCGTTCTGCAAGCAAAGGATCCTATGTCACTAGGGAACTCAGGTTTCCCAGAAAGCCCATGTTTTGTAGATTCTCAAGGTCCCCGATTTTGATATCATGCCCTTGCTCTTCTTCCCTGACCTTAACCTGGGTTTATCTTGATTTCCTGACCTGCAGCTTCTCCTTTCCTACCCCCAACAGGCTCTCAGGAACAGTCCATGGAGAAGTGTACCCAGGAGGCTGGGCACAGTGCCTGTTCCCTGATGCTCACCCAGTTTGTCTCCAGCCAGGGTGAGCCCTCTTGGAGGGGTGGGGCGTACAGAGGGCAGGTCCTGGGGGAGACCAGCTTCCTGTTTGGATGTCTCTCAGCCCGATCCCATGCTCTCCTGGTTGATGAGGCCGAGCAGCATAGAAGTGGCCCCCTGTCTGCAGTCACTGGCAAATTCCATCTCCCCTCTCCCCCTCACAGCTATGGCGGAATTGAGCACTGCAATGCACCAGGTCTGGGTCAAGTTTGACATCCGGGGGCACTGCCCCTGCCAAGCTGATGCCCGGATGTGGACCCCTGGGGATGGGGGCCAGCAGGTAAGAAGCAGGGCACGGGACAGGGCACTGGCTGGTGCGCCCCAGGGTTAGGCGGTGTGTCTGCAAATTCCTAACTTTGGCAGGGTTTGGTCCTTCTCTTTCGAGGGGAATGAAGAGGTACATGGAAGCTGGGTGAAATCAGGCTTCTTCTCTTCTTCCCCTGGGGATGAGGATCCATGAGAGCTCTAGCCTCCGCCCCACCTCCCCCCACCCCGCCCAGCAGCAGTCCGCACTCTCTGTCTGCCTGGAGGTCCCACCCTCTCTGTGCTCGTTCCAGCATCTTGCTAGAGCTGCTGGAGTCCCGTCTTTCCACTCCCCAGGCGCAGGCTCCTACAGGTGGAGTGTCGGCCCACCTTCTCAGCATTCCCCACACCTGACACGGAGCAGGTGCTCAGTGTGCGTTTCACAGAGTTTTTATGAAGTTCATGTTTTTATTATAAAAGTCATTTATTCAAGAGAGGGTTTATCAAATGCCTTTTGTGTGCCAGGCACCGTACACATTCCCACTGTGGAAAATTTGGAAAATACAGACAAGGATAAGGAAGAAAACAGCAGTGGCTTACAATACCACCGTTACCATTTTGACAATTTCTTTCCAGTCATTCGCCTGTATATTTATTCCAGCCTCTTTTGAGTATACTTTAGATCGTGCTGTATGCATAAGTCCACGGGCAACTTTTTTCCACCTAACGTTGTATCGTATGACATTTCACTCCTTGTAAACACGACTTTAGGACTTAACGTTGAGTCTACTGTTAATACCTGTGGGTTGAATTGGACTGAGATGCATTTGCCATTTTTAAATCTCTGGTTGGATGGGGGTGGGTGGCGGCTGGGTTTAACAGAAGGAGCCGACGGAGGAAACTCCCCCAACTCCACAACCTTCCTGCAACAGGGATACCAACAGGACCAAGGACATTAAAGAGGGTGAGCAGCCCCCTGCGCCTGGCTCAGACTGTGCGGGGGAGGCTGAGCCAGGCTGGAATCCCCAGGAGAGATTGGAATGGCTTTAGCCATCCCCCCAGCCCTCCCGTCACCATCTCTCTTCTCAAGTCATTCCAAAGAAAATAAATCTAAATAAAATCTAGGACAAGCCTCCTAACCCGTCTCCAGCCAGACCCCGGTTCTGAGCCCCTCCTTGGAGAGGTCCTAGACACGCTGGCAGGAAGGCTGGTGGGAGGCAAGTGCATCCAGACCAGAGTTGAGATGGGCAGTGCCAGTGAGGACAGAGCAGACTCCACCGGGAGAGGAGGGAAGAGCACATGGGCAATGGAGCCTCGAGAGAAAGGTGAAGACCCTCACCGCTCTCCTTCCTCACAGAGACCCCAGACTCCAGAGAGACCCCGGCAGAGGACCGTGCTGGCCAAGGGCCCCTGCCTTGTCCCTCTCTCTGTGAACTACTGGCCTCCACTGCTGTCAAACTCTGCTTGGGGCACGAACGGATACACATGGCCTTCGCTCCTGTCACTCCGGCCCTGCCCAGCGTGAGCGAGGGCCCGAAGGGAGGGCTGGGGGCCTGGGGCCAAAACTGGGCTGGCCTTCCCTGCAGGGTCAGGCAGGTCCTGAGCACGCCTGCCTCTCCGCCCCTCCCTCCCCGCAGGACGACCGCATCACCAACATCCTGGACAGCATCATCGCGCAGGTAGTGGAACGGAAGATTCAGGAGAGAGCCCTGGGGCCGGGGCTGCGGGCCGGGCCGGGCCTGCCCCTCTCACCGGTGCGGTCCCGGCTGCCTCCCCCCGGGGCTTTGCTGTGGCTGCAGGAGCCCAGGCCTCCGCGAGGCTTCCACCTCTTCCAGGAGCACTGGAGGCAGGGCCAGGTGAGTTTCCCAGCTCTCACAGCCTCACCTACCCTCAGGGCCTTGATCCCAAGGCCCAGGCAGACCTGGTCCGTCACTCGGAGGGAAAAACAGGGCCTGTCCCCACGCCGTTCTGGTGCCCCTACAACATGCCCCGGCCTGGCCATGTTGGGTACCCCATCCATTCTGCCCGTGTCCCCCTTTCTTTCCCCACTACAGCCCGTGTTGGTGTCAGGGATTCAGGGGACATTGCAAGGCCACCTGTGGGGGACAGAAGCCCTAGGGGCGCTTGGAGGCCAGGTGCAGGAACTGACCCCGCTCCGACCTCCCCAGCCCGCAAGCCTGGGCAGCACAACGTTCTGGGAGGGATTCTCCCGGCCTGAGAGTGAGTATCCCTGATGTGGGGTGGAGGAGCTGGGAGCCCCTATGATGCTGGGGGGGGCATCAAAGTCCCAGAGTGACCCTGGGGGCAGCTGGAAGTAGAGCTCAGAGCAGAAACTGGACTCTGTTGCTGCCACGGGAGGAGGGCCTCTGGGCCAAGGAGGTTCCTCCCTGGGCCAATGGCCTTTCTGTCTCTTCCCCTAGTTCGCCCAAAGTCAGATGAGGGCTCGGTCTTCCTGCTGCACAGAGCTCTGGGGGACGAGGACACCAGCAGGTGTGTGGTACCATAGGGCTGGCTGGCCGGGCCTCCCTGCCTCTCCTCCTTGGCCCTGTGATGCTCAGTGCCCTGTGCTTGCCTTGGGAAGTTACTCTAGCTTTGGGGGCTTCGAGGGGGTCTCCGGTGCCTGGATTGAGCCTGCTGGGCATGACACCACCCCCCATACACACAGGGTGGAGAGCCTGGCTGCCAGCCTGCCACTCCCAGAGTACTGTGCGCGCCATGGGAAACTCAACCTGGCCTCCTACCTCCCTTGGGGCTCTGTCCTGCGACCACTGGAGCCCCAGCTGTGGGCGGCCTATGGTGAGTGTCCACTCCATTCCTGCCCAGTCCCTACCCACTTCCTGTCATCTCCGAGAACACGTGCGTCAGTGCCGAGGTTCTGGGGCCCATTCCCAAGTGTCTTTTGTCTACCTCCATACAGGTGTGAGCCCACAGTGTGGGCACCTGGGGACCAAGAATCTCTGTGTGGAGGTGACCGACCTGGTCAGTGTCCTGGTGCGTGCTGAAGCCCCACTGCCTGCCTGGCACCGGACACAGAAAGGTGCGTCCTTGGCCAGAAGCAAGGGTCGGCGCAGGCTGCAGATGCGGGGTGCTGTCTCTGCTGGCCCTGGGCCCTCCTGAGCTGTCTTCCTCCCCCAGATTTCCTCTCAGCCCTGGACGGGGAGGGGCTCTGGTCTCCGGGCAGCCAGGTCAGCACCGTGTGGCACGTGTTCCGGGCACAGGACACCCAGCGCATCCGCCGCTTCCTCCAGATGGTGAGGAGGGAGCCGGGAGCTCTCCCCTTCCCCTTCCAGCCCCAGAAGCTCTCCCTCTGTGTGTGTGCCCCGTGTGCTCGCTCCCTTGCCTCAGGTGAGCTGGACTCCACTGGTGCAGAGAAGGCGGACTAGGCCCTCCTAAGAGGTGTGCGGTGGGGCACACAGAAAGTGGGGGACCTAGTGATGAAATGAAGCAAGAGATGCCACAGGCTGGGCACTGTGCTCAGGGCCTTGGGTACATTATCTCTGTTAATTGTCACAACCACCCCGTGTGGTAGGTACTGCTGCTTTCCCATTTTGCAGGTGAGAACACTGAGGCTGAGTGGTAAAGCTGGGACCCAAGCTTGTGGCTGTTCCCAGCCCGGGTCGCTACACTGTGCTCCCCCTGGGGGCAGGCAGCCTCCTCGCTGCAGGCTCTAGGTGGGGCTGGCCGAAGGGCAACAGGAAGCTCACCTGAGAATCCGTCCCACTGCTCCCCTCTCGGAAATCTGCACCTTATGAGGAGGTGCCCTTTGAGGTGCTAGCAAGGAAGGGCTAAGGGGGGGCAGTGTGGTAGGTGGAGAGAGACATGGGGCCAGGAGAGGGGGCAGGGCAGGAGAAGAGGAGGGGGTGAGCAGGAGGTGGGCAAGGCCCCGTGGTTCCAAAGTCCAGCTGAGCCCTGACTGTCCTGGGGAAAGGACGCCCACCAAGTGTCACCCCTGCTCAGGCACATGTACACACACGGACGTGCAGGTGTCAACATGGCTGTCCACTGCCACCCTCCTGCCCACAGGAGATGCACACACACGGATGGACTCACACAGGTGCTGGAACACGCAGAGGGGAGCAGACAGCAGCACGCCTTCATACATAGATGGCCTTGTCTGAGCTGGGTGTGGCTGGCTGTGGGCAGTCCCGCATAGCCAAGCCCGGTAATTCACCGGGAAGGTCTGAGGGGCATGTTCTCACTGGGTGGCCTGGGAAACACTGCTCTAGTTCCAGGCTGGACTTCCTTGGCACCTGCCTGGGGTTACCCTAGGGTCCAGCCTGACTCACCAGCCTCCCCTCTTCCCATGGCCTGGTCTTGGAGGCCTGAGCCCTAAGCCCAGGAGTAATGGCTGAAGTTCTAGCTGAAGGGCTGGATGGAGCTGATGGGCAGCTGAAGCACGATGCTGGGTTCACCTCTGCAGGTGTTCCTTGGGCCCTGGCCTCCACGAGGTCCCATCTACCCAAGGAGCTCCCCATTCTGGGGCGCTGTACCTGCTTCAGAGGCCTCAGCCTGGACAGGCAAGCCGGTCGGTCCATCCACTGGGGAGTCAGAACTTCCGTGGATCTGGGATCACAGAAGAATCTGACGAACGCTTTGGATTGTCTCCCGAGGGACATACAGCTACCTGCTCACCCACAGTTTAGCACACAGTTCAGGATCTTCACAGGACGCCACAATTAAGAGCTCCTGGTGTAGACAGTTTCTGAGTTGAGGTTATGCAGGACGTCTTCCTGGGTTGTGGAGAAAGGGGTACCTTTGAAGGAGGGAGCAGAGGGCCCAGGGCCAGGGCCACAGAGGCTACTCAAGGCATCTAGCCCTGGGAAAAGACGGGATTTAGACCCCCAGCCTCAGAGCCCTTAATCCTTTCCTCTCAGCTCCTTCCAGCCAAATCTCTATTCTGCCAACCTGAGTGACCCCAGCCCTTCACCATCCTGCTCCTTTCTCTCCCACCCCTACGTCCTCCCCCTGCCCTTCAAGACTTGACCCCTGCAGCTCTTTCCTGTGCCTCTGGCCTTTGGGCAGCCCATGCCCCATCTTCCTGCAGCCCCGCCCTAGCCTCCCGCCTTGCTCATTCCTCCTTTTCTTTGAGGTGTGCCCGGCCGGGGCTGGAAACTTGGAGCCTGGCACCCCGGGCAGCTGCTACCTGGACGCAGGGCTGCGGCGGCGCCTGCGGGAGGAGTGGGGTGTGAGCTGCTGGACTCTGCTGCAGGCCCCCGGAGAGGCCGTGCTGGTGCCCGCGGGGGCTCCCCACCAGGTGCTTCCCCGGCGCGTGCAGGCGGGGGCCCTGCGGAGAGCTCAGAATATCGGAAGCATTCCCCAGCGTGTTCTCAGTCCCTCTGAGAACACCCTCGTCCGTCTCAGTTCCCCTCTGGAGCTAGGCAGAGCAGGAAGTCACGCCTCCGCTGCAGGGAAGAGAAGCCTAGTGGTCTTGAAGTCAGCAAGCCAACTGGGCTTTGGGTGCGCACTCTGCTTGTGCCGTCTCTGGCATCCCCTTGGCCTGGTTTGGGCCACGCCCTTTGGGGGTGGCTAGTGCTGCATCCAGGGCCTCTGCTCTCTGAGAGCTGGGTGGGGGTCATTTGGGGAAGCAGACTTCAGGAACAAGTGGGGCAGGGTGCGTCATCCTGGGTCCCCACTGACCCTCCTGCCCGCCCCCTCCCTGGCACAGGTGCAGGGGCTGGTCAGCACAGTGAGTGTCACGCAGCACTTCCTGTCCCCCGAGACCTCTGCCCTCTCTGCTCAGCTCTGCCACCAGGGGCCCAGCCTGCCCCCTGACTGCCGCCTGCTTTATGCCCAGGTGAGTGTGACACTGGCCGGGAGCCTGAGTGTGCTGCCCAATTCCCCCCACAGCACAGCTGCGCCCAGGGAGGGTGTTCTCGGCAGGGAGAGCCCGGGGCATGACTGTAAACTCCTTGTCGTCTCCTTTTCTCCTAGATGGACTGGGCTGTGTTCCAAGCAGTGAAGTTGGCTGTGGGAACATTGCAAGAGGCTAAATAGGGGGATCCCAGGTGTCTGGGGTTAGGGGTTGGGAGCAGGCAGACCAGTGCTTAGCCCAGGCCCAGCTTCAGCAGAGAACGGGGACTTCCGCTCAATCCTGCAAGCAGCACTCTGGACACAAGCAGGGCACCCCGTTCCCTGCGCCTGCCCTGGGCCCTAAGGCCGACAAGCACAGTGCCACTGAAGCTCGCACCTGCCCTTTGCAGGCTGGCGCTTGCTCCGGCCCCAGCTCCTCTCCATGGTACCAGACTCACACTGGGGGTGACCGTCTCCCTCCAACCCCTGCCCGCCAACCCAGGAGACAAAGAGCCCTTCCTTGGGGTCCTCGGAAATCATTCTGGCTTAAGCAACACCTGCTGCTGCTGCTGCTTCATCTCCTGCTGTCTCACCTGTGCCCGAGCTCTGCTTATACCCCCCCACATCCTCCTGGGCTCCCGGGCGGCCCTTTGCACTGCAGGCGTGCTGGACAAGGGCCACCGACATCCTGCCCTCTTGCCAGAGAGCTGTGAAGTGTGGGGAGGGGGCAGTATCAGGCCACTACCCAGGCTTGGCTGGAGGGGTTGATATGGGCAAAGCCCCATCCCTGCACCCTCCTCTCGCCTCCTTCCTTCTTGATTTCCATTAAAGGCTGTTGTTTTGTGAATGCTGCCGTGTGGTTGGCCCTGCTCCTGCAGGCCACATGGACTGGGGAGGGAGGGGACACATGGAAATGGAGCAGGGTGGGAGGGGGCTGAGGCTGTGGTGACGGGGACCTCAAACACCCCTGCCTGTTCTTAGGGTGGGGGGCAGGGTCCCTCCCTCCCGCAGAGAAGCAGGTGGAGCCTTCCAAGGGGGCTGCCCTTGAGGGTACTCCTGACAGCGACAGCGGGCAAGGCAGAGGTCTGGGCCACAGCAGCAAGGCCATCTCCCTGTGTGGCACCAGAGATTCTGGAACCCTCGCTCTCCCCACGAACTCCAGGCTACCCCATCTCTCCTGTCTGACCTGACCTGGAGCTCCGGGAGTCTGGCCGGGTAGAGCCCCTGCCCAGCCTTCTGCCCTCGGTGCCCATGGCCAGCCCCATGCCCGCTGGCCGGTCACCTGAGACAGCTGACAGCCCCCCCCCCCCCCCGCCCGGGACCCTCTAGTGTGACTCCACCCACTCCCCTGCCCTTGTACATCTCACCACAACATCCTCCAAGTCGTGTTACAGTCGTTCCTGCAGTGGTTCAGGGAATGTTTTTTTATGAAATAAATTTTTTATTATAAATTTAATATACTTTCAGAACATTTAGAAAATAAGAAAAACAAACCTGTAGACCCACCTCCACTCACCTCCAATCCAACCACTATTAGTCTTCTGGTGTATTTCCTTTATTTAGTCTTTTCTCCAGGGATCTGTTTTACACATGGATGAATTGGGGTGCTTTGTACTGGGTTTCCTGTTTTTTTTTTTTAATTTATTTATTATTTATTTATTTTTGGCTGCGTTGGGTCTTGGTTTCTGCGCGTGGGCATTCTCTAGTTGCGGTGAGCGGGGGCTCCTCTTCGTTGCGGTGCGCAGGCTTCTCATCGCGGTGGCTTCTCTTGTTGCGGAACACGGGCGCTAGAGCACAGGCTCAGTAGTCGTGGAGCACGGGCTTAGTTGCTCCGCGGCATGGGGGATCTTCCCGGAACAGGGCTCGAACCCATGTCTCCTGCACCGGCAGGCGGACTCTCAACCACTGCGCCACCAGGGAAGCCATGCTGGGTTTCCTTCTGTAAAAATGTATTGTGATCGGGCTTCCCTGGTGGCGCAGTGGTTGGGAGTCCACCTGCCGGTGCAGGAGACACGGGTTCGTGCCTCGGTCCGGGAGAATCCCACATGCCGCAGAGCGGCTGGGCCCGATGAGCTATGGCCGCTGAGCCTGCGCGTCCGGAGCCTGTGCTCCGCAACGGGAGAGGCCGCAACAGTGAGAGGCCCGTGTACCGCAAAAAAAAAATGTAATCATTTCCCGGGTTGCTATGTAACCTTTACTTTAAATGGCTGCGTATATTCCCTTAAGTGGCTAGGCAGTGATTTCCATAAACATCTCTCATTTTTAAAAAAGTTAGGTTTCTTCATTGTTTACAAAGCTAGGTTATTTTCATTTTTTCCACGGGATAGGAAAAAAGGCAAAAAGAAAAAATTAAGGAACTACTGCACTTTATGTGCCAGGGATCTCACTGAATCCCTTATCACAACTTTGGGGTCGATATTACTTATTTCCATTTTACAGAAGAGGAAACAGGCAGGCCGGGGTTAAGTGTGTCACCCAAGGTCACACAGCAATTTTAGTGGCAGAACTGGGACTTGAACCAAGTTTCCTGACTTAAGCCGCCTCATTTACATTACAGTCTTCGTGGTTAATGGATTTTGCAGATGGGCTTGCTGTCCCCTCTGTCCTCCTCCTTCCGGTACATGCACTTCAGAGCTGATCACGTTCCAAGTGGCACGGAGTGACCCATCCTTACCTACACTTCACCTTGTATAGCCGTGTCCTGATGTCACCCCAGAACCCCAAACACGGTGTCCTTCCTGTGGGAAGATGGCGATGGCCCCGGGAAAGGCCCTGTCTCCCGTCCAGGCCTCTTTGAGGCCTCCCCTTTCATGGCAGGTCACAGCACCCTTGAGGGCATATTGGGTCTGGCTCCTAGCGAGCAGCAGGTGGACCAAATGTTTCAGAACTCGACCTGGGAATAAAACCGGTCCAGGTAGGGACTGACCCTGAGACAGCTTGGGGCACTTGGTGGCCCTCTTCCTCAAGGAGGTTCAGCAGGCCACCCCTCAGTCCAGCCCTGCACTTTGGGCCTCTGCCTCCCTGTATCCCACTGTCCACCTGCTCCAGCCCTTCTCACTGGCCCGGCTATCACAGAGGCACCTCAGAGCTGGAAGTGACCTCAGAGTGTGTATATCCAATGCTGCCTTTTTTTTTCTTATCAAGTACTTTTTTTTTTTTTTTTCGGTACGCGGGCCTCTCACTGCTGTGGCCTCTCCCGTTGCGGAGCACAGGCTCCGGACGCGCAGGCTCAGCGGCCATGGCTCATGGGCCCAGCCGCTCCGCGGCATGTGGGATCTTCCCGGACCGGGGCACGAACCTGTGTCCCCTGCATCGGCAGGAGGACTCTTAACCACTGCGTCACCAGGGAAGCCCTTAAGTACATTTTTTAGACTTTTTTTTTTTGGCCATGCCATGCGGCTTGCAGGATCTTAGCTCCCTGACCAGGGACTGAATCCGGGACCTAGGCAGTGAGAGCACCTAGTCTTAATCACTGGATCGCTAGGGAAGTCCTATTTTTTTTTTTTTAGACTTTTAATTTTGAAATGATTTGAGGTTTCCAGTTGAGTCACAAAGATACTACAGAGAGTTCCCAGTTCCCCTTCATCCGTAACATCTTATAGAACTGTGGCACAATGATTGAAACGTAAGAAATTGATATGAACACTACCATTAGCTAAACCACAGATTTTATTGGGATTTCACCAGTTGTCTGTTTTAGGAGCCACCCAACCACCTTACAGATGGCCTAGAGGGTAGATGTGGCTCCCGCGAGGTCACCCAGCAAGCTAGTGGCGGGGCACAGGCTGAAGCCAGACCTCCTCCTCCCCGTACTCTGGGCTACTGTCCTCCTCACCCTTCCTGCTTTGTCCAGGGCCAGGGCTGCTGCTCCCTAAATGACTTTAGCCTCACAGACACCCTTGCCCCACCCTGCCTGCCCGGCCTGTTTCCGAGGTTGCCTATGCTGCCTTCCTGTTCGCATGCACGTGTGTCCACAGGCCCCAAAATGGCTGGCTCAGGCCCGGCTCCTGTGGGTGCTGGGAGCACTGCACCGCGGGGCCAACCAGTTCAGCCACTTCCGTCCACTGTGCTGCTCAGCCACCCACACCCGCAAGTGCTCTGCCCTCTGTGGGAATGGAGGATGCAGAGCAAACCTGATGGAGACCTACCTTTGTTTCACGTTCTGGAAGTTTCTATCTCAGCCCCCCTCCCTCCCTTGGCTTTTCCAGTTCTGTCTTGGGGTTCCTCCTGACTCAGTCTGGTGTGTGCTCTGTCTCCCAACACCTTGAGAAAGTCTACTTTCTGTTGTCCCTCTCAGAATCTGCCAAGGCCTGGGTACACCCCCTCAAGGGCCTTCTGCCCGTGGGGCCCTTCACAGTTTACAATTGGTTTTCAAGTTTCTCATGTGCTCTTCATCACAGGGGTGACTAGGTCCACTTAACAGGAGAGGAGCGCTTTTCCCGGTGATAATGGGGGGAGTGGAGACACGGTCTGCTGCAGCCTTTGTTCTTCCGGTCAGTTAGGACATCTGGTATTTATCTTAGGCTGCCTCTGAGACTCTCCGAGCCCTGCCCAGACATGACCTCACTCTCTCTCAAATCATCCCTGGGAGGCAGAAAGGAGTCTGGGACTAACACTGTCCCCACTTCACAGATGGGAAAATCAAGGTCTAAACACACACACGCACACGCACGCACGCACGCATGTATGTGAGGCAAATACATCGACAAGTTGCTGTGCAGTCCTGGGGGCCTGACTTCAGCCCTGTGAGTTCAGTTGTTTGGGACGTGACAGGTCTTGGATAGGGGTAGGGGCAGCAGCGTTCACCAAGTGCCTCAAAAGATTGCGGGTCCCCTGGGGATGCTCCACAGCCTAATCCAGCACCCTGCCTCCAGGGACCTTGCAGTAAGTTCAGTATGTGAGAAGGGCCTAAGGGGGCTGATCTGGTGTGGCTGGAATTCCCGAGAGTAAGGTCTAGTTCACCGTGGCCCTGTAGGCACATTTCATGAAAATGAGCCTTTGTGTGGTAGCAACAAGTGCTGCGGCCAGGAGGGCCCAGCCTGGAGGGTTGGTGGGCTGCCTGGTGGTGGTGACCCTCGCCAGACAGCCCCCAGAGCTCCTCTCATGATGTCTCACCTTCCCGACAGCCCTGGGAAGGAAGAGCTGTTAGGAGCATACAGCATGAGCAAACAGGCCCACAACTTATTCAGGGTACAGAGCCAGCCAGGGAGCAGTGGCTGGGCATCCAGCTCCAAGTCCAGCGCTTTGTCTGCTCCACCAAGCTACTGTTCCCCCAAAAGGGACATGCCCAAAGCCAGCAGGAGGGAAAGGGGAGCCCTCACTGGGGCTGAAGAGCTCAGACTTGGCTGATTTCAGCTTCATTCCAGCTGGCCCTGCCTTCCTGTCCTGAGAGGAGGTTAAAGGAAGCTCTGAGGAGGAAAGATCAGGCTGCAGGGGAAGCAGGAGCTCCCCAAATCAACCCACACACCATCTCTCAATATTTCAGGGCTCCGTTAACTGCGGGGGCGGGGGGCGGGGGACAACAAAGAGCAGGACCCGGCCCCTGCAGGGGAGAGGGCCCTGACCCTGCGAGGGAAATGCGGCAGGCAGGGCGCCGGGAGAATACTGAGGGCTGGGCAGGCTGATCTCTGCCCCAAATCCCGCCTTCCATCGCCAGGCACACCTTGAGCATCCCAGCTCTGCTCCCTCACTCCTCTGAGCGCCTGTAGCATCTCATGCCCAAACCAATCTTTTAGTCCTTGGCTTATTAATCAGTTGACTTTCCATTATATGTCTATGTCCACGTCTCCAACTAGATCAATATCTCCTCCAAGGCAGGAGCTCGTGTCCTCCCTGCCACGTGACAGTCAAGTCCATTTTTAGTGAAGAAAGGTTATCTGGGAAGTGTCATTTCGGGCAAGGCCATGGTTTGTTTACGACAAAAGCTGGACAGTGGGTCCAAGCCTCGGGCCCGGGGACGTCCTCGGGCTTGTAACGTCACCGTCGCTGGCCGCTGCGGCGCTCCGCAGCCTGCGGGCAGGATGACATCATCGTCGGAACCGGTGCAGACAAGTGCGCGCGGGAGGAATTAGCTTGGCTGGCGGCTGGCTGCGCCGGGAAAGAGAGAGGAGAAACCGATAGAGAGGCAGAAGCGGGGCGGGGTCCGCACTGCCAGGGCGCGGTGCCCAGCCCCCTTACGGACTGTCCCCGCCCCTTTACGGACTGGCCCCGCCCCACCGTGACAGATGCGAGCCAGCCAATCCGGGCCGGTCGCGGTGACGCGCAGCCTATCAGCGGCCAGGGCTCTCCGGGCGCTTCCGCTTTGCGAGCGCGTCTGGCCCGAGTTCGCAGGGGGAGGGTGTGAGGGCGACGCGTTCCACGGTCACCCAAGTTCATCCCACCCGGCTTGGCCGGTCTGCGGGGGGCCCGCCTTCTCCCTGGGGACCCGATGGCCTCGGAAGACCTGGCAGGGACACTGGCGGCCGTTCTGGGGGGCCGGGGGCTGCGCGTGCAGAACTATGACTCGGGGCCGGCCGGGGAGACGCCGGCGCAGGTGCGGCTGCGGAAGAACGTCTGCTACGTGGTGCTGGCCGTGTTCCTCAACGAGCAGGTGAGCGTCCGCCCGTCAGGCCCACCGACCAGGCCTCCCGGGCTCGCAGGCAACCCCGGTGGGGACAGAGGACATACCGGCAACAGCCACCGCTTCCTGGTGTGTGGCTCTTCCCAGTTTTGCAAAGCACTCTCACAGTTACATCTGAGCCTTGTGCAGCCCAACCGTGCCATTGTCCCGATGTACAAAGAAAGAAACTAAGGCCCAGGAGCCTGCCTGTCCCATCCCTCTAGGCCTCAGTTCCTTGAGGCTATCTTACGCCTCTTCCTTTCCCCAGAATCTAGCACAGTGCCCGCCGCGGAGTGGGCTCTCTTAAAGACCTGTCCAGTGCTTCAGAGACCTCCCCTGGGTCCCATGGGCAGTAACTGCACAACCTGCGCTTACACTCAGGCCTTCTGACCCCCTGTGTGATGCTCTTTTTGGTGCTGATCCCTGTACAAGTTGCTGTGACAACAGTTAGAAGGGGCCGGAGTCATAGGTAGGAGTTGTACGGGGTGAGGGTTTGGGGTGTGTCTCAAAGTCTAGACTCCAGTGTGAGGACTGGCCACAAGCAGTTTATAAAGCACAAGGGGAGGTGAGAGATATGCAGTGACTTATGCAGACATGAATCAGTGCAGGACACATGGCAGCCCTCGCTGGGAGGCCTAATGTCCAGCCCCTGAAGCAGCTCCCAGGAATCTTAGCCCCTTTCTGAAACGGAAACTTGAGTGCAAGGAAGGATGAATTGCAGAGGCAGCTGCAGTCCCCAGACACACAAGGGCCAGTCGTCTGGAGAGCGCAACAATTTCAGGGTGTCCCCCAGAATGTGGGTATTGAGCAGCTATAGCTGAGATTTGTTATGGACCCAGGGCAAGCAAAGGCTGCTGGCTGTGCTGCTCCCCAGGAGCTCCCATCCCGGCTGTGGTGGGTGAGGATCCTTCCTCTCCCCTCAGGATGAGGTGCTACTGATCCAGGAGGCCAAGAAGGAGTGCCGTGGGTCGTGGTACCTTCCCGCGGGGAGGATGGAGCCCAGGGAGACCATTGTGGAGGCGCTGCAACGGGAGGTGAAGGAGGAGGCCGGGCTGCAGTGTGAGCCTTTGACGTTGCTATCTGTGGAGGAGCGGGGCCCCTCCTGGATCCGCTTTGTGTTTCTCGCTCGCCCCACAGGTATGGCCCAGTGGATGGCAGTGTGGGCAGAGGGCAGTTGACACCGTTTCCCCAGCTTGTCCTCAGGTGAGATGAGCCCCTGTTCTGGCTGGTACAAACCTGGCATCTCCAGTTTCCAGCCTGAGGACTTGACTCAGGGCCTCCCCTGGGTCAGGCCTAGATCCCTGGGTGGCCCTTTACTCTGCCAGGCCCAGCACTTCCCTCAACATAATACCTTTCCCCCTACCCTGTCACCTACATCACCCCCAGGTGGAATTCTCAAGACTCCCAAGGAGGCAGATGCGGAGTCCCTGCAGGCTGGCTGGTACCCACGAACCTCGCTGCCCACCCCGCTGCGAGCCCACGACATTCTGCATCTGATAGAGCTAGCCGCCCAGTATCGCCAGCGAGCCGGGCACCCTCTCCTTCTGCCCCAAGAGCTTCCCTGCAGTCTGGTCTGCCAGCGGCTCGTAGCCACCTTTACCAGTGTCCAGACAGTGTGGGTGTTGGTGGGCACAGTGGGGATGCCTCACTTGCCCATCACCGCCTGTGGCTTTGCTCCCATAGAGCAGAGGGGTGGCATCAAGATGGCCGTCCTGCGTCTGCTACAGGAGTGTCTGACCCTGCACCACTTGGCAGTGGAGACCAAGGGGTTGCTTGGACTGCAGCACCTGGGCAAAGACCAAGCCGATGGCATCTGCCTGAACGTGCTGGTGACGGTGGCTTTTCGGAATCCAGGTATCCAAAATGAGCCCCCGAAGGTTCGGGGCGAGAACTTCTTTTGGTGGAAGGTGGTGGAGGAAGACCTACAAAGCCAGCTCTTACAGAGGCTTCAGGAATCATCTGTTGTCCCAATCAACCGATAGGAGGCTGCCGTCAGTGGGCCAGGAGCTGGGTTCCCATGGGCGGTAATTGCGCAACCTGCGCTTACACTCAGGCCGTCTGACCCCCTGTGTGATGGCGTCTGTGCTTCAGAGGAGGCTTTGCCTCTGAGAGGCACAGGGGGTTGGTAGAGATCTTGTTGCATGGGGAGCAGGGCAGTTCTGGTTCCCAGGGGGACTTCCATCTCTTGTTGCCATGGAGCAGGTCCCTGCACTGCATCGGAAGGGACAGTGCCTTCAACCAAGCAAGGAGTCCAGAGCTCAAGGACCCAGTTGCCCTGAGGGCACAATGAGGGCACGACTCCCTAAGGGGATGTGAGGACTTTCTGGACCTGAGGTGGCACCTCCTCATCGTTTTCCGTGCCCGCCTCAGTAAGGGCCTCATCCAGATTCTCAGGCACTTAGAACGTGGAAGGGGTGCTGGGGGAGGTCATTGCAAGGGAGTGGGTCCCTGGCTGAGTAAATAAGTGTTGTTTACTTTGCCTTCCCGCCTAAATGTCTCTGTGGGTTGGAAGTGAGCAGGAAAGGGGGGCTGCCATCAAGAGAAGCGCCTTCCCTCATCCCGCTGATACCACCCAGGCCTTCCCAGACAGCAGGCGACACTGCAGGTGAGTGGCTGGCAGGCTTCCTTCGTCCACCACAGCCTGTCTTGGGCCCGCTGGGGCTCCTTCATGTGCCTGCCAGGTGGGCTGTGACTACATCCCCTCCAAGGTTTGAGCAGTGAGAAGGCCAGGAGAAGCTTCAGGTGGGCGAGGAGCGGTGAGAGCTGCCCCTGCCTCTCTCCCCCAGTCTTTCTGCCTGAGCTTCTCCGACAGATCCCTCCCGACCTCGCTCTGCCCCCCAGGCTCCTGCCTCTGCCTTGGTACGACTCCAGCCCAAAGCCAGACCAAAACCCTCTCTTCATTTCCCCTCAGCTCAGCTGAATCATGGTAGAAATTCTTTAAGGGAAAACCAAAGGAAATGAGGAAAATATTTCACGCTACTTACTGCTATACACTCACCACTAACATACAGGTTTTGTTCTGAGCAGGGAAATACTTGACTGGGTTTCCCTTCTGAAGTAACTCCACTCTGACACCGAAGGACCAGGATAACCTCAAAGCCCCCCTTCCCTGCCTCTCTGTGCTGCCATCTTGTTTTTCTGGCCTCTGGGGCTGTGGTAGGAATACTCTTGTTCCCTCTACAGACAGATGTTTTCCAAATGAGGGAGACAAACCCTTTCATTCTGGTTTCCCTTCTCTCAGCGTCTGAGAGACCCACCGGTCCACATCCACATTGAAAGACAGTGATCTTCCATTATTTAGCCTATAGTAGTTTTCAACCCTGGGTGCCCATTAGAATCACCGGGAGAGCTTTAAAAACAACTGTGGGCCCACCCTCAGAGACATGATTAACTGGTGGAGGGCGGGATTGGAGCACTGGTATTTTTAAAGGCAACCCACAGGGGGATGCTTTTAAAAAGCAACGAGGCGAAAGCCACGGATCAGGCCTCACTCTGCATCTTCATCTTCCCTGCCTTGGAGTACTCTTGGGGACCCCCCCCTCAGAGGGTCGCCACACGCATACACTTAGGGACAAGATTTTTTAAAGTATCAGGCCCACTGTTCACCACTAAAGCAGTCATACCGCTCACAACATAAACACTAAAAAGGAGACTTGCATACAGATGCCTCAGGTGGCCCATTCCCTCGTGGCGTCTCCAGGGCTGCCGGCTCTCAGCTGTAGGCAAGCCGCGCAAAAATACTTGGCCGAGAGGCTGGCTCCTCGTAGGTGCCGGGGAACATCAGATCAGCACTGCCAGAGCCTGTCTCTGTTTACCACTCCCCCCTCCGGCCCCCACCACACACACACTGCCCCCGTACACCCCTGTGCTGGAAAAGGAATTTAATTCGCCTTCCTTGGGAAGATGGGCCTGAATCAGCAGTGGAGCCCTGGACAGAAGGACACAAAGGGTGCAGAAGAACAGGGCAGCTGCGTCCACACAACCACACCATTTATTGCCGTGCTGTCTAGCAGGGGACACGGTGCGAATGCCCGAGTGCATTGGGGAGCGGACTGTCTGACTCCCAGACGCTCAAACGTTTTCTGAATCGAGGAGTCCAGACCCAATTCGCCCGCTGAGCTCTGCTCCCCTGTCCCACACCAACGCCCACGTGTGCACACACGCGTGCAGGCACGTGCACAGTGTCCTCCGGGGCAGCAGTTAAATCTTCCTCAGCTTGGAGGGATGCAGGAGAGGTAGAGGTCATTGAGTTTCCTCCTCTTTCACGTCACCTCTTGGCAACCTGTGGACGGATTCTCGAAGCAGCATGGGCAGAAAAATGAAGCGAGTGGGGCTCTGGCCTGCTCCTCCTTGCCCAGGAGTGAAGCCAGCAACTGCGTGTGCTGTGAGGTAATGCCTGGCGCCGCCTGGGTGCTCCTGCAGGTTGAGACATACTCGGGCTGGGCGGGGTGGCGGCCCCCGCCGTGGAGGTCATGCAGGGAGAACCACACCATGACCGGCTGGCTGCCTGTGCCCCAGCCCCACTCCCCGGCCAGGCCTTGGGGTGGGGCCCACGGGCCGGTGGGCATCTTGGCCTCACCCGGACCCAGAGCTTCCAGCACCGCTGGGACTGAATTCCAGGGAGAACCCTGGCAGGATGCTAAGGGCAAGGCCTGGCCTCCCCCGGTCTCTGAGCCCCTCTGCCCAGGTGTCGTGGACCTGCCGAGACAAGTTCAGAAGGCGCCAGAGAGAAACCAGCTGGAGCTGGAGCCTGGCATCCAGCCCCCCGGGCTCCCCAGGCCCCCTCCCACCCTGGCTGCAGCTGCATCAAGCTTCTCATAAGCGGCTGCCCCCAGCTGGGTGCGGAGCATGCTTTGGGCATTTGCCATGAGGCTGTTGGCAATCGTGCAACAGTCTCCAGGAGGGCTGAGGGGGAAGAGGGGCTTCCCCTGCTGTCCACGGCCGCTCCCCCAGGGGTTAAGCCAAGAAGGCAGGAGAGAAAACGTCAAGTCTCGGCAGCATCTACGGTACTTGGTGTGGCGGAGATAGGGTCGTGCCCGCATCTCTCTGGCCTGTGGTCCTGACCAGCCTCAGAGCTATCAGCTCACTCCCCCTCGTGCCCCTGGAATGAGTCTCAGGTCTTGGCCTTCGCCACAGATGGCCCACAGAGACAAGTGACAGGCACAGGACACATGAAGCTCTGGGTCTGGGGGCTCACCTGGCCGTCACCCAGCTCCCCAGAGAAGGCCCCGAGGACACCATGCTGCCCAGAAAGCCACCTCTTTTGCTACTTGGCTTCTGATACCTCGGAGACCCACTCCTTGAAACCCAGTCTGGTGGAGCCAACAGGCCAAGGTCGTCTTGAGTTAACCCGAGAGTGGAAGCCCAGACCTCCACCCAGGCGGAGGTCCCCGGGATGTGAAGGAGACGGAGCCAAGCCCCCACCCCGGGAGGACAGTGGTGGCGGCAGTGCCAGGCGGGAGGCAGCTCTTGGGCAGAGGTGTCGTGTTCCTGGTTCAGACGTGCCCTTCCGGGGGTTCAGAGAGGCGCAGGTGAGGACCATGTGGGGGGAACTTGACGAAAGCGATGGCAGCCAGCTCTTTGCAGAATTCCTCAAGGACTACCACGCCCTGGAGGAGGGTCTGGTGGTCCAGCCTGAAGGAGACAGCATGGCGGGGGTCACGGCTGGGAGGTGTGGGGCGCGTGCCAGCGTGGTATCCCAGTGTCTGTGAGGGATCACCCGGCGGCAGCCACCTCTGTCTGTGAGGAACCACAGGCCTCAGCAACGGGCCCTCCTCTGTCCCCGGCCTGGCGCCTCCCCCACCCGGAAGCCCTAGATTTCCCACCCCAGGGCTCTTCCTTGGGCACCCGCTTCCCTCTCTTACTTACTGCTCCCCGGGGACCTGGCCCATCAGCTGCCTGCGCACCAGAAGCAGTTTGCCTGGGAACTGGGGCACCCTCTGAATTCTCTGCATCAAGTCCCCGATCACCTAGAGTGGGAACAAGAGGGGACTGAGGAGGAGACCAGCGACACTGCCGCAGGGTCCCTTGCTCTGTCGCACCATGGGAGGGGGGTGGTACCAGTGCTTTCCCCTGGAGCTGGCAAGGGTGCCCACTCCTGCAGCCCCCAGCACCCCTGTCCTGTCCCCCTCCCTTCCTGTCCTCAGCATTGGCATGCTCCCTCTGGCCTGGGCATCCTTACCCTGACGAGCACAGAGAACAGGCTCCGGCAGCCAGGGGCCAGGTTGATGTAGGGATCCAGGAGGTACTCGTGGATAAGGGGGTGGGGGAAGAGAGCGAGCCGGGACAAGACTGAGGTCACTTGCAGGTTCAGGCTGTACGGCTGTGGAGAGCACGGTGGACAAGCAAGGGTTGGCACAGGCAGTGAGCACTTCTGCGCCCCCCACCCACCAGCAAGGCGCCTGGCCAGTGTGAACGCGCGCGGGGGCTGGAGATGCATGTGATGTGTGTGTCATGGGTTCCCTGGGGCTGAGGACCAGGGCACGTCAGGGCATGTGGAGCAGAGGCGAGACGGGGCTTCCCGCCTGGGGAAAGGTGGGGCTTGAGGGGGGTCGTGGAACCAGAGCAGAGAAGATGACTGGACCCCCACGGCTGGGCCCTGCTCTCCTGAAGGACTCCAGAGGCCCTCGCCCTGTGGCAGGGGCCCAGCCCTGTCGGGCACCTGTTCTAGAATCCGGGATATGCGGTCGAACAGCATTCGGAGGAAGTGACCCTCAAAGAAAGGCCGTTCGGGCTCATGGGGGTCCAGGGGTGGGAGAGCTGGTGGCCAGCCCCAGGGCGCCACTCGGGAGCTGCACTCCTGGAACTGAAACAGGAGGGGAGAGTTAAAAGAGTGGACCCAGCGGCCAGGCGGCACCAGCAGACAGAGGGAGCCACGCAGGCAGGTGGGGCTCGGGCACTTGGCCAGAGCTGGGAGCATCTCGGGCGGGAGATCGCAGAGGCAGAGCGTATTAACCCCACGCTCTGAGCGGTGAGAACTGGGCGCTGGCAGAGGCCTTGACACTCACCAGTCCGTAAGCATCGTGGACGTACGTGTCATATCCGGTCTCCTCCAGGAAAGCCGAGGTCTTGGCTTCCTCAGGAACGAGGCAGAGGAAACTAAGAGACAGGACCCTAGGTGTGGAGGTGTCCCCGCCTGGGCCGCCCTGCTCTCCCCACTCCACCTCCAGCCCCGAGGGAACACTCTCCTGGCTGCACCCCAGCAGGGCTGTGGCCAAAGACGGAACAAAACTCAGGTGGCTCAGACTTCCTGACCTGCTCCTACCTGTTGACAATCTCAGTCACTGCTGTTTTGCCATCGGGGTTGGTGACAGGGGCAGGGGGAGGCTTCATGGAGGATTGAAAGCCAGAGTCAAGGAAGCCATCCGTGAAGTAGGGGTCTTCCTCCAGATCTCTGTGCCAGGGCAGACAAGCGAGGCACCAGTGAACGCAGGAACTGGTGTGGGGTGCTGAGGCCTCCCCAAGGCACTGGGTTTCACTTACAGGGTGTCTTCGTAGCTCTCGGGCTCGGGCGAGCCCCGGGCCACGTAAGGGCGGCCCTCGAGGTAGCACAGGATCAGGCTGTGGATGATCTGCTCGTGGGGCTTCTGGAGCAGCTCCTCGAACAGCCGCAGCGTGGCGATGCTGATCTGGGACAAGAAGCGGTCAGCAGGACACCCCTTCCCCACCCCGGCCTCTAGGGGTGCCTGGGAAGTGCTCACCCAGGTAAGAGGAGTGCCCCTAGGAGGGGGTCACCTCCTCCAGCCGGGGGCTAAGGTGGCAGGTTTTAAGGGGAGCAGATGGGTGTTGGCCCAGGAACCAGACGTCTGGCTGGTCCCTGTCCCATTACTAATTTGAGGTGTGGTATCAGGCAAGCCCACTGGCTCCCCGGAGCCTTAGTTTCCACGTCTAACAAATGGCCCGGAGCTGTCAGCCTCAAACAAGCCAAATGAATATAAAAGCATTTTGTAAGAGAAAAAGTGGCATCACAAGTATGTGATCACAGAAAATTAACTGCGTGACAAAAGCAGTTTGGCTACCAATCACTGGGTCACTGCCTTTTTCTGCCTTTTTTTGGCTGGGGGCGGGGGCGGGGGCGGGGGTGGGGAGTTGGATTTCAATGGCCTCAAAGGTAGAACCACCTGGAAAGCTAATGCAAACGGGAAGAAGCTTCAGGAAGTCCCTTGGGCAGGGGTTGGGGGCCAGGGAGCGGTTAGAGAGGAGGGCCCGCCTGGCCCGCCTCACCTCATCAGAGAGGTGGTCGCAGTGCCTGACGAGGTGGCCGCCCAGGGTGTGAGGGCTGTCCTCGGGGGCTGCAGGCTGCTGGTCCGTGCCCAGGAGGAAGGCCACGGCCTCCCGCAGCAGCGCAGGGGAGCGGAGCTGGCGCAGCATGGCGGTGAGCAGGGCGGTGGAGGTCAGGATGCTCTGTTCAGACCTACAGGCAGGGTGCGCTGAGCCAGGCGGGGCCCTTGAGACCAGAGTAGGGGCAGGGAGGGAAGGGGTGTAGGGGGCAGCGCACTTTCCTGGTTCCCTTGCATTTTTGGCTGGTATTTCTCTGCTCACACCCCACCCCCTCCTGAGGTCCTAGAGTCCAAGGGTGGGAGGCCTTTGTTAGCCCACGTAGCTCTGAGCCACGAGTGTGTCAGGGGAACAGGCAAACATCAACTGACGGAGCCCACAGACTCCCATGACTCTGGACAAGGAGGTCCCTGGTCTCAGGCGCAGGAAGGGGCTTGGTGGGGTGGGTGGTTCGCCCAGACTATGGCTACGCCCAAGGGAACTGCACAGAACTTACACATGCAGGAGCTGGGGCTGCAGAATCTCCACAAATAACTTCTCAGCCACAGACTTTGCCAAGGCCTCCGACACCACCTGGGCGCCAAAGGACACTCTCAAACACACTTTACCTCCGATCGGCAATTTTCCACTGAGAAACAGCTGTGTCCTTGCACAGAGCCTGACAACAGGTAGAGGGTCTCTGCTGACCCCGGGCCCCACCCAGCTCCCAAGAGACCCCCTGGGGCCTTGAGGTAGAGACACAAACAGAGCACCATGAAGCGGGGGACACCCAAGGAGAGCCCTGCCATCGCCCACCCCGCTCACCGTGTGGGCTTCTGTGATGAGGTGGTCGCAGTAATCAAACCAGCCCAAAAAGGCAGCCAAGGTCTCCTTGCCGGGGAAGGAAGCCTCATCAGACGGGGCACTGGGTAACCTGAGGGAGAGCGAGGGAGGTTTGTGAGGCCTGCTTCAGCTATGTCCAGGAAGCTGGGCCCTTTTGCCCTCTGCCCTAGAACCTCTGTTGCGGGGGGTCAGTTCTACTGGGGGCTCTGAGGGCAGAAGCCAAAGTGATGCTTTCCTGGAAGGCGAGAAGGCCCTTGGGCATGGGTTGTGACCTCAGGAAGACGGTGGCCAGCAGGGGTCCCCATGCCCCCTGGAAAACAAGAAGAGCCGCTACCCGGGAACATGACGGGCAGGGCTTCTAGCCACTGAAGATGCAGCCCAGCCTTCCCTGGCCGAGCGCCTACCTCCAGCTGATGCCCTCTGAAGTGGCAATGTCTGCGGGGTCCAGGAAGCTGGGCAGGGACTGGTACAGCTGGCAGAGGTGCTCGACGATGGCAGGGCAACAAGGGCTGCTCTGCACCAGGTAGGTGGCAGCTGCCTGGGAAGCCACGCTTACCAGGAGCAGCAAGTTCTCCTGGGCCTTCAGGGCCACCCGACCTCTCTAGGGGATAAGGGTACGACTTCAGTGACGTGCGGCGGATCCCCCAAGTGCCCTCCCAGCAACTCGCCCTCCCCATCCCCGCTCCCTGCGTCTCGGCAGCCGGCACCTTGCTCTTGCACAAGCCAATCAGCGAGGTGATGAGGGTGCTCTCCCCAGGGCCTCCATCTGGCTCCTCGGTCTCAGCAGGCAGCTGGGTGCTCAAGGCCTGGGCCCCCCGGGCACCCCTGTCAGGAGCTTTGCTGTGGGGCTGCTCCTCGTTCTTGACGCCGGCTGCCTCTCTCGGCAGGGCGGTGGCTTCTCTGGATGCCTCCTTCCTACCGACGGTCTTTCTACCCTGCAAGAGAGGCTGCGTGAGGCCAGGCTGTGGTGCAGACCACGCCCCATGATGGCCCCTTGGGAATACGGGGTGGGCGGCTTCAGCGTGGAGCTGGAGGGGAAGCTGCCTGAGTGCCTCCCCGGTTCCTGCTCCATCCTCCTGCTTCTTCAGAAGGGCCACGGGGGATTGCCCTGGGGTCTGGGCCCTCCCGCTCCTGTTCCCCAGAGGCGCTCACTTCTAGAATATAGGTGAGCAGGGCTGGATCCTGCTGGATCTTGGAGCAGAGGACAGTGGTGAACTGCACCTCCTCCTTTTCTGTGAGGGATCCAGGAACTGTCCCACCAAGTCGGAGAAGTTTCTGGAAGCGGAGCAGGACAGAGACAGAGGGGAATGGGGTGGCAGGGAAGAGAAGGAAGAATGGGGCGGCAGAAAAAAAAAACCCGTGCACGACTGTGGGTTCAGACTCAAACCTGCGGCACGGGTCCTGATGGAGAAGCTGGATTTGGGGTCTTTCTTAGAGTCTCAGAGGGTGTTTTTGTCGAGAAGGGTCCGGTGCTTTGGGACTGGCCTAGGAGCACCCCCTAGCTTTTCTTGAAAGCATAGGCCTCACCCCCACACGCCCCTTAGCTTCTGGGCCCCTCACCTGCACAGGCCTGTGGACGCTGAGGTAATGCAGGAGGGGGTGCTGCACCTGGGCCAGAACCTTGCTGAAGAACTGGAGCACCTGCTGCCGCATGCCATGCGGGTACTGCGGGTCGGGGGAGAGTGCCTGTCAGTCAGGCGGCGAGGCCACGCCCCCGCCCAGACCGCTCCTCCCCTCACTGCGCGGAGGGGCCTTCTCCGCCAGCCTCCCTCCCTCACGCTTGGAAACTGGCCTCCTCTACGCTGCCAAGCCCGCTTCCTGCTTTTTTCCTTTTTGGCCGCACATGCGGGATCTTAGTTGCGACCACGGATCCAACCGTGCCCCCTGCATCAGGAGCACGTAGTCTTAACCACTGGACCGCCAGGGAAGTCCCGCCCCCTTCCTGCTTTATTTTCGTCCATAACCTTGTCCTTACTGAACATACTATACGTGGGCTCCTTTGATTATTCTGCCTCTCCCCACTAGAGTTTTCGCCTGTTTCAATCACTGCCGGGTCCCCAGTGCCCAGGACACAGACTGGCACACGGCTGGTCCTCAGTGCATCTTTGATGAACGAACGCGGACTGAACGAAAGGAAACATGTCCTTAACCCCGACGACAGTGAGAACACGCCACCAAAGCAAATAAGCAAGGGCCCGAAGCCTCGGGGTGTTCTGAGACAGCCTCAGTGCCCCGCCCCCAGTGTGAGCACCGGGAGGAGCACAGGTAGACCTGCCGGACACCGGCTCAGGTGGAAAGCTCCAGAGGCACCCGGGGTCCTGCCCACCTCGGCCTTGCCCAGCGTGCACAGGGTCTCCAGGATCTTGTGCTGCAGTAGGTACTCCAGACACGGCCCCGCCTCACCGGCCGCCGCCTGCTGCTTCTCCTCGTACACCAAGATGTCCAGCATCTGCTTCAGCCGCCAGGGAATATCTGTTTTCTTGGCCGGGGTGTTTTCATCTAATCAAGATTCAGCAAACAAGGTGAATGGGGTGAAGAGAGGCACTCTGGCTGGATGGGGTCAAGCCCACAGGGCCTAGGGGGTGGAGGGAGGTGGAGGCCAACTTGGAGCAGGCCAGAGACCAGAGAAAAGGGAAGTTTACAGTTGATGCCTCTCTAGTTAAAAAGACAAAAGACCTCCTAGATGAAGCCCGGGATACAGCCCTCTGACGGAGCATGTGTGCAGGCCCCAGCACTTTATGAGAGCAAAGCAGCAGCATTTTTTCTCTGAACCCTGGGGCCTACAGAAGCACACCTGCTAGGGCTTCAGGCCTGCTCTGGGCCTGAGTGGAAAGCTGTGGGCTCAGGGGTCTCTGTTATACTATTTAGAAGCCAGCTTCGATCAGCTTCCAAACAGATAACCTCCTGGGGCCTGTTTATGTCTCTTTTATACTCAAGGAAGGCAATACTCTATTTTTTTTTATAAAGCAAAAAAAAAAAAAAAAAAAAAATCCATGCATGACCATGGGTTCAGACTCAAACTCACTGCACAGTGCCCAGGTCCTAATGGAGAAGCTGATTAGTGGGGTTTTCTTAGTCAGTCTCAGAGGGTAGAGTACTTTTATAAAGAAAGTTTTGGTACTTTGGGACTGGCCTTGGAGCACCCCCTAGCTTTTCTTGAAAGCATTGGCTTTTAAGCAGGGCAGCTCACCTCGCCCGCCCCTGCATCTCCGGTCCAGGGACCAGTCTGGAAATTAACGGATTGGGCCCAGGTGAAGCCCCAGGTGGACCCAAGGCAGTTCTAGATCTTTTCCTAATCTCTGGTAGCTTGGGGCTCCCTGTCAAGAGATCTTCAGTCTAAAAGCTGCAAACTTCCAGATGTAAAATAAGTCCTGGGGATGGAATGTACAGTATGGTGACTACAGTTAATAATACTTTACTGTATGTTTAAAAGTTGCTAACAGAGAAGATCTTAAAAGTTCTCATCATAAGAAAAAAAAATGTAGCTATGTGTGGTGACAGATGTTAACTAGACATTGTGGGGATCATTTCTCCATATCTCCATGTACTGAATCAGTATATTCAATTGATTACAGCAATTATATTGGCTTGGCCAAAAAGTTCGTTCGGGTTTTCCGTCAGATGCTACAAAAACCCAAACGAACTTTTTGGCCAACCTAATGTGTCCATTATATCTCAGCTTAAAAAAACAAAAGGGATCTTCAGTCTAAAGCAATCGTTCTTAACTGGGGGTGATCCTGCCCCTGCTCACCGGGATATCTGGCAATGTTTGGAGAGCTATTTATGGTTATCACAATGGGGAAGGAAGGGGTGCTACTGGCAGTTAGTGGGTAGAGGTCAGAGTTGCTGCTAAACATACACTGTACCCCCCCCAAGCCCCCTACAACAAAGAATGATCCAGTCCAGGTGTCACCAGTGCCAAGACTGAGGAACCTGGTCTAACAGAACGCTCAGAGGGTCCCTCAGAGTGTCCAAAGGCCACTTTTAATTTCTTGGGTTGGCTCAGGCTGGAAAAAAAACCTTTAGGAAAGGTGCAGGCTGGAATCAAACCCCAGTCTGAACTCCAGGCGGTGGAAGGCTAGGGATGCAGGAAAGGTTACCTGGCAACCAGTGCATCTCCACCAATCCCAGCATACTGACTACAAAGCAGCCAATGAGACGCTGCCCCCTCGGTGAGTGATCCTGATGGGCCCAGATGACCCAAGGCTTTGGTTTTTTAGAGTGTCGGCTTGGGGAGAAGGACCAGGTGTGCTACATGCCTTGCCAGGTCTCTACAAGAGAAATGCCCTGTAAGTTGGCTCACGGAAAAGAGGAATTTATTCCATTTCTTTTCTTTAATCAGTAAGCCCTAGGCACAGGGCCCAGGCACTTGGAGACTGAAGGCCTGGACATTCTGCCCAACTGGAAGCTGGGGGCAAGTGGGATTCAACCTCTGGGCTGCAGAGTCAGGCCAGTGAGACCTCAGCCTCCCTGTCCCCACTCCTACCTCCCACAGGTCCCCTCCCAGAAGGTCAGGGTGGGGCAGCCCCCACTCTGAACTCGTGAGCAGCGGATGTCACCTTCCTCAGGACACCTGCATCTCTGAGCTGCAGGGTGACTCCACCCACACCTTCCTCCCTGCTCCCTCCAGGGATCCCTGCACGGAAGGAGACCAAGCCCCACCTGTGCTTTCAATGTAGTAGTTCGTGATGCCCTTCCAGTGTTCCACGAAGGCCTCCAGCAGGTCAATGCCGGGCTCCCGCTGTGGAGAGAGCAGACACAACCTAAGTGGTCGCCGCACTCATCAGAAAGGACATTCCAGGGCTTCCTTGGTGGTGCAGTGGTTGAGAGTCCGCCTGCCGATGCAGGGGACACGGGTTCGTGCCCCGGTCCGGGAAGATCCCACATGCCGCGGAGTTGCTGGGCCCGTGAGCCATGGCCGCTGAGCCTGCGCGTCCAGAGCCTGTGCTCCGCAACGGGAGAGGCCACAACAGTGAGAGGCCCGCGTACCGCAAAAAAAAAAAAAAAAAAAAAAGGAAGGACATTCCACCATCTGCTAAGTGTCGGACGTGTGCTAGGCCCTGGAGGAGGCACCGTGATCGTGGGTTCTCAAATTGAACAGTTAAGCATTTTCTCCAGGACATTTGCACATTGTCTCCGTATCTGCCAACCATCTCCTGGTTCCTTTCCTCACACCCCCTCTCCCTTCTGGAAATGCTGTGACATGAGCACATGTCATGATTCTATATCCCCTGTCCCAGAGCAGCTAAGACTGATGGTAGGGGAAACAGACACAGAAACAGATCATTTCTATATATCGTGGTTATGCTACAACAGAGGTACATAGAGGGAAACAGGAGAGCACCACCAAAACAAAATCAAAATGATACAGATGGAAAATGTGGCAAAGACAAAGCTTTCAGGTCCCTCTTGGTCTGAGAGTCTGAAAATCCGGGTTGAAGGCCACGACAGCTCAGTTCAGCCAGATGGATAACGTTAGCGGAATATTAAGGAAGTACCTTACTTATAATGTGCTGCATCTTTTGTCCACGGCTACAGGCCGTGCACCCCTAGCTCCTCTCCGCTCTGCTCCTGTCCACATCTCCTCTGACTCCTTCGATCGCCCCAGGGGGAATTCTGATCTGCTGTGAGCACCCCCCGAACCTCCCCGCTTTCCCAAAGTGCTCTCTCCATTTCCATGCCCCAGCTGGAACTAACCTTGAACTGGTAACAACCAGTTCCCCTGAAAACTTCTCCAAAAAAGCACATTTCTTCTCTTTTCTTGCAGGGTAAATTTTCGCTGGAGAAAAACGCATAGTCCCTACCTATATCCCTACCTCTTAGTCTTTGCTCCGGCCACTCCTCTGTCCAGGAGGCCCCGTATTCCCCTATACCTGTCTAGGTCCTAGCAGTCCCCAGTGAGGTCCAGCTCAGGGGCACCACCTCCACAAAGCCATCTCTGCAGTCCCCAGATGCACCTCTAAATTCACGCTTTACTGCACCACAGGACGGGGTGTCTCCTCCTTCCATAACTCACTCGGTAGGTATCTGTTGAGTGCCTACCACGTACAAGACACCACGCCTGATGTTACAAGCCATACAAGGCTGTCTAAGAGCCAGTCCTCCAGAAACATGCCGTGGAGGAGAAGAGAATATAAAACACACTGAATAACTCAACTACTGAAGTAGTGTGAGAACACAGGAGAGGTGGAGAATGACCTTCGGGCGAAGAGGGGTCACTTCCAACAAGTGGAACAAAGAGGCTTTACTGAGGTCGTGCGGGAACTAAAACCTGAAGAGCTGGGTCTGATTTCAACAATTAGAGAAACAGGAGAGACATTTCCTGCAGAAGGAACTTTGCAAAGCATGTCGGGGCCAAGGATGGATTGATGAGTGTGTGGGGCCTTGAATTTCTTGGCCAAACCAAGAAGTCTGATTTTATTTTTAATTTTTTAAATTTTTTATTGTTTTGCAGGCCGCCGGGTGCAGGTCAGTGACATCGGAACTGTGTGAGGAAGAGTCATCTTGCGGGTGTGTAGGAGACAGACGCAGGATGAATGCTTAGCAGACCATTATGACAAGAGGAGGAAGCAATCACACTGAATCAGAGGCCTTGAAGTATTCCCCCGGCCTTGGCGGCCCAGGCAGTCTTGTCTTCTCTCAAAGTTCGCTGTGGGGACCACGACTCTTACAGGAGTGGCACCTCGCACAGTCGTTCCAAACACACCATCCATATGGAGTGACAGCATCTTATCACATTCTACGTGATGCTATTATTGTTGAGTGAGCAGTCATCTCTCCGGGAGACTGTGAGCTCCCTGGGGGCCAGGGTTCTGTTTCTGCCTGCCCCTAAAGGGCTCTGCACAGAGTGATTACTCATTGATATTTACTAAATATCTCAGCAAACTCCTTCAGCCCCTTCCATAGTTCCTTGTCTCTGGGAAAGCCCTCTGACCACGCTACAGTCATCGCATAAGCCTGTGATGGGGTCTCATCTAGCCTTAAAATTCATTTATAGTCTCCTAAAGCCTTAAGCTGGACTTAACTCGAAAAACAACAATCCAGGGGCTTCCCTGGTGGCACAGTGGTTAAGAATCCACCTGCCAATGCAGGGGACACAGGTAAGAGCCCTGGCCCAGGAAGATCCCACATGCTGCGGAGCAACTAAGCCCGTGTGCCACAACTACTGAGCCTGTGCTCTAGAGCCTGTGAGCCACAACTACTGAAACCCGTGTGCCACAACTACTGAAGCCCACGCGCCTAGAGCTGGTCCTCCGCAACAAGAGAAGCCACCACAATGAGAAGCATGTGCACCACCAATGAAGAGTAGCCCCCGCTCGCCACAACTAGAGAAAAACCGCACGCAACAACAAAGACCCAACGCAGCCAAAAATAAATTTAAAAAAAAATCCAGCAAGAAAAGGAGAAACAGGAGAACAAAGATTAGCCAAAACAGACCGTTAGAGCTAAGAAAGCAGGGGGGTAATCTTTACCTGAATCTGTTATTAGCTACTGTAACTCCAGCCCAAGGAAACTGCACCAAATGATGAATTTTTAAAGATAATATTATATTTACAAATAACACTAAAGATTGCTATTCTATTTTGTCAGAAGAGGGCAGGAAGGAGCACTCTTCCTCCTTAACTAGGAGTCAAGCAACTTGCTGGGGGTTTTAACCCGGTGACCCAGCCCTGGGAAGACCTATGCTCAAGCTTCGGGGTGGGAGGGAGAGGGGTCCCCATCTCTCCTGATGGTCGCACGGGGCCAGCCAAATTTCCAGGGCGTCATCTGTATGTTGTATACTGAGGGACCTAAGATCACCTGCCTAAAAATATCCCCCTTGACCAGCAATACTCCTGCAGCCACTGACACTGAAATTTCCACATAGGAAGCATTAGAAATTCACTTCTCAGGGCTAGGGTCCTGTCTATTCAGTCCACCCACCTTGTGTACGGAGCTTTTCCAGAGAGGTATGAAGGAGTGTCAGATTACTTTCTAAAATGACAGTTATTTTGATTGGGGATGGGGAGGAAGGGAGGAGAGATCATTTTGGAACCCCCTCCTGAGGCGGGATGGCCGGAGGCTCCTGAACACCGGCTAGGGCAGGGCTGGGGCGGGTGGGAGAGGAGGAAGAGCTGAAGCTTTTCACTTTCTTCACAAGTCTGCTTAAGGCTGAGACTGCTCTCACTCATTAACAAGCTCTGATTTGGTGTGCGTGTTGGGGAGGAAGGGGATGCAACCCAAGGGTGTTTCTCCTGAGAATATGTGATACACTCAACTGATCAATTAGGGGGAGGGTTTATACTGTGAGACAAAAGAACTGTTAACTTTACAGGCAGAATCTTGGCAGGGTTGCTTTAACTGGAGGGCATCCCGCCTACCCTATCTAAACGGCACTTTTATCTCGCTCAATGAAGAGAACAGCCGCCGTGGGCGCCTCTCACCAGCCTTCAACCCCAACAGAAAATGGCAGAAACACACACTCCTCGTCCCCGCTGGCCGCCCCAGGCCGCACCGCAGCTGGCCTCTCCTGACTCAAGGTCAGTGGGGCTCGGGCTGGCCTGGTGTTGAGACAGTATTCTGGAAACCGCGCTTGTACCCTGCAGACGGCTGTTTCCTGGGCCAGGCGACCCCCTTCCCGCCCCCCCCCCCGCCCCCCGACTGTATCTGTACCCTTCCTGGGGACTTGGCCAGTCCGGAGCCTGCACTTCCCAAGTCCAAGGTGAGAGGGCAGAGTGCGCCTGAGTGTGGTCTTGGAAGCGGCCGAGGGCTCGGAACCAGGGTAAGGGGCAGCTATTTTTTAAGGCCGGGTGACCAGGGAGGGAGGAGCGTGGGGGAGGAGGAAGGCACCCAAGCTGGGGGAGGGACCTTGGGGGGAATTTTGGGAAGAAACTATTGGGTGACTAGGGATCACTCGGCACAGAGGAGTTTGGGAATTGGAAGAGACTCGGGGAGCAGGAGAAATAAACAGGAAGCAATCCGGGGAGAAGGGTTAGGGGCCGGAGCGACCTGGAGAGGAGCTGGGAACACGCGCGATTCGGAAAGAAGCCACTGGAAGCGGGGAGCGCTCCGCGGGAGGGGCGCGCCGGGGGAGTGAGGAGGCCCGGGAAGGGGCACCACGGCGCGGGTGGGGGGGGGTCCCTTCCTGGAGGCGGCCCGCGCCCTCCGCCCGCCCGCGGGCCGGCCGGCTCCTCCCCCGGCCCCGCGCCCGCCCTTCCGGCGCAGGCCCCACGCGCCCCGGCGTCCCCGGCCTCACCGCCCCCATGGCCTCCTGCAGCAGCGCCCCGAGCCGGCTCAGCATGACGGCGGCCCGGCTCCCGGTTCCCGGGCGGTGGTGGTGGCGGTGGCGGTGGCGGTGGCGGTGGCGGTGGCGGCGGCGGCGGCGGCGGCGGCGGAGGCGGCGGAGCTCCCGGGCGCAGGCGGCGACCCGGAGGCGCGGCGAGGGAGGCGGGGCCCCGGCCGCCCCGCCCCACCGCCCCCGCCCGGCCTAGCTTGGGGTAGGAGAAGAGGCCGGCAGCCGACGTGGCCGGGCCGGGCAGCAAGGAAGGGTGCCGGGGTCGGGGGCGCCGGCAGCCGGGGCAGCGGAGGGGCAGGGTCAAGTCCGCCGGGGCCTCTTGGTGAACCAGGAGGCAGCGAGCGAACTACCCTTAGAGAAGGGCGAGTGGAACCAGACAGGTTTTTCCCATGAGGGATGAGAAGGTTTGTGGGTTCTGGAAGTCTCTAGACTTTCCTCGTGGGACCCCATAATGCCTTAGCCTCCCATCATGTGACGTCGAGGATCAGCAGAAATACATTTTGAACAGCTGACTGCCATGTGCTCAGGAAGAATTTCTTTCCATTCCTGGGGGAATGGGGGCGTGGAGCGGGGAGATGGGGAATGGGCTTTGTACCGGCAGAGCTGGCTGCTAGAAAGCCCCCTCCCTAAGGTCCCAGCTTTTGACATTCCGGGAAACCCTGCTCTGGTTGAGAGTTCTGCCTGTGTAATTCTTGGCCATAAGTTTCCCAGTGTGTCCCCCCCCCAGCAAACACACACACACACACACACACACACACACAGGAGACACACCTGTTTCTTTCCTTGATACGTCTAGAAGGGCAAAACGGGGTCAGCGTGACTTCTTTCCCCCACCCCTGTCCAGCACAGTAGCCACTGGCCACTCGTGGCTATGGAGCTGAAACGGGCTAGTCCTAATTAACATGTGCTGAAGACATGTCAGACAAAGGAAAGAATGTAAAATAGTCACTAATGATGTTTTATGTTGATTACAAGTTGAAATGTAATCTATTAGATAAATCGAGTTAACCAAATATATTATAAAAATTATTTCACCGGTTGCTTGTTAATTTAAGTGGATACAGTGCTGGTCCAGAGGTCCTGCAGAGGAAGTCACACTGGCCTCGTTTTGCCCTTCTAGATGCACCAAGGAGAGAAACAGAAGGTGGGTCTCCGGTGTCGGGGACACACTGGGAAAGTTACACCCAAGAGTTAAACAGGCAGAACCCTCAGCCAGAGCAGGGTTCCCCGGAATGTCAAAAGCTGGGACCTTAGGGAGGGGGCTTTCTAGCAGCCAGCTCTGCCAGTTCAAAGCCCATTCCCCATCTCCCTGCTCCCATCTCCCACCTCTACCCCCCAGGAATGGAAAGAGATTCTTCCTGAGGATAGGGCTGACATCTGTTCAAAATGTGTTCCTGCTGACCCCTGACACCATCTGATGAGAGGGTGAGGCACCAGGGGTCCCACGAGGGAAGGTGGGTAGCCCCTGTCACAGATCTGAGGACCTGGAGCTGTGGGGTACTAGGGTTTCACTGCACTGGCTCTGCCTTTGGGGCCCCTTTCACCAGTGGGACTAAGGCCCAGGAGGCAACGCCTGCCCAGAGTTGGCCATGTGCTGTGGAGTGGAGCCTGCAGTCCAGACCTAGTCACGGGGAGGCCAGGGTTCGGCTGAGCTAGTATTTGGATCTCAGTTCACTGGCAGCTGCTTAGGGAAAATAGATGTTTCAAACAGCTCGTCTACAATTGGTCCCGGGTGAGGAGCCTACGGGAAATGAGAGGAGGCTTTTAGGCCAAAAAGTATAAGAACAAAGGGAAGAAACAAGCCTATTCTGTGTATCAAGAAGCAATCTAGGGGACTTCCCTTGCGGTCCAGTGGTTCGATCCCTGGTCGGGGAACTAAGATCCCGCATGCTGCATGGCGTGGCCAGAAAAATTTTTTTAATTTAAAAAAAAGCAATCTGAAGTCAGTCCAACACTGTTCTTCTCTGGGTCTTCTTCCTCATAGGTAAAGGAAGCAGGCTGGATGGATTAAATCTACTTGTTTTCCTTCAAGATATTTCAAGGAACTGTAGAATATAGGGGAAGTGTATAAGAAATTTATAACCTTTTATTTGGTTTAACTTTTAAAATTTTATTTCAAAAGCTCTAATAAAAGTCAGTGGACATACTTGTATATATGATAGAGCCCACCGATGTATTTAAATTCTGCTGCCAGGTTAGCTCATTGGGAAGAAGATGTTTGAATAAACCCTTCCCTCCTGTCAGCGTAAATGAAGGTAGAAGGCTGTTGCAGAATAAACAGTTTGAAAGAGCAAGGCACTAAGCCCAGATTCAAAGAGATGGGGCTTAGCTGCTGCCGCTCAACAACGTGAGGAATGTGACCGTTCACATTTGCATGCATTTTTAAACCACCGCAACTTTGTAACTACTTATCTGTGTGAATCAGAATTCTCTCCTACTGTGCAACCAAATACAAGAATAAATTAGATCCTGTGCTTGGTGAAAGGGCGGCTGTCATATACAATGCTTGACTTAAAGTTGTTATATCCATCAAATAGCTTCCTTGTTCTCATTGATTGATTTCGTTAATAATTAACATTTCAACTTACAGGGAATTCCCCGGCGGTCCAGTGGTTAGGAATCCGTGGCCTCCACTGCAAGGGCCACAGGTTCTATCCCTGGTCAGGGAACTAAGATCCCGCATGCCGCGTGGCGTGGCCAAAAAAAAATAAATAAATCAATTTATAAATGTATTCTAATTGCTAATAGTAAGATCTAATTTTTAAAAAGATTTGACTACTAAAAAGGTTTGGAAACCAATGGACTAAATAATCACCAAGGTTTTATTTTAGGACAGACCTCCACTTTGAGCCGCTCTAAATTCTCAGGAACTTCAGATCCTTTAGGACTTCGAGTCCAGTCTGCTCGCACCACAAACATTTCCCAGTGCACTGTGATCAAACACTCCTCACACCCCTTGGTGCTCAAGAGCTTGGGAGCTCCGTGGACAGGGGGGTGCTGGCCTCGTCACCCGTTTCCCTCATGCCGGAACGGGATAAGCCTTCCAAACTTTTGCTGAACACCTAATCCTGGGTACGTGTGTGTGGGTACCATTCCTCTTTTTGCTGCCCCTGGAGAGGCAATGGTGTCTATACTGGGAATGACCCAGGTTAGCAGTGAAGAAACTGGGATGTGTGTTTCCAGTCTGCAATCATTAGTTGCTTGTAGCTTCAGGCTTGTGAAATGTCTCTCTTCCACGGTGTTCTCATTCTCGAGAAGGATGACCTGTGCCGTTGACCTCGCAAGTTTGTTAAGACGATCAATGTTGTGCATGTAGCAGAACTCCTACAGCTTAATCATTCACACTTGAGCAGTTCTTATCCACTTTGCTTTTGTTTCAGCCAAAGGGGCTAGAAACTCCTCCACGGGCAGGAGAGTTGATTCAGGTGCCAGGTCCAGTCTTGGGTTCACACGCAGGGCCCCCTCCAACTCACCGGGTCCTCTGGACTGCGTACCTCTTCAGGTGCCCAAACCCAGGTTCTGTTCCCCGCAGGTGAGCCGGCCCCATCCCCGCCGGCCCTCACACCCAAAGTCCTTCTGATCTTCCAGTCCCGTCTTCACCCCCTCCACCCACTGCAGCAGGCCCGTTCCATGTCTACTGCCCCTGGGCGGTCCTGCCAAGTCATCCAGGACCAAGCTACTCCTGCTCCCTTGGCCTCCACTTGACCCTTGCTCCTGCTGGATTTCCCCCATCATTTCTCCACCCCTTAGTTTTCCCCACCTGACCCTCGACAATCAGCTCACTGCCCACTCCTACACAGTTGACCTTTACTGGGTGTTTGGCCTCCCCACTGAACTGTGAGTATCATAGACCTGGAGGGGTACAACCATGTCAGCTGCTGATGAGCCTGACCGCCAAGGGGGTGCATTTAGGGGCCCAGTGAAGGGCAGAGCCTTTTCTCCCAGCTGGCTCTATATTCATGCTCCAGAGTGTGAGTTTCTGTCCCCTCATCCATGTCACCATTGCACAGCCCCTGAAGGAGAGGAGGCAGACAGGACCTGCTAGACTGCCCCCGGCTTTTCTGGCCCAGGGATGGGGGAGGGTAGGATGTGTGCCATCGCTCTCTCTCCTCCAGCTCCGTGTACCCCGCCATTTGAACCCCCGCTCCGTGGCTTTTCTCAGCCTGGCATCACCTGTCCCTCTCAGATCTGGCGGCTCATAAAGAACAAATAGATTTGGGGCCCCGATGCAACCTTTTAATTCCAAGCAGAGTCCCCCTCCCCCAGCATCATCATACACACAGGGCTGAAAGGGATGTCGGGGTCTGGGCAGGAACAAAACCCAGACCCCGGCAAAAATATATATATATAATTATATACACGTGTATTTGGAGAGAAGAAAAGCTGGGAGCGTGATTAAGGTAGGGCAGAGAGTTAGGTGAGGAAAGCAGCTGGGGGGTGCCCCAATAAATTACATTCTTTAGAGAGCATGGTGGGGGATGCAGGGGTGTGGGTGGGAACTGGTAGCCAGGACTCTCAGCCTGGCTCCGCATCCCGTCCAGGGGAGCCCAAAGGCCTGGGCTCTGCCCGGGCCCTGGATGCTAGAAGGTAGCATTCTAGCCGACTCAGCCTGAAGGCTGATGTTGGGCTGGGGGTCTGTATAGGCGACATCTCCACTCTAAGCCGAGGCTTCTAGGGAAGCCTCAGGGCTGGAGCAAGAGGCTTTGAAGCTTGGGGGTCACAAGGAGAGGACAGGGTGAGCTAGAGGGCTGGGTGGCCTCCCTGCTGGAGGCTGAGAGGCGGGAGGCCCAGGTGCAGGGGAACCCGGCCCAGGTGAGCTGCGGAGGAGTGCTTGGGTGCACAGGGTCCTGGGCGCTCTCTGCCTGCGTGGCTGCTTCCCACCCTCACGTGCCTCCTACCAGGCCCGAGGGTTCTTCCCACCCATTGGTCGGGACAGCAGACAGGCCTGACCACTAAGTGTCATGTTCGTGTCTCATCACTCTCTTCTGGGGACCTTCACATGGGGGTGGGGGCAGGGAGACGGTGCAGACACTACCTCTGCGTGTGCTGGAGTGCACGCTGGGTTTGCCCTGTGCAGCGAGGACCAGGGATGAGAGAAGGGGCCCCCACCCCTAGCTCATCATGGGGAAGGAGGTCCACGTCCCCAAGCCCCAGCACTGCAGAGGCCTTGCTCTCCCTCGACCTCGGCAACGGAGCCAACCCCACCTCTGCCCCACCACCCTGCTCCCCCCAGAGATGATGCTTTGGGGTCTAGCGACCCCAGCTCCAGAGCCCTGAAGCGGCAAGGGTGAGGGTCAGTCACAGAGCAGGTGGGGGCCATCAGAAGAGAGAGGCCTTTTTCTTGAGTTCGTTTCGCTTCCACAGAGCCAGCTTGCCAAACTCTTCGGGAGACATAGAAAAGACCCTTGAGAAGTCCTCTGCTGACAGGTGCCTCTGCAGGGGGACACACAGCGGCAGTGTAGGGACAGGAGGCACAGGGTGGGGCTGGGCCACCTTCCCCCACACCGGGCAGGGGACGCTGCCCCGTCAGTAGCCCCTCACCCACCCAGCACATTCTCCCTGCGTACCTCAAGCCTCATCCTATCCACACCTGGAGGCAACTTGGTTCGCCCCCTGTTGGTCACCACCAGCATTTCGTAAGGATAGATCTGGCGGGGAGGGGAGGCGGGCAGTAAGTATCAGGCTCTTCCAGGTCCCTGTCAGCGTAACCCCCTCCATTCCCCAGGCCCCCTTATCAGCCTGCAGGGGCCATGGGGGCTCATGCCATCTTGCCATCCAACTCCCCCAACTTCCGTGCTGCCCCTCCCATCATCAGCCAGGAGGACCCCTCAGTGCATTCACTTCCCTGGCTTCTCCCCAAGCTGGCCAGCCCCCGATAGAGACGGTTCTGTCCCCTGCCCACCATCCCCTGCCTCTGCCCCTGCCCCTCACCTTCTGCTCCAGCACACAGGGAAGGGAGATCCCCCGGTCCATCCTCCCCCTCTGGCCCTCTCCGTTCTGGGGAGACCAAAGCCGCAGTGAGCCAGAGTGGGGCAGGGAGGCCTCCCCAGCCTTACCCTAGGCTTCTTATGTCCTCACCAGGTGACTCCGTAGCCCCGCACCCCTCCCCCAACGCTGACAGTCCCCCGTCTGTCCGTGGCTTCCGCGCTCCACGTGTCTCCCTCCAGAAGGCACTCACCTGCAGGCCTGTGGGAGAGAAGAGCCATTGTTCAGAGGCAGCTCTGAGGTCAGCAGGCTTCCAAACCTGCCAGCTCAGCCTCCCCGACCTCCAGCCACAGAGCCCTGCCCACATCGCAGACACGGGCTGCCCCAGGGGCCTCTTGAGCCCCTTTCCCAGCATCAGGTCGGCCCTGCCTCTCACCTGGGCTTTCGGTCTCACTCCCGGATGGGCTGAAGTCTGTGGACTGAAGCTGGAAAGGACACAAAGGAATCAGAGGAAGCTGGAGCGTTCCACATCGTCTCCCTTCACTGTAAAGGTCTGGCCGCCCCCCCCGCCCCGGGTGCCCACGTAGCTCAGTCCCTCACGGGCCCCACACGCACACTCTTCCCACGAGGCCTGTGACCTCCGTCCTGGGACCTTACCCGGCTCAGGGTGGTCCTGCCGTAGGCGGGGAGGGAAGAAGACTTCGATGTTCCCACGTGCAAGGCTGCAAGAGAGTAGGAGGCCCTGTCTCAGACCCTTTGGCCTGACAGTCATTCCAGAGGGTCATTCCCTGGCCCTCCCTGCCAGGAGCAGGGCAGTGGAGGGGGGACTTGGGGGAAGCCGGTGGGCCTCTGTTGGCTTCCAGCTCCTGCCCGTAACCTTCAGCAGGTGACATTGTGCTGGCAGCTCTGAACTATCCCTAATGCCTCCCCTCTCTCTAACAGACGTGCACAAAATAGACATTTGGGCCAAATGTCCGAGTGTTCAAATTGATAGTCAGCCAGTGATGGTCAGATGAGGAGGCTTACCATCATGAAATGAACCTCTGGAATATGAAAAGAAATCTAAAATTTAGTCAAAACAATCGAATTATTACAATTTTATGTTGAGCAATGTTGGTAATCAAATTTCAAATGCTCGATGTTATAAAACAGAAGCTGCAGTTTCCCCAGCACCTTCAGCTGCTAGATGGTACTGCAGTCGCTGGACTTGACATTCGCATGACCGGATGTCACTTTCAACTCGACGTCCAATAATATCACTAAGCTTTCAAGCACTGCAGATTATAATTCAAGAAAATTGGTTTTCGGTAACAGGTTTTCCTAGAAGGATTCTTAGTTTGCACTAATCTCAAAATTCCTTCATCTCCAATGACTAGAAATTGCTAGCATGGCATAGCAATTGTTCTGACCAGCATTTTTGTGTGTGAAGGTTTAGCCTGGACAGACTCCAAAGTATAAGGAAGAATTGTTTGCTTCAAACGTTTTAATAAAATATGTTATTTGGAAGTTTGGTGAGAACAAAATGTGTTTTGGGGACCCTCGTGGGTTTTTTTCCCTTAATGCTTCTTATTTTTGTGTAGAGAATTGTCTACTTTCACGGCCCTCATTGTTGAAGCGCTTCTCTTTTGTGATAAGTACACACTTCTCCCTCAACTGACTGATAAGATTGTTTTTTTGAAAAATTTTTGGCCATGCTGCATGGCATCCCCAACCAGGAATTGAACCCGTGCCCCCTGCATTGGAAGCACGGAGTCTTAACTACTGGACCGCGAGGGAAGTCCCTGAAGTGTATAAGATTTTCACTCTAATGACTTCTAGACTGCTTATTTACGTTTGAAAGTGACTGTTAATTTCAGTGTTACCCTTAAGTCAGAATGACACGCCTGTCCGTAATTCTGAAATTGTTCAGGTTGATCAGCTATGAGAGTAACCTACGCAATCATATGACCGTTGATCCCATACGAGTTCAAGGATGCCAACAGTGACACTGAGGCAGACATTTCGCTACTCAACTTTGCAAGGCCAAATGCACATTAAAGAGCTAATTTTGCCTAACTAGCAAATCCTGGTGGAGCATGAAGACTGAATCCAACCTTCGGGGCATCTCTCTCTCTCTGCCTCCTTCTCCGGGCCTTAACTGTTTATTCCACATTCTCTAAAAAGACCTATTAGAAGCTCTTCCCACCCACAATGAAATATCATCCTGGTGAAATATCATTTCGATGACCCTATGGATGTCCCAGCCATATATGAGCCTTAACGGTTCCTTGAGTCCCCCAGGCCAGTGGCTTTCACCTCCACTCTACAGCATGCAACCCCTTCCGGTGGCCAGCCCCTGGATCTTGTCGTCCACAACCGCTTCGCTTTGACACTGAAGCCTGGGTATCACACTTTACGGGCACAGCGCCCTTTTTTTTTTTTTTACGGTAAGCGGGCCTCTCACTGTTGTGGCCTTTCCCGTTGCGGAGCACAGGCTCCGGACGCGCAGGCTCAGCGGCCGTGGCTCACGGGCCCAGCCGCTCCGCGGCATGTGGGATCTTCCCGGACCGGGGCACGAACCCGCGTCCCCTGCATCGGCAGGCGGACTCTCAACCACTGCGCCACCAGGGAAGCCAACACAGCGCCCTTTTTTGTTCGCAGCTTTCCCTCAGCCACATTCCTGGCACATCTGCCGGTCAATATCATGGGGAACCTCCAGTGTCTTGATCCCCCACTTCCCCCTGACCTTTGACCCATAGGTGGGTACATAACCACTTTCACCCACACTCAGCAGCACCCAGACTCTAACCCTGCATCAGCCCAGGGCTCCCCTTTTGCCCGCAGGCTATGGAGATGAAGCCCACAACGTGTACCTTAGCATCACTAGAGCCCCTACAGCCTCTCATCAGTTCCCTTTCCCAGCAGAAGCTGTTCCGAACCTTCACCGTTCTCACCAAGCCTCACCCTCCGTGTGCTCAGCAGACGACGTCAACTTCTCTCTCTTTTTTTTTTTGGCCTAGCCACGCAGCATGCAGGATCTTAGTTCTCCCCGACCGGGGATCGAACCCGTGCCCTCTGCATTGGAAGCGCAGAGTCTTAACTACTGGACCGTCAGGGAAGCCCCTAAAGTGTATAAGATGTTCACTCCTAATGATTTCTAGATTGCCTTTTTATGTTTGAAAGTGACTGTTAATTTCAATGTTACCCTTACGTCTGAATGACACGCCTGTCCGAACTTCTGAAATTGTTCTGGTTGGAGCTTGGATTCTTAACCACTGGGCCACCAGGGAAGTCCCGAACCTCAACTTCTGATGTGGCCTGCTCCCAAAGCCAAGTCCCCGACCCTTTCAAGGCCAGCCTCCCGCATCCTGAGGCTGGGTCTCCCTTCTGACCTCCTCCCAGCCAACCTTCCAAGGGGACTGTAGTGTGAGTGCTCTCCAAGGAACAGCCCTCGGCACCCTGCCCTTCCCTCCCCTTTTTCTACACAATCGGATTTTTTCTCATGGTCCCACTACCACATATAAGCTGAAGATTCTGCTTGAACCCTGACTTGCGCCTCAAGCTTGCAACTCAGTCAAACTCAGCTCCCACCTACATGCACTTAAAACCCAACACATCCCAAAACAGTTTCTTCATCTTTCCCCCGAAACCTGCCTCTTTCATGATCTCAGCCCCAGGTCTGTCATCACCCAGCACCCAAGACAAAAACCCCAACTCGTCTCTCCTTCACCACCCATATTCAATCAGCCACTAAGTCCAGTTGATTCCATCTCCTCTACAGATCTTCCTCGACCTACGATGACGTCACGCCCCGATAAACCCATCGTTAAGTCAAAAATGCATTTAGGGCTTCCCTGGTGGCGCAGTGGCTGAGAGTCCGCCTGCCAATGCAGGGGACACGGGTTCGTGCCCCGATCCGGGAAGATCCCACATGCCGCGGAGCGGCTGAGCCCGTGAGCCATGGCCGCTGAGCCTGCGTGTCCGGAGGCTGTGCTCCGCGATGGGAGAGGCCACAACAGTGAGAGGCCCGCGTACCGCAAAAAAAAAAAAAAAAAAAAATGCATTTAATACACCAAACCTACTGAACGTCAGAGCTCAGCCCAGCCTACCTTAAACGTGCTCGGGACACTTCCATGAGCCTACAGCTGGGCAAAGCCTATTTTACAATGAAGTGTTGAACCTCTCATGTAATTTACTGCATACTGTACTGAAAGTGGATAACAGAATGGTGGTCTGGGTACAGCATGGTTGTAAGTGTATGGGCTGTTTCCCGTCGTGATGATGTGGCTGGCGGGGAGCTGAGGCTCGCTGCCGCTGCCCAGCATCTCAGGAGAGCATCGTGGCACTTCCCTGGCTGTCCCGTGGTTAAGACTCTGCGGTTTCACTGCAGGGGACGCGTGTTCAATCCCTGGTCAGGGAACTAAGATCCTGCATGCCGCACGGTGCGGCCAAAAAAAAAAGAAGAAAAAAAGAAAAAAAAAAGCCAAGAGAGCATCATACCGCACATCACTAGCCTGGGAAAAGGTCAAAATTCAAAACTGGACATACAGTTTCTACTGAATGCTTATTGCTTTCGCACCATCGTAAAGATGAAAAATTGTAATTCCGGGGCAATTTCTATACAGACTGTGCCTGTATAGTTCTCAAACCCATTCTGTCTTCTCTGGACCTATGTATATTTTTAGCCCTTACCCAGATGATTGGAAAGTGTGGTAGACTGCCTCTGAAGATGGCCCGCAACATTACCTCCCAGCCTGTGTGCCCTTGGGTGGTTCCTCTCAGCAGCAAGCAGAATCTCTTTCCTCTCCCTTGTGTCTGGGCGGCCTGGGAGCTGCTCTGACTGTCAGAAGGCAGTAGAAGGATGCCCTGTGGCTTCCGAGGCCAGGCTCTTAAGAGGACTTGTAGCTTCCAGTTTGGGCTTCTCAGATCTGCCCCCCTCCTCTCCAGCCATCATGCTCGAAGGAAGCCCAGGTTAGCCTCAGTGATGTGCAGCATGGCACCAAAGCCCCAGCCACCGCAGAGCACGCTCTGTGCGCTGTAATTCCAGGCTCCTGGAGGTCCTCTCTGCTGGCTGGATGTTTGCTGCTCCTGGCCTTTGCTCCCACACTGTCCCTGGGGTCTGTGCTGCCCTTCTCCCCCACTCACTTTGTCTTGTCCTTCAAGACTCCAACTCTGGAACCCAGGCCCTACCAGCGTCCTCTCAAAGCACTTGAAGTGTACCTCTCACCTGCTATGCTGCACTGACACCCCAGTTTTCACGTCACTTTCCCCGTGACCAGAAGCTACCGGAAGGCAGCACTATAGTGTTTTACTCTTTATATCCTCAGGGCCAAGAACATGGTAGACACCCAATAAATGTTTGTCGAATTAAACAAAGTGTGCTAATTCTGCTTTAGCTGATGCCATCCTTTGTCATCTCATCTTGTTCCATGACTGGTACTCTTGCCCTAAGGAGAGCGCCAGAGCCTTGAGCCAGCAACCGAAACTTCTATGTCTCTTATACCCACAGTAGCACAGCGCTGGGCGTGTGACAGACAGACTCAGCAGACTACTTGATTCTGGCCTCAGGGTCTGGCCAGCTGATTCTGAGCCCCCTTGGTGACACTCACAGGTATGGAAGGGTGTCCGGTCAGGCAGAGAGCGGGTTTTCCGTCGGATAGGCAGTGACTTTTCCATCTCTTCCTTCAAGATCATCTTTCCCAAGTTAGAAGTAACCTGGCAAGGAGAAAGGAAGATGGATCCAAGGCGTCGATACCTGTTTCTCATCCCCAAAAGGTTCAGAGTTGGGTCCATCCCAGGCAGAAGTGGGGACAGAGTTCCTGAGGGGCTGTGTGGTGCCTGGAGCCCATGGAGCCTGTCCCGGTCAGAAGCTCGGCCACATTGGGTCTGGCCACCCTCGAGAGCAAGGAGTCAGAGCCGCTCAGTGTAACTCTGCCCCAGGGGCTTCTGCAAACCAGGTCACAAGGCCCAGAGCACAGGCCCATGCCACCATCAGTGGCCTTTCCGTGACTCTCTACACCCTCTCTCCTCCCCTGGAGGCCAGCAGCCTACTCTCTCCTTTCTCCTCGTCCCATGAACTACTCCGCCTGCTGAAGCTTGGCCCTGGCGGGACCACCCTTTTCTGTGCTTTTGGCCCTAACAGTAAGCGGTGTCCCCCTAAAGCAACATGCAATCCTAGTGTCCCTTCAAAAGCGGCAGCCTGACATCCCGGCAAAGAAAGGGAATTCCTCACATGTTCTCACCAGGACGCTCTTCAGACATGTACCCATTTAGATCAGAATGGAACTTCTGTCCCCAGGGCGGCCCAGGGATGCGGGTGGGGCAGCGAGATGCTACCTTACTGAGTTCCTCTCTCTGACGCTCCCTGAGAGCCTTCATCTCCTCCCCGGAGTCATCGTCGTCGTCCTCCTCCTCCTCCTCTGCCCCCCTCCTCGACGCCTTCCGCTTCCTCCACTCTGTCTCTGGGAAATACGGACCAAAGCGGGCACATCAGTCAATCAACCGCGCGCTCAACGAGCATCTGTCAGGGGTTGCTTTGTGCATGTCCCGGAGCTGCGACCTTGAAGGGAACACCGCAAATCATTATTATAAAATAAAAGCAACGTTTTCTAGTCTTGCGGTGAAGCTGGGTGGGCAACACACGCCCACACGACTGAAAGCGATTGGGGGCCAAGACCTCATCTCATTCCTCTTTCTCTTTCCAGAGCTCCCATCACAGAGCCTGGGACACAGTAGAAATTCGACAAATGTCTGTTGAGCGGCCAAAGAAATGAACGGAAAGCGGTTAAATGACTAACAAGCAGGGCCGCTTACGCCAAGAGCGATGGGGTTGCAGGGGACGGGGGAAGCAGGAGCCTGGAGGGTTCATGCAGGTCGGGGGGTGGGGGGTTCCTGGGGCTTCGGCAGGGCCTCTCTCGCCTACCCACAACGGCCAGCGACGGGGGGCATGGCCAGTAGTCTGTTTCGATCTTGGCTGGCTGGTTGGGGTCGGGAGGCTGCGCTGCAGGGAACTTGGACGACTCGATGATGAGGTCTTCAATGAGGTGCTTGCTCTGAGGGCTGCCTCCTGTGGACTCTGCGGGGGGAGGTCAAGGTCAGCCCGGGCACACCCTTCCCCCCGGAGGCCACCTCCCACCTTAGCCCCCCACTCCCTCCTCTCTCCCTCTTCACACCTGTGAGCTCCTGGGTGTAAAAGCAATGCACAAGGAAGAGCACAGGGCAGTGTACATGCTGTTATGAACATCTGTTTTCCCATCACCCCCCCACCCTCAGGACAGCCTCCCGGCACGTGGCGAAAAGGGGGCTCTGGTCGGTCAGGGGAACCCTCACCTCTCTGCTTGTAGATGGGTGGCTTCTTGTAGATGTTGTAATCTGGGCGGGTGGTCTCTGTGGAGAGGGAGCAAGAATGGATGAGAAGGAGGCTATGAGGATGGCGGGGAGGCTGGGTCAGAGGAGGGAATGGAGACATGGATTGGGAGAAGGCAGGAAACTCAGGGGCTCCTGCCAAGAGTCAAGACAGAACCAGAGATCCTGAAATTACCCCTCAGGGGTTGGGATTTTTGCACTTCTCTGTTTGGGTGGGAGGGAGGATGCAGCAGGGCCCACCACCTCTGGGAGCTCTGCCTGGGGTCCGGCATCTGGGGGTCTGGCCAGTTCTGTGGTGTGCATGTATTCCAGAGAGTGGGGGACTAAGAGTAAAGGGCTTGGGTTCCTGAAGGAAGAAAAGAGGACCTAGGGCAAGGATGCCGCCATGCTGACACCAAAACCTACCAGGATGGTGGAAATGGGGCAGGCTGGTCCGGGGCGTGCCAGTGGTTCTTGGGGCTGAAGCCTGAGAGAGGGTTCCAGGGGACCGGCTCTCCGCCCACACCTGCAGAGCAGAAGTACGGTTCACTGCAGCTCCCAGGTCCCCCACCCCGCCCCCTCCACCATCTCCATCCTCCCACCCTAGCACACACGCCCCCAACCCCAGGGCAGAGGAAGGCTATCCAAGGACTCGACCTGCTGATGCTGCCTGACCCAGGAGAAAGGATTAAAAGAGATCCTGGGTCAGACGTAGATGGACCCAGAGCTGGCCAGTGACAGGACAAGGTCCACTGATTCCATCACCCCCTAGGCTCTGCCAAGCCCAGTCTGGACGTGTGTGGGGAAGGGGGTTGAGCCCGGTCAGAGCAGGGCTGGGCAAGTGTCAGGTGCGGGGCAGACTCACCTCTGGGGATGGTGGGGGGGATGTGGATTTGGGTGACAGCGAGCGCTGTGAATGGAGAGGAGGCTGGTCAGAGCCACAAGGGTGGGATTAAACCCTTGTCCCTAGGACCCCAGGTGGGTCACTTCACCCCCCCACACACTCAACTCTGCAATTGCCCAGCCAATTTCTGGGCCACCTCTTCTCTCTTCGTCCTTGCCAGCTCCCAGGGCTGGCCCTCCGTCCTCTCTCTCCCTAGACAGGGTCCTACGTCTTTCCCTAGGACCCACGAAGAAGCAGAAGAAGTCGAGGATCTTGGAGCAGTGTGCATGTGCTCTGAGGGCCAGCTGGAGGGGCTCTGGCTCTGACCTCAGAGCCAATGAGCAACAGGGGGAAGGGACAAGACCCACAGCATCCAGGATGGAGTCCGGGCCCCTTGTCAATCATTTAAGTCTCCCCACAGCCTGGCCCCGTCTCTCTGCTCAGCCATGACACTGCCCCTTTCTCCAACACAGTGTACAAAGTACCTGTCCTCCGGTATCTCATGCATTTGACTCCCTGGTGAGGTGGACGGGTAAAAGTCTCACCTCTATTTTATAGGAAGGGAAACTGAGACCACACCGTCACACAGGTCACACTCAGCTAGGACTTCCGGCCTCCGAGCTCAGTGTTCCTGAGCGCTTTCCACAAATTTGCTCACTTTCTGCCCAGTCCCACCCCATTCCTACATGACCCCGCTCTGTGCTGCTACCATTCAAACATGGCCTCCCCTGCTCTCCACCTGGAGCTAGCCTCCAGCCGCCAGCCCATCTCTGCCTGCTCTGCACAAATACCCAGGTCACCAACTGACTGGTGATTCCTGTGCACAGGTCCCCTTCTTGTTTTGAAGTCTGGCCTCCAGGAAAGAAAGCATGAGAGGGATTCTGCCTCCCACCCAGTGTGGCTGGGTGAGCCCTTCCCCCAAGTCCTGTCCAAGAGGAACCTCCCACCCTTTACCTCCCGGCTTCTGGGCAGCTCCACGTGTTCCAGCAGAGAATAGGTAAAGTGGGGCTCGTAGATCATGAGGTCAGGCCTCTCGATGTCCAGGATGGCCTTGTCCTTGGGGATGGCAGCCAAGTCCTTGTAGCCCATCACTTGATTGTCCATCTTGGCCTGAAGGGAAATGGTACACATGGAACAGAGGTGTCAAAAGCCTCCCTTAGAATACTGGCCCTACAAGCCAGACCTGCAATTTATTAGGAAGAAGATGGGCGGCCGTTTTAGATGTCAGCTCCTGTAAGTTAATATTTCTATTATTGTCATTTAAAAGGTTTAGAGTGTCACCTTAAAACAATGATAGTCCTTCACCTAGCCCTTTGGGTACAACGAGACAGTACCAGACCAGCAGGAGGGGGTGTGCAGAACCTTCTCTGGGTCTGGGGTTCTCTCTGCCTGCCAGCCCTGGCAGGACCATCATCATTTGAGTGAAGCTGCCCGGCGGCCGGCGTGCGCCCCACCCCTCCCTCCTCCCAGCCTGAGGGTGCTGGTGGCCAAGAGGTACTCACCACGATGCTGGAGGGAGAGCCCGGAACGCTGGAGCCTCGGGAGGAGCTGACGCTCCCAGGGGAGGTAAGTGGTTGCTGGGGAGAGCGAGAAGGCGGGCGGGTGGGAATGTGTGTGGGTGCCAGGGCCGGGCCGGAGGGAGGGGGCTGGGGCAGGGGAGGGCTTCTCTAGGCCTCTGGGGCCCCGGGGTGCGGCGCCGCGGGCAACCACCAGGTGGCATCCTCGACTCCCGACCTGACCCTCCGCGGGGAGCCTGGCCCCCACCGCGTGCCCCCGGCACCCCACTGCCCCGGCGTGGGTGTAGCCCCGCGCACCTTCTGCAGCCGTTCCATGCAGCAGGGAGCTGGCCGGCCGGATCACTCGCAGAGCCCTGTGCGCGAGGGGAGACGACAGGGCGTCAGGCTCTATCCGGCTCCTGGGCGCTGCGCGCTCGGGGCCGCGAGAGCAGAAAGGGTGCTCCCCCGGGCTGTGGCGTCCTCATCCCTCGGTGACTCTCCAGGCTGCTGGCCGAGTGCAGGGCCTGGAAGGGGAGGGAGAACGTGCCAGCCGGGGCTGTCAAGCCCCGCGATCTCAGAGGGCGGGGACGAGGGCAGCCCCCTCTGGCCCTGCGTGTCTCCCGGGAGCGGGGCTCCGGCTTTCCGTTCGCTCAGCCTCGGGGACCGGAGATCGCATGTGGCCCGCGGCGAGACGGGAAGGTGGACGGGCTGCACTAGTTTTTGAGCCATTGTTCTCTGGCTGGAAAGGAAATGACGGCAGGGCTCAGCCGTTCCCGGGGCAGCCTACACATCCCTGCTTCCTCACACCTGCCCTGCCGGGGCTGCGGGTCAATTTCAGGCCCAGGTTCTCACTCGCCTCGGCCTCTGCCGTGGCCTTTCCCTGGCGCTGTGTTGGTGCCCTTGACCTCCTTCCCCTCAGTCTATGTCCACGGTGCCACACTTCTCTCATAGCCCAGAAAGGTTGAACACAGAGGGACTTAGTAACACTATGAGACGTTAATAGGGGGAGGGGAGGACAGAGCGAAGGCGTTTTGGTGGGAAGCGCTCAGGTCATTGGCTGGGGGCTGCCGCTCTCCCAGTGGAGAAGGGAGGGGGCGGCTGGAGGGAGCCACACCCCCATGTGCCTGTCCCTGTACAGCAGGCAATCCCACTTGCAGGCATCTGGTAAAACACCTTGGGGGCCAAGGCCACGTCCCAGCTCCCCACCATCTCGGAGTCCTCGAGCTGAGGCTGCCCTCTGAAGTGCTACTTTGCTGCAAGTCAGGGCCCCCCAGTTCAGCAGGAAGGCCTCCAGGCTGGCACTGCCCTCTCTTGGTTCCTAAGAAGTTGAGTCCTGTCTGCAGCAGTAGAGTAGGAGTTCCCTGGGGCCACAGCCCAGGTCTCCTTCCTCAGTAACTCCCTTAGCAACCCTCCCATCCTCCCCACACACCCCTGGACCAGACACATAATAACCATTCAGTGGGACTTCCCTGGTGGCGCAGTGGTTAAGAATCCATCTGCCAATGCAGGGGACACGGGTTTGAGCCCTGGTCCGGGAAGATCCCACGTGCCGCAGAGCAGCTAAGCCCGTGTGCCCCAACTACTGTAGCCTGCGCACCTAGAGCCCGTGCTCCACAAGAAGAGAAGCCACAGCAATGAGAAGCCCACGCACCGCAACAAAGAGTAGCCCCCGCTCGCCACAACTAAAAAAAGCCCATGTGCAGCCGTGAAGACCTAACGCAGCCAAAAATAAATAAATAAAATAAATAAATTTATATAAATAAATAAAAATAACCATTCAATGAACGCCTGGCTGAGTTTCTGACGTGATGGTGGCAGTGGAACTGTCTTCCAACTGCTGGCAGTAAGCCGTAGAGTGAAGAGAGCTGATGACTACAGAACGTACAGGAAAGAGGCAGCAATAATGTAGTGGTTAAGAGCATGGACTCTGGACGGGAATGCCTGGGGAGAGGAGACTCTGCTACTCAGAAGCTGTGTGACCCTGGGCAAGTTACCCTCTTTGTGCCTCACGTTCTCATCCATAAAATGGAGGGTGGTAATAGTATCTGTGTCATAGGGTTGCTCTGACTATTAGGTAGGTTACAACATGTGAAGTGTTTAAAACATAGATTTTATGTAGAGCGTTTATTATTTCTATCTCCCTGAGGACTGATAACCTTAGATGGCTTTCTGTAGCCACTCTGCCACAGAAGGTCATGAAAGACTTGAGGTCATTGGTGCTTCCAATTTTATCACCTGTTACTTTGTATCAGGCCGCTTTTCTGCTGTGTCTCCACCACCTACTTGCTGCACCAGCAGCCCTTATTCCCACTTCCCTGCTTTTGCGCACGCTCTTGCACTATTCTCATCTCCCAGATGCCACCCATCCTTTAAGGGCCATGCTAAACCCTCCTCCTCTTGGAGGCCTCCCCTATTATTCTAGTCCGCATTGACAAACTCTTCTCTGAATTCCAGTGGGACTTAAAAAGAGAAGCATATAACTTAGTCCTTGATTATGTTGCCTGACATGTTTTCTCGCTAACTAGAATGACTGCTAATTTCTACCACAATAATAATAGCTATCATGTTTTGAACGCTCATGCTGGGTACTTTGATAAGCACTTTATAAGGATTATTTTGTTTCATCCCCACAACAATCCTATAAGGTAGACCTATTTTACAGATGAGGAAAACCGAGGCTCGGAGAGGTTAAAAACTTGTCCAGAGTCGTGGAGGTGACAGTGACTATGTCTTCAGCATTGGCATGCTTCGTAGTGCCTCCGTAGTACTGTGTCAGGTTCACTGTGGGGATAGACTAGCATTTGCCACAGTTCTCAAGTCTTTTTGGAATTCTAGAGCCAAGGCTTCTCCAAGACAAGACTCTGGCCATCAGAGTCACACTGGTGACTAGGTGCCCATGGAAGGGCTCCATCCCAGAGCTTCATCCTTCTCTTGCTTTCTTAACACTCACTTTGTAACGCTTTTAACTAGATGTGTGAGGACTGGAATAAACTCTAGTACATACTCAAAGAGCTGTTAGCTCCCTCTCACTCCTATTTCGTCTTTACTTTGTTAACAGACATTGTCAAACTAGCTATACACTGGCTTAGCCAAGAGGCAAACACTCATTCATCCACCCATATACATCCACCCGCCCACCCAGTCACGTATTGTTTTATCCATTCATTCACTACTTTCTGAGCACCTGTTCTGCAATGACCACAGAGCGTTGTGGTGTTGTGGAGAACAGAAAGATGAGTCGAAGGAGCTAAGCCGCCCCTCCAGAAATGAGGCCATATGTATAGATAACGCCCATGCAAAGCAGAAAATTATGTGTGCCTGATAAGATAGTATAAAGGGCTGTGAGAGGTCACAGGAGAGAGGAATCACTCCTGCTGGGTGTCAAGAGGGGAAAATAAAAAGGTTTTCTTAGAGGAGGAAGTGTTTAAGGCAGGCCTTGAAAGATGCCCGGTGTGAGATCATGCAAAAACTAAAAGATGGATCCTTGAAAGAGACAGCAGCATGAGGGAAACTGGAGACACGGCGAAGCACTGGGTCTGTCTGGAGACAGCAAATACGGCTGAACCGTGGAGCTCATGAGGTTGAGACTGATTTGGGGCAGGAGGTTGGGGGCCAGATTTGTAGATGCCTTGAACTTAGACTAGGGGATTCCGAATGTATTCTGTGGGCAACTAGCGCTATGGAATGCTTAGAAACATTTAAAACAAAGAAGTGATGGATCCAAGCAGTGCTTTGGGAAAATGAATCAGGCTGCAGGCTGGCAGATGGAATAGACAGGAAGAGGCGGTCCACAGAGAGACCAGCCAGGAAGTTACGGCAGTAGTTCAGGCAGGGGATTGTGAGGCTCTAGACTTGGGCCTGGAGCCCAAGATGGAAAGGGCCAAGTGGGAGGAATCCTAGAGGCAGAATGTGCAAAACAGAACTTGATCTGGAGACAGCGCCCCCGCCCCCACCCCTCACCGCTGGGGAGGAACAGGTAGCAATGACAGGAGAAGGGGAAGCAATGAGTTCACTTCTTGCCAGTTGAGGCTGAGGTGGGGGCAGTACCTGGCAACAGAAATTTGGGAGCCATTTGAGCTAGAGGTGGTAGTCTGCCCCATGAGGTTGCCGAGGGAGAAAGAAGGTCAAAACCCAGCATCCTGGGAAACGCTAGGGGACTCGAAGAAAAAGGGAGCTGGAGATGGCATGAAAGGGAGGGGGAAGACTAGATGGCCAGGTCCCTGAGGGGCTGGGAGTGTATCTAGTGATTCTTTGTATTTTTAGTAAAGGACCTACTACACAGTAAGTGTGCCAAAAACATTGAGAGAGAGTTGTGGGGAGGGATGGGGGGTTGAGAAAGAATGTCATGAAGCCAGGAGTCCATCGCCCAGAGAAGGCAAGACATGCAGAAAGGAGTGACAGCTCGCCACTTTGGATGTCAAGGCCTGGTGGCTTCTGAGAGCATCTGCAGAGGAATAGTGAGGCCTCCTTGATAGGGATGGGGGTGGGGAGAGGTGGCCAGGGTGTACAGGCGGGGGGAGGGGCACTTCCAAGAAGTGTGACAGAAGGGCAGGAGGGGGTTAGGAGAGTTACTTTGCAGGAGGTGCGCTTGGCTGAAGGTTTTTTAGGAAAAGGGAGACCTGAACACGTTTGTAGGCAGTGGAGAGTGAAGAGTAGAAAAGAAATTGTGGCTGCAGGAGAGGGGGGGCACTTGAGGCAGGAAGGTCCCAGCAGGGGAAGGGGAGAGGGATTGGGTCCAGGCCCAAGTGAAGGACTACCTTTGGAAAGAAAGCCTGAGCTTCCCTGAAAGGAGAGGAAAGGGAAAGTTGGGTAACTGCAATCTAGGGGCCTTTGGAGCAGGCCGATTGGGAGGTTTCTATTTTCCCAGGAAAAGTGAGAGATAAGGTCATATACAGACCCTACAGGTGGGTTAGGCAGAGACTGAAGAGAGTAGAAAGGACTGGAACAGTCGGGGGAGGGGCGGTGGTGCGGGGGGGGGGGGGAATGTGGCACGGGGGAGGGGTGGAGAATGGAGAGCTTCTACGTGTCCTGGAGCCTCAGGCTGAACCTGGAGGTGGTCCAGGCACCCTGCCCTCGAACACCAGTTGCGGGTGGGTACAGAGTGGGGTAATGACTGCCTCTCAGAGTGGTCACTGCCCAGGGAGGGAGAGGAGGGGTCCAAGATGAGCCAGGTCACAGGTTACAAGGTCTTGCACTGAGACCCCCACTCGCCTGTGCACGACCACTGTCCCACAGACACAGCCACTCGGAAAGACGATTCAGAATAATGATGTCCCTGCTCTGTCCCCTGCCCCTTCTTCTCCACAGCTGTCCACAGCCCCGTGCCCATCCCCTAGGCTGGGTCTCCTCGCCTTCTGCCCTGAGCCACATTCCATCAGGAACCTGCACACCAGCGCCTGGTGTGTTAGAAAGCACGCTGCGGAAATTGTTAATGTCTTACCCTTCCAGGGACATGGCATTTTAATTTGGGGCTAACCTTGATGAGTGAAGGTCTTACTCGTTAAATATTAAGCCATCAGGGAAAATGTTTTGGGGTGGAGTAGGAGTGTGGGGTGGGGGAGAGGGAGAGAGGGAGGGGAGGGGGAAAGGGGGGAGGGGAAAGAAAGGGAGAGACTGTTCTTGCCTTCTCCCAAATCACATCACGCCCCGCATAAGCTTCCTCCACCCACTCGTAGCCCCGCCCCCAAAGCCAGTTTCCTCGCGCGTCCGCACCCGTGCACACCCCACGTTTCTGCATGTGCGCTCCCAGGCCCGGGCCGCCTCCCGTGGACAGACCGAGAGGGCAGACTGCAGCAGGAAGGGAGGGCGCAAAGGGAGGAAAGGGAAAGAGCTGCGGAGGAAGGCCAGCCCAGGTGGCGGAAGGGCCATCTCAGCTGCCCCGGCGGCGCCCAGTTCTTCCATCTCGGACCCACCCTACCCCAGCTGTGCAGCCGCGCCTTATCTGAGCCCCCAGCCGGGCCCCACCTCACACCGCCCGCCCCGTCTCCATGGCAACTGGAGCCGCTCGGCCCTGATGATAAGGCCCGCCCACCCATTCCCACGGGCGCCCGCTACAGGTAGGGGCTGAGCCGGCCTTGGCTCCCTCAACTTGTGGAAATGAAGGCTCAACCGGCAGAACCGCAGCCTGGTATCCTCTAGTCCAGCTTCCCGCCCTGTTCTAAACCAACCATCACTTGCTCTGGGCCAGGGACTTTCACCCATCCTCTCTAGCTTCACCAAAGCTCATGTCTCCCAATTAGGAGATGAAAATGTGGTTGAGAGATTGACCTGCCTCCCCCCATGCCCCCCACGCCTCGGCCCATTGAAGCCAACCTGGAATTCCTACCCAGGTCTGTCTCAGGTCAAAGCCAATGAATGCTCTTTTCAGTGGGTCCCCAAGGATCTCACTTTAATCTGAACTTGGGGTTTGGGGTCCCGTGCGCTAACCTTATACCGTGGAGCCACCAGAATCCTGCTTCGTTGGACTGGCCTGTGGACAAGAGCAGAGACGCTGGGGGCCACGGGCTCTGTGCCCTGGGGCAGGGACAAGCCGGGCTGGAGGCCGGCCTTGCAGATAGTAAACGAGTTGCGAAATGGCTGAGCTGGCCCAGTGGGCTGGGGGTCAGGTGGGCAAGCATTCCGCCGCTCTCCTTTTTCACCAGTTTCATTCAGAGTGTGCCTGCCTGCCTTGTGCCTCCGGGCCCCATCTCGCTATTTCTGCTTTCCATTCCCTTTTTCTTTCCTTTCTTCATCTTTCTTCCCTCAGCTCTGCTTCCCTTTCACCCTCTCTCCCTCCCAGCCCCACCCCCGCAGTTACTGTGGCAACAACTCAATGCCAGAAATAAAGGCAGGATCCAGCTAGGTCACCAGTTCCCAAAACAGCATACCAGGGTGGAGAGGGGAAAGGTGGGTGGGAGCAGACCAGCCCAACAGGGGAGACCCCCCGGCATGCCCTGAGGGTGGGGTCTGTGTCTGTGTGTGCGTGGGGAGGGGGCACCCACAATCGCCCCCAAAATCGCCCTGCTCCGGCTGGTGGCTCATCAGAACATCTCTTAACCTCTGCCAAGCCTGCGCCTGCGCCTTTTCTAAGACTGATGAAGCTCCCACGCCCCTCCTCTCATTTTATCCTTCTCCCGCACCCCCATTTTTAAGCCCTGCTCTATCTGCTAGGACTAGAGTTGGGGTTCCTCTAATGCTAACCCTGAACAGCACCCTCTCGCACTCTGGGGAAGCATCAGGCAGGGGCAGGTGGGCCCAGAATCAGGGTCCCAGCCCGGGAACCCACCTGCTCAAGGCCCTGCTCCCCGTTTGATTCTGATGACAGCAGGAGTGGGCCCGGGCGCCTCCTTCCTTCTTTCCTCCTCCCCCCGACAAATATGCATCTCGTCACACAGTTTCTCTTAGCACTCTCGCTTGGGTTTCTGTATCCTCTCTCTACACACCCCTGAAGAAGGCCCTCTTTCTGTGTCCCCCCTCCCAGCCCCTTAGGTTTGCTTGGTCCTCAGCTTGTTCCTGCTCTGGTCTCTATTTATAGCTGGTCCTGTTGGTGGGTTGTGGTGTCACTTGTACCAGTTGATTGATAGGGCTGGGGGAGATGCAAGGGAGACTGCCTCCCAAATTCAGCTTTCTGAATCCTGGGGGCGTCCCTCTTCTGGTCGTTACACACACGTATGAGCTCTGAATGAGGAATTCCTCGGACCCGCACCCCCAGGTGGACAGGCTGGCCCCGGCGTTGGACATGTGGCCACAGCGAGGCCAGCAGCGCGGAGGCCAGCCTCCCCCGTGGGCACGGGCACCTCACCCACGCAGGCAGCCCCCGCCGAAACACGGTTGCAGAACGCACGGCCCCGCTCTCCCAGTGAGGCACCCCCCACGCTGACACGCGGTGCCTGTGACACCCACTCACGCCACCCACCGATCCTCCCCTTGGCTCCGGTTCTCCACGCTCACAGCCACCCACCCCACGTGCTGACACCCCGTCCCTGGCACGGAGCGCCCACTTACCCATCCCGTGGGCGCTCTCTGGGCCCCACCCCCTCCCAAAGCAAGACTGCCTGCCTTCTCCTACACCCGTGCCTCTCGCAACTCGGCAACCCAGCGCCCTGGGAAAGAACCACCGGGTGCGCCTGCCCGGGAAAGGGCGCCTGGCCTGCCAGGCCAAGGGAGGGGCAGAGCTAGCAAGGGGGCGCCTCGATCCTTGGAGGCCTGCGTGTCTGCTCGGCCCTCAGCCCCTGCAAGCACTTCAACAGCCGGCACCAGGAGAGCATCGTGGTCAGGCCTGTGGCCATGCCCTGCCACCCAGCCTCATTCTGCATTTGGTCCTCACCCCAGCCTGGCCGGCTAAGGGCTAGCAGGAGGCTCCTCAGCCCCTCCCCGCAAGGAGCCGTCCTCACACCAATGGCATTCAGGCCTCTGAGTGAACTGCTCCCCCCACAACAGGAGCATCTGTGGCACGGTGGCGGGAGACGGCAACGCCCCCTTCCCTTCCACCACTCAGCAAAGACGGCCCAGCTCTTAGCCTACTCGAGGCACAGCCTCCACCCCGCAAGCACTTGGACTTCCGACCAGCACAGCTGGGGGAAGGGGTCCCCGGGTGGCAGCATGTGACACCCCAGCCCCTCTTCCCCGAATCGGAAGGAGGTTGGGTCACATCAAACCCAGTTAGTCCCAGGGTCCGGCCCATTCTCCCACTGAACAAGGGGCCATAGCTGACACCCCCACCCCCACCCCGGGATCCCTGCCACCACCCAGAGCCTCACTTCTAGGAAGCTGTTGTGGCCAAAGTGCCCACAGAGGGGAAGACAGGTGGGAGACCCTGCCACCTACCTCTTCCCGGACAGGGTGGCCCAGATGCTCTGAGGCCCCGGGGTGGGGGCGGGGACAGGCGCAGATCCCGGGGCTGCGGCTTTTCCTGAAAGCCCAGGTAACAGGCGGCTCTTCCAGGAGCCCGGCGTGCTTTCCCAGAGCACAAATAACAAGAAAAAAAGCTGGCTTGCGGTGGGTGAGTGGGTGGGCAGCCGGCGAAGGAGGGGACTTACCCTTCTAGGCCCCCACCCCCTCGCCGCCACCCTGCTTCTCCGCCAGCCTGGCGCGCAATCCCCGGGCCGGGTGTGTGCGCCGGTGGGCAGGCCGGGCGGGGCGGGCGGGCAGCCAGGTGGGCGGGCCGCTGGCTCCCACCCACCCCTGCACCCTCCCCACCTCCAGCTGATAGCGTGTGGCCACTGGCCTGCGGGTGTGTGTTTGTGTGTCTGCTCTTCCACCTCGCTTGCTGCAGCTCAATCCGTTTCAAACAAGAGGACCATTAACTGGGCATCATGACGAAGCAGAATCGGAAGCAGACTCTTGGCCAGCCTCTGGCCTTTTTCCCTTTCCCACACCCACCCCCAGCCCTGCAACACACGCTCACACACACAGCCCCTCCAGCCTCCTCAACAGCCAGAGTTTGAGTCAGGGGGAAGGGGCTCTACTGATAACAGAGGGGTGACAACACCCGCTTTCCCCAAGCACCTCTATCTCCCACTCATCACCTACCAGCACCACAGAGGCCGCTGGGGTCCCTGCCTCCCTGGGGTGCAAAAGCGCATAGATGGTGAGGGGCAGGGGTGTGGGCTAGATGCCAGAATTGGTTACCCAAGGATTAACCCTCTCCTGGGGAGCATAGAATGGGAAGATTCGAGAAACCAGGTGCTCAGCACAAGAGACCGGGTTGGCCCTTGGGTAACTCAAATCCCCCGGGGACAGAGCACAGTGGTGGTGAGTGGGAAGGACCCCCATCTCTCTCCAAGGCGGGGTCTTCAAGAGAAGTTCTCACCAGGTGATGTCCAGGTCCCAGCACTGAACTACAGGAATGTCTCTGGGAAAACCTCCATGACTCCAGGCCCCTGTCATTGGCCTTTTCGTTCCCTCTGGGCTTAGAGCAGAGCCTGGTTCATTTGTGACCTCCGGGAGCAGGGGAGGGAGCCCGGCCAGCTGACCCTGGCCCCAGCACGGCCTCCTCTCCACCTCTGTGCAGACTTGCCTACCTAGGCAGCCCTTACTGTTGCCCTGGTTACCGCTGCCCACAGCTGGTCAGCTGATGGTATCAGCTGTCGTTGGGGAAATCTAGAATCTGGGGAGGGGGCTCTGGGGTGTCTGAATGGAAAAACCACAGCGGGGAGGGTCTTGAGAGGACAGGTGAGGGTGTGCCCTGGGACCTCTTTCTCAAAGAGACGAGGACGGGTAGGGCCAGGAAGGGGGGGATGTGTCTGGGTTAGTGGGAGACAGAGAAGAATGAATCCTGAAGGATGGGCTCCAGAAAGAAAGGAGAAATGAAAAAGGCAGGTAGCCGAGTGGCTGAGGAAGGGTGGAAAGAATCTGGGCTCAGCTGCTGCATGTACGGCAGAGGCGGGAGAGGGGCCCGTGGAAAGGTACTAGAAAGCCTGGGAGTGGGAGAGAAACACAGGCTCCATCGACCCATGAAAAAAAGGCCAGGAGATGATGCAGGAGGAGGTGCACTTTTGATGTGGCAGGAGCGGGCCACAGCCTTAGCAGAGGGGAACCAGGCCTTTCTGGACAACCAGCCCGGCCTCTCAGCTTTCTGCCCCTTCAACCCCACCCTTATTGCCCTGTCCCCACCCTAGTGCTGCACAGCCTCCCTCCCCCTCTCCAGGAGACCAAGTGCCAGGTAGCCCTTTAGGATTCCTGATTTTTTCCCCACTATCTTGGTTCCTTCCCTGTTTTCATGCGCCACCCACCCCCCAAGACCCCATTCCAGGATATTTGCCTTCCGGTGCAAGGGTCCCCAGAGGCAGGGCTGGAATGAGCGGTTGCCAGGAAGGACAGCTGTGGACAGGGGCCTGGAATGAGGTGGCTCAGGAGGAATGGGTGGGAGTCGCTGGGCTGGGAGGAGGGGGGCATTCCTCAGGGAAATGAGCACTCTGGATAGAGTGGGGAAGCCTAGGGGAGAGGGCAGGGGGAGGGGAAGGGAGGGGGTCTGCGGTACCTTCAAGGGCCTGGGGCGTGGGGCTCGGCAGCTTCCTCGGTGACATACACCTCCATCCCTCAGCGCATCTCCTCTCCGCCTCCCGTTGCCAAGACAACCTGCCGGCTCAGCCGAGGAGGCAGCAGCGGCAGGGAGGGGGGAGGAGGCGGCTGTAGCTCTTCTTCAGCAATGGAGGGAGGGGGCCTCGGTGCCGGGGTGGGGGTGGGGGAGCTTCAGGAACCGGGGCTCCCACTGAGCCCCCCCAACCCTCCCGTTCCTTCTCCTTCCGTAACGCTCTGGGATTGGCTCCTGGGGCGGCCTAAGGAGAACCTTAATTCAGGGCCAGGTAGCAGGCCGGTCTTGGGAGGCACTGGGCCACGTCCCCCATTCCAGAAAGCTCAGCGTGGAGCTGGGAAGAGCGATAGGAACAAGGGAGGGACGGCTTATGTTGAAGGGTCGAAGGGTGGTTTCTGGCAGGAAGGAGAGGTCCCGGGTGTGGCTAGGGCGGGCTTGTGGGCCATGGGCTGAGAAGGTCAGAGCCTGGGACAGCACTCTTCCAGTCCCGCAAGGCCCATTCCCACTGCCCCTCTCTCCATAGGCATGTCCCTCCAGGGGCGGGAGAGCACCTTGGGCGGAATAGTCCCCCTCAAGCCAGCCCTGGAGCCAAGGCGACTGCAGAGTTAGGGCTCCCTCTGTCGACCTGAGGCTTGGTAGCTGTCAAGGTCATTCCTTGCTGAGGGATCCTGATGTGTGGGGGGGTGGGGGTGAGGGAGGGTGTTGGGAGGGACGTGGGAGGGCACAGCCAGGCCAGAAGACCCTTCCCTCGCCTGCCAGGCTCTGCCTCCCCCTCATCTTTGGCCTCGCCCTATGAGGAGACTTACTCTGCCTCTAGCCCCCTCCTCCTGGGAAGACCCCAGACTCCTCAAGGCCAGCTGAACGGTCGGTCTTCCCCCACTGCTTGCCTGCCACCCCAATAGGCTGGGAGGACAGGGGAGGCACAGGCTTCCCCCCAGAAGCAGGCAACACTGAATACCAGGTGCCTGTGAGCCCAGGCCCCGGGGTGGGCTTCCTGGGCACGGCTTGGCCGCACCCAACCCAGCAGGCTGCTAACAGCACAAGCTACCTTTAGGCTCAGGAGCGCCTTCAGGCTTGAGGATGGGCACGTGCGTCCACAGCAGGGGGCTGGGGCTCCTGCCCCTCTCAGGCGGGTGGTCCCAGGCCCAGGATACCTAGTTCTTGGCTCTTTTCCCCAGCAAGGTCACCGCTGCCAGATGTCCTGACCAGACGCTGGCCCTGCCGCCTGTCCCCTCCCCAGGGGCTGTGCGTAGATTTCTCTGTCCTCTCTCCGTCTCACTCCATTGCCCCTGCCCCGCCCCCTGCACCGACCTGCCCGGGGAGGTCTAAACATTAACTCCTGGAGAGGCTGACTGGGCACCTGTGCACCTAAGAAGGGACAGTGACAGAGAACTGGGCCAGCAGAACAAAAGAAAGGACGAGGGCCTCCAAGTGACCCTTTCCCATCAGTCTGGAGGACACGTCCCCCACCTCCGATCACTGGACTGTCTGACTCCTGGACCCCAGAGCCTCAACCCCAGCAGCTGCACCAGACCAGCCTCTCCCCTGAACCCCAACCCCACAATCGCGTCTGGTCACTCCCCTTCTTGAAGGCCCTCACTGTCTCCTCCTGTCACAGCAGACACCCAGCTCTCCATAACGTGGCCCAATCCTTTCCTGCCACTTCTGGCTGCAAACTTTCAGTGCTAGCCAAGCCGATCGACTGCTCGCCCTCCCACTCCCACAACTGACCTCACATTTTCCTGCCTTGAAGCCCTTCTTCTCATGCTGTTTTCACTCTCAATATTGCCCCCTGGTGGGTCTTCTTTGCTGACGGAAATCCTGCTCCTATCTTCAAGGTCAAGCAAACCCCAGCCCTTCCCAGTGCCCCTGCCCCACGTACATCCCAGAACCCACCGTGCCTGGCTGAGGAGTGGAGAACATCCCACTCGAGGTGTTAAAAGACGGGTGAGAGGGCTTCCCTGGTGGCGCAGTGGTTAAGAATCCGCCTGCCAATGTAGGGGACATGGATTCGAGCCCTGGTCCAGGAAGATCCCACGTGCTGCGGAGCAATTAAGCCCGTGCACCATGACTGCTGAGCCTGCGCTCTAGAGCCTGCGTGCCACAACTACTGAGCCCGCGTGCCGCAACGACTGAAGCCCGAGGGTTTAGAGGACATGCTCCGCAACAAGAGAAGCCACCGCAATGAGAAGCCTGCGTGCGCACCGTAACGAAGAGTAGCCCCTGCTCTCCGCAACTAGAGAAAGCCCGCACGCAGCAACGAAGACCCAATGCAGCCAAAAAAAACCAAAACAAAACAGAGACAGGCGAGAATCTGGACTGTGATCTTGGATGAGTTAACATCTCTCCATCTGAGCCTGCCCACACACAACACGGGAATAATCTCACCCCGCAAAATGAGGGGCTCCATGTGAGCACACCTTGCACACTGCCTGGCACATCTCTGGAGCTCAGTACACAGCAGTGTCCTTATTTTCTCCCCTTTCACTCTTTGGGGATGTACCAAATGCTGCTTTGCTATCTTAGGGGTAAGAGACAGATTTCCAAAAGTCCTCAAAAGAACTGCCTTTTTATGGGTTGGTCCCCCCCAATTAAATTTCAAGTGTCTTGAGAGCTTGACAGGGGATGACACACTATCTTGTCCATCTTTTTTTATTAACTGAAGGGCTAGCACATCGTCATACATTGTAGGGAATACACAAATATTTGGATTAACTGCTTAGGACCCCTCCTGCCCAAGTCCTCCTAAGCATGGAGCTTGGAGGCAGGATTCTGGCTTCTCATCCTACCTTTACCTTCAGGGACCACAGGGTGCTGGGCCAATGGCCAACGACTTCTTTCTGGGTCTTCAGTTGGGTTATTTCCTCAAGAAATACTTATTCTGTGTAACGTACTGTGCTGGGTACTATGGGGGGTGCAAAGACTGACTAGTTCTACATCTGAGGCCTTTGCTGTCCAGCGGAACCATGACACGAGCATAGATAAGTACAGTTCTGGACGAGCTGTGATATGTGTCTTAAGGCCAGGGCAAGTCAATGGCCGGAGGGGCTGGGGGCAGCAGAGACGGCCACTGCCCCTGGGAGAGTGAGGGGCGTCTGTAGAGCCGAGGACATGGCTGTGGTCTGGACATGCCAGCATTCTGGAGAAGGGCATGCAAAGCAGTGGGAAACTCATGAGCAAAGATGGGCCCTACTAGAGAATGGACTTGAGGATATGGGGAGGGGGAAGGGTAAGCTGGGACAAAGCGAGAGAGAGGCATGGACATATATACACTACCAAACGTAAGGTAGATAGCTAGTGGGAAGCAGCCGCATAGCACAGGGAGATCAGCTCGGTGCTTTGTGACCACCTGGAGGGGTGGGATAGGGAGGGTGGGAGGGAGGGAGGGAGGGAGACGCAAGAGGGAAGACATATGGGAACATATGTATATGTATAACTGATTCACTTTGTTATAAAGCAGAAACTAACACACCATTGTAAAGCAATTATACTCCAATAAAGATGTAAAAAAAAAAAAAAAAAGATGGACCCAGCAGGAATTCCCTGGTGGTCCAGTGGTTAGGACTCCAAGCTTCCACTGCAGGGGGCAGGGGTTTGATCCCTGGTTGGGGAACTAAGATCCTACAAGCTGCGTGGTGTGACCAGAAAAAAAAAAAAAAAAAAAGATGGGCCCAGAGTGTCTTTTGGACTGCAAGCGTTGCAGTTTTTTTTTTCTTTCTTTCTTTTTTTTGCAGTATGCGGCCTCTCGCTGTTGTGGCCTCTCCCGTTGCGGAGCACAGGCTCTGGACGCACAGGCCCAGCGGCCATGGCTCACAGGCTCAGGCATGTGGGATCCTCCTGGACCGGGGCACAAACCCGTGTCCCCTGCACCGGACCCCTGCATCGGCAGGCGGACTCCCAACCACTGCGCCACCAGGGAAGCCCCAATGGTTGCAGTTTTGCCAGCGTTCTTGAGGGGAGCTGGAGGCACAGGGCTGGCGGGGGGCCTTGGCAGGACTGGGCAGGGGTTTGAAAGCCATGCTGAGTCTGTTAGTGATGATGTGACTCGGGCAGAGCTGTGGTAAGGTAAGGTGAGCTGAACAAACTACGTGATGTGCTGAGGGTGTGTGTGTGTGTGTGTGTGTGTGTGTGTGTGTGTGTGTGTGTGTGTGTGTGTGTGTGTGTGTGTGTGTGTGTGTGTGTGTCAGGAGGGAGAAAGACCGCTGAGAGAGCTACCGCATTCATTGAGACAGATCCCCGTGAGGTCCGGCCATGGTGCAGGGTTCCAGAGTTTGGAGGAAAGGGGGTGACAGCTGACATGCTGGTTTGCTCAGGGAGAGGAGAGAGTGACAGATCTCGGGGCATGTTTCTGTGAAGAGGGGCGAGGAAAGAGAAGAGTCCGCGAGCCAGAGAGAAGGAAGAAAGGACCGCCTAGGACAGGTGAGGGAGGAAAGAGCTTCAAGGACAGGTGGTCCTCGTAGCTGTCCAGGGCTGTGAGGCTGAGGCTGGGTGACTGGGAAGTCACAGCCAGCGGAGTCTGAGGGACAGGGTTGACTAGAGAGACGTGGCGAGGGCTAAAATGTGAATGGATTCCCGCCCCCTGCCACCGCCCCGACTTCCTGCTTCGGCTCCCCTCCGCCTCATCTGGCCGTTTGGAGGACAGGACAGAGAAGCCAGGATCTATACGTAGGCTATTCTTAGCCAGAGTTCTTGGTAATCCTAAACAGGCATAGCATTTGAGGCACGCTGCTGCTGCCGCCGCCGCCGCCCTCCCCCTGTCACACCCTCCCTGAAACGGATGTGTTCAACTCACCCTGTCTTCCTGCCCTGTGTCCATCCCTACCCGCCCACCTCCTTGGAGCTTTAGGGCGCCCAGAAGCAACCAGGGTTGCTGTAGCCATCAGAGGTCCACGGGAAGCCTCCTTCCTGCCACACACACAGATACTTTAAATCCCGTCCCCCCATCCCATTATTAGAGACCCATTCCTTTGCCTTCTTCCTTTTAGCATCTTCGAAATCACCACCAGGTAGGAGAGAACGAGCTGAAGAGACTTCCCCAGAGCATGAAGAGGCACCCTGGCTATGGAGCCTGGAAGCACCAACAGCTGGGGGACCCAAGGCCACAAGCGGGCGTCAGAGCTGCCGGGCTCCGGCTGGGGTTGGGGCAAGGGCCCCGTCTGAGATGGCACAGGCCGCCAGAGCGGCCTTCCTCTCTCACCCTTCCCCGTCCTCTGTCCCTCCCTGCCAGGTCTCACCTCAGAAAGCAAGAAAGGAAACAGTGAGGGCTTTCTGGAGCCGTCCCCCAGAGGCCTGTCTGTGCTGGGGAGGTCAAAGAGAGGGAGGGAGGGGCCGGAGAAAGGCAGAGAAGAAAGGGGAGGCGAGACAAAGGGCCCCATCCACCTTTGAAGCTGTCTCTAACCCGAGCCGGTGGGGAGGGGGTGGGCCTGAGCTTTAAAGAATGTCTCAAATTCCTGCGGAAATCAGAGGGCTTGTAAGAGCTCCCCCTCCCTGGCACACCTCCTTCCCAGCCCCCCAAGTCCAGTCCTCCACACCTGGGGGCCCCGACCCTTTGTCCTCAGGTAATTGCTGGGCGTTGCCCCTGCGTGGAAAATCCCATTGAACTCGCCAGTTATCAGCTGTGGCTGCAGACCACCCTCCCTACACTCTCCCCACCTCCCCCGAAAACGACCCCCAACACGTTTCCCGCAGTCTTCAGCAGGATTAAGGCTCTTTGTGACTGGGGGGGAGAGGAAAAAGCAACCTGGTGAAAAGTGATTACGACAAGCCGGAGGGAGAATGGCCTGGGGCCTGGGGACCTCCCTCTTGGCTGCCGCTGTCTAAATTGCCTCGAGTTGGGGGTGTCAGCCTTGGCTCCGGTCCTCACCCAGGGAGAGGTGAGTGACCCCCCCGCGCCCCCCAACTTGGACTACGCGCCACTCGCCTCCCCCTTTGACTAAACCAGCCCCCCCCCCCACAGCTTCCCATTCTTTCTTCATTTTTAGGCCACTGTTGGGAGAAATGGGAAGAGATGTCGTTCATCCTCCTTCTCTCTCCAAAATCCCCCTCCCCAACATTTTCTCAGAAAGAGGGAGGGGAAACTGAGGCTGGGGGTCCGTCCGCAGAAGAGCGGGCTCAGTGAGGTGTTCCCCGTGAAGAGCAGAGGAGGGGCGCTGCTAGGAAGGGCCTCCCCAATGGACAAAATTAAAAACCGTGGCAAAGGAGGAAAGAGGCGGGTTTTATGGCCTCTTAGTTCCACTCCCCGAATGCACACCTGGAGCCGTCCGGAAAGCCCCCCAGAGGAGCTCTGGGCGGGGAGGGGGAGGGGGAGGGAAGAGGATTGCCCCTCCCCCCCGCCCGCGCCCACACCCCGGGCCGCCGCCTCTAATCGCCTTGTCCCCCCAGGTGTGGCCCCCGCCCCGCCCCCCCGCGGGGACCTGGGCGCACTGTACGCGGTCTCGCCGTCCCTCCGCTTCCGCCCGTCCGCGCCTCCTCCCCCACCCGACCTCCTCACCGGAAAAAAGTAATCTGGCTCCCGGCGAGGAGGCTGCAGCGCCCGCGGCTGCCCGGCCAGCGGCCCCGGCCCCGGCCCCGGCCCCGGAGGCTCGGACCGGCCCCAGGATTGGGGTTTCTGCGCCCCAGCAGGTAGCACGGGACGCGCGGTGCCAGCCAGGAAACCTGAGCCCGCGGAGGAGGGGCGCGCCCCGGGCCGCCAGCCTCCCGCGGGGCGGAGGTGCGGGCCTGCCGGGCCATCCCTTGCCGCTGCTCCTGCCCCCTTGTCCCCTGCCCCTGCGGGTACGTGCGGGGCCCGGCCTGGCCTCCACCTGCCGCGCCACCCCCGGGCCTGCGCGCCGGCCTCCTCTTCTCTCGGAGGAGCAAGTTTGTCCCCAGTTCAGCTTTGCAGTTGTTTCCCCCACCCCCCCACCCCGCTTCAGATAACCCGTTTGCAGGAAAATGGTTTTATTCCGGGGCTGGGAGTTGGGGGAGAGGGTGCAGGCCTGGGTAGTGGAATGTGAAGAATGGCCAGCCCTCTTTTTTTTTTTCTCCCTCTTTTTTTTCCTGAAACCAAAACAAAAGTCCTTTCCTACAGTCTGGCCAGGAGGAATTTGGAGGCTGGGGGGCAGACTGAGGGAGACAGGGGCAGCAGAGTTCGAGGAGAGCCGCCTCCAGACCGTGTCTGCAGAGCCTTGAATCCGCTGACTTTGCCCACTTGGTTCAGGGGAGCCTGACCTCGGGTTATTCTACCTTCCCCTTCTGGGGGGCCTGCCCCGCGCCCAGGGGGCCACGCCAGGGTGGGGCCCTGAGGAGCCAGCCCTGGTTAGTGGCAGTCCTCCGCCTTTCCGGTGGGGGGTCTCTGATGCTCGGTGGTCCTCAGCATCCTCCTTGGGGGCTCTGGCTCCCCTGCCTCCACCCCAGCCCTGTCTTTGGATTAGGAAGGGAAGGGGATGGGAAGGCCCATGAGTGAGGGGCGGCTGCCCCCCCGGGGGTGTCCCTGACTATGTCAGGGGCTGTGGCCTCCGAGTGCGCTTGGTCCGGCGGGTGGGGGCTGAGCCCACAAACTCGAACTGCTTCTGCCTCTCGGCATGGTTGGGGAAGGGCAGCTGGCCCTGGTAGAGGCGCTTGATGAAGTGAGCCTCTCGCTGGTTCTGGCGGCTGCGGGAGGCCTGGCGGGGCCGGCCCTGCCGCGTGAAGGCCATGAACCAGCCCTCGTGCCGTGCATTCTGGAAGGCTGTGTAGTTGTTCTCCAGCACGATCTCTGTGAACACGCAGTCTTTGCTCTTCCCGCTGGGCTGCAGGGGAAGGAAGGGGAGTTTGTCCGCCTACCCTGGCTGGCTAGTCTGCCTTATGGACCTATGTTGTAGGACCGAGGAGGGAGCGACAGGGGCTGTGAGCCCAAGAATTCCTGCCCGGTGAGACGGGCACCCTTGTTGGAGAGGCAAAGGAGGGGTCAAGGAACAAGCTTTGTTGGAGTCAGATCTGGACTTAAATACAGCCTTGTCATTTGGAGGTTGTACACATTGAGCAAGGTATTTAGCCAGGCTGAGCCTCCGTTTACCCAGCTGTTTCATAAAGATCAAGGTAACTGTGCAGTTCAGTGCATACCCAGTGGGCACTCGTATATAGGAGAACGTTCCTTGGTCTGCGTGAAGGGTGTTGCTGGGTGGAGGAGAGGGACGCGACAGTCTGATGGAAAGAAGGGGAAAACGTCTGTAGAACACCAACTGTGTAAAGAGCCAGGCAGCCGCCCATCTGGCTCTATAGATAATCTTGACACCGTGCCCATTTTACAGATGAGAAGCCTGAGACTTGACAAAAATAAGCCAATATTTGAAAACAGCCAGAATCAGAAGCCAGGATTGGCTGATGCCAAAGGAAGTGGAATTCTCCCTGCACAGCAACTCTGGACCCACCACTGTGGAGTGTAACTAGTGGTTACGCTAGTAGGCAGTTAGCACGAATCTTGTTACTTGGAGCCCAGGACCCCACTGACCTGAGGGGGCGTGGCTTCTGGCCTCTCAACCCTGATCAGCTCTTAGCCCTCGACACAGAGGCTGTGACATGATGTAGGTGCTAAAATTCTTCCTCATCATTGCTGGGAAAGTGCCTCACACCTCAGAGCCAAGGATTCTTATGGGTCAGCCAGTGTCCTCAGAGGGCTTCTAGACCCACAGGGACCGGAGAGACCAGAGAGAGGCCGAGGGGTGGGGTGAGAGCAGGAGAAGTCAGAGCCCTGGGTGGGGCCCTGCATGCCGCATTCGTTCATGACGCCCTGCCCTCCGGGCCTCACCTTCCCGATGAGCTTGCCCTTCTTGTTCATACAGATGTATTTCTCGCTCTCAGCTCCCTTGATGCGCACGCGGCTTCCGAAGGTGTCTGTCTCCACTATGAGCTTGGCTGGGGGGGTGGGGGGTGGGGGAGAAAGACCTCTGTCCCTCGGGGCTGCTGGCCCAGGGGTGTGCAGGGAACCCCTCCCTACCAGCCTGCCCTCTGAATTTGGGTGGGGGGCCCTCGGGGCCTCTCCTAGAGGCTTCTCCCTGCTCTCCCCCTGCAGCCTCCACCCTGACCCGTCTGGGGATGGACCAGGCAAGGCTGGGGTAGGGGCGTGGGTGGCCTCCGGGGAGGGCTGGGCCTCACCAAACTTGTTGCCATCCTCAGCGGTGGCGGAGATGCGACGCCCAGTGACCTGCACGTGCTTGCCGCTGGTCCGGCTGTAGAGCTGGTACTCGCGGATCTGCCGCCGGCTCAGCTGGTCGGTCATGGCACCCTGGTCCCTCACGTACTGGTTAAAATTAGGAGACGGGTGATTCTCCCCCTTTGCGGTTACCAAGGGAAAAATAGTGTCAATTTGCTTTGGGTGACACCACCGCAGGTCCATCCAGGGGAGGGGTGCGGAGGCGAGTGTGGTGGGGCAGGTCATTTGCTCTGAGAAGTTGAGGTGCAGGGGGCATCTGGCCATGACCTTCCCAGGCCAGTGTGTGAGCCAGTCATTGTGACTTGGCTCTTCGTCTGCCCTGGAGCACAGGACTGGTAGCTGCCCAGCTCTGGGGACACTTGGTGATACAGCTCAGGCCTGGAATCACGACTCTGGGAGCTGGAAGGAACATTCAAGCTGCTGGTATCTAATCCCCATGGTCTAGGGAGGAAGTGCACAGGGCCGCACAGCTGATTAGTGACAGACGCCTGTCCTGCCTCTAGGACGGAAGCTTGTCTCCTCTCCAAAACTCCAGGGGCTTGGCGCTTTTAGCCAGGGTGACCAGATGTCTCCCCAGTCCTCCGCACTGGCCTCAAAGGAGCCCACGCCCAGCACATGCACACACACGTGTGTGCACACTCACGCACACACATACGTGCACACACAGCAGCTGGTCTGTTAGAGTCACTGGAGACCTTTTTGGGAGCTCTCAGACCCTTCTCTGTAGGCTCCTGCAGGGCCCCTGGAGGCATTTCTTTATAGCACTAACGAAGGACTCCTGAGCTCACGCCCATCTCCCCTGCTGCTCCCCCTGGGTGCTCAGGGCCCTCAGAGAAGCCAGTGCCCCTTCCAGCGTTCCTCCCCTCTAGCTGAGGGCGGTGGAGGCGGTGGTGAGAGGTGCCCTCAGTGGTGGCCCAGTGGCTGCCCTGTGAGGCCACCTGCGTGTGCCACAGTGTAACAGAGGCTCGTGGCTAGCCGGGGTGATGCTACCGCCCGCTGCTTCCAGGGGAGTGGAGAGGGGACGTTTCCACCCGCACACGACACAAAGCCAGGACGAGTACCTCCTCCGGGCCTGGTGTCTCCTTACCCATCTGCAGTGCTGAGTAGGAGAGAAACAGACCACTTCCTGCCCTCTCTCTCCAGCAAGGTGCAAACCGGGATGACGTTTCCCAGCCGCTGGTGACAGCCTCAGCTCTAGCACTAAAAAGTTTCTCCACCTGGATCCTGCTGGCCTGTGCTGGGACAGCCTTTCCCTGCCCCAGATCCCTAAGTCCGCCGCTATCCCAGGCCCAATCGCAACCATCCCGACAGAGCTAGACCCAGACCAGCATCTGTGAGGGGCCTCTCTCTCCTGGAGGGAGGGGTGGGAAGTATCATCTTTGAGGAGCGGGGAGGTGAGGGAGCAGCTCCAGGCTGTCATTCAGCGGAACCTGCTCAGGGTTAACCCTTCCCGGGTGTCACTGCCCAGGTCCGACCCTGGCTCATCCACAGCCTGGATTCCCAGCCTATGAGGGCAGGGTCTGCCCACCCCACATCCCGCCCTGGGAAAACCTGAGGCCAGCATTTTGGGTGGGGGACCTGCCTCCCTGCCAGGGGGTGGGGTCCGGCCTGTCCCCAGCCCCCCCGAGCCTCCTGGCCCAGGTTCAGGCCCTCCGCCCCTCTTGGCGGGCAGCCTCCTTCTGGCCGTCTGTTCCAGGTCGGGAGCAGAGAGGGCCCCCCCGAAGCCCCCTCCTCTACTCGTCCCCCTTCAAGCCCTGCACAAAAGCAGTCCCACGCCCCCCCCAGCCCACAGCCCACAAGTCGCTCTCCCCGCGGGACCTTGCTTGTCCCTTTCATGTTCCCGCTGCAGGGGGACCTCCCCTTCCACTGCTGCAGACAGCTGCTTGTCAGACGGCCCCTCAAGCATGGCTGCGGTCCGGCCTGCTGGCCCCCCCTCCGAGGGGGGGCGAGGGGGCACTTCAAGGGGGAAAGGACAGCTTTGCCACCTTCCCCGGGTCCTGAATGGGGCCTCAGCCAGGCCATAAACGCCGGCCCGCCGCACCATTGTGCTAATTCCCCCTCCAGAACAGGTTGGGCCCACCCCCAGACCCCTCCCGGCCAGGCTGGGGGCTTTCTTCTTGCTCTCCCTGGATGTGTGAAGCAAAAGGCCTGGAACGGGGGCTAGAGCAAAAGGGGGAAGGAAAGGGGGGGTTGTCTCTCCCTCTCTCCCTCCCACCCCCCCACTGCTTCAAAGGCAGCCCCTTTCCCTCTCCCAGAGAAAAGGCATTTACCTTCAAAAAAAGTCCCCACTGGATATGAAGAGAAGCGGGCCTCTGGCCTGGGAAAGCCAAGGGATCTCTCCCCAGAGCGGTTCTGGACCAGTGCATTTTAATAGCTGCACTTTTATGGAGGATCACAAAAAGGGACCGAGCCTCACATAGGGGGCTGAGGCTGGGGCGGGGGGGCGGGCGCTGACTTGGGGTGGGGGGTGTGGAGAAGCAAACCCTGAATCTCATCCCATACAAACCTCTTCGGGCTTGACCTCATTGCCCTGTAGGTAAGGAGTCGCCCACCCTGGCTGGGCATTCTGACTGCCCACGCGATCACCCAGGACCGCGACCCACAGGACCTCCGTGTTGGTGGGAGCGGGGTGGTGAGTGGAACAGACAGGCGGTTTTGCGTGGAAACCTGTCCTTTCAGGTACTCGCAAGTGCAAGCCTCACCTGAGCCATCACCTCCGCCCTCTTCTGACCACTCCCGGGCTCCATCCCTCAGGCTTGGCTGCCCCACGCGCTTAGCCTTGGGGGGAACACAGTGTGGAGGGATGGAGGGAGCAGAAGAGACCCCAGGGCAACACGGGAGGGGTGTCAGAAGGAGGGCTGAAATCAAAACTTCCATCAATCCCCCAATCTGCTGTGGCCCCTTCTCCTACCCCATCCCACCGCCCCCCCAAACCTCAGAGTCTTCTGGACTCAGGGTGAGGCCAGGATCTGCCTCTGTCCACGGAAAGGAGACTGACCACCCCCATCGGTAGTGTGGGAGAAACGGGGAAAAGCTAGTGGGGGGCGCCCGCCTACCTGAGTTTGACAGCAGAGAATCAGCAGCTGCAGGCACCTGTGTGGGAGACGAGGTGGGCCTGGGTGTGGGTGCCAGCAGCCAGCCCCGGGGCGCAACAGGCACCCACCCCTGCCCCACGCGGTCCGTGTGCGAGTCCCAGGAAGACTGGGTCTGCCCCCGAGGCTGGAAATGGCAACAAGACGGCAGTCCGAGAGGTAGCGCACTTACAGCGTGAGGTTGGGCAGCAGGCGGGCGGCTCCCATCGCCGGAGAGATTTCTTGGGGCCGTTGCCCTCCTGCCCCCAGAGTCAGGAGCAGATGTGGGCAGTCCCTGGGGGCAGAGTCCCAGAGAAGCCAAGGTCTCTCCAAGCCACAGGTTTTCAGTGGGGAGAGGAGAGAGACGGGAGGAGGAGGAGAGAGGAGAGAAGGGAGGAGGGCGAGGGGGGAGGAGGGCGTAATTGGGAGACTGAGGTGTGAGGAGTCCACCTTCCTGGCCAGTGAGACTGCAAAGCAGCTGCTGGCGGGGGTCGGTGGAGGGTGCTGTCAGCCTCTCTCTGGGATACCCCAGCGCAGAGGATGGAGCTGCTGGAGGCTTCTAGACCCAGAGGCTGGCTCCTGCGTTCTTACTGACCCTCACGGACCCGACGGCAGGGCCCCTCCTCCCCTCTCAGGGCAAGCTTCCCCTGCCCCACCTCCCCTAGGGTGAGCTGCAGGTATCATTCCAGGCCTGGGGTCGCTGGGTCTGGGTCTGGGGGTGGAAATTACCAGCAGCAGCCTTAAAAGGAGGAGCCTCCCTCCAGGGGGCAGGAGGTGGGCTTGGCTAGGAGCGTAGCTTCCACTGCCTCTGTCATCCCTTACTCCCCCTGTCTGCTGTCTGGCCACCGGGAAGGAGGGGTTAAGGCTGTCCCGACGGGCATCACACAGTGGGCGCCACAGCTTGGGGACCAGGGGTAGGGAGGCAGGTGCAGGTGGGGCCTTAGAAGGACCCCATGGTGAGGAGAGCGGGTGCACTGGTACCAGCCGCTTTCCTCCGGGCCTTGGCCGCTTCCTCTGAGAGATGGGCACAGTAGTGCCTCGGGATGTTGGAGGACCCAGTGAGATGGCCGCACTGAGGCAGAAGTCAAAGGTATATGTTCTGGGCCTCACTTGTTATCCTCCCACGACAGCAGCCATCCCTAGAACCTCTGGGAGCTGGGAGGAACCCAGGGCCTCCTCCCTGCAGCCCCTCAGCAGCGGTCTGGGATGAAGTGCCCAGCGCCCTCTTCTTTTTCTAACCTCCGGTCCCACGCTGCTCTGTACCACACCAGGTATCACCCCATTCTGCAGAGGAGGAAACTGAGGCACACGGTAGGTCGTTTGCTCAGGATCACCCAGCTAGTGAATGGCGTAGCCAGGTTTCCAAAGTCCATGCTCTTTCTCTCCCACACAGATTCCTTCTACTGTGCCCACGCCTGCCGGGGCCAGCATAGCGCCCACCCATGATGTCCCAATATTCCTGGTCCTGGAAGCTGATGACCAGGAACTCTACGCGGTTCCTTCCCCGCAGAAGGTGGCGGATGGTGACTGTGGAAGGGGGCTAGTGCTTGGGGGGGAATCTCTGAGGGAAGCTTACACCTCAGCTCTGGGCTCCCTGGAGGTCTCAGTGCCTCCAGGATGGGAAGAGAAGGGGAAATGCTGGCTGTGGATTTATTTACCTAAAGAGATGAGTGGGAGGGCGAAACTCTCACCTCCAGGCCTCCTTCTCACCTTCCTGAGCTAGATCAATCCACAAAGTTGTCTGCCACCCCTCCCCACCCACCGACAAGCAGGGACACCTCCAGCCCACCCGGTCAAGCTCCACACTTGGCTCCCAGCTCCGCCCCAGGTGCCCCGCTGGGGGCTCAAGGGTGAGCTGAGCCCGAGCTGGCCTGGGGAATGCAGTGTTGGCTCCGGCCCTGACCTTTGTAACTAGGGGTGTCCCGGGTTGGAATCAGTTGGAAAGAATGTCAAAACTGGAAGGGAGGGCTTCCCAGGTGGTGCAGTGGTTGAGAGTCCGCCTGCCGATTCAGGGGACACGGGTTCGTGCCCCGGTCCGGGAGGATCCCACATGCCGCGGAGCGGCTGGGCCCGTGAGCCATGGCCGCTGAGCCTGCACGTCCAGAGCCTGTGCTCCGCAACGGGAGAGGCCACAACAGTGAGAGGCCCGCGTACCGCAAAAAAAAAACTGGAAGGGAATCTTAGAGAGTCTTCATCTGGTCCAGACTCCTCATTCACCAATGAGGTCCAGAGAGGGTCTCACAGCTAGTTAGCAGCATAGTTGGAACAAGGTAGCAATCATTTCCATTTTCCACATTCGCCCCACCATTTGGGGCCCCATTTAAACTCTCCCTCTTCCATGGAAACATCTGGAATCTACCTCTCCACTGTGATCGGTGCTGGTTCTGTCTCTATTCTCTGGGAAGACCTTGTCCTCATGCCCACATGCTCACGTGCTCACCAGCTCCTAGCTCCCTGGTAGGATATTAAAAGCTATCTCCTCCGGACCTCAATCCCCAGGAGTCACAGGTAAGAGCAGAGAGGCATGGAGGAGACAGCTCAGGCTTGGGGTTCAGGGGTGGAGGGGTCAGCTGGGAGACGGAAGGCAGTGAGGAGAGGCAGGTGTGGGGAGTTCCATCTGGGCCCAAGGTCTCTGAGCCCGAGAACCTGGTTCCTATCAGTGGGGGAAGGGCCTGCTGTCACTGGCCAGCCCCCAGCCCAGCCGGGGTCTCCATGGTAACAGATGCCCACAGTCAAGCTTGGCCTTGGGGCTCAGACAGGGGGCTGGTGCCAGGGGGCTCTGGGGCACAGCTGGGTAGCCCATTCTGCACCTGCAGTCCTGGCTTTCTGGCTCCGTTTGCCCCTTTACCCCCATGGGAAGGCCGGCGGTGGGCCCCAAGTGGGGAGTGTTCCAGTCCCAGACTCTGAATTTTATCCCCATTCCCTGACCCCGGCCCTTACAGGCTATGTGACCTGTGGCAAGTCCCTTCACCTCTCTGGTCTCAGCTTCCTAATTTATAAAAAGGAAATGGCCACTGCTGATGCTGCCAAAACTGCTATCTTGTCAGCTGAGAGGAAGGACACTTCCTGAAAAGTGTCAAGTGCCGCCAGAACGAGGGAGAGGGGCAGAGACCCTCTTACGTGGTCCAGCCTCAGTTTGCCTAAATTTTGACTTTCTCCCCTCACCAGAGGGACCTGGGAGCGGGGGAGGGGGGCGGCGGGGGGAGAAGGGTAGGGTTCATTACCATTTATGGGGGGTGGCAGGAGGTGATAAGGGGAGTGAGGAGTAGTCAAGGCCGTGGTGGTTAATCCCATCCCACAGTGCCAAGTTCAACACCTCCCCTGACAAAGGGGGCGTCTCACGCCTGCTCCTAGCAGCCCAGCTTGTGCAGACCCAGAGTCCACCTGCATGCCGGCCACTTGTCACCACCTGCTTTGACCCCAGCCCACCCTTTTCCTGTTGACAAACAGAAGGGCTAGGGCTGGGGAAGGGTGAAGGGCAAAGAGCACTGTAGCAATGCGGGCAGACCACCCCCCCATCTTTGCTATCTGATTCCCACCGCCTGCCGGCACGTGGAAATCAAATTGTCAGACGTCTAGCTGTTAAGTGCCCTTCTGTGCAGTCCTGCTGCGGAGCCAGAGAACAGGGGCGCTTGCCTGGGGCTGGCGGAGCGAAGTACCTGCGACAACACAGGCTTTGCAATAACTTGGCTCCGGAGCTGCCCCTCCTGGGCTCCAGTTATACCATGGACTCAATTCTAACTCCCACTCTCAGTTTGAGGCTTCCTGGCACCCTCAAACTTCCACGTCCCCCTCTCACCCACAGAGTGGTTAAAAACGGCCCTAGTGCCAGACTACCTGGGTGTGAATCCTGGCTGTGTGACCTCGGGGGGCAAGTTGTTTAACCTCTCTGTGCCTCACTTTCCACATCTGAGAAATGGGGCTAATAACACCCACCTCTAGGCATGGCTGTGAGGATTAAAGGTGTGAATCCATGGAAGGCACTTAGAGCAGCACCCAGCTCACAGCGTTATCACTGCAATCACGTCAGCCTTCTTTCTGTCCAAACCACTCTGCTTGTTCTGCCTCAGGCCCTTTGCACCCTCTGTTCCTGCTCCTAGGAATGTCCTTCTGCCAGCTCTACATGTAGCCACCACTCCCTTTTTGTCAATCGTCTCCTCTGAAGGACCTTCTCAGATCCAACTAAACTACTTCCTGGGACTTCCCTGGTGGTCCAGTGGTTAGGACTCCGCACTTCCACTGCTGGGGGTGTGGGTTTGATCCCTGATTGGGGAACTAAGATCCCACAAGCCATGCGTCATGGCCAAATCCCCCACCCCCCCAAAAAAAACCCCACCAGCACTTCCCCACCCTGGAAATTAGCCTGTTTTATGTCCTCCAAAGCGCTGGACAGTAACTGAAATTATGTTGTTGGCTCCTGTGTTTCCACTAGACTGTAGGCAACTTGAAGGGAGGACTTTGTCTTGCCCACCCTGTATCGCGGTGGCATGAAGCCATGGTCAGTGCCAGCTGCCTACCTGGAACCAGACCTGAACTGATGTCCCTTGTCGCTCTGGGGGACTGAGGTCAGTAGCATGTTCTCCTTTGTTAGAGGGTGGGACAAAGCCCACATCTGCCGTGTGGGGTGTAGAAAGCGGAAGCAAGAATGCCAGCCCTGCCTTCCTCTATCTCTTCTGGCATCAAGAGAAGCTGAATGGGGAGACTCAAGCCTGCCGGCTGCCCTTCCCATGCAGGTGTTCAGAGACCTCCAACTTTCTGGGACCCATACCTGGGGGTCCTGGGGAGAGAGGGCAGGGCCAGTTCTCCACTGGCCCACTTCAGGCCTGGCCAATGGGGGTGCTGGTTAGGGGCAGGGAGAAGCCCAGCAGAGGCCCTGCAAGTAGACCCCGAGGGGGGCGGCCACCTGCACGTCACCGTGGGTGAACCCGGCTTCAAAGTGGCTCTGCAGGCTGGGAGGGGGCAGAAGGTCAGAGCCACGCGATGGGTCATTCACCCCCCTTCCAATCCTCTGTTGGTCTCACCCCAACAATTTACTGAACCCCGTTCCTGTGGCTCCGACTGCTGCCCTTGGGGAATGCTAGCCCAGGAGCTGTTCACCTGCCCACCTCCTGAAGAGATACTTTATAGCTTCCAGGAAGCCTGCCTGTCTCCCCACTTGGGAGGTTTCCTTGAAGGTGCTGGCCTCTGGGCTCCTGCCTGACACAGATCACACCAGTGACGTCTCTGTGAGCAGCTCACGTAACAGGACGCAAGCCTGGGAGAGCAGAGCTAGGCCCGGCCCTTGAGATGCAGACCCTCAGGCTGGTCCCTTCCTGGTAGGGGCGGCGGGCAGCTGTCACCCTTCAGTTCTGTATCTGGAGAGCCAGGCCCTGTCAGAAGGGAGTGTGGACGCAGGAAGACCCACCCCAGCTCTAGCTCCCTCCCTCAGGCCTGAGGGCTGAAGGTCGAAGCTGGGAAAGGGGCTGAGACACTTGGTCCTTCCCCCAAAGCTGGGGATGGGGTAGTGGTGCCGGGCGTGGGGGGGGGCGCGGTGGGGGCGGTGGGGGGAGAGGGAGATAAAGAGCAGAACACAGCTGGCTGGCTGGCAGGCAGGCAGGCAGGCCAGGGTGTGCTGGCACACGGCTGCCCTCTGCCGGGCTCACGGGCTCACTGCAGCCGGCAAGGACAGCTCCCGGGGAAGGGAGAGACAGCTGCAACAAGGTCCTAGCAAAGCAAACTTTATTGTGGGTCTGAGAGGTCGGGGCTCTTCCCTCCAGGGCCTGCTGCAACCGAGAGTTGGGGTGAGGAGCTCTTGTGTCGCCCCCAACACGTCCATCACATTCAGACTCAGCATGGTGGTCTCACGGGCCCTCCCTCGGTCACTGTGGCCAGGCCACTCCTGGCTCCTCATTTCTTAAATCCTGGCTTTTTAGGTCTGGTTGTGGTTTTGGCCTGTGGGAGAAGGCGTTGCTCCAGTGTTCCACCCTCTCCCCATCCTGGCACCTTCCCAGAGAACATCCCTCCTCCCCCAGGAGGACCAGCCCCTTCTTATCAGCACTCACCTTTCCCACAGGGCTCCTGTCTTTAGGATGGTATCTGGAACGGGGTGGGGTTGGGCAAGGAGTGGGGATGTAGGAAAGAGAGAGCTCAGTCTGATGCCAGTAGCCCCGGGCCCTCCTACTAGTGCCCAGGCTGCAGAGCTGGGCCCTGGGCACTTCCAGGAAGCAGGGGGCTGTGACCTGCAGAGGTTTGCCTCTCCACCTGTCACCTGCCAGGGACCACTCTGACTCTCTTTTATTTTTAAAATTGTTAAATTTTTAAATTAAAATTATTTATTTATTTATTGGCCCACCACGCGGCATGCAGGATCTTAGTTCGCCGACCAGGGATAGAACATGTGGCCCCTGCAGCGGAAGCCCAGAGTCTTAACCACTGGACCGCCAGGGAAGTCCCTGACTCTCTCTTTTTAAACAAGATGTTTTTTCTTCTTAAGCTTCTATCTGCTTTCCTTTATTTGTGTATAAGACACAAATGTTTCTTATCATAAAAGTAACGTTAACCACATTGCGCAAAATATAGCAAATAGAGAATAAATTGCCTATACTTTTCTTTACCTCCTACTAATATTAACATTTTGTTTCCTTTCAGAACTTTTTTGTTTGTGAAATAAAATGAAAATAATTTGGGACTTCCCTGGTGGTCCAGTGGTTAAGAATCCACCTTCCAATGCAGGGGACGTGATTCCTGGTCGGAGAACTAAGATCCCACATGCCGTGGGCTAATTAAGCCCGTGCGCGGCAACTACTGAGCACACGGGCCACACCTAGAGAGCCTGCGCACCTCAACGAAGATCCCAACCAAGATCCCGCGTGCCGCAACTAAGACCCAATGCAGCCAAAAATTAAATAACTAAATATTAAAATGAAAATAATTTAATATCCTGCTCTTTGAATTCTAGAAACACTTTCCAGTTTGCTATATTCTTCATGGGCATTATATCACATGCCATTGAGAAGACGTGACATAGTTTAAGCAACTGGTGTATTGATGGACATTTACAATGTTTCCATTTTATACTATTATTTGAATAATGCAGTGATATAAGTTTCTTAGTGCATATATTTCCCTCATATCTTGGATGGGATAGTTTGGAAGGAACTGCCATAAGTGGGAAGAAGTCAGAAGATAAGAACTGTTAAATGCTTTTCAGAAAGACTGTGCCAACCGACAGTGGCAGCACACCTGTGCACCTGTGTCTCCGTGTACCACACACCTGCACACACATGTGCATCATCCTCTTTCAAGCACGATGTACCTCAACTAAAAGATTTTGGCTCATTTAATAGATGGAAAGAGTTACCTCACTGCCACCTCCTCTTTTTCCACCTTTTTTTTCTGGAAACCAAACACAAGCATTATTGGGAGTTCTGGCAAGGCCCAGGGGCAGAGCAGACTCCCGCCGGGCACCTGGCAGGTGTTGCCCCGGGCCTCAGCGCACTCAACTGGGGAGACCTGGTCCAGGTTTCTGAGGAGCCTTTGCAGGGGGGGGGTGTCCCTCCCTCACCTTGGCAATGCTTGTGTGCTCCTGGGGCGCCAGCCTCTTGACTTGTTTGACAGGGGTCTCCTTCTCCAGGGACACATCTGTGTCTTCGTCGTCATCATCTTCTTCCTCTTCCTCCTCTTCTTCCTCCTCCTCTTCTTCCTCCTCCTCCCCCTCCTCTTCCTCCCAGGATTGGTCTGAAGTGTCAGCGATGGTGTGGGAGGAAGGCAGGGCCTCTGAGCCCGAGGGTCTCTGCCAGGCTCCCCTTCCCAGATCTACCTGCCCAAAGTGTGGCTGGCGGGGTGGGGAGGGCAGTGAGGGCTGAGGCCACGGCAGGAGGGCAGGGGAAGTGGTAAGCTGCGGCTCTGGCCGGGCCGGAGGGGGAGGCACACTGGGAAGGAGAGTGTGAGGGGAAGGAGGGAGAGGGTGGGGACACAGCAGCGGAGGAACTCAGGCCTCATCCTGAGGCAGGTGGAACCCGCCCGGGGTTTGGAGCAGGAGAGAACCCTGAAGGAAGAGGCACCACTGGACAGAGAAGAAGGCAGTTAAAGGTCTGTCAAAAGAGTCAAAAGCACAGCGAATTGCCAGGGTCCATGTTACTGCTACAGCGATGTACTTCATAGCAGGTAATGTTTTGAGTGTGCTCTGGTACCAGGCGTTATGTTAAGTGCTTTTTCTGAATATGCCGTTTATTCCTCACAACTAGGAGGAATACACTTGAAGATGGAACCAAGTATAACCCCACCCCCGTGTTATGGCTGGAGGGCTGCAGCCCACAGAGGACGTGGCGGAGAGGTAAAGGAGAACTGGGGCTAGGAGGCGTGCCCATGGCCTCCTGGTCCAGGCTGCTGGTGATTCTGTTGCCTTTGGGGATCTTCTCCAATAATTCAAGAATCCCTCAAGTGTTTGAGTACCTATTATGTCCTTGGCCCTGTGCTGAGCACTGTACCGGCAGACCTTTCTTGGGTCCAAGCTTGGACTTACCATAACATTCCTGGCCACAGAGGAACACGGGTCCAGAGCCAGCCCGGAGCTGGAACGTGACAGGAGGAGAAAGCTCCAATCCCGCCAGGACAACCTGCAGGGGTAGGGGGTAGAGGGTAGGGGCAGGAGTAGAGAGGACAGGCCACTCGGGCCTGGTACCTGTCTGGGGGTGGGGGATGGGGGCTGGCCTCAGGCAGAAATGCTCAGTTTATTCCCTCCCCTCAACCACACATGCTTCAGGGCTTCCCTGGACCTCTCTGCACTCTCAGCCCCCTGGACCTTCCTGCTGAGGTGGACTCTGTTGGAGAAGAACATGGATCTGATAATCTCATTCCTGCCAAGATCACAGACGGTCTTCCAAGCTGAGGTGCAGCCGTTAAATAGTCTGATAGCTATGGACTGAACTGTGTCCCCTCAAATTCTTACATTGAAGCCCCTAACCTCCAATGTGCTGGTATCTGGGGATGGAGCCTTTGGGACCGTAACTAGGGTTAGTTGAGGTCATGAGGGTGGGGACCTTGTGATGGGATTAGTGCCCTTAGAAGACGAGACCAGACAGTTTGCTTTCTCTCTAGGCCATGTGAGGACACAAAAAGAAGGTAGCCATCTGCAAGCCAGGAAGAGGGCCCTTACCAAAACCCGACCGTGCTGGCACCCTGATCTCAGACTTCTAGCCTCCAGAACTGTGAGGAAGAAATGTCTGTTGTTTAAACCACTCACTCCATGGTATTTTGTTATGTCAGCCCAAGCTGACTAAGGCATTGATCAAATGAGAAAAGCAGATGCAAAGTTGTATTACAGTCTTCCTATCATCTTATAAGTAATGTGTGAATATTCATAGGAAAAAAGGTTAGAAATATATTACAGTGCTAACCGTAATTTTCAGTGGACAGTACCACATTTATTTTCTTTACACTTTTCCAAACTTTGCAAATTTTCTAGAGTAACAATGATGATACTTAAACTTCTTGAGTTCTTACCATGTGCCAGGCCCCATGCCACACATTTTACCTGCTTTATCTCATTTAAATCTTCACAAGAAGCCCACAAAGGAGGTGTTGTTATTTTACAGAGGGGGAAACTGAGGCTTAGAGAGATTAACTTAGAGTTTCTGGTTCAGAGAGGAAGCAGATAAGTGAAAACTGATCACAAACACCTAGAAATGCTGGATAAAATGTGATTCAATGTTTTTACTGCTTGGTTGAATGGTAAGACAGAAAGAAGTGTCCCTGTGCATCAGAAAGAAGAGCAGCCTGTGCAGAGGCTGATGCCACAGCTGAAGGGAGGATGTCCTTGAAAACAGCAAGGACTTTGGGTTGTGACACTCATGTGGACAGGAGACAAACCCTTGGGGAGGGGACCTTCAAAGGGCTACATCTCAGTAAAAAGCCCCATGGTGAGGGTTGAGGAGAAGGGACTGAAGGACCCTAAGCCATCTAACTAGAAAGGACCCACCATCAAAGGAGGGAAACAAGAACCTGGGGGTGGGATAACAGAGTCTCCTGTGAGAAGCTAACAGCTGTGGTTGTACCTCTCACTTAGAGCAAATCTGAATTTACTCGGTGGGCACTGCCAAGCCAAGAGATCTGTATAAAATCCCAGGCTTGCGATCTTCCTGTGGCAAACGGCAGATGCAAACACAAAACCAGTCTCTAGGGACACTCTGAATTCTTTTCACACAGAATTCTTTCACAAAACAGAACCAAACCAAACTGGAAGAGGTTTGAAACAACCCTGCTAGAGTCTGGCAGCAGAACAAAACAACATGTACAACCAGGAACCTGAGATAAGAGAATAACAACCTAAACCACATGAAATGTTTGATGAAGATCAAATAAATATAAGAGTAGGAATCAAAATAATAAGAACAAGATATTACAAAAAAGAAAAAGAGGGCTTCCCTGGTGGCGCAGTGGTTGAGAGTCCGCCTGCCGATGCAGGGGACACGGATTCGTGCCCCGGTCCAGGAAGATCCCACATGCCGCGGAGCGGCTGGGCCCGTGAGCCATGGCCGCTGAGCCTGCGCATCCGGAGCCTGTGCTCCGCAGCGGGAGAGGCCACAACAGTGAGAGGCCCGCGTACCGCAAAAAAAATAAATAAATAAAATAAAAATAAAAAGAACCAAAAGCAGCTTCTAGACATCAAAAACATTAGCATTGAAGTAAAGTGAACAAATGGTTAAAAAGCAGAGTGAAGCAGCTGAAGGAAGAATCAGTAAATTGGAGAAGTTCTGGGAAGAAATTACCCAGTATGAAGCACAGAGAGAAATGAACAAAATATGAGAGAGAAGCTGGACGTGGAGGACAGGTGAGAAGGTCCAACATGCATCCAATCAGAGGTAGGGACTGGAGAGAATGGAGTCAGTGTTCCAAGTGATAACGACGAAGAGTTCTCCAGAAATGATCCAAGACAGATCCTCATATGCAGGAAACCTCATCCCTGAAAAGATAAATAAAAATAAATCCACACCTGAACATACTATGGTGAAATGACAGATGAGAACAAAGAGATGAGCTTAAAATCAACCAAAGAGGCCAGATTTCCAAAAAAGGAACAATAACCAGGCAGACTGAGGATTTCAACAGCAACATCAGGAATCAGAAAGAGGTCAGGAATCAGACCTCTTACCTAGAAGTATATACGCAGCCAAACTATCATGAAGGAATGAGGATAAAAGAAAGGTATTTCTGAGCAAAGCCCAAGTAAGTTTACTACTCCCAGGTCTACAAAAGGATGTTCAAAAAGATGGCAATTAAATTGAGAAGTAGGTGCAAGAAGCAGTGATGAGAAAAAAATTGGTATAAATAAATAAAAATACATACATACATACATACACACACACACACACATACATACCTAAGGAAACATTGCCGTAAAATAAAACAACACTAGTCATGACTAGTGTTGAGCTGGTTTAAAACACGTTGGAGCTAAAATGCTACATGATGACAATATGTATTTTAAAATGAAAGTAATTAGAATCCCCTGGTTTGGGAGGAAGAAAACATTAATTTTCGACTTTGATCATGCATGACTGTTAAAAAATTAAGGAGAACAAATGAAGATTAGAATGAGATTCTATAGCTTCTAAACCAGTAGAAAAGGGGAAAAGAAACTTTAATCAATCTAATAAAAGACAGGAAAACTAGAAAAAAGAAACAAATTTAAAAGGCAAGGAAAATAGAAGCACAAACTACATGTTACAAGTAAATCCAAGTATATTAGCAAGTCACAATCAATATAAACGGACTATACTGGCTGGATAGATTAAAACAAGGTCTAGCTACATACTGCTTATAAGAAACCTTATAAGGACGGAGAAATGCTGGAGTAAAGAGATGGAAATATACATACCAGGTACAGCAGAGGCTTCCAGTTGCTTATCCAATAGCCATTCTTTCCTTCCATAATAACAGCACCCTGATATTACTGAAATACTATACCCAGCCAAAAACTGCATTCTTCAGTTTCCTTTGCAGTTGTGACTATGTTACTAATTTCTGGATCAATGAGCTATAAGCAGAATTTGGAAGGTGGTACTTGTGGGAAGACTCCTTAAAAGGTGGACAGAGAACTGAGAGAAGTCCCTGTGGTCTTCCCTTGCTGCTTCTTTCCTATTACATTAATTGTAGAAGTGAGGGCTGGAGCTGCAGCAGCCTTCCTAGACTGTAAGGTGATTTTGAGGATGGTAGGTCTGCACTAAAGACAGGAGAAAGATACGAGGAGACTTGGTCTTTGGTGACCATGGAGTCATCTCATCAGCTCTGGACTGCCCATCTCTGGACTTCTATGCAATACAGAAATAAATCTTAAGCCCCTATAGTTGGGTCTCTGTTACGGCAGCCACACATGACTAAAATGAAAATGAAGCTAGTTGTACTTTCTGGTGAGTGATGTTGATAATGGGGGAGGCTATGTATGTGTAGGGGTAGGTGGTATATAGGAAATCTCTGTAACTTCCTCTCGATTTTATTGTAAACCTAAAACTGCTCTTAAAAAATAAAGTCCCTAAAAAATGAAGCTAGTAGTGTTTGTTACGATTAGGTTTGGTAATAAGTGACAGAAAACTCCATAACAGTGGCTTACACAGGCTTACACTCACTTCTTTGTCTCATAAACTAAGTCCATACATAAGCTATGAGTACACCACTCCTCAATCACCAGGGATCCAGCCTCTTTGTACCGTGTTGCTCTACCATTCTCAATACACGGCTCCCACCTCGCCCAGGATGGCTGCTCTTGTTCTAGTCATCACATCTACACTCCAGGAAGGGACAAAAAAGTGGTCACATGATCTCTCTTTAAGGACATTTTTCAGATGTTGTAGATCCCACTTCTGCTTACATCGCATTGGCCAGAACGTCATGGTTATGCCAAACTTAGAGGGAACATAGTTTTTATTCTCAGTAGCCTTGTGACCAGCTAAAAGTCATGAATCCATTACTAAAGAATAAAGGAATAATGGAGATTGAGGGACATCTGGGAAACAAATTAATATCAGACGATATAAGCTTTAATTCAATAAGTATTTTAGGGATAAAGAAGGTCACCACATAATGAAAAAATTTAGACAAGGAAGATATTTACAATTATACAAGGAAAGTAAAAATTCTACAAGAAAGCTAAACCTGTAAATTATATGCATCAACAACACGGTCTGAACATACATAAACTATAGCCACAGTAATCAAGACAGTGTGATATCAGAGGGATAGACACATAGATTGACTGAAGACCTAGAAATACACACACACAAATACCTGCAACTGATTTTTGACAAAGGTGCAAACTCAATTAAATGGAGGAAGCTTTTTCAACAAATGGAGCTGGAGCAACTGGACGTCCATAGGCAAAGAAATGAACCTTCACCTAAACCTCATAGCTTATACAACAGTGAACTCAAAATGGATCATGGACTTAAGTGTAAAACATAAAACTCTATGACTTTTGGACAAAAAACATAGAAAACCTTCATGATCTCAGACTAGGCAATGTGTTCTTAGACTTAACATCAAAAGTCATAAAAGGAAGAATACAATAGACCTCATCAAAATTAAAAACGTTTGTTCCATAAAAGCTCATGTGAAGAGGATGAAAAGACAAGTTATAAACTGGGGAGAAAATATTTGCAAGCCATATATTTGACAAAGGACTAGTGTCTAGAATATATAAAAAATTAACAAAATTCAACAGTAACAAAACAATTAGAAAATGAGCAAAAGACATGGACACCTAACTGAACATACATATGGCAAAAACCGCATGAAAAGATGTTCAACATCATTAGCCATCAGGAAAATGCAAACTAAAAGCACAATGAGACATCACTACACATACATTAGAAAGGCTAAAATAAAAGAGATAGTGACAACATGAAATGTCGATGAGGATGCAAAGAAACTTGATCACTTATGCATTGCTGATAGAAATGCAAAATGGTACAGCCACTTTAGAAAACAGTCTGGCAGTTTAAGAAACTAAATGTGTAACCACCCTCATATGGCCCAGCAATTGCACTCCTGGACATTTAACCCAGGAGAAATGAAAACTTAGCTTACGCAAAAACCTATACACAAATGTTCATATCAGCTTTATTTGTAAGAGCCCCAGATGGGAATCAGACCAGTTTTTCCACAGATGAATTGTTGAACTGTGGTACAACTATACCACGGAATACCAGTCAGCAGTAAAATGAACGGATCTCCAGGGAATTATGCTGAGAAAAAAAAGCCAGTTCCCCCAAAGTTACATATGTCTGATTCTATTTCAATGACCAAATTTTAGAAATGGAGGACAGATTGGTGGTTGCCAGGGGTTAGGGGGAGGTGAGGGAGCAGGAGGGAGGTGAGTGTGGTTATAAAAGGGCAACATGAGGGATGCCTGGGGTGTTGGAACTGTTCAGTGTCTTGGCTGTGGTGGTGGATATAGGAACTTAGGTGATAAAATTGTATAAATAGATCCCTGCATTGTATCAATGTCAATATCCTGGTTTTGATATTATATTACAGTTTTGCAAAATGTTACCATTGGAGAAAACTGGGCAAAACATACAGGGATCTCTCAGTATTATTTCTTACAGCTGCATGTGAATCTACAATTATCTAAAACGATTTTCAATTAAAAAAATAAACATATATAAAGTAAACAAAATTATAAGAAGAACCCGAAGATCCACAATCATAACAGGAAATTTTAACACATTTCTTTTGCTAATTGATACATCAGGAGACAAAATATATATAGGTTTGAACACAATTAATACACCTGATTTAATGGACACACATAGAATCCTATAATACTACCACGTAGTAAGCCACAAATTGAGTCTCAACAAATAACCAAAGAATTGATGTGGTCTATACACACACACACACACACACACACACACACACACACACACACACACACACACCCCATATTTTCTGATGCAATTACACTAAGAAAAAGGGTGATGACTCAACCCACCCATACCTTTGGGAATTAAAAAATTTGAAGTAAATATTCATCAAATAAGAAATCATAATGGAAATTAGAAAATATTTAAAGTAAGATAAAGTGAAAATACCACAAATCACAAATTAAGGGATGCAGTTAAAAACATCTTCAGAGGGAAATGTGTACTATTCAAAATAAATAAATAGAACTTACTTGGAAAAAATAAGCTAGAACATGAATGGGCTAAATATCTAACTAAGGAAGTAAGAAAAAGGAACAAAGAAAGCAGATAACCAGAGAAATTAATAAAATAAAAAATAAGGAAACAATAGAAAACATCAACAAAATCAAAAGCTTTTTCTTTGAAAAAAAAGAAAAAGACTAATATCCAGTGATTGAAATGAAGGGAAAAAAGGAAAGATGATAAACACTACTGGGAATTTTAAAAAGAGGAATATAATAACAGATATAGTCATGATGAAAAATATTATTAGCAAATAGCGTGAACAATATCTAGAAAAATATAAGTAATCATAATTGACTCAGGAGATGTTTGGTTCAGGCCAAGTAAGTAACAGGGACTGAATTTACTCTCCAGCTTGACACAACTAAAAAACTATAATACAGGCATACCTCAAAGATATTGCAGGCTTAGCTCCAGACTACTGCAATAAAGCGATTATCACAATAAAGTGAGTCACATGAAATTTCTGGTTTCCTAGTGCATATAATTACACTATACTGTATTCTATTAAGTGTACAACAGCATTATGTCTAAAAAATGTACGTGCCTTAATTTAAAAATACTTTATTGCTAAAAATGCTATTCATCATCTGACAGTGCAGGGCTGCTACAAACCTTCATTTGTAAAAAACAAAAACAAATGAACAAAAAAACAAAACTCCCGCAATATCTGTGAAGTACCATAAAACCAGGTATGCCTGCGTAGGAAACAACAGCTCTCAAGACACTGGATACAAGTCAAGGAAGAACAGTGATCTCTGAGAGATGGGACAGAGATGAGATGAGCCTTATGGTTGCCCAAGCTTACTTCCTGGACAGTGCAGGGAGGGGGAACCCAGACAAAACGTAGTGGTCTCTCTGAGTTTAGGAAATAGAACTGGAACCCAGAGAAGCCAAGGCACCTAGAGTTCATAAGAGAGGAAAAAGCTGCAAAGACAGCACTCCAGAGATCTGTAGAAGGCCCCCTTGAGTATGCAGTTAAGTAGTAATCGGAACATCCATGCAAGGAAACTACCTGAGGCTGGAGAAAGAATCATCATAAAGGTGTCTGGAGCTCACAGAGTGGAAAATCTCATAATTTATGGGGCATCTACTGGAGTACTAAGAAGGGTCTTGCTACAGTAGTGGGGCAAAATTAGACTAAATTCAGCTTAAATCCCTAACAAAGCTTAAAAGCAAGACACAAAAGGATCAAATGGTATTTAAGTAACTTCACTGCATTCCAGAACAAAATTCAAGAATACTTATAAAACTGTAAAAATATCCAGCATCCAAATAGTAAAATTCATGTCTAGCATCCAATCAAAAATTACCAGACAGGACTTCCCTGGTGGCACAGTGGTTAAGAATCTGCATGCCAATGCAGGGGACGTGGGCTTGATCCCTGGTCTGGGAAGATCCCACAAGCCATGGAGCAACTAAGCCCGTGTGCCACAACTACTGAGCCTGCACTCTAGAGCCCACAACTACTGAGCCTGTGTGCCACAACTACTGAAGCCTGTGCGCCTAGAGCCCATGTTCCACAACAAGAGAAGCCACCGCAATGAGGAGCCCGCTCACCGCAACGAAGAGTAGCCCCTGCTTGCCGCAACTAGAGAAAGCCTGCACACAGCAATGAAGACCCAACGCAGCCAAAAATAAATAAGTAAATAAGTTTATTAAAAAATAATTACCAGACATACAAAGAACAAGAAAGCTACAACTCATAATGAAGAGGGGAAAAATTCAATAAAAACTGAAACAGAAATGACATAAATGAGAATTAGTAGAAAAGAACATTAAAACTATAGTCCATATGTTCATGAAAGATCGAAAATGAGACATGGAAGACTTGAAATTTGTAGAGGTGAAAACGACAATATCTAAGATGAAGACATACTGATGAGATTAACAGCAAATTAGATACTGCAGAAGAAAAGAATAATGAAACTGAGTAAATAAAGTCTATCCAAAATGAATACACAGAGGAAAAATACTTTAACAAAACGAAAAGAGCATAATGAACTGTGGGACAACTTTAAGGAGCCAAGTATACATGTAATTGGATTCCTCAATGGAGATGAGAGAGAAGGGGGAACAGAAAAAAATGATTGAAGGAATAATGGCCAAAAATTTCCAAATTTGACAAAAATGGTAAATCCACAGATCTAAGAAGTGCAGTGAACCCCAGTACATTTTATAATCAAATTGCTCAAAACTAGTTACAAGGAGAAAATCTTAAGAGCAGCCAGAGGAAAAAAGACATCACATACAGGGGAATGAAGACAAGGATGTGAGAAGATTTCTCCAAATAATGCAAGCTAGAAGACAATGGAGAAATTTTTTTCAGTGTTGGAAGGAAAAAAAGTCAATCTAGAGTTCTTTACCCAGTGAAAATACCTTTCAAAACTGAAATGAAATAAGGACTTTCCAGGCATACAAAAGCTTAAAGAATTCATCATAAGCAGATCTGCATTACAAAAAATGTTTAAATCCTTCACACAGAAGGAATATGACACCAAATGGAAATTGAATCTACACAAAGGAGTGAAAAGTACCAGAAATGGTAAATATAAAAATGGTTTATTCTAAGTTCTAATCTCTTTAAAATATAGACCGCTTAAAGAAAAAAATAACAACAATGTAGAGTAGGATTTATAGCATATGTAGAAACAAAAGTTATTACAACAATAGCACAAAGGATGGGAAGTGGTAAATGAAGTGTGCTGTAGTTAAGATTCTTATATTGTACATGAAATGGTATAATATTATTTCACTATAGACTGTTGTAAGTTAAAAATGCATACTGTAAACTCTAGAGCAATGATTAAGAAAAAAACCAAAGAGATGAGGTACACCTAAGAAGCCAATATTGAGGATGAAAATGTAACCAAAAAAACCGCTTAGTTAATCCAAAAAGCCAGAAAAGAGGAAGAAAGGAGCACAGATGGGACAAATGGGAAAACTAATAGCAAGATGATAGATTTAAACTCAACCTTGTTGATAATTTGGTTAAATATTAACTGTCTAAGTGCTCTAATTAAAAGGCAGAGATAGCAAGTGGATAAAAAAGTAAAACTCAATTAGGTGTTATCTAAAAGAAACCCAATTTATACATAAAGATACAGAGGTTAAAGTAAAATAACAAAATAAAAGAATAGGAAAAATATACAACACAAACACTAATCAAAAGAGAACTAGATTGGGGCTTCCCTGGTGGCGCAGTAGTTGAGAATCCACCTGCCAATGAAGGGGACACGGGTTCGATTCCTGGTCCGGGAAGATCCCACATGCCACGGAGCAACTAAGCCCGTGCACCACAACTACTGAAGCCCGTGTGCCTAGAGCCTGTGCTCCACAACGAGAGAAGCCACTGTAATGAGAAGCCTGTGCACTGCAATGAAGAGTAGCCCCCGCTTGCTGCAACTAGAGAAAGCCTGAGCGCAGCACCGAAGACCCAACAGAGCCAAAAATAAATTAATAAAATAAACAAATTAAAAAAAAAAGAGAGTTAGATTGACTATATTAGTCAGACCAAGTAGACTTCAGAATATTTATCAGGGATAAAGAGGAGCATTTCATAATGATAAAGGGATCAATTAACCTAAAGGATATAACAATCCTAGAAATGCAGGATTTATTAGGATGCACCTAATAAAAGAGTTTTAAAATACATGGGGCAAAAACTGATAATTAAAAAGAGAAAGAGACAAAGACATAATTATTGTTGGGGTCTTCAGCGTTCCTCTTTCAGTAACTAATAGATCAAGTGGACAGAAAATGAGTCAGGATATGGAAGACTCGAACAAAACCATCAACCAACTTGATACAATTGACATTTATAGAGCAATACACCCAACCATGGGAGAACACACATTCTTCAAGTGTGAATGAAAGAGTCACCAAGATAGAACATATTATGGGCCATAAAGCAAGTCACAACACTGTTTAGACTGAAATCATATAAAGCATATTTTCAGACCATAATGAAATTAAAATAGAAATCAATTAAAGAAAGAATTAGAAAATCTCTATTTGGAAATTAAAAAGCAAACATACTTCTAAGTACCGCAGGGACTGAAGAATAAAACCAGAAAATAATTTGAACTGAATGAAAATGAATATAGTACTTATCAAAATTTGTGGGACGAAGCTAGAAAGATGCCTAGAAGGAAATCATAGCATGAAATGCTTATATCTGAAAAAGGTCTAAAAAAATCAATAATATAAGATTATGCCTTAAGAAACTAGAAAAAGATCAGACTGAAACCAAAATAAACAGAAGAGAGGAATAAAGAACAGCTCAATTAAATACAAAAGTGGAAAAACAATAGAGAAAGACTGATGAAACCAAAACTTGGTTCCTGAGAAAGACTGATAGAACCGTTAAACCTCTAGCCAGACTGGACCTGATAAAAAGGAGAGAAGACACAAATTACCAACATCAGGAACAAAAGAGCAAACTTTAATACAGATAATACAGAAAAGGATTAGGGAATAATATGAACAACTTTATGCCAGAAAAGTTGACAATTTAGATGAAACAGAAAAATTCCTTAAAAAACACAAACATAAAGCTCTCTAAACAAAGTAAACCAAATAGTCTTATATCCATTAAATAAATTTAACTTGTAGTTAACCAGATTGCTTCACAGGTGAATTCTACCAAAACATTTAAGAAAAAGAAAAAACAAAACAAATTTACATGAATTCTTCCAGAAAATAGAAGAGAACATCTTCCTTTTCATTTTATGAGGCCCAGAATTACCTTATGCTAAAATCAGACAAAAACATGACAAGAAAACCATAGACCAATGTTGCTTATAACATAGACAAAAATATCCTTAATAAAATAGTAGCAAATGGAATCCAGCAATATATAAAAAGGTAATACATTATGATTGAACGGGGCTTATACCAAGAATGCACAGTGGGTTTAAAATTTGAAAAAATCAATGAATGTAATTTGCCACATAACAAAATAAAGGAGAAAAAAATCACCTCACTACATGCAGAAAAAGAATTCTTTGACAAAATTCAACACCCACTCATGATAAAATATCTCAGCAAACTAGGAATAGAAGGGAACATCCTCAAACTTAATATAGGACATCTACCAAAATCCTTCGTCTGTCTTAATGGTAAAAGACTAAATACTTTCCCTCCGGTAAAAGGCAAGGATAGTCCTGCTCTTACAACTTTTACTCAACATTGTACTTGATGTCCTAATCAGTGAAGTAAGACAACAAAAAGAAACGCAAGGCATACAGATAGAAAGTTAAGATGTTAAACTGACTTTATTCACAGATGACATGAATAAATACATAGCAAATTCTGTGGAATCAATGGAAAGCTGCTAGGACTAATATGCAAATTTAGCAAGGTTAGATAATACAAAAACCAATTATATAACTATATACTAGTACTGAATAATGATAAAATAAAAATTTTAAATAGCATTTCTGTACCTTATCCCATATAAAAAAATTAACTGAAAATGGCCCATAGACTTATATATAAGAACTAAAACTTTAAAACTCGTAGGAGAAAACACAGGAGTAAATCTTCATGACCTTGTGTTAGGCAGTTGTTTCTAAGATTCAACACCAGAAGCAGAAGCAACAAAAGAAAACACATATGAACTGGACTATATGAAAACAAAAAACTTTGTGCTGCAAATGATATCATCAAGAAAGTAAAAAGACAACCCAGGGAAAGGGGGGTAACTATTTGCAAATAAGCTGATAAGAGGCTTGTATGTAAAATAAAGAACTCGGGTTTCCCTGGTGGTGCAGTGGTTGAGAGTCCGCCTGCCGATGCAGGGGACACGGGTTCGTGCCCCGGTCCGGGAAGATCCCACATGCCGCGGAGCGGCTGGGCCCGTGAGCCATGGCCGCTGAGCCTGCGCGTCCGGAGCCTGTGCTCCACAACGGGAGGGACCACAGCAGTGAGAAGCCCGTGTACCGAAAAAAAAAAAAAAAAAAAAAAAAAAAAAAAAAAAAAAAGAACGCATACAAGTCAATAGTAAAAAGACAAATATTAAAATACATTAAACTCAAACACAGTTTTACAAAATTAATAAAGATTTGAACAGAAAATTCTCCAGGAATTCCCTGGCAGTCCCGTGGTTAGAACTCCATGCTTTCATTGCCAAGGGTGCGGGTTCAATCCCTGGTCAGAGAACTAAGATCCCACAAGCCACACTGCCAAAAAAGAAAAAACAAAAAGAAAGAAAGAAAATTCTCCAAAAAAGATATACAAGTAGCCAATAAGCACATAAAGAGATGCTCAACATCATTAGTCATTAGAGAAACGCAAATCAAAACCACAGTGAGCTACCACTTCATACCCACTAAGATGACTAATCAAAACCAAAGACAAAAACAAGTGTTGGTGAGGATGTGGAGAGATTGGAATACCCGAACATTGCTGGTGAGATTGTAAAATGGTGTGACCACTTTGGAAAACAATATGGCAGTTCCTCAAAATGTTATATATATGAAGCTACCATATGACCCAGCAATTGCACCTCCAGGTATATGCTCAAGAGAAATAAAAACTTATGTTCAGGACTTCCCTGGTGGCACAGTGGTTAAGAATCCGCCTGCCAATGCAGGGGACATGGGTTCAAGCCCTGGTCTGGGAAGATTCCCCATGCTGTGGAGCGACTAAGCCCATGAGCCACAGCTACTGAGCCTGCGTTCTAGAGCCCGTGAGCCACAACTACTGAAGCCCACATGCCTAGAGCCCATGCTCCACAACAAGAGAAGCCACTGCAATGAGAAGCCCGCGCACCGCAACGAAGAGTAGCCCCCGCTTGCCGCAACTAGAGAAAGTCTGCATGCAGCAACGAAGACCCAACACAGCCAGAAATAAATAAATAAATAAAATGTTAAAAAAAAACGTATGTTCATACAAAAATTTGTACATTAATGTTAATAACAGCATTCCTAATAGCCAAGTGGTAGAAACAACCCAAATGTCCACCAAGTGAACAGATAAACAAAATGTTGTATATCAATACAATGGAATATTATTTGGCAATAAAAAGGAGTCAAGTACTGATACATGCAACAACATGGATAAACCTTAAAAACATTATACTAAGTGAAAGAAAGCGGTCACAAAAGACCATACAGTTTATGATTCCATTTATATGATTTGCCAGAATAGGCAAACCTATAGACATAAAGTAAATTAGTGGTTGCCTAAGGCTGGGGGTAAGTGAATGTGGGAAATGGGAAGTGACCACTGGTAGGTATGGAGTTCCTTTTTGGGTTGATGAAAGTGTTCTAAACCTAGATTGTGATTGTTGCACAACTCTGAATTTACTAAAAATCACTGAATTATATACTCTAATGAGTGAAGCTTATGGTATGTGAATTTTCTTCCAATAAATATGCTAATCTCATTTTTAATAGCACCCCAAATCATGAAATATGTGGGGGTAAACTTTACAAAGTACGTAGGGGACCAGGACCCTGAAAATTACAAAACATTCCTGGGAAAATCTAAAGATGTAAACAAATGGAGAAATACATCATGTTCAATTATCGATGACTCAAAATTGTCAAGATGGCAATTCCCCCCAAAGTAATCTATAGATTCAATTCAATCTCAATCAAAATCCCATCAGACTTATTTTTAAAGAAAGCTGATTCTGAAACTTATACGGAAATGCTAAGGACCTAGACTTGTCAACCCAGTTTTGGAAAAGAATAACAAAATTGGAGGACTCACACGATCTAATTTTAAGACTTACTATAAAAGCACAATAATCAAATTAGTTTGGTATGGAATGAGGGTAAACATAAATCAATGAAACAGAATAGTGTATAGACATATATGCATACACATCTGGTCAACCAATTTTTGGCAAATGCCAAGGTAACTGTGTCAGTGAAAGAGCAGTCTTTTCAATACTGGAGCATTAGATATCAATTTGGAAAAAATGTCCTTCTATCCTCACTTCATACCATACAAGAAACTTATCTTGAAACGGATCATAGACTTAAATATAAGAGCTAAAACAATAGCATTTCTAGAAGAAAACATAAAAGGAAACCTTTGTGACCTTAGTTTAAGCAATGATTTCTTTGGACACCAAAAGGATGAACCATAAGAGAAAAAAATGTTAAGTTGAACTTTATCAAAATTAAAAACTTGTGCTCTTCAAAAAACATTATTACAAAAATGAAAAGGCAAGCCACACATTAGGAGAAAATATTTGTAATAAAGGACTTATATCCAAAATATATTAAAAAAAACTGCTACAAGTCAATAAGAATAACTCAATTATTTAAAAATGGGCAAAACATCTAAACAGGTATTTTGCAGAAGAAGATACACAAAAGACCAAAACCCAAATAAGAAGACGGTTAATACCACCAACCCTCAAGGAAAAATAAAAACCACAATGAGGTGCCACTGTATATGTACTAGATTGGCTAAAATTAAGAAGACTGACAATGCCAAGTGTTGGTGAGGATGTGGACCAACTGGAATTCTCGTAGACTGCTGGTAGAAATGCAGAATGGTACAGCAATTTGGAAAATAGTTTAGCAGTTTTGTATAAAGTTTAACATATGCTTCCTATGTGATCCAGCAATATCACTCCTAGGTATTTACCTAAGAGAAATGAAAACACGTCTATACAAATACACTCAAACATTCCTAGCAGCTTGATTGACAATAGTCCAAAAACCGGAAACTACCCCAAATGTCCATATGTCCATTAACAGGTGAACGAACAAATTTTATATAAATTGTAGAGTGGCATATTACTCAGATATAAAAAAGGAGCATATTACTGTTTTATCAACAACGGGGATAAATCTCAAAAGCATTGTGCTAAGTGAAAAAAGCCAGCACAAGAGACTACATATTGTATGGTTCCATTTAAATGAAATTATAGAAAAGGCAAAACTATAGTGACAGAAAGTAGATCAATGGTTGCCAGAGGCAGTGGTAGGTGGAAGGAACAGACTGCATGAGGCGTGAGGAACTGGGGGCAGGGCGGTGGAAATTCTCTACCTTGATGTTGGTGGCTATTGCACAATTTGTCAAATGCATCGAGCTGCACACTTAACACTAGTGAATCTTACTGTATATAAATTATATCTCAATACAGCTAATAAAAGAACTGACTCAAAGAAATAGAAACATCTGAGAACAAGAAACCATACAAGAAACATCAGGAACAAAAGAGCAAACTTTAATACAGATAATACAGAAAAGGATTAGGGAATAATATGAACAACTTTATGCCAGAAAAGTTGACAATTTAGATGAAACAGAAAAATTCCTTAAAAAACACAAACATAAAGCTCTCTAAACAAAGTAAACCAAATAGTCTTATATCCATTAAATAAATTTAACTTGTAGTTAACCAGATTGCTTCACAGGTGAATTCTACCAAAACATTTAAGAAAAAGAAAAAACAAAACAAATTTACATGAATTCTTCCAGAAAATAGAAGAGAACATCTTCCTTTTCATTTTATGAGGCCCAGAATTACCTTATGCTAAAATCAGACAAAAACATGACAAGAAAACCATAGACCAATGTTGCTTATAACATAGACAAAAATATCCTTAATAAAATAGTCAGAGCCCTAGTCAGGGAAGATCCCACATGCCGCAGAGCAACTAAGCCCGTGTGCTGCAACTACTGAACCTGCGCTCTAGAGCCCGCGAGCCACAACTACTGAGCCTGCGTGCCACAACTACTGAAGCCCGTGTGCCTAGAGGACATGCTTCGCAGCAAGAGAAGCCACTGCAATGAGAAGCCCTTGCACTGCAATGAAGAGTAGCCCCCGCTCGCCGCAACTAGAGAGAGCCTGCAAGCAGCAACGAAGACCCAACGCAGCCAAAAATAAATAAATCAGGAATGAAACGAGGACATCTACCATTATCATTTTATCCAATATTATACTGGAGGTCCTAGCCAGTGTACCTGGATTTAAAAGAAACAACAACAACAACAACAAAAAACAACACAAAGACTGCCATTACTCACAAAGAAGATCTGCATAGAAAACTCAAAATAAGTTATTAGAGTGAGACTTTCTGGATACACAATCTGGATACACAGGCAGTATGTAAATCGTCAACACTGGTCTCCAACAGTAAACAGTTGAAAAATGTGATTTGGAGAGAGGTTATTTAACTTGCCCAAAGTCACACGGCTGGTAAAGAGCCGACTAGGAGGGAGTTCCCTGGCGGTCCAGTGGTTAGGACTCAGCCGGCCACCCCGCCCCCGGCCCACCAAAAAAAAAAAAAAAAAATTGTGGACTAGGATGGAAACAGGGCTCCCTGCCTCCTGGGTCCAAGCTTTTAGTCCTGGGCTATATGCCTCTCTAGCACTGGTTGTACTTGTACAGGAGCCTGTACCCCACCTTTGGGTCCGTTCCCACGCAGCGGGTGAGGCCTGAGCAGGGCCTCCTAGGCCTGGAGCCAGGGTGTCCTAGGCCCGCAGGGAAAGGCTCACCATGGGGAGGACGGAGGCCCGAAGAGAGGCCAGGGTGATGGGCTTCCTCCTTCTGTCGTCCTGGCTTGCTGGGGGCAGGATCTCCACGAGGTTCATCTCCTCTTTGGCTTTCTCCCCCAGGCAAATCTGAGAGGGGTGGAAAACGAGCATGGCTCCTCTTCACCCAGAGGGCGGAGGAGGCAAACCCTGTTCCAGCTGCGGGCACGGGACAATCCCACCTGCTCCTCTGTGGCTGTCCAAGTCCCTCCCTGCTCCGTCCTTCCGCCCCTCCTTGGGGCTGGGGGGTACCCACCGTACTAAGCAGCAGCATACAGTTCTGCTTCCCCACCTTCTGGGGTCTGAAGGTCCAAGTCGGCTTCTCCTGGCTCAGCTCACAGCCTGCGAAGGGAGACGGAGGGCGGAAGGCGTGGCGTGGGGCGGGCAGGCTCCAGGGAGGCGCGCCTCTCTGCCTCCAGCCCTAGGCGCACCCCCTGCCCCCGGTGACGTACCCCCAGCCCCCCAGGTGCTCCGAGAACAGCCTGGAGCCTCACTCACCCCAGAGCAAGGCCAGTGTCGCCTTTTCGGAGGTGCTGCTAGTACGGCTGCGATTCATGATGCGGGGCGGGGGCCGAGCAGCTGCGAGGAAGGGCGCGTTACAACCCCCGGCCGACAAGGCAGCCCACACCCGAGCTGGGGACACCCCGGCGGAGCGCTCCGCCAAAGGACGGTGCTTAGATCGCCCAGAGCGGGAGAGGTGAGCGAGGCGCCCGGCTGCCCCGCCGGCCCTCCCAGCACCCCAGGGGTGCAGCGCCGGTCAGCCGCGGGCAAGGCGGCTCGGTGCCCGGTCTCATGTCCACTCGGCCCCGGGCCCCGGCCCTCTCGCAACCCCTCCTCCACCTCACCGTCGCTACTCCGCGTGCAAGGCTCACGCCATAGGCTCCTCCTCGGATCGCTTCCCTCTTGGGCTCCCTCCCTCCGGCCTCATCCTGGCCTCACCTGAGGGCCGGCCGCCCACAGCGGGCGGTTATGAAGCCTGGGAAGGGGCAACGGGAGATGTCTCATCAGCCCCATTCCGTTCTTCCACTCTTTCCTCCTCTTCGCTCCTCAGAAGCACCTGGAGAGCTCGTTAAAACACAAAGCGCTAGGCCTCACCCACCTCCATCGTTTCCCACGGGGAGGTCTGGGTGTGACCCAGAGAATTAGCATTTCTAACAGGTGCCAGGTGAGGCGGACGCCGGTGGGCCAGGACCGCACCGTGAGAACCACGGTCCTGACCAATAGGGACTGACTGAGGTCTGCTGCCGGAGCCCGCCCAGCGCCCAGCGTGGAGATGCTTTGCTACCAGGTAGGAAGCGCAGCCTTGTCGGCCCTTCGTGCTCATCGTCTTTCTTCGTGTCCTTTCCTTACCCTCTAAGTGTGGGCCTCTTGCCAGGCCCAGAGGGCCTGACCCTCAGGGCTGTGGTCCTCGGAGAGGAAGAGCCCTGTTTCCAGAAGGATGACTTCTCCCAAGGCTAGGAAGGGGTGGAATACACCACGGGGCACTGCGAGTGACCTTACAAGGGCGTCATTTCACAAACAGCAGTTCACACAGCACAGTGATGCCCTTAAATGTTTGTTTGGGTGGGGGGTAGTGAAGAGGAGGAAGCTTTTCAGCTGACCACCGCCCTCAAGTAACACCTCTGTTTGGGAGACAGAAATAACCAGGAATCTCTCTCATTGCATTCATATCCATCATTCGCATCCTGGAAACTTCTCACCTGCATATAAAGTTCACTGATTTTCAACCAAGGTGTCAAGGGAAAGGATAGTCTTTTCCAAAAATGGTGCTGGAGGAACTGGATTTATCTTTCTGCAACCCTGATTGGAGCTTCTGCTGTGCAAGAATCAGTTTTTTTTTTCTTTTTAAAATACCAGCTTTATTGAGCAATAATTCATATATAAAAATGTACCAGTTTAAAGTGTATAATTTGAATTTTGACAGATGTATACACCATGTGGCCATCACCACAGCCAAGTCACAATTTCTGTTACGCCCCCAAATTTTCTCGTTTCCCTTTGCAGTGCATATCCTCCCCTTACTGTCTACTTGGCATCAGACACTTACCTGTTTTCTGACACTGTAGATTAGTAGACTGTCCTAGAAGTTCATATAAGTAGAATCATACAGGGTCTTTTGGTCTGCCCTCTTTCGCTGGGCAGAATGTTTGAGATTCATTTATCCATAGTTGTGGTATCAGTAGTTTGTTTCTGTGTATCGTTGAGTAGTGCTCCACACTTGTATATCCAGATACCTGCTAGTCAATTTTTTTTTTTTTTTTTTGGTACGCGGGCCTCTCACTGTTGTGGCCTCTCCCATTGCGGAGCGCAGGCTCCGGACGTGCAGGCTCAGCGGCCATGGCTCACGGGCCCAGCAGCTCCGCGGCATGTGGGATCCTCCCAGACCGGGGCACGAACCCGTGTCCCCTGCAATGGCAAGCGGACTCTCAACGACTGCGCCACCAGGGAAGCCCTGCTAGTCAGTTTTATGTGTCAGCTTGGCTAGGCTATTGCACCCAGTTATTCAATCACACTGAGGGTGTGGCTGACACCTTCTACTTGGCAGTTGCTACTGAAGGTATTTTGTGGATGCGATTAACATCTACAATCAGTTGCCTTTATGGAAAGATTACCTTCAGTACCATGGGTGGGTCTGATCCAATCAGTTGAAAGGCCTTAAGAGCAGAACTGAAGTTTCCCTGAAGATGTTTTGCGTGTGGTCTGCAGCTTCAGCTCCTGCCAGAGAGCTTCCAGCCTGCTCTTCCTGACAACCTGTCCTACCGATCTCAGACTTGCCTAGCCACCTCTTATGATTGCATTAGCCAATTCCTTGTGCTACATCCCTGACTGATAACACCTGTTGATGGATATTTTGGGTAGTTTCCAGTTGTGGACTATTATGAATAAAAATGCTATGAACATTTGAGAGCAAGTCTTTGCATGGATATATGTTTTAGTTTTTCTAGGATAAATACCTAGGAGTGGAATTGCTGGATCATTTGGTGTGCATTAAACTTTATGTGAAACTGTAAAACTATTTAAAAAAATCCTGTACCAGTTTGCATTACTACCAGAAATGTATGAAAATTCCAGTTGCTTTACATCTTTGTCAGCACTTGGCATTGTCAGTCTTCTTAATTTTAGCCATTCTAGTGGATGTATATATAGTGACATGTGGTTTTTATTTATCTTTTTTTGATGACAAATGATGTTGAGTATTTTTTCAAATGTTTATTGGTCATTTGTGTATCTTCTTTTGCAAAAATACCTGTTCAAATATTTTGTTCATTTTAAAATTGAGTTATTCTTATTGAATTGTGGTTCTTTATATATATTTGGATGCCTGTTCTGTGTCAAGTATACGTATTCCAAAGATTTTTCACCCCCATCTATGGCTTGTCTTTTCATTTAAAAAAATGGTATCATTTGGAGAGCAGAAATTTAAAAATTTGATGAAGTCAAATATTTCTTTCTTTTATGCCTTATGCTTTTGGTATTTTAAGAAATCTTTGCTTAACCCATTAAAAATTTTCCTGTTTCCTTCTAGAAGCCTTGTAGTTTGAGCTTTCACTTTTAAAACTGTGATCCATTTGAAGTTAATTTTTGTGCATAGTGTTTGGTAAGGGTCAAGGTTCCTTTTTTTCCTCCTAAGTGGTTATCTAATTCCTCTAGCACCATTTTTGGAAAAGACTCTTTCTCTATTGAACTACCTTGGCATTTTTGTCAAAAATCAATTAACCATATATGTTGGTCTATTTCTGGATTTTATTGTTACATTGGTCTGTCTACCCTAGTGCTGATACCACACTGTCTTGACTACTGTAGCATTATAGTAAATCTTGAAATCAGGTAGTTGAGTCCTTCAACTCTGTTCTTCTATTTCAAAACTGTTTTGGCTCTTCCAGAGTCTTTGCATTTTCTTATAAATTTTAGAATCAGCTTGCCAGTTTCTAAAAAAAAAAAAAAAAAAAAGCCTTCTGGGATTTTATTGGGATCCTGTTGCATGCATAGTTCAATTTTGGGAGAATTGTCATCCCGATTTTGAGACATCCAATGCATGAACACGTTGTAATTGCTTCATTTATTTAGATCTTTAATTTTCTCAGCGATGTTTTACAGATTTTAGTGTTCAGATCCAGCACACCTCTTATTAAATTTATTCCTATGTATTTCATGTTTTCAGATGCTATACCAAATAGTATATACTTCAAAATTTCATGTCCTAATAATTTGTTTTTAGTATATAGAAATACAGTTGGCTTTCATATACTGACCTTGTATTCTGATTTTGCTAAATTCATTTATTAGTTCCAGTAGCTTTTTTGTACCCCAAATCACAACATCTGTCAATAAAGACAGTTTTACTTCTTCCTTTTTGATCTGTGTGTCTTTTATTTGTATATTTATTGATTTTTGTGCCTATTTGCTCTAGTTAGGACCTCAGGTACAATGTTGAATAGAAGTGGTAACAGTGGGCATCCTTTCCTTGTTTTCCATCTTAGGGGAAACATTCAGTCTTTCGCCTTTAAGTATGTTGTTGGTGGTAGGTTTTTCATGGATGTCTTCTTAAGAATGTTTCTTTCTAATCCTAGTTTGCTGAGAATTTTTTTTTATTATGAATGAGTATTGAATTTTGCCATATGCTTTTTATCTATCGAGAGGACCAACTTTTTTGCCTTTGTTTATATGAATTAGTTACTGATTTTTTGAATGTTTTAAACCAACCTGGCATTTCTAGGACCAATCCCACTTGGTCACGATGTATTATGCTTTTTTATATATTCCTGGATTTGATTTGTTTATATTTTGTTAAGTATTTTTGCATTCATGTTCATGAGGATATCAGCCTGAAGTTTTCTTTTTTCTTCTATAATGTCTTTGGTTTTGGTATGAGGGAGTGCTTGTTTCATAAAATGATTGGGAGTGTTCCCTCTTCTATTTTCTGATTTTTTGTTGAATTCCAGGTGCTCTGCTTGCAAAAGCAGAAGCATACTACAATTGAATCATACTACAATCCACTTTCCTGTACTCTCCCAAAGTCCTGTTGATTCCACCCCTTGACCCCAGTATTTCCCAGCTCTCTCTCTACAGCCCTCGTCTTGGTTCAAATCTTTATTACTCACTAGTTGGTGAGTTACAGATTGGTCACTAGGCTGCTTTCAAACTTAATGGCTTTTAGGATCAAATCCCAACCTCTTGTGCCCCAGCCTTCATCCAGACACGTAGAGGACTGCACTCTCCCTCCAGTCATACTGTTTTTGCAGCTCCTAAAAAGGTACAAGATGTTTCATGCCTCAGGGTTTTTGCGCTGCTTGAGTGTTCTTCCCTGTCTTCTTCCGATTAGCTCGTTCCTGCGTTAACGCTCCTCTTGGTGGCTCCTCAGTTATCCCAGAGCAAACAGAGCGCGCAATGATCAACCTTTTCAGCTTGTTTGCCCACTCCACTGAGTTCTTCCCATCCAGGGATCAAGTCCTTGAACAGTGCCTCTGTGACTATCACCGTGGATACCCCCACCGGGCACACGGCCCAACTCTGGCCTTGCCCAAGAAGAACGCCCCGGCAACCAAAGAGGACACCAGCCTTAAGGAGTCATGACTGCGCCTGCGCACAGCGGCGGAAGTGGGGTGAGCGTCGACGCGGAGAGGACGCGCCTGGGGAGAGTGCGCAGGCGCGGCGGGGACGGAAGGAACGCCCCGAAACGCCTCCGGGGCGCGGAGGCTTGTTCGGAAGTTGTGCCGGGTTGGGGGTGAGTTCTTTCTCTTTCCTTCGCAGCGCGTGCGGCTGGTGTCAGAGGCTTCTGCTCTTTTCCGTTTGGTAGAGGCCTGTGGTAACGATGTGAATTTAACCCGCTCAACGCAGGCAGCCCAGGGCTCGCTCTGCAGGGGCTTCACCCAAATGAAGGTGCGGTTACTCTCCAACTCCCACTTCCCATCTTCTGCAGACTTTCCCACGCCCCAGATACACATCCTTTCACTCATTATGATCTTTTCCGTGTGGCCCCGGCTCCTGAGGAGCACGTTTTGGTTGCTGGGACGAGGAGGGAGTGGGGTTAGCAATAACTCAGATAAACCCGTGAGACTTAGGGACAGTAGGGGGAGACTTCACAGAGGAAGTGGGACTCTACTTTGGGTTTGTAAAGGTGAGCAAAGGGCAAGAAAGTTTAGACCGAGAGGAGAGGGCCCTGCAGACGGGGTTAAAGGCACGAGGTAGGATGTGGAGGAAGATATGGCAGCGGCCGCGGCCTAGTTGGGTGGAAGCGTTCTCCTGCACCCAGCTCCTCGGCTGGTAGTTTATGACTTGTTTGCTTTGTGACATGTCCCAGACCGCAAGGTGTTAAAGGGTCGGGAACTGGTTTCCTGGTAAATAGAAATGATAATGGCCTGTTACATACTTAAACTGAAAAGTGATTTCATTGCCACTAATTTTCCAGGTGAACTAATTCAGCCTTGGGGAGGCCTTACTCTCACTGCAGTGTCATCAGTCTTTAAGAGCTGAGGAGGTACGGTGTGGGTTCTGGCTTCGAAGGTACTGCTCTTACCTTTGCCCACCCTTTCACTACTATCAGACGCGGGAAGAGTGGCCCCTCCGAGCTTTACATAAGGCCAAATCCATTGTCCAGTTAAATCAGTTTTTATCCTGGGTTTGGTTGTCCTCCAGACCTTGAATCCAGATATGCATGGACTTGATTAATTCGTTATCCAGTAGGGGTTAGGAGATTCCCCACTTGTCACTCTTCATTCTTTTGTAACCCAGTAATGGGATGGTTTGGGCCATACAGGTGATGCTGTTATGCTTAACATTTATTATGAGTTGTCTGTCTTCATGATTGTCAAGCAGAATTTAAAGTATAACTGTGTACGGTGCTTGTATAAGTATTGTTCACTACACTGTTTTGGAATCAGTTTGTACTGTTGGGGATCTTACACACAAGAGTGGCAATGAATTTGCCTTTTGCAAATGATGTTCTTTGCTTTTCTGTTTAGTTTCCTTTTCTGTTGCTGACCCTCAAAAAGATATTTGGCTTATAGTGGATGCAGATGAATGAACAGACGGCAGCAGTCAGGCAGTCCTGAGAACCACAAGGGTTTTCTGAGGAAGGAGGCATAATATTGCAAGCTTGATTTCATCCTCCATTCTGATCATTTGATGTCCCACTGTCTGGCAGCTGATTTGTTTAGTGACCCATTGACCTGAAATACACAAAAGTGGCTGACCAGTGAATTCCAGGGTATCTAAGAAACCCAAAGTAGATGTGATGGACCCAGGAGACATGCTACGGAGGCAAGAATCCTCTTAGACGTTATTTACCACCTAATCGGTTGTTGTATTAATTATGGCTGGTGAGTACATTTTTATCCTTTCAAGTTTACTTTAAAAATATTTAAAGAACTAGGACTTTAAAATAGTTACAGTCATTTACATTTTCCCAGGCCCTGTTAATCAGTTACGGCTTTTGCAGTTTCCCTGTAATTATCTTTGCTTTCCTTTTCTGCTTTGGCACTTGGGTAGCTGCACATGGCAACTTAACGTTTGTAGATCTAGCTGAAAATCTTGGGTGGCGGGAGGGTTGGCTGGTGGTAGATAGGATATAGAGAGGTGTTTGGGCTCTCTGGAGTTAATTCATCTTACCCCATGACCATGGATATTTTGAAAAGTGGTCTGTTTTTCAACTTGGTTGAAACTTCATAAGGTATTAGAATATTTTTCCACTTGGGGGGAAGAAAACAAGTTCTGAAGAATAAGTTTGTGTTTGCAGAATACAAAACTATTATTTCTTAGTAGGTTGTCATTTGTCATTAGAAAAATGATACTTGGCTGAAAGTCCTTGCTTCTTAAAATCTAAAAACCTAAAATTTCATCCTTCATCCTTTGTCTGATTTATACTTTCGTGGGAATAAATAACCCTATTCGTTGGCAGAGCCAGCAAACCAATATATACATACATACATAACACAGTTTAATAATCCTCAGTCAAGACTTTAGGTGTTTTGTCAGTGTACAGTTTGTGTCAGGAAACACTGTCAAAAGACACTTGACTTGATGCCCAGGATAGCCTAGACGGTAATAAACTCATGCTTCAACTGAATAAGACCTCCACAAGATGTCTTGAGGAAACCAAGGTTTAAAGATAACTGGCCTGCACATTTACTAGGTTGAGTCACGTGAAATTGCTGATAACTGATCAGAAAGAAAGGCTGTTTTCTGGGTCACCCTCTTATAACTGTCAATTAAGAAAGGAGCAGCTTCACTGTTTAAAAAGTTTGATGTGGTTGGGGAAGATTTTCCCCATGGCAGTTAGTCATGACTGGACTGTGCTTAGGGCTGCACTGAGGAGACACCAGCTCTGGTGAGTTTCTTCTGAAATTGTTTTTGTGGAAGGAAAGGGAGGGGTATGGGGTTTTGCTGGTCAATCAGCAGCTCAGGATAGTTGGGGGAGACGGTTTCTTCTTCAAGTACCTGTGAGAAAGTTATTTTTTTGTCTTATTTACTGCAGAATTAGAATTCCAGGTCACTGGAACATGTGACTGGTGTGTTCTACATATTAATGCAGCCTGACCATTTTCTATTCGGTTTAGAGACAGACTTGGCTAAGATGAATCAATTCTATTTGCCTTCCAGCTATTAGAATACATTTTTTTTGGGGGGGGGCCTGTGAAATAACTTTGGGCCAGAGACCGAAACAGCAGACAAAGGTAGCAGTATGTCTAGTGGACAAGAGTGGCTCTCTAGAGTCTGTGATTTTTGAATACAACTCTGCATTAAGGTACAGGTAGGTATCGCAGAACCTTAATACTTTTCAATGTTCCTGGCAACTAAATTCTTTAACACCTAGGCACTACATAGCATGGGGGATGAGGAACAGTCCCTGTTCCTGGTAGTGTTCTTCATTTGACAGTTCTGGCTCATGAGGTCTGCCAAGTATTTTGGGGGATAAGACTTATCCTTGAACTTGTCGGGGTCTAATGAGTGAAACCCAGCCCACGTTAAGGAGCATATGTCAGAACATTAACTAAACTGGGATTTCTGCAATTATTCTTTCTTGGTTACCACCTGGAAGCTCGTAAGTGGCTTCACTTTTATAACTGTGGACCCAGCACATTTTTTTATATACAGATATATATCAACTAAATGAATCCTATTTTTAAATGACATTGAGTCAGACTTAGTCCAATGAGAAGCTAATTTCACAAGGTTGAGGGATGCCTGTCACCCACTGGCTTTTAGGAATGCATGTTCCAAACATCTTCATGAGTTCAGAGTGAGACATGTCCCTGCAGACACACTAGACTTGATTGCTGAAACCAGGTCAGTAGAAACCATTGAAGTTTATTGGCGGTCACAATGCTTACACTGTATGCAGCAAACACCCTTACAAGTCTATCCGCAACCTGATCACGCAAGAAAGGATTCACCACACAGTCGCCAGAGGAGAAGGAAAAAAAAATTAACAGGCTTGTTTCTGGGGGTAGAGGAGAGAAATAAAAAAAAAACCTAATTGATGAGTGTCCCATGGGCAAGAGCTGAACTAGAGATGCGTACAACTAGCAGCAACAATTGTGGAAAAAGTACAAGGCAAATAGCTTTCTCCATTAATTTTCCTCCGTAGGTTAATTTTTTTTAATATTCAAAACATTTATTATGGTTTTCATTTTATAAAAATGTATATTTTTAAAGGGGTGGGAGAATGTTAAATACTTCATGCTAGGTAGACCTTGTTATTAAGAACCCCTCCGCTGTAGTAACTTCCCCCAGTTCATACATTCACGAGTGCAGGGTACATATATAAATATCCACACGCACACATCCACACACACTGCCTCGAGGGCTGGGGAAGACTAAACGTTATTGGCCACACACGACTGGGCCTCTGGTGGACTCATCCAGATTGCTCAACAGGAGAGCAACTGGCTTAATTCCTTCTCTCTGGTCTCCACTTGTACAGAGACCGAGAACCCTAAATCATAGAGTTACATCTGGCTTTTAAAAGCAAGAGGCATATGTCTGAGGATGGGGATAAGCAAAGTGGGAAAGAGGATGAAGCTAAGAACACCAAACACTTTTAGCTGGAGTTGTCTGTCACCGCAAGAGGCCAAGGGACCTAGGGCAGCATCTAGGTTGAAGGGGGAGGGATGGTGCTCCGCATGGCTTAGAGTTCCTAATAACAAGGGTGATACAGTAACAGGAAGTGATAATTTGGGGGGCAAGGAAAGGGTAATAAGAAAAAATATACATTTGGAATTTTTACTTTTTTTTTCTTTTTTTTCTTTTTGCCTCTCTACACTGTGTCACTAAATATATCTCTGCACGTTCACACATCCTCGTCCAGTAAAGCTTCAGGCCACCAGAATACACATTTTTTCCTCACTCGCATACATAACCCCTCACATCAGCATTGGTGCACTAGACTCTGTAAAAATTTTTCAGTCACACTTTGTTTTTAAACTTGAGTCAATATAAACCTTGTTCAAAATGTTATGAAAAAATGTACATGTTTATACAAGGCAGGTTGTGACAGGACACTGGGGTTCTTTCCCCGTGGGCGGCCCCAGGAGGAGGGGGCTGGAGTCTCACACATTTGTGTCTCTATCTCCTCCCACCACCCTTCCCACCCAATCCCCCAGGAACCAGCAGCGCCCTGCCCCCCCTAGTGAGTGCACTCACACCCCTATTCCCTGGGGAAGAAGCTAGTTGACCTTTGCCATTTTCCCCACACCCCTGGAGGAGGGGGCCGGGATCAGCCAGGCCCTCTCCACTGTAATTGTTCGCCCCTCTGGGCCAGACCAAAGGGACGCTGCTCTGTACAGGTAGAGTCCAAGGAGGTGTCAGCTCATCATATCATTGCTATTCACGCCGTAAGTGGAATTCTTCATCGAGTCGTTGACTTCTCGACGGAATGCTGACAGATTCTGGGTGAACCTACAGAGAGGATGCATGGAGGTTGGGGGAGCAGGGTGGAAGGGAAAGATCTTTGCCTAAAATGTTTCTAGCAGACAAGTGGCTACTGAGAGGCAGAACGTATGAATCGGTTGTTTCTAAGGTCAGTTAATCTCAGTCTTAAGACTTTAAGGGAAAGTTTGGGCTAGTTTTGCTCCCCTTTCTACCTGACAACTTCACGGCAGGCCTCGAGATCTGGTCAAATCTGGGGCTCTGAGGATCACCTTGGGTTCATGGCAGCACAAAAGGAATCTCACTGACAGAGACGGGAAGTAACCCTCATGAAGTGAGAGCTGGGAGAGGATGAAGCTGTCTCATTTCTTAATGCCAAGAGACCTGTGCTGTCCAGTATGGCAGCCATTAGCCACACGTGGCTGTAGACCACCTGAACTGTGCTCAGGGCAACTGAGGAACTGAATCCAATTAAAAGAAATTTAAAATTCAGTTCCCCAATCGCACCTTAATTAAAATGCCATATTTTAAATTAATTAAAATTAAAGAAAATTTAAAAATCAGTTTAGAAAAACCTGACGTTCAGTTCAGTTATTGGACAACTTCTAAGAATGTCTGGAACAACTTGAGTATGGGAATCTAATTGCAACTGTAAGTTTTATGAAATCTAAATACAAATCAAGTATTTCCGATGAAAATGTAGCATATGGGGCTTCCCTGGTGGTGCAGTGGTTGAGAGTCCGCCTGCCGATGGAAGGGACGCGGGTTCGTGCCCCGGTCCGGGAAGATCCCACATGCCGCGGAGCGGCTAGGCCCATGAGCCATGGCCGCTGAGCCTGCGCGTCCAGAGCCTGTGCTCCGCAATGGGAGAGGCCACAACAGTGAGAGGCCCGCGTACCGCAAAAAAAAAAAAAAAAAAGGTAGCATATGAATTGAGATGCCCTGTTAAGTGTAAAATACACAGGATCTTGAAGACTTAGTACAACAAAAAGAATCTTAAAATTCTCAATTTAAAAATATTGATTACACATGGACACATTATTTTGGATACATGGGTTAAATAAAATATATTAAAATGAATGTTGTCTGTTTCTTTTTACCCTTTTTAGTTGTGGCAACTAGAAAATTTAAAATTACTTTGTGGCTTGCTTTTCTATTGGGCAGCACTGCTTTAGACGGCCTCTAAAAGACTTTTAAGGAGTCTCCCTCATTTCAATGATTTGAAAAGTAACACTTGCCTAGGGTTTCTTGCCAGAGCCTTCTACACTCACCTGTCTCTGTTTTTCGTTAGAAGATTTCGCTCAATGCCTTCCATCAGGTTTTCGAAACACAGATGCATAGCCTGCTGCTTCTCTGGTGGCTGGCTGTTCACGATACTGTTCCTTAGGTCAGAAAAATACTGTAGGGCAAAGTGGGGGGGGGGCAGTAAGGAGAGAAGATGGGGAAAGGCTGACTAGCCCTCCATCATCTGCAGAGTGGAAGGAGTGTTCTCCTCCAAGAAATGGAATATCTATTAAAATTGGATACTTGGTTTTTCTTAAAGTTCAAGCAAGCACCTGTAGGATAATATATCTTTATCTTACTTAAAAATCTAGAATTTTAAATTTGTAAATGCTGTGAGGGTCATCTGATCCAGATTCTTCTTTTATAGGAACCTCTAGACTTATTTATGTCTGTTTATGGCAGAGCTGGAACTAGAACTTAGGCCTTAGGTGCTCTGATCTCTAGGTATCTTCTCTCCTGGTCACACTTCCTCATCCTTTCCCTTTTGTCTGAACTGCCACAGGTGCTGACTTCTAACCGTTAAGTGATTATATGCCTTTCAGAGCATGAATAGGACATGCTCAGAGAATGGGCCACTTTCCCTCTTTCACCACCGTAGGGTGTTGCTGTAAGTGTTTCTCAGTGCCCTGGACACCAGGGAGCTGTTCTCTTACCTTTTCATTAAGTAGTATCAAGCCGAGTAGGGGTCGGGACATAGACCACTGGTTCCTACAGTCTTCGAAGATGATGATGTTCAGCACCGTTGACAGCATCTGGAAATGGAGAATCTGAGGCAGTGACCTAGTGTGTGGCTACTCAAGATAGAATTACAGATTCCAAACAGAGGTGTTTATTAGGTTGAAGGTCTTTTCTATCTAGAGTAAACCAGACGAATATTTCATGAAGCTTCATTTAAATCTTCTATTACAAGGTAAGTTTTGTTTCTAAGATATATCCTTTCTTGTTCTTTAAATTGGTTTGAAAATTCAATTAAAAATGGGCCTTTCCAGTTAACCTAGAGTTTTGTGGGTAATGGGATGGGTCAAGTAAATGATTATAATAGGCAAAATCACCTTGCACTATAGCTCCCAGGATCTTTTCTCAGAAGAGAGAGCTTTATAACATTTTGGGGATGTTCACTACTCCTTTAGAGAACAACGTAGACAAAGATGAGATTGGTTAAAATATTGGCTAAAAGTCTACTTCTGTTGATTCTTTTTCCTTATGTATTTTTATCTGGTATATTCCTGCAAATCTTATTTTTGAAAAGATGTTGCATACAAATAAAATTATGGTAAGCATATGGTTTGATCTCCACATGGTCAGTTATCTCTTTTTGTCCTGCACTTTTTTTTTTTGCAGTACGCGGGCCTCTCACTGTTGTGGCCTCTCCCGTTGCGGAGCACAGGCTCCGGACGCGCAGGCTCAGCGGCCATGGCTCACGGGCCCAGCCGCTCTGCGGCATGTGGGATCTTCCCGGACCGGGGCACGAACCCGTGTCCCCTGCATCAGCAGGCGGACTCTCAAACACTGCGCCACCAGGGAAGCCCCTCTTTTTTTTTTTTTTTAAATTGAAAGCAAAGGTGGTACAATCTATTTTTGGCTGCGCCATGAGGACTGCGGGGATCTTAGTTCCCCAACCAGGGAACGAGCCCACACCCTTGGCAGTTAAAGCTTGGACTCCTAACCACTGGACCGCCAGGAAATTCCCTGTCCTGCACTCTTGTTTCTGTTTTGCAAGTGGCAGTACAAGTTTTACAGCTGGATACTGCTAACTCATGCTCCATTTACAGCAATGGATGAGCAAAGTCACTGTCACGGAAGGAGGATAGTGCTCATGGGACAGGCCCAAGGCATGGGGGTTATTGTGACACTCGGAGAACAATTCAGAATTTGATTTTTTCAGATTTTCTATATCCATATCCAGTGATTACTCAGGTAACTGAAAATCCACTGCAATTTTAAGGTGTAAAATTCACCTTGGCAGCATTAACCAGGTGAGATGTTAGTCAGACTCTTCATCTTGCCTGGCCTCTCCTCTCTCACAGAGAGCTTCTCCCACCGTGGGACACCCACACTGCCTCCTAGCCCTCATACTCCTTACCTGCTGGATCATCTCTGGATGCTGCTGCATGATATGCAGAAAGCGGTCACTCTCCTGGTTCAGGGGCGTTGTCCTCTTCTTGGTGCTACGTGAAAGCTGCTTGAAGAGGTATGTCACAATGTGGTCCAGGCAGGAGCAGCAGCCTGTGCATACCATGGTGTCTGGAAGAAAGGGGGGAGGGGTGGAATAGAGCAGGGATACTAAGCTGGTCATGGTGACTCGGGTGAACATAAGTTGCCCTTAGCTGAGATCCCACAGAGGTCCCCAGTCAGACTGGGAACTGTGGTCAGTGCAGCCAAGACCACGGCTTGGGATGCTGCCTGTTAACCTCTCACCCTCATCATACAGCAAGGTCCAATTCTAAGTTTGAAAATGAGCCTGTCATAATAGAGAACAGTATAAACAATATTGAAATTATTGACTCAATATGATGTGGATTTATGTCTTATGCTTCATAAAAAATATCAAATAGCTTACAATATAGCAAGTATTTTTATTGTGCCAAACATTGTGCCAAGGACTTTACAGGTTATCATCTCTATTTCATCCTCTTGAGAACTCCAGGAGGTAGGTGTTCCATTTTACCAATGAGTAAACTGAAGTTTGGAGAGGTTATGTGACTTGCCTCCAGGTCACACTGCTAGTCACTGGAAGAACTGTGATTAGAATCCAAGTCTGAAGTGTGAGCCTATATTCTGAGTTACCTGGGTGACTGTCACTAAACTAATACAGCCTATCAACACCTACAGTTCGTTAGAGTGGGGCGCTGTAATATTTGTTTATCTATAGCATCTCCGGGGGAGTGTGTGGTGGGAAGCTGCAGACTTGTCTATTCATTTTATTAAGGGGACACTGCAGCACAGCCTGCAGACAGAGCTGACTAGGTGAGGCACAGGCCACAGGCCTAAAAGAGTAAAGCATGCTGCTTCCGTTCATGCAGAGGTCCCCCTATTTTCAAGAAGCTAAAAAACAGCCTTCCAAAACAGGGTCTGATACCCCGGCTGGACTGTTCTAGATACGGCTACGCCCCCTGCTGGAGGTAAGTGCGTATCAAAGAAGTGGCCCAGAGCAGAGGTGTGGCTAACTCACCACAGCAGACAATCCAAAGTCATTCTCTGTGCATTGGCAATATTTTGTGATTATTTTGCAGTTGACTTAATCTTCCTATTTATGTTTTGCTCAGCCTAAGATAAAAATGTACTGTATTCTCTGAACACATACACACTGACTAAGACTGCTGGAATGCAGCGTGGTAACAAAATGGTTGACAAGAACCAGGTAGAACAGGATGAAAAAACTTATGGAGCTAGCTGTGTAAAACCTTCCACTGCCCTAAGGATAGAACCCAAACATACTGATATGGCTGAAGGGCAGCCTTTGTGATCTCCAGATTTGCCCCTGCTTCTCTCTCTCCCTCCGGCTTCACTTCATTCCCCCTCTTCTCTTCTGCACGAGTGTGCCAGCCATCTGGATTTCCTGGGGTTTTTTTTGCCAACAGGTGCTAGTACTTGCGGTTCCTGCTGCTAGGAAGCTTCTTCCTCCACTAATCTGATAAGGCCGGTTCACCTGTTAGGTTTATGCTTTGATGCCAACTCTTTCAGCCAGCCTTGCAGGACCCTACCTCCTCAAAGCCAGGAGTTTAGGTATTCTTCCCGAGCCCTCCCACAGCACTCCGTACTTACCCTACTGCTGTGTGTACACAGGTAAGGGTGGTAAACAGGCAGTTGTCTGTTTACATGTCTATTTCATCTACCAGATAAAAAACTCCTAAAGGACAGGACTGATTACTGTACCCTTAGTGCCAAGCACAGTGCCTGGTCCACAGGAGGGCATCACTAAGTATTTGCTGCCTGAGAACGTACCCATGAATTATACACTCTGTTGTTAGGATGCGCTCCCCAAAGCAGTAATCCTTTTGGATGCTGGGGCAAGACTCTCCTTCTGTTTAGCTAAGTGGTAAAAACCAACCAACCAGCTCACCCGCCCGCCCACCCAGGTGCTTACCAAGTGCAGTAAGTCCTTCAGAAATGGAAGAGAGAATATACATGATGACATGAGGTTCCAGGCTTGCAATAAAGTTCATGTGGTCCTGGGTCAGGACTTCCAGTAGTGAATAGTAAGACTGGCTGAGCTTGGGGTAATCCTGTGGGAGAAGGAGGACGAAAATCGGCTTAGCTGCTGTGTACCTCAGCATGTGTGGAGCAAGATCTTCAATAAAATAGCTTAGCTCCCTTCAGACGGGAAGACAGAAGACCTAGGTGGAGCCAGCTTCTAGTTCTTCAGAGAAACATTCAATCATGGTCTCAGCAGAAAAAAAAAAAAAAGACTGACATGACGTAGGGCTCGGATCCTGTCAACGACGCTTAGGGCTTACCAGGAGGTCGCTGTGGGGAATAGAGAGAAGCAGCTTGATGAAGGTCTGTAGAGCATTGTCCAGGGCATCATCCCCATAGAGACGGAAGACTCCAAAATTGACGTAACTCCCACTGAGAGCAGCCTTCAGCATGGAGAAGCAGATGGAGATGCCCTTGAGCTTCAGTGCATAGACCTGATCCTTCGGGACCTCTCCTAGTGTCAGGATGCGATTGCCTGAGTAGACAAGATATATATTTACTCAATCACGTGGTAACTGACAGTTCACATACTGCCTCAATCCTCTTGGCACCAGCTGGCGCTGTGACACGAGCGTATGAGACCCACACTGCAGAGGGGTGACTGAGCTGGAACTCACTTCCAGGGTTCTGCTCCTCTTAAGCACTTACCATACATTGTTATCATCTTGCTGGTTTCTCTGAAGAGTAAGATGCCATTGGGGGAAGAGACATCAAACTGGAGTCGCTGGGATCTGAGCAGAGAACACAGAGGAGACAAAGTCAGAGGTATGTTGCTGGAAGACTAGGCTACTTCAGGCTCTCCCCTGAGTACGTTAGGTGATACTTTTTGCACGGAGACATGCAGATTACTTATCCTAATGTGAAATAACCAAGTTAACCCAAGATAACCAGTGATGTAGCTTGTATCTTGAAGACCAACATACTAGATTCAAGTTCTGCTGCTCAAGCTGAAAACGTTTAAAAGAAACAAAGAAAATGAGGCAGTAGATAAAATTATTCTCTTAAAATTCTCAAGTTGCTCAAAGTTTAGCTTTTATCATAGTCACTTCTTGGTCGTACTAACTCACAGCCCTTCAGACTTTAATCTACATTCACCTTTACAGCTTCAGTAGCAACTGAAGGAGGGGTACGAGCATCGTGTCCACTTTAGAAGAGGAAAAGCTGTAAAGGAACTGAGAATGTTACAAGGGGAGTGAGGTCAGGAGGGCAGACGATGTCAACAACCTGAGTTTCGGGTTCCTGACTGTGCCCTAGACCAGAGCTCCTCCTCCTTGGTTTGTTCTCCTGCTTAATGAGCGTCACGGACCTCATGGCTGCTAAGGTCTCAAACCCAGAAGTCCTCTTGATTCTTTCTTCCTCCCCTCCCTACACAGAATCCATCAAGATCCAGCTCTACAATATGCCCTGAACCCACCCGTCTCCCGTGTGGTCCTTCTGCTTCCACTCCTGCCCCTGTAGTCTCATTCTCCACATGTAGCCAGAATGAGACCTTTAAATAATGTCAATGATACCATTTTAATTCCTGCTTAATATACTCCAGTAGCTTCCCGTGTAATGAGAGTACACGCCATCCTTCACTACTGCTGTACTAAGTCACCACACGATCTGTCTGACTCGTCGCCTACCTTGACCTCCCCTCCTTTACCAGGCTCCAGCCAGTGGCATTCTGCTGTCTCAAGTCCCAGCAAGTTGATCCCATCTTGGGACCTCTGCAGTTGTTTTCTGTTTAGAATGCTTTTCCCCCTTATCCTTGCAGGGATACCAGAATCTTTCTGCTCATTCATATTACCTTCTCTGAGAGGCCTTCTCTCCTTCCAATTCCCCTCTGTTTTATTACCTTATTTAACTTTTCATAGCATGTACCACTGTCTGAAATTATCTTCCACACTTTGTTTTTACTGTCGTCCCCCCAGAATGCAACATCTAAGTGGGCAGAGGTTTTGTCTGGCACAATCGAGATGAAAGTGCCTAAGTGGCAAAGAGTAGATGTTCTTAAATGTCTATTGTATAAATGAACAAGTCTTAACTATAAGCCTCATGGGAGGCTATAGCTTCTATGAATATTACCCACTTCTTCACTAAGACAGTTTTAAAAATTATTAATTCTCAGGGTGCCTTAAGAGGCAGATACAGACCTGAAATCCTAGTGAAGTCAAGGTGCTAGAGTTTTCTTTCCTTTCCATCCCTAAGTTGCTGGGCAAATCTAGAATGTGGTATTTTGGAAATCTTTCTCACTTTTAAGATAAATCTTTACCAATCCAGCTGTAATCTGCCTAACAAATCCCTTTCTGCAGAAAGAGTGTTGAGTGTTCTAACATGTCTGCATCCCTCTCAATAGTCTCTATGAAATGTGAACTATAGAATGTGATGGACGTGGCACCATCGCTAAATGTTAACTTTTATACATGTGGGCAGGGAAATCAGAATTTTGGTTGCCAAATTCACTTCTCTTAAGAGTGGCTATCTTGAGACTTTTTTTTTTTTTTTTTTTGCGGTACGCGGGCCTCTCACTGTTGCGGCCTCTCCCGTTGCGGAGCACAGGCTCCGGACGCGCAGGCTCAGCGGCCATGGCTCACGGGCCCAGCCGCTCTGCGGCATGTGGGATCTTCCCGGACCAGGGCATGAACCCGTGTCCCCTGCATCAGCAGGCAGACTCTCAACCACTGCGCCACCAGGGAGGCCCCTTGAGACTCTTTTTAAAGTGACTTATTTCCTGCATGCAGCTATGGCATTGTGTGGTTGGGGACACCCTTCTTTCAAACAAATAAAAACATACACTATAATCTTTTAGAGGTTTTCAAATTTTGACAGCAGTGAATCTTAATATCTTCCACAATCTGCTGAAAACACTAGATAAAGCAAATTATCTTAGGGATCGCTCAGATAAAAGGGCAGCTGTACCCTTTGAAAATCTCCCTGCTTACCTATTATGAACCAATTCAGCCATTAGCTTGAGCACAGGTGTGGTACAGGCTGGATCATGGTACCATAGCTCAATTGCCCGCTGGAGAATTGGCATGTAGGATGGGTAGCTGTAAATGAAAAGCTAAGGAAGAATTCTGAATCCAGAAAGGTACAGAACTTACAATAATTTCTCAGCACTGGTCAAGCACAGTCTACCAAATTGTAGTTCTCTAATTTCCCGTCTCTTCCTTGCTAATCTTAAGAGTCTTTCTAACCAGAAGGTGCTAAAGCGATGTGTGTCCTTTAACTTGTAATAGGCATCTAATGACACGTTGTAATTTACATAATGCCTTTCTTCTGAGGAGCACAATGTATTTCATATTGTTCTGTCCTCTTACCACTTCTGTAATGTGACAGGGAAGCAGCTAGTTCCTTTACCTAACTATCCGAGAGACAGAGGCACTTAGATTTGAAGTGATTTGTTCAAGGTTATGAAGTTAGTAAGGTCAGACTTTCTAATTCCTAGTACAGCCGTCTTTTTTTAGTAGACTGTAATGTCTCTCTTTTCTAAGTGTAGCAAAATTCCCATGCAACAATTCCACAGGCATGTGTATAACTGGGACCCAAAAGAGAAACTGAGAAGCCACCTCACTCATTTCCCAATCTCAGTGACCAAAGCAGGCGGCATCATATTATTGGACCACTGTGGAATGACAGCTTACAAGACATATGGCAGGCCTTCTGGGTAACTCTTCACCTTCTTTTGCCTCACAACTCCTTCCCCCCACCTTCCCTGATGACTTCATCACCCATTCACACTCCAGTCAAGGCTTGCTGTGGTACGCTCCTAGTTTGAGTTAGGATACATCCATTCAAACAGCATCATGAAGCTGGTCTTGGCATTGAAGGCGAAAGCTATCCCTCTCAGGTCTCTTACTAGGCCAACTAGAGTTCGCTGTAGTAGAAGGCAAAAATATGTTAAGATACAAGAAAAACCAAACCTGTAACCACCTGATGGGGATTTCACATATCCGTAATCAAATTCTTCCTCCCATCATTCAACAAATACTCCTTCCCAAATATTCTCAATCGATCTCTTCCATACTAGAATGGAATCTCTTCACTTGGAAAATTGATTTTGGAAGCTTTTTATTCCAAGAGAAAGGGATGGTTCCTGGCCCATCATGGCAAAAATAGAGGCTGATAAAATTTTAAGACATTAATGTGACAAATCATATGTAAAAAGTAGAAAAGCAAAAAAGCTTATTCAAGAAGAATAAGGGGAAAAAAAGGCAAAAAAGTACATACAAGAAGAGGGAGAAGAGGCATATTCCTAAAGGTCTGGTCCACATCTAATTACAAAGGTGCCAGTGCCACAGGAATGCAAATGTAGACTCCGCCAGAAGCAAGACAAGAGTCTACAGGTATCTGCCCTTTGGTTGGGGTGTCTGGAAATTAGACTGATGTGCCGGATCTTGGACCTATAGAAGTACTAATACTATACTTTTACAGAAAAAGAGTGAGACCCAATGAGGTCAAATAATTTGCCCATAGTTGTGCTGGCAGGTGGCAAGAGGGCCAGGATTAGGACTTACAACACCAAGACTCCAAATCCAGTGCTCTCTTTCTCAGTAGAACTTTTACTAGTGGGCTCTGAACAGCAATAAAAGCCCTTTCAAAAGCTAACAGTCGTCAGTAGGCACAGTTGGGTATCCTGACTCATTTATCAAAAATGTCTGCACTTCTGCTAACAGTCTGCTTTAAGCAAACAGTTCTATTCCTGAACAGATACCATAAGCTCAATTTTAAGTCTAAGACATGGGCAATCTAAAAGACTTGTTATATGAGGCACGACAGAGATATGGTGATGGTTGTAGTTCATGGCCAAGGTGGTTCTTTCATTAATTTTACTTGTTTTTTGATGGGGGAAAGGGCTGATATTCACTGATATCCCTCATTTATCCTTGACAGTGGTTGATACTCTATCCTGTTATTGATCTGTTCCACATTAACCTTAGCTTTGAATGGTACCCATCTCAGACCCCAGAACGCTGAAGTAAAGAGAAGCGAGTTGGGCAAATGGTGTTGCTCTCTGACTTCCCTGCTAATCTGGAGAGAGAAAACTAAGAGGCTTTCTAAAGATGAAAAAGGAGAATTTTAGAATGTCAGGTAAAGTCTGGCATTTTGGGGGGCAATACCCCTGAGCTATTTGGTGGGTCTAAAATTCAGTATCAGTGTCATTATGAACACTGCAAAAAAGTCCTACAAATATTAATAGTCTAGTGTTTTCTGGTTTTGGTACAGAGATCTATAGGTAAAGAGAGCAGGTGTGCATGAAGTAAAAAGATGAGGAAAGCAAAAAACCAAGAAATGACCATTCTGACAGCCAGAAATCAATAACTAAAGGTAACTTTAAAATTCCATTTGTATGGAAATTCACAAACCCTTCTAAATGACTCGTGGGTCAAAGAAGAAATCTTAATGGAAATTAGAAAATACAGAGAACTGAATGCTAATGGAAAATGTTACCTACCAAAACTTGTGGATTCTGGAGACCTGTTCCACAACAATATGAATATACTTAATGCTACTAAACCATTCACTTAAAAATGGCTAAGACAGTAAGTTTTATGCCAATTAAAAAAACCAAAACCAAAAAGTACTTGTGGAATAATATACCTAGAGGGATATTTATAGTTTTAAATGATTACATTAGGAAAGAAGGGCTGAAAAGTTAAGAAGTTACAACCACAGAATAACACCAAGGAAAAAGTATGAAGATAAAGAGTAGAAATGAATGAAATACAAAACACAGATAAAATGGAGCTAAAACAAAGCAAAAAGTAACAAATCTCTGGCAAGACGTCTAGAAAAAAGAGAGAAAGCACTAATAAGCAGTATTGAAAATGAAAAGGGGGCATAACTAAATATACAACAGAGATTAAAAAGGCAATGAGAAAACATATAAAATAACTTGATGCTAATACATTTAAAAACTTAGATAAAAAATCCTAAGGGCTGTTTTAAGAACACACTTTAACATAAAAATAGAGTTTATAAACTTACACTGGTTCTTCTATTTCAAAATCCTTGGAGTCCAAGAGATTGAGTAAAAAGCTAAATTAGTGGAAAATTTATGGATAAGCACTATTTTCTGCAGTGCTACCCAATCAAGTCTCTCTCAGGGACTGCCCTCAACCAGAAGCTGATCAATCAGTGGGTGAAGGACTCACCTTTGCCTCTTGCTCGTTGAAACTATTAGTACTAAACATCTGGGCCACAGCCTCAAACGCTGCTGTGAGCGGCAGCATGAACTGCTCATACTGATCTTCATCCTCTCCTGCAAGGAAAACAAGCCGGGGTGTGACCCCAACAGAAAAAAATGCAAGGCTGTGTATGCATGGAAAATAAGATGGTATGACAGATGAGCAGACCCAAGGATAATTCAGAGGGGGTCCCTTGATAATCCCAATAGGTACTAGTAGCAATTTCAGAATAAAATGTATGTATAGAAATAATTTTTAAACTAGAAAAATCGTCACGGCAGAAATCATCTAGTCCGGGGATGCCCCAATTTTTTCAATACTGAGATTCAATATCGGAGATTCTGATGTGTACAACGTACTATGTTGCTTATGTTTCCTTAATTGAGAACTATAGTCAGTTGAGAAAGGACTGAGGCTGGGGTATGAGAACTAGATGAGACTTGAACTTCATTCAGGCGCTTGTGGAGAGGCCCTTCTTTTTATACCTTTCTTTTTGTTTTTTTAAGTAATCTTTCGTAAATATAGAAGGTTTTATAATGTAATTTTAGTAGGATTAAATTTAAATAGCTAAAAAATTATGATACTATTAAGCTTCAGTTTATAAGTTGAGCCCAAACTGCTAATATCACAACCAGAGCCAGAAAGGTGCTTAAGCTCTCCTGGTTCACATGTGCCAGTGAAGTGGGTACTGAGGAGTGCTGGCCGGCTCAGGTGGGTTGCACCTCAGTGTGGGAGGAGAGGATTATCTGGCTAACAAGATGCATTTAGGAATTCTCAATTCCCTTATTTTATAGATGAGAATTATGAATAGAATTTTAGAACCACTGCACATCAAATGAAAACTTCAGACTCATACTGTTTTCCTCTTCCAGTTACAGGGACCATGATAGCATGATCTGTTCTTGGTGAAATCAGACTGTCATTTCAGCTAGTTTTGTTACTGTTGAAACAACAAAAAAGACCTCCCCCACATCTAGTTTTCTAGCCTCAAGTGAAAATTTAGAACCATGCCAGATTACTTCATGAGCCTCTAGGACTTATTGCAGTACCTAAATCCACCATGAGGAGACGCCCAAGTGCTGTGTAGAAGGTAGTTCGACACCGCATGTCTGTCAGGTTGGACTGATTGTTAATACCCAAAAATGAAAAGTGCTCGCTCTATTGAAAAAAAGAAAACAAGTTAAAAAGATAAAAACATGGGTCAGAGGTAGAATGCAAGCCAGTAATTTCAGAATTACTGAGCCCTTTCAAGCTAATGGCTCTATTATCATTCCTTAAGGGTGTAAGGGGTATTAAAATTTTTAAAAAAAAACTATTGTTATTGTTACCTACAACTAACTTATCTCCATATGAGTAACAGTCGGTGACTTCACCATAACTCAGGTTATCTGGATCCCAAACAGCAGCTCTCACGACAGTAAGTGTAACCTGGCAGTGTGACAGGAGTCAGGACACAGCCTTTGGCGGCAGCAGCGCCGAGGAGCTCAACTTAAACATCTCCCTTGTTTGCTGAGAGAGTGTGTGTGTGTGGCTGGAGAGCAGAACCAGGACGAGGGGCTCAACCACTCACCGTGTGATTGTTCAGCATGAACTGTACCGCACTCAGCTTCACCAGTTTCCTTACACTACTGTATGTAAAGACAAAGGAAGAGGGTCAAGGAAAGTGTGATGCAAACTAAGAATCTTTAATGCAGGATGCGCACTTTCTAGGTTAGAGTACTATGAATTCCATACCCAGCTATCTTATTTTTCTTAACCATTTGAGTATGGCACTGCCAAATGGGAAAAACAGGTGTTCTCTTTTAAGCAGAATTTAACTGATTAGTGAGAGAATACCCATACCAAAGTCCTATCTGTAAGAAAAGAGATAAAACTCAGCAGTTTCCCCCAAGAATCATGATATCCTAGAGTAGCTTTTCTCAATGGGGCTTCTAAGAGAGAATTAAGCCCTAAAGCCCACGTCAGGCATCCACTGTGTGGTGAATTAACCTCTCTCCTATGCATTTAGAATGAGACTAGCTATGTACGATCTTTGGGAGAACTGAGAAAAAAGTCACTCAGATCATTTTTATAGGGTTTACTTCTCTTGCAGACCCCTGGTTGTGAAAGGCTGTCTTAGAGCAATTCAACCTTTACAGCAGACTGAGTCCAAGTCAAGAGGAAGTGTAGTGGCTACTTTTATTGCAAAGTTTGTAATCAGGCAGCTTCTACCTATAAGCTGATAGAAAAATTCAGATGGACTTTGCTGCCACCTATGCTAAAACCTTGTTTACAAAGAGTGTGTACCTATCAGACAGACCTGTTGGGTATTTCTGGATCTTAGAGATAGACAGGAATTAATCTGTGGTAGACTATTAGCTTGTCGGTTGGCTCATTTTTTAGGGTCTGGAATTATTCCTGGATTCTGTTTGGGTATTGTCTTTGGTTCCTATGAGAATGGAAGATACTTAAGTACACATACAGCTAAATTAAAAGAGAAATGGAGGAGGCCATGATCTCTAAGACTGTGGCACTCCACAGTTCCTGTTTCGCCCAGAAGCCAGCTTAGAAAAGGATATCCAATGGAGAGGTCATTGAGAAGCTGTAGTGTCTTGGAGGTGATTGGTTCACAACGGCCCCAGTACTTCAGGTTGGTGATGCTGGAGGACAAAAAGAAAAAAAAAGCAGGAGACACTTTTGATGTGCCTGGTATCTTTGAGAGTTGGGAGAAGAAGAAAATCATCCATCAAGAGTCACCACACATCTGCATCACCACTTCACAGACATCACAACCACAAAAAATGGGTATAAAATCTCCGTACTTACATTTGGTTGACTAGAAAAATTATCCTTCAGATAATCTTCACTACTTGGTTCCAAAGCTACACTGGCCCATACCCAGGCCCTTGGAATTCTGGGGCACTCCAGGGCTGATTTCTGCAGCAAGGGTAAGAGATTTCTGCGGCAGTGATAACATGCAGACGTATGCAATTCTGCACCTGCACCATCCACTGTCAGCTGCAGAATTCTAGTAGCCCTTGCTTCTGGGTTCTTGGCTGGCAGAGTCCTTTAGACCCCCTTTGCTTTTTTCATCTTAAATGATTAACCAGCTCATGGATACGAGTGTTTAGGATTGGGATGGTTGGAAGGAGGCAAAACGTCACATTGCACAAGCCCTGGGTAATATATTTATTTGGCTCCTAATGTGTGCTTTGATAAATTGAGCTCCTAAAAAGGGGGAAATGTAAACAAAGGGGCATAACTTAAAAAACAAACAAACAAACAAAAAATAAAAAAGGGCCAATCAGGAGCTCCAACTTTGATGACAATCCAAACAATAGCACTAGATTTTGGAGATTCAAGACTCTCGAAGGGTGTTATGCTTCTTGAGAGGAGTAAGCCTTGTTTTAGAGTGGGGCTCTGCTCCTGGGGGCACACCTAGTGGAAATCAGTGCCAGAAAGTGAAAGCCCACTCTGGGCATCCTGGCAGCAGGGTGATCTGGTGAGGAGCTGAGCACCAATCGCTGGGGAGGAAGGTCTGTTTTGCTAATGCCATGGCAGGGCTTCACCCGTGATTCCAGAGGCTGTAGATGAGATTCTGTGTGAACAAAATGAAATCCTTGCCTGTACAAGCCTGGAATGCTCTGGGGCCGGGCCATATCTCTAAGCACAGCTTGTCACACACTCAAATGCACAATTTTCTGACGCAAACGATCAATGCCGGAATACCAAGGCACTGGCAGCACAATGCCAAGATCACATTTTACAGTTGCAACAGGATTGCAAGGGACTCTTGCTGATGGCAAGCCAAAACACTTACATTTTTCCTATGAAGACGCTTAGGACCATGGTCTCATCATTCAAGCCCAGAACTTCTGAGAGTCGGCGGTACAGCTGGTGGTGTGTTTAGGGAAGAGAAAGTAACCAGAAAATATGGATTAGAAAAATCGTATCCCAGTATTGTTTTGTCCTCATTCAGGAGCCTAAGATATAAGAAGAAAATGGACAACAATGCTGGGGAAGTCTTTACTGAAGGAATGAGCTAGTTTCTAAGTATTACTAAATACTGGATAGATGCTGAGTTATCTTCAACCCTGAAATTACAAAAAGACTGTCAAAACCTTTTGTTGTTCTGAACATCAACTCATGTACAGAGACTGAGAATTGCCAATTTGGGGGAGACCAACAGATGTTTTGACTGGTCATTTATTAAGCACATGAAGTACTAGAAAAATGGACCCAATTTTTTGATGAGTCTCCCCAAATTCTACAAGCCGAGAGGAGCTATTTGGTTTATCCTGATACATGAAATCTGGAGATTGTATCTAAACTGCTCTCTGTCATTTCTCTTAATCAGAAATGCCACAACCAGAAGTGAGAACTAAATGGAGCCAACTGAGAGTCTGTTACCTTAGAGGATTTCTGCACCTGGTCCCCAATGTAGATCTTACGAAACTGTTCAAAAAAGCTCAGCATGGCCAATTCTAGTTTCTCGTTACCCGCCTGAGCCAAGCGAGAGTCTGTTAGGTTCATCAGCTGGAGCACCCTAGAGGTGGAAGAGCAATGATTCTCTCAACAGCAGGATATCCTGGTCACTGCAGAAAACCAACCTCCCCTGAAGTAGGCACACGTCCCCTCTCCTCACCCATCCTATTGGAAAGGCATTCTCTGCAAGCTCTAAGCTCCACTGAGGGAACAAAATTCTCCATTTCTGACCTACAGGAACCTCAGCCGAGGAGTATGAAGGACCGGTTACATGTTTAAAACTTCCAGTCGCCCGAGACTGTAGATGGAGGCAGAACTCATAATTGCTTAAAAATAGTGGAAAAAACACTAGTACCAGGGTTATGGTCATCCTTGAAACTTCTGTGAGACCCTGGGTAAAGCAATTTATTTTCTGAGCCCCACTTCCTCATTTATAAAATGAGGTCAATTGGACTAAATACCAGTGGCTCGCAATCTTTTTTCTCATGGAGCCATAAAAGGAAAGGAGACACATGAAGGACGATGTTCACAGGCAGGTGACACTTCCAGGGGCCAAGAGCAGATATGCTACCTGTGACTTCATCCCTCTTCCCTGCACCCATCCCCTCAAAAGAAAGCATACTGGAATGCTGGGATGAATAAGAATGATGCGATTACAAGTGAGTCACTTGGCATTTTGATAGTGAAAATAGGTAACAAACTATTTGTGACATCATGAGTGAATTGGACTCATTCATCGTGTTGGAACACTCAAGTTGAGAACCAGTATATGAGACACTGTCTAAACTCAATCTATATTATGACACACAGTATCACAGCAGGCTACAGAATCAGAAAGGTATTGGATTTCATCTTTATTAAATCTTTGATCAACTCTTCAAAAAATGCCAGTGTGATATGCCGTGGAGACTTTAGTCAGGATTAAGGCACCTAAGGGCAGATAGGCATCTGACAGATAAAGTGGGGGTGGAAAGAGACCAATGGGGATTTTCAGAATAAGAATAAAAATTATGGATTGAAATGTCTGGGGACCAATAAATTCTAAGGCATCATGTTAAAATGTGTTTATCTCTAAGGAGAGCATCTGAAAGTTTAGAACCCTTCAGGGTAGCAGTTCTCTGCAAGGTAACAAAACCACTTTCATAAAAATACTAAAACATTATTTGCCCTTTCACTCGCATTCTCACATGAGGGCTGCAGTGAGGTTTTCCAGAGGCTGTAAGACTTGTGATATCACAACAGACTGAATGCAGAAGCAGAAAGGAGAATCCAGCTGACTTCTACTATGCCAGACATTAAAACAAAGCCAGTTTTCTCATTCACTTCTTCTGAAAAAATAGTTATTAAAAACAACATTATGGGGCTTCCCTGGTGGCATAGTGGTTGAGAGTCTGCCTGCCGATGCAGGGGACGTGGGTTCGTGCCCCGGTCCAGGAAGATCCCACATGCCGTGGAGCGGCTGGGCCCGTGAGCCATGGCCGCTGAGCCTGCGCGTCCAGAGCCTGTGCTCCGCAACGGGAAAGGCCACAACAGTGAGAGGCCCGCGTAACACACACACAAAAAACAAACAACAACAACAAAAAATAAAACAACAACGAAAAAACATATGTTGACATGAAATGGGCTTATTGTTATTTTTAAACAAATTCATAAATATTTTAAAAACTTCTCAGTTTTACTTTCTAATACAATAAGTATCGATAGATATAGCTTACATAAACAGAAGCTCTTTGAGGGCCTCCATACTTTTTAAGAAGGTAAAGAGTCCTGAAGAAAAGGTTTGAGAACCTCTGCAGGCTATTAAAAAGTCCTGCCTTTTTATTTCTATGTTAAGTAAAGTTTCAGAAATCACTAAATGCTCATTTACAGGTTTTTAGTAAGATTAGAATCACAGACACGAAGTAACTTGAGATCCTGTATGAGGGAAAGTGTATGGTCAAGAGATTTGAAAGGCTGTAGAAATTCTGTAATTCCATTTTTGGGGATAGTTGAAGACCCACAGCTTCCTATTAGACTTACTCTGGTAAGGCAAAAGCAGTCCACATTTCATTAACTCTGAGGTGCTGCACTTAAACAGAACTAAAAGCTACTCTCCACTCTGTATCCAGTATGCTTAATTCTATATCCATCATTTCCTTTGCTGAATTACTGCAGATGGTTTTTTAGTAAGGACTGCAGGCATGGTTGTTGCTGTACTTAATAAAAGGTTTGAATTTGAACTTGTAACAGTTCTTCATGGTCAATCAGCTTAGATTATATTTATATTCTATAAATGGGGAGAAATGCACTAACAGAAGCATGTCAAGTTCCCTGGTCTCACGACCCAAAAGGGGGTGGGAGGGTCATAGCAGTGAAATAGGAAGCCTCCATGGGAGCACTTACCGACAGACAAGCTCACCGTCCATAGCATCTTGCTCATCAGTGCTGGCAAAAGAGACCCGGCCACCAATCACTGCACCAATGATATAAACCAGCCACGTCAGCCTTCCTGCAACAGGAAGAAGACCCATTAGTGTCACCACCAGTGATCATTTCATGAAGAAATTCCACACTGTGAGGTTCATTTCTTACTATGAGCTTCCTTAATCTCAAGAAACTGAAAAAGTCATAAAGTTTAACTTTTCTTCCAGAGAATAGCTACTCCTCTGCTCCGGTAAGGGTGATGCCAAGGGCGAAATTCATTAGATGACCAAGGCTCCCCTATCAGACAGGGTCGTTATTTTTACAGTGCAGTACTTTCTTAAAGTTAAACATACCCGCTGCAGGTATGATTTCAGGTGCTCCTCCCTAGTTCCCTGTGGCATTTATTATCAAATATTCTTTTGTGTGTATGGAGCTAACTGATGATGGAAGAATTCTGGGGGGAAGGGTGAAAGAGAGGTAGCAACGAGCGAAAGCGTGCTGACAGCACCTTCTGCCAGGCCCAGTCCACTGTCCACTCACCCTCCTGCACTGCTATGTCCATGGGGCTGGCGCTGGCACTCTGGAGCAGCTCCTGATAGGACTGGGCAGACTGGTCAAACAACTGCACGAGGAGTGCACACGTCTTCTCATATTCACAGCGCCCGATTGTAGACAGCTGGTCCAACTGCTGCTGGACCAGACCTGTATCCTCCAGGGGATCTTCCAGTCCATCTCTACTCCCAAGGGAAGAAGGAAGGCGCTCTCTTAAAATATGCCTACTGATTTCTCTGTCGCAGCAGTTCTCCTTCTCCATTTGTCCACCCCGTACCGTTGTAGAGGCCCAGATCCCAACCCCACTTTTTACCAAGGAAGGAAGGTGTCTCAACCTAGCATCAGTCTCCTGTAGGTATGCTCTGCCCATTGGTGTCCAGTCTTCCAATTCCCAGTTGCTTAACATTTGTCTGCCATGATCCTCTCAGTCCTATGCTTCTCACCCCTAAAAGCTCTTGGTTCTCAGCCTCTTGTTTGTTCCTGACTAAGTAAACTTTGTGACTACAAGTAACCTGTCCCTTGTGTGAGGCCATTGTGACCACATGTGTTTTGGAATTCAGAAATCTTCAGATTTTAGGGAGGCACTATGATGCTTCTACCATGTAATACGAACCCTCCCTGGGCTGTGGCATGTCAAATACAATATTCCTGTAGCAAAATGTATAAATATTATGAATAGTCAAACGAAGTAGAATTAAAAAAAAATGACTATAGGGCTTCCCTGGTGGTGCAGTGGTTGAGAGTCCGCCTGCCGATGCAGGGGACGCGGGTTCGTGCCCCGGTCCGGGAAGATCCCACATGCCGCGGAGCGGCTGGGCCCGTGAGCCATGGCCGCTGAGCCTGCGCATCCGGAGCCTGTGCTCCGCAACGGGAGAGGCCACAACAGTGAGAGGCCCACGTACCGCAAAAAAAAAAAAAAAAAGTATTTGATTCTGAGCAAATTAAGAATCTGAGTTAAAAAAACCCCAAAACACCCCAAACCTTCAGAGTCCAAGTAAATTCCCCTGAGAAATAGCCAATGAAAAAAGTATACAAGATAAGTCCCTACACAAAGAATAGCCTCATTCTTTTTTTTTTTTTGGCCACGCCATGCAGCAGGTGGGATCTCAGTTCCCTGACCAGGGATCGAACCCATGCCCCCCGCAGGAAGCTCAGAGTCTTAAACCATTCCCCGCCAGGGAAGTCCCTAGAATAACTCCATTTTACATAGGTCATTTCTAAAGGGTCTGACATTTCTTTACTATAGACTTCTGGTCCAGTTAGTAGTCAAGGAAGACAGAAACCATGTGTCAGTATAATGCAGTCAGTGATCGGCTGCCTGGAATTCTTACATCTTCTAGTAAGCTCTGCATTGTGTAGCTTATTTATCTACTCATTTCTTTAGAAGTTCACATTAAGCACCTATATTTTACACATCATAATTGTTGTCATCTATAGCTTATAAATGCTTCTCTCATGTTTAAAGGAAATCACTGGCAAGGACAAACATTATACTGATATATTTTGTATTCAAAGATACTGCTATGGTTGGTGAAGTAGGGACATGAATAGGATATTAAAGAGAAAAACTCTTCTTTTGGACTTTATGCTCTCCTCAGCTATTGTGCTAACGTGAAAAAAATGCCCATTATGGTGTTAGCTCCGATATGACTCATATCAAGTACGCTTTTGCCAACTGGGTGTCTGATCTCTGGCAAGTCGGATGCCAGGATACCTGTGGGGAAAGAGGGAGGCTGGCCCAGTTTCCTTACCTCAGTATGATGTGCACAGATTCCAAACGGGATGTGATGTAGGCTTTGGTGACCTCAGGAGTGTAAGTCTCCAGCATGTGGGGCTCTGTGGCTTTCACATATGGCACGGAGGCTGCCAGCCGCTGCCACAGGCTCAGGAGATAGTGCACGCTATTTGGGGCAAACTCCCAATGCTAAGGAAAACCAAGAGAATAGGAGGCATAGTTCTCATTTTTGTACATGATACATTAGTCCCATGCCATCTGACACAAAGGATAAAGAGTTTTCTTAAAAAAAAAAAAAAAAAAAGAGAGCGAGAGAATGAGGATAAACTTTGATGGGCTTTGTTCTGTGCATGGCAACTAGTCTAATGTGTTTAGTGGTATTTCAGAGATTAAACATCCAATGACAAGAGCTGTTTTGAGCTGGCTGAGTAACTGGCTCTCAAACATCAGTAGCACGAGCATCTCGTGGAGAGCTTGTTAGCAACAGAGACGCCAAGGCTCCACCCTGGACCTAGTGAGCCAGAAATTATGGGGGCAGGACCCAAGCACCTGCATTTCTCATCAAGCTCCCCAGATGATTTTGATGCAAGCCATCGCCTGTGAGAACCACTGCCTACACATGACTAAGAAAGAGAGGGCGCTGAGTCTCTCTTCACTCTTCTGCCCAGCTCCCTGTTCCAATCTTGCCTTTTTTGGGGGACTACAAGGGAATTCTCCCAGTCTTGAATCTAAATATTACTCTTGCAGTTCCCTTATGCTCCTCTAACCACACTCCTTGAACTTCTGTAATGTGAATGAGTAGGCTGCAATAGTAAGCACTCTGTGCAGGGTTGCCCTATACTTACATTCACTTCTGCCAAGGGAAAAAAAAATTCTTACAAGGTTAAATAAAACCAGTGAGTAAGAGAAGAGGTTCCAATGTTTAGGAAGAAAAGGACAAGCAATTAAAGACAAACCTGTAGGCTGGTCACTGTGAAGTTAGCTATCAATCGGATGACCTCAGGGTAGTTTTCCACCTTTACTAGTTCTCCCAGTTGATAGTTACTCTTCAATCGGGCCAGTAGTCTGCAAAACTCATGGTAATTGTTTGGGTCTGATAAACTCTGGTGACAGCACAGGGAGGAAAATAAAATGTAAAATGTGGTTCATTATACTTCTTCCCGAATGACATCTGGGATGGCATGAGGACAGGGGGGAATCTGCTGCAGGTCATCATTCAGAATGACACATTTGTATAATGTTTAAAAGCATTTTTTTAAAAAGTCACTTTTAAAAGGGATTATTACATCTATTATCTCATCTGTCCATAATAATCATCCTGTGAGATGGGGTTATTAGCCTCAATTGGAAAAGTCTGAAACAGAAGCCCAGGAGGACAACACTACTTGCCCAGGGCTGTAAAGTTGATTAATGGCAGAAAACGGGCACGATCTAAGATGTGACTGGTCTGTTTGCTTCCCACCAATCAAATGAAAAGTAATGAGATTTTTATTTTCACATCTGTCAAATCTGTCATTAAGCACAACTAAACTACAGTAGCAAAGTTACACAAATATTTCATATATTATATCATCTTTGCTACAATAAACATACTCCTATATTAGTGTGTTTATGTATTTTATTATATACTTATATCAAACACTTTTCATCTGTTTGCATACTACACCAGCATACTTGTTTCCTTACATATGTCCTCCTCTATTAGAGAAGGAGGGCAGGTTTTGTTTTGCTGCCACTGAGTCCCTGGCACATGGTAGGCGGCTCCATACAATTTGTTGATAGAATAAATGAATTTTTAAAAAGAGGGAGAGAACAGAGTATATTTAAAAGTGAACTGTTTTTATGATATTTTCTAGTGTGAAGAAGAAATACTTAAAAAAAGGAGGTGTTAGCTGAGTCTCTGGGACTGAAAAAGACAAAAAGGGCAACTGAGTTATGGAATAAATATTTGAACGAGAAATAACTCCCCTCCCACCTAAATGTAGCCCTATATACTTAGGTAAATAATGTACATTCAAAAAAATGGAAATGAAAACAAAAAACAAATTTTAGATTCTTAGTTTCTTTGGGAAAAATGACTAGCTCTGTCCTTGTTTTCCTTCAAAGTGATCCCTTCCCTAAAATAATGCCATTTGCAGCAACATGGGTGGACCTAGAGATTGTCATACTGAGTGAAGTAAGTCAGACAAGGAAAGACAAATATCGTATGATACCGCTTACATGTGGAATCTAAAAAAAAGGGTACAAATGAACTTACTTACAAAACAGAAGTAAAGTCACGGATGTAGAAAACAAACTTATGGTTACCAGGGGATAAGAGGGGGAGGGATAAATTGGGAGACTGGGATTGATATATACACACTACTATATATAAAATAGGTAATAAGAACTTGCTGTATAGCACAGGGAACTCTACTCAATACCTTGTAATGGACTATGTGGGAAAAGAATCTAAAAAAAAAGTGGATATATGTATATGTATAACTGATTCACTCTGCTGTACACCTGAAACACAACATTGTAAATCAACTATACTCCAATAAAAATGAACAACAACAACAACCAAAGGGGATCCCTTCCCACAATTCCTACATTCCTGAAGCTAGAGGATACAAGCTCCTCTTCTGGGTATTATTTAAATCTACAAAGATTAAGATTCACTTAAATCTTCTGAAGATTTAAACAGACTGAACTGTTTTCTATGATTTCTGCTAAGTGTGACCTCTAGATTGATTTTTCTTTGGAGCCGTAACAGATACTAATCATACACACATACACACACACAAATAAAAATACATTCTCAAAAATCTTACCTGTGGGTTTTCCAGTATTCGTTTAACACCATCAACAAGGTGAGAGAGAAACTTGGCCCTCTCTGCATTGTTAAACAGGGATCTTCTAACTGAGGCAATCTGTACTAAGCAGGATAATACCTAAAGCAGGGCACAACCCAAACACAAATGATCAAAAAGATTGTATAGCTATTTTCATTACCCTTTCCCCTGCTGTAAATATTCTTCTTTACATATGGCACTAACGCTGTTCTTTCAACCCCTGCTACCATTATAATGATATAAAAAAACGATCAAGGGGGATGTAGCTTAGGATATCTGAAACAGCTTTATTAAAAGAAAAATAAAAAGAGCATCAGATCCAGGTTGATTGTAACAACTAGTTAAATCCATAGTTTGGAAATTCATCTACGTTTTATTCTTTGACCACCCTGATGGCTTCTTTGATTTGTGTTTAAGATATATATTTAAAGCTTGAAAATACCAAGCAATTCATAGTTTAAATAATGCTTTAGATTTAGTTTTTTTTTGTTTTATTAAGGCCTTTTGGCTAATCAGCCTTTGCTCTGTAGTGCTATAATGAAATAACCAAGTCAATCTGTGCCCTAAAGAAAACAGATTTTATAATGAAAACATTTTCCCCTTTCCCCACTGTGCTAGATATTTATATTCTGTTTGCCCCTCCAGATCTATTTTCTGCCCTTCTCCTCCCTGCTCCGCTCCCTGGGAGGCTGACCTCTGTTGACTAACAACAGCCAAGTTCCCTTGCCTTCTTGCTTCTCATTGGCTTCAACCACTGGAAAGTACCAGCAGGAGATCAAGGGCAGGAAGAAAGAGGAGCCCCCTCCCCATCCCCAGCTGGGCCATGGTTGGCAGAGTTTCTCTACCTCTGGTGAACAGCCCTCCCCTAAGTCCCAGCTTCAGCTCTCTCCAGGGTTTCTTTCCCTTGCCCCTTGAGGCTCCCCACTATTGCTAGCCCCAGGGGGTGTACATCACCACCCCTTGTTGGATTCCCTTAATTTTGCCCACCCCTTTACAAACAGTCCTTTCATTAATTACCCTTCTTAAGTGTTACCTTTTCCTGAAGTAAACTTAACGATACAAAAAACATGAACTCATGTTTCTGCTAAAGTGAAGGTCCACATTAATTTGGAAAAGTACTACTACCAGGAAAGTAGTCTACTGCAGAAAAACTATGCAAAACACCCATTTACTTTACTGTATTTTCTCTGCATGTTTTGTACAATGGTATTTTATACCAACAATCTGAAATATCAGACCAACGCCTTTTAGGACCTGAATGAATTCTGAGATTTGAGGAGGTTAATTATTGCTTTAAAGGAGAAATGCAGCATTCCCAAGAGGTTTCAAATGTTACTCAGGATAAGTATGCAAATATGCCTTCCCAATACAGCTTCCATTTAGCATTTATGTAACATATGCTTGAGGGATTTTCAGAAATTTTCTTAAGTCTTGACAATCTTCAAATAGACAATATAAGGTGAATTCCCCACATTCTAGCCTGTGTCAATTTGAGGTATAGTATAAAGTCAGATACAAAGGGAGACCGAAAGAGCTTGACATCTGCAGCAATCTGTCATTAATGACAGGAACAATTATTTTTGGCCGCACTGTGCGGCTTGTGGGATCTTAGTTCCCCAACCAGGGACTGAACCTGGGTCCCTGCAGTGAAAGCGTGAATTCCTAACCACTGGACCGCCAAGGAATTCCCAGGAACAATTTAGAAGGAATTAAGACTTTACTGTGAGAACCTTTAGGTGACAAGCTTTATCTCAAAAGCCTAGATAACTAACCCTAGTATTTCTATGCTTTACTTTTATGATTTTGTACAACAAAATGAACATAAGGCTCATTCACCATTGCTACGTTCTAGAAATAGAAATTGTGGTCCTGACTCACCAGAGGTGAAAACGAAGGAGGGATGGAATGATACAGGTCAAAAAACAGTTGCAGAGTTGAAGAATCTAAGAACGCTGAAAGACAAAAGAGCACTTTGCTGAGTATGTCTGCACAATGCCGCTGGCACACTCTGGTGCTATACAGTCATCGGGGAGCATATCTTCCTGCTTGCTTGCTTTTTTTTTTTTTGGTAGGAGAACCTTATTTTAATAAAAACGTCCTCTTTTTAACCTGGCCCCTTCCCCCACCACTAGAAAGCAGCTTTATCGCTAAAAAGCAATCCATTTATTTGAGCGTACTTTTTTTAGGCAATTTTAACTTTTGCCACCGCCGTAACACCACTCTGTATTTCTCACTGCTGGTCTTCAAACACTTTTTCCAGGAGAATCCTCGTCACTGTCTCTGTTTCTGCTTCTCTATCCTCTCCAATTAGAAGATCCAATGTATCTCCCACTTTCACCGTTCTGCTTTTCTTCCATAATTTTTCCCCGTTCAGCCTGAGTTCACCTTTGTAGAATGCATCTTCCACTTTGTTTCTCCCGATATCCAGGCCCGTCTTCAGGGTAACATCATATCGGAAAGACTGCACTACTTTGCCCAGGTCCCTATGCTCTCTGACCGCACTGGGGTCGTCCTCTGGCTCCTCTTCCGGCTCACTCATCTCATGATGCTCACTGTCTTCATCAGAGTCCCCTTCATCTTCCACTTTTTGCAGAGTCTTTTTAGTGGATTTTTTAGAGCTTACATTACTTTTGAGTCTTATGGAAAAATGGGAAAATATATTCTTGAGATATTAAAAGCCCTGAGAGTCTCAGTGAGAAAATGTTATGCAAAAGTGTTTTATAATTTGAAGCATTTAACTTGGTACTAGACAAATATAAGTATCGATTCCAGGAAGCACAGTGTTTATGTGAAGGTGTCCCTCGTAGCGCTCTGCAGAGCCCAATCCAGGCATCTGGCTTTCTTAAAACGCTGCTGGGCAATCTGACGCTAGTCATAGCCATGGCTCATACGACCTTCCCGGGTCCTCAAGGTCAAGGGAAACTGGACACCAGCGTCCTCGAGCTCGCGGTCTGCGCCTGCAGCCAACAGGAACGGCCGGGTCCAGGGGAAGACGGCCTCGGCCCGCCGGGTTCGCAAGGCCCCTAAGAGCCCCCAGATCCACGGGGCGTCCCGAGCTGGCCCGGCTGGGGCAGGACGCCAGAGACTCACGCGGAGACCTGGCAGGAGCGCGGGCGGGGGACTGGAGCTCGCCTTGCCCGTATTTCCCATGTGCTTGCTGTGAAGAAACAGAAGCGGGAGCGGACAGGGGGCACCGCACACCGGGCAGCGGCGCAGTTACCTGTACGTCAGCGCCTCTCCCCCCTCCCCGCCCCCCCCACCCCATGGCTTCGCCGAGCGCAGGACTCCACACATCTTCCTGCTTTCTTATCTTACAGAATGTTTATTTCATTTGAAAGTGATAAGCTAATAGGGGCTTTTTGTTTTCTGTTCTTTTTTTTTTTTTAAGCACTTGTTTTAGCTCCTCTAAGAAATGGATTCATTCTTCTGATTCTCAAACAACTTAAGACAATCAGAACTCTGTTCATAGCAAGAATTTTTATCCTTAGGAATACAATACCAAGCATAAGCACAAGTTCTTTTATTTGATTTTGTTTTTAAAGTTAGAAATTCCCTCAAATGAGTAAGATATCAGAAGTCTCTAGGTGATCAACACAAGGTCAAACTCACATCCGCCAGGAACCCAGTAATTAAAGAGTTCTCCCCGGCTGGAGGATCCTCCAACAGCCTCTCTCTGACTTTAAAAAGACCCATACTGACATCCTAAGTTTTCTCTAAGAGCAAGCAGGGGATTTGCCAGGGGTTCCTGAGACCACCCTGCAGACTCCAGGTAGAGTGGAGAGGCCACCTGTTTCAGAGGGCGCGACTGTATTACCTGATCGCCAGCTGGTGGGAATCTGTACCGTGCACAGGTCATCTGAGGACTCATCAGTAGAAGTGCCAATGAAATCAAAGTTTAGGCAGTTATGAGTGAGTTTGAGCAGTTGCATCAGCAAGCCATGCTGACTTTCATCATTCAAGTTCAGATTCTTTCCAGAAGCCTGTAAAAATGACCACATAATGAGCCCCAAACAATCACTCCTCTCTTCCAAGCTTGCTACCAGACTTACTTACGAGGAGGCTGCTAAGCCAGAAAAGGAGGGCGGTATTCCAACACAGTCAAGTGACGTTTCTCTCCCCAAAGATGCTGCACTTCCATCACCTTCAAAGTCCTTCCATCACTATGAAACTCCTAGCTCCTTATTTACTATGAAAACATATTTACTATAAAAACATGAAGCTGGTATTTAAAGAAATTCCCCCTTTGACACTTACTCTTTATATGCTGTAGGCATCGTGGCCACAGTGAATTCTGAAGCAATATGGGATGTTTGGTTACTTTATTTGAATTTTAGATCCTTATTATTTCTAGACAGGGCTGGGACTAAACTCTGGAGGGAGTTCTAGTAAATTTTACACCCTGCCCCATCTTCCTTCCTCTTTTTAACATTACCATAGCCAGCATCAACAAAAATCTTTCAAACCACAATCAAAACAAAATCACCACTGAATTTTATTTATTCATCAGCAGTGTACCGGCCTATAGCTCAATAGTGGTCCAGAGCTACGGTGTCTATGAGATTCAAATTTCTACCAGCTGTGACCTCAGTGGCTGGCTGGCTCATTGTTTTTGACAGAATCAGTATTAGAGGAGGTTTCAAGGCTCAGTTTTCTCAAAAGCTTTTTCCCTCTAGAAACAGCTTTTGCGAGGCAGCTTGTGAGCTACAACAGCTTTTGCGAGGCAGCTTGCCCAAACTGAGAATTTTTTGGGAATTCTGAAGTAAAACTAGGTAACTGAAGGAAAAGATGGACATCATTAACTGGGACAAAAGAAAAATCCAAACCTGCTTCTAATACTACAATTGAGACACACTGGAAAATGAGAACAAGAACAAGAAAACAAACAAACAAAAAACCCCCAAACGAACACGAAGCCAGAGGCTAATTCCATTTGGCTTTCTAGAGCGACAAAGCATCCAAACATGGTTATACATGTGTAGAACTCACAAGTTAACATTTCTTCCTCAGTTCAAGTCTATCAATAAATGAAATACCAACTTGCTATTTTAAAACTGGTAATTTCCTTCTGTGATACTGTCTACCCCTTCAGGTTATGAAGTCTAAGTGGATGTTAAAAGTTCAAAATCTACTTTTCCTTACAGATGTTGCTTATTTGCTGCCTGTAACTCAGCAGGGGACAGGGGAGCCAGCTTGTTTTAGTATGCTAACAATGTAGTCTGAGACTGCTTTCAAAGCACTGAGAATCCAAACACCATAAAGTGAAGATGCTTTTACTCCACATAGGAAGGTCTTATGTGGATATAAAAAAAGCAAACAAGAAAAACCTCAAACTTTGTGGTAAACTAGTTCCTTTAAAATAGGAGCATGGGATAAGTGTTCACATACTGCTCTTTACCTAGGGGAATAGATGTGAAATAGGGAAATCACAATTCTTTCTTTCAGTTTGGTAAGTTTCTTCAACAGCTCGGACATATGTATTACGTGAGACATGACGATGATTAAAGAGATGCATAAACTCTCATGGGGTCATAACAAGTCCCCACTTATTCTCATCCTTTCAAAAGGATCTGTGAATCAGGTCCCAGCATACAATCTCACCTGTTTTAGCAGATTGCAGGAAAGAGTGAAGATATCAAATAACGATGAATCTCGGAAAGAAGAGGCTATTTTTCTGTGCTTGGTTAAAGGATGGGTGGTGTCTGCCTGTGCAGAAAAACAAACCAACGCAAGTTTTAGAATTAGTTGCAAAGAAAAAAATTTTCATGTAGACTTCAAGTAAACTAGAAGGATTTTCAATAAGACCAACATAAATGACAAAATATATTTTAAACATTTAAGTTACTGTTAGACCATATTTAGTGAGAGAATGCAGATGACAGTAAGCTGCTAATAACAGCTAGCCAGGATATCATGTCTCTACCGCATACAGAGGGAAGACAGAAGGAGAGGTGAGTATCTCCACTGCAAAATTTTAATTTCCTCTGCACTCAGGGAGGTAAAATTTAACAAACTGTTGGAAGACATTGCTGATAATTTCTATCATGTTGTATTGTGGCTTAGTCTCAAAACCAGACAGTAGCAAGGCTTGGGTTTTGGTAAACAATCCAGTCAGGGCTGAAGTTACTACAAAATTTCTAAAACAGTCATTGACTAACAGCCATGAACTTAAGATAGACGATAGCCTGTAATACTCTCTTCCTTCTCTAACCTATTTCAACATGTAGTCTATACCACAGAAGTGAGTACTTAAGTGGTTGTATTCGTCTTTCATTCACTCCTCTGTTCTTGTCTCTTCGTCATATTTTAAAGGTTTTTGTGGTCAAGGATTAAGTCTTTTACTTCTTTAGTATGCCCTCTATTTCTGACACACAGTAGGTACTCAATGAGTGCAATAAAGGAATTTCAAGGTTGCCTAGAGTAATTTCAGTCCAACCATTTACTGTAAGCTTAAATCTCTTCTATATACTGTTCAGTTCAACCAGGAGGGAGCTCATTTCGCTTCTGGCACATTAAAGAAAAAATGCAGCAAGATTTCTGATAGACAACCAAGTTATGGAATGCCCCCTTAATTTTATTTCTAAGTTCAAATAGGAATGGTAACAGAAATATGCTTTCTGATTTAAATGACAACCAAAAAAAAAAAAAAAGCCAACAGAAAACTAAGTTACATAGAGGTTCAAAGTGTTCCAATTTTAGCTTCAGTGTCACTGTGTTATCATAAATGTCTTGGATAAAAAGGTGATGCTAGATTATATGCCAGATGCTATATATAATCTGTTATACTGATCATAATACAGAGAATAATTACATCTTAAATATGTCACACACATTTCTATTATTTTCTTAAAAAAGACAAAATTTCGAAGATTTTAAAAATACCAACACTGATGGATTTTCTGGAACCAAGCTTCAAAGGGGAGAGCATTAACCCCACCACCTCTGTACTTAGTTAACGCATGCTCTCTTACTACAGGGGTAATAGTGGGTAAATAATACGTTAGTTGCTAAGAGCACAGGCTCTGCAATAAGCCTATATGGGTTTGAATTCATATACTGTTGCCAGGTAACTGTGACACTGTAGGCAAATTATTCAACCTTTATGAGCCTCAGTTTCCTTATCTAGGAAATGGGATAACCAGAGTCCCTATCTCACAGGACTATTGTGAGAATAAAATTAATATAAGTAAAGTGCTTACAACAGTGCCTGTCACATAGAAATCACTCAAAAGTGTGAGCTATTATTTCGATAATTACCAACCGCAATGGGGATTGCATGTGACAGAGAACACAATATGGACTCCAGATTTTAACAGACTATAAGCTAGTGCATTTAAAATAGTACCAACTCACAGTTAAAATTTCTCAGGGTTAACAGAAATGTCTGCATAAATATGAGCAGTAGCAACAATGATGCCAATGTAATTAATAGCTGACAACTGAAGGGTGAGATGTTACAATTAATATTAATTCTGGCCTGTTCAATAATTATAACATTTTAGCTGGATACAGAAGTAAATGACTAAAAATAAGAGCCAGAGCAAAAGAAAGCCACTGGTGTTTCCTCTGTAGTTATCTGTGATGTCAATGACGATTTAAAAAAATTACCTGGTATTTAGCAGAACGTTTCGTGCATTCTGAAAAGATTATCAGCAAAATCTTTAATAATAGCACATGAGAACTGATTTTTGAATCTTTACAAACACATTAATTTATACAGCAGAAGGGGCACACCAATGATGCTGGTTTCCTAAGTTCTGACTTAGGACCATTGCTCTCATCTCTAACAATGAACATTAATACCACTGAGGAAAGCTGAGATGAGAGGAAAAAATATTCTGGAGACAGAAGGGGATCTGGATATTAAGAGTGAGGTAGACTGCACTTACAGAGGGAAACCCAATGGAACTATTTTGTTTCAAAAGGGCATTAATCACTTACCGCAAAAGCACACAACTGCCAAAAAAGATCATCCCACACACAGCAGAAAACACCAATACTGAGAAAAAATATGGCACTTACTTCAATGAGGAAGGCTGTAGCACTTACTTGATTAATTTCATTGGTTAGCTGAGATAAAATTGTGACACCAATGATGCAGTATTCAACACTATCCTGGTAAAAAAAAAAAAAGGCAGAAAGAGTTGGCCTGTGCAGCTTGATTTCAGCATTTGGAATGCAGTCATACTTTTGAAATAACAGAGTCCCGTGCTGCTATTAAAACTGCCTAGACAATGTAGCAAGAAACTGTAGTTTAAAACTGCTGCTTTGCAGGGCATGAAGTCTAACCTGCCATAAAAGAAGACTGCTAAATCTGACTTCATCAAAATTGAAACCCTATGTATTTAAAAAATACCCTTAAGTATCATACCATACATATCACAGAAAGAGAAACCAGCAAATCACATTTAAGATAAATGATGCACGTGTAAGATAATTCACAAAGAGACTGTACACAAAAAAGGACAAAGAACCCAATAAAAAAATACGTAAGATATAAACAGGAAGTTCACAGAAAAACAAAAATAAGTAGTAAATCAGCACATGAAAATTTGTTCTGTCTCATTTGTAACTCAAATGCTGAGCTACCGATTCTTTCTGCCTACCAAACTGGAAAAATAAAAAAGCTGAGGTCACAGGGTGGAGGTACAGGGAAATAGGCATTCTTTTAATTGTGCAGGGAACAACTTTTTTTTGAGGGTAATTTGGAAATATCCTTGCAAACCCAAAATACACACATCCCTCTGATTGAATAATTCAAAGGCTGGGAATTCACACTATAAACACACTTAACTCAAAGTATAAAAAGATATATATATACACACACACGCACACTAGGATATTCACTGAAGTATTTATTTAAGTCAAGATATAGATACTAACTAAATGCCCACTTATAAGAGTTAAATGAATTATGGTATTTTAAACTGGAATGGTATGTAAGCATTAGAAAGAATGAAGCAGGTTTTGTACTGACATCTAAACATGTAAAGCCGAGACACATGAAGAGTTAAAAAGACACAGAAGAATATATACCAAGTAATTCCACTTACAGATCAATATATAAGTAAGCATATATTGCTTCACCCATTTTTATTCCATGAAATACATAAATCATACCTGTAAAAACCTTGTGACATCTGTGATTGCATTTCTGAAGACATAGTCATCCTTCTGACAGTCAAACCAGCCCAGTTTTGTGATTCTGGCATATAACTGAATAAGTGCTTGTGTCACGAAAGTAGCCAACTTTGGCCGAGTGGCAAGGTAGTTGAGCACATAGTTCCCTATAAAACAAAAGTAATCTACGTCGTAGAAGGCTCTGCCAGGGAAGGGTGTACATCTTTAAATGTCTAAGAAGTGGTAAATTTAAACTACTTACCCTAAACTTCCCTAATTATTCACACTACTGAGAAATGGGACTTGGAATTTAAGATTCATAGGCTTTCCAACTCAGAATATACAACGTGTCACAATGAAGAATCTGAGGTAAGGCAGCCTTGAATCTATCCCTCGATGGTTAAATAGCATGGTCTGCACAGAATTCAAAATCCCTAACAATGTTTTTCTTAGTTATTAGCGACAGTAAAGACTGAATGAAAGAAACCTTCTGAAAACTGAAAGGATAATGCAGGCTTTATCTAGAAGCAATTATATTGGGTCCTCTTCACTTTTAAGCCCAAATTCTGGAAAGAAACTGGATTCTAGATATTCTGTATGCTTAGCAATTTCAGAACATTATCAGACAAGCAACATAAATGTAACTATTACCAGAACATCACTAAACTAATTTCTTTAAGAGAAAAAAGACAACTCTCTACTTACGAATATCTATTCGTTGTTCCAATGGTAGAGGGTTATTTGTGCGCGATACAAGCTTTGTAAGGCATGTAGCTGCCAGTAACTGGGAGTAAGATGACTGTGAAAAGAGGGGGGAAAGGACTTAGAATTCAATTTTATTGAGTTAGTCAGTCATAAAGTTTTTAACTTGGAGATCTGTTCTCGAATTCAAGAAGATTAATCGGTTTTGCTATACTTAATCCTCAGGATTTTAAAGGGTCACATACTAAGGAAAAATGAGCCCCACAAAGCATATGTGCTCATAAGCTGATTTCAGTCATGAACAAAGGGCAGGATAAAGTGAATGGCTGATCAAACTGAATCTAATACAGGTATCTGTATCACTTTGAGGGGGCAGAAGTTAGACGGGCTCTTTTCAGAAAAGAAGCTAAATCTCTCCTTTCATTTAAATCAAGCAATCTTCTCCCTCCAACAGCCTTGTTATAATGATGTTTCAAAAAGTTCCACCTCATAATATTCCTATAGTATGGCATTAGAAAGAGGGGGGAAAAAAAAAAGAAGACAAGAAGAAGTAGTTTTAGAAGGAACCACCACATTATGCTGGGTAGTTAATCCCCCAATTCTATCTTCCCATCAACACAACTACCAATCAGCTACAGCTTTGGGGAATGTATATGCTGGTTTTAGTAGTAAATTCATAACAATTATTTATGAGAAAGAAAAATTATGCCCTAAGCAATGGAATAGCATTATCATTCTCAAGTGTGGATTTTAATGAATTTTAACCTTACGGAGAATCAGAGTATTCTATCTGATCATAATGTATAAGGAGGAGCCGTGTGCAAATTCAGATTCCCCCATGTGGCTATATTATATAATGTCACATAACAGGGGCAGACTCAGAATCATCAAAATAATTTAATCAAGGGTCAAACATAGTTTCCCATAAAACTATAAGTCCTTAAGACAGTAGGCTATCCATATGCATTACATCATCGCATCAGTTATAAAAATAACTTAAGTTTATGGAAAAAATCTATAAAAGTGACTTTGACATGTGATTTTTATTCAACACCCTTGAACATGGTTTAAACTGACTAAAGCAGGTGTGTCAAATCACTAATAATGCAAGACAGGCTACTATAACTATAGAACATAGTGTATATCTATACACTATATAACATGTAAATGGTTTCTGCATATAATTCCAATAAATCTGCTAAGTCACTAAGAAGTCAACAGAGATTAAAAAGGAAGAACCCACTATAATTAAGTGTTTTTAGTATTGCACCAACCCTGTTTTATTCCAGCCTGTTGACTGACAACATGAGGAACTGGAGTTAACAGTGTCACAAATGACACTGTGGGGCTCCAGTGGGAGTCAAATGAGAGCTAGCTGTGCATCTCCCACAGTACAAATCTAAGTGGATCAATCCTAGAACCAAGGGACTGAAAGGAAATACAAAAAAATCTGAAAATAGAACAGAGCCCTACACAATCTCTGACCATGACTGTTAATCTTGTAAACTTGGGAAAAGAGTTAGCTCCCTCAGCTACTAAAGGATATTATTTAGCCAACTATAATTTGTTCAGTTTACTGAATAAATTCTGTAACACTACTAACCAAATTCAAAAATGAAGTCATCTAGACTTCTATACTCTCAACAAATGAACTGCTTTCCTCCTTTTCACACTTCCTTCTAGTCTACTCTGCTGGCTCCTGGTCTAGCTGGGATTCTAACTCTCTTGATGCCCTTTCGTGATACCCTGGTTGGATGCTTACCCTTCCGAAGACCTCCATCTTGCCAAAAATATTAACTTAATCAAATCATGTCTCATTAAGAGCATTATTGATCATTGCATGCCATTTTTAAGCTGGAAGAGGTTCTAATTCCGTTTTAAAAACTGTAACTTCCTGTAATTTTCATTGTCGAGGTAATTTCTTCCCCTACACTTCTAAGACAAGAAGCAGCTGTGGTACAGGGGAGGAAAAACAGAGAAGACTAGGGATCTTACAAGGTGACATGAACTTTGTGGATAAGAAATGTCAATTATATACAGCCCTGTCTTCTTTGTAAAGGACACGAAGTGGTACTTAAGTGTAAAAAACAGAAAAGGAGTCCCAGAAATTTGATTCAAGACGAAAAATTACAGGACAAAAATATATGCTCAATGACATTTTTTTTTTTTCCTCAATGAGATTTTCCCTGATGAGTCTGTAAGGCCTTTTTTGCCAACCTGGCAGGTGTGGTGCGTTTTAAAAGTGAAATTAAGAAGGCAGAGGTAGTTAGAAAAATCGAGGAACAGAAGTTATCCCAATCCACCCCTAAACTCAGAACCAGAATATATTTTCCTGAACCTGTTACCCTTTAGGATTTTTCAAATCTTACGTACACTTCCTCTTTCGAGGAGTAGCTGGCACTTGCTCAGGCAATCAGGGCTGTTGGTGAATTCAACCAAGGCTTTCTCTGCCTGGAGTCGAGTGGTTGTATCTGTTGTTTCATACAGCTGTTTGCACAGATTCTCTAGTTGGGCCAGGCTCTGGAAAAGATCAGTCAAAAAAGAGATCAGTCAAAAAAGAAATCAGTCGAGCCTACTATAGATACAAGGTACTGTGCTCGAAATTACTGGATAAATAATAATCAATGAAGAGAGACTTGCTTCTCAACATGGAGGAGAATCTGGGTGACCTTTAATAATAACCATTTATAGCCTTCTTTATTTGATGCTTTAGAAGACAAAATGATAGAATGCCTAAAATATCTAGATACTTTTTCAGTCATTCCCTTAAAGATCAATCACAAATGACATATGTTTTTCCTTGCAAATACCTATCCTAAGCTTTTCCAAAAGGTTTTCAAATAAAAATTCAGAATTTACTTGCTCCGCCATCAATTTCAAGATTATGAATACTAGAGTCATCACTGTACAATTAAGCACATAAACACACAATGTAAGCATCACACAGATCTTTACATACTTTGCCTAGTAGTCATCAGTTTACAATTATGTGTCTGCACAAAGATGGCCAACCTCTATGCGAAAGCTTCCGAATGCAAGTACGTACCTTCCTCCCCGGATCCCTCATGTCTAAAGTTCAGCGGACTCTCTTCTGTTGCACTTTAAACTCTTGCTTTGGATCCAAATTTAAAACGCAGGGTCAAAATAAATTCAACCCTAGCATGTGCTCAGAGATAAGACATGGGAAACGCCCTCAAACAAACCCTTCTTTCCAAATCTTGAACCAGTTCCAGGGAGGCAGGAAGGAGATGGGTACGTGCTTTGGTCAAAACCCCAAAGGGATGCAAATCCACTTCCACTTAATGTGTTCAAAAGCAAAGAGGAAAGGAATGTGTAAGGGTTCAAGTAACTGTCACCTTTCACTGACTGGAGAGAAGGGCAAACATCTGCTAGTTTTCAAAGGACCAGTTTGGACGTTACGAAGAAATTCTGAGCGTATTTTCTACAGTAGCGAGCAAGATCTGGTTTAAATAGTTTGATGGATCCTACTATTAGAAAAGACAATTCTGACAAGAACAACAACAACAAAATAATAACTAGACGAACCAACCTGTGTAAATAGCCTAAAATACATTACACAGTCTGCCCAAGGCTTTTCATTATCACTTTATTTCATTATGCTGTGACTTTATAAATCACAGCTTTTCTACTAAGCAGTAAAGCCCTTAGGGCAGGATACCTATTTTATTCAATCTGATTAATAAATTTCAAACATTAACCTAAAGAAAACAAGAAAGACAAATACTGACCCACGAAGATCACCAGTCTCACTTCAGGGAGTCCTCTAAAACCCAACCACCTGCACTCCAAAACAAGATAAACAAACCACCCTTCAAAACATCTTGGGACTCTGATTAGGCTCCTGTTTAATCTGTTCCTCTCTGACTTCCAGAGGTGCCCCTTAATACCCTCCTCAATTCAAAAGCACAGAGAAAACTGTACTTGCAAAGCCAGATCTCAAGTAATGAAAGTTCTATAAGCAATAGCTGATTTTTTAATATAGTATATAAATACAAGGGATAGATAATAAGGCTAATTAACTACATTTATTCCATAAAACACATGTGAAAGTCAGTGTTAGGCCTGCCAGTACTGGCCAAACATCCAATGAATCAGTTTAATTATAAATCCCCACATTCCTAAGCAAGGGATTAAATCTCTTTCACAACGTTTTTGTTTCAACCCAGCAGGCTGGTTCCCCCCTCCCCGCCCCCATGAAATGACTAACTTAAAAGGGGACAAATTATTTTCAAAATACGTAACACAGAAGACATCAATAGAAAGATACCCTAACTGAAACTGAAAGATAGTTATACAATCTGGTATTAGGTGTCAGGGAGCAGCAGCAGCCTCCTAACCTCCACAGCTACCACGCACTACGAGCTTCCCAATATCCTCAACAGACACTCCCTAAAGAGTCCGGCTGCTTAAGGTATAGACTCTCCTTGAAGTCTGATCAATCAGTTCTGGTAGCTCCCCCAGTGCAACTCTTGTTTTCATTTACTACAACAAAGTTGTTCACAAGACGATGGCTAAGCATCTGTCACCGGTAGTTCCTTACTGCTAAAAAACTACATGCAGGTTATGGTGGGCTTTTTGGTTGTTGCTTTGTTTTGATTTGCTTTAATTTAGCAGACAAAAACATACTGCAGGGTAAGTCTGTTAATGAGTTCTCAGCTTAGGAAACAAGACCGTTTAAAAAACAAAAGAGTAATTTGACCATTTACACAAACAGTTTGAAGAACCGAAGCTCTAGTTCTTTGTTTCCAGAAGAACAAATGGGAAACAATCTTGTTTTCCCAAACAATTAGTGAAAACATCTAAAAACCAAGTCATTTTATTTGGGTTGCCAGTACTACGCATTGGAGGAGAGGGGAATGAGACGTTTACATTTCTGTTCTCTTGGATCCTAATGTTTCGAAAGCAAATCTAATAGATTACTTTGAATCACCTTTTTTGGGGACCCAGAATAAAACAATTTATCCTACAATGTTTGATTAGCCATTGAAACTAGTTATTTCACATTTAGCAGCCAACACACCACCGTGTTTCCCCTTTGACGCAGTCCCTTCTTCCATTCAACCAGTTCTTAATAAGGACATCTATTACATGATGCCGGTTCAGTCACAGAAGAGCCTCCAGAGAAGAATGTCTATTTTCTATTCCTAAGGCTGCCAAATTGATAATCCACAGAGAAACGTCCATCTGGTCCCACTGGAACATAAAAGCATGTCTGGGTGAAATACTCAACAAAACTGGAAAGTGATCTTCAACTAGCAAAGCACTGCTTTAGCACAAGAAACTCAAGACAGTCAAACCTCCAAACCTAAACCACCTGGATTTCATCAACAGTAGTTACCATGAAGGTATTAAATGAATATATCTTCCTTAATATTTAGCAACAACGTTATTTTATACAGTTTTTTAAGCCTGGATAGAGAAAATGCAGCTCAATTATTCTCATTTCAATATAAGGTGCAACCAGTTGAGACTATGGACCTCAGAATTTAATGATTTATCCGGAGAGTTGCCTGTACGTTACAGGAAAATGAAGACTTTGTTTCTGCATTAGATGTTATACTACACCAGAAAGCAGAATACCTTGGAATTTATTTTAATTTGTCACATATTGCTTTAAAAAGCCCGACAGTATACACTTTTAGCCTCACTGCTTGGAAAAAAAAAAATCCACTTGGAGATTTCCAATCAGACACCAGGATACTCGCTTTTAGGAAGGATTTGATGACATTCCCAATAATGCTGAGTAGTGAACTAGAAAACAAGCATAACCCTTGGATGACTAGGTTCTCCACAAAGTACATCCTTGATCTGACAGCCACCCAAACCACCTGAAATGATCAGAAGCACCACCCTATTACAAAGTGAAAAGTACAGGTTCAATCCAGAGAAGTTCTCACGAAGAATATGTAGTCAGAATTATCAATTTGGTAGCTGAATTTTCATGATTAGGATGCCTGAAATATAAAAAGAATTGCTGAAAAATCAAGCCACTTCCAACCTGTTCATAAACTCTATTAATTTAGATCTTCCTTAGTTGGAATTTTTCTGTGTATTCGGAAAAAAACTGTGTTGGGTAAATTAAAAGATGCATACTGAACCTGCCAGAAAATGAATGATTTAAGAGGTGTATAAGGCTAATAAAATTGATATACTAATTAAATTTTATTTTTTATCTATTCAATAAAGCGTTCCTATTGCCAATAATGAATATCCAATTATCATAGATAATGTTTTTCAAAACTCCTAAAAATCCAGTAACAACAACTATTGTTAGGTTAAAAAAGCAAGTGGCAGGTGTAGTGGTTAAGCATCCGCCTGTCAATGCAGGGGACGCGGGTTCGAGCCCTGGGCCCAGAAGATCCCACATGCCGCAGAGCAACAAAGCCCATGCGCCACAACTACCGAGCCTGCGCTCGAGAGCCCGCGAGCCACAACTATTGAGCCCACGTGCCACAGCTCCTGAAGCCTGCACGCCTAGAACCCATGCTCCGCAACAAGAGAAGCCACAGCGATGAGAAGCCCGCGCACCACAATGAAGAGTAGCCCCCGCTCGCCGCAACTAGAGAAAGCCAGCGTGCAGCAACGAAGACCCAACACAGCCAAAAATAAATTAAAAAAAAATTTATATGTATAAAAAAGCAAGTAGCAGAGAAAGACAAATATCATATGATATCGCTTATATGTGGAATCTAAAAAAATGGTACAAATGAACTTATTTACAAAACAGAAATACAGTCACAAATGTAAAAAACAAACTTATGGTTACCAGGGGGGAAAGCAGAGGGGATAAAAGTGAGTGATTGGGATCGACATATACACACTATTATATATAAAATAGATAACTAATAAGGACCTACAGTATAGCACAGGGAACTCTACTCAGTACTCTGTAATGACCGATATGGGAAAATAATCTAAAAGAGAGTGGATATATGTATATGTATAACTGATTCACTTTGCTGTATAGCAGAAACTAACACAACAGTGTAAATCAACTATACTCTAATTAAAAAAAAAGCAAGTGGGAAAACAGTATGTAGAGTATATTATTTGTGATATATGTTAGCAAATTCATAAAGGAAAATCTGGATGAAAACACAGCAACAATTATCTCTGGGAACTGAGGTTATGGGAGACTTTTAATTTCTGTCATGTATTTCCATAACTTTAAAAATTTTGACCACAACCAGATATTACTTGTAAGCAGAAAAAAACCCCAACAATTATACAGATAAATATTTTTTAAAAGGAAAAATTTAAGCTACCTTCTTTTTCTAAATTAACTACTCTAATTAGTAATATTACCAGCTGATTGTTTCCAATCAGAATTCATAAAACAAATCCATGAAACCAAAAAGGCAATATATTCTAATGGCTGAAGTTTTAAAAAGTTATGTCTGTGTTTATTACTACTTTTATTTTGTTCTTTCTTACTAATAATAAATGCTGATAGTTTAAATGGCCTGAAAAGAACATTCCACGCAAGGTTTCTTCTTGTTTATAAAGTTACCTAAAAGGCAATCTTGTGGGCCAAAGCCATTTTAGTTTTATACATATATCAGCAGATCTCTAAGATGTTAACAACTGCAGTGGAGTCAATGCGGGGGGGGGGGGGAATATTCTCATTTTTTGAATGAGAATATTTATATAGGCAGACTATTTATTTTTAAAAAGTTAAAAAAAAAGTTTACAAAGCCAGTGCAGAAGACCTGAATCTGTACTTTACGAGAAAATATCCAAAGGGCCAATAAGTGAAAGGTGCTCAACTCGATAATCATCAGGAAATGTAAATCCAAACCACAAGGAGATATCCACTAGAATGACTCAAATGAAAAGGCCAACATCAAGCACTGGTTAGGATGCTGGAACTGTCACACAGTGCCAGTGGAGTCGGAATTGGTTCAAACACGTTGGAAAACTGGCAGGATCTATTAAAGCTAAACATATAAATATCCTATGACCCAGCTATTCCACTCCTATGTATATACCCAACAGAGATACATGCTAAAAACACTTGTATAGGAATGTTCATGGCAGCACTAAATGTAATAGTTCCCAAATGTGAAAGCCAAATGTCCATCAATAGTAATATGGATAAATGTGTCATTCCTTAATTTGGGCGCTGATTACAGAGGCACGTCCATTTTGAGAAAATTCATTGAGTTGTACATTTGTAATTTGGGTATTTTTCTATAAGTATGTTATACTTCAATGCGTTTTTAAGAAAGATGGAAGAATAACACAGTTCTCCCCAAATTCTTCAGGTATTTACTCTCATCTATTTCTTTCTGATACTTATGGAAAAGAAGTGCATCAGTAACTGACAATTGCACATTAGGTTTAGAATGCTTTAGTTTTACACCAATTCCTGCTTTTAAAACTGTAACTCCCATTATTTGCTCAGGAAATAAATAAGGTAAGATTTTTGGATGCACGTGGGGACGTTCTATTTCTGAGGGTACTAAGAGGGTGAGTGAAGCTTTTGGGCTGCAGATGCTATGTAATGTCTACTGTCGTAAATCTAGATAAAATACGTATTTCAGTAGGTGATAACGCAGTGCCAGAGCCTTGCGTGCATTAGATAAGGACAGCAAGTCTGCTAACATATGAGACTGCAAAATTCTACACTTAACTTCAAAATATGTATCAATCCTAACTTGTAATAAACACATATGATGTTTGCACTGTGGGTAACACATAGCCAGAACACATGTAAAAAACTTATTTCATGAGGTAAACAGCCAGACTAACTGTGCCTGGCTTATTGACTTATAAATTTAACTCAAGAGTTTCCATTTAACATGTCACTAGAACCCAGTTTTGGTTCCTTCTCATAGTCACTAATGGTGCAGAGAAATGAAAGCTGCAGTATGAGCTGAATCCTCTAAAGTACAGGTTTCAAACTGGTAGCCTCCAACTGGCCCACAGACATTTTTGTTTTTCGTCTTACAGTGTCATTTTAAAGTCTGACATAGTTGCCAATATTTCATAGTGATATCTGGTTTTCTAGCTTTCCATGAAAAATTAGAAGATCTGATTACACTGGACCTGCATTTTCAACTGTCACTAATCAAATGACGGTAAGAGCACAGTGCTTCCCAGGGGACAGGCTCTCTCTAGTTGACTCAGTTCCTAAGCGTCTGGCCCCTGTAGACAGCGGAGTTTTCTCCACCTGCTGTAATGCAATTTTGTCTCATATCAGTGGTTCACTCCCGGATGTCAAACTTAAAAAGTAGTGAGCATATCATATTACAATAGATTTTGACTTAACTTTGGGTACTAACTCTTTGTCAAACTTGGTTAAAACAATCTTTTGAGTACACGGGGCTACATAAAGCTTAGGCAGAGAAAAGAATTAGATTGAGAGTTAAGCAATGTGGATACTGGTCTTAGTAACTAACGGTGTGACTTTGGGCAAGTTTATTTCCTGAAGCTTCAGTTTTCTCATGGGTAAAGTAAATGGATTTTATTATGTTATTGAACAAAGATACTCCCGGTTCTAAATTCTATACTTTTTTTTTTTTTTTGCGGTACGTGGGCCTCTCACTGTTGTGGCCTCTCCCGTTGCGGAGCACAGGCTCTGGACGCACAGACTCAGCGGCCATGACTCACGGGCCCAGCCGCTCCGCGGCATGTGGGATCTTCCCAGACCGGGGCACGAACCCGTGTCCCCTGCATTGGCAGGCAGACTCTCAATCACTGCGCCACCAGGGAAGCCTCTAAATTCTATACTTTTTAATTATACAAGTAAATCAGATTTAAAAGTAAGCAAATACTAAAATTAAAAAGATCATGAAAACAATCAGGCAAATATTTTTAAAAGAGAGAATTCAACAAAAAATAAACCAGGTGAACACTCCCACACATCCCGTGACCTAGCAGCAGGAACAAGGATCCTTTTGGAGTGGAGGTTCAGTACAATCTGAGTTAAGACCTCAGATGTCAGGCAAATCCCCACTCCCCTCAAATCTTTCAAACTAGTTTTCATTTCTTTTAAGTAGAAATAATATCTATTTCACAAATCAATGTAAAAGTCAATGAGGTAAGTTACGTAAACTTGATTACTGCGTTTATATGGCATACACTGGTTACTAACAACTGGAGAACAGCAGCTTTTTAAGCACGTGCATAAATGCATATAAAATCTGCAGTTTCTTCTAGAGGGGTTATAAATGCCTTTCCCTGCAGGGCTAGGGGACAGGATATACGATTGACCCTTATTGTTTATGGGTCCCCATTTGCAAATTTACCTCCTGCTGAAATTTATTTGTAATCCCCAAATCAAAACTCTCAGCAATTGTGCACATTTGTAGACACGCACAGAAGGGTGAAAATTTTGAGTGGCCAGACACACATGTTCCCAGCTGAGGTGGAACAAGGCAATGCTTTGTGTTCTTGCTTCAGCTCTCATACCGTAAACAATGAGAGTATAAGTGTCCTTTCTGTAGTTTACTTAATGACACTTTTTTTGCGGTTTTGTGCTTTTTGTTGCCGATTTTGCCATTTAAAATGGCCCCAGGAACAGTGCTGCAGTGCTGTCTAGTGCCGCTAAGCTCAAGAAGGCTGTGTGAAAAAACGTGTTAGATAAGCTTCATTCAGGTGTGTTAAAAAGGTGTCTGTAAATAGAAATACAAATAAAACAAGGTTATAGGTTGTCTGATGAAAATGTGACCAGAGGTTGGCAGGAACTTAACCCTATATATCCTATAGGAGAAAGGGTTCAGTATTTGCTAATTCAGTGTTCTCAGCGACTTTATAGAACAAACTACCATAAATAATGAGGATCAGTTGTATTTCCACACATTTCCAGTACTGGGTGATATTCAGTACATATTTCCCCATAGAAACAGAACTATATTACCATTGTTGTAGGCATCTGTTCAAAGAGAGGTATTTATTAACTTACGTAACTACGTAACCCTCAAACTCTTGCAGATGACTCAAATGTTTGTTTAAATGGCCATTTATACTATTTAGGTACTGTGATTTTAGTAAATGAGCACTAACGCACACACTGCATGGAAAGGACAAGAGCATGCCTCAGTGTTTGGCACACAGTAGAAGTTTCATAAAAATGTCTTGCATAAACTCTTAAAAATCTTCTAAAGGGGTCTGGATTAAAATGGCAGACAACATATCTAATCTTGTTCCTTTCCCAAACCCAACTAAAACAACACTAAACGGATTAAAAAAAAATCATAATCCCACAAGGATTATGACAGGAGACAGGACAACAGCTGCAAAATTTTGGAATATAGAAAAATCAGCAGTAACTGACTTAACCAACTCAAGAAAGCCGAATATCTTGCCAGTGGTGAAAAAAACCTGAAAGCCAATCTGATTTACACTCCATGCTCAGATGTTAAGGTGAAGCGGCGTGGCCAAAGCAAGGAAGAACAGGGTAAAAGTATTTTTGAGAAGTTAAGATTCCCAGATACCTTCCCTTACTCGATGCCTCTGAATGACTGCCCCTCTTCCTCTGGACTGGGGGACACCAAGCCAGTCAAAAGCACCTTTGAGGACATGGGCACCAGACAGTTTACAGGTCGATTAGCAGCTACATACACATCAAATGCTGCTGAGCCTTCCCTTACTGGGCTCCTTCCACCCAGAAATGCCTGTGTCCAAATTGTACTCCCTCGGCAGGAGTTTGGAAAATCTTCCCCGAGAATCTCATTAGTCACAAAGGAAATACCTAAAGATACACGGATATGGGGTTACCCAACAAATGACACAACTGGATTACCCGACTGTGATGCCTCAAGCAGACAAACCTCACCTCCACATTTAGAGCTTCCAGTCAGCTTTGTAGTCTATCAATCTTGATTATGAGGGAATAATCAAGGATTACCAGAAATCTGATGAAAGCCTTTAACAGGGAAGATAGTGTTAAAAAACAGAACAGGCCTAAAATGGAATTGTTTATGGTTGGTCAAAAAAAGAGACTAAATTATAGTTTCGGCTCTCCCAGAAATGGAATCTTAAACCAGTCAATCAGGAATTGCCTGATTAGCACTAGTTAGGTAACCTGCCTGATAGACCCCTGCGATCCCCTAAAGGAAAGCAACTCTGCAATAACTAACCTGCTGTTTTGCTTAGTGTGACTCCCTTGTTCCCACTCCTTTCCCACCTGAAGTCTTTTATTTTGTACAGCTCCTCGGACCTTTCTATATGCTAGATTGGATGCTGCCTGACTGGAATCGATTTTTGCTCAAATAAGCTCTTAAAATTTTTAACATGCCTCAGTTTCTCTTTTAACAATAGCAATCAAAACAAACACATAAAAAGCAACCTGGAACAAACAGAAACCATGCAGGGAGAAGGGAACTTGAAAAAAGATACAGGGAGTAAAAAAGACAAAAATATTATTAAGCTCACCCAACAGACAAAACATACTGCAACTGTTGAATAAGAACAGGGTGCTCTAAAAAAGAAACATTCAAGGAACATAAAAAAGAGATCTTAGAAATTAATAATATAATAACAGAGACAAAATATTCCATCAGAGGGTTGGAAAATAAAAGTTAAAGTCTCTCAGAAAATAGAGCAAAAGAACTGAGATGGAAAATAAGACAGCAAAGATTAAAATCAGAGGCCAGGATCCGGAGGTCCAACATCCAATTAACCGGAGTTCCAGAGAGAGAACAGAGAATAGAGAAGGAGAGGAAAATATCAACAAAATAATTCAAGGAAACTTCCTAGAGCTGAAGAACATCAGTTGCCACAAGGAAAGGGTCTACCAAAGCCCAGCATAATAAATGAAAATCAAGCCATACCCAAGGCACATTGCTGTGAAATCTGAGAAACCTGAGGACAAAAAGAAGATTCTATAAGCTGCCCAGGCGGGTGGGGAGATGGGTGATGGGAACCAAAACCAAAAGCAAAACCCAAGCCAGGTAAACACATAAATGATCATGAATCAGATGGCTCTGGGCATCACAAAAGCAACACTCAGCAGCAAGCCAACAGAACAATGTCTGCAAGATTCTGAAGGGAAATGATCAACACAGAATGTTTACCTAGTTAAACAAGTAATCAAGTGGGAGGGCAGAACAAAGCTATTTCAGGCACGTAAGGCCACAAGAATTTATCACCCGTGCTTCTATTAAAGAATGTGCATCACACCAAAATAAGAGTAATACCATAAAAAGGTATAAGCATGGAGTGCAGCAAATGGGAACTCCAACACCGGAAAGTGATATCGAAGGAATTCTGGGAGGATGGTGAAGGGAGAGACTAGGATGACAACTGAGCTACCCATGGAGAGCAACGAGGCCTTAATCAAGCAAAGTGGCTCAAGGGACAAGTCATGCTGAGGAAGTCATCACCAAGATCCCTGCTGCCATTGAGGACAGAATTCTCATGTTAAGACGATTTCACCTAAATCCATGTTGAAGTTTAGCTCACAGAAAAGCCCTTAACTGACAAAGTAAGCATTCTCCATTAAACTTCGGAAAGTTTTTTTTATAGAGCTATGAAATCATTTTAAACTAACATTCCAAGGACAAAGGCAGTTGTGCAACATAAAAGATAGCTTTGAAATGAATACTGCACAGTATGGTTACTTACAGCATTTAAAAGCTGTAATAGACTTCAGGCATAAAAATTCTGCATCCTATGATTTATAAATGGAGTTCCAGTAAGAAAAAAAAAAGAACATACTTGGTTTTTGCCACCTTCACTTCCTTTATAAAAAAGGTTGTTTGTCTCTCAAATGCCTTTTATGGAACTTGATTTTGCCATGCTGACAGTATTAAAAGACCAAAACAATGTACTTTGCTATGGAAATGGCTGAGTAAGAGAGTAGATTATGAAGGCCAAGTAGATCACCTCAGAAAAGGAAGCCAACACCCAGCCATGTGGGAACCCAAATTTGCAGTTTGAAACAATCATACTTGTAAATAAGCTTTTCTGCTACATTATCATTTCCCTAAAACCTCAGTTTTAAAAGCAGGTCTATGCAGGGAGAAAAATCCTGTAATAGTTCAATACTCTTGTTAAGAGTGTTAAATCACATCTCTAACAATTTAAATTGGAATGACACTATCGACTGATAATATATTTTTCCTTACAAATTTAATAATTTTTTTTTTCTTTACCACATAGCAAGTATGGTCAAACAAGTGACTTCTAAAGGTCAGAAAGTGATGGCTTATTGGTTAAGTATTAAAGGGACCAAAATGGGAGAGTTGTATAGTCTTTCACTTCATTTACTCCTGGTTTCCAAGAGCTATTTGTCTTTGAGTTCTTTACCATTTAAGCTACACTGTAGAGGGCTACTGTTGGGTCAGTGTGTATTTATTATTTCAATTTTATGTTCTAAAATATCAATACAGTACAAGATCCAAACTTTAGAGTACTGGGGATATTTTATGCAGAATCATATTAAAATATTAGAAGTGCCAGTAAATACATATAATAGAGCAAAGAAAGTGATCAGGCCAACAATCATCAATTATCTGATGCCCCCAATCATCAAGCTTCATGACTATGTTTTCTAAATAAACTAAATAAAAAGAATAAATAAAAAGAATTTCACGTTCAAGCACTATACTTGTTTTATTAATAGCACAGCCAAATAAATGCAACTGGCTGGGAGAGTATTCAAACAACTTCAGGAATCTTAGGGTTTCTCCCATTCTTTTTTTTTTTTTTTTAATTTATTTATTTCTGGCTGCGTTGGGTCTTTGTTGCTGTGCATGGGCTTTCTCTAGTTGTGGTGAGCGGGGGCTACTTTTCATTGTGGTGCGTGGGCTTCTCATTGTGGTGGCTTCTCTTGTTGCAGAGCACAGGCTCTAAGGCGTGAGGATTTCAGTAGCTGCAGCACGTGGGCTCAGTAGTTGTGGCTCACAGGCTCTAGAGCACAGGCTCAGTAGCTGTGGTACACGGGCTTAGCTGCTCCGCGGCATGTGGGATCTTCCTGGACCAGGGCTCGAACCTGTGTCCCCTGCATTGGCAGGCGGATTCTCAACCACTGCACCACCAGGGAAGGCCCTCCCCTCTTCTTTTAATGTTACTAGTTCTTTTGGTTTCCATGGCTGATAGGAATTGCAGTTACAAACTGAATCTAATTTGCTTAAGAGAATGAAAAGACCAGCCAAACTGGTAGACAATCTTTGCAAAACATATATCTGAGAAAAGACTGGTATCCAAAATATACAAAGAACTCTTAAAACTCTATAGTAACAACCCAATTAAAAATCTGGCAAAGGATCTAAACAGACACCTCACCAAAGTAGATGGCAAATAAGCATATGAAAAGATGCTTAACATTGTACATTATCAGGGAAATGCAAGTTAAAACAACAGTGAGGGCTTCCCTGGTGGCGCAGTGGTTGAGAGTCCGCCTGCCAAAGCAGGGGACACAGGTTCGTGCCCCGGTCCGGGAAGATCCCACATGCCGCGGAGCGGCTAGGCCTGTGAGCCATGGCCGCTGAGCCTGCGCGTCCTGAGCCTGTGCTCCGCAACGGGAGAGGCCACAACAGTGAGAGGCCCGAGTACCGCATAAAAAAACAACAGAACAAACACACAAACAAAGAAACAAAAAACACAACAGTGAGGTACTACAACACACCTAAGAGAATGGCTAAGAAACAAAACACTGAAAACACCAATTACTGGCAAGGATGTGGAGCAACAGGAACTCTCAACTCATTGCTGATGGGAACGCAAAATGGTACAGCCACTTGGGAGGACAGTTTGGCAGTTTCTTACAAAACTAAACATACTCTTACCATAGCATCCAGCAACTGAGCAGCTCGGTATTTACCCAAATGAGTTGAAAACTTACATCTACAGACAAAACCCTGCCCATGAGTGTTCACAGCAAGTTTATTCAGAACTGCCAACACCTGGAAGCAACCAAGATGTCCTTCAACAGGTGCATTGAAAAATAAATTGTGGTACATCCAGAAAATGGGATATTAACCATTGCTAAAAAGAAATGAGCTATCAAGCTGCAAAAAGACATGGAGGAACCTTAAATGCATTATTACTAAGCCACTCTGAAAAGG